>NC_058085.1:287651675-289135425 GCF_014858855.1 Bufo gargarizans | reverse complement strand
AATGAACTCTGAATCTTTTATCTGCTCATTGTAATTGGGATAATGAGGGAATAACACACACCTGGCCATGGAACAGCTGAGAAGCCAATTGTCCAATTACTTTTGGTTCCTTAACAAGTGGGAGGCACATATGCAAACTCTTATAATTCCTACACTGTTCACCTGATTTGGATGTAAATAACCTCAAATTAAAGCCGACAGTCTGCAGTTAAAGCACTTCTTGTTCGCTTCATTTCAAATCCATTGTGGTGGTGTATAGAGCCAAAAATTTTAGAATTGTGTTGATGTCCCAATATTTATGGACCTGACTGTAAATATATATGGATAAAAACATACTTCTGCTATATATGAATGCATAATATGTGGGAAACTACTAATGATGTTTTTAGCCATAATATATTTACATATTGTATTATATATATAGAATATATAATAATATATGTAATAATATAATATAATATATGTAAATATATTATGGCTCAAAACTTTTATATATATATATGTGTTTAAATTAAATTTAGTCTCTATTTCTGAAAGGTTTCTGCCGGGATTTTAACTCACAACCTTCTACATTAGAGCCAAAATCCTTAACCACTACGCTATACAGCTACATGTTAACCTGCAGTGAAATATGAAATGATACTTGTGCTGTATAGGAATACTTACTACATGACAAACTACTATGAGTTTTTTCTGACATAGTATATCATTCAGCTTTATAGCTGAGTGGTTAAAGTCCTTGCCTCTAATGTAGAAGGTTGCGCGTTCAAATCCCAGCAGAAACTTTTCAGAAATAGAGGCTAAATTGGATTTAAATACACTGACTTGAGCATCACACACAAAGGTATTCGGTTGGACACTGCGATGCTCGAGCCGGACTGGTGTTCGGCAAAGCATGCTCGTTCAAAACTACCAAGTATCATTCTTAGGTTGAAAACGCACATAGGTATTTTAAGCACTTTACTGGCATTTTTGCACATGCAGTTTTTGGGAGTAAAAATGTCAGCTCCAGACCAGATGTTAGCTGAAAGCTTAGGGGAAATAAGAAATTCAGGGTAAATGAGTGTTTTTGCCTACTGGCTTTTTTTTGTCTCTCTGGTGGTATATGAAGTTATTGCCATGTGATATGGAAAAATCTGCAAGCGCTTTCTATGGTATTTTTAGTGAACAAAAATGCTAGAGCAAATTTGTGTGTGTAGGAGCCCTAATACTGCAAATCGCAAATTAAACCTTTGGTCCAAAACCTGGAGTGAATTTAAAAGAAATAGGTAATATGTAGGAAGGACTTCTCCTTCCTGCTGAGTCCACTTCTGGTTTTGATGCAAAAAATTGTCATAAAAATGTGTGATTCCAGCCTAATAGTACGCTCTTTCTAAAAACTCCAAGTAACTTCTAAGGCTACTGTCACACCTCTGGTCTGTTCCAGCAGACAAGCATGGAATCAGCCGGACACAAAACGCAGCATGCAGCAGTTTGTGTCCGGCCGGGTCTCCGCTTGACTGCTGGAATGCGTATGGTCGCCACCCCATTATACCTAAGCAGTCCTATTAACCATAATTAGACCACCATAGCTGGTCTAATGTAGATGGGGTGGTCTTGGGTATTGTGGCTGTAAAATGTGGCTGTATTATGGTCAAGTGAAACTGGTATTGTATATCTTTTTTTAGATGGCAAAAAATAAATAAAAAATTTAACCCCATCCGGTGCCATAATAGCTTCCATCTGATCCAGGGGTGCAAGTACCAACATGCATGCTGAGCCCACTATATACTTCTCCTGGAGCCAAATGGCTAATGGTAGGCTCAGTTTTAGTTTATACAAAACCATCTGAGCCCGTCTGCCGAACGTCAAGGTTATCTCTGTAAGACGGGTCCTAACACTAAATACTACCTGTTATGTGCCATAATGGCCGCCATAAAGTTCAGGGAGTGTTGGATCCACATGCATACTGGGTCCACTCTGCCTTTTACCATTTTTGGTGCCATAATGGCCTCCATTACAAGGGATGCAGGTACCAACATGCATGCCGAGCCCACTCTATACCTTTCCTTGTGCCAGACAGCTTCCAATGAATGTAGTGAGAGCAGGCCACAGCTTTAGGCCTCATGCACACGACCGTTGTGTGCATCCGTGGCCATTGTGCCGTTTTTTTTCGCGAACCCATTGACTTCTAATGGGTCCGTGGAAAAATCAGAAAATGCACCATTTTGCAGCCGAGACCGTGATCCGTGTATCCTGTCCGTCAAAAAAATATGACCTGTCCTATTTTTTTGACGGACAGCGGTTCACGGACCCATTCAAGTCAATGGGTCAGTGAAAGAACACGAATGCACACAAGATTGGCATCCGTGTCCGTGATCCGTGGCCGTAGGTTACTTTCATACAGATGGACCCGAAGATCTGTCTGCATAAAAGCTTTTTCGGAGCTGAGTTTTCACTTCGTGAAAACTCAGATCCGACAGTATATTCTAACACAGAGGCGTTCCCATAGTGATGGGGACGCTTCTAGTTAGAATATACAACGAACTGTGTACATGACTGCCCCCTGCTGCCTGGCAGCACCCGATCTCTTACAGGGGGCTGTGATCCGTACAATTAACCCATCAGGTGCTGCACCTGAAGGGGTTAATTGTGCGTATCATGGCCCCTTGTAAGAGATCAGGGCTGCCAGGAAACAGGGGGCAGACCCCCCCCCCAGTTTGAATATCATTGGTGGCCAGTGCGGCCCCCCCTCCCTTCCTCTATTGTAATAAGAACATTGGTGGCCAGTGTGCGGCCTCCCCCTCCCTCCCTCTATTGTAATTAGAACATTGGTGGCCAGTGTGCGGCCTCCCCCGGCCCCCCCCTCCCTCTATTGTAATAAGAACATTGTTGGCCAGTGTGCGGACTCCCCTCTCCCCCCCCCCCCCGATCATTGGTGGCAGCAGAGTTCCGATCGGAGTCCCAGTTTAATCGCTGGGGCTCCGATCGGTAACCATGGCAACCGGGACGCTACTGCAGTCCTGGTTGCCATGGTTACTTAGCAATAGTAGAAGCATCATACTTACCTGCTGGCTGCTGCGATGTCTGTGTCCGGCCAGGAGCTCCTCCTACTGGTAAGTGACAGTTCATTTAGCAATGAGCCGCATAGACCTGTCACTTACCAGTAGGAGGAGCTCCCGGCCGGACACAGACATCGCAGCAGCCAGCAGGTAAGTATGATGCTTCTACTATTGCTAAGTAACCATGGCAACCAGGACTGCAGTAGCGTCCCGGTTGCCATGGTTACTGATCGGAGCCCCAGCGATTAAACTGGGACTCCGATCGGAATTCAGCTGCCACCAATGATCAGCTGCCACCAATAATGTTCTTATTACAATAGAGGGAGGGAGGGGGGGCCGGGGGAGGCTGCACACTGGCCACCAATATTCTTATTACAATAGAGGGGGGGGGGGGCGCACTGGCCGCCAAAGATATTGAAACTGGGGAGGGGGGGGGGGGGGGTCTGCCCACTGCTGCCTGGCAGCCCTGATCTCTTACAGGGGGCTATGATACGCACAATTAACCCCTTCAGGTGCGGCACCTGAGGGGTTAATTGTGATGATCACGGCCCCCTGTAAGAGATCGGGTGCTGCCAGGCAGCAGGGGGCAGTCATGTACACAGTTTGTAGTATATTCTAACTAGAAGCGTCCCCATCACCATGGGAACGCCTCTGTGTTAGAATATACTGTCGGATATGAGTTTTCATGATGTAACTCATATCCGACAGTATATTCTAACATAGAGGCGTTCCCATGGTGATGGGGACGCTTCAAGTTAAAATATACCATCGGATTGGAGAAAACTCCGATCCGATGGTATAAAAGGGACTCCTGACTTTACATTGAAAGTCAATGGGGATGGATCCGTTTGCAATTCCACCATATTGTGTCAATGTCAAACGGATCCGTCCCCATTGACTTGCATTGTAATTCAGGACGGATCCATTTGGCTCCGCACGGCCAAGCGGACACCAAAACTGTTTTTTCCATGTCCGTGGATCCTCCAAAAATCAAGGAAGACCCACGGACGAAAAAACGGTCACGGACCAACGGAACCCCGTTTTGCGGACAGTGAAAAAATACTGTCGTGTGCATGAGGCCTTATACTGAAACTAATTAAAATCAGCCTATGGAGCAGACAGGCTAATCAGGAGTGCCACATCTCCAGCATTGTAAATCTGCAAATAAAAGGGGGTTAGTCAGCACCTCCCAGTGCGCAGGTGCACACTGCCATGACTGAAAACAGAAAAAAATACAATGCAGCAGCACCCTGCAAATCAGATAAAGTACAATAATGCCATAGTCACAAAAAGTATTTGTGGCGCATGTGGATCGAACACTCCCTGAACTTTATGGCGGCCATTATGGAACATAACAGGTAGTATTTAGTGTTAGGCTTAGGCTACTTTTACACCTGCGTTAGGTGCGGATTGGTCTGCAAGCAGCGTTTTGGTGTCCGTGTCCAGAGTGGAATGGAGGCTGAACGGAGGCAAACTGATGCATTCTGAGCGGATCCTTATACATTCAGAATGCATTGGGGCTAAACTGATCCGTTTTAGGCCGCTTGTGAAAGCCCTGAAACGGATCTCACAAACGGACCCAGAAACGCCAGTGTAAAAGTAGCCTAACAGAGATCGCCTTGATGTACGGCAGATGGGCTCAGATGGTTTTGTACAAAATGCATTGGCCAAGCATCTCACTTTATAAATAAGCGTAGCATTAGCGCTAAAATATTTTTGTGACTATGGCATTACTGTACTTTATCTGATTTGCGGAGTGCTGCTGCATTGTCTTGTCTTTTTTCCTCTAAAACTTTACAGACCCAAAAGTCCTTCTAAGGACTATTGTGTGTGGCAGCAATGTCTATTTTTAGCGCAACCTGCGCTAAATAGCGTACAATAGTTAGGCTGCTGCAGACTAACATTAGCTGTGCCACATCTCCAGTGTAAAGTGTGCGCATCCCAAAAAATATCTGTGACATACAGTGTCCTTTTTCAATAGACTGTGTCCGCTTCTGACAGTGACATAAGTTGTGCCACATCTGCAGTTTAACTTGTGCACTTAAAAAAATGTATCTGTGACACAGGCCTCATGCACACAGCCGTTGTTTTGGTCCGCATCCGAGCTGCAGTTTTGGCGGCTTGTATGCGGACCCATTCACTTCAATGGGGCCGCAAAAGATGCGGACAGCACTCCATGTGCTGTCCGCATCCGTTGCTCCATTACGTGGTCCGCCCAAAAAATATATCATGTCCTATTCTTGTCCGTGCTTTGTGGACAAGAAGAGGCAGTTATATTAAAGGCTGTCCGTGCCGTTGAAATTGGGGAACGCACTCGGACCCGATCCGTGTTTTGCAGATCAGCGGTTTGCGGACCACAAAACACACAATGGTCGTGTGCATGAGGCCTCACAGTGTACTTTTTCAATAGACTGTGTCCGCTTCTGACAGTGACATTACAAGCGCCCCATCTGCAGTGTAAAGTGTGCGCTTCAAAAATGTATCTGACATACAGTGTACTTTTTCCGTGGTCGGTGTCTGCTGCGGACAGTGACATTACCAGTGCCACATCTGCAGTGTAACGTGTACGTTTCAAAAATGTATCCGTGACATACAGTGTACTTTTTGGCGTAGATGGTGCGTATATTGACATTACCGGTGGTACCTCTCCTGTATAAAGTTTCCTCATCCCAAATACCTGTGACATTCCTTGTAATTTTTCATTAGCCGCTGGTGACAGCATTGACATTATCTGCGGGATATCTCCTGTGTGACGTTTCCACATCCCAAATACCTTTTTAAATTTGTTTGTGCATACACTTCCAAATCCTACACTACTGTACGTGTGACAGAATTTCAAATCATATATAACATTTAATATGAAGAAGGCGAGCAGTAAGGGACGGGGAAGTGGCCGTGATGCTGATGGTGCACGCAGAGGCCGTGGCCCTGGGCGCGGTGAAACTGTGCCTGCTGCCAGAGCACAAGAAAAACAATAATCCACGATACCTAGATTTATGGCCCAGTTTGCAGGGCGACGCAGGACACCAGTCTTGAAGTCAGACCAGTGCGACCAGGTGGTCGGTTGGATTACAGCAGATAATGCTTCCAGTCGGTTAAGCACC
Organism: Bufo gargarizans; assembly: GCF_014858855.1. NCBI lineage: Eukaryota > Metazoa > Chordata > Amphibia > Anura > Bufonidae > Bufo > Bufo gargarizans. The sequence continues at coordinate 289,129,280 of NC_058085.1, read as the reverse complement.
ACCCTGTCTTCCACCAAGTCCAGTCTCAATAGCCAAGAGTCTGCTCAACCCAATCCTCACCCTGATCCTTCTTCCTCCCACCATGTAGAGGCTGGGCAAACAAGTGATCCCACACTTGGATATTCCGAGGAGCTCTTTTTAGCGCCATTCCTTGATTTGGCCCTCTCGCCAAGAACACTTGAAGAGGGCTGATCTTGTGCCCCGATTCCCAAACTCTTGAGCATCCACAGTCACAAGAAGATGACTGTGGGAAACGGCAATAACTGTTTAATGAGGTGGATGATTTTGAGACACAGTTGTCAATCACTGAGGTAGTGGGTTAGGTCAACAAGTCAGGAGGATGAGCAGAGTGAGGATGGAAGAGGAAGTGGGGAGGCAGAAGGGAGAAGGCGGGCCACACGAAACAGGCCCGCAATTGTTCCCCGGAGCACCCCCTTGCGGAAATCTCCCTTGCCAAGGGGTAGGTGTTGCACAGTCTGGCTCTTTTTTGAGGAAAGTGCGGACAACAAAAGTATTGTAATTTGCAACCTGTGCCATACAAAAATGAGCAGGGGCGTGAACACTTGCAACCTCACCACCACCAGCATGATCCGCCACATGGCATCAAAGCACCATAATAGGTGAGCCAAACACCTGGGTCCACAATCTGTGTCTGCGGGTCACACCACTGCCTCTTCTTCCCCTGTATTACATGCTGGCCAATCCCCTGTCAAAGGCACAGGCCGGATGCCTCCCGCCCTGCACCTGGACCTTTGCAAGCACCATCAGTGACCACATCCACTTCAGTGTCCCAGCGCAGCGTACAAATGTCCTTACCCCAGGCATTTGAACGCAAGCACAAATACCCAGCCACCCACCCACAGGCCATAGCACTAAATGCGCAGCTTTCCAAAATTACTGGCCCTGGAAATGTTGCCATTTAGGCTTGTGGACGCGGAGGCCTTCCGCAGCCTCCTGTCGGCGGCCGTCCTGCGCTACGCAGTCCCCAGCCGCCACTATTTTTCAAGGTGTGCCTTGCCCGCCTTACACAAACATGTGTCCCGTAACATCACACGTCCCCTGACTAACGCAGTTACTGGGAGGGTCCTCTTAACCACGGGCACGTGGACAAGTGCATTCGGCCGGGGACGCTACATTTCCCTGACGGCACACTGGGTGAATGTTGTGGAGGCCGGGAGCGAGTCATACCATGGGATAGCAGAGGTGCTACCGACGCCAAGTATTGCAGGCCCTACGTCGATCAGGGTTTCTGCCAGCACCTACGTTAGTGGCTCCAACTCCCACTTTTTGTCCTCCACTTCCAAATTATCTGCGTGCAGCACCAGTCAGCCATCAGTCGGTAGCTGGAAGCAGTGTAGCACTGCAGTGGGGAAGCGGCAACAGGCCTTGATGAAGCTGATCTGCTTAGGGGACAAACAGCGCACCGCCGCAGAGCTGTGGCTCTCGCCACTCAACCTAGAACCAGGCATGGTTGTGTCTGATAATGGCCGTAACTTAGTGGTGGCTTTGGAGCTCGGCAGGCCTCAGACACATCCCATGGCCGTAATCTGTGTTTTGCGCTCTGCAAAATGGATACGGTCTTGTGCATGAGGCATTAGAGGCATCTGTCATGGTTCCACAAGTATATTTGGGGTCCGACTCCTGAATCAGCCTTTTATCACCACCTATGTTGATCTTCATATACAGTATTTCTCTGGATTATTCACAAGAACTGTGCCCTTGCGGCTCAGCTTTGTGCAGTTTGGTCAAGCTAGAACATCTACACAATAATGCTTTAGTTTTGCAAATAGGAACACAATGAAAAACATGATGAAATTGAACCTAAAGTGCATTTGTTTGTACGATACAAACGTAATTAAAAATAAAGCTAAATAAATAGGATTTCCGCTTGTGTGTTATCATGCAATATATTCAGTGTCTGGTGGAATTCCATGAGGATCATAGAAAAATTAGGTAGAAAGCAGTGTTTGTATAGCTTACATCTTCGAAAATTTAAGTGGCCCTGCGTAATTCACATGGCCGGGTCGTGAAAAGTTCTGCATGCTTCTCATTTCATAGCACTGATTGCCTTGGAACCTTAGCCTTCCTCCTGAACCACAGAGTAAAGGGTGAAATAACAAGAGCAAACGCCAGAGAGGATTAGAGCCTGCACGGAACACAAGGAGTAGAAAGGAGCCCAAAGGTTTCTGATGTAGGCTAAGCCCTCTAATTCTGGGCATATGGGTTTCATTAAAGCTCAGATTAGAGAAATGAACTCATGCAGACTATACAGGGAGGACACACTTCGGACTCTTCCATCCCCGAGAGCACAATAAGGCCACACATATTCTTTAGAAAGTTAGAAACTGCAGTGCCTCTGTTTGAAAGCACATTACAGCCGGAAAGATAATTGAGTCCATACACAGTAGACTTGAAAACCAATACTGTATGTTTTACGTACCTGCCTCAGTATATGAGAAACTCGAAATAGATGAGATGTTCACAAGAAACTCAATTCTTTTAGAGAAACCGAAAAACATAAATGCGCTTGTATGCCTCTGATACATAGTGTGCGAAGCGGTCATCCCAAGATGATGACATGTCAACCAACAGGTGGCCCATGTGGACACTAGGACAACACTTTAGGGCCAGTTGACACAGAGGCTTTTGGTGCTGATTTTGGCCTCAAAATGAGCACCAAAGGATGCTTTAAAACAGCTTCCCATTCATTTCAATGGAAAGCAGCAAATGGAAAAAAAGATGCAGCATGCCCTATCTTGGGGAGAAATCCACTCTGAATATTCCATTGAAAGGAATGGAAAGCCTAAAAAAACAAAACAAAAAACTGCTCCATAAGTGTCCATGAGTTTTTTGGTGTGGGTCCATGCCAAAAACTACAAGCTGAGAATGCAGTTTAGTATTGAAGTGAACACCCATTGGTTAAATAAAACGGCATAAAAAAGTGCAAAAAAATATAAACTGTACTATCAGTTTTGTATGTATCTAATTGCACTTTATTGTAATGCGCCCCAGAATACGCAGGCACTATAAAAATCTTAAATTAAAGATAAATATAACAATCACAATGGATCTGTAGTGCCAATTCTCTCCCATTCATTGTCACAGACACTTCCTTCCTTTTGCCACTGCCACTCAGTTTTACAATGCCATAAAGTGACAATTTCACATGACATTTCATGACCACAGTGGACCATAACTGGAGGACATGGTTATGTGACGTCATGTCCCCTGTATGACCAGCAGGCCTTGGAAAAAAAAAATTGCCCCATCTTGTAGGCGGTATACATGGACAAAAGATGGGGGAACACAAGTAGGCAGGGCCTGCAATACCATAGTGCTTCAGCAGAATCAAATAGCACGGTGCTGCACAAAATACTGCCGCCTTCACCACACAATTCAACTGTATCATCGCCCTGAGGATGTAATACAGTTGAGTTGAGGAGGGCACTTGCAAAAGTTGGCCAGGTGCATACTTACCTGAGGCTCCCAGCATTAAAGCTGAGAGCATCAGATCATTATGTACTGGGCCGGCTTCCATGGTTAGGGCCCCCTTGGGCATCGTCCCACCGGGACATTTCCCTGTAAAGTCTATTGCGAGTCTGCCCTCCGCCAGCAGTGGCATAAGAAAGGAGTGATGACAGCAAAACAAGAGAGGACTTGTACTAAAACCTCAATGCCAAAATTCCCTTCTTCTGTTTTTGCACAATTTATGTCGTAATGATGTAAAAATGTATATTGCACCACAAAAAAGGTTAGTTTTTATACAACTCCTACTGTGATCGTCCTGAATTTCATCTGTCTTCATAAAAAATAGCTGCTCGTGAGTATTCATTAGATGGTCAGCCTTATTAGGTTGGGCACATATCAGCTGTTGGACCTACTATGTGTAGTGTACGCGTCTCCATAGAACTGCCAGCACTGGACAGAAGGACACGGCACGCAGCATTTGTTTTGTCCAGCGTTGTTTCACATCCAGCATCAAAACTGATGTGTTGGATGCCATGAAAGATCCGATAGAAAACGATGGGATCAGCTCTGGCATCAGTTTCCCTTCAGTGCTTCTGTACCACGCTAGAGGGAAACTTAAACGGATTACCACATGTAGGTAGACCCAGCCTAGTGACCGGTCAGGCGATATCACTTTTGTGCAACAATTAATGTGACCGAATCCAGCATCACAGGACAATCTTATAGACATTTGCTGGAAGAAAGCTGAGAGAATCCAATCCCTCCACGAGAATACGGCCTCTTTCACATGCGCGTAATGAAATCCATCAGTATTCTGGCTCTGGATTATGCACTGATTCCAGGTGACATACCATTAGTATTGCTTCAGTAATTCATCCGGATTTACATGCGTATTCTTTCCTTCCTGCATTTTTGAAGCACTCCCATAGACTGTGGTGTGAATATTTAGAAACTAATACGCACAAAACTGAGACATGCTGCGGATTTCAAATACTCATGGAAATTATACGCCCATGTAAATGGCCCTATTCATAAACATTAGCAGCGGATTCCTGGACATAAAATCCGGGCCATATACAGATTGCAAATATGCTTGTGTGAAAGCATCCGATATTGTAAAAGAACATTGCTTACAAATCAAAACACAGTGACACAGGCCCTTTCTCATGTAAGGCTAGGTGCGCACTTGCACTTACCAGATCCCATTTACTATATTGAGATCCGTTGAGTACCAGACGTTCCTCATTTTAGCTTGAACCTCTACCGCAGAGGTGTATGGCGCCTAACTAGTCATATAAAGACTATGGACACCTTTGGGGCAATTTTTTAAATATATATACATTTTGGGCTAAAAAATTTTTAGATTTTTTTTGTAAAAACATGTCCGACTTCTGCCGCTAGTGAATGTTCTACGACTGGCTGCCTGATGACTCTCGCCATCCCTCACTCTCCTCTCCTGAATGATCTTCTAAGATGATTGATGTCCAAATCAGAGCAATTTCTTTAGTTCAATTACCAACGACCTATCCTCAGGATAGGTCATTAGTATCTGAGGCACTGGCGCTGCTGCGAGCAATGCGGCCTTCTCCGTGCTTACCAAGCACAGCGCCGTACATTGTATAGCGGCTGTGCTTTGTATCGTCCATGCAACTGATGAACATGTCGTCATTGGCCAAGGGAAAGCAGTGAGAAGGCCACGACGCTACTGCGAGTGAACAGCTGATCGGCGGGGGACCCCCACTGATCAGTAGTAAACTGTTGGAAAACCCCTTTAACAATGAGTTTTGCTGCTTAACTCAACCACATATGGGTATGATCTTATTCCCAGTTTCTGACAAACTAGAACAATGGATGCTTCGGTTATGCACTTACTACAATGTGCGCTCCTGAGGCAGAAGAGCTCCCTGACCACTGCCGTGCAACATCTGATACTATGGGTGGTATGAATTATGAGGGCAATATTTGAAGTCAGTTTTGCATGAGTCCGCGTGGGCTAACTGTGCGGCAAACACATTTTGCACGTTGGTTGTTAAATCTGGTGCACTTTTGTCTAGAAATGATACTCCGTATTTTTTTTCTTACTTTACACAAGTGAATTTGCAACTTTTTAAAAACTCCTTGACATACCTAACCATATTCCCATGACTTTTCAAAATTGAAGTTGGTGGTGTAAGATTGCAAAATTTGTGCAAGAAAGCCACAAAAGTTGTCAAGCCCTATTTGGCGACTTTTTGAGGCCAACATTCTGAAGTCTAAAGCGTGATAAATTCCGCCTTATGATTCCAGAGTTTTCAGTCATTCATTTTTCCAGTGTCTTTTATTGAAAATGAGTAACATGCAGTTTGTTTTTTAAAGGGGGCTGTGTCACAAAACATATTCTACATTTTTGAAACCAGCGCCTGGATCTGAATACGTTTGTATTTGCATGCAATTAAAATTGAACTATAGCCAGTGAACTATTCAATAAAATGTATCTGTATAGCGCCACCTGCTGTTTGCTCTTTTCCTTATTGTTTTGTCCGTCTTACTGAGCTGGTCAAACATGTTCAGTTTAAGGGTCCATTCACATGTCGGCAAAATGGGTCCGCATCCGTTCCCCAATTTTGCTGTCCGCATCCGCACTTCTGTCCTGCGGCCCCACAAAAAAATATAACATCTCCTTCCTATGCATTTTCTATCATAGTGCCGGACATGTGCGGTCCGCAAAATGCGGAACGCACATGGCTGGTGTCCCTGTTTTGCAGATCCACAATATGCGGACCGCAAAACAGTTTCGGACGTGTGACTGGACACTAAATGTTCAGTTGCCACTAGCCATATGTTCTGAGGGAGGCTATGGTAGTTACATGGAGAAAGCAGCAGCAGAAAGTACACACCCACTAAGCTGCTAGGCTCAAGAGGATTTAACAAACCAATTGGAGCAGTGAATGTAGAGATCTCTGGAACCATGTCAAGTACAAGGCTGGTTCTAGCTCTGTTAGAAAGGTATTGTCATTATCTATATGATGTATGATATAACTTTTTTTTTTTTTTTTTTTTTACATCAATCATGGCATAACCCCCTTTAAGTTATTACGGTTCCGCTCAGTCATATTTAGTCACTAGTTTAATACAAGGTGTTCATTGCAAGAATAGCAATCGCCCCACATTTAAACACAAAATATAGCCTACTAAAGAAAGAACTTTTGTGAATTTTTGAAGATTTTTTTTTATTGGGGAAGGGGGTTTGGTAACATCCGATGTCTGTGTAACCACATAAGAGAAAATAAATCTAACATACGTTAATTGGACAGTAGGCAAACAGACTAAGGCTACTTTCACACTAGCGTTTTTTTCCGATCCGTCATGGATCTGCAAATACGCTTCCGTTACAATAATACAACCGCATGCCTCAGTCATGAACTGATCCGGTTGTATTATGTCTTCTATAGCCAAGACGGATCTGTCATGAACTCCATTGAAAGTCAATGGGGGACGGATCCGTTTTCTATTGTGTGTCAGAGAAAACGGATCTGTCCCCATTGACTTACATTGTGTGTCAGGACGTATTTGTCTTGCTCTGCATCCCAGGATGGACAGCAGTGCGCCTCCAGAGCAGAATGGTGACTTCACAGAGGCAAACTGATGCATTCTGAGTGGATCCTTTTCCATTCAGAAGGCATTAGGGCAAAACTCATCCGTTTTGGACCGCTTGTGAGAGCCCTGAACGGATCTCAGAAACGGAAAGCCAAAACGCTAGTGTGAAAGTAGCCTAAGGAGACATGAAACAGTTAGCCGCCTCCTGATTCATTATAGACATCACAAAACCACCAAAATATTCTCTGTAAACAGAAATCTGTTACTTGATGGGGCAGGTTTTCATGACGAGAAGGTTAAGCTGTTGTGGGCGTTTACAGTGGCTGTATAAAGTTTTGCGTACACAGTGACGGTCAGGCATTGTCTGCCAAGCATCCTTACAGTTAAGAGGCACATAGTGTGACAAGGGACCCGGTCATACATGTTAGGATAACGTTTTCAAAAACATCCACAGCACTGTAATAGTTTAAAGTGAAGCTTTCATTAGTTTTGGGGCCACTAAATCACCCGCAGGTCCTTAAGCATCTTTCCAAAAATGCCTCTGGCAGTTTTAGCCTTATGTAGAAAAAGAACCCGTCTATTACCAGAGAGGAGCCGGCAGCTCCAGACACATTTAATCCGAGGACAGTACACCTCAATTTGTTGCACATGCGCAGTGAAGTAAGTTGCATGGTCCTTGGATTAAATTAACTATTTACTTATGGTCCTTGGCAAGGATCACCTACTGAAAGATTCTTACTTACCCGCTACCCGAGTTCCGTTCTGCCATCTTCCAGTGCCCAGGCTTCTGTACTTACTGCCAGGTAAGAACACTGTCACATACGCTGCTGCAGCCAATGACTGTCTTCAGCAGTAAAGTTTTCCCAATGGGTACGTAACCTAGCAGTGATGTACCACTTGGGGAAAGGTCACTGCTGAAGCCAGTCATTGGCTTCAGCAAGCGCACCCGACAACGTCCATACGTGGCTGGCAAACAGGTAACATAATATGGTGAAACAGAACCCAGGGTGCAGAACTGAGAAGTGGGGAACAGGTAAATACGAATATTTAATTTCACCAGATCCCTTTCATCCGTGCAAATACTCATGTGTCTGAAGAAGCCAGACTTATCTCCTGTACTCATTCTGGGTAACAGATAAATTATTTTAAAACATAATGCGCCTGGTGGTTGAGACAGGGACATCTTTAGAAAGCTAAATGATAGGACCCCTTTAAAAGGTGACAAATGATATGCTAAATGATCACATATCTATTTGATGCCTTTCAAGTAGAAGATACTTTGACTAAATTAGATTAACATTTCATATCAACCTGGTTAATTATCTAGACCCCAAAAACAACAAAATAACATAAAATCATGTCTATAGAGGCCGAGTCCTGCAGAACATCCGATGCAGAACTATACAAAGCCATATATAAAGTGCAGTCTCTTAAATACCAACACATTATATATTCATATCGGTCTCAGCAACAAAGAGTAATGGTTTCATTTCTAGAATAACAGAGGGGCACATGGACTGAAGCCACCACATTTTTCTTCCTTCTCACATTTCCACTGCATGGTCTTCTTCACCAGTGCGCTGAGGAGGGGTATATTTCTCAGGGGGCATCTTAATGTATGCGGGAGCTGGTGGCAAGTCACACTTTTTCAATGAGTCATCTGGCAGATCTATGTTAAACTTGGTAAAAACAATGGCATGCAGTCTTCTTCTCCAGAGCTTTATTTATGAGGGACCATACTCAAGGAATTTCAGCTGCGGTATAAGAGCATGCGTTCTGCACAGGTCTGACCCACCAAGGCGGCATATTGTTTCACAACAGTCTCATCGCTTGGCCCTTTGCGTCTCTTCTTGTATACGCTGTAAGGCATGACCGTGCGTTTGTGTAAGACTCGAACTCGACTCAACTCTGTCAGATAATCTATGTCTCCTATAAAATAAAAAAAGACGCAAAAGAAAAGTCACAATGTGATACCACAAAAGAGAGTGGGGTAAAAAGCTATAGTAAGGAGGATTTCCTCAACCATCTGTACAGAAGAAAGACATCAAGATGCAGGAGTGCCAGTTTAATCTATGATGGATGAGAGGAATTGAATTCTGCACAAGAACATCTGTGGGCCATCTGGATTTAAAGAGACCACCTCAGCACAACACTGAAGTCCTCTACTGAAAACGAACACTATAGAAAGAGTCCCTCTGGCCTTGTGTGAAAGTTGTATCGATGAAAATGGCTGCTCATCAGCTAAATAAAGAATAAACTTAAACAAACGTAAACCATCTTCACATAAAAGCCAAAAAAAACACAGAGGGCAGGAATGCAGGCCAGAAAAGAACATACCTTCTTCAGGATTACCATTAAACCGAGAGTATTTGGAGGACTCAAGCAGTGGTACACATTTCTCAATAGGCACCCAGGAATAGCTCTCCGGACAAAGTAGTTGCGATGGCTTATAATGACCCTAGAAGAGTGAACAAACATGAATTACAATACAGGCAGGTAGATAGAGTAACTGTTTAGGACTTGACAAAATACTGCATGTGGGAGCCTCCAGAAGCCTATGATTATTGTAGTGCTCAGGCAATAAGGACATTCACAGTCATGGGCAAGAGTAAAATCAAAAAGTTAGCAACCATAAAAAAAACTTTAAAAAAAAATAAAATAATCCCACTGACTAAATTTGCATATGTATCAAATCGTGTTTTTTTTACACAATAAAAGCACACAGAGCTATGCGGACAGGATATTGCGGATGTGCTAGCGGCCATCAAGCAACCCATGTCCTCAGCTCTATACACAAAATCCCGGTGACAGGTTCCTTTTAACTTTTTCTACATGATAAATGCCATTTGCTGAAGTAAGACAAGCCCTTTAAGGGCTGCTGCTTCTTCAAAAATGCTGCTGTCCCAGAAGTTGGCGCCTACTGATCAGCGATAAGCTACAACATTACAGGATATGTATATACCTTTAAATACTGGTACTTTTCAGAAATGGGAACAGAGAATTGCCTTATAATGATCTGCTAGCCGTTTTCTGACAGATTTAATGGAGCTGATAAAACACCTCTGGAAAAAGCTGAGTATTAAAACCAGTTTTTGTCAGACTATTTCCTGGCACAAGCAGTCAACGTACGGTTTGATTCCACACAAAAAGCGCACAAAAATAGCTGCAATTTTCTGCTATGGAACGGAGCTACTAAGACACCAATGTGAGACTGCCCGAAGGAGACCACACACAATTCTTATTTTTTCGGTCAGGTTGGTGATTTCAAAGTTAACACCGAGGCAATTCAGCAAAACTAAAGATTCTCAAAATTTACGTGGAGTGGAGGTAGCTTTTTCTACTCTCCAGAAATGTATCGGGATGTTCCACTGGCTTCCTATAAAATTGGTGTATAAACAGATATCCCTAAAGGAGACCATAACCCTTAGATATCTAGAGAATATTAATGGTTGAATGACCATTTAAGGACTGATCTTATTGGTCATTACAGGCATTCAATGACAATAGTTCAAAAGACAAACAATCTTTCTGGGAACAGTCACAGGGGTTGTGCCACCACCAATTGTCATTTGAACTTCTTAACCCCTTCCCAACGTAAATATACGTCAGGAGTCGGGGTATTTAAAGATGGCGCCCATAGCCGCCAGGTGCTTGCTGTTTTAAACAGCAGACATCTGGGGCTAATGCGATCAATGATAACATCAGGGGAGTCAGATGGTGTGTGCGGCAGCCTCGGTCCTCCTAAATGATCTGAGGTTTCCGCACATAGGTTTCTATGGAGACCATAGGAACGCAGTAAAATTAATCTAGACTACAACACTAATGCACTGGTGTCTATGAGAGAAGCAATCTCATGATTGTGTGTTTAAGTTCCCTGGGGGAACTACTGAAAAGTGGCCTATTTTCATTTTCATTCTTGCATTTCATTCTTGTTACAATAGCCATAACTTTTTAATTTTTCCATTCACATAGCCATATGAGGGCTTATTTTCTGTGGGACAAGATGCATTTTTTTTTAATGGTACCATTTAAATTTACCATGTCTTGAACTGGAAAACAGGAAAAAAATTCTGAGGGGTAGAAAAAATAAAAAATAAAATAAAAAGCTATTCCGCCAATGTTTTGGGAGTTTTAACAGTGCGTGTTCACTGTGCGCTAAAAAGGACGTGGCATCCTTATTCTGCAGCTCAATACAATTACGGCAATACCAAACTTGTATAGTTTTTATTTTGTTCTATTACTTTCACAAAAATAAAGACCTTTTACATTTTCTTTGCATCGCTATTTTAAGACAATAACTTTTTAAATTCCAGTCTACAGAGTGGAAGGAACTGTCGTTTTTATTGGTACCATTTCTATATTACGCTTCGGTAAGGTGACAAAAATATTTGGATGTTGCGATGCCTACTATATTTATATATTTTTATATGTAAAATTGGGAAAGGGGGTGATTTAAAAACTTTTTAAACTTTTAATATTTTTTTTAAGTTTTCTTTTTAACTTAATAAGGTCAAGTTCACACTTCATTTTTTTGGTCAGTTATTTCCATCAGTTATTGTTAGCCAAAACCAGAATCGGGTCAAAAACACAGAACAGGTGAAGATCTTTCCATTACACCTCATCTCTGAGTAGGCGTCACTACTGGTTTTGGCTCACAATAACTGATCAAAATAACTGACCAAATAACTGAAGTGTGAACTTGGCTTTTAGGGGCTAGAGCCTGGGATCTTTCAATCCCTTAAACCGTTCACCCCAAAAGATCTATCAAGGTAAATGGCCTTCTGTCACGATATCTGCTGAGCTATGACTGGTGCACAGCTTAGCAAGGAGGTTACTATGACAGCCCTGGGAAGCCTCGGCAGGCCCTCAGCGGTCATGGTAATTGATTGAAGCCACACAATTTCACTGCAGGGGCTCCAAACAGAAGGCAGAGGGAGCCGCATCCCTTTGCCTTACCTTACAGATGCCACAATCGCTGTTCAACACGGCATCTGAGGGGTTAAATGACTGGGTTCGGTGTGATCACTGTTCCCAGTCATTGAAGCCAGGTGCCCACTGCTTAGCGCAGCAGTAGCCCGCTCCATACAATTGCAGACACATAATGCCACCCCTTTCCCCAAAATTAAAATAAACAAAAAAATAATCATTGGCATCTCCGTGTATTAAAAACGTCCACACTATTAAAATATGCAAATAAATATTTATCCTATACGGTGAATGATGTAATGGAAAAGAACATCACAATCACCAATTAGCCATTTTTTGGGTCACTTCACCTTTCCAAAAAATGTAATAAAAAAAGTGATCAAAAAGTCACACACACCTCAATATGGTATCAATAAAAAAAAATACAAATCTTCCAGCAAAAATTGAGCACTCCTGCAGCTCTGTACAAATAGAATAAAAATAAACTTATGGGAGTCTTAATAAGGCAATGCAAAGAAAAAATATATAGCTTTTTTAAAAGTTTATATTTTTGTCCCCTATTAAAAAGCAAAATAAACTACTGTATTTTTCAGACTATAAGATGTGCTTTCCCCCCACCCCCCCCCCCCCCCCCGTGCCTTCTGCATCAGCATGTAGGAGGCACGGAGAGGTGAGGGCAGCACTGCACTGGCTGTACTCACCCTCCCTGGTATTCTTCTGGATCCCGCTGTGCAGTGTCCTGACTGCGTACATCGTCGGGACATAGTACCTCCAACTACAGCGTCATGTACTACGCTTGCGTGTACTATCTGAGGCCTGATTGGGGGCAAGATCTGAGGCTGATAGGGGGTCTGCTCTGAGGCTGATGGAGGATGGGGTCCGATCTCAGGCTGATGGGGTCCGATCTGAGTCCAATGGAAGTTGGGGGGTCTGATCTGTGGTTGATGGAGCCTGGGCGGGTCTGATCTGTGGTTGATGGAGCTTGGGGGTTCGATTAAAAATATTTTTCTTATTTTACTCCTCCAAATCCTAGGTTCGTCTTATAGTCTGGTGCTTCTTATAGTCCGAAAAATACGTTATATACATGTAGTATAGTTGTAATCACACTGACCCAGGGAATGAGGGTAACAAGTTAGTTTTACCGCATATTAAACACTGCAAAAACAAAACCCATATGTAACAGCGGCTGCTGTGCGCCGCTGTTCCCCTGCTTACTGCCGCGGTCCTGGGCGGTGTTCAGCGGTGATCTGCTGCCAGTGTTTCCTTTCAGCCCTGGCCACAGCATGCTTGCTGCTCGTTTCCTGCAGCATTTTATTAAGGGCTGGCGCGCGTCCCTTCCTGTGCTTTATGGGTTGGATCATGTGACCTCGCTGACCAATCCTAGCCCTCCTTCACATATATAAGTGCCTCAGCCCCCTTCCCAGATGCCTCAGTGTCAAGGTCCTTGTGTCCTGTTAAGCTTCCTCACTCGTACTTGTATTCCTGGACTCTGCTACCTGTTTGATCTCTGCCTACTTGCCTTGACTCTCCTGTTGCCGACTCGGAATGCCTGACCTGTGCTGCCCTCCCTGACCTATTGCCTATTTGACGTCGCCTCTGCCTTCGGTCCTGCACTGTTGCTCCTGGTTACGACTCAGCCTGCTGAGTACCCCCACCATTAGGGGTACTGTAAAGATCAAAGGGTTCACTTAGACAACACCCTTAGAGAAGGTAGGACACGTGGCACAGTGGGTTCACACCTGCTGGTTCGTGACACCATAAAACTTATTTTTTTGTGTCTTTTATAATTATACCCGATTTTTTTTTTTTTCCTGCTTTCTACTACATTGTATGCAACAGTAAATGGTTCCATTAGAATGTACAACTTGTCCCGCAAAAAACACAAGCCATTATACTGCTATGTCAATGAAAAAAATATAAAAAGTTATGGCTCTGGGAAAGCTGTATGAGGACTTTTTTTTTTGCAGGACAAGTTTTATTTTTTCATGGCACCATTTAATTTACATCATCTTGTACTGGAAAATGGGAAGAAAATATTTGTAGGGTGAAACTGTAAAAAAAAAAAAAAAAAAAAATTCCCCCAAGGTTTTTGGTGGCTTGATATTACAGCACTCATTGTGCACTAAAAACGACATGTCAACCTTATTCTGAAGGTCTGTATGAAAACTGCAATGCCACATTTATATACTTTTCATTTTACTACTTTTAAAAAATAAAAACCTTCGGAAAAAAAAATCTTCACACCCATAAACTTCCATCTACAGAGCTGAGTGAACTGTAGTTTTTATTGATGCGAATGTGGGATAAGTTTGACTGTTGTAAGAAGGTACAAGGAATCATTGTGGATGATAAGTACGCGTCACCGAGGTTCCTGGCATCGGTGGAGTAAGTGCCGGTTTTTATGTGTCAGCAACAGTTGCTGTTTGACACCTTGATACTTAGTATGGCTAAAATAGCTGATCCAGGATGGCTCTGACTGGGAGTAGTCAAAGTGCTGGGTGGGTGACTACTCCCCATGTTTCAGGCCGGGTTTTGCCAGGCATAAAAACCAGCCAGCACTGCCAGGTGGAGAGGATTATCTCAGTCTGACAGTGGAGCTCAGGAGATCTGTATGCTGTGATCTGAGGGCTGTGTTGGGATCTGCGGCTTGAGTCGGGCTGGAGGGCTCAAACCCCTGTAAGGGCGAACAGGCCGCCTAACGCCTGCCTGTGGACTTGACAAGGCAGAACTTCCAACAGGGTGTGAGGTAACACCCAGGAGAAAAGGTGACTGTTTTGTATATGAACTTTTCATGTGTGTGAACGTTCACCAAGCAACTTGCGTTTTTGTTTTGCTTTCACGTGTGAATAAACACTGATGTTTTGAACCAAGACTTGTACTTTTCCTCTGTGCTGCATCCGCCAAATCTTACTACCAGAGCGAGTCCCCCACACCGTTTGATCAAGGTGACCAAAAATTGTGACTGCGTTCAGTAGGCAGGAAAAATATTTTAATAGGTTGGGCATACCTATTAAAGTTTATTTAAAAAATTATTTTTTTTTACTATATCATACTGCAATCTATTTAAATATTTTTAATTTAATTCTTAACTTTTTAACAGGGTCATTCATGTAATCTTCAGATCTTTACTTGAATGTGTCCGCAATCGCAGAGATGCGGAACGGAAGCACGGATCAGATCCCCATGAAAGCACTACGGAGTGCTTCCGTGGTGTTTCTGTCCGTGCCTCTGCACCGCAAAAAAATAGAATTTTTTTGCGGTGTGGACTGATCACGGACCCATTCAAGTTGAATGGGTCTCGATCTGTCCCGGCTGCCGCACTGACGTTGCCCGTGCATTGGGGACAGCAAATTGCGGTTCCCAATGCACGGAACGGATGCACAACGTTTGTGTGCAAGAGGCCAAATACTGACTCTTTAATACTAGAAGTGTTTAATACTGATGACCTATCCTCAAGAAAGGTTATCAGTGGGGGTCCAACTCCTGGCACACCCGCTGATGAGCTATTTAAAGAGGCTGCAGCGCTCAGGTGAGTCTCCTTGCAGTTTGCAAAGTACAGCGCCATACCTTATTGGCTGTATTTGGTATTGCAGCTCATCCCCACTCACTTGAAAGGGACTGAAGTGCACCTAGGCCATGTGACCAATGAATGTGATGTTACTGGCACACCAGCTAAATCGGCGGAGGTGCTGGAAATCAGACCTCCACCAATCTGATACTAATGAGTTTAGGCCATCAGGATTAAAGGGATTCTGCAGTTTGTCTAAACTGACGATCTATCTTCTGGATAGATCATCACCATCTGATCAGCGGCGGTCCGACAACCGGGATCCCTGCCGATTATCTGTTTGAGAAGGCCTGGGAGACGGACCTCCGCCGATCAGATGCTGATGATCTATCCAGAGGATAGATCATCAGTTTAAACAAACCGCAGAACCCCTTTAAACACCCCTTTAAGTAATCTTGTTAGATGTAGTCTGCCTGAAAAATCCTCATTAAAAAAAACGAACATCTACTCTCAGCATATGGCTTTCCTCGCTTCTATAAACATCCTTTGCAGCCGGGAGACCCTTCCAATATGGTTCTTACAGGCTGCCAGCTATCTTTTTCCACTTTTAAGAAATCAAAACACAAGCCATATTCGTGGTCAGGAAATGACTGTTCGTCCTCCAAATGGACATATCTGTACGGTATACAAAGATAACACTAGCATGTCACCTACAAAGCCTGTAACAATAGGAAATCTCTTTATACACAGTAGATAATTTCATAAGGACCGGAAAGACCCTAATTGCAAATGCTGACAAGTTCTCGCCCGCTGGATGCGTGCACTCCCAATTAAAACAACTTATCTAGAGGGCAATATACTAATGATCAAAAGACTTATCAGCATGTACTAAACAGAGGGTGGCTAGAAGATATGCTTTAATAATGTTTCCCTAAATAAAGCTGAAGGATCTAGGACATTGAACATGGAACATCTGCAAGGTCATCAGAATTTTTTTCTTCTGATTGTTTAAATCCCTTGTCGAAGCATATATCCAGAATGTCTGCAGTCAGCATGTGGATTCAGAGCAGCATGCCCCGCAAGGCTTTGTGCTGAACCTTAAAACTATACCGTCAACTTCGGCAAGAAACCGTCCGAGCCATTGCAAATATTCATTAAGGACCTTTAAGATACCGTAATGAAAAACTGATGGAGCAAATGCTTCTCATCAGTGGATGTCAATGTTATATCAACCCCCAGTTGTGGAGATCCAGCATCACCACTCCCATTGAGCGGGAGCGCTGGCAGGATGTACCTATCAGTCCAGGAACAGGTTTTCAGCACTGAAAAGTGGCTTTGGCTATGTCCACATCTGCACTGGAAGCTCCGTCGCAGAACATGTCATATTTGGAAGTAACGGATAGCTCAGCAGAACCCTGAATTATAGGTCAATGGGGGAGTATGGAAACAATGTTCACTTCTGGATGAAAAGACTCCAAAAAGGTTCAGTGTCAACTTCCAAAAACTTTAACAATATGGGCAAGAAGAACCAACAGCGTACAGAAGTTATAAGAGACCGTTATGGTCCCAAAACACGTTGGTATTTCTTGCACCTAATAAAGTTACTGAAACCTGACACCAAACCTGTTGGGAGTCTTTTCATCCAGCAACAGCATCAGAGTGATCCTTTATTGTTTCTATACTCCCAAATTACATGTAAAAGGAAGAAGGCTTCAGCAGCTGGCATACTGGGCGTCCTCTGCGGTGATGCACCCTTAGGTCAGCACTGAAAGCGGAGCAGGCTCATTGGGAACCCATTCTACGAAGAGCTTGTATCTCTATTTTCTCACTACAGTTTTAAATTCTCTCTGGGGCATCAGTAATGTGCGTTGTGTGACCGAAAAGGAAGAGCACTGTGCTCCTGTTATAAATGAAAGCCACAATGCAAATGTGAACAGAGCCTTACATGGACAGACCTAAGAAGGGACTGCCTATGAAGAGCAGCTTACTTGCAGCAATGGACTCCTCCATATCCGACTTCCTCCTTCGCAATCTTCCTAGTTGTTTCTTCTTCCTCTCTTAAAGGGGTTTTTGGATTGTTTAACTGATCTACCTTCTGGATAGGTCATCAGTATTTGATCATTGGGGGTCCGACACTCAGGACCCCACCGATCAGCTGTTTGAGAAGGCATCAGCACTTGCAGTAGCTCTGCGGCCTTCTTGCAGCTTTCCCTAAGCCATGTGACGTCATGCTCATCGGTCATATGGTCTAGGCGCAGCTCACCCCCATTGAAGTGAATGGGGCTAAACTGCGATATCAAGCACAACCGCTATACAATGTAAGTTGCTGTGCTTGATAGAAGGTTGCAACCCTACTGAGAGCACCGCTGCCTTCTCAAACAGCTGATCGGCGGGGGTCCCGGGTGTCGGACCCCCAATCAATCATATACTGATGACCTATTCAAAGGATAGGTCATCAGTTTAAAAATCTTGGAAAAGTTTTTTAAGCACTGCATGTAAAAGTGACCATTCACAAAAGATGAATGTAGGCCAAACCTACCAACATTGGTGGAATGGCCAACTAATGTGTAAAGATGGAGGTGTTCCGCCTCTTAGTTGTCAGGGGGAAAAAAAAAATCGATCAGTTTAATTTCATGCCCGATCCATTTGTTTTTGAGGGAGATATGCCAATGCCAGGAGATGCAAGTCAGATCTTACAACCCCTGGCTACGGGGGGGAGGGGGGGTTTGGAATAGCTGTCGGCAGATGGGTCGTTTGTCCAACATCAATCTAAACTATGTGTGAGCCACTTAGTGGAGCTGTGCGGAGGCCAGCAGAGATAGAAGTCTTCACGAAGAGCTCCTGCTTTGCTTTAAAAAAAAACATGTAACCAGTTGGAAGCAAATGGGTGATATAGCAGATTGAATGTAAATTTACCATTCGACAGCTTGTGGGTGGAATTAGGCATTGCTAGCTCCTAGTATACACTTATCGCAACCTCCACATAGGAGCGCAATGTTCTTCTGTACTAACCTATGTAGGCAATGAAGGCCCAGAGATGTGTCTATGGAAGTAATATGCACAAGGATGACAAACTGTGGATAAATGAAAAGGAGGTGATGGATGGACTGGAGAAGTGTGTGTACATGTTCCTTTGAAGACATAAAAATCCTTGTCTGAACAAGACCTAAATGTAGTTTCAACATTTTCACATAAGTGATATAAATATAAGAGATACAAGATAAAAAAGAGAGACTGGAATGAAATTTTATGGAATTGAAGTAGGGGATTAACAACTTCTTTCTCCACTTCCAGCCTTAAAAAAAAAAAAAAAAACGACTACGTGGACCGGGGTGGCTGCTGTTAACAGCTGAATTGCGCCCTACTTACCAGTGATCTATGGCGATCCGTTAATACAGCGTTAAAGGGGATAAAGTGAAAACATAAAATGTTGAAAAGAATGTGAGCTGGGTAATTTGATATAGAGAGAGACTTGAGTCTCGGGCCTCAGCACCTAAATCGACAGAGAAAATGTCGGTCAACTAATTTTTGTTTGGTAAGCGAACAGTCTTTTTAAGTAGTGCCATATAACCCAAATATTGGCACGCACACAGCATGCCCCCGCACAACATCAGAAGCAGGCAGCAGCCCCCGACCCCCTCCCCTACCCTGCATTCTGGAGACATTTCAAAGGGAATACTGGAAGGGATTTATTGAAGGGTCTGAAAAAATACTGTTTGCTTTGTCATATCCCATCTAGGAAAGGGTCGCAAGGAGATCAGCCTTTAACAAAGGGGAGATTTAACTCAGCGGAGTCCACGAAGGCTGGCACAGGGAAGGTTAAACATACAGCCGTTCTTGCATTCACATCTGCAGTCTGCTGCGGCACCATGACCCCTGTTGGGATTTTATTAAAAGGGTATTAAAAACAGCTTTGCACTTGCTGCATGAACTAATCTTCCCCTGTCACCAGCAGAATATTAGTGACAGTAACCCCTCTGGGGTTCATCAATTTTATCTGCATTTAGTAAAAAAAAGGTCTCTGCTAAAAGATACATTTCTTAAAAATGTCGCTCATGACACAATTTCCAAATTGAAAATGGTGCAAAGTGTTTGCATATGTGGCGCAACATCACTGGAAGTTTTACTGGCTGGCACACACAGCCGTGAGCAGATTTATATGAAACCTGTACAGGTGCCATCACAACGACGCAAGGTTTAAACCTTGGCCAAGAGACACATGAAGTTGTGAAAGCGAATTATTGTCTGTAGTTTTTGATGCTTGCTAAATGCTGTACTGGAAATGGATGATCGTGTGCGTTAGTGAGACTGCGGCCCCTTAGCGCACAGCCATAGGCATCCTGTGCACCACAATACAGTGGTAAAGCATCTCAGAGACCTACAGTACTGCCCCATCAAGTGTAATACACTATTGTGCATGAGCAGTTTACATATCTGTCCAGTCCAGAACTCTGTTACTTGATGACTTGACCTCTACAAGAACAAAAGAGAATCAGACATGTTGGGATCCAACTGCCTGATTATTCTCTGCCCAGACATATACCATCAGGGACATTAGATGGTCAGCCGGCTTCCACGAAAATTACCAGGTTTGGCCCACTGTAATTTAATGTGTATGGCCAGCCTAAAAAGGTGTCGTCTCACCTGGAACATTGGTGGCATAATTGCTAGGCTATGACGCCTATGTCAGATAGGTGCTGGTCCCACCTTCGGGACCCTCATCTATCTCTAGAACAGAGCGCCCAAAACTCAGGACAGCCCGCCGCAACATGATCGCCTATTTTCGGAAGTCCCACAGAAATAAATCAAGAGTGTACCACGCAAATGCGGCCACTGCTACATTCACTTCTATGGAACTGCTGCAAATAGGTAAGCCAGCACTAACACAGAAATGAATGGAGGGCGGCGCACATGCGTGGTGCACTCTTGTTCTCTTTGGGAGCTCTGGGTCCTGCACCTATCTGACATTGGATGCAAGCCCTAGCAATATGCCAATGTTCCAGGGGGAGACAACCCCTTTAAGAGGCTTGAAGTGACGTGATTGAATCTGTAATGTTCTACGCTATCCCTCAGGGCAGCATAAGACAGAGAGGGAGATGATAACCTCATGCTGAGCTATTAAAGGTGTTATCTAATGTCATGTCGCTATTATATGGAGAACTGTGGGGCTCCATGAGTTGCATTTTAAGAAACCTTAAGGAGAAATCCAGCCAAACCTGTCCTTGTCGTCTGCCAAGTAATCAGTGGTATTCTCCATTTAAATCCCTGCGTTATGCGCTGTCTTCAAGGGCCCAGCACTAGGCAGAACACAGTGCATAAGGATCCTTATACATGGGCAGATTTCCTGCCTTAGCTAGCGATGACTGATGATATAGCAAGTCATTTGGCTGCATTTACATGGAAAAATAATCGGTACAGTATTTGGCCACACAATCGTCACCAGCAAATGCAGTTTTATTACTATCAGAAGCATATCCTTGTTCACCATGTACAGCCAACAACGATTTTAATGCTTGCAGACCACAAACGGACAGATGCTCAGTTCGTCGAATGATCGCCAGGCACGTTTACGATGAACCGATTATCAGCCTGTGTTTAAAAGGCAGTAACTCAGCTTTATTATAGACCTTGGGGGTGATATCATGTGACAATGTTTGTCCACCCCTGGTCTACATAAACATTTGCTCACGTATTTGATTGTCTTTAAAGCTAGACGTAGGACATTGAGTAATGGCAGCAGTAACCGAGGAGGCGTAGTATGGAATGGAAGCCTTTGCTTGGCCGCTAACCAAAAGCTCTGTAGGGCATTTAGCGCAAACACTGCACTTGTTAAGAATTCCTGGTATGTAACTATACTTCACCCTCTACAAAAACAAATCCAAATGAAAAAAAATCTGAGACCCATAAGAATTAGATTCAGGGATACAACACACACACGAAACAGCTCGGGCCTGAGTGTCATACTACAGATCGGGGCCAGACACTCATGACACATCTACGGTGACAGACCAGTTTTCAGGCAGGACTGATCACTTTTAAGGCGGCCATATACATTCAATAGCTGTCGGACGAACAATTGGTCAGCCGACCGCTACCTCTCCCGACTCCCGATACACATTTTGTCTGTGTATTCAATGGCGAGAGAGAGGAGAAAGTCACTGGCAGACACTTCTAGTGGTGGCTTATCTCCCAGGGAAACAAAAGGATCAGGCAGGCAAAAATAAATCACTTCACCCAATCCTACCTTTCCGACAACATCTGACGACGGAGAGTCACAAACTCCCCATACTTATTAGACTGTTGGTCAAACCCGATGTTCTCGATAGGTTCGGCCAACTAATGGGTATGGGGGACTTTCAGACACCAGTGCCCATCACTACAAATGAAAGCATTTACCAACTGGCCAAATTTTATAGAAATAACAAAATAAAAAAAAGTTAGTGGGAAATCTGATCGTATCACCCTCATTCTTCCATTATCACAAATTGCTAAACAATCCCCTTGAATGTTCCAAAACTGAATTATGCCTGTGGTTATTTTCATCCAGGGTTAGTACAGAGTCAAACATTTGCTGCAGAAATGTCTGCAACTGCATTGATTACTGCAAGTCCCACTCAGATGAGTCGTGTGTGAATACTAGCTTTGGAAAGGGTTGGGGAGTTTTGACGAGAAGAATAGTCAGCGTGGTTGCAATAATTTTTTCGAAGAGGCTGATAAAAATTGCATGGGATTTGGACATGGTGTATAATAAAAAATAAAAATAAACACCTGGTTAGAGCGTCCAGGTTCCAGCACATCACCACTGACTGGGAGGCAGCAGACGTGCATGGTGCGCAGGGAACTGAAGAGATGCGAGCCCCGATGGAGGAACATGGGATGCTCTGACTATTTAAGTCTTTCTTTTATTACCTTTACTCCTTGTCCAGACCCCTGCCAATTATTTATATTTTTTTATCAGTCTCAGACAACCCCTTTAATAGAAAAAAGAATTCCATTAAACAATTTAACAACATTAAAGAAAAGAAGAATCTCTCCAAACACGGCTCACCTTGTATCTCATCTTCGGACAGGAGTGAATATAAAATCCCATGTAGTAATAGCACAGGTCAGCGGCCTTTCTTTGCAATTTGCGGGTAAAGGCTATCTCTCTGGTGGAGGAAAATAGGGGGGAAAAAAAATATTTGAGAATGGCATCAAAATCTGAAATTTCCTAAAGACTACAAGTGGCAATAACCAATTTCAGAGTCTCCTGCTTTCCTTAAAAAACTAATTTGCTGAATCTGGAATGTGCCAATCCTGTTATTCTTCCTGGAAAAGCATGAATACATTGAGAACTGAGTGTTACCGTTTCCCTCGTCAATAGGGTGCGTCTCAGCAAGGTCCGACGTTGATTGGACAGTGGTAAGACAGTGTAGGGACATGCCCCATTGACAGGTAGCATCAGGTTGTAAACTTATTCACACATTTCCAACAGAAATAACAGAAAAAAATGCTGCAGCATTAATTTATAGGAAATCTAAAACAGACATGGTAGGAGAGCTGGAAGGTCCTCTAGAAGATTCCATTCATATGAATTTTACAAGAACTAGTCACATCTTCCAAGACAACCATAGCCGGTGAAGCCAGGCCGACTAGTCATGTTTACCAAGGCATGAACCAAGAGCTTTGTCAAATCTCTCCATCCTTCTGAGGTTCTTACCGTAAGGCAGAGTATACACCAGGGGACAGGAAGGAGCAATCGGGGTCGTAGTAGAGGTATACAGACGAGACACAGTATGGAAGGATGTCAATAACCCCAACGGCAATGATCTTCCCATCAAGCCAATACTGCTGGTGAAAAGAACCGTAACCACACGAGATGCCATCTGGCCGAGTCTCCGGCTGTTAAAAAATTATTTTAATGTGTCATCACATGTTTTCAAGGAGTAAATAAATGTCAAGTGTGTTAGAAGTCGAAATATTAACACATAGTAGAAAAAGGATGACAAACAGGGTTTCCTTTTCTAAAATCTGACAACCTTTTACAGTATGTGACAGTACAGTAAGTATGTGACACAATAAGGCTTGGTTTACATGTTGAAGTTTTTGTAGCGTTCCAAGCATTGACTAAAATGGCATGATAAAAACCACATGCAGTTGTCTCACTACTAAAGCCATGGACTGAGCTGTATCCCAGAGGTGCCATCAACACATAGGGGGGAAGTTATCCTTAGGGTCTGGAATTAAAGAGCCGCACTTTTAAAAAGTCCGCTATGTTAAAGGGGTTGTCTCACTTCAGCAAGTGGCATTTATCAAGTAGAGAAAGTTAATACAACGCTCTTACTAATGTATTGTGATTGTCCATACTGCTTCCTTCGCTGGCTTGATTCATTTTTCCATCGCATTATACAACGCTCGTTTCCAGGGATTACGACCACTCTGCAATCCAGCATTAGTCGCCATCCAAGCACGGCCACTGCTGCTGGATTACAGGGTGGTCGTAAGCATGGAAACGAGCATTGTATAACGTGATAAAAAATACATTAAACACAGCCAGCAAAGGAGGCAATATGGACAGTCACAATACATTAGTAAGCGCCTTGTATTCACTTTCTCAACATGATAAATGCCACTTTCTGAAGTGAGACAGCCCCTTTAATTAGTTTCACTCCAGATTTATCACTACAACTTTTTAAAAAGTTGAAAACTCACTCCAGCTGGGGGGCGGCATAGAAAAATTGGAGTAGCATTTCGAGACAAAAGTGTAAGGTCTAAAGATGCGCCAAAAATTCTCAACCAATGTGCCACATTTGATAAATGTGGCATAAGGCACTCCAAAGTTACTTTTGCGTTAAATTCCGCCCATAGCCTTTGCTGCTCGCACATGCCATTCCAAACGCCACTTCCTATAAACTCCTAGAGGATGAATTGCAGGATACATGCCATGGTACCCCTCCCCATGCCTTATGGCAGTGTCATCCTGAGGAATGTAAACTGTCATTAAGGCATTCTGTGCATTTAAACCAAGACACGGCAAGGACAGGACAGGAGTGTTTTTCATCTCCGCACCCCCCTCCTCCAAACTTTGAAACTGCCTGGGGGTCCATATTTCTTTGCGAACCAGACACTGTATTCTGTCTGACAGTCTCCACTGGATTAATAGGATAGGCTTTTTTTTTTTTTTTTAGGAAGGAAGATCTCTCTGCTGTAAGTTTCTTTGTTGTTTTGACACCTCATAGGGCAGGAGGGAAAAACTAAGTCCATAATAAACTGGTAGCGGAGAGAGAGCCGAGTGAAGACAGCAGGAGGGGAGGCTTTGCAGAAACCTGCAGTTAAGACACTCTGATGTGATTTACTGCCACCGATTGTGAAACAGCATGAAATGTACAATGGAGGGAAATGAAAGGGACCAGCACGTGGAGAGGATTAGTACAATTTGCCTTTTCCAAACGTATATTAAGCTTTTTGTTGCCATAGGTTCCTTTACAGCGGTACAGTGCGATACAACACCCAACGTCATCAGTTCGGCCGGATTTGCAAACCGTGACTTTCACCTTAATAGAACAGAATCTTAAATCGTAGGGATAACTGCAGTCTGTAAATGGCCACAAAGATCAGACCTGATCATTTCGGGCGGCTCTAGTCTCTACTCATAGCAAGTAGCTAAAGCATGCCAAAGTGCGAGAGAGAATTTCTGTATTTTATTCAATATAATGGATGATGTGAGTTGATCAGCTGTGGAGTCCGGACTCTATTCATGTCCAGCTTGGTTCGAGGAGATTTAAAAAGTGAGGATGCGTACCTGCTCGAGCTAGTTCTTGGCGTATCCACGCCAATGTTTATTCCACCTTCACAGAGATTTTTATTCTTTTTGCTAAAATGCTTATAAAATGTAAAAAACAACAGCCAACTCTGCAAATCGTTGTGTCTTCAGATCCTGTACAGACCTGTAGGTTTCCATGGTAACAGACTACAAACTTAAGTAGTCAGCTCCAGCAGTCCTATAGGTTTACATACACGATGCAGGCACAAAATGCTGAGAAATTGCTTCATTTTAGGTGCAATGTAATAAAGAAATAGTTGCAAATCCTCTACATGTATTCTCTTGCAATGTCCGTTGCAGAGATTGTCTAGTGCTGTGACTTCCATACTAAAGCTTGTGTTACTCACAAAAGAGTAGACGGGAGCCGTTGCCTCTATGGGCGTCCTATTTAATAAGCAGCATCTCAGTCAAGCAGATCATGACTGGAGTTAGATATGGTTCATGGAAACACTTAAGTAAATAACAGGCAGAACCAGGCCGTCCACATTCATACCCCTACAAAGAGAGCAATGTACCGCTGGAAAAAGGGAGGAACGTACAGAAGGCAATGCACAAAATGACCACTGGACCCCTAAATAGAAACTTGTAGGCTGGGGTTAGGAGCAGCCATGTGCGACAAGCCACAGCAGGTCTACAGCAAATATCTCCACATGCTTTGTGAAATGGGGCTTCCTGTGGAGGCAATTGACTGTGGATTGTATAATTTCACACAGTTCATTAAAATAGGGGCATTGGGTTTAGGCTGGATTTATATTGTTAAAAAAAATTTTTTACGACAACTGTAACAATTAAAAAGTTATAAATAGTCAATATAACTCACTATAAGTTTCTACAGGCGAAGTAGTAAAAATGCAAGTTTTATTTGTTTTAAAAAAAAACTACTTATTGTTGAAGTTTTTAAACGCACAAAAAACTGCAGTGTATAAACCAAATGTAAGGCCACTTTCACATGGTCAGTATTTTGCATTAGTACTTGAAAGCCCAAGCCAGGAGTGGAGCCTACAGAAAAAAAATGCATAATGGAAAGATTTGTGCCTCTTCTGTGTTTTGGACCCGCTCCTTATTTGGATTTACAAATACTGATGAAAATACTGACTAAATACTGACCATTGCCTCAAGCTGTGTTTACAGGCTTTTTAGATGAAGTTTTTGAAGCCAGAAACAGGAGTGGATTGTAAAAAAAATTATATCTGTCCTTTATATGTTCTGTCCACTCCTGGTTTAGCATTCCAAAACCGCATTTAAAAACCTGAGCATGGAAATCGAGCCTTAGGGGTTATGTGAAAGTAGAACAGGCTGACGGTACAAGTGAAGGTCCAGATGATCTTTATAGGTTGAATTTCTAGAACTAGCAGAAAATCCACCAGTGGTTCAATTCAAATATTTACTAGTGTTCACATTCGTTTTGAATGTGATTTTGAATAAAGCCAACCATAGGTATAGAAAACACAGCAGGAATGCAGGAGGGAACATCAAGACATCTTACAAAGGTCAAAACACAACATTGGGGAGAAGTCCTGCTTGGCATTGATGAAGTGATAACAAATTCTTCCTGTTAGTACTAATTGTCAAGTTCCTCAACCCAAATCTAAGCAGAGGACTCACTATAATCTGATATACGCAGGAACCCTGACAAAGTTCAATCA
Organism: Bufo gargarizans; assembly: GCF_014858855.1. Taxonomy (NCBI): domain Eukaryota; kingdom Metazoa; phylum Chordata; class Amphibia; order Anura; family Bufonidae; genus Bufo; species Bufo gargarizans. The sequence goes on along the minus strand of NC_058085.1, from coordinate 289,102,354 downwards.
AGAATGTGTTGACTGCGAATCATGGAAGTCATCTGGGTGTTTATAAGACTTCTTTCCTTACATGTTGTTGACACAAGTATGATGGGTGTATCCTGTTTTATTATATCAGGGTTTCTCAACTCCGGTCCTCGGGACCTACCTACCAGTCATGTTTTCAGGATTTCCTTAGTATTGAGCAGGTGAAATAATTAGTGTCCACGCATCAGGACTTACCGCAGGTATTCATTCTGTGGGATATTCTCAAATCCTGACCGGTAGGTGGGTCCCGAGGAGGGGAGTTAAGAAAACCTGCATTAGACAATTATTGTATATATGGGGGATGGATCCCTACATTGAGACTAGCACCCCTCTCCTGAACATAGAAGAACTATGGAACAAAAAGGCCACACGGTCCATATAGTCTATCCTTCTATTTCCAAAGACACGTCTAGGCTAGAAGTTAAAAAGAAAGGTGGCCGGGCATGGGCCCTGACCATTTATTTCCATAAGAGCTAGAGCTTGCTAGAGTATTGGAGCATTCAAGAGTATCATCCAAAAATAACATATCCAGATAGGACTATAAATGTCTGTAACGGGAATAACCCACTAAAGTGGGCAGAGTATCACATTTATAAAAATAAATCCAAGGTTGGTTAATATAGCCAGGCATTATTTCAGTGCATGTCCCCCACAGGCTAGGTTTATATGGCAATCATTCACTCTGTGGTCTTTTTGTTCACAAAAACGACTCCAAGATTCAAGGAGATTGGCAGCAGTCATTAAAACCCATTTCCAAGTGTCATGCAGATATTGGCTGTAGCGGCAAGACATTGACATAATCACTGCCCTCCCTATCCCATGGCTGCTGGCTGAGAATTTATTTTGAGAATTTGTGTTTCCTTAAGAAATGAAAAAAATCCTTACCTCCAATGGAGAATCGCAGAGGAACCTTGTGAACTGGCCCAGAAATCAACGTGGTAGGAATCATATGTAGGAAAAGAGGAAAAAACAAGTTACACACAAATAAATGTTGCATAACTGATGGCATGTATCATAAGAGTAATATGTTAACTGGTGTCACTGGGAACCTATAACATATGGTGGAAGTAGTCACTGTATGTCGTTTTCTACATCTAGATTATTCTAGAAAACTGAGAAAGGGAAACCTGATAGATTGGAAATGATCTAGAAGCTACTTTCTGCACCATGTAAGAAGGTTTTAGGCCTTCATTTCTGCAGTAGTCTGCCACGACTCCCAGTTTCAACTGTACCCCAATGTATAGAGGCCAAATGTATACCAAAAAGACACTCTTCCAGCTTATGTTTGACTGCTGACGTCTATGCTGCACATTAGACATACAATACTGTGCAAAAGTTTTAGACGGGTGTGAAAAAAAAATGCACGTAAGAGTGCTTTAAAAAACAAAACAAAAAAAAACAAGCGTTAATAGTTTATATAACAATTAACAAAATGCTAAATGAATGAACTAAAGTGAAATCTAAATCAGATCACTCTTTGGTGTGACCTCCCTTTGCCTTCAAAACAGCCTCAGTTCTAGGTATATTTGTACACATCTTTTGAAGGATCTCGGCAGGAGGAGGTCATTCCAAACATCTTGGAGAACTAAGGCCAGGTTCACATCACTGTTTCGTTTTCCGTTCTTCTGAACCGAAAACAAAACGAAAAAAAAGTGAGTGTTTTCAGTGTAAAATAACAGATCTCAGACGGAAATGGCTAAAATGGGTGCAAAATGTGCTTAAATGAGCATAACGGATGCTTAAAATACAGAATCCATTTTGTTTGCCGTTTTCTGATCAGAAGAACAGAAAACCAAACGGTGATGTGAACCCGGCCTCACCACAGATCTTCTGTGGATGTAGGCTTACTCAAATCCTTCTATCTTGTCACATAGGCAACAATGAAGCACGGGTGAAGGTTGCTTGCAAGTCTGGGCTGCATTTCAGCAAATGAAGTTGGGAATGTGGTCAGGATTAATGGTGTCCTTAATGCTGAGAAATATAGGCAAATTATTTAACCATTATGTAATATCATGGAGGCATCTGATTGGCTCCAAATTTATTCTGCAGGAGGACAACGACCCCAAACATACAGCCAATGTCATTAGGAACTATTTGCAACGTAAAGAAGAACAAGGAGTTCTGGAGGTGATGATATGCCTCCTACAGACCCCTGATATCAACTTCATAGAGTCTGTCTGGCATTACATGAAGAGAAAGAAGTATGTGAGCAAGCCTACATCCACAGAAGATCTGTGGTTAGTTCTCCAAGATGTTGGAACAACCTCCCTGCCGAGTTCCTTTAAAAATGTGTACAAGTATACCTAGAAGAACTGAGGCTGATGAAGGCAAAGGGTGGTCACACCAAAGAGTGATCGGATTTAGATTTCTCTTTAGTTCATTCACTTTGCATGTTGTTAATTGATAAAAAATAATCTATTAACACTTGTATTTTTGAAAGCATTCTTACTTGGCTGCATTTTTTCCACAACTGCCCAAGGTTTTTGCAAGTACTGTATAGGCTAAATGTTCACCACAGTGTGGAAGGCCACAATGTAGTGACAGGGCTAGTGGTACTATCCTGTTGTCGATTCAGTCGCACATTTCCAGGAGGAATAACAGAGCACTATGAAGAGTTGGAAATACGCGCCAGCATTGTCATTTCATAGCAAAAAGCAAGCATTTACTAAAACGGACATGTCAGGAGAGCCCACAGGTCCTCCGTAAAGGGAACACGTCACCATGAAAACGTCAAGTAATTTGCAGGTATCGTGTTATAGAGCAGAATTGATGGATAGTTTTGTGGGAGAAGGTTCTGTATAACTTGCATTTTATACATTTATATTCCTGCCTCCTTGACTTCAAAGCCCGGAATGAGCAGGAATTTAAATGTATAAATTACCAGTTTTACAGAAATAAACATCAATCGGCTCAGTTCCTCCTGCTCCACCACATGCTGCTTTCATCTGAGACACCGCGTTCTACGTGACAGGTTCCCTTTAAGAATAGGACATTTATTCATAAGCTGTAGAAGAGATGACTGAAGGAGGGCAACAAAAAATTTCGGCCATTGTTAACCTTTCGTCATAAAGCCTCAACAGGAAACGTACAGTATTTGTCTCTGTTTAGACAGAAGCCTTGGAATAACCCTTTGTGCCCCCTTTTATCTAATTAGCAATTAGCGCTGTAACTTTTCTCGCTTGCTCCGACTGCTGAGCGCGGCCTCTCGCGCTGATTAGGAGCAGGAATGTACTTGCAAGTAACCAGAAAGAGATTAGTCATGTTCTGATAGAGAACAAGCACGGCCTATATATGGTAGGCGAACGGTTTATTCCAAGTGTCACTTCTCTTAATGTGGTTCTGCTTTGCGTCCGTGTATGTTTATTTCTGGACAGTTCAGATGTAAATTTACCACTAGCGGAGCTGGATTTTTTAATATAAACACTATAGAGACATTATGCTCCTGGACATTCACTTAAAAGGTGCTGCAGACTCTGCAGTTTACTCAAATATCCCGCTACAGCGGTAGCAGCGCACAGGGGTCAGACAGGTAGATACAGGAACCAGAGAAACAGAATTTTCCATCTTAAATTTGTACAATGTGTTCCCCATTTATCAAATGCGGTAGTAGTCTATGTTCACACAGGGCAGATACACTGCAGATTTTCAATCCTGATTTTGCAAGCACAAAATCCTCCGCGTTTTACAGTAAGAACAAAGTGGATGAGATTCTAATGAATCATCCGTGCGATGCAAACAAAATCTGCACTGAATCCGCATAGAAATTGACCCGCAATGTGAATTTTACAGGGGTATTCCCATCTGGGACTCCACGCCAGCATATGCCTATCAATGTCCGATAGGTGGGAATGGAGAGGAGGACTTCTGAAGATAGCTGAGCATGCGCTTCGTGCTCTCCTTCACTTCAGGTGGCCTGTTCTGGATATAGGAGCAGGTACCAGAGGTGGGACCTGCACCTATCCGACACTGATGGCATATCCTAGTCAAATGCCATCAATTTCTGAGATAGGCCAACCCCTTTAAATCTGAGGCGTTTCAATTTAGGCAATACATTTTCACTCCAGATTTCACCCTTCGCAATGCATTGGGCAAGTTCTGAAGCAAATCCACCGCAAAATTAACATCCCATGTGGACGTTCCTTTAGGGTGCAGATGTTCCTTTAGGGTCACTACAAAGGTTGTAGAGTTATACAGCACCAGCCATGGACTCTCTCATACACAAGACCATCATATGACAGGCTCAGAGAATCCTATTCTGTTCACATTATTTATGGATCCAATTTAATGCTAATTAATAATAGGAATCGCAGCATGTGGTAAGTAAAATAACGTAAGCCACAATAAAAGGCAAACAGCTCTGAATGGGCAGCCGGATGTCACCACATGCTGAATTAAGTACATTAGCGCCCAGATGTAGGACGATGAAGAGATTTCAAAAGAGCTAAAAAATTCCTCTGGCAAACCCGTAAGCATACAGTCATCCCAGCACAGGATAATGGGAGCAAGAACTAGACTGAGGCACAGGAGCAACTATAAAGTCACTATGACATGAGGGGTTTCAATAATAGGGATGATTCAGGGACACTGGGGAACATTTGGGGTTCGGCTACACAACGAATGAATGGGGTCGCAGTACGACTCGCAGGTGTGCTGCAACCTCGACCCCAGAATCGCTAAAAATCCTACACGGTCATGCTGCGACCCCACGCATTTCTATGCTAGCACCGCTACACTGTGATCCTACAATGCAATCCTTGGGTGTGACAGCTGTAGCCGAACCCTTAAATGATGATAAATCTGTTGGGGCCAATGGTCTCGCCCACACCATGCCAGATTTTCTTGCGTTGGGGTTTGATAATTGACCCTCACTTGATTTAGTAAATAATTGTATTCCCTATTAAAATAGCAATTCAGGAGCAATCTGCACTATGCCAGTCCTCTGTTAATCCTCCTGAAAATTACAAATACACTGCCTGTAAAGCATACTTCACTATTATCTAGTGACTTGATTGAGGCATCCACATGACACCAGTACCCAATCTTCCATTACTTCTACATACATTCTATACTGCAACCAACAGGTGCCAACATGCATGTCATGGCGGTCTCTGTGTCATCTATGCCTGAAGAAGAAATCTTACCGTAAGGGCTCATGCACAGGACTATTTTTTTTGGAGTCCGAAAATCCGGAAAGCATGGATTCCGGCCGAGTGCATTTCACAGTTTATTTTTGCGGGACATCGGAACAGACACACGAATGTGGACAGCACACTAACATAACTTTCATGCCACTTTTCTCAGCAGGAGCAGTATAAATATGAACTTTTATTCTGCTAGATTCTGCTCCTCAATTATCCAGGAGGCGGGGCTTCACTGCATAATGCCCTCCGTATTAAGATGCTTCACAACCGCTCTGCAAAACGCTCTCCATATTAAGAAGCTTTACAACCGCTCTACAAAATGCTCTCTGTATTAAGATGCTTCACAACTTCTCCCCTCTAATCTGAGTGACAGCTGCAGTCTCCTGGTTGAATGATACAGCAGCAAGAACAGAAAATTCCATGGAAAGAGCACTGCACAGTGAAGATCTGCCTCCAATGCACTTTTAGGAGGAGAATCTGGCAGAAGAAAACTTCATATTCACACTACTCCTGATAATAAAAACTCCACAAAAAAGGAATATTTGTCCTGCTCTCCCCAGCTCCGACCTAACGCTGTCAGCAGTTTAGCATGGTCAAAACTGCTGACAGATTCCTTCTAATGTACTGCCTGTGTCAGTGCTGTACCACGAACGTCATCCAAGCATCTAAAATAACCTGCTCTTAACGTTCAGTACTATCCTGTGTATTTCCAAGTCATAATTCACAAAATTACGTATAAGAAATATACCGTGGAGGCTTCCAGCATTATTTCTTAAAGGTCACTGCAAAATTAAATGTTTGAAACATAGGAAACTGCTGCATAAGAATTCCAATGCACTGATTTTTTTTTTTCCAAGTGTCTGCTATGAAAAAAAAAAAAGCCAGAGTTAAAAAATGCTATATATTTGGACAGTTATATTAATAGTCTGCCCTGCAGGTGAACTTTCTACAAAAGACTGGCCTTTCTCCAGCGATACATACGGCTTTTATAAAGTTTCTTGAGATGCAAGGAGACCTGAAGCAGACTGAACAATAAACTAAATCGCATGGGTACAAGTGTACTGCTTCTTCGGGGTCTGGTACAGTCTGCCCTCTTTACAAAGCTGGCACTGGACAAGTACTGCTTGCTCATTTACAGTTCCAGGAATATACAGCTTTAATCCCACAGCTGCATGAGCAGCCCCCCAAGCAGGAGGGCTTGGCGTGCCCGGTTAAGGCATATCCTGCTGCCCTACATTTTCCAGGTCCGCTAAACAAAAAAAACAAAAAAAAATCCGAGGGCACACGCTGTTTCACACCAATACAGGGGACCATGTACTTTGATGTCTGTACATATTTCAGCAGGCTGCAAGATGTTCATGGCAACAGATTTCTGAAGAGGTCTGGATAACCTTATTCACTGCTACTAGTACAAAGAAAACAAGACCATCACAGCCAAGTCTTCTCCTGGACACGAGGACGTTTCATTTATGGAAAATGGCATACTCTGGTGTCGTACCAGAATATATGGACCAGAGACAGAACTAGACTATAGATCAGTATTTAGCTAGTAATGGAAAAAGGTGAAGTCCAGCACACAACGTCTGTTAAATCATCATTTAATAAAGTCCATTAAAAAAAAATACTGCCGGACCGGTCTACGCGTTTCAAATTTGATAGTTCTTAATTATGAGCTATTGAGAACAATCCAGCAGGAAGGAGAAGTCTAGGGCTACACTGTATTCTTGGCCGTGACAAATAAGATCGAGATTCCGCTATGCTAACATGAAAGCCCAATGAATGGAGCTGCACTGCGACTTGTGTGTTGTGGTGACGATAGCAGGGCTGGACTTCTTGTGACTGTAACTAGCAAGTCACCATGTAATTCCACTCATTGTCACAATGTTGCCTCGTAGCATATTGAAAGCACAATCATTGGTAAAGTGACTCACAGCAAAGTCCTTCCTTTATATTTGCTGTTCCTTTTAAATCCACTCCTGACATGTGTCATTTCAGCTTAAAGGGGTTGTCTCATCACAGACAATGGGGGCATATCGTTAGTATATGCCCCCATTGTCTTATAGGTGCGGGTCCCGAAAGTGGTGGAGGGCGGACTGCGCATGTGCAGACGCCCTCCATTCATTTTCTATGGGGCTCAGCTATTTTGTCAGGCCCATAGAAGTGAATGGAGCGCTTGCGGGGCTCCGTTCCCGATATAGGTGCACCTATAACACAATGGGAGCATATCCCAGCGATATGCCCTCATTGTCTGTGATGAGACAACCCCTTTAAAAGGCTTTCATCCTATAGCACCTAAATTAGTTGGCTTACCATCCACCAGACTTTTACACCAAAATTCAGATGCAATTTTGGAGCACGTTGTCATTTTAAGCCACCCTGCAAAGGCCACTTGTTAAGCTTGGTGGAAAAAGTGCCTAAAACCCTTAAAGGACTTGCCCAGCCATACATTTTGTAAATAGCATGAACAGTGTGTTGTACCTGGGGGGGGCGGGGGGGGCGGGGGGCAGGCAATCACGCACCTGCTCCACAGCTCTAGTTCTGGCCTTAGGGCTGACGTGTCCCCAAGAAGCACGTGACTCAACAGTAATGTGCTGCTTGGGGACAAGTTGTGGTTGATGTTAGTGATTGGCTACAGCGGCACATGTGGCCCTGTCCAGAAGTTCACAGGTCTAGGACTGGAAGATTACAGAACGGAGCCAGGTAGCTGTAAAGTCTCATTCACACGTCAGTGTTTTCCATCAGTGATTGTGAGCCAAAACCAGAATTGAAGCCTCCACAGAGATAAGGTATAAGGGAAAGATCTGCTCCTGTTCTGTGTTTAGATCTGCACCTGGTTTTGGCTCAAAATCACTGATGGGAAACAATGACTGTGTGAATGAGGCACAAGGGAGCAAGTGACTTATTTTTTTTCACTAGGTACATCACACAGCTAGGGCTAGTTATAAAGGCCAAAAAGGCGAAAACAGGTTCTTTTGCATGACAGTTTTGTAATTTGATGGTGATTTTAGTGAAGTTTTCACACACGTTATTAGAAGAGTGTTTTTTTTTGTTTTTTTTGGCTTCCCTATTGACTATGGAATCCACAATCAAATCCACTTCAAAGAAGTAACATCACTTCTGAAGCGGATTCGAAATCAGCAGTGGGGAAAGAATCACCACCACGTGTACATGGTGGGACCTACCGGTGGGACCTACCGGTGGGACCCCCCCCCCCCCCCCGATCACAAGAACAGGGGCCCAATACCTCTGCAGCTCTCCTGAAATGAATGGAGTGGTTGGTGTTGGTCAGACATGCGTGTGGCCGCACCATTATTCTCTATGGGAATTCTGGAGATAGCTGAGCGCTGTACAATACAACTCGACCATACAATTTTCGTAAAACAGACGGCAGGGTATGATCTCGAGTCACTGGGCCTCATTTATCAAAATTGTCTAATGGAAAACGGTCTTAGTTGGTCATAGCAACCAAATCAGAGCTCACATTTCATTTTTTTATTTTTTTTATTTTAATGTAATTGATTTACTTCAAGCTTTAATTGATTGCTGTGGGCATCTAAGACAGTTTTCCATTAGACCGTTTTGATAAATGGGGCCCATTAAGTCTACAGCTAGAGGCAGCCATCTACTCATCATTTCTATCGCCCTAGAGCTCTCTGCATTATTTACATCCACTGCACGTATTAACACTGGCAAAGAGGTGGCACAGACGATAACATGTCTCTCACGTGTTAATCTGCACTACCATGACCATGCATAACCACCACGGTCAACTCATTTCTACTCTAGTTTTATTATAGAAGGCAGATTTTTTCCCCCAATTAGATAAAAATTTATACTTGCAAAAACAGTAATGAAAAGGAGTTGAATACATTTTCATTAAATGGGTTGTCTTATAAAGATCACCCTTATCTATGTGCCCAATCGGGACATATGGAAGTCAGAGGAGGTGGTCACTCACTCTTCCCCTATGTGATCCAGAACGGAGAGCCATCCTGGAGGACCCACCCTGAGGATGGATACTCATCTGAATAATTAATAAAAGAGAAGCTCATTTCAGCCCTGGATACAAGGTGAAGCTGGTGAGAAGCGTCTACCGTTGTGGTTGCCAACTACATTCAGGTACACCTCACAATTACAGAGATGATCATAGGAGGATAGTGGTAGTCTAAAAGCCGGGGAGATATCCTCTTCATAACTAGTGGCAGGATTATGCTGACCGTCACTAGTGTGATCCTCCAAGAGAAAAGCGATGTCAGGGCTGTCACTTTCATTAAGAAGGTGATCAAGCATTTCAGAGTCTAAAGAAATGCATTTTACTCAAGTAAATGAGAAGAAATGAGTACTGATGAAAAGGAGTATCCATGTATGTGTTTGGTTGTTTTTTTGTGTCAATTTACCTGTAGAAATGTGAACTGTTTTTGTGACGTCTTGAAAGGAGCCAGCACAAGAGCCGGTCATTCTTTATCTGGTTACAGTTATTGTGTCATGTAGAACAATTCGCCGTCGATAGCCCATAGAATTACATGATTACAGGGCTGACAATTGCCAAGCGTGCAGAATAGGCCGTTATTTGAGTACTTATTCTCTTTAATTGGCTGTGAAATCTGGCGATTATAATTAGGAAATCACATGCAACTGGATACCCTTGTTAACCCGTATATTTGCAGTTCAGCACATCCCCCAAGTCATTCCCACTAGGCTGCTAATCCTTCCCCAGCCGGGATAATCTCCACAGTATCAGATGCACAAACACAGTGGGGTAATGGGGATCCCATCTTTGAGCTTGGACAAAACCTATTAAAAGTGGGGGGGGGGGGGGGGACTGATGAAAGTAAAAAAATAAAAAATAAATAAATATCAGTGACCTTGAGATGATTATTAAGCATACAGCTACAAATTAGAGGAGTTTTCCGAGATTTCCTGTGATCTCTGCTCCCTTCTCGCAGCTCACCAAGCACAGGGCCGTACATTATATAGTGGTTGTGCTTGGTATGATGCTCAGCCCTATTCACTTCTATGGGGCTGAGCTGCACCTAAGCCATGTGACGGACGAACGTGTCATCACTTGTCCTAGGAAAAGTTGAGAGAAGGCCTGGGTGCAACTGCGAGCGCCACTGCCTTCTCAAACAGCTGACTGGTGGGGGTCCCGGGTGTCGGACCCCCACTGATCAGATACTAATGACCTATCCAGAGGATAGGTCATCAGTAGTAAACTCTTGGAAAACCCCTTTAATGTGTTTGAAGCAGGAAAAACAGGCAAGCTTAAGGACCTGAGGCGATGGGTCAAAATGTGTGATGGGTGACAACCGAGTCACAGCATCTCCTAAATGTCTGGTCTTGCAAGGTGCTTCCAGCCTACCGTAATTAGCACTTTTCAAATCACAAGGTCTGTAAAGCGTTGCGGAATGTGTCAGCGATATATATACGGAGTAAAATAAATAAATTGGCCCAAGGAAGGACAACTGGTGAACTAGCAACAGAATCACGTGCACCCTAGGGTACTAATGAATTTCCGATCCATGGTGGCCCCAACCACACGACTAAGGCTACTTTCACACTCACGTTTTTTGCGGATCCGTCATGGATCTGCAAAAACAGTTCCATTACAATAATACAAACGCATGCATCTGTCATGAACGGATCCATTTGTATTATCTGTAACATAGCCAAGAGGGATCCGTCTTGAACACCATTGAAAGTCAATGGGGGACGGATCCGTTTCTATTGTGCCAGAGAAAACTGATCCGTCCCCATTGACTTACATTGTGTGTCAGGACGGATCCGTTTGGCTCCGCTTCGTCAGTCGGACACCAAAACGCTGCAGGCAGCGTTTTGGTGTCCGCCTCCAGAGCGGAATGGTGACTATACGGAGGCAAACTGATGCATTCTGAGCGGATCCTTTTCCATTCAGAATGCATTAGGGCAAAACTGATCCGTTTTGGACCGCTTGTGAGATCCCTGAATGGATCTCACAATGGAAAGTCAAAACGCCAGTGTGAAAGTAGCCTTAAAGCGTCTGTGGCTAACATCTTGGTGGCAAATTCCACAGGACCTCTTCAGAGGTCTTGTACAGTCTAGGTCTCAACAGGTCAGAACTTTTTTGCAGGGACGAGGGGGGCCTACAAAATAAAAGGCAGGTGGTTTTAATGTTAAGGCTGCTCAATATGTCAACTCTGGCCATAGATTGCGATGTGTCTGACATTTTCAATCATTGGGAAGCTTGGCACTAAATCAGCATATAATCAAAAGATATTTTAATCATGGTGGCACTGTTGCCTACAACCAAGGACAATAAAAACTAACTGATAGGTTAGGCGTAGGTTCACATTTACATTCGGTAACTCTAGCATAATGGGATCTGGTGGGTTTCCAGTAAATATGCTGACTTTCTGCTGGAAAAATAGCGCTGCATGCATTTATGCAAAAAATCCATCAGTTCCCGGCTATGCTGGATACACCTGCGTTTGAGTCTCTGCCACAAAAGACTACCAAAGTTACCAAACACAGACCTCAACCTATCCTATCTGAGGACAGAAGCTCAGGGGAGCGATCACAACCTATTCAGAATATGTTGAAGCTATATAAATAATGCGAATAGCATTCCTATTGTTGCAAATTTTTTGGGCATTCCTCCATGTTAGTGCTCAGTCAATAGTTTTAAGCACCATAAAAAAAATAAAAAAAATTTTTTGAAGCAGATCCAGAAATTGTTCCAACTGCTGGAAGAGATTGGAACTGGATGATCGCCAGCAATCATCTTTACCTTTTGGAACGTTAATAACTGTTCAGTCTACGGACAGCTTCAGTGTTTGCTTTTCAGTAATGAACATAAACTTGCTTTAGCACATCTATCCTGACTGCACCATGACATATAGCAAAGTCACATCAATGTAGAAACGTCTCATCAAAGTGCCTTCAGATCACACAACACACTGCTCCTTTCAGAACATCTGTTCCTTCTTAACCTAACACCCATTACTTCTATCTGAAGGGCTTTACAGCTTGCCTCACTAAAGTCTTAGGCCGCATTCACACATACGTGTATTACTGTACAGCGGCGGCACGAAGCGCACGGCGTCATAGCAACCAATGACGCCATGCCCTCAGCAGGACGGGTTTTCACGGACCACGGTCCGTAAAAATTCTCGTATGTGTGAATGCGGCCTAAGACTTTAGCGAGGCTGGAAAAATTAAGATAAGCACTGATTAGGAGTAGGGAAAGTCGTGGAATGGCAAATGTTAGGGCAATTATCGGCTTTGGTTTTTACACTTTGGCCAATAGTTTAAAAAAAAAATAGCAAGAACGTAAAGGGGGGGAGGGGGGGGGACGACACAAATACTAATACTAAAACCACCTAAAACTGCATTTTACCTTCTAATTCAATCATCATTGATAGTTTTTAGTGCATGCTGCAATGTCCATATAAAAAGGGGTTACAATGACTCACTTCAGCAAGTGGCATTTCTCATGTAGTGAAAGTTAATATTGTGACTGTCCATATTGCCTCTTTTGCTGGTTCAATTCATTTTTCAATCACATTATACACAGTTCATTTCCATGGTTCCATGGTTACGACCACCCTGCAATCCAGCAGCGGTGGTCGTGTTTGAACACTATAGGAAAAAGCGCCATCCTGTGCGTGCTCCCACGGTCTCGGCCACCAGAGACGCTAGTGCATTGTTCTATAGTGTGCAAGCATGGCCACCTCTGCTGGATAAATTGTTTCTGGGTCTAACAGTATTAGGGCTCATGCACACGACCGTATGTATTTTGCGGTCCACAAAAAATACATATGAGTAGGGATGAGCGAATCGACTTCAGATGAAACATTTGAAGTCGATTTGCATAAAACTTCCTTTCAATACTGTACGGAGTGAGCGCTCCGTACAGTATTAGAATGTATTGGCTCCTATGAGCCGAAGTTATTACTTCACGAAGTCTAACGAGACTTCGCGTGATTACTTTATAAATTGATTTCTACTGTAAAAATAAAATTTCCCCAAACTCGGGTTCGGTTCCAAGTGAACTTTCATTCGAAGTAGATTCGCTCATCCCTACATATGTCGTCTGCGTGTATTCCGTATTTTGCAGAACGGAACAGTCCTATCTTTGTCCATAATGCGGACAATAATAAGACATGTTCTATTTTTTGCGGAAGGAAAGACAGACGCACAGAAACGGAATGCACACGGAGTAACTTCCGTTTTTTTTTTGCGGACCCATTGGAATGAAAGCTTCTGCATACGGACCGCAAATACAAATGGTAAAGAAAATACATTAGTGTTCATGAGCCCTTACTGTAACACAACTTTGTATAATAAAGTTGTACCAAATATCCCCATTACACTAGGCGAGCTTCAAGAAGCGCTTTCTAACTGATGGAATACCATTTGCAATTAAAAATTAAAGGGATTCTGTCACCTCCCCTCAGCCAAAAAACGATTTAAAAGCAGCCATGCAGCACAGCTTACCTGGATTAAGCTGTGCTCTTTTATCTTGAAATCCGTCCAGCAGTTACTGCAAAAAACGACTTTGATCGATAAGGAAATGTGTCCTGAAGGTGCCCAGAGGGGCGTTTTTTTCTTCTTAGTGAGCCCAGTACCGCCCCTCTTACAGTGCCCAGCCCGCCTTCCTTGTACTTTCTAACCGCCGCCCCCAGCCTGCCACAGCCTCCCCTCTCTCTCCTCCCCCTCCCTCACGCCGAACGAAGTCTCGCACAGGCGCAGTACCCACTGAGGGCTGCGCCTGTGCGATCATCAGGAGACTGAGGGCGGCAGCTTCATCTTCGTCACTGGGCATGCGCCGAGCCCAGTGACGTCCGATGTTAGCTCTTTCCCTCAGTCAGCCTGGTAGGAAGCGCAGAGGATTGCCGATCGGCTGCTGCACCCTGCGCTTTCTCCAGTCTGCCTGCCACAGTGAAGACGGCCAGCGATTTCTTTCCCCACCCTCCCTTCAGGAAAGAAATAAGTATTTGTTTTTGCTCAGTGAAAATGTATAAATTCAGTAAAGCTTTACTTAATATAATAATACCTAATTCGCCCCAACAAATACTTATTTCTTTCCTGAAGGGAGGGTGGGGAAAGAAATCGCTGGCCGTCTTCACTGTGGCAGGCAGACTGGAGAAAGCGCAGGGTGCAGCAGCCGATCGGCAATCCTCTGCGCTTCCTACCAGGCTGACTGAGGGAAAGAGCTAACATCGGACGTCACTGGGCTCGGCGCATGCCCAGTGACGAAGATGAAGCTGCCGCCCTCAGTCTCCTGATGATCGCACAGGCGCAGCCCTCAGTGGGTACTGCGCCTGTGCGAGACTTCGTTCGGCGTGAGGGAGGGGGAGGAGAGAGAGGGGAGGCTGTGGCAGGCTGGGGGCGGCGGTTAGAAAGTACAAGGAAGGCGGGCTGGGCACTGTAAGAGGGGCGGTACTGGGCTCACTAAGAAGAAAAAAACGCCCCTCTGGGCACCTTCAGGACACATTTCCTTATCGATCAAAGTCGTTTTTTGCAGTAACTGCTGGACGGATTTCAAGATAAAAGAGCACAGCTTAATCCAGGTAAGCTGTGCTGCATGGCTGCTTTTAAAGGGTTTCTACCACTTGCATATCACATATTTGGTGATCAGACACTAGCGATCCGCTAGTGTCTGATGTAGCTTACAAGCTAATTATTACCTTAATCCGTTCGGCCCATACCTCAAAAAAAGCACTTATATCTTTATGCAAATTAGCCTCTAGGTGCTATGCAGGCGTTTTTCCAGCACCTAGAGGCTCCGTCTACCTTGCAGTTTGCCGCCCATCGCCTCGCTCCAGCACGCCCATCTTCAACTCTATTCGATCCTCCCCCTGCTTCTGCCTTCCGAAATCTCGCGCCTGTGCCGTTCGTCGCGGCATTCGGCGCAGGCGCAGTCAATGTCTGACCGCTCCGTGCTCAGACATTTCCACTGCGCCTGCGCCGATGACATCGGCGCAGGCGCAGTGGAAATGTCTGAGCACGGAGCGGTCAGACATTGACTGCGCCTGCGCCGAATGCCTCCGAATGCCGCGACGAACGGCGCAGGCGCGGGATTTCTGAAGGCTGAAGCAGGGGGAGGATCGAATACGGTAAGAGATGGGCGTGCTGGAGCGAGGCGATGGGCGGCAAACTGCAAGGTAGACGGAGCCTCTAGGTGCTGGAAAAACGCCTGCATAGCACCTAGAGGCTCATTTGCATAAAGATATAAGTGCTTTTTTTGAGGTATGGGCCGAACGGATTAAGGTAATAATTAGCTTGTAAGCTACATCAGACACTAGCGGATCGCTAGTGTCTGATCACCAAATATGTGATATGCAAGTGGTAGAAACCCTTTAAATCGTTTTTTGGCTGAGGGGAGGTGACAGAATCCCTTTAAGGACATAATACTCCTCCTGTATTTTGAAATGCTGCATGAAGTCTTTATTATTAATAAACCACCGGACTCATGGCAAGAAGCCCTAATAACTCTTATTCTGGTAAACCAGAAGACGATATGGGGTCTTATAGACCTATATCACTTATGAATTCTGACGCGAAGTTGTTGGCCAAGGCTGTTTCATCAATCATACATAAAGATCAAAATGGTTTTATATTAATCATAATTTACATGGTCTTTTTTTTTTAAGTTTACGGATGTGTAAAACATATGGTTTAGAGCAGCATGAATTGTCAATTCTATCTTAGGCTACTTTCACACTAGCGTTGTTCAAATCCGGCGTTCAATTCAGACACCGGAACTGCCCATCGGATCCGAAAAAACGTGTGAAAACGGATTACATTTGAATCCTGATCAGGATTTTGATCACAATGAAAAAATGCATTGGAAAAAACGGATCTGCCATTTATGGACTTTAACTTTTTTTTCACATTTTTCGGGTTTAACATGCAAAAGCCGGATCCAGTTTGACTGAACACACGCCGCCGGATATGGCGTTAATGCAAGTCAATGGGAAAAAGACCGGATCCGGCGTTCAAAGTGTTCAGGATTTTTGGCCGGAGGTAAAAATACAACATGCTACGGTTTTCTGAAAAGCCTGATCAGTCAAAAAGCCGGAATTAGACTTACCGGTAATTCAGTTTCCACGAGATCACCACGACGGCTACAAGGAGATTGACCCCTGACCTCTGTAGGGGCAGGAACAGAGAGAGGGTTTAAATCCCCCCCTCCCACCACCAGCACCAGTGTGTCCAAAATTACAGAGACAGAAATAAGTGGTGAGAACAGAAAATTAATGAACCGAGAGGGTATTACTTCATAACCTCCCAGGTAAGACTAAGGAAGGGTAGGGAATATATGTGCCGTCGTGGTGATCTCGTGGAAACTGAATTACCGGTAAGTCTAATTCCGGCTTTCCACCTCATCACCACGACGGCTACAAGGAGATATAAAAATTATAGCTTAGGGGGGGACGACCGCCTGAAGGACCTTACGTCCAAAAGACAAGTCTGAAGTAGATAGGTCTAACCTATAGTGTTTAGTAAAGGTGTGGATGTTAGACCAAGTAGCAGCTTTACAGATATCCTCAAGAGAAGCTCCGGCCCGCTCGGCCTGGGAGGAGGACATAGCCCGGGTAGAGTGAGCTCTCAAATTTGGGGGGCACGACAGACCTTGGGACTCATAGGAGATGGAAATAGAATCCTTTATCCACCGTGCTAAGGAGGACCTGGAGGCTTTTAGACCCTTATTCTTACCTGAGAATAACACAAATAGGTTGCTGGATTTACGGAAACCTTTTGATACCTCAAGATACCGTAAGACAGAGCGTCTTACATCTAGAGAGTGGAAGCTAGATTCCCTAGTATTAGAGGGATTACTGCAAAAGGAGGGTAAGACTATCTCCTGGTTACGGTGGAAATCCGATACCACTTTAGGCAAAAATCCTGGATCTAACTTAAGAATGATTCTGTCATCGGTGATACGGAGATAGGGTTCCTGTATCGATAGTGCTTGGATCTCGCCTAGCCTTCTTGCGGACGTGATGGCCACCAAGAATGCAGTCTTAAGCGATAGATGTTTGGTGGAACAACTAGATAGGGGCTCAAACGGAGCAAGAGTCAAGCCAGTGAGTACCGTATTGAGGTCCCAGTTGGGGATCCTAGATTTTAGAGAGGGACGTAGTCGGGAGGCAGCTCTCATGAATCTTTTAATCCAGCGATGACTGGCTAGATCTCGATCAAAGAAGCAGGCAATTGCCGAGACCTGTACCCTCAGGGTAGAGGGTCTAAGACCTAATTCAAGCCCCTGCTGGAGGAAGTCCAAGATTTTCAGAAAATTGGGCGGCTCTAAGTTTGGGGCAGGGTTGCCCATCCAGGTACAGAATCTCTTCCAGATCTTTAAGTAAATTGAGAAGGTAACCTTCTTTCTACTCGCTTTTAGGGTGGCTATCACTCGGTCTGAGAGCCCCTGGGACCTCAACCTCTGGACCTCAGGATCCATGCTGACAACTTGAGGAAGCTCGGATCTGGGTGTAGGATTGGCCCCTGGTGAAGCAGGTCCCTCCTGGAAGGAAGAGGCCATGGATCCTCTACTGATAGATTTTTTTAAAGAAGAGAACCAGCTCCTTTTCGGCCAATAGGGGGCTATTAGAATTAGTGTCGTATCTTCTAGGTAGAGTTTCTGGATTATCCTGGGAAGTAGAGGCAAAGGTGGGAATGCATAACTGAGATCCCAGTCCCAATGAATCGTCAGCGCATCCAGCGCCCAGGGATTGTCCTGTGGGTTTAGCGAACAGAACGTTGGTACCTTTGCGTTCTTTTTGGAGGCGAACAGATCCACTTGTGGAGTGCCCCATCTTTCTGCCAAAACCTGAAATACTTCTTGATTCAGGGACCACTCGGTATGATCTATTGACTGGCGACTGGGATAGTCTGCTTCTACGTTCAGTATTCCTTTTAGGTGAATTGCGGAGATAGAACTCACATGGGATTCTGCCCAGTTGAAGATCTTCCTTGCAATAGACATCAGTTTCTCCGATCTCGTGCCTCCCTGGTGAGAGAGATAAGCCACAGTCGTCGTGTTGTCCGAAAGGATCTTTACGTGCTGACCCACCAGAAGGGTCTCTGCAGCCTTCAGGGCTTTCTAGACTGCTTCCAGCTCTCTGAAATTGGAGGACTGAGAGCGGGTTGTTGGAATCCAGGAACCTTGGAACAAATGATCTCCTACTTTCGCTCCCCATCCTTTTCTGCTTGCGTCCGTAAGTACTTGAATGTAGGGAACCTTCTCCCAGGCAACTCCCAAGGACAGATTGCTTGTGTTTTTCCACCAATTCAGGGAGGTCTTCACCGCTAGGGGAATCAGAACTTTGTGATCCAAGGAGGACTGTTTGTTCCAAGTTCTGAGGATCCATGCTTGGAGAGATCGGAAGTGGGCCTGACTCCATGGGACGGACATGATACAAGACGAGAGAAGCCCCAGGAGGCTCATAGCTTCCCTTATGGGACATGACCTCCTGTTCTGGAAACGTCGAACCTGTAATTGAAGGTTTTTGACCTTGTCTGGTGGAAGGAAGGTATGCTGCGTTCGGGAATCCAGGATGACGCCCAAGAACTGGATAGTGCTGGAGGGCACCAGGTTCGATTTTTTTATGTTCACCAACCAACCCAGATCTTGAGTGAGAGACAGGAAGGTTTGTAGGTCTGTTCTGAGTTTGTTCTCCGAATTCCCAATTAGTAGGAAATCGTCCAGGTACGGTATAATCACCAGACCTTTGTGTCTCAGGAAGGCCACCATCTCGACTACCAGCTTCGTAAACACTCTGGGTGCAGATGATATCCCAAAGGGGAGGGCCGTAAACTGGAAGTGATGAGTTACTCCCTTGTGGTCCTGGATGGCGAACCTCAAGAACCTTTGTGACTCTGGATGAATTGGGACGTGATAGTAGGCGTCCTGAAGGTCTACTGAGCACATCAGGGCGTTCCTCCCTATTAACGGAATCAGGGACTTCAGGGATTCCATCCTGAACTTCCGATAAATGACAAACTTGTTCAGGGCTTTCAAGTTTATAATTGTGCGGAATGAGCCCTCTTTTTTCTCTACCAAAAACAGGTTCGAATAGAACCCTTGCCTTTGCTGTGTTGACGAGACTTGTACTATCACGTTCGTCGCCAGAAGACTTTGGACCCCTAGCAGAATCTTTTTGCGCACTTTGGGGGAACTTGGGTTGGTGACAATAAAGCGGTTTGGGGGAGATGAAGAAAGTTCGATGTGGTACCCGGATTTTATTATGTCCCGAACCCAAGGGTTCCGGGTAGTGGACTCCCAAGGAGTCAGAAAATTCTTCAATCTCCCCCCAACTCTGGCGTCACTGCTTGTCCGAGGGCTTATTCTGGGAGGAGGAGGGGTTGTTCCTACCCCTGCCCCCTTTTGGGTAACTCCAGCGTCCTGACTTCCCTTTATCTTTAAAGGGTCTATTCTGGCTGGTGGGGGCCCGAAAAGGATATCTCCTTTTAAAGGGTCTCTCCTCTGGGAACCCCTTTTTTTTGTCCGCCGCTTTCTCCAGGATACGGTCTAGGACGGGCCCAAAGACATATTCCCCGAGAACGGGATGGAGCATAGTTTCATCTTTGATGTGTTGTCACCTGACCAGCTCTTCATCCACAAGGCCCGGCGGGCCGCATTAGAGAGCCCCGCATCCTTTGCCGCAAATCTGACAGACTCGGCTGAGGTGTCTGCCATAAATGCTGTGGCGGATTTCAATAGGGGGAGGGACCTTAGGATCTCATCCCTGGAAGTATTATCTCTGATGTGAGATTCCAGTTCCTCTAGCCACAGCCTCATGGATCTTGCCACTGAGGTAGCTGCGATGTTCGTTTTTAAAGTGAACATCGCCGCTTCCCACGATTTTTTTAGGAGGCTATCTGCCTTCCTATCCATGGGATCACGCAGCTGAGAAGTGTCTTCGAACGGCAAGGCAGTCTTCTTATTGACCTTTGCGACTTGAATGTCGACCTTTGGTGTTTCACTGAAAATTTTTGCTTCGCTTGAGTCAAACAATAGCCGGTTCTTAAAGGACCTGGACACCCCCAACCTCTTTTCCGGGTTGGACCACTCGTCAAGCACCATATCTCGTATGTTCTCGTTTATTGGGAACACCCGGGTCTTTTTAACCCTGAGTCTCCCAAACATCTCATCCTGGACCGAGTGGGCTCTAGGGGTTTCTTCGACCCCCATAGTGGCCCGGACCGCCTTTAGAAGATCTGGCATCTCGTCCAATGAAAAGCAGAATCTTCTATCTGATTCCGAAGTATCAATATCAGAGGAGGCCCCCTCGTCCTCCCAGGCTCTAGATGATGAGGCATCTTCCTCTATCATCTCCGGGTCTGATAAGGAAGGAGATGGACCCCTACGTCTTTTTGGTGGAGGTGCATCCCTGGGTGAAGGCATCTGGGATAAGGAGGTTCTTACTTCCTCATGGATCATGGACCTTAATTCGTTAAAGAAGGAAGGCTGTTCTTCAGCGATAACGCTAGAGATGCAGTCTTTGCAAAGCTTTTTGCGATAGTCGTCCGGAAGCCGTTTAAGGCAGGACACACACTTTGACTGTTTTCTGATTTTTTTCTGGGCCTCCTTAGCGACCTGGGAAGAATAACCCCCATTAGCCATCAAGGTATACATGGAACTAACAGACAGAGGCCCCAAGCCAGAGAAGTGGAGGAGGAGGAACAAGCAACCTGGTACAGTGTCTAGGAACAAGTAACAGGGTGGAACAAAGCGCTTCCCCACAGGGGAACTTACTGCAGGCGGCACAGAAGGGTCTCCAGGGGAGCGGGGTTCGGTCGACATGACTGCACGCTGCTCCGATGTACGCCGGTACACAGACATTCGGCACCGCTGGCGCCGAAAATTTGAATGTGAGACGCCTCTGAATGACGTCACTTCCCTCGTCCACCGGAAGTGACGTCTGCCGCTTTCCTGAAGCGCTTAGGCGCGCACCCGGCGATAGCAAAACAGGCTCGGCGGGAGAACGCGACCCGGGAGCAGGCTCACATATTGTAATGGAGCGAGTCCTCCCTCCTTCGCCCCTGCCCAGCGTTAGTACGAGGACCGCAGGAGGGCAGGGGGAACACCCGGTAGGTGTCAGGACGTTACATTCTCTTCATCTCCCCGCAGGGAGACTCTCTCTGCCCCTGTCCTCTGTAGGGACAGGAAACACTGGTGCTGGTGGTGGGAGGGGGGGATTTAAACCCTCTCTCTGTTCCTGCCCCTACAGAGGTCAGGGGTCAATCTCCTTGTAGCCGTCGTGGTGATGAGGTGGAAAGACTGAACTGAAGACATCCTGATGCATCCTGAACGGATGACTCTCCATTCAGAATGCATTAGGATAAAACTGATCAGTTCTTTTCCGAATTTGAGCCCCTAGGACGGAACTCAGCGCCGGAAAAGAAAAACGCTAGTGTGAAAGTACCATTTAGGCTAGTTTCACACTTGCGGCAGGACGGATCCGACATGCTGTTCACCATGTCGGATCCGTCCTGCGGCTATTTCGCCGTGCCCGCGGACCGCCGCTCCGTCCCCATTGACTATAATGGGGACGGGGGCGGAGCTCCGGCGCAGCACGGCGGTGCACGGAGAAAGCCGCCGGACTAAAAAGCCTGACATGCAGTAATTTTAGTCCGGCGGCCTTTCTCCGTGCACCGCCGTGCTGCGCCGGAGCTCCGCCCCCAGTCCCCATTATAGTCAATGGGGACGGAGCGGCGGTCCGCGGGCACGGCGAAATAGCCGCAGGACGGATCCGACATGGTGAACAGCATGTCGGATCCGTCCTGCCGCAAGTGTGAAAGTACCCTTAGATATTTCCAAAGCCTTTGATAGCATAGATTGGTCTTATCTTTGGATTTTGTAAAACAGTTTTGGGTTTCCCCCAGAATTTATAAGGCTACTTTTTACACTGGCGTTTTGGTTTCTGTTCATCGATGATCAGTTTTAGGCTTCATGCATACGACCGTGCCGTTTTTTTGCGGTCCGCAATGTGAGGATCCGCAAAAGACGGAAGCCGCCCGTGCGCCTTCCGCAATTTGCGTAACGGAATGGGCGGCCCATTGTAGAAATGCCTATTCTTGTCCGCAAAACTGACAAGAATAGGACATGCTATATTTTTTTTGCAGGGCCTCGGAACGGAGCAATGGATGCGGACAAGAAAAGGCATTTTCTATGAGAGTGCCGGCGATGTGCGGTCTGCAAAATGCTGAACGCACATTGCCAGTGTCCATGTTTTGCAGATCTGCAAAACAGATACGGACGTGTAAATAGGCCCTTAGGCTGACATTGCATTTCACTGTCCCCTGCTCCTACCCATAGCTTTCTCCGTCACTAAACTCATCAGAAAGTAGTAAAAAAGGTACCCAAACACCTTCCACAGATGTTGGTCAATCTCTCCAGACTCCCACATACACACTTGGTTCAGACGAAAGTCTTCCCAATCCCACATACATGCTTGGCTTCCAATTGTGTTGTCAATTGGGAAAGAGGAAAAAGCCACGATCAGAGACAGAGGCAAAGGTAAAGAAATAAAAAAATTGGAAGCTTCCCACATTAGATGGTCAGCCACTCCATCTAAATGCCAACAGTACATTAATATATATGTATAGAACAGAAAGAAAAGTCAGGCACCAATCACAAAGGCTCATTCACACGTCAGTGTTTGGTCAGTGATTTCCATCAGTGATTGTGAGCCAAAGCCAGGGTTGGAGCCTCCACAGAGATAAGGTATAAGGCAGGGCTGGCCAACCTGTGGCTCTCCAGCTGTTGTAAAACTACAACTCCCACCATGTCCTGCTGTAGGCTGATAGCTGTAGGCAGACCTGGCATGTTGGGAGTTGTAGTTTTGCAACAGCTGGATAGCCACAGGTTGCCCAGCCCAGGTATAAGGGCTCATGCCCACGAACGTAAGGGCTCTGTGCCTGTGCTGCAAACCGCATCACAGATGTGGACCCATTCACTTGAAGGGGTCTACAAATCCAGAGACGCGGTGCGGAAGCACGGATTGGAACACCACGGAAGCACTACAGAGTGCTTCCGTGGTATTTCTGGCCGTGCCTCCGCACCGCAAATAAGTAGTGCATGCAAGTGAACAGGTCCGCAATCGGCATGCGGCTGCCCCACACTCGGTGCCCGTGCATTGCGGAGCACAATTTGCGGTCCGCAGCACGGGCACGGAGCCCTTACATTCGTGGGCATGAGCACTAAGGAAAAGATCTGCACTTTTTTTGTGTTTAGAGCCGCACCTGGCTTTGGCTCAAAATCACTGATCAAACACTGACGTGTGAATGAGGCGTAAGACCATGATCCATTATTTTCTTTCTGTAGTGTCTATGCATCTCCATGGTAACGACT
Source organism: Bufo gargarizans (assembly GCF_014858855.1). Taxonomy (NCBI): domain Eukaryota; kingdom Metazoa; phylum Chordata; class Amphibia; order Anura; family Bufonidae; genus Bufo; species Bufo gargarizans. The sequence goes on along the minus strand of NC_058085.1, from coordinate 289,078,858 downwards.
ACAAACAAACCATGTAGTCAGATACTGCAGTCATAAGTCTCCCATCTGTCACTTATTACTTGCTGCTAACCCAACAAAAGTAAGTTAGCAAAGAATTGGAGACAGACAGAAGAGTGAATGACAGCGTTTGTTGTTACCATGGAGACACATTTTCATCTAAGCTGCAGAAAGAAAATAATATTAGATACTTTGCAAAGAGGCTACATACTCGCTACAATTATAAAAAATAAAATAAAAAAAATTGTTGCAAAAATGGACATAGCCTTTAAGGGGCTGCTAATTTTAACTCTCTCATTTGAATACCCAAAACGTTATTCAGAGATATCTCTCAAGGGGATCCATGCACTTTGAAGGGGCAAATGAGCCCAAAACATTAAGATTATCAGGGTCATTTATCAAACTGGTGTAAAGTAGAACTGGCATAGTTGCCTATAGCAACCAATCAGATTCCACTTTTCATTTTGGACAGCTCCTTTGGACAATGAAAGGTGGAATCTGATTGGTTGCTATGGGCAACTATGCCAGTTCTACTTCCCACCAGTTTAATAACCCCATGTGTGTCTATAAAAATAAAAAATAAAATTATCAGTCCGCACTTTTTTTTCCAACCCTTCTCCCTCCTTCACGGTAGAGTGTGGGTAGCTCCCCATACACATTAGATTGTCAGAACCCGCCGTTCTCAGCGGATTTGGCTGACAATACACCTTAATGATTTCTTCCTTCATTGTCCTCACAATATTTGTAGAATCTTTAAAATATTGCAATTATAGCAGATTTCAGAATATTGGAACAGAAAATCTACAATTTTCAAAAGTGTGAAGGCTCAAAGTTCTAGCAGAAATGTGAATTGAATGGATGTTTTCCGCTCCCCCCTGGTTTCCTCTGTATTGAAAGACCACCTTGTGCAATAACCAATAAAGAGACCTCTACCCTTGTCTGACAGCCAATGCAAACATACTCCCCCACCACGGTGCTTCGGTGGCTTCTATTTACAGCAGCCAAGGAAATGGAGGATGCTCAGATTACAGGAGCTCTGTAAAAGGTGGCGGCAGTGCATCATCATGGACCTCCGACTCCACAGCAAAATGTAGACCAAGCTGAGTTTAAGCTCTGTGTCAAGGGTCTATATAGAGATGTTGAGTGCCGGTCATATATATGCAATTAACATCTAGGCAGGTCTAGATCACACAAATGAGATCAATGAAGAAAAAGCTATAAAAGTATTAACTCTGAAAAGCAACACATTCAGGTCACAATGAAGTTTCCACCAAGAAGAAAATGAAGAGCTATAAATTAGCCATTTGTTAGGTCAATCCGGTGCTTAGGAAGTGGTATCTTCTAATGGCGCATAGATATACAATCAAGGCCTAAAGGGCTATTTCTGCATTTATCAATCACAATCTGTCCACTGGTTTGGAGAGGTCAGCATCTGTGGGGGGGTCTTACTGCTGGGATCACCACCAGTCATTAGAAGAGGGGACTCCAACAGAGCTGGAGAAATAGGATGAATGTCTGACATACAAACTTCTCACCACAGTTGCAGTGGAGATTTGAGGTCTCCCATCCTTGCTATGGATACTAGTGGTTATCCATAGAAACATCCATAGAACATAGCATTAAAGGGATTGCCTGAGTGCTTAAAACAGATGATCTATCCTCAGGATAAGTTATCAGTATCTGAACGGTGGGGCCAGATTTTGGGCAACCCCGCCAATCGGCTGTGCTCATTCATTTTGTGGCTCTCAGACAACCCTTTAAAAGGGCATCTGTCAGCAGATTTGTACCTATGACACTGGCTTACCTGTTACATCTGCACTTGGCAGCTGAAGACATCTGTGTTGGCCCCGTGTTCATATGTGCCCGCATTACTGAGAAAACGGATCTTTTAATATATGCAAGTGATCCTCTAGGAGCAACGGGGGCGTTACCGTTACACCTACAGGCTCTACTCTGTCTGCAACTGCTGCGGCCCCTGCACCTTGATCGACAGGACCAGGCAGTGAAAAGGTGAATATGCCCGGTCCTGTCAAAGAGGAGAGGGCGCGGCAGTTGCAGAGAGAGCAGAGTCTTTAGGTGTAACAGCAACGCCCCCGTTGCACCTAGAGACTCATTTGCATATAACTCATTTTTCCCAGCAATGTTGGCACGTATGAACATGGGACCATCGCAGATGTCTTCAGCTGCTGAGCGCACACATAGCAGGCCAGATGGTGTCATAGGTACAAATCTGCTGACATAAAAGGACAACTCAAGTAATTCACTATTTATTTATTTTTTGCGCTATTGTAAGAGAAACGCCCAAGTGTATCGCACTTTTGATAACCTCCGCTACATGCAGAACGAGATGGAAGGAACCGAAAATCAAGACGTGTTTTGACTCTAACAAATGCATACTTCATCTTCCAATAAAGCCTTGTGCCACTTGGCAGTACGAGCTGGAACTGCAGTAAAGTCCGAAAAAAAAAACTCACTCGCACCTACTCTGCCATTTTTACTGTTTGAAAAGTTAATAAACTTGTTACCTTGTGAAACAAAGGCGGCTTTGCTGGAAATGGTGAGTGCCTCCTGTTACAGGACCTGCAGTCCTTACGGTGCAGCAATGAGGTTGTAAAGCGGCTCAGAAGGCCGCACGCAGGACCCGCTTCAAGTAAACCTCATCTACAACGTTGCACAGCCAAATCTGCAGAGCACATTAGGGCAGAAGACGTTAACGCTACTCAGACCAAAAAAAAAAACGACAAAGTGTGGTGCCGCCTCACGCACACAGCAATTAATAGGAATTGCAGAGACAAAACAGAAGCCGCAGAGGTTCACGTCTATGCAAACCGCCGATGCTTCTTGTGTACTTTGGAAGCTCCAGTAAGTGAACGAGCCAAAGAATCCTCCGAAATGCCGTGGTTAATTGAAGAAAGGCATTTGTAAATGGAAGGTGTGGTGAGGAAATGGAGAGGTTGTCAAGAGGAACGGTAAGCCGTAGACGCAGGCGAAACACGCAAACTGTATAGAGGTTATAAGTCCGGACGCTGCTCCATATGGCAGGCTGCGGTGGATATGAGAAGGCTAGGGACATGAAGAAACTGTCCTCGCAGCATGGAGCCTCGCAAATTACACCAAGTCTTAATAAATACATATATTCTACATAAAATGCCAATTCTGAGCCTTCTTTTGTTAGAATGATCCTCTGTTATTCCTCCCATCAACTGATGACTGGGTGTTACCATTCCCCCTTTTTAACGGGGTGTATTCCTACACTGTCTAATCAGCACTGACCGTGTAGGCACATTCCTGCTGACAAGGCGAATGGTAGCAGCTGTTTATTCAAACATTTTTAGGAGGAATAATAAAAGTATAAGGAAAGTTACTCCAAAATCGTTAAAGGAGTAAACCGGGTCATCATTAACACATCAGCAGGGGTCCAAGTCCCTGCATCCCTGCCGATCCTCTGTTTCAGGAAGCCGATGGGATCGCCAGAGCGCTGATGAGCGATTCAGGCTCCCGGCAGCTTTCCAAGGACAGCGCCGCACATTGTATAGTGGCAGTGCTTGGTATTGCAGCTCAGCTCCATTGACTTGAATGGGGATCAGCAGCAACTAGGGCAGTCCATGTGACTGATGTACAGTGATGTCACTGGCCTAGGAAGAGGCAGTAGCTACAGGAACGTTTCAGATCCCTTAGGGTACTTTCACACTAGCGTTATTCTTTTCTGGTATCGAAATCCGGTAAAGGGTATCAATACCAGAAAAAAAAAAAAAAAGCACCAGTTTTGTCCTAATGCATTATAAATGGAAAGCAATCCGTTCAGTGTGCATCAGGATGTCTTCCGTTCCGTCCCTTGTACGGTATTAGACCGGACAAAATACCGCAGCTTGCAAAATCCCAGAATAATACCGCACTTGCCGGAACCGGCATTAATTTCCATAGAGATGTATTAATGACAGATTCAGTACCAAGTGTTGCGGAAATTGCCGCATCGCCGGAGCCGGTTTTCCGGTCTGCGCATGCGCCGGACTTTTGATCTTTGAAAAAATTTCAATACCGGATTCTTTATTCCGGATTCGGTATATCACCGGATCAGTCTAACAGATCCAGAAAATAAAGCTATCCGTTTGTACACTGCTTCCTGGAACTGCCTGCCGGATTCTAACAACGCTAGTGTGAAAGTACCCGAACCTCCAGCTACTGTAAAAGTACATCTACAGGCATAGGCTACAACAGCACGCTGAGAGTTGTAGTAACAGACTGCGGGCCAGGTGCTGGCGACTGCCCTAGACAGGAGACAGAATAGATGCTGATGGGTCTACAGGGCAAATCACAGGCATCAATCATTGCATGGCGCGTCACCACTGAAATGAAGGACATAGAGACACATCTAAAAAATAAAAACTCAATCTAGGCCCAAACGACAGTGAAGTTCAAAGTTACCCCTCGACGTCTAAACTATCTTCATCAACGTCGTCATACAATGCATTTCAGATTATGGGGTTCACAGTAAAATATAACAAGGATAGGCTATAATCTACAATTGTTTTATGGCGGCTGAGAGTCCAAGGGTCTGCAGTGAAGGGTTAAATACAAGTGAAGAGCGGGCGGGGGAGAGCTGGAAAGAAGGCATTCCATCACTATGCTGGCCTGCTTCCTTGCACATGCTGTTACTGCACAATGTCAAAGCTGTGATTGTCCCTTGGAGCTGGAACGGGCCGCGCTGGGCCCGATGTGCTTGCCTCCTGCATTTCCGTTTCACTGGCGGGTGGCTGTGGTTTAGAAAGCACGCAAAGTGTACCCCTTCAGAAGGAAGAGAGGGGGGGTGGCTGAGCTAATGTAGTACAGGAGAACAGAGGGACGCTTGTTCACCTTCTCCCAACAAGCTCCACAGTGCACTAAATCGAAGCACAGAAACCAGGCTATATTTAAAGGTCTCGCCTGTCCACAGACCTAGCATGGAGGACAGGGGCCGGAGTGTGTCCTGGAACAGCAAGGGGAAAGGCTCTTGAGGAAAACCATTTAAGGCCTCATGCACACAAACTTATTTTCATTACATGTCCGTTCCGTTTTTTTTTTTTGCAGACCGTATATGGAACCATTCATTTCAATGGCTCCGCAAAAAAACGGAAGGTACTCCATGTTCATTCCGTTTCCGTATTTCCATTCCGTAAAGAATAGAACATGTCCTATTATGGTCCGCATTATGCACAAGGATAGGACTGTTCCATTAGGGGCCAGCTGTTCATTTTCACAAAACACGGAATGCACACGGACGTCATCCGTATTTTTTGCGGACCGCAAAATACATACGGTTGTGTGCATGAAGCCTAATGCTCATTTTGTTCTGACAGTTGCAGATTTACAGCATCAGGACTAGTGCTATAAACTATAGCGCTCGGGACAAGGTGATCGGCTCCAGGCTCAGCAACAATGACCGCTGAACCAGATTTCCTAGTCCGAAAGGCATTGCTGATGGAGGCATCTGGTATGTTTCACATCATATCAGATATATAGATCGTTGGGGGTTTACATAGGGCAAAAGCCCCTAGTCATACCACCGCTGCATTCGCATGGGGCACTTGCGGACCACCATTCTTGCGATCTCTGGTCAGGCCCCACTTATCCTGTGGACATACAAACTTTTTATTGTTTTTGGCTTGTGCAAAATACTATTAGTTCAATATACTAGAAACAATTTTTGGTGTGTTTTTTAAAGGGTGTCCGTCAGCAGATTTGTACCTATGACACTGGCTGACCTGTTACATGTGCGCTTGGCAGCTGAAGGCATCTGTGTTGGTCCCATGTACATATGTGCCCGCATTGCACATATGAACCACATGTAACGGGTCAGCCAGTGTCATGGGTACAAATCTGCTGACAGATGGCCTTTAAATCTTTCCTGCGCTTTTTATTTCCATAGAGAAGCCTATGGGGAAAAAATAAATGCTAAAACAGCACCTATAATACAATTTACATTTATCTACTGCTGTGCATTTTTAAAATTTAAATCCGTATTTAAATCCAATGTGTTGCAGCATGTAGCAGTGACACCATTGACTTTCATTACAAAACAATTTTGCACTACTTTTCGGCAACACGTCGCTGTGTAGCCCTAGCCCTGTGGGGTGGGCTTTGGGTATTTCTGGGCAAATTTTGCTCTTAACCACCTCCCGTCACACTAACGCCGAAAGGTGTGACTGCGGCGGCTCTCCCAGGTCACGCTAACGGCGAAAGGAGTCATCTAGCGTGAGCCAAGATTTCCTGTGAACGCGCGCTCACAGGAGCGCACATTCACAGGATCGCAAGGTAAACGAGTTGATCTACAGCCTGCCAGCAGTGATCATTGCCAGGTGCGATTTTTTTTAACCCTAGAAAAGGTATATTAGACGCAGTTTGGTTAACAGCGTCTGATATACCTGCTACCTGGTCCTCTGGTGGTCCCTTTTGCTTGGATCGACCACCAGAGGACTCAGGCAGCTCTATAAGTAGCACCAATCACCACACTACACTCCCCCTGTCATTTATTAACCCCTTATTAACCCCTGATCACCCCATATAGACTCCCTGATCACCCCCTGTCATTGATCACCCCTCCTGTAAGGCTCCATTCAGACATCCGTATGTGTTTTGCGGATCCGCACATTGCCAGAACTATATAGAAAATGCCTTTTCTTGTCCGCAATTGCGGACAAGAATAGGACATGTTCTATAGGCTCTACAAAAAACGCAGTGTTCGCCCGATCAGGCCTGATCTTGTGCGCACATATGCGTTCAGTGACAGAATATATTTTTTTCTGATCACTGCAAAAACACCGTAAAATCGCTGCGGCGCTATAAATATCACTTTTGAGGGGCATGGCGAGTTCATAGAAGATTTTTTTTTTAGGGCACAAGTTACCGGAAATTAATTATTTTTTTAGTTTTTTTCTTACAGAGTCTCATATTCCACTAACTTGTGACAAAAAATAAAATCTTACATTAACTCACCATACCCCTCACGGAATCCAAATGCGTAAAAATGCCCTGTGAAATCCTAAGGGCTGTTTCACACGAGCGGATGCCGTGGTTGACATCCGCTCCGTGAATTACAGCCAAGACCTGATGCGGACTGCAGAGGCACAGAGCGGTAACATGACTGATAATGCTCCGTGCCTCTCTGTGACCTCTTTACTACTAAATCACAGTGACAACTTTATCTCACTGTGATTTTGTAGTAAAGAGATCACAGAGAGGCACGGAGCATTATCAGTCATGTTACTGCTCCGTGCTTCTGCTGTCCGCATCGAGTCTTGGCTGTCATTCACGGAGCGGATGCCACGCACGGCATCCGCTTGTGTGAAACAGCCCTAAAGGTACTCATTGGAATTTGGGCCCTTTTGCGCACCTAGGCTGCAAAAAAGTGTCACACATGTGGTATCGCCGTACTCAGGAGAAGTAGGGCAATGTGTTTTGGGGTGTATTTTTACATATACCCATACTGTGTGTGAGAAATCTCTCTGTAAATGACAACTTTTTACATTTTTTTATACAAAGTTGTCAATTTACAGAGATATTTCTCTCACCAAGCATGGGTATATGTAAAAATACACCAAAAAACACATTGCCCAACTTCTTCTGAGTACGGCGATACCACATGTGTGACACTTTTTTGCAGTCAAGATGCGCAAAGGGGCAGGGCCGGTGCTACCATAAGGCAGACCAAGCGGCTGCCTTAGGGCGCACCCTGGGGGAGGGCGGAAAAATGTGACATGGAGGGGGAGATATGTGACATAGGGGGGTGATTTGACATGGAGGGGGAGAAATGTGACATGGGGGCATGATGGCTTACATGGGGGGCATGATGGCTTACTTGGGGGGCATGATGGCTTACATGGGGGGCATGATGGCTTACATGGGGGGCATGATGGCTTACATGGGGGCTGATGGCTTACATGGGGGGCATGATGGCTTACATGGGGGGCTGATGGCTTACATGGGGGGCTGATCTGAGGTCTGATTAACATGGGGGTCTGATTGCTGGTCTGACCTGAGGTGGGGGCCCCCCCTCGCAGGTGAGCTGCGAGAGGGAGGGGGCCAAAACGTAGCTTCGCTTGTGTTGGCAAAAATCCTTGCACCGGCCCTGCAAAGGGGCCAAAAGTCCATCGAGTACCTTTAGGCTTTACAGGGTTGCTCACAATTTAGCCCCGCCCAAAATGCCAGAACAGTAAACACACCCCACAAATGACCCCATTTCGGAAAGTAGACACCCCAAGGTATTCACTGAGTGCATAGTGAGTCCATGGGAGATTATATTTTTTTTTTGCCAGAAGTTAGCAGAAATGGAAATTTTATATATATATTTTTTTTCCTCAGAAAGTGTTATTTTCCGCTAACTTGGGAATTTTTTTTTAATCATACATGAACTCGCTATGCCCCTCACGGAATATGTTGGGGTGTCTTATTTCTAAAATGGGGTCATTTGGGGGGTATTTATACCATCCTGGCATTCTAACACCCCAAGAAACATGACAGGTGCTCAGAAAGTCAGAGCTGCTTCAAAATGCAGAAATTCACATTTTTGTACCATAGTTTGTAAACGTTATAACTTTTGCGCAAACCAATAAATATACACTTATTGCATTTTTTTTTTATCAAAGACATGTAGAGCAATAAATTCTGACACAAACTTGTATAGAAATGTAATTATGTTTGAACAATTTAACCAGAGAAAGTTAAAAATACCTTTTTTTTTTTTTTTTTTTTTTTTTTTAGAAAATTGCAGCCTATTTTGATTAATATCGGAAAAACGAAAAATCTCAGCAGCAATCAAATACCACCAAAAGAAAGCTGTATTTGTGACAAAGGAGGTAAAATTAATTTGGGTGGTAAGTTGCATGACCAAGCAATAAACCGTTAAAGTTGTGAAGTGCCGATTTGTAAAAAAAAGGGCCTGGTCACTAGGGGGGTATAAACCTGTGGTCCTTAAGTGGTTAATGAGGCTCCACTGGAACATAATGATTGCCCCTGGTACGATGGCTAAACCAGGTACAGGCGCTGCAGGGGAAATGTTAATAAACTGTGCCATGTCAAGATGTGTTGAATGTCTTCTTACCTAAGGACCCCCTAGTGCTCTTGCTCAATGTGGTCCTGGAGGCGGTTAGGCTGTTTCTCCACCTTTTGACGGCTGCCAAATGCCTTATATCTCATTACTGGAGAAGAAGTGCTCCATCCTCAAAATCTGAGCTTAAGGCCTCATGCACACGACCGTATTTTGTTTCCGTGTCCGATCTGTTTTTTTTGCGGATAGGATGCGGACCCATTCATTTCAATGGGTCCGCAAAAAACGCTGTCCGCATCAATATGTCCGTTTCATTGCTCCGCAAAAAAAATAAAAAAATAGTACATGGGCATTATTACAACGGATTTGCAAAAAAAAAAAAAAAAAAGGATGCCATATGCAACGTCATCCGTTTTTTTTGTGGATCCACAATTTGCGGACCGCACGGTCGTGTGCATGTAGCCTTATGCTCAAATTCAGTTGCCCTTCAGAGACTACCAAATTCTTGAAGACATGGCAGGCTTGGGGCTCCTGTGCATCCAGATGGAGAGAAGTCCTCCCCCCACCCCCCTACCCCTTTTTTCGCTTACCTTTTATTTTGCTGTCTATTAGGCTCCGATCACACGTCCGCAGTGTATTGCGGATCTGCAATACACCCGGCCGGCACCCCCATAGAAATGCCTATTCTGCTGACAAGAATAGGACATGTTCTATTTTTTTTTCCCCAGAGTCGCGGACCGGAAGATCAGCAGCGAGCTCCGGAAATGCAGACAGCACACTGTGTGCTGTCCGCCTCCATTCCGTCCCAATAGAGAATGAATGGGTCCGCACCCAATCCACACAATTGCGGCACGGATGCAGACCAAAATTGCGGACGTGTGAATGGAGCCTAGGCAAAAGTGTAACATTTCTGATATGCGAATGGCTTGTATTTTGGTCCTACTGTGTTAGGCTGACCGAATCTTTGTATGTTCCATTTTGTTACGTTAAAGCTCAAAATATAAAACTTTATAAACATTACAATTGGAAAAAAAACGGTGCCATGTGATACATGGGCGCACAGTTTCCTGCCACTCTATGCAGCTGCTCTGGCTAACAGAAATTAGCGAATAGAACAACCCTTGAAGTTGGTTGGAGATGTATCAAATATTTTAAAAAGTGCAGTTGCCATTGGTAACGGAGTCAGGTTGCTGCTCCCATTTTCTAAAGGGTATATGAAAAAGGGCTGGACCGTGACCGGTTGCTAGGAATAAATGTTCCTAGTCTCTGCAGACACACACGTGTATGTTACTGCTGCCAAAGTCTCCAACATACTGCCTTCCAAAGAAAACTTCAAGTGGGCAACGGAGCCCAGCAATTGGCATCCAAATTAAAAAGATACACAAATAAAAAAAATCCCATCTTAAATCACCAAACTAAACTACTGCCAATAAGAGGATATGGCGGTTTAGCAAGGTGTTGTGGGGTATAAACTAAGCGATAAATCAGACTCTGCAGCCCTTCCAGCTCAAGCAGGGCGCACGAGATACGGCTAAGGATAAATTCTATTTGTTACAGAAATTTCTGCAACTATTAACACATTTTAACCATCCGAATGGAGTTGCTCCTGCAGCAATCCTATGTTTTTCTGCAGGCCCCATTCACATGAAAAGAACTCAATTTTAGCCGCAGAAAACAAAAAAGTGTTAAAGGGGTTGTTGCTAGCTGAGGTCTGGGGGACGACACCTCCAAACCGTTTTGGGTGTAGCTCCATCACTGGATGTCAGCGCCGGACCTACCCGGCACCATTAAAGGGGTATTCCGGTTATAACAAGGTATGCCCTATACACAGGATAGGGGATAACCATCAGATCGGTGGGGGTCCTACTGAACGTACCCCGTGGAGTCCCCTTGAAATGGACGGAGTGCCGCCATTCCATTCATTTCTAAGGGAGCTCCAGAGATAGCCAAGAGCAGTATTCTGCCATCTATGGAGCTCCCATAGAAATGAAAGGAGTGGCTGCATGCATTTCCGGCCAGCCACTCTGTCCATTTCAGGGTACGGCACGCCCCCTCCCCCCATTCTCGAGATCAATGGGGGTCCCAACTTTAGGACACCCACCAATCTGAGGGGGATAACTTGTTATAACCGGAATAACCCTTTAACCTTGTAGTTGAGGGAGCCATTACAGCAGTGCTGCTCACACTGAATTCAAACACCACATTTCTAAAAAAAATGCGTGGAATCTTGATGCAGATTAGGCTACATGCACACGACCGTATGCCATCCGTTTTTTTTTTTTGCGGATCCATTGTAACAATGCCTAAAACGGACAAGAATAGGACATGTTCTATTATTTTTTTGCGGGGCTACGGAACGACATACTGATGAGGACAGCACACTGTGTGCTGTCCGCATTTTTTGCGGACCCATTGAAATGGATGGGTCCGCATCATATCAGAGGAAAAAAAAAAAATCGAAAAAAAAACAAAAAAACACGGAACGGACACGGAAACAAACAACGTTCGTGTGCATGAGGTCTAATGCGGCAATATTTTCCGCATGCTAATACATGTGAACATACCCTAAGGGTTATCCCAGAGGCGGCAACATTTTTCAGCAAGTGCATCCACAGTGGATTGTGCTGCAGTTTTCATCCATGCTAGTGGTAAAGTGCCAGTCCACAGCACTTCAGTAACGGCATGCATCAGGACAAAATTTTGTCAAATCTTGTACTGTGCTGCATTGCTCTGCGGATTTTACCTGTGCTAATCTGCGGGTAAAATCCTCCATGTGTGAAACAACCAAGTGTCCATTTGAAAGGCTTGCTTTACTGCTGAGGACCTGCCAACAAAGACTCTGCGCAGTGGTTGGCACTTACAGTGTTGAGTGCCAACCGCAAGCACTTTTGGGGGAGCTTTCTTGCATGGACCATAACCACAGTGAAATACAGAGGCGATCTGTGCGCTGATCGCAGGAGGGCAGGAGTTCTAAGTGATGAGCTGGGGACAAGGGCTACAGTTCAGTAGTGGTTTAATTATTGGGATATTGGAACAGAATTTATTTTTATAGCAGAATATCATCAAATAGTTATAACCATTTCCAACTCTGCATTCTCAACATACAGACCAACCTTCAACTTACTGCTGGAAAAATATTATCCGTCTGCATTTTGAAGGGGTTGGTAAACAGCATGGAGGTAAAACGCAGAATTAGGAAAAAGCGAACTGTCAGCAACCCACCGCCATGAAAACATCCACTTTTTGCGGTGTGTAAACAGCTTTTCTAATAGCAGACTGGAAAGCATCACCCACTGTTAAAGAGGTAATATCACCACAGACAATCCCTTTAAGGGTCCAGCAGCGTTGGATTTTTCCCATTCACGTTTTGCGCCCACAGCAAACATGCGAGTTTCACTGAAACCCCATTCATTCCGAAGGCAGTCCTCTACACTGCGATACTTGGGCGTGCAATGTGTTGGTCCCAAAAGCGCCATGTAGCCGTACCCTATTATGAGGGGCAGCGCCAGCAGTTAATTTTGCCTGCAGCAACTGGGACACTGCCAAAAAAAAATAATAATGCATCAACAATGGACATGCTGCAGATTTCAAAATCTGCACAGCAGGTCAATTTCCGCACCAAAGAAAAAAAAAAAAGCAACGTGAACATGAGATTTGTCTAGTCTCATACTGTATTATAAAATGTGCACAGAAACGATGCGCATAATCCGCACTGGTCTGCAACCAAACATTTTGATTGTACTAAAATCTGAATAAAGCCCCGATGTGAAGATCTTTAGACAATGGACACGGTTTTCCTTCCTTGTTCAGAATAACAGAAATAATCTGACTGGATGCTTTTATGCATGAGAACTATTGTGTGAAATAGCTGACTGGTGTATAAGAATAATGCTGTGACTTATTGCTCCGGTAGAGGCAGACAGAGCAGTTCTCAATGCCGCAGTAACCTCACTCTAGCAATCTAAAGAATACTTATGTAATTCTATTCTTGTAGTTGTAGTTCCACATTCAGCTCATCACCATTAGAGTAACTTTGTGTTCCTACTGCAAATATATTGCTTGGCATCAACTGCACGATATGTCAACTCAAGAAGCAGCCACAGAATATTTTCTATTGTCTGCGCAAAATTTATGCAAACAGGCCTTACCACACAATTACCAGTTGTGTTTGTAGACATGGTACACAGAAGCCAAACTACAGATCAGCTATAAGGCATGCCAAGCTTGAGGAGAAAAAGTCATCATCTATTTCGTAGTAGTTTGCGACAGAGAAGGCTGTTCTTTCCCAGCAGCAATTCATCAGACTGCGCCATATTTACAGCTATGGGGGCCTTCCGTGTTCTTAACAAGCAGGAATGAGTCACAAGCAAGAGTGCGTAAAACCTGATCTGGACATCTTCAGAAAAAGGGACCATAAAATATACTGGAAAAGTCGGAGCAAAGAGTCTTATACACCTTACAGGAAAAATATGACTCATTAGCCATGCTACACTTGATGCAAAAGACGACGTGTGAGGGAAAGGTCAGTCGTGTCTAGAGAGTTCCATGACGATCCATGCAGAAATTGAAGGGGGGAAAAAAAAAAAGAGGAGAAGAAAAAGGACACAAAACATACAGTTACAGCAGACAGGCAATACCTCTGAGGGTTGGCATTCATAAGGAAGGTCCTTGTGCACGCTCATCTGATACTTGGCATAAAGAGCGGCTGAAGAGTCGAAGGAAGCCACAAATTCAGGATCCTCCATGGAGACTGGAACTAACTTGACCTTCAGGGGCAAGGGAAAGTCCAGCTTAGCTACAGAAAAACACAACTGACAGCACTTCCGAAGTGATCAATCTAGATGGAATGTACGGGCGCCGTAAATGGTCACCTGCTACAATGGGAATAAAACATACATGAATAACAATAAACATCAGAGAAAAGTCATGGCTCCAAGTGTCTGCATCATCAGATGTTCCTTCTTTGCCAAGAATCTGTTACCTGTAATTTGTAGGGTTACAAAGACACACTTGGCAGATAGCCTGCCAAATAATGCACACCATTATACTAGGTATATCAATGCAAAAAACACTGCGCTCCGGTGTAATTCTCAGCTTTTTTTTTCTTCCCTTTCTGTGGGTGGGCAGCAGCTCGTCAAGCACACGCAACTCCAGGAGTGCCCCACAGTCAACTCTTGTTAATTCCTTCCTACCCATTCACCAAAAATATTCTGGCACACACACCACGAGAGTCCACTAATAAATAGCACTTTAGTATGTAATGCTCCTCTAAATTTCCTTTTTCTGTATAGAGAGACGTAGCTATATAATTTCCATGAATTTAGAAGAACGGGTGAATCACTAATCTAGCACTAGTCCAGCACAGAGGTGAGGAAGAGAGCAGGGGAACTGCAGAGCATTTTAGTCCACCTCTGAATTCAGGAGATGGTGGACAAGAATTTTAGCCACATGAGAAACAGCAGGGGGCGCTATCAGAGATCAAAACGTAATGCACAAATAGAAACGAGAAAGAACAATTTTCTTATTGGACATATATTGCACTAATATTTCACTTGAAATGCCCTATTCACTGTATAGGAATACTTTTCATGGCATAACCCCTTTAAGGCTACTTTCACACTAGCGTTCGATCGGATCCGTTCTGAACGGATCCGATCATAATAATGCAGACGGAGGCTCCGTTCAGAACGGATCCGTCTGCATTATTTTAGCATATAACAGCTAAGTGTGAAAATAGCCTCGTACGGATCCGTCCAGACTTTCAATGTAAAGTCAATGGGGGACGGATCCGCCTGAAGATTGAGCCATATTGTGGCATCTTCAAACGGATCCGTCCCCATTGACTTACATTGTAAGTCTGGACGGATCCGCACGCCTCCGCACGGCCAGGCGGACACCCGAACGCTGCAAGCAGCGTTCAGCTGTCCGCCTGTCCGTGCGGAGGCGAGCGGAGCGGAGGCTGAACGCCGCCAGACTGATGCAGTCTGAGCGGATCCGCTCCATTCAGACTGCATCAGGGCTGGACGGCTGCGTTCGGGTCCGCTCGTGAGCCCCTTCAAACGGAGCTCACGAGTGGACCGACGAACGCTAGTGTGAAAGTAGCCTAAATCTGCAGCATGTTAATTAGGATTTCAGCCTAGGAATTTACCATTTGCAATACACAGGGTGAAGTCTGTGGAAAACCCTCGGCATTTACGCATTGAAATTTTGATAACGCGGAATTCTGACTGATACACTGCAGATTTTCAGAGGCGGAAAGTGAAGATACCCTGAGAAAAAACACATTTAAGAAGGACTCCCTCTACCGGGCTAGGTCCTAGGCTGCGGTGGTGATAAGAGGTATCATTTTCACTGCAGTGACAAAGAGAAATTTAGTGATTCAGAATACAGACCCCATTAGAAGACAACGAGGTATGTCGTACGCTGTTGGTATCTATCATTTGACTTATCAGGGACACAGTCCCGGTTTGAACCACAATGCAGATGTGAACACAGCGTATAAATAGCCTTACTAACAGTAACTACAGGTAGGTAGTACAAAGGTAGGGTACGTTTTTCTTTTTCCTGTGATACGGGATAGGCCATAAATGTCCGACAGGTGGACTAAGACCCACACCTACTGAGAGAAAAGAGGACCCCTGACCCCCAGGGCTGGCAGACAGGCCGGATGCATGGAGAGGTGGCAGCTCACATACACAGCTCCATCCAAAACTATGGAAGTTATGAATTAAGCAAGTTTGCTCCACTCTATGTATTCACTCTGCCGAATAAACTGAGCAGCAATGAGGAACAGGCATATAATCAAAACGGGGAAAATGTGGGAAAAAACTGTTTAATACGTTCAATCAATTTTGTGTATCTAGAAAAACTCAACATGCTTATGTAATTAAAAAAAAAAAAAAAAAAAAAAAAAACACCATGAAATTCATGTGTGTTTTTGAGGGTGCCGTTTTTTTGTTGCACAATGTTTTAGGGCATTTTATAATTTCCTACTGGCCAACACGTAACATCTGGCCGAGGCTTCCTAGAAGGAAAACATTCATCACATATTCCTCAGCAGCAGACTGCCAGTAACTGGTCAGTGGTCTGCAACATGATGAGAACCTACACGTTCCAGCATGCCTTGCATGCTGCAAGCATATGGAATGCTGGGAGGCCACAAGTTGAGGGCCATCGCTGTAAATGAACTAGGAGGCATCAGCCATCGGAGAAGCCATGGTTTTACTCTCCAAGTTATGTTTACCTCCCAGATGGAGTTAAAGAGTTTGTGTCAGCATGATCAACCCTATCCATATTACGTGGTAGGGTTGACCATGCTGATTAAAACAATACCTTTGTTTTCTCTGTAGACAAAATGGTTCCCGAAATATCTTTTTTTTTTTTTTTTAATATGTAAATAAGTTGGTTCAAGTAGCAAGGGGCTGGCCAGGGCCCTTGGAGCACTGCTTTTGTAAAGACCCTAAGTTCTGGACACTCCTCTGTCCCCATTGATTGGCAGGGCTAGAAATCTTACCTAGCCCCGTTTTCATGCACCTGCACCACGGCGCTTGTGTACTTGATCTGCTATTGCTTCCGGACCAGTGCATATCCAGACTGTGCATACGCCGATGATGCGAGGCTAAACCTGGAAGACGAGGAAATCATTGCTTCCAGGTCTACTCTCAGGAAGCAGGAGGAGGAGGCGATCCAATGAGCAAGCGCCGAGCCACAGTGCAGGACTACAGGACTAAGTAAGATGTCTAGCCCCATCAGTGAAGGGGATAGGGGACTGTCCAGAGCAGAGGGGCGTTCTAAAAGCAGTGCTCCAAAGGCTCCAGCTGACCTGTTGGTGCTCAAACCAGCTAATTTACATATTACTAAAAAAAAAAGCTGATCTCTCTACCTACAGAGATAAATGTATCATTTTAATCAGCATGGCTCTACCTGCAATATATCTGGTGCAGTAGGGTTAATCAGGTTCTTTAAAAGGGACCTTTCATCAGTTTTTACTTGCTAAAAATTGCTTTTTTACTGATCCGCTCCTCCGTTGCAGCGCTGTGATCTCCGTTCGGTTTTGGCGCCCTGCATGCTGATCAATAGCATTGGTACAAGGAGGAGCAGACGGGCATGTTTCTCAGGGGGCGCCTCCTCCTCCCTGGCTGTGATTTGTCCAATCGCAGTGGACAGTGTCACAGCCAGGGAGAAGGTGAGCGTTTTTCTCTCAATGGCTGTGATGCGCTCCGCTGAGATGGGACCACACCACAGCCAAGGAAAAGAGACGCCCCCTGAGAAATCTTGCCGTTTCCACTTCCCAGTAACGATGCTACTGATTAGCATATAGGGCGCCAAAACCGAAGCGGGGGTGCACAGCACCACAGCAAATATGAAAAAAAGCGCAATGACAAATCAATTCCTGTACCGAGATACAGGACAGCATGAGAAATTTAACAAATAGCACACAAAAAGTCTCATGAACGTCTATTAACATTGCCCAATACAAAACTACCGGCCCAAAACGCCCATTCTCCCACCCACCGCACAACACTGCCAAGGCAGTGCATGAACACCTGAACGATTACAGCTCGGAGAGCAAATGTCAAGGGTATCATAAGAAAGTCAATATCTCATTCACTCCTTAAAACTAGAGGGGGCACAGACCCCCACACAAGCAGAGCACTACCACAATGTAACTGGAACACGTAAAGAGACTGAAAGCGTTTGTCCTGCTCTAGGCACGCAGAGATTGCTATCACTGGGTTGGCACCCTGTAAGGAGAAGTGAAGAAGGTCACTGCCTATTTGAGCAGAACATCGAGATCCTGTTTAGATTTCTTCGCTATTTAACTAGAACATTCGTGATTATGGCTGGCACACAAGCAACCGCAAGCTGCAGGAATAGCAGCCTAAGGAATGGATCAGAAACCAAATCCAGTTTGTGGTGCCATCTGAGTCAGGTCACGTTATCTACCTATGTGTGTGCAGCAAGGGACACACAATGGAATCTCAGGCCGTCAAGGTCTTGTGAAGCGCTGGCTGTGCTGGATAAATCTGAACCCATTGCAGAAGGAAAAACAAATGGGTATAAAACACTACAATTTATCCTATCATTCTTATGCTGCCTGCAAGGTTCTGGTGTCTTTGGTCTTCTGACCTGGCTCACAGTTGGCTTGTCGGGTGGGTCCTTGTGAATGGTCATCTGATAACGCTTATATACTTGGTAAGACTCTTGAAACGTTGCTTTGAACTGGTGGCTGGGAGGAGAGGACCTCACAAGTTTTACCTTCAAAAGGAGTGAAATAAAACACAGCCGTTACGGCACCTTAGGAGACATCGGTCACCCCAGACGGAGAAGGGACACCATGCAGGGCATATTCATGATGCAGAGAAAGGTACAGATTATAAAACATTGCTACACAATAAAAAAAAGAATTTAAAAGGGGTTCTCCGGGAATAATTTAAATTGGCAAAGGCGACTGGTTGCCACCACTTCTATAGCTGCCTAGGGGGATGAGGGGGTCAGTAATGATGTGATCCTGCCTACGATATGCCATCATGGCTGAGCAGCCTGACAGGAAAGCTCACCAATGTGTAGTATATGCAAGTGCCAAAGTGCAATGTGTAGCGACCTTCACCTCCATAGGCTGCTTTGCAAGTGGAGCAACCAGTACTACTCACATTCTAGGAGAGGATGCTGGGGGCCATTTTAGATCATTCCCAGAGAACCCCTTTAAACGGGTTGCCCATAATTTTTTTCCCCCCCGAAATGCTGGGACCACTTTAGAATAAAATAAGAAATACTCAACTCTTTAGTCCGTTCTGGTGCCCTGCAGTGTCCTTTTACTTCTGGGCAGAGGTCACGTGCCATCTATGCCAATCGCTAGTCTCAGTAGGGATGCTGCTGAGAACAGTGATGGGCTGTCGGGGAGCAGAGCAGTGGCTTAAAAAGGAGTATTAGTCATTTAATTATTTTAATGTGCTACTAGCCTTTAGGGGAAAACCATGTATAATGGGCAACACTTTTTAAAGTGGTTCTCTCATCATAGACAACAGTGGCATATTGGTAGGATATGTAACCAGTGTCTGACTAGCGATGCCAATAGCTCAAAAAGGTGGCAATGGCACTAGGGATGTGCTGTGCCAGTTAGTCTCCTAGGAGCTCTGCTCAGCTTATATTGAGGCCGCATGGTGGGCCAGTTATAGTCAACAGCTCTAAGTTTGCAGCCAGCAGGAGAGCAAGTAGCACAGTGCTTTCCCCTGTGACACTGTTCTGGTGATACATATGGATCCCAGAGGACCGCCACTGATTAGAAACTGATGACATACCCCAGTGATGACTCGAGATGCGGTATACATGACGTGACTGCCACCAAGCAGCTTCGCTGCTGGCATCAGTATCAATCAGCCTGGATATGAACAGTTGACAGACAGATTGGTTACTATGGATTCATTTCCTAACAACCCAGTCTTCTCAATGTGGCTGCCAAGTCCTGGGCAAAGTCTTCAACTCAAGAAAAAGAAGGGATTTAAAATAAGAAATGAAGCTTGCAGGACCTAAAAAAAAAAAGTAAGGCTAGTTTCACATCTGATGCTGTCCTCTTCAGCAGGCTGCCCAGGCATAAAACAGTTCTCCATATCCGGCATTCCTGGATATTGCCCTCCCATTGACTATAATGGGGCCTGGCAGAGAACAGTCTACTAGCCGGGAATTGGTCTGACAAAAACCAGCGCACACAATGGTTTTTGTCCAGCCCATTCCTACTGGAGAGGATATCCGCAGGTGCAAAACTTTCCTAAGAAATAAAAAAAAAAATGTATATATTTGTTTTCTCCCAAAAGAAAAACTCCACTTGTATCCACAGGCTGTGTGCGGTAATGCAGGGTAGATATAAGATATACAATTGTGCCTGCAGTGGTTTGTAAAGAAGTGTGAGAAAATTAAGATGAACAGTTGGGTCCGGAAAACGAGGCAGAACAAAAGATAAAAGGTAATAAATGGCATTTGGCAAATAAATGAATACTTTTTAGTAATGCAGAAGAGCAATTACTGTACATACAGTAATACAATGGGTGAGGTAATAAAACGCTGCAAGAGGAGACCAAAAGCACTGATTTGCTTACTAGAAAGCTGATAAAAAATGATATCATATTGCCCCCTAGTGGCTAAACACTATGGACAAGGAAATTGTGTACATGCAATATTGTGAGCGTCCATCATAAAAACATTAAATAATTCCTAACATAAAAATTAAAGGGGTTGTCTGGGAGTCAAATATGAGGACCTATCCTCCGTATGGGCCATCAATATCTGTTCAGAGGGGGACAACTCCCAGAATCCTGTGGCATCTTCCTAGGACGGTGACATCCCCTCTATTAGTCACAAGCGTTGCAGCTCAGTTTCATTCAATGGGATCGGGCAACATTACCAAGCACAGCAGCTATACCATGGCAATGTGCTTGGTATACTATAAAGAGGCCCAGCGTGGGATTGTTAAGAGACTGACCCTATATCAGAGTCCATAACCTTTTTTACTACGTAATAGTTAAACAGCTATTGGTGGTGTTTTTTTGGAAAAGATTATGATGTGACAGCAATGTCAGAGCATTTCACAATGCATTCATACACGGTCGAAAAAAATCCATAAGAAGTTGATGGCGTTGATGGGTATGGCGTTTTGGAATCTGCAAAATCTGGATTAGTTGCAAGTTTCATGTTCTGTAAGGCAAGGGGGTTAAATATGCAATAAAAGGTAAAACCATTTCTGCTGCATGTGAACATTGTCTAAGATTAAAAAGGTAGGCTATACTGCTAGTCTCAACTTGAACTGTAATACCCCTGTGAGGAGAAATACAGCAGCAGGCCCGAGTATAGCAAAGCTAGGCCGACTTGCCTTCGGGAGCCTGGAAAACACCCTGTAAGGATGCTGTAAAGGCAGCCATATTTATTCTTATCCAACTTTCCCATATAAAAGGAGAAAACCAAGCTGGTTTACTACATTTACTAGAGTCCACTGCAGAAATCCAAGTGTATAAGCCGTGGATCCATAGACAGATTAAAGGGGCGGAGCAGCACTAAAATATTGATGACCTATATTCAGAATAGGTCATCAATATCAGATCGACGGAGGTCCGACTCCCAGCACCCCCGTCCATCAGCTGTATGAAGGGGTAGGGTGCTCCGACAAGTGTCGCTTCCTCTTCAAACTCCCCTGTGCGTCATCTCGGTTGTAGAGGCAGCGGAGGGTAATTATAACTGCTCATCCTATTCACGTAAAGGCCATGATTGAGGTAATAAAAAGTAAAAGTACATGTCAATCTCTTTCCAGCAAAGCTAGAACCAGCCCAGTACATCAACATGGATCCAGAGATCTCCAATTGTCCTTCCAGAATTATTTCAGGCTGGCAGCTCAGGCGGCATGTCCTTTCTGATGCTTCTCTCTCCCTGTAACTGCCACAGCTTCTAACTTGTGCTTGACATTTCATATAATGTATTTCAATGGTGCTGTGACACCACAGTTGCAAAAAAAAAATATGTAGCCATACCCTTTTGTGTCAGGCGACACGTCGCCATGTAGCTGTACCCTTAAACTGAGCATGTGCGACCACCTGGGTGAGGTGGATAAGAAAAAGAGGAAAAACAGGTGGCGCTATACAGGTCCATTTTATTGAATAACTCAGTGGGTATAGTCGAGCAAAGTATTCAGATCCAGGTTCTGGTTTAAAAATGTAGAATATTTTTTGAAGGACAACGAATTGTACTTACACTGTGCTGCCTCTACAAGCAAAACAACGCGCCAGTAATTTTGAAGGAGAAGCTGAAAGGCGGGGGTGCTGGGAGTCGGACCCCTGCCAATCTGATAATGATGACCTATCCTGAGGATAGATCATCAATATTTTAGCGCTGCACAACCCCTTTAACTACATTCAAGTTTACATGTAGGAAAAAAAATAATATATTTTTTACCTCAAGTTTATGAGCTACATTGTCACGGTCCGGCACATCAATGAAATCCTCTATAGATTTGATGCCACTTGCTTTGGGTTTTGGTGGAGTCGGGGCGACAGCTGGTTGTTCCAACGCCTGATCTTTCTTTTGAAGCAGCATTTTCTGCAAGCGGCGCTCCTTACGGATGTCTTTGGCTTTCCGACAAGGTGGCCTAGTTGTATCTGCACCTTTACCTGGTAAAATAAAACCAAAATCTCAAAACTATATAACTGCACCTATGGATACAAGTCATAAAACTCCACAGAGATTTACACTGGCATATAAAACGTACCAAAGAGGTTGCCAAATTCCACAAAAATCTATGAGTCTTTAGAACAAAAGTGAATTCAAGTAGAGAAAGAAAGCTGAACGCCACTGGAGCCCCTAGCTGGCAACTGTGCAATGAAATATCGCCACCTTCTGGCACTTGTGCATCACTGCAACCCAGCACCAAAGCGCCAATATACTGTGGGTTGGAGAACAGGTAAAGTTCTGAAGGTGGAGACTGCATGAAATATCAGACTATTTAGACCACTCATACATACCCTAGACCCAAAGATAATTAATAACAGGTAAGGGGTGAAGGTCACCCACAATATCGTCCACAACCACAATTGTAGTATCAAAAAAGTGCTTTTACTGATTCATGACCATAGACAAAAACAGGACATAATCCCCAACATAAGGTTCCTGTTAGGGGGCTCTATACTGGCCTGCAAGATAACATCCTCTAAGAAAGGAGTTGCAGGAGAGTAAAGCTCCCCCTCCAGGTGTCCCAATGAGTTTCCTCAGGGGACAATGCCACCACAATAGACATATAATAAACATGACAGGCAAACTCAAAACATATAGGGTCATTTATCCAACTGGTGTAAAGTAGAACTGGCTTAGTTGCCCATAGAAACCAATCAGATTCCACCTTTCATTTCCCAAAGGAGCTGTGAAAAATGTAAGGTGGAATCTGATTGGTTGCTATGGGCAACTAAGCCAGTTCTAATTTACGCCAGTTTAATAAATGACCCCGATAGTTGAAATTAAAGCTAGAAATAACCCAAGCAAAGAAATGCTCCACTGATAAGTAGTCCCAGGTTGGGTGGTCAAATGATCAGGGTAATCGGTATGTCCTTTGCATCCAGGGCTAGAGAGATCCTCCAAATACCTACCTCCAGATGGAGAAATGAGGTATTAGGTCCTCTAGTATGAATTCAATGTTTTAAGCTACAGGGAGAGGCAGTGATACAGGTTTGGATGATATAAAGAGCTCACAAAACGGATGCCGGCTGTGATGATAGACAATCGTCTCTTCCCCCAATGATGGGGCATTGTATCACTGCTCAGTGTTAGGCCTCATGCACACAACAGTATTTTTTCACAGTCCGCAAAACAGGGTTCTGTTGGTCCGTGATCTGTGACCGTTTTTTCGTCCGTGGGTCTTCCTTGATTTTTGGAGGATCCACGGAGCCAAACTGATCCGTCCTGACTTACAATGCTAGTCAATGTGGACGGATCCGTTTGACCTTGACACAATATGGTGCAGTTGCAAACGGATCCGTCCCCATTGACTTTCAATGTAAAGTCAGGAGTCTCTTTTATACCATCGGATCGGAGTTTTCTCCAATCCGATGGTATATTTTAACTTGAAGCGTCCCCATCACCATGGGAACGCCTCTATGTTAGAATATACCATCGGATATGAGTTACATCGTGAAAACTCATATCCAACAGTATATTCTAACACAGAGGCGTTCCCATGGTGATGGGGACGCTTCTAGTTAGAATATACTACAAACTGTGTACATGACTGCCCCCTGCTGCCTGGCAGCACCCGATCTCTTACAGGGGGCTGTGATCAGCACAATTAATCCCTCAGGTGCCGCACCTGAAGGGGTTAATTGTGCGTATCATATCCCACTGTAAGAGATCAGGGCTGCCAGGCAGCAGGGGGCAGACCCCCCTCCTTCCCCATTTTGAATATCATTGGTGGCCAGTGTGCGGGCCCCCCCTCCCTCCCTCTATTGTATTTATAACATTGGTGGCCAGTGTGCGACCTCCCCTCTCTCCCCCCCCCCCCCCCGATCATTGGTGGCAGCGGAGTTCTGTTCGGAGTCCCAGTTTAATCGCTGGGGCTCCGATCGGTAACCATGGCAACCAGGACGCTACTGCAGTCCTGGTTGCCATGGTTACTTAGCAATATTAGAAGCATCATACTTACCTGCTGGCTGCTGCACTGTCTGTGACCGGCCGGGAGCTCCTCCTACTGGTAAGTGACAGATAATTAAGCAATGCGCTGCACAGACCTGTCACTTACCAGTAGTAGGAGCTCCCAGCCGGTCACAGACAGAGCAGCAGCCAGCAGGTAAGTATGATGCTTCTAATATTGCTACGTAACCATGGCAACCAGGACTGCAGTAGCGTCCTGGTTGCCATGGTTACCGATCGGAGCCCCAGCGATTAAACTGGGACTCCGATCGGAACTCTGCTGCCACCAATGATCGGGGGGCCGCACACTGTGCCACCAATGTTATAAATACAATAGAGGGAGGGAGGGAGGGGGGGCTGCACACTGGTCACCAATGAAATTGAAACTGGGGAGGGAGGGGGGTCTGCCCCCTGCTACCTGGCAGCCCCGGATCTTTTACAGGGGGCTATAATACGCACAATTAACCCCTTCAGGTGCGGCACCTGAGGGGTTTAATTGTACGGATCACAGCCCTCTGTAAGAGATCGGGTGCTGCCAGGCAGCAGGGGGCAGTCATGTACACAGTTCCTAGTATATTCTAACTAGAAGCGTCCCCATCACTATGGGAACGCCTCTGTGTTAGAATATACTGTCGGATCTGAGTTTGAAAAATTCAGCTCTGTAAAAGCTATTATGCAGACGGATCTTCGGATCCGTCTGTATAAAAGTAACCTACAGCCACGGATCACGGACACGGATGCCAATCTTGTGTGCATCCGTGTTTTTTCACGGACCCATTGACTTGAATGGGTCCGTGAACCGTTGTCAGTCAAAAAAATAGGACAGGTCCTATTTTTTTGACGGACAGGAAACACGGATCACGGAGGCAGATGACAAACTGTGCATTTTCCGAGTTTTCAACGGACCCATTCAAAAGCAATGGATCCGCAGAAAATCACAGATAACGGAACAACGGCCACGGGTGCACACAACGGTCGTGTGCATTAGGCCTAACAGTGATAGCCCTTTAGTGTGTAGCAGCAGAGGATAGCAGACTAATACCTGACTACACAGCTGATGAATATATGGTATCCTCAGAAAATAGGGAAGAGTAGGAAGAGAATGCCACCCCGCAGTTACAGCTCCTATGCCCCCCAGCAGTATATTCTGCTACTGCTAGGGAATGCTGCCTGATGGAGAGTCAGACGCACGGTCAGTCCTTACACCACCTGTGGTTAGTTCACGTGTAATCTGACAAGCAACAATCTCCTTGCCTGTGAAGCCCTTCTGATGCAAAGCAATGCACGAACACCCACCGTGGCGCAGCCACAGCGAATCGCGGTCCCATTCACTTTAATGGGTCCGCGATCCTGCCGTTCCGCAAAAAGATAGAACATGCCCTATCTTTTTGCGGAACAGAAGTACGAGACGAAACCCCACGGAAGCACTCCGTAGTGCTTCCATAGGGTTCCGTTCCGCATCTCCGGATTTGAAGACCCATTAAAGTAAAATAGGTCCGCATCCGTGATGCGGAATGCACACGGAACGGTGCCAGTGTATTGCAGATCCACAAACGCGTTCCACAATAAGGCCACGGAGCGCACAAGTTTGTGTGCAATAAGCCTAACCAGTGCCATCCACTACAACCCGGCATTGTGAAAATGAAAAGCAACCTGAAGGCCGCATGTTATAGAGCAGGAGGAGCTGAGCAGATGGACATCTTTGTATACTGCTGATGCATTTCAGCCAGCACAAAAGTCTCTGTCAACCTCGTAAAACGTAACCCTTCCTGACACCACACACATTTATCTATATATACAAATCAGGACACATGCCCCAAACCCACTCATAGCAAAATGTGCAGAGGCGATGTGTGCAGAGAACTAAACTGTACGACTATTATGTGGTGTACACACATGCCAATAGTCATACAGCATGTGTGACACAGAAGTTACAGACCGAACTTTAAAGAGCGTTCACCCACAAAGGACATTCATCACCTGTCCACATGGCTGCTCCATTCAAAGTCTACGGGACAGAGACAGCAGCATAAAATACTCAGACACTGAATGGAACAGCTGAAGTCATGCTGGCACGGTGCCCCCACTGCGGTTGTGGAGTGAAGAGAGCGCTCAGGATCCTTGTTCTGGTAAACAGTGGGCCCCTGGCAAACCAACATGTATCACCTCCCCTGTGGAGAAGCATCCATTGTGGGACAAGCCCCTTAAGACAAAACTCAAGTCATGTTTCTATAAGCCGATCAGGGAAAACATCTTCAAAGGAACCGGTACCATACGCCACCAGTTATAGCGTTTATGCGAGTTCATAATTAATGGCTAAAAGGATCAGAATCGTGTAACGTTATTAATTCAAACTACAGGTACTGCAGCTCAGTATGTTTGCTGAAGGTTTTATTTCCGTTGCACCGTCTTATGCGGATTTGCATTGGTAGAGTCTGGAGGGCAGAAGGGCACTGTACATTGTTCACGTGACCTAGTTGCAGCTCAGCCACGTTGGGGCTGAGCTGCTGCACGCAGTACGGTGCTGTGCTCGGAAAGCTGCCGGGAGCCAGCGGATCGACAGGGTGCCAGGACTCAGACCCCGATCACCTGATAATGATCACCTATCCTGAGGATTATTCTACAGCTAAAAAACCAGATGTGTGGGTGACATACATGTATCCAGTCAAAGTTTGTCCCTTCAATTTCATAATAAAGCATTTACCTGCACACGCAAATAAGCACAAGAACATATGTAAATGTTAACTCATGTAAGCCGAGAGAATGGCCCCGATTCATCACCCCTTCACTCGACAATTCTGGAGCTTTTGAGACTTTTTGGGCTCACTTGCGCAAAGATTTAGCAACTTTTGGCATTTTTACACCACTCACTCCAGGTGTCCGCCTGCTGAGCGTAGCGGAGGCTGAACGCTGCCAGACTGATGCATTCTGAGCGGATCCGCATCCACTCAGAATGCATTAGGGCAGTACGGATCCGTTCGGGGCCGCTTGTGAGAGCCTTCAAACGGAACTCACAAGTGGAGCCCCGAACGCTAGTGTGAAAGTAGCCTTAGCTCATAGCGCACAGTGGTTCCAAGTCCGAGCTTTACTTCAAACACAACGTAAAACAAAAAGTAAAAACCAGCACCGTTCTTAAAAGCTGTGACTGTCCTTTATTCTTGAGTACAGCAAGCACATACAAATAATCCGACTGGCACCCCGACTGTAAACGCGTTTCGGACAAACATGTCCTTAATCATTTACTTTATGGATTACAAAAGGTCGGGAATCGGACTATAACCATCCACGTCTGGTACCAAAAAAAGGTACAGGCGAGCTTACTTTGCATACAACATAAAACAACTAACCTGGTCTTGGCATTGAGTGAACATTGGTCTTTAATGTAGTAGTTTCTACCGGGTCTCCATGTTCCGTGTGTATTTCGGCACCAATGATTTTCTCCATTTCCTTGTCTCCATGTGGTTTCTCAGTTTCCTCGCCCTCGATGCTCAGTGGTTTGAGCTCATCCTCTGGGATTTCACTCTTGTCTTTGCAGGAAACACTGCAAGAGACCGGGCCGTCGGCCTGAGAGTCCATTTCTTCAACTGAAATTCCTGCGAGAAAGACAAACATTTAGATGAAAGGAAGCTAATGGCAATGTTCAGTAACGCAGCAGTGCACAAATTAGTATTTTGGGGTATATTCACAAATATTGGGAAAGATTTCTCAAAACGTAGGCAAGAAAGTGTGGAGCAGGGTGCAGATTTCATTTTTCAAATGTTTTTTTTTAGAAAAGATATGAAATCTGGTGGCTATGACCAGCACTCTACTCCCCCTTAGGTCTCTTGCACACGACCGTATGGCTTTTTCAGTATTTAGCGGTCGGCAAAAAATACAGATGATATCCATGTGCATTCCGTTTTTTGCGGAACGGAACAGGTGGCCCCTGATAGAACAGTACTATCCCTGTCCATTATGCGGACAATAATAGGACATGTTCTATCTTTAAACGGAATGGAAAAACGGAAACGGAAGACATACGGAGTACCTTTAGGTTTTTTTTGCAGATCCATTGAAATGAATGGTTCCGTATACTGAACGTAAACCAAAAAAAATGTGTTCATGTGCAACGGGCTTTACAGCAATGATGCAGCACAGAAAACAACAAATGAAACAGCTGGAATCACAAGTAGTGCCCCCCCCCCTTCCTGTTGCGAATTTACAATGATAATTATTTAGGGTATGACCACATGGTGCTGTCGTGTTGCAGTTCTGACATGCTCATGCTGTGGTCGAATATTTTGCGAATTAGAATCGCACTGTTTAGCTGGTGTGCATTGTTAATGGACACCCAGCAACCACAATACTGCACGGCCATTAACAATGCAGACCGACCAAATAGTGCAGTCCTAATTCATTCAATTGAAGCAAGTCAAGCAGTAACCGCGCTGTGTGGTCATGTAGCCAAACAGATACATAAATATCATTGTGAGCTCCAAGTACAATGCACAATGTAGGCGCATAGTCCGGCATAGGCCTCATGCACACTACCGTTGTTCCGTTTTCCGTGATTTTCTGCGGACCCATTGACTTTCAATGGGTCCGTTAAAAACTCTGAAAATGCACTGTTTGTCAGCCGCGTCCGTGTTTCCTGTCAGTCAGAAAAACATGACCTGTCCTATTTTTTTGACGGACAACGGTTCGCGGACCCATTCAAGTCAATGGGTCTGTGAAAAAACACAGGGTTCCGTTGTTCCGTGTCCGTTTTTTCTTCCATGTGTCTTCCTTGATTTTTGGAGGATCACCAGACATGAAGGAAAGTTTTGGTGTCCGCCTGGCCGTGCGGAGCCAAACGGATCCGTCCTGACTTACAATGCAAGGCAATTGGGACGGATCCGTTTGACGTTGACACAATATGGTGCAGTTGCAAACGGATCCGTCCCCCATTGACTTTCAATGTAAAGTCAGGAGTCCCCATCAGAGTTTTCTCCACACACACACGGCAGCATTTTGGGAAAACACCCTCCTTTTTCAAGAAGTCTACATCCACATGAAAGAAGGGACCATAAACTTTGACATATGACAACTTATTAAGGAGCTGTAATACAAGAGCATGTGCATACGTGTGTCTGGTTTCCCAGGTTTCCCACCCTGTATGCTAATCAGAGAGTGTCACAGCCAGGGAGGAAAAAAAAACAAAGAAGAGCTCACCTTCTCTGCTGCGACTGGACAGATCACAGCCATAGAGAAGGAGACGCCCCCTGAGAAACATGGTCGTCTTCTCCTCCCCGTACCGATGGTATGGATTAGCATACACGGCGGGAAACAAGCCGTGTGCATTCACTTGAATGGGTCCGCAAATCCGGAGATGTGGTACGGAACGGAAGCACTACGGAATACTTCCATGGGGCTCCGTTCTGCAAAAAAGTAGTGTATGCACTACTTTTTTGCGGAGCGGACCGTCGGATGCGGATAATGGACCCTATTCAAGTGAATGGGTTCGTAATCTGCGTGCGGCTGCCCCACAGTCGTGCCCGTGCATTGCGGACCGCAATTTACGGTTCGCAGCACGGGCTCCTGGGCATGAGCCCTAAAGGTGGATTTACACAGTGCAATAAATCGGGCAGATTATAGGGAAATAACGTTCCTGCAAACCCTCGTTCCCGATATTTGGTCCGTGTAGAGGTGCAGCCAATCACCCAATAAACAAGCAAAATGCTTGTTCATCGGGTGAACCTGTTGTTCGTGCAGGCACACCAATTATCGTTTGTGGGCAGCAAATCGTGCAATCTAACCAGCAATCTGTAAACACAGCGCTTCACCTCCCCTTAACAAGCAGACAACTGTCGGGAAGGAACGCTTCCTTCACAACAATCTCCTTGCTCTTATTTAAATCTTGCAAGGAGCACATTCATCATCTTATTCATTCCATTTCCTTGCTTCTATATCTTTCTGTGTACTTGGACAATTACCAGTGCATCCGCTCTTACAAAACCAGATTTAGCCAAAAAAAAAAAGAGGATTAAAATAGTAAAATGAGAAGAGACTAATGCAATGACATCTATTCACTGGTGATTTTTTATTATAGTAAGTAAATGCAAAGCAAAACCAGCATTGATAAAAGGCCAGCAACACACAGAGGATAGCTGCTGGCCAAACGCACGTTCAGCCAACATCTATCACTCCCGACGCCTCCGTAAATATACATACTCGGCTAAGCATGCAAGAATTCTCAGTAGGAGGAAGGGAGTTGAAAGTTGTAAATCAAAACGCCATTTTTGCATCTTCTACATTGGTTGAAGCCATTCATCATCTGCAATCTACTTACCATCACTGGTAGAATGAGACACTTCTCCCTCCTGAAGAAACCTCTGCACCTTTTTGAGCACTTTCTTGTGGGATTTGTTGAGTTGGTAATTTACTGCAGATAACCTATGAGCAGGTATAAGGTCATAAGAAGATATTCAAGAAGTCATTGGCACAAGTCGTCCGAGTTGGGTCAACTGACTGCTTGGTATTCCATAACTATCTACAAGGTGGCAAACCTGAAAATATTACTACAGGTAAGGTGAGAAAATTCTGATCGTTGGGGGTTCCACCAGTGGGAACCCTAGAACAAGGATGAGGAGCCCCTTGGTCTTCCTCACTGTGCAACTTCAGTGAAGAGAAGACTGAATGGATAGGTGGTTAAGCATGCTCTACGCCGCTCTATTCAATGGGGTCGAGTACTGTCCTCTGGTCCTGTGGGTTCCAAGTGGTGGGCTCCAAGCGATCATTTATCACCTATACCCTGAGTGCACAACTCCATTAACCACCTCAGCCCCCCTAGCTTAAACACCCTTAATGACCAGACCACTTTTTACACTTCTGCACTACACTACTTTCACCATTTATTGCTCGGTCATGCAACTTACCACCCAAATGAATTTTACCTCCGTTTCTTTTCACTAATAGAGCATTCATTTGGTGGTATTTCATTGCTGCTGACATTTTTACTTTTTTTGTTATTAATCGAAATTTACCGAATTTTTTGCAAAAAAAAAAAAAAAAAATGACATTTTTCACTTTCAGTAGTAAAATTTTTCAAATAAAACTACATTTATATATAAATTTTTCTCTAAATTTATTGTTCGACATGTCTTTGATAAAAAAATGCAATAAGTGTATATTTACAAACGTTTACAAACTATGGTACAAACTATGGTACAAAAATGTGAATTTCCGCATTTTGAAGCAGCTCCGACTTTCTGAGCACCCGTCATGTTTCCTGAGGTTCTACAATGGCCAGACAGTAGAAACACCCCACAAATGACCCCATTTCGGAAAGTAGACACCCTAAGGTATTCGCTTATGGGCATAGTGAGTTCATAGAACTTTTTATTTTTTGTCACAAGTTAGCGGAAAATGATGATTTTTATTTTTATTTTTTCCCTTACAAAGTCTCATATTCCACTAAGGCTACTTTCACACTTGCGTTCTGAGCGGATCCGTCTGGTATTTGTACAGACGGATCCGCTCCTATAATGCAAACGATAGTATCCGTTCAGACGGAACCGTCTGCATTATATTTTACTAAAAAAGTCTAAGTACAATTTGAATTCAGACGGATCCGTGCAGACTTTACATTGAAAGTCAATGGGGGGAGGATCCGTTTGAAAAATGCACCATATTGTGTCACCTTCGAACGGATCCGCCCCCATTGACTTCCATTGTAACTCTGGACGGATCCGTTTGCCTCCGCACGGCCAGGCGGACACCCGAACGCTGCAAGCAGCGTTCAGGTCTCCGCCTGCTGAGCGGAGCAGAGGACAGACGGTGCCAGACTGATGCATTCTGAGCGGATCCGCATCCACTCAATGCATTGGGGCTGGACAGATCCGTTCGGGGCCGCTTGTGAGAGCCTTCAAACGGAACTCACAAGCGGAGCCCCGAACGCTAGTGTGAAAGTAGCCTAACTTGTGACAAAAAATAAAAACTTCCATGAACTCACTATGCCCATCACAAAATACCTTGGGGTGTCTTCTTTCCAAAATGGGGTCACTTGTGGGGTATTTATACTGCCCTGGCATTTTAGGGGACCTAAAGCGTAAGAAGAAGTCTGGAATCCAAATGCGTAAAAAATGCCCTGTGAAATCCTAAAGATACTCTTTAGAATTTAGGCCCCTTTGCGCACCTAGGCTGCAAAAAAGTGTCACACATGTGGTATCGCCGTACTCAGGATAAGTAGGGCAATGCATTTTGGGGTGTATTTTTACATATACCCATGCTGGGTGAGAGAAATATCTCTCTGTATAAAAAAAAATGGGAAAAGTTGACTTTTAGAGAGATATTTCTCTCACCCAGCATGGGTATATGTAAAAATACACCACAAAACACATTGCCCTACTTCTCCTGAGTACGGCGATACCACATGTGTGACACTTTTTTGCAGCCTAGGTGCGCAAATTGCAATGAGTACCTTTAGGGGGGCATTTTTAGGCATTTGGATTCCAGACTTCTTCTCACGCTTTATGGCCCCTAAAATGCCAGGGCAGTATAAATACCCCACAAGTGACCCTATTTTGGAAAGAAGACACCCCAAGGTATTCCGTGAGGGGCATGGCGGGTTCATAGGCGTTATTTTTTTGTTTTTTGGCACAAGTTAGCGGAAATTGACTTTTTTCTTAGTTTTTTCTCACAAAGTCTCCCTTTCCGCTAACTTGTGACAAAAAGTTAAATCTTTCATGGACTCAATATGCCCCCTCAGCGAATACCTTGGGGTGTCTACTTTCCAAAATGGGGTCACATGTGGGGTATTTATACTGCCCTGGCATTTTAGGGGCCCTAAAGTGTGAGAAGAAGTCTGGAATATAAATGTCTAAAAAAATGTACGCATTTGGATTCCGTGAGGGGTATAGTGAGTTCATGTGAGATTTTATTTTTTTGTCACAAGTTAGTGGAATATGAGACTTTGTAAGGAAAAAAATAAAATAAATAAAAATAATCAATTTCTGCTAACTTGTGACAAAAAAAAAAAATAATCTTCTATGAACTCGCCATGCCCCTCAAAAGTGATCTTTTTATAGTGCCGCAGCGATTTTACGGACAAGAAAAGGCATTTTCTATATAGTTTTGGCAATGTGCGGATCCGCAAAATGCGGAAAGTACATTGCCGGTGTCCGTGTCTTGCGGATCCGCGGTGTCCGTGTTGTAGTGTAGTGGTGTTTGGTGCTACTTTACAAAGCTGCCTGTGTCCTCTGGTGGTCGATCCAAGCAAAAGGGACCACCAGAGGACCAGGTAGCAGGTATATTAGACGCTGTTAACAAAACAGCGTCTAATATACCTTTCAGGAGTTAAAAAAAAAATAATAAAAAAATAAATAAATAAATAAATCGCATCTACAGTCTGCCAGCGAATGATCGCCGCTGGCAGGCTGTAGATCAGCTTGTTTACCTCCGGTTCCTGTGAACGCATCTCGCAAGATGGTGCGTCAAGGAGGAATGAATTAACCGCCACCGGAACGCAATCCTGCTTTAGGCGGTCCGGAGGCGGTTAAAGCATTAACGGGAGTTTCTGCTGCTCCTCTTGTCTACCACCTGGTCGTGTTTCTCTTTAAATATAGCAGCACGAGGTGTGCACCAAGTCGTAGATACATCTGGAGTAAAAATGTATTCAGGGAATAAACATCTCCAGGACTGCATCTGTCTTCCTATAGATAAATGCATACTACTACAAGTTAAAGGGGATTTCTGGGATTTTCATATTGATACCAGATCAACAGGACAGGTCATTAATATCAGATTGGTGGGGGTCTGACACCTGGTAACCCCATTGATCTTCTGTATGAAGATGCTGCAGCGCTCCATGAGTACTTAGGCCTCTTCTGAGGCCAGGTGAAGTCATATTCATCGGTCACATGGCCTAGGTGCAGCTCTGTCCCATTCAAGTGAATGGGGCTGAGTTGTGATACCAAGTCCAGCTTCTATACAATGGATGGAGCTGTGCTTGGTAAGCTGCAAGGTAAGCTCCACAGCTTCCTCAGACAGCTGATCGGCAGGGGGGCCAGGAGTGGGACCCCAACCGATCAGATACTGAAGGAAAGGCCATCAATTAAAAAAAATCTCAGTAGATGTGCATGTCAGACATGTGGTGCACACCATTTGTGGTCTCTAAAAGCACTGAGGAGCAATCTTACCTTATAGTGTATTGTGGGCAGCAGGTCTGGCTCATTAGAGGTTTGTACACATACTTCCCACTCCTACAAACAAAAGTCACAAAAAGTTTTAGGCCCAGATAGAACAGCAGACAAATACACAAAGCCCTCCTGTACACAGAGCGATCCCACACAAGTGTAAATGTCAACCGGACAATCTGTGCAGATGTGGAACACATCGTGTAGCATCATCAGCAGTATGGCACATATGGCAGTTCAACTCCTGATCACTGTCAAAACGATCTCTACTTGCTGTCAGCGAATGGAAGCATTCGTGCTCACTTCCAGAAGTCGGAAACATATCTTGATTATGCCCATATGATATAGGTGCACGGCTGATTTCAAGAGACACATGAAGACTATAACAAGTAACAAGTCGTGTGCTTGTGTACTCCGCACGTGATATAGTACGGGCTAAAACCACGCTGACATGTGGTTCAGCACAATTTTCACATTAATTGTTCACATTACACGCAGTTTTACAAGTAAAACAAAAGTTTGCTAATTGTGTGGCCATTAGTGAACTGACCCTTTAAAGGGTTTTCGAGGTCTTTAATACTAATGATCTTTCCTCAGAATAGGTCATTGGTATCTGATCGGTGGGGGTCTGACACCCAGGACCCCCGCTGATCAGCTGTTTGAGAAGGCACCGGCGCTCCTGTGAGTGCCACGGCCTTCTGCATGCTTACCAAGCACAGCGCCGTACATTGTATAGTGGCTGTGCTTGGTATTGCAGCTCAGCCCCATTACTTCTATGGGGCTGAGCTGTGCCTCAGCCATGTGACTGAGGAACGCGTCGTCACTGGCCTAGGAAAAGCTGTGAGAAGACCGCTGCGCTCACAAAAGCACCAATGCCTTCTTAAACAGCTGACCAGTGGAGGTCCCAGGTGTCAGGCCCCCACTGATCAGATACTGATGACCTGACCTATGCTGAGGATAGGTCATCAGTATTCAAATTTCGGAAAACCCCTTTAAGGTAATATTTCACCCCGATTTTGGACTATTCTCTACAGTAAGGCTACTTTCACATCAGCGTTTTTGCTCATTCCGTCATGATAATACGGTTGTCTGCATCCATTATGAACGGATCCATTTGTGTGATCGCTAAAATAGCCATGACGGATCCGTCTCTAAAATCATTGTAAGTCAGTGGGAGACGGATCCGTTTACTTTTGTGTCTGAGAAAACGTCTTGCATCGTTTTTTTTCTATGTACGGTCTGGGAACGCAACCAAACGGAGAAGAATGCATTCTGGGGCATTTTGTTCCCTTCAGTCCAGTTTTGTCCCAATTGACAATGAATGGGGACAAAACGGAAGCGTTTCCCACCCCCCGCTATTGAGATCCTATGACTGATCTTAATACCAGAATGGAGAACCACGGGTGTGAAAGTAGCCTAATGCATGAGTAGTATGGCACATAAGAAAATAGTGATCTGGACTTCTTATTTACCTACCGCCCCCGTTGACAGCGCTCAAAGTGGCGCTGGAATACAAATTATGTTAACATAATGGGGAGGACTTCTATGAGAATGTACAGCAGTCCTGACAATGTATTTCAATGCAGCTCTGATCACTGACAGCAGGGGGAGGGGAATGATAAATAGGAAAATGCATGAGGTCCGCCAGCTTCATAGGTACGAAACTGCTGACAGACGGGGGGGATTTCATGCTCTGCGCTCTTGCCCGGCAGGCCCATCAACAAAAATTGCAAATTCCCTAATCTAAGAAACTATCTTTAAAGAGAGGGAGTAAAAGCAATGTCGGAATTAGGGAGCCAAAATACACTTTTTACACTAGTAACCTTCCAATCAAAGGACCTAATAATACATTTCAAGATGACCCAGCTTGCGTGATTTTTGGGAAACGCCTCACGTTTTGATGTTTATGCTGTTTTCTGAGCACACGGCCAAACAATGAGACGTCAGTCAGTAATGAATGTATCCAGCGCTAGATCTGAAGAAGTCAGAAGGGAGAGGCCATGTGTCAGATACTGAGCTTTATGAAGTACACAGGGACAGGAAGGGGAGACCGCCTGCAACAAAGCGATCGCTGCAGAAAACAAGCAGGAAAGAATGCTGGAAAAAAACACGGCCCCAAAGACGAGCTCTTACCGTCTCCATCCTCTGTCTATCAGGCCTTGGTAATCTTGAACAGTCAGAGAGTGCGCCCACATTCCTAGAAGGAAGGGAAAAAAAAAAGACTAAATAAGGAGAAATAACGGACATCATGTACCACGGGCTCATTACACGGTACATTTATAACTATGTTTTCCGAAACGTTATAATTTTTATGCAATTTAAACTCTGTCAGATCCCGTCCTGCTGTCTGGTTATCAAAAAAAGCATATACTGAATTTTTGGAGGGTGCCCCTACACATAAGTAGGCTGGAACAGGCGGGTGGATTCTCCAAATTGCCTCACAATGGCAAATATTAAATTACAACAAGCCTTCTTTCAGATTTGCGGTACAGGCTTCCAGCATATAAGGCTAGGAATTGGCCGGACAAAAAACATTGCATGCAGCGTTTTTTTCCATCCGAATCCCAGCATGTCTGTAAGAGTAGCAGCCGGATCTCCGCCGGACCCCCTTAATGTTAATAGGGTAGGCAGGAATTCTGGTAACATCTGATAATGTCCAATCCGGACAACGCCGGCATGCTGTTCTCTGCCAGAATGCTGTGCCGCAAATGTGACACTAGCCTAAGGTAAGATGGCCACACAAATCAGATGAACGTGGGACCATCTAGTGTGTATGGAGGTGACCAGCACGGACTCCGACACACCCAATTCTTTGTTCTCAGGGGAGAAAAGCCACTAAAGTTCTCCATACCTGTTCTATACAGAGGCCACGTGTATGCCTGGCCGAGCATACATGTATAATGGGAAGAGGGGCTGCTGACAACTATCTAAGGTGTATTGGGTAGAAATAATTCTCAATATATGGTCTGCCGGTACCGCTCCAGCAGTACAGTCATCTCACCTGGCACAGTCACAGAGAGGGGATGGCAGAGGTAGGAGAAGCAAGGGTGCACAGAGTGGCATAGGACTGCCCTCAGTGCACTTAAAGGGTTTTTATAGTACTTAGATATCCTCATGATAAGTCATCAAAATCCTCAGATCGTTGGTGGTCCATTTCCCTGCACCCCTGCCGAACAGGCACTGGAAACTATAAGGGGAGGGAAGGCTCGAGCTGAGCAGCAGCCGGCCTGGCCAATACACAGGGAATGAAACCATGTGCTACCGGCTCCATCTACTATGTTGTTTCTGGAGCCTGCTGAGATATCGGCCCTCCACCAATCTGATGTTGATGACCAATTCTGAGAACAGGCCATCAATATGTAAAGGCCCCTTACACTGCTCAATTGAGAACTGTTCCTTCCCGAAAACCGCCTGCTCGTCAGTGAACGAAACCACTGGGCCGTGCATGCACACGACCGTAGTACAAACTGCGCGTCCACAAAACACTGACACCAGCCATGTGCACTCTGCATCACGGTGTGGAACCATTGACTTCAATGGGTCCGCGATACACAAGATACGGCGAAAGGACACGTTCTATCTTTTGCGGTGTGTAGGCATGGGAGCCCATTGAAGGGCCTTTGTGTGTTTGTGGGCTTCCGGGTCCGAGCCTCTGCACTGCAAAAGATAGAACACGTCTTTTCACCGTATCTTGCTGATCACGGACCCATTGAAGTCAACGGTCCCACACCGCGATGCAGAGTGCACATGGCTGGTGTCAGTGTTTTGCGGACGCGCAGTTTGTAGCCCACAACACGAGCACGGCAGCCCCTCGGTCGTCTGGTTGAGGCCTTATGAGACAAACTGTGTGTGCAAGGCAGGCTGTCAGTCACTGATAAGACCACCCACTTGGCTAATGAGCCCAAAAAGAGGAGAGAGAAATGTATAAATGACACGTTTTTCATTCCCCACAAAATGATACATCAATCTTCTCAGTCCTTCTGCTCTATGACAGGCTGCCCGCAGATTGCCCTGCATTACAGCCATCTGCTGGCCCTACAAGGCATTGTGCGTCAGTTACAATGGACATATGGGCGTACAAAAAAAGTTCAAAAATTTTTAAAATGTCAATGTGCCTAAATTCAGGAACAAGTACCCTTTTAACACTGCCCTTGCCACTTTCCCATGAGAGGACGTGGCGGTGCCATCGGCCCCAGCACATTTACCGTCACTTAAACCAGTTTACTGGCACAGATCTCAGTCTAAGTGCCCGCACCTTGTCAATAAATTACAGCCTCCGGCAGCGTAGCACCGCCTCAGACTCCCTTTAAGGCCTCTTTCACACGGCCGTGTGCTGGCCGGGCACGTGCTGCGGACCGCAAATTACCGTCCGCAAATTGCGGCCCCCGACTTTGGGAAGCCGCAGGCGGATTCCGGACCCATTCACTTGAATTGGGTTTGCGCTCTGTCCGTTCCGAAAAAAGATAGAATAAGTTCTATATTTTTGCGCAACAGAAGGACGGAACGGAACCACTCCGTAGTGCTTCCGTTCCCCACTGCATCTCGGGATTTGTGGACCCATTCAAGTGAATTGGTCTGCATCCGTGATGCGGAATGCACATGGCTGGTGACCCGTGTATTGCGGAACCGCCGCATGCGGCCTGCAATACGGCTACGGCCGTGTGAAAGAGGCCTAACTTATTCCAGGACATGATAGGTTCTCTGTCATTTCTGTTGTCATTTGGTTTTCTGTAGTTTTCTGTTAATATCCCCTATTCAGACTCCAGATGTAAAGCACAATCTATACTTCTATGGCGGTAGATGTCGTCGTTGTCGCCGCCCGTCCCGTCCCCCGCATCCGTCAGCCAGGACTCTCCCTGCGTCATCCCACAGAACAGCTGTGTCTGGCAGGGAAATGCCTGCGAGCCTGTTCACATCAGCACGTCTCAGCTTCAGAACTCTTCTGTTTTACATATGTTCCCCTATTTAAAGGGAACCTGTCACCGGGATTTTGTGTATAGAGCTGAGGACATGGGTTGCTAGATGGCCGCTAGCACATCTGCAATACCCAGTCCCCATAGCTCTGTGTGCTTTTATTGTGTAAAAAAAAACGATTTGATACATATGCAAATTAACCTGAGATGAGTCCTGTCCCTGACTCATCTCACATACAGGACTCATCTCAGGTTAATTTCCATATGTATCAAATCGTTTTTTTTTACACAATAAAAGCACACAGAGCTATGGGGACTGGGTATTGCAGATGTGCTAGCAGCCATCTAGCAACCCATGTCCTCAACTCTATACACAAAATCCCGGTGACAGGTTCCCTTTAACTACATTCAGTGAAACTTTTCTGTAATTTATTAATAATTGAAATAAAACTGATTAATAAAACAGGTCATGTTCTGATGACACCTTCCCTGCTTCTCCCCCGTCACAGAGTCCAATTAGAAGCAGACCAGTACAAAGCGTGTGAACTGGGATTAGAGGACGCTGCAAAGAGTTTTACAAAATGGAAACCCAGTGAAACAAATAAGGAGCATTTTTACATCTTCTGCTAAAGAGGTTGTCACGATTAGGGATAGGCTAATTGCAGAATACCGTAGCTCCTCGCTATCTGATCAGCGACAGTCCAACGCCTCTGTCGATCAGCTTTTGCGCAGTAACTGTCCACTGTGTGAGGGCTCAGGTGGACAAACGTAAGGGCTAAGTGCCCGTATTGCAGTCTGCAATGCATAGGTACTGACAGTGAGCACTACTGGTGCGGATGCGGACCCACTGACTTGAAGGGGTCCGCGATCCGCAAAATACCACAAAAGATAGGACGTCTTATCTTTTGCAGTTCGGAGGCACAGACCCTACATTCCATGGAAGAGCTTCGTAGTGCGTCCGCTCCGCAAAAGATAGGACTTAACCTATCGTCAGTCGTATCTCGTGGACCCATTCAAGTCAATGAGTCGGCATCTGCATCACAGACTGCACAGGCTGATACCTGTATATTGTGAGACCTCATTAGGAGTATTGTGCGCAGTACTGGAGACTAGGGCTGCAACGATTAATCAACATTATCGATAATATTTGATAACTGGATTCGTTGTCGATGATTCCCGTTATCAAATAATCGGCCGATTTGTTGTATGCGGGCGGCAGCGTGTAAAACTTACTAGTACACTGTAGGGTTGTTGCGGGTATCGAAATTTCGATACCCAATCTATACTTTTATCCCGGTATCGATACGATACCGGGATTTCAGTTTTTTCGATACTGGGCTGCGCTTCTGCGCTCTCATGTTCTCTCAGCAGCACGGGGAGAAGGAAGCTGTCCTCCTCCCTCCCCCTGTGCTGCTGCCGCTGCCACCAATGAGAAGAGAGGGGCGGAGGAGGGGCGGGCGCACTGCGCCACCAATGAGAAGAGAGGGGCGGAGGAGGGGCGGGCGCACTGCGCCACCAATGAGAAGAGAGGGGCGGAGGAGGGGAGGGCGCACTGCGCCACCAGTGATAGGACTATTCCCATTTCCCACACAGAGCGGCGCCCAGCGATGTCTCAGCACTCACCATTAGTCCTGGGCGCCGCTCCGTTCGCCCGCAGTGCCCCATTACTGTCTCCTGCTCCTTATGCTGCTGATTACTATCGGAGCGATGGGAGGAGACATCAGCTTCACTAGTGGGCGTTCCTTCTCCCTGCGCTGCGATTGGACAGCGCTACAGCCAGGAAGAAGGAACGCCCACTAGTGAAGCTGATGTCTCCTCCCATCGCTCCGATAGTAATCAGCAGCATGTGGAGCAGGAGACAGTAATGGGGCACTGCGGGCGAACGGAGCGGCGCCCAGGACTAATGGTGAGTGCTGAGACATCGCTGGGCGCCGCTCTGTATGGCCTGATAGTGAAAGTCAGTCTTTAACACAATACAGGAGGCGGGTGCCGGCAGCAGAATCGCATTGCCGGCACCCTGCCCCTGACAGGGAGCTGCGATCAGAGGCAGTTAACCCCTCAGGTGCGGCACCTAAGGGGTTAACTGCCGCTGATCTGCCAGTACCCGCCTCCTGTATAAAGGGGTAATTATCATTGGTGGTGCAGTGTGCCCCCCCCCCCTCAACCCCCCATCCCATTAAAATCATTGGTGGCACAGTGCGCCAGCCCCTCTCAACCCCCCCAGTATTAAAATCATTGGTGGCAGTGGCCACAGGGAACTCTCCCCTCCCCCTCATTGGTGGTGCAGTGGCAGCTTCTGATCGAAGCCCCAGCTGTGTAAGCCTGGGGCTCCGATTAGTTACCATGGCAGCCAGGACGCTACAGAAGCCCTGCTGCCATGGTAACATCCATGATGCTGTGTGCACAAAGCACAGAGCAGCAGGGACAGTGTGAAGTCCTATTCACCCTGATAGAGATCTATCAGGCTGAATAGGACAAGGGATTAAAGATCCCAGGTTCTAGCCCCTAAGGGGGAAATAGTTATTAAATAAAAAGTGTAAATAAAAAGTGTAAATAAAAAAATAAAAAAATAAAAAACACCAAAATATGAAGTATAAATCACCCCCTTTTCCCAATTTCACCTATAAATAATAAACATATTACATATCGCCACGTCAGAAAAGTCCAAACTATTAAAATATAAAAAAAAAAATCTAGGTGGTGAACGCCGGAACAGAAAAAAATAAATAAAAACTGCGCGATTAGCCATTTTTAAAAATGCGGAATGCACGTGGCTTTTTTGGTTTACTTTTTTCGCGCGGTATCGAATGGTATCGAGTATCGCAATACTTTTTCATGGTAACGAAACCGAATCAAAAATTTGGTATCGCAACGTATACGTCACGCGCCTGCTCCTCCCACTTTATGAATGAAGGCGCATGACGTAGTGTTATGGGGGGGAATCTATGTGAATATATGTGCCATCCACAGATGTCTCCCCCCCCCATAACAGTGCCATCCACAGATGTCTCCTCCCCCCCCATAACAGTGCCATCCACAGATGTCTCCCCCCCCCATAACAGTGCCATCCACAGATGTCTCCCCCCCCATAACAGTGCCATCCACAGATGTCTCCCCCCCCCCCCATAACAGTGCCATCCACAGATGTCTCCCCCCCCCCCATAACAGTGCCATCCACAGATGTCTCCCCCCCCCATAACAGTGCCATCCACAGATGTCTCCTCCCCCCCATAACAGTGCCATCCACAGATGTCTCCCCCCCCCATAACAGTGCCATCCACAGATGTCTCCCCCCCCCATAACAGTGCCATCCACAGATGTCTCCCCCCCCCCATAACAGTGCCATCCACAGATGTCTCCCCCCCCCCCATAACAGTGCCATCCACAGATGTCTCCCCCCCCCATAACAGTGCCATCCACAGATGTCCCCCCCCCCTAACAGTGCCATCCACAGATGTCCCCCCCCCATAACAGTGCCATCCACAGATGTCTCCCCCCCCCCATAACAGTGCCATCCACAGATGTCTCCCCCCCCCCCATAACAGTGCCATCCACAGATGTCTCCCCCCCCCCCATAACAGTGCCATCCACAGATGTCTCCCCCCCCCCCCATAACAGTGCCATCCACAGATGTCTCCCCCCCCCCCCATAACAGTGCCATCCACAGATGTCTCCCCCCCCCCCATAACAGTGCCATCCACAGATGTCTCCCCCCCCCATAACAGTGCCATCCACAGATGTCTCCCCCCCCCATAACAGTGCCATCCACAGATGTCTCCCCCCCCCATAACAGTGCCATCCACAGATGTCTCCCCCCCCCATAACAGTGCCATCCACAGATGTCTCCCCCCCCCATAACAGTGCCATCCACAGATGTCTCCCCCCCCCATAACAGTGCCATCCACAGATGTCTCCCCCCCCCCATAACAGTGCCATCCACAGATGTCTCCCCCCCCCCCATAACAGTGCCATCCACAGATGTCTCCCCCCCCCCCCATAACAGTGCCATCCACAGATGTCTCCCCCCCCCCATAACAGTGCCATCCACAGATGTCTCCCCCCCCATAACAGTGCCATCCACAGATGTCTCCCCCCCCCATAACAGTGCCATCCACAGATGTCTCCCCCCCCCCATAACAGTGCCATCCACAGATGTCTCCCCCCCCCATAACAGTGCCATCCACAGATGTCTCCCCCCCCCCCATAACAGTGCCATCCACAGATGTCTCCCCCCCCCCCCCCATAACAGTGCCATCCACAGATGTCTCCCCCCCCCATAACAGTGCCATCCACAGATGTCTCCCCCCCCATAACAGTGCCATCCACAGATGTCTCACCCCCATAACAGTGCCATCCACAGCTGTCCCCCCCAATAACAGTGCCATCCACAGCTGTCCCCCCCAATAACAGTGCCATCCACTGTATTACTACATTACTCATTTTGGGCTAAAAACAATATTTTCAATTGGTCTTTATCAAAAATGTACAGCAGTTTTTATACTACAGGGTTAGTTTCAGTTTTTATGCCTACTGTCACTTTCTGTTTACACGGAGTCCGGCCATGTTGTTGTTCTGATGCCGCTCATCTCGCCTCCTTACAGCTCATAATCACCTAAAGGGGTTATCTGGGTGATGCTAGGGATGCTTGTCCCGGTCCCCGCCTGCCTTTGGCTGCTCCCCCCCGTCACCGGATGTTTTCAGGGAGAAGCAGCAGCGGCGGTGTGGGGACAATATAGTCCCACAGAGGGGCCCAGCACACGGGGGGCTGTTGTAGATACTTGATAACCCCTTTAAGCCATACTGTTATCAGTTTTTATAAGAACTGACCTATACTTAGAGATTAGGAGCTGTCAGGAGCTCAGTCATAAGGGCTGCATATGAACCATCAGGACAAAACTTAAAGGGCTTTTCCAGGACTTTACTACTAATGACCTATCCTTAGTATCTGATCGGTGGGGGTCCGATACCAGGGACCCCTGCCGAACAGCCGTTATGAGAAAGAAAACCCCTTTAACACTGCAGAACAAAAACTGCAGATTTTTTTTTTTTTATAAAACCCAATTAAAAATATTGTTTTTAGCCCAAAACGAGTAAAATCGATAATACTACAAAAAGAATTTGCTCGGAAAGGCGCCCATAGCCTTTGACAAGCACTAAAATCCCATTGATCTCTAGAGGTGAAAACACATAAAGTTGAGAGTTTTGAATTGTGCAGCAGTCACGTGATGTGACCCCCCTCCTACTGCACAGCTGTCATGCTGAGGTCATGGACCCCATTAGTTGACACACC
Organism: Bufo gargarizans; assembly: GCF_014858855.1. Taxonomy (NCBI): domain Eukaryota; kingdom Metazoa; phylum Chordata; class Amphibia; order Anura; family Bufonidae; genus Bufo; species Bufo gargarizans. Next base: position 289,034,326 of record NC_058085.1, on the reverse strand, counting down.
TAACTTCTCTCATCCACACTGACAGACAAGCCTGTCTCACGAGAAGAAGAAACACTCAGCCCCTCACCGTGAGAGAAGTTCCCTGCTTCGCTCTTACAGTACCCGCACCGGTTCCCATCCTCCCCGCCGAAGTACTCCAGGATACTCAGCGCTCCCGCACCGGCGGACGCCATCTTCCTCCCTGTTCCAAACAGTAAGCACAGCCGGCAGCACGCATGCGCAGTACCCTGTGTGCGGGTAAAGCCGCCATCTTTACCACTGGCATAGGCAAGTTTCCTGTCCCAGCGTAACCGAAAAACGTCATTCCAACAAGTGTAGATCAAAACGCCATGTTGGATGCGGGTAGGAAATGTTTAGTAAAAGAAAAAAAATGAAATATTAACTTCCGAGCCTGCTACTTTACGTGTATTGGCGGGACTTACCGTGAGACGCTTTGCCGCCTTCTGAACGGCAATACCCACACGCGGCCTCATCGCGTAGCCCCCTGTAGTCTACTATGGAGTACATGGCTGCGCGAGGAGCTGTACACAGAGGATGACAGAACGGCCCAGCAGCGACCAATCACACAGCCTGTCATTCTGCCACGCAGAAGACAATGATGTAAGCAGGCATCTAATTGGCTGCCCCGGCCAGCCCCGCCCTTCTGTCTCTGCGCCTCTAATATATGATTATATATATTATTATCCGTTATTACAGCATGTTAGGGGTTAACCACCAAAGCCCCGTTGTGTTTCTGCACTTTGTTGCACATATTATGGTTGAAAGGGAAAACCTGTTCTCACTGGATAGGATTTATTAATCCCAGGATCCTCCAGCTGTACTCAAACTACAACTCTGCTGGGAGTTGTAGTTTCAAAACAGCTGGAGTGCCAAAGTTTACAAAATCCAATAGTGCCCTTGGAGCGCTAAGCCGCAGTGTAAAGCAGGACACACGGTGTATCTCTACATCAGTGCATGAAGCTGACACAGAGACACTTTACTGTATCTGAATGCACAGAGCAGAGCATGGAGGCGTTACACTGTGTCGGTGACTGAGAGGGTGAAGTTTCAGGTTCATCTGCAGAGCAGAACTGGGGGTTTGTAACGCCCAGAGTGGCATTACCACTTCTGCACCCTGCTACTATCTCAAATCTTATGTATTTTGTTCAGTTCCTATACACTGTGCATTTCTAATGTTTGCAACTGTTATGTTTAAGTGTAATGTGCCAGGTTCACCAGCAGGTGGCAGCAAACATGGCAGAGCTGCAGTTAGGTACAATCCAGCTTTCCATTCCATTCTAAACCCGCCCCCTGGAGAGAAGTGGGCAAGTCCTACTTACTGCAGGAAGGGAGTGTCCCACTTACTAGTCAGTTCTAGCTTACCCCCTGCTAAGGGAAGCTGTGCAAAGGCAAGTCTGCTGGATGTGCCCAAGCCAGCCAGAACACCCTCAGATCTGCTGGCCATGGAGACCAAAGCTTAAAGCCTCAGAAGCCAGTAGCATGGTTCCCTGGCATAACCTAAGAGTCAGACTACAGAGAGAAGGTGCAGCAGACAAAAGAAGTTATACAGTCAGCCTGTCAGTACAGCACAGCCAGAGAGAAACAGATGTAGCAGAGATGAGTTTGCCTGCCAGTTTCATGCTGAAGCCTGCTGGGACCAAGATAAAGTTTGAAGATTGATTCTGATGAACGTTTATTCAAGTAAAGCTGCTGTTCAAATACATACAAGGTCTGGACTAAATTTTTCTTGCAAATTCCTCAGTTATTCCCCCTATTTATTGCTTTGGAGCCAACGCCTGGGGTCCAGTCGTATCCAGGTAGGAGCACCATGACACACATAAAGGGACATTTAAGGCTGCACTATACCACTTGGCATTGCTATACCTGGGTCGCATTACATAGAGGGCCCTTAGGGTAGGTGGCCCGTTGCAGGTTCAGTACTGGAAATGATGGGTTCACTTCACACCTAAAACACATATTATTGACAGCACAGTCACTTCTCACCTTAAGTCATAGTTTCCGCAGAAGTCACTCTCATCATCCTCTACACTGTCACTTGCAAGTTGCTTACAGAGGAATGAAATCCCAACTCCCGTGGCACAGGGCACTAAACTTTCTCTGCTGGGCTCTAGGCAAGCTAATCAACAGCAGGCTCTGCAAGCACCACTAATGCTGATTTGCCAGCCCAGCACCCAGCAGTGAGACAACATAAAGCGCTAGTCGGGACTCCAGCAGGCGCAGCGCTAAGCCACTGGTGATGTGCTGTCACGGCTGGGGATGGGGGAAACCCTCAGCCGAGCGGTATCCGTAGATGTTAGGTCGCTGCTTGGCCAGGACCACAGGATCAGGGAGCAGGTCACCTCCTAAAACCTCCCTAATCTGACCCTAACTCCTAGCGGCATGAGCCGACCTTAAAGGTAGGAGGAATCATGCTCTGGAACCTTGGGTCCCTACTAACCCTACGCAGGTCCCTAAGCTAGGAGCTAGTTAGACTACCTGTTCCTCCTGGACATGGAGGAACAGGAGCCTAGAATGGCCAAGCTGTAAATAAGGGGAAACCAATACAACTTATGGCAGTGGCAGGTACGTGGAAACTACAACCTCACCTACCTGCCACAGACACACAGCCTAGAACCCATGTAAAAGTGCTGTTGTCCACAACAACAGAAATGACAACAGCACACACCATACATCACACGGGAAACCAGGAAACCATAAGGTTCAATAAACAAGCAACCACATATACATAAACATCACATCAGACAAGGTAACATTTTATGACCAGAAGGGTGGCCCCCACTGGCAGTTGGTAAATAACCAGGACGATGTCTCCAGCAAGCATGGCTGAAGCACCCTCTCTGACTACTGCCTTCCACTGAGGCTATATAGGGCCAAGAAGCCACACCCAACAGTCAGACACACCCAGTGCACACACACACTAGGAAGGAAGTTAACCCTTCTAACACCAGGGAAGGGAAAACACCAACTCAAAGGGAAAGTGCACACAATAACCCCCGTGCACACCAGACAAGGGAAGTGCACACAAACACACGTTGCCAAGGGCAACCGCACGCCTACCTGTTGTCCACGGCAACCGCACTTGAGGCAAACAACTAATTGCCCCCAGCTGCGGTTGACACAACACCAAACCGCAGGCAACTGCATGCGGTTCCCAAGGAGTCACGACCATGACCAAGGGTCGTGACATGTGCTGAGTAAAGGGAGGCCCCGAGGACAGAACAAAGTAAGCAGGGATTTGGGAAGCGGAGACTGAGCCCCGGGCAGCGACTCAAGACAGGAGCGAGAAATAAGAGTAATTAGGAGGAGGATATTTTTGTCCAATATCGGGCCCCCCTCCTCCAGGGGCCCCATAGCAGCAGCGTATTCTGCCTCCATTGGAGGTGCATGGCTGACTGTACCTCAATTTTTTTATTTCATTTTTTTTCAGTAGGATCTATATAAGACGCCGTGCAAACAACCATATCCATTTTGCGGTCTGAAAATCGCTGATCTGCAAAAAATATAGATGTGGTCCATGTTACATCCACATTTTTTGCGGACCTGTTGACTTCAATGGGTATGTGGTCCGGAGATAGTTTCTGTCAATACAAAACTTTCCCCTATCAATAGAAAATCTGGGACCACCACTGATCACGAGAACTGGATCCGGCGCCCCTTACTAATGAAGTGGCAGGTCGAGCGTGCACATAGGGACTGCTGGAGATAGAAGAGTACAATGCTCAGCTATTTCCAGAAGTCCCATAGACACTGAATGAAGCAGAAGGGAACATGGTTGACCTACAATTCCATTTTTTTGGGGACACAGGATTCCCCTTCTCATGATCATGGGGGACCCAGCAGTCCCCACCGATCAGATACTTATCCCCTATCCTGTAGGTATGGGATAAAAAAATAAGCTGAGCTGTAAAACCAAGAAAGGCCATCACTATCTGATCAGCAGGGTCCGACACCCTGCACCCCCATCCAGTTGACTATGAAGATTCATAAAGAGGCTCAGACACACCACTACTTAATATACACTCACTTCTTTATTAACTGCAAGGTATCAAATGTACAGTAATAGATGTTATCATTAGAAGTCAGGGCACTGGTCTTAAATGTGGCCCTGTTGATGATGGGGCTTTGACTTATGAAGAGTCGGGCCTTCAGCACTCAGGAGAGGAAAAACCCCCAGTGGAGGAAACCTCTAGGGAACCATGGCTGAAGGACTGCCCTTCCCCTAGGCGGTGGAGGAAAACGACGTCACATGACAAGGACGGTAGATTTTTCCTTCAATCAATGGTAAATGTCAAGTGCGTTGACTTCTGCAGAGACCAAGCCCGGAATCTGCCTTTTGATGCAGCAGGAAACTCACTTCTTCAGTGAATACATCTGACTGCGGAAAGTCCGGTGAATGACAAGTCCAGTGATTATTGCAGAGACCAAGCCTGGAATCTGCCTTTGGTGCAGCAGGAAACTCACTTATTCAGTGAATACATCTGACTGCGGAAAGTCCGGTGGGTGAGTGCAGAGACTGAGCCCGGAATCTGCCTCTTAATGCAGCAGGAAACTCACTTCTTTGGTGAATACATCTGTCTGCGGAAAGTCCGGTGAATGTCAAGTCCAGTGGTTATTGCAGAGACCAAGCCTGGAATCTGCCTTTGGTGCAGCAGAAAACTCACTTATTCAGTGAATACGTCTGACTGCAGAAAGTTCGGTGGGTGAGTGCAGAGACCGAGCCCGGAATCTGCCTCTTGCTGAAGCGCAGGTAATCTGATCCTGACATGGTGACCACAATGTCGTTGACTTGTGGTAGAGTCATCACCTCCAGCTGTATCCCATATTCATTGCCAGGAGACAGCGAGACCCCCTCTCTGGTACAGTGATCTGCAGATGTTAAAAATATAACTAATTATGACTGAACATGGAGCAGCGGAACGTTACATGTAAGTGACACCCAATTTACTCCCGGTCACTGTGGGTCATTGTAATCCCTTTAACTGTATTAAACTTGGGTCCGTGTTTCTAACAGCGATACCAACACTTATCATTTTCATTGACTGTTATAGCTGTTATTCTTGTTCTGGGACCTACTGCTGTATCCAACATAAACAGAATACACCTTACAATTGTGGGCTGATTTATTTTCGTCTTTATAGGGTTTGGAGCTCAGTTTTTCTGATACAAATTGCCAAAACCCCTGCTTTCTTACACACCCTAGTGGTGACTGCAGATAGTTAGAATTTTATTATACTTTTATGCCATGTATCAGGCGATTTGGACGAATTTCCACTAATGGCCACTGAGAGAATCTAAACCCTAAATTATTTTGTGTCATCACTCTGGTGGTGCCTCCAGAACTTAGCATCATGTCTGTTATTATTATGAGCTCCTGTCATAAATCACATTACATTTTATGACTCCTGTAGCAAGGATCTTACCTTATTTAGGGCTCTTTTTGGTTCTTAAGACCAATACCTTCCAGCAGGGGTCACTGGTGAAGATCAGGAGATGGTTTATTTTGCGCCTCATTTTGTCTCAGACCTCTGGTGATCCGATCTGCTGCAATTGCCTTCTTAACCCCAGGCTGTTTTTATTTCCAGTGGTGACCAGTGAATACCGCTGTGTCCAAATTATACAGAAAACACCATAAATATCAAGAAGCAGAAAAATCACAAATCATCAATATACTCCATGAAGATACAAGGTCTTCTCATGGATGCAGTCCCTATCATCTGATAGTCTGACACATGTTCCCGGGACACAACTTCCTGATAATCAGGTCTCTGGGACTGAGTTAAAATAATAAATTAGGACACCCCCACATTAATAGGTATAACTATAGACACAGCACAGTTATGGGGCCCACAGGCTAAAAGGCCAATGTTTGTGGGGATTATCCAGAACCTTTGGTGGTTGTCTAAGTACTTACTACACATACATATATTATCACATGAGAAGACTTTATTACAATCAGTACAGGAAGATGATCAAACTCAGAAAAGTCACTGGTTACTTACCGATGCCAACAAGTCTGTGGGTTCTAGACCTGTACCATGGATCAGCAGTTGAAATCTGGGGTCAGGTAGAGACTGCAGCTTTGGTGACGTAGAGGATCCAGGTCTGTTTCAGTAATATCAGGCTTCTGGTCAGGGCGATCTCTTGGCCCATCATAGACTCGACATGTCATGAAAGACATGGAGTCGCTAATTGACCTTTTTGGAAAAGCCTGTGATCCTGCCATTCTGCAGGCAGGATATTAGATGGTCTCTCATCACGTTGTGCTGGAAGATTGCCATGGGTTCACCGTCATCTGCCAGAAACTCAAAGGCAAATGCTATGGCGAACACCCCACAGTCATAGGTGTTTCTATGCTGATCCACGTTGAGAAATTTTAGATGTTTCAGGGGCTCATGGACCACTACACTGTAGATGTTATTAATCTGCTGGCAAACAGATAGAGGCAAATTGCTGGTCTTGATGCTGTCGGCAACTAGGATGTCGCCATTTTTGAAGCAGGTAGTCAGCCAGTGCACCCTGTCCTCGTCGTAGTGCATTTGTACGGCCTTCTTTAGCACACTGTACCCTGGAAAGAGAATAGCAGCTGCGGGCTGCAGGCCATCAACGTCTCCAAACTGATTCTGCAGGAGATCCTGGGCCTTGTTAATGATGTCATCAACCAGCATGCCTTCCTGGCCGCTGCTCTTCAGGATGGATAAGTGCTCTGGAGACAAGTTGTTCAGTGCTCTCCAGGTATAGGCCATCTCCACTTGTGGTGTTCCCAGCTCCGGGCTTCCTACATCGTTCGTAGATGGAGCGGACATGTTTTCTGCCGCAGCTCTTTTGGCTAGTGGAAGTGTCCCGGACTGACTGTCATTGGAGGTTGGTGCTTTCCTTTTAAGACTGGCTTTTGAAGCTTCACAAGATGCCTTCAAAAGGTCTTCAGCAGACTCAGCCATTTTCTTGTCCTGTTTTTGACGAGTCTTTCTATTATATCGTCGCTTACAGCTCTTTGGTGTTTTTTTAGCAGGTGGTGCTTTGTGGACAAGGAATGGCTCCACAGCATCAGTGTCCCATGGTCTTTTTTGTGGGGGTTCCCCCCTTTCTGGTATTTCTCCCAGGGACATGCCTTGTGGTATTACAGGCCCCTCATGTGCAACTTTTGGATCAGCAATAAAATTGGTTGGTGTCTTCTCAGCTGTGTCATGGCGGATGACATGTTTTTTTACGTCTTAAGACAACTGACCTGAAGAAGCTCCTGGCCTGTGTCATGATGGTTGATTTCTTGGCCAGGAAGCTGGAGTTCCTGATCAGAGTTCTCCATTTTTGATTTAATTTTCTGAATCGGGTCAGAAAGAATGAGCCTATCACGATCGGCGTGACTATCACATACGTGACACAGAGGGAGGGAAAGAGGAAGGCCCTGCCCAAGTGAGAGGGAAGGTGGTGACCCCTGACTCACCTTGCGGCTGGCACCTGGCTGCCCTGACGTCCCTAGACGGGTTCCTCACCCGTACGCCGATCACGTGCCTAAAACCCTGGCTTTCCCTAAGATGAGCCCTAGATAGTGAACAGGGCGGTGGGAACACTAGTCCGCACCACTAGCTCTAAAGGAAAACACCAAGGGGAGGACAGACAATACAGACTAAACATATAATCCCAGGTGGGCGACAACAGGAGACAACAAAAAAGCCCAACATGGATCCGGAGGGAAGCACTCTGGAACAACAACCAGGATTCACAGCTCCAGTGGGTCAGTATAGATGTCCAGGCAGGAAGCTCTATAACTGGCAACTAGAGAAGTGTGAGAGGAGAATATAAGGAGGTTGGGAGTGGCAGACAAGAAACAGCTGAGGAGGAGAAGCTACGGATCCCTGAGTGAGACAAAGGATTGCAAGGCAAACACAGAAAACAATCACTAAGAAACAACGTGATCTTTAGACATAGAGCGCGCAGCCACCCGCTGCGACTTCCTGACCCCGGGTATAACGGAGTCAGACGTGGCTCTTGACACCCTCGTGACAGTACCCCCCCTTTCACGAGGGGCCTCCGGACACTCAGGACCAGGTCTCTCAGGATGAGAGGCATGGAAGCCTGAATTAACCTGTTGGCGTTTACCTCTGACGCTGGAACCCACATTCTTTCCTCGGGACCGTAACCCCTCCAATGCACCAGATACTGAAGAGAGCGGCGGACCAGACGAGAATCAACAATTCTGGATATTTGAAACTCCAGATTACCATCCACAATAACAGGAGGAGGTGGCAGCGGTGATGGTTCTAGAGGTGGAACATATTTCTTGAGTAACGACTTATGGAAGACGTTATGGATCTTAAAAGTCTGAGGTAGCTCCAGGCGAAAAGCCACAGGGTTAATGACGGCTACTATTTTATAAGGACCAATGAACCTAGGACCCAGTTTCCAAGAGGGAACCTTCAACTTAATATTCCTAGTAGACAACCACACATAGTCATTCACTCCTAGGTCCGGACCTGGCGACCGTTTCTTATCGGCCATGCATTTATATTTACCACTCATATTTTTCAAGTTAGCTTGCACCTTCTGCCATACCGATGAAAGAGATGAAGAAAACCGTTCCTCTTCGGGAACCCCAGAAGACCCCCCCTCTTTGAAAGTACAAAATTGGGGATGAAAACCGTATGCACCAAGAAATGGTGACTTGCCAGTGGATTCCTGACAGCGATTATTTATGGCAAACTCGGCTAACGGTAAATATGATGACCACACCTCTTGGTTTTCAGACACAAAACACCTTAAATATGTTTCTAGGTTTTGGTTGGTACGCTCAGTCTGTCCATTCGACTGAGGATGGAAAGCTGAGGAAAAGGACAAGTGTACCCCCAAACGGGAACAAAAAGCTTTCCAAAACTTAGAAATAAACTGGGTTCCCCGATCCGAAACCACATCAGAAGGGACCCCGTGAAGCTTCACGATTTCACTGATAAACACCTGAGCAAGAGTCTTAGCATTAGGAAGTGCGGGTAGCGCAATAAAGTGTACCATTTTGCTAAACCTGTCTACTACTACCAAGATAACTGTTTTACCCGCAGATAAAGGTAAGTCAGTGATGAAATCCATTGATAGATGTGTCCATGGCCTATTGGGGATGAAAAGTGGTAATAAAGACCCTGCTGGACGTGTATGAGAGACTTTCGCGCGTGCACAAGTAGAACAAGTAGACACGAAATCCATTACATCCTGACGCAACCTTGGCCACCAAAAACGACGAGACAATAGCTCCAAGGTTGCTTTACTACCCGGGTGCCCAGCAAGTGCCGAATTATGATGTTCCTTTAATAGTTCAAGACGCAGGTTTAACGGTACAAACAATTTCTCTGAGGGGCAAGAGGCCGGGGCGTCCCCCTGGGCCTCTAACACCTTTCCCTCTAGAACAGAGTGTACAGCAGAGACAACCACTCCTCTTTGTAAAATAGGTACCGGATCACTAACATTACCCTCTCCAGGGAAACTACGAGATAATGCGTCTGCCTTGGTATTTTTTGCCCCAGGACGATAGGTGATTACAAAGTTAAATCTGGTAAAGAATAGCGACCACCTAGCTTGTCTAGGGGTGAGACGCTTAGCCGATTCTAGGTACAGAAGGTTTTTGTGATCCGTAATCACCGTGACGGGGTGGATTGCTCCCTCTAAGAAGTGACGCCACTCTTCAAATGCCAGTTTAATCGCCAACAGTTCCCTATTTCCAATATCATAGTTCTTTTCTGCTGTAGATAACTTTTTGGAAAAGAAAGCGCAAGGACGCCATTTGCCAGGAGACGGACCCTGAGACAATACAGCCCCCACCCCCACCTCTGACGCATCTACTTTAACAATAAAAGGCTGGGAGACATCGGGTTGAATTAGAACAGGTGCCGAGGTAAATCTCTCTTTTAGAGAGGAAAATGCAATTTTAGCGGCGTCAGACCATTTAGAAAAATCAGTCCCCTTCCTAGTCATGTCAGTAAGGGGTTTAACGATCACTGAATAATTTTTAATGAACTTTCTATAGAAATTTGCGAAACCCAAAAACCGTTGTAGAGCTTTAAGGTTCTCAGGAAGATCCCAATCTAAAAATTGCCTGGACCTTCCTAGGATCCATACGGAAACCTGAAGCGGATAATAGATATCCCAGGAACTGTATTTCCTGAACGGCGAAAACACATTTTTCAATTTTCGCATATAATTTATTCGTCCGTAGGACCTGCAGTACTTGCCTGACATGTACTTCATGTGTTTTCAGATCAGCCGAATAAATTAAGATATCATCTAGGTATATGACTACAAACCTGCCGATGAGATGACTAAAAATATCATTAACGAAATGTTGGAAGACAGCAGGGGCATTGGTCAGACCGAAAGGCATGACTAAATTTTCATAATGCCCCTCAGGGGTGTTAAAAGCTGTCTTCCACTCATCCCCTTCCTTGATACGAATCAGATTGTAGGCCCCCCTAAGATCAAGTTTGGAGAACCACCTAGCACCCGCAATCTGATTAAAAAGGTCAGGAATGAGAGGAAGAGGGTATGGGTCTCGGATGGTTATCCGGTTTAGCTCACGGAAATCTAGGCAAGGACGCAGGCCCCCATCTTTCTTTTTAACAAAGAAAAACCCTGCAGCCACGGGTGAAGAAGAGGGTCTGATGTGTCCCTTAGCCAGACTCTCGGAGATATAATCTTTCATGGCTTGTCTCTCGGGACCCGAAAGATTATACAACCTGGACTTGGGTAATTTTACACCGGGAATCAGGTTAACCGGGCAATCATACGGACGATGAGGTGGTAGCTTCTGACAACCCTTTTCAGAAAAAACGTCCTCAAAGTCCGAAATAAATGTAGGTAGGGAAGCTATGGAGGCGATTAAGCAATTGTTATTTAAGCAATTCTCTCTGCAATGCTCACTCCACTCCAATATCTCCCTGGCCTGCCAATCCACCACTGGATTGTGCGCTACCAACCAGGGAAGACCCAATACCACAGGAGAGGGAAGGCCCTCCAGAACGTAACATGAAAGATACTCATTATGGTGGTCCCCTACCCGAAGGTGTAAGTTATGGACAATGTGAGTGAGGTTTCTCTGAGACAGAGGAGCAGAATCAATAGCGAATATGGGAATAGGTCTCTGCAGCGTACAGAGAGACAAACCCATAGTGCGGGCAAAATGGGCATCTATTAAATTTACCCCTGCTCCACTGTCTAGAAAAAAAGAAATAGACTCCGTCTTAACACCAAAAACAATAACCGCTGGCAACACAAATTGAGATGTTCGTATGGAGGAAACGTATACCCCCCGGCTGACATCCTCCGCACAGCCTGGGGTTAGTAGTTTTCCGACGGTCTTTTGTTTTTGAGAAAGGAGGGACAGACATTAATGAAATGACCCCTCCCCCCACAGAAAAAACAAGCCCCCCACCTACGGCGAACCTCAGGAGGACGGATCTGACGAGAAGTTCCTCCTAGCTGCATAGGCTCATCTAAGTCAGTACCGACTAACTGCTGCTTGGGAGAGGTTACCGATTGCTCAGGAATTTTCAATCTCTCCCTAAGACGTCTATCTATTCTGATAGAGAGGGACATAACAGCATCAAGGGAAAGGGGGGTCTCATACAGCGCCAGCGCATCCTTAACCCTTTCAGATAACCCAGAGCAGAACTGACTCCTGAGAGCCGGGTCGTTCCACTGAGTATCCGTAGCCCACCTACGGAACTCTGAGCAAAATTCCTCTGCTGGCCGATCTCCCTGTAGGAGTCTCCGTAACTTCGACTCAGCCAGGGCGACTCGGTCAGGGTCATCATATATGAGACCCAAAGCCCCAAAAAATCCCTCCACTGACCGGAGAGCCTGGGAACCAGGGGGTAACGAGAACGCCCAGGATTGCGGGTCCCCCTGAAGCAGGGAAATAACAATCCCCACCCGCTGTTCTTCATTACCTGAGGAGTAAGGGCGCAGCTTAAAATATAATTTGCAGGCCTCACGGAACGTGACAAATTTGTCCCTTCCCCCAGAAAATCTGTCAGGAAGAACAACCTTGGGTTCTGTAACAACCTGGTTACCTATAGCAACCGCTGGGCTTGCGGTCTGCTGCATTTGCTGCTGTTGTTGGAGGACAGACGCCTTCAATCCTGCCACCTCCAAAGACAGGCCTTGAAGCTGTTTTGCCAAAGCAGCAATAGGATCCATATTGGATTCTAAGTAGAGAGAGAGGAAAAAAAAAAAATATATATTTTTTTTTTCTCAAAAAATAAGGGCCAGTTATAATATCACGATCGGCGTGACTATCACATACGTGACACAGAGGGAGGGAAAGAGGAAGGCCCTGCCCAAGTGAGAGGGAAGGTGGTGACCCCTGACTCACCTTGCGGCTGGCACCTGGCTGCCCTGACGTCCCTAGACGGGTTCCTCACCCGTACGCCGATCACGTGCCTAAAATAGGGTGACCACATTTCCAAACTGCCATTCAGGGACACCCGCCCCGGCCCCCCCGCACCCATGTCCACTCCCCAAAAAATATGATTTTTGATACTTTTAAAAAAAAATTAAGTCACTTAGTGACAGCGGCGTACTTTGTACTTACGCTGGCAAGTTCATTGCATCGAAGTTATGCTTGAGATTGCTATAAACATAACTGCCTGTGCATTGTTCAGTAATTTGTGATTGTGCCCTGCACACAATCACTGGCTACCTAAAACAGGTCATATTTTTAATGTGTTAGGCTACTTTCACACTTGCGCTTGATCGGATCCGTTCTGAACGGATCCGATCATATTAATGCAGACGGAGGCTCCGTTCAGTACGGATCCGTCTGCATTAATAACTTTAAAAAAATTCGCAAGTGCGCAAGTAGCCTGCGCGGATCCGTTCAGACTTTCAATGTAAAGTCAATGGGGGACGGATCCGCTTGAAGATTGAGCCATATGGTGACATCTTCAAGCAGATCCGTTCCCATTGACTTACATTGTAAGTCTGGACGGATCCGCACGGATCCGCACGCCTCCGCACGGCCAGGCGGACAACGGAACGCTGCAAGCAGCGTTCAGCTGTCCGCCTGTCCGTGCGGAGGCGAGCGGAGCGGAGGCTGAACGCCGCCAGACTGATGCCTGGAACCTCTGACTGCCCAGTTGAGCTGAAACTACTACACCCAACATGTTCTGGCAGTAATAGTAAATGGATATTGGTGCAATTCTGAGCTACTAGTCTGTGTATTATATAGACTAGTAGCTCAGAATTGCGCCAATATCCATTTACTATTACTGCCAGAACATGTTGGGTGTAGTAGTTTCAGGCTGAAACTACTACACCCAACATGTTCTGGCAGTAATAGTAAATGGATATTGGTGCAATTCTGAGCTACTAGTCTATGTATTATATAGACTAGTAGCTCAGAATTGCACCAATATCCATTTACTATTACTGCCAGAACATGTTGGGTGTAGTAGTTTCAGCTCAACTGGGCAGTCAGAGGTTCCAGGCACCAGGCTACAGAAATATAGCAGAGATAGAGCCACTAGCCAGCCCCCATCAGAGTTCAGACCCTACTCTGAGTCTACTCCTGACTCTACTCTGAAGTTCTGAACTTACTCACCAATTATGGTGAGCTATTATGAAGACCTTTTTTTTTTTTTTTTACAAATCTTATCTTCTTCCGGCATCGGCTTCTTCGCGCAGCGCTCGCGCTCCTACAAATCTTTTCTGGCGCCTTCTCCCTGCTGCGTCTCGGCGTCGTTGTGCGCCTGCGCAGCCTAGGGAAACCTCATGTTCGGTGCGGCCGCCCGGGGAGGAGACTCAGGGGGAGCGCTGCGGCAGTGAATGTTGCAGAGTGCAGACTGGCAGTTGATTCCGGGACTCTCTATTGTCCCGGTTTGAAGGCTCCCGGGACACGGGACAAAAACTTAAATTACGGGACGATCCCGGGCAAACCGGGACACGTGGTCACGCTAGCCTAAAACCCTGGCTTTCCCTAAGATAAGCCCTAGATAGTGAACAGGGCGGTGGGAACACTAGTCCGCACCACTAGCTCTAAAGGAAAACACCAAGGGGAGGACAGACAATACAGACTAAACATATAATCCCAGGTGGGCGACAACAGGAGACAACAAAAAAGCCCAACAGGGATCCGGAGGGAAGCACTCTGGAACAACAACCAGGATTCACAGCTCCAGTGGGTCAGTATAGATGTCCAGGCAGGAAGCTCTATAACTGGCAACTAGAGAAGTGTGAGAGGAGAATATAAGGAGGTTGGGAGTGACAGACAAGAAACAGCTGAGGAGGAGAAGCTACGGATCCCTGAGTGAGACAAAAGGATTGCAAGGCAAACACAGAAAACAATCACTAAGAAACAACGTGATCTTTAGACATAGAGCGCGCAGCCACCCGCTGCGACTTCCTGACCCCGGGTATAACTGAGTCAGACGTGGCTCTTGACACCCTCGTGACAGAGCCAATCGACATGCAGGATGAGAGAGAGTTGACCAGCAGCCGCCGATCAACATAGCGCCGACGCCTATGAATCCTCATGATGGCGTCCAATCTTCTTTCTGAAGTCGTGTGCAACTTGGAGTCACACCTTCACAAATTCGTCATTGTGATGTCATCCAGTGACATCACAGCTGTAGGCCCAGTTCTAGAACATTCTATGCAAATGTGGTGACATCACAATGCTGTGCCAGGATGAAGGCCAGATTATTTTAACCACTTAATGACCAGAGCACATAATATGTTAATTAACTAAGATGTTAGGATAGTGTTTGTTTAATGGATGCAGATTTTCAGTTTTTGAGAATACATTAATTTTTACTTTTACAGTAAGTAGTTTGATTTGGTTGCTGATTATTATTTTTTTAATCTGTATAGTTCCAAAACTTAGGGGTCAGATCTTTATATTATATGAAACACTCTAATACTTTAAATAAAATTACATCATGCCGATGCTGCAGAAACTGTTTTCTGAAAAGTAAGGAAGAGATTCCTGTCCATCGTTGATTGCTTGGAAAAGGCCTCGTCATAAGAAGGTCTGCAGTGTATGAGATGTGTATTTTTGTGTTGTGCCCACACTGGTGATTACAGAGGGGTTGTCCAAATTGTCAATTTAATTTCAGCCACCCATTGACACCAGAGTAATATGCAAGTGGTACACAAGCATAATACAGCCCCCAAAGTAGTCTATGGGGCCTTACTGTACCCAAGGGCATAACTAGGTGCAAAATTTGGAAACACCCCAAGCAACTTCCCCAAAACCTCTCCTCCCGCAGCGAGTCCTGCACCGTTCAGCCCAAGGAGTCATGGGTTTACTAATCAATGGCTGATGAAAACAGCTCCCCAGGCCCCTCCCCCTTATTAATGCCCCTCCATGCAGCAGCTTCCTGATAGTCCTCTTCTCTCTGAGGGTTTGGGTCCCTGTAGTTTATAATCTTCTATCCTTACTGTAACCTAATCATCTCTCCACGTACTGACCTTCCACTTACACACAGCAGCAAAATTGAACAGGCCGTGCTGCAGTGTAAACCATGAGGGAGATACAGAACAGCAGACCTCCACCGCCTTTCAAGCAAGTCTGAAAAAATGTGCAAACCCTAGTTGCACCAAAATGGCGCCAGATTTTAGATGCACACATAAGTAAATTTCAGTGGATTAGTAAATTTGGGTCATTGCAGGCAATTTATTATTACCCCCTATGCCCGAAACTGGGGTGAAAAATAAGTCACACGGCCCCGTTTTGTGACTTTCTGAGTGCCAATGCCCCTAAGTTTAGGCACACACAGTGTTGTTACACTCTGAGGAGTGGCAGAGGCGGGGACCGTTTTCTGGCATATAAATGCCGATTTAAATCTACTCCACCTAGGGGCTGGTGTAGTAGTCAATCTAGACATACAGACTGTGCTAATTTAGGGCTCATGCACATGATCTTTGGATGCTTTGCGGTCCGCAAATTGCAGATCCGCAAAACCCGGGCAGAAGGAAAACAGAACGTCCAGCAGCTAATAGAACAGGCCTATCCTTGTACGTAATGTGGACAATAATGTCACGGCCACGGTTATGGTTGTGACTCCTCAACCGCATGCATGGCATGCGGTTGCACCTAACAACCTTCATGTTGGATGTTGTGTTTGTTTGTCTGGTGTGCACTGCGTTTTGTGTTGTGTGTGTGCACTAGGACTCTTCCCTTCACTGTGGCTGCCCGTGGCAACGTTTGGTTGGATGTGTACATGTGGTGGCAGTGTCCCGGCCTTCGGGCTGACTCCCAGGACATGGTTGCCACCCATGTCGTTGCCTGCGGCAACAGCCACAGTGTGATCTTGGTTTGGACACTTCCCCTTTAAGTGTCCGTCTTCCCGTACCTTGTGTTTCAAGGGTTAATTCCCTTCTGTGTCTGTGAACACTGGGTGTGTTTGTTGGGTGTGGCTACTTGGGCCTATAAAGCCTCACTGTTAGCTCCAGTCTGTGGGTTACTTCAGCCATGCTTAGCTGGAGCAGCCTCCTGTTATTTCACCTGCCAGTGGGGGCCACCCTTGTGGTCATAAGTTTATGTCAAGTTTATGTGTGATGTCTATTTGATGTTTTCCTTGTTTTTCTGTGCAGCTATGGATCTGGGTCCCTGTGTGTGGATGCGTTGTGATCTTCAGCTTGCCAGCACAGGGATCCAGCCAGCAAGGCTGTGGCAGGTAGGTAGAACTGATTCAGTTCACCTGCCATATCCATAGATCTGTTTGTGTTTCCCCTTTTCCCTGCAGTTTGGCCAGTGAGACTCCTGTTCCTCCGTGTCCAGAAGGAACAGGTCGTCTTACCCTTCACTCCTAGTTCAGGGACCGGTCGGAGGGTGAGTAGGGATCCGAGGTTCCTGAGCATGGGTCCTCCTACCTTAAAGGTCGGCCCATGCAGCTAGGAGTTAGGGTCAGATTAGGGATGCGTTTAGGAGGTGACCTGCTCCCTAATTCTGTCGTCCTGGCCGAGCAGGGGTTAACATCATCTGGCATCGCACGGCTGAGGATTTTCCCCGTCCTCAGCCGTGACAAATAATCAGACATGTTTTATATTTTTGCGGAACAGACATACGGACACAAAATGCACATGGAGCCATTTCCGCCCCATTGTGGCCCCTTTGAAGTGAATGGTTCTGCATACGGGCCGCAAAAAAACCCCACAGAACAGACACTGAAAAAATACGGTCGTATGCATGAGCCCTTATAATGAGGCCTGAGTCTCATCATAAACAGATGTAGCAGAGATGAGTTTGCCTGCCAGTTTCATGCTGAAGCCTGCTGGGACCAAGATAAAGTTTGAAGATTGATTCTGATGAACGTTTATTCAAGTAAAGCTGCTGTTCAAATACATACAAGGTCTGGACTCAAGTTTTCTTGCAAATTCCTCAGTTATTCCCCCTATTTATTGCTGGGGGTCCAGCCGTATCCAGGTAGGAGCACCGTGACACACATAAAGGGACATTTTATGCTGCACTATACCACTTGGCATTGCTATACCTGTGTCGCATTACATAGAGGGCCCTTAGGGTAGGTGGCCGTTGCAGGTTCAGTACTGGAAATGATGGGTTCACTTCACACCTAAAACACATATTACTGACAGCACAGTCACTTCTCACCTTAAGTCATAGTTTCCGCAGAAGTCACTCTCATCATCCTCTACACTGTCACTTGCAAGTTGCTTACAGAGGAAGGAAATCCCAACTCCCGTGGCACAGGGCACTAAACTTTCTCTGCTGGGCGCTAGGCAAGGCTCTGCAAGCACCGCTAATGCTGATTGGCCAGCCCAGCACCCAGCAGTGAGACAACATAGAGTGCTAGTCGGGACTCCAGCAGGTGCAGCGCAAGCCACTGATGATGTGCTGAGTAAAGGGAGGCCCCGAGGACAGGACAAAGGAAGCAGGGAGTTGGGAAGCGGAGCCTGAGCCCCGGGCAGCGACTCAAGACAATAGCGAGAAATAAGAGTAATTAGGAGGAGGGGATTTTTGTCCAATATCGGGCCCCCCTCCTCCAGGTGCCCCATAGCAGCAGCGTATTCTGCCTCCATTGGAGGTGCATGGCTGACTGTACCTCAATTTTTTTATTTCATTTTTTTTTCAGTAGGATCTATATAAGACGCCATGCAAACAACCATATCCATTTTGCGGTCTGAAAATCGCTGATCTGCAAAAAATATGGATGTGGTCCATGTTACATCCACATTTTTTGCGGACCTGTTGACTTCAATGGGTATGTGGTCCAGAGATAGTTTCTGTCAATACAAAACTTTCCCCTATCCACAGAATATCTGGGACCACCACTGATCACGAGAACTGGATCCGGCGCCCCTTACTAATGAAGTGGCAGGTCGAGCGTGCACATAGGGACTGCTGGAGATAGAAGAGTACAATGCTCAGCTATTTCCAGAAGTCCCATAGACACTGAATTAGGCAGAAGGGAACATGGTTGACCTACAATTCCATTTTTTGGGGGACACAGGATTCCCATTCTCATGATCATGGGGAACCCAGCAGTCCCCACCGATCAGATACTTATTCCCTATCCTGTAGGTAGGGGATAAAAAAATAAGCTGAGCTGTAAAACCAAGAAAGGCCATCACTATCTGATCAGCAGGGTCCGACACCCTGCACCCCCATCCAGTTGACTATGAAGATTCATAAAGAGGCTCAGACACACCACTACTTAATATACACTGACTTCTTTATTAACTGCAAGGTATCAAATGTACAGTAATAGATGTTATCATTAGAAGTCAGGGCACTGGTCTTAAATGTGGCCCTGTTGATGATGGGGCTTTGACTCATGAAGAGTCGGGCCTTCAGCACTCAGGAGAGGAAAAACCCCCAGTGGAGGAAACCTCTAGGGAACCATGGCTGAAGGACTGCCCTTCCCCTAGGCGGTGGAGGAAATAGATGTCACATGACAAGGACGGTAGATTTTTCCTTCAATCAATGGTAAATGTCAAGTGCGTTGACTTCTGCAGAGACCAAGCCTGGAATCTGCCTTTTGATGCAGCAGGAAACTCACTTCTTCGGTGAATACATCTGACTGCGGAAAGTCCGGTGAATGACAAGTCCAGTGATTATTGCAGAGACCAAGCCTGGAATCTGCCTTTGGTGCAGCAGGAAACTCACTTCTTCGGTGAATACATCTGACTGCGGAAAGTCCGGTGAATGACAAGTCCAGTGGTGAATGCAGAGACCGAGCCCGGAATCTGCCTCTTAATGCAGCAGGAAACTCACTTCTTCGGTGAATACATCTGACTGCGGAAAGTCCGGTGAATGACAAGTCCAGTGGTGAACGCAGAGACCGAGCCCGGAATCTGCCTCTTAATGCAGCAGGAAACTCACTTCTTTGGTGAATACATCTGTCTGCGGAAAGTCTGGTGAATGTCAAGTCCAGTGGTTATTGCAGAGACCAAGCCTGGAATCTGCCTTTGGTGCAGCAGGAAACTCACTTATTCGGTGAATACGTCTGACTGCAGAAAGTCCGGTGGGTGAGTGCAGAGACCGAGCCCGGAATCTGCCTCTTGCTGAAGCGCAGGTAATCTGATCCTGACATGGTGGCCACCATGTCGTTGACTTGTGGTAGAGTCATCACCTCCAGCTGTATCCCATATTCATTGCCAGGACACAGCGAGACCCCCGCTCTGGTACAGTGATCTGCAGATGTGAAAAATATAACTAATTATGACTGAACATGGAGCAGCGGAAAGTTACATGTAAGTGACACACAATTTACTCCCGGTCACTGTGGGTCATTGTAATCCCTTTAACTGTATTATACTTGGGTCCGTGTTTCTAACAGCGATACCAACGCTTATCATTTTCATTGACTGTTATAGCTGTTATTCTTGTTCTGGGACCTACTGCTGTATCCAACATAAACAGAATACACCTTACAATTGTGGGCTGATTTATTTTCATCTTTATAGGGTTTGGAGCTCAGTTTTTCTGATACAAATTGCCAAAACCCCTGCTTTCTTACACACCCTAGTGGTGACTGCAGATAGTTAGAATTTTATTATACTTTTATGCCATGTATCAGGCGATTTGGACGAATTTCCACTAATGGCCACTGAGAGAATCTAAACCCTAAATTATTTTGTGTCATCACTCTGGTGGTGCCTCCAGAACTTAGCATCATGTCTGTTATTTTTATGAGCTCCTGTCATAAATCACATTACATTTTATGACTCCTGTAGCAAGGATCTTACCTTATTTATGGCTCTTTTTGGTTCTTAAGACCAATACCATCCAGCAGGGGTCACTGGTGAAGATCAGGAGACGGTTTATTTTGCGCCTCATTTTGTCTCAGACCTCTGGTGATCCGATCTGCTGCAATTGCCTTCTTAACCCCAGGCTGTTTTTATTTCCAGTGGTGACCAGTGAATACCGCTGTGTCCAAATTAGACAGAAAACACCATAAATATCAAGAAGCTGAAAAATCACAAATCATCAATATACTCAATGAAGATACAAGGTCTTCTCATGGATGCAGTCCCTATCATCTGATAGTCTGACACATGTTCCCGGGACACAACTTCCTGATAATCAGGTCTCTGGGACTGAGTTAAAATAATAAATTAGGACACCCCCACATTAATAGGTATAACTATAGACACAGCAAAGTTATGGGGCCCATAGGCTAAAAGGCCAATGTTTGTGAGGATTATCCAGAACCTTTGGTGGTTGTCTAAGTACTTACTACACATACATATATTATCACATGAGAAGACTTTATTACAATCAGTACAGGAAGATGATCAAACTCAGAAAAGTCACTGGTTACTTACCGATGCCAACAAGTCTGTGGGTTCTAGACCTGTACCATGGATCAGCGGTTGTAATCTGGGGTCAGGTAGAGACTGCAGCTTTGGTGACGTAGAGGATCCAGGTCTGTTTCAGTAATATCAGGCTTCTGGTCAGGGCGATCTCTTGGCCCATCATAGACTCGACATGTCATGAAAGACATGGAGTCGCTAATTGACCTTTTTGGGAAAGCCTGTGATCCTGCCATTCTGCAGGCAGGATATTAGATGGTCTCTCATCACGTTGTGCTGGAAGATTGCCGTGGGTTCACCGTCATCTGCCAGAAACTCAAAGGCAAATGCTATGGCGAACACCCCACAGTCATAGGTGTTTCTTTGCTGATCCACGTTGAGAAATTTTAGATGTTTCAGGGGCTCATGGACCACTACACTGTAGATGTTATTAATCTGCTGGCAAACAGATAGAGGCAAATTGCTGGTCTTGATGCTGTCGGCAACTAGGATGTCGCCATTTTTGAAGCAGGTAGTCAGCCAGTGCACCCTGTCCTCGTCGTAGTGGATTTGTACGGCCTTCTTTAGCACACTGTATCCTGGAAAGAGAATAGCAGCTGCGGGCTGCAGGCCATCGACGTCTCCAAACTGATTCTGCAGGAGATCCTGGGCCTTGTTAATGATGTCATCAACCAGCATGCCTTCCTGGCCGCTGCTCTTCAGGATGGATAAGTGCTCTGGAGACAAGTTGTTCAGTGCTCTCCAGGTATAGGCCATCTCCACTTGTGGTGTTCCCAGCTCCGGGCTTCCTACATCGTTCGTAGATGGAGCGGACATGTTTTCTGCCGCAGCTCTTTTGGCTGGTGGAAGTGTCCCGGACTGACTGTCATTGGAGGTTGGTGCTTTTCTTTTAAGGCTGGCTTTGGAAGCTTCACAAGATGCCTTCAAAAGGTCTTCAGCAGACTCAGCCATTTTCTTGTCCTGTTTTTGACGAGTCTTTCTATTATATCGTCGCTTACAGCTCTTTGGTGTTTTTTTAGCAGGTGGTGCTTTGTGGACAAGGAATGGCTCCACAGCATCAGTGTCCCGGGGTCTTTTTTGTGGGGGTTCCCCCCTTTCTGGTATTTCTCCCAGGGACATGCCTTGTGGTATTACGGGCCCCTCATGTGCAACTTTTGGATCAGCAATAAAATTGGTTGGTGTCTTCTCAGCTGTGTCATGGCGGATGACATGGTTTTTACGTCTTAAGACAACTGACCTGAAGAAGCTCCTGGCCTGTGTCATGATAGTTGATTTCTTGGCCAGGAAGCTGGAGTTCCTGATCAGAGTTCTCCATTTTTGATTCAATTTCCTGAATCGGGTCAGAAAGAATGAGCCAATCGACATGCAGGATGAGAGAGAGTTGACCAGCAGCCGCCGATCAACATAGCGCCGACGCCTATGAATCCTCATGATGGCGTCCAATCTTCTTTCTGAAGTCGTGTGCAACTTGGAGTCACACCTTCACAAATTCGTCATTGTGATGTCATCCAGTGACATCACAGCTGTAGGCCCAGTTCTAGAACATTCTATGCAAATGTGGTGACATCACAATGCTGTGCCAGGATGAAGGCCAGATTATTTTAACCACTTAATGACCAGAGCACATAATATGTTAATTAACTAAGATGTACGGATAGTGTTTGTTTAATGGATGCAGATTTTCAGTTTTCGAGAATTCATAGATTTTTACTTTTACAGTACATTTTGTGCTTTGCATTTTTAGTTTCATTTGGTTGCTGATTATAATTTTTTTAATCTGTATAGTTCCAAAACTTAGGGGTCAGATCTTTATATTATATGAAACAC
Source organism: Bufo gargarizans (assembly GCF_014858855.1). Classification (NCBI taxonomy): domain Eukaryota; kingdom Metazoa; phylum Chordata; class Amphibia; order Anura; family Bufonidae; genus Bufo; species Bufo gargarizans. Next base: position 289,011,745 of record NC_058085.1, on the reverse strand, counting down.
TCTAATACTTTAAATAAAATTACATCATGCCGATGCTACAGAAACTCTTTTCTGAAAAGTAAGGAAGAGATTCCTTTCCATCGCTGATTGCTTGGAAAAGGCCTCGTCATAAGAAGGTCTGCAGTGTATGAGATGTGTATTTTTGTGTTGTGCCCACACTGGTGATTAGAGAGGGGTTGTCCAAATTGTCAATTTAATTTCAGCCACCCATTGACACCAGAGTAATATGCAAGTGGTACGCAGCCATAATACAGCCCCCAAAGTAGTCTATGGGGCCTTACTGTACCCAAGGGCATAACTAGGTGCAAAATTTGGAAACACCCCAAGCAACTTCCCCAAAACCTCTCCTCCCGCAGCGAGCCCTGCACCGTTCAGCCCAAGGAGTCATGGGTTTACTAATCAATGGCTGATGAAAGCAGCTCCCCAGGCCCCTCCCCCTTATTAATGCCCCTCCCCTCCATGCAGCAGCTTCCTGATAGTCCTCTTCTCTCTGAGGGTTTGGGTCCCTGTAGTTTATAATCTTCTATCCTTACTGTAACCTAATCATCTCTCCACGTACTGACCTTCCACTTACACACAGCAGCAAAATTGAACAGGCCGTGCTGCAGTGTAAAGCATGAGGGAGATACAGAACAGCAGACCAAGTTTATATGTAGACAGAACCTCCTATACACAATGCAGCTAAGCTGCAGTCACTGATCATAAGGCTGTCTAGTCCTGCAGCAGATTTATCACAGTGGCTCAGGCTGGATGATAAATCTGGTGCAGGAATAGACACTTTTCTCTAACTCGCTACCAACTATTGGTTGGCTTACTTTGCAACAGAAGTTTATGCCATAATTGTGGTGCAAAATTAGGCCACACCCCTTCTGACAATGCTCCACCGCCTTTCAAGCAAGTCTGAAAAAATGTGCAAACCCTAGTTGCACCAAAATGGCGCCAGATTTTAGATGCACACATAAGTACATTTCAGTGGATTAGTAAATTTGGGTCATTGCAGGCCATTTATTATTACCCCCTATGCCCGAAACTGGGGTAAAAAATAAGTCACTCGGCCCAGTTTTGTGACTTTCTGAATGCCAATGCCCCTAAATTTAGGCACACACAGTGTTGTTACACTCTGAGGAGTGGCAGAGGCGGGGACCGTTTTCTGGCATATAAATGCCGATTTAAATCTACTCCACCTAGGGGCTGGTGTAGTAGTCAATCTAGACATTCAGACTGTGCTAATTTAGGGCTCATGCACATGATCTTTGGATGCTTTGCGGTCCGCAAAACCCGGGCACGAGGAAAACAGAACGTCCAGCAGCTAATAGAACAGGCCTATCCTTGTACGTAATGTGGACAATAATCGGACATGTTTTATATTTTTGCGGAACAGACATACGGACACAAAATGCACATGGAGCCATTTCCGCCCCATTGTGGCCCCTTTGAAGTGAATGGTTCTGCATACGGGCCGCAAAAAAAAAAAAAACACAGAACAGACACTGAAAAAATACGGTCGTATGCATGAGCCCTTATAATGAGGCCTGAGTCTCATCATAAACAGATGTAGCAGAGATGAGTTTGCCTGCCAGTTTCATGCTGAAGCCTGCTGGGACCAAGATAAAGTTTGAAGATTGATTCTGATGAACGTTTATTCAAGTAAAGCTGCTGTTCAAATACATACAAGGTCTGGACTCAAGTTTTCTTGCAAATTCCTCAGTTATTCCCCCTATTTATTGCTGGGGGTCCAGCCGTATCCAGGTAGGAGCACCGTGACACACAAAGGGACATTTTATGCTGCACTATACCACTTGGCATTGCTATACCTGTGTCGCATTACATAGAGGGCCCTTAGTGTAGGTGGCCGTTGCAGGTTCAGTACTGGAAATGATGGGTTCACTTCACACCTAAAACACATATTACTGACAGCACAGTCACTTCTCACCTTAAGTCATAGTTTCCGCAGAAGTCACTCTCATCATCCTCTACACTGTCACTTGCAAGTTGCTTACAGAGGAAGGAAATCCCAACTCCCGTGGCACAGGGCACTAAACTTTCTCTGCTGGGCGCTAGGCAAGCCAATCAGCAGCAGGCTCTGCAAGCACCGCTAATGCTGATTGGCCAGCCCAGCACCCAGCAGTGAGACAACATAGAGCGCTAGTCGGGACTCCAGCAGGTGCAGCGCTAGCCACTGATGATGTGCTGAGTAAAGGGAGGCCCCGAGGACAGGACAAAGGAAGCAGGGAGTTGGGAAGCGGAGCCTGAGCCCCGGGCAGCGACTCAAGACAGGAGCGAGAAATAAGAGTAATTAGGAGGAGGGGATTTTTGGCCAATATCGGGCCCCCCTCCTCCAGGTGCCCCATAGCAGCAGCGTATTCTGCCTCCATTGGAGGTGCATGGCTGACTGTACCTCAATTTTTTTATTTCATTTTTTTTCAGTAGGATCTATATAAGATGCCATGCATGCAACCATATCCATTTTGCGGTCTGAAAATCGCTGATCTGCAAAAAATATGGATGTGGTCCATGTTACATCCACATTTTTTGCGGACCTGTTGACTTCAATGGGTATGTGGTCCGGAGATAGTTTCTGTCAAAACAAAACTTTCCCCTCTCCACAGAATATCTGGGACCACCACTGATCACGAGAACTGGATCCGGCGCCCCTTACTAATGAAGTGGCAGGTCGAGCGTGCACATAGGGACTGCTGGAGATAGAAGAGTACAATGCTCAGCTATTTCCAGAAGTCCCATAGACACTGAATGAAGCAGAAGGGAACATGGTTGACCTACAATTCCATTTTTTGGGGGACACAGGATTCCCCTTCTCATGATCATGGGGAACCCAGCAGTCCCCACCGATCAGATACTTATTCCCTATCCTGTAGGTAGGGGATAATAAAATAAGCTGAGCTGTAAAACCAAGAAAGGCCATCACTATCTGATCAGCAGGGTCCGACACCCTGCACCCCCATCCAGTTGACTATGAAGATTCATAAAGAGGCTCAGACACACCACTACTTAATATACACTGACTTCTTTATTAACTGCAAGGTATCAAATGTACAGTAATAGATGTTATCATTAGAAGTCAGGGCACTGGTCTTAAATGTGGCCCTGTTGATGATGGGGCTTTGACTCATGAAGAGTCGGGCCTTCAGCACTCAGGAGAGGAAAAACCCCCAGTGGAGGAAACCTCTAGGGAACCATGGCTGAAGGACTGCCCTTCCCCTAGGCGGTGGAGGAAATCGATGTCACATGACAAGGACGGTAGATTTTTCCTTCAATCAATGGTAAATGTCAAGTGCGTTGACTTCTGCAGAGACCAAGCCTGGAATCTGCCTTTTGATGCAGCAGGAAACTCACTTCTTCGGTGAATACATTTGACTGCGGAAAGTCCGGTGAATGACAAGTCCAGTGATTATTGCAGAGACCAAGCCTGGAATCTGCCTTTGGTGCAGCAGGAAACTCACTTCTTCGGTGAATACATCTGACTGCGGAAAGTCCGGTGAATGACAAGTCCAGTGGTGAATGCAGAGACCGAGCCCGGAATCTGCCTCTTAATGCAGCAGGAAACTCACTTCTTCGGTGAATACATCTGACTGCGGAAAGTCCGGTGAATGACAAGTCCAGTGGTGAACGCAGAGACCGAGCCCGGAATCTGCCTCTTAATGCAGCAGGAAACTCACTTCTTTGGTGAATACATCTGTCTGCGGAAAGTCCGGTGAATGTCAAGTCCAGTGGTTATTGCAGAGACCAAGCCTGGAATCTGCCTTTGGTGCAGCAGGAAACTCACTTATTCGGTGAATACGTCTGACTGCAGAAAGTCCGGTGGGTGAGTGCAGAGACCGAGCCCGGAATCTGCCTCTTGCTGAAGCGCAGGTAATCTGATCCTGACATGGTGGCCACCATGTCGTTGACTTGTGGTAGAGTCATCACCTCCAGCTGTATCCCATATTCATTGCCAGGACACAGCGAGACCCCCGCTCTGGTACAGTGATCTGCAGATGTGAAAAATATAACTAATTATGACTGAACATGGAGCAGCGGAAAGTTACATGTAAGTGACACACAATTTACTCCCGGTCACTGTGGGTCATTGTAATCCCTTTAACTGTATTATACTTGGGTCCGTGTTTCTAACAGCGATACCAACGCTTATCATTTTCATTGACTGTTATAGCTGTTATTCTTGTTCTGGGACCTACTGCTGTATCCAACATAAACAGAATGCACCTTACAATTGTGGGCTGATTTATTTTCATCTTTATAGGGTTTGGAGCTCAGTTTTTCTGATACAAATTGCCAAAACCCCTGCTTTCTTACACACCCTAGTGGTGACTGCAGATAGTTAGAATTTTATTATACTTTTATGCCATGTATCAGGCGATTTGGACGAATTTCGACTAATGGCCACTGAGAGAATCTAAACCCTAAATTATTTTGTGTCATCACTCTGGTGGTGCCTCCAGAACTTAGCATCATGTCTGTTATTATTATGAGCTCCTGTCATAAATCACATTACATTTTATGACTCCTGTAGCAAGGATCTTACCTTATTTATGGCTCTTTTTGGTTCTTAAGACCAATACCTTCCAGCAGGGGTCACTGGTGAAGATCAGGAGATGGTTTATTTTGCGCCTCATTTTGTCTCAGACCTCTGGTGATCCGATCTGCTGCAATTGCCTTCTTAACCCCAGGCTGTTTTTATTTCCAGTGGTGACCAGTGAATACCGCTGTGTCCAAATTAGACAGAAAACACCATAAATATCAAGAAGCTGAAAAATCACAAATCATCAATATACTCAATGAAGATACAAGGTCTTCTCATGGATGCAGTCCCTATCATCTGATAGTCTGACACATGTTCCCGGGACACAACTTCCTGATAATCAGGTCTCTGGGACTGAGTTAAAATAATAAATTAGGACACCCCCACATTAATAGGTATAACTATAGACACAGCAAAGTTATGGGGCCCATAGGCTAAAAGGCCAATGTTTGTGAGGATTATCCAGAACCTTTGGTGGTTGTCTAAGTACTTACTACACATACATATATTATCACATGAGAAGACTTTATTACAATCAGTACAGGAAGATGATCAAACTCAGAAAAGTCACTGGTTACTTACCGATGCCAACAAGTCTGTGGGTTCTAGACCTGTACCATGGATCAGCGGTTGTAATCTGGGGTCAGGTAGAGACTGCAGCTTTGGTGACGTAGAGGATCCAGGTCTGTTTCAGTAATATCAGGCTTCTGGTCAGGGCGATCTCTTGGCCCATCATAGACTCGACATGTCATGAAAGACATGGAGTCGCTAATTGACCTTTTTGGGAAAGCCTGTGATCCTGCCATTCTGCAGGCAGGATATTAGATGGTCTCTCATCACGTTGTGCTGGAAGATTGCCGTGGGTTCACCGTCATCTGCCAGAAACTCAAAGGCAAATGCTATGGCGAACACCCCACAGTCATAGGTGTTTCTTTGCTGATCCACGTTGAGAAATTTTAGATGTTTCAGGGGCTCATGGACCACTACACTGTAGATGTTATTAATCTGCTGGCAAACAGATAGAGGCAAATTGCTGGTCTTGATGCTGTCGGCAACTAGGATGTCGCCATTTTTGAAGCAGGTAGTCAGCCAGTGCACCCTGTCCTCGTCGTAGTGGATTTGTACGGCCTTCTTTAGCACACTGTATCCTGGAAAGAGAATAGCAGCTGCGGGCTGCAGGCCATCAACGTCTCCAAACTGATTCTGCAGGAGATCCTGGGCCTTGTTAATGATGTCATCAACCAGCATGCCTTCCTGGCCGCTGCTCTTCAGGATGGATAAGTGCTCTGGAGACAAGTTGTTCAGTGCTCTCCAGGTATAGGCCATCTCCACTTGTGGTGTTCCCAGCTCCGGGCTTCCTACATCGTTCGTAGATGGAGCGGACATGTTTTCTGCCGCAGCTCTTTTGGCTGGTGGAAGTGTCCCGGACTGACTGTCATTGGAGGTTGGTGCTTTCCTTTTAAGACTGGCTTTGGAAGCTTCACAAGATGCCTTCAAAAGGTCTTCAGCAGACTCAGCCATTTTCTTGTCCTGTTTTTGACGAGTCTTTCTATTATATCGTCGCTTACAGCTCTTTGGTGTTTTTTTAGCAGGTGGTGCTTTGTGGACAAGGAATGGCTCCACAGCATCAGTGTCCCGGGGTCTTTTTTGTGGGGGTTCCCCCCTTTCTGGTATTTCTCCCAGGGACATGCCTTGTGGTATTACGGGCCCCTCATGTGCAACTTTTGGATCAGCAATAAAATTGGTTGGTGTCTTCTCAGCTGTGTCATGGCGGATGACATGGTTTTTACGTCTTAAGACAACTGACCTGAAGAAGCTCCTGGCCTGTGTCATGATAGTTGATTTCTTGGCCAGGAAGCTGGAGTTCCTGATCAGAGTTCTCCATTTTTGATTCAATTTCCTGAATCGGGTCAGAAAGAATGAGCCAATCGACATGCAGGATGAGAGAGAGTTGACCAGCAGCCGCCGATCAACATAGCGCCGACGCCTATGAATCCTCATGATGGCGTCCAATCTTCTTTCTGAAGTCGTGTGCAACTTGGAGTCACACCTTCACAAATTCGTCATTGTGATGTCATCCAGTGACATCACAGCTGTAGGCCCAGTTCTAGAACATTCTATGCAAATGTGGTGACATCACAATGCTGTGCCAGGATGAAGGCCAGATTATTTTAACCACTTAATGACCAGAGCACATAATATGTTAATTAACTAAGATGTACGGATAGTGTTTGTTTAATGGATGCAGATTTTCAGTTTTCGAGAATACATTGATTTTTACTTTTACAGTACATTTTGTGCTTTGCATTTTTAGTTTGATTTGGTTGCTGATTATAATTTTTTTAATCTGTATAGTTCCAAAACTTAGGGGTCAGATCTTTATATTATATGAAACACTCTAATACTTTAAATAAAATTACATCATGCCGATGCTACAGAAACTCTTTTCTGAAAAGTAAGGAAGAGATTCCTTTCCATCGCTGATTGCTTGGAAAAGGCCTCGTCATAAGAAGGTCTGCAGTGTATGAGATGTGTATTTTTGTGTTGTGCCCACACTGGTGATTAGAGAGGGGTTGTCCAAATTGTCAATTTAATTTCAGCCACCCATTGACACCAGAGTAATATGCAAGTGGTACGCAGCCATAATACAGCCCCCAAAGTAGTCTATGGGGCCTTACTGTACCCAAGGGCATAACTAGGTGCAAAATTTGGAAACACCCCAAGCAACTTCCCCAAAACCTCTCCTCCCGCAGCGAGCCCTGCACCGTTCAGCCCAAGGAGTCATGGGTTTACTAATCAATGGCTGATGAAAGCAGCTCCCCAGGCCCCTCCCCCTTATTAATGCCCCTCCCCTCCATGCAGCAGCTTCCTGATAGTCCTCTTCTCTCTGAGGGTTTGGGTCCCTGTAGTTTATAATCTTCTATCCTTACTGTAACCTAATCATCTCTCCACGTACTGACCTTCCACTTACACACAGCAGCAAAATTGAACAGGCCGTGCTGCAGTGTAAAGCATGAGGGAGATACAGAACAGCAGACCAAGTTTATATGTAGACAGAACCTCCTATACACAATGCAGCTAAGCTGCAGTCACTGATCATAAGGCTGTCTAGTCCTGCAGCAGATTTATCACAGTGGCTCAGGCTGGATGATAAATCTGGTGCAGGAATAGACACTTTTCTCTAACTCGCTACCAACTATTGGTTGGCTTACTTTGCAACAGAAGTTTATGCCATAATTGTGGTGCAAAATTAGGCCACACCCCTTCTGACAATGCTCCACCGCCTTTCAAGCAAGTCTGAAAAAATGTGCAAACCCTAGTTGCACCAAAATGGCGCCAGATTTTAGATGCACACATAAGTACATTTCAGTGGATTAGTAAATTTGGGTCATTGCAGGCCATTTATTATTACCCCCTATGCCCGAAACTGGGGTAAAAAATAAGTCACTCGGCCCAGTTTTGTGACTTTCTGAATGCCAATGCCCCTAAATTTAGGCACACACAGTGTTGTTACACTCTGAGGAGTGGCAGAGGCGGGGACCGTTTTCTGGCATATAAATGCCGATTTAAATCTACTCCACCTAGGGGCTGGTGTAGTAGTCAATCTAGACATTCAGACTGTGCTAATTTAGGGCTCATGCACATGATCTTTGGATGCTTTGCGGTCCGCAAAACCCGGGCACGAGGAAAACAGAACGTCCAGCAGCTAATAGAACAGGCCTATCCTTGTACGTAATGTGGACAATAATCGGACATGTTTTATATTTTTGCGGAACAGACATACGGACACAAAATGCACATGGAGCCATTTCCGCCCCATTGTGGCCCCTTTGAAGTGAATGGTTCTGCATACGGGCCGCAAAAAAAAAAAAAACACAGAACAGACACTGAAAAAATACGGTCGTATGCATGAGCCCTTATAATGAGGCCTGAGTCTCATCATAAACAGATGTAGCAGAGATGAGTTTGCCTGCCAGTTTCATGCTGAAGCCTGCTGGGACCAAGATAAAGTTTGAAGATTGATTCTGATGAACGTTTATTCAAGTAAAGCTGCTGTTCAAATACATACAAGGTCTGGACTCAAGTTTTCTTGCAAATTCCTCAGTTATTCCCCCTATTTATTGCTGGGGGTCCAGCCGTATCCAGGTAGGAGCACCGTGACACACAAAGGGACATTTTATGCTGCACTATACCACTTGGCATTGCTATACCTGTGTCGCATTACATAGAGGGCCCTTAGTGTAGGTGGCCGTTGCAGGTTCAGTACTGGAAATGATGGGTTCACTTCACACCTAAAACACATATTACTGACAGCACAGTCACTTCTCACCTTAAGTCATAGTTTCCGCAGAAGTCACTCTCATCATCCTCTACACTGTCACTTGCAAGTTGCTTACAGAGGAAGGAAATCCCAACTCCCGTGGCACAGGGCACTAAACTTTCTCTGCTGGGCGCTAGGCAAGCCAATCAGCAGCAGGCTCTGCAAGCACCGCTAATGCTGATTGGCCAGCCCAGCACCCAGCAGTGAGACAACATAGAGCGCTAGTCGGGACTCCAGCAGGTGCAGCGCTAGCCACTGATGATGTGCTGAGTAAAGGGAGGCCCCGAGGACAGGACAAAGGAAGCAGGGAGTTGGGAAGCGGAGCCTGAGCCCCGGGCAGCGACTCAAGACAGGAGCGAGAAATAAGAGTAATTAGGAGGAGGGGATTTTTGGCCAATATCGGGCCCCCCTCCTCCAGGTGCCCCATAGCAGCAGCGTATTCTGCCTCCATTGGAGGTGCATGGCTGACTGTACCTCAATTTTTTTATTTCATTTTTTTTCAGTAGGATCTATATAAGATGCCATGCATGCAACCATATCCATTTTGCGGTCTGAAAATCGCTGATCTGCAAAAAATATGGATGTGGTCCATGTTACATCCACATTTTTTGCGGACCTGTTGACTTCAATGGGTATGTGGTCCGGAGATAGTTTCTGTCAAAACAAAACTTTCCCCTCTCCACAGAATATCTGGGACCACCACTGATCACGAGAACTGGATCCGGCGCCCCTTACTAATGAAGTGGCAGGTCGAGCGTGCACATAGGGACTGCTGGAGATAGAAGAGTACAATGCTCAGCTATTTCCAGAAGTCCCATAGACACTGAATGAAGCAGAAGGGAACATGGTTGACCTACAATTCCATTTTTTGGGGGACACAGGATTCCCCTTCTCATGATCATGGGGAACCCAGCAGTCCCCACCGATCAGATACTTATTCCCTATCCTGTAGGTAGGGGATAATAAAATAAGCTGAGCTGTAAAACCAAGAAAGGCCATCACTATCTGATCAGCAGGGTCCGACACCCTGCACCCCCATCCAGTTGACTATGAAGATTCATAAAGAGGCTCAGACACACCACTACTTAATATACACTGACTTCTTTATTAACTGCAAGGTATCAAATGTACAGTAATAGATGTTATCATTAGAAGTCAGGGCACTGGTCTTAAATGTGGCCCTGTTGATGATGGGGCTTTGACTCATGAAGAGTCGGGCCTTCAGCACTCAGGAGAGGAAAAACCCCCAGTGGAGGAAACCTCTAGGGAACCATGGCTGAAGGACTGCCCTTCCCCTAGGCGGTGGAGGAAATCGATGTCACATGACAAGGACGGTAGATTTTTCCTTCAATCAATGGTAAATGTCAAGTGCGTTGACTTCTGCAGAGACCAAGCCTGGAATCTGCCTTTTGATGCAGCAGGAAACTCACTTCTTCGGTGAATACATTTGACTGCGGAAAGTCCGGTGAATGACAAGTCCAGTGATTATTGCAGTGTCACATGACAAGGACGGAGGAATCTCCTCTCATGACAAGGACGGTAGATTTTTCCTTCAATCAATGGTAAATGTCAAGTGCGTTGACTTCTGCAGAGACCAAGCCTGGAATCTGCCTTTTGATGCAGCAGGAAACTCACTTCTTCGGTGAATACATTTGACTGCGGAAAGTCCGGTGAATGACAAGTCCAGTGATTATTGCAGTGAGACCAAGCCTGGAATCTGCCTTTGGTGCAGCAGGAAACTCACTTCTTCGGTGAATACATCTGACTGCGGAAAGTCCGGTGAATGACAAGTCCAGTGGTGAATGCAGAGACCGAGCCCGGAATCTGCCTCTTAATGCAGCAGGAAACTCACTTCTTCGGTGAATACATCTGACTGCGGAAAGTCCGGTGAATGACAAGTCCAGTGGTGAACGCAGAGACCGAGCCCGGAATCTGCCTCTTAATGCAGCAGGAAACTCACTTCTTTGGTGAATACATCTGTCTGCGGAAAGTCCGGTGAATGTCAAGTCCAGTGGTTATTGCAGAGACCAAGCCTGGAATCTGCCTTTGGTGCAGCAGGAAACTCACTTATTCGGTGAATACGTCTGACTGCAGAAAGTCCGGTGGGTGAGTGCAGAGACCGAGCCCGGAATCTGCCTCTTGCTGAAGCGCAGGTAATCTGATCCTGACATGGTGGCCACCATGTCGTTGACTTGTGGTAGAGTCATCACCTCCAGCTGTATCCCATATTCATTGCCAGGACACAGCGAGACCCCCGCTCTGGTACAGTGATCTGCAGATGTGAAAAATATAACTAATTATGACTGAACATGGAGCAGCGGAAAGTTACATGTAAGTGACACACAATTTACTCCCGGTCACTGTGGGTCATTGTAATCCCTTTAACTGTATTATACTTGGGTCCGTGTTTCTAACAGCGATACCAACGCTTATCATTTTCATTGACTGTTATAGCTGTTATTCTTGTTCTGGGACCTACTGCTGTATCCAACATAAACAGAATGCACCTTACAATTGTGGGCTGATTTATTTTCATCTTTATAGGGTTTGGAGCTCAGTTTTTCTGATACAAATTGCCAAAACCCCTGCTTTCTTACACACCCTAGTGGTGACTGCAGATAGTTAGAATTTTATTATACTTTTATGCCATGTATCAGGCGATTTGGACGAATTTCGACTAATGGCCACTGAGAGAATCTAAACCCTAAATTATTTTGTGTCATCACTCTGGTGGTGCCTCCAGAACTTAGCATCATGTCTGTTATTATTATGAGCTCCTGTCATAAATCACATTACATTTTATGACTCCTGTAGCAAGGATCTTACCTTATTTATGGCTCTTTTTGGTTCTTAAGACCAATACCTTCCAGCAGGGGTCACTGGTGAAGATCAGGAGATGGTTTATTTTGCGCCTCATTTTGTCTCAGACCTCTGGTGATCCGATCTGCTGCAATTGCCTTCTTAACCCCAGGCTGTTTTTATTTCCAGTGGTGACCAGTGAATACCGCTGTGTCCAAATTAGACAGAAAACACCATAAATATCAAGAAGCTGAAAAATCACAAATCATCAATATACTCAATGAAGATACAAGGTCTTCTCATGGATGCAGTCCCTATCATCTGATAGTCTGACACATGTTCCCGGGACACAACTTCCTGATAATCAGGTCTCTGGGACTGAGTTAAAATAATAAATTAGGACACCCCCACATTAATAGGTATAACTATAGACACAGCAAAGTTATGGGGCCCATAGGCTAAAAGGCCAATGTTTGTGAGGATTATCCAGAACCTTTGGTGGTTGTCTAAGTACTTACTACACATACATATATTATCACATGAGAAGACTTTATTACAATCAGTACAGGAAGATGATCAAACTCAGAAAAGTCACTGGTTACTTACCGATGCCAACAAGTCTGTGGGTTCTAGACCTGTACCATGGATCAGCGGTTGTAATCTGGGGTCAGGTAGAGACTGCAGCTTTGGTGACGTAGAGGATCCAGGTCTGTTTCAGTAATATCAGGCTTCTGGTCAGGGCGATCTCTTGGCCCATCATAGACTCGACATGTCATGAAAGACATGGAGTCGCTAATTGACCTTTTTGGGAAAGCCTGTGATCCTGCCATTCTGCAGGCAGGATATTAGATGGTCTCTCATCACGTTGTGCTGGAAGATTGCCGTGGGTTCACCGTCATCTGCCAGAAACTCAAAGGCAAATGCTATGGCGAACACCCCACAGTCATAGGTGTTTCTTTGCTGATCCACGTTGAGAAATTTTAGATGTTTCAGGGGCTCATGGACCACTACACTGTAGATGTTATTAATCTGCTGGCAAACAGATAGAGGCAAATTGCTGGTCTTGATGCTGTCGGCAACTAGGATGTCGCCATTTTTGAAGCAGGTAGTCAGCCAGTGCACCCTGTCCTCGTCGTAGTGGATTTGTACGGCCTTCTTTAGCACACTGTATCCTGGAAAGAGAATAGCAGCTGCGGGCTGCAGGCCATCAACGTCTCCAAACTGATTCTGCAGGAGATCCTGGGCCTTGTTAATGATGTCATCAACCAGCATGCCTTCCTGGCCGCTGCTCTTCAGGATGGATAAGTGCTCTGGAGACAAGTTGTTCAGTGCTCTCCAGGTATAGGCCATCTCCACTTGTGGTGTTCCCAGCTCCGGGCTTCCTACATCGTTCGTAGATGGAGCGGACATGTTTTCTGCCGCAGCTCTTTTGGCTGGTGGAAGTGTCCCGGACTGACTGTCATTGGAGGTTGGTGCTTTCCTTTTAAGACTGGCTTTGGAAGCTTCACAAGATGCCTTCAAAAGGTCTTCAGCAGACTCAGCCATTTTCTTGTCCTGTTTTTGACGAGTCTTTCTATTATATCGTCGCTTACAGCTCTTTGGTGTTTTTTTAGCAGGTGGTGCTTTGTGGACAAGGAATGGCTCCACAGCATCAGTGTCCCGGGGTCTTTTTTGTGGGGGTTCCCCCCTTTCTGGTATTTCTCCCAGGGACATGCCTTGTGGTATTACGGGCCCCTCATGTGCAACTTTTGGATCAGCAATAAAATTGGTTGGTGTCTTCTCAGCTGTGTCATGGCGGATGACATGGTTTTTACGTCTTAAGACAACTGACCTGAAGAAGCTCCTGGCCTGTGTCATGATAGTTGATTTCTTGGCCAGGAAGCTGGAGTTCCTGATCAGAGTTCTCCATTTTTGATTCAATTTCCTGAATCGGGTCAGAAAGAATGAGCCAATCGACATGCAGGATGAGAGAGAGTTGACCAGCAGCCGCCGATCAACATAGCGCCGACGCCTATGAATCCTCATGATGGCGTCCAATCTTCTTTCTGAAGTCGTGTGCAACTTGGAGTCACACCTTCACAAATTCGTCATTGTGATGTCATCCAGTGACATCACAGCTGTAGGCCCAGTTCTAGAACATTCTATGCAAATGTGGTGACATCACAATGCTGTGCCAGGATGAAGGCCAGATTATTTTAACCACTTAATGACCAGAGCACATAATATGTTAATTAACTAAGATGTACGGATAGTGTTTGTTTAATGGATGCAGATTTTCAGTTTTCGAGAATACATTGATTTTTACTTTTACAGTACATTTTGTGCTTTGCATTTTTAGTTTGATTTGGTTGCTGATTATAATTTTTTTAATCTGTATAGTTCCAAAACTTAGGGGTCAGATCTTTATATTATATGAAACACTCTAATACTTTAAATAAAATTACATCATGCCGATGCTACAGAAACTCTTTTCTGAAAAGTAAGGAAGAGATTCCTTTCCATCGCTGATTGCTTGGAAAAGGCCTCGTCATAAGAAGGTCTGCAGTGTATGAGATGTGTATTTTTGTGTTGTGCCCACACTGGTGATTAGAGAGGGGTTGTCCAAATTGTCAATTTAATTTCAGCCACCCATTGACACCAGAGTAATATGCAAGTGGTACGCAGCCATAATACAGCCCCCAAAGTAGTCTATGGGGCCTTACTGTACCCAAGGGCATAACTAGGTGCAAAATTTGGAAACACCCCAAGCAACTTCCCCAAAACCTCTCCTCCCGCAGCGAGCCCTGCACCGTTCAGCCCAAGGAGTCATGGGTTTACTAATCAATGGCTGATGAAAGCAGCTCCCCAGGCCCCTCCCCCTTATTAATGCCCCTCCCCTCCATGCAGCAGCTTCCTGATAGTCCTCTTCTCTCTGAGGGTTTGGGTCCCTGTAGTTTATAATCTTCTATCCTTACTGTAACCTAATCATCTCTCCACGTACTGACCTTCCACTTACACACAGCAGCAAAATTGAACAGGCCGTGCTGCAGTGTAAAGCATGAGGGAGATACAGAACAGCAGACCAAGTTTATATGTAGACAGAACCTCCTATACACAATGCAGCTAAGCTGCAGTCACTGATCATAAGGCTGTCTAGTCCTGCAGCAGATTTATCACAGTGGCTCAGGCTGGATGATAAATCTGGTGCAGGAATAGACACTTTTCTCTAACTCGCTACCAACTATTGGTTGGCTTACTTTGCAACAGAAGTTTATGCCATAATTGTGGTGCAAAATTAGGCCACACCCCTTCTGACAATGCTCCACCGCCTTTCAAGCAAGTCTGAAAAAATGTGCAAACCCTAGTTGCACCAAAATGGCGCCAGATTTTAGATGCACACATAAGTACATTTCAGTGGATTAGTAAATTTGGGTCATTGCAGGCCATTTATTATTACCCCCTATGCCCGAAACTGGGGTAAAAAATAAGTCACTCGGCCCAGTTTTGTGACTTTCTGAATGCCAATGCCCCTAAATTTAGGCACACACAGTGTTGTTACACTCTGAGGAGTGGCAGAGGCGGGGACCGTTTTCTGGCATATAAATGCCGATTTAAATCTACTCCACCTAGGGGCTGGTGTAGTAGTCAATCTAGACATTCAGACTGTGCTAATTTAGGGCTCATGCACATGATCTTTGGATGCTTTGCGGTCCGCAAAACCCGGGCACGAGGAAAACAGAACGTCCAGCAGCTAATAGAACAGGCCTATCCTTGTACGTAATGTGGACAATAATCGGACATGTTTTATATTTTTGCGGAACAGACATACGGACACAAAATGCACATGGAGCCATTTCCGCCCCATTGTGGCCCCTTTGAAGTGAATGGTTCTGCATACGGGCCGCAAAAAAAAAAAAAACACAGAACAGACACTGAAAAAATACGGTCGTATGCATGAGCCCTTATAATGAGGCCTGAGTCTCATCATAAACAGATGTAGCAGAGATGAGTTTGCCTGCCAGTTTCATGCTGAAGCCTGCTGGGACCAAGATAAAGTTTGAAGATTGATTCTGATGAACGTTTATTCAAGTAAAGCTGCTGTTCAAATACATACAAGGTCTGGACTCAAGTTTTCTTGCAAATTCCTCAGTTATTCCCCCTATTTATTGCTGGGGGTCCAGCCGTATCCAGGTAGGAGCACCGTGACACACAAAGGGACATTTTATGCTGCACTATACCACTTGGCATTGCTATACCTGTGTCGCATTACATAGAGGGCCCTTAGTGTAGGTGGCCGTTGCAGGTTCAGTACTGGAAATGATGGGTTCACTTCACACCTAAAACACATATTACTGACAGCACAGTCACTTCTCACCTTAAGTCATAGTTTCCGCAGAAGTCACTCTCATCATCCTCTACACTGTCACTTGCAAGTTGCTTACAGAGGAAGGAAATCCCAACTCCCGTGGCACAGGGCACTAAACTTTCTCTGCTGGGCGCTAGGCAAGCCAATCAGCAGCAGGCTCTGCAAGCACCGCTAATGCTGATTGGCCAGCCCAGCACCCAGCAGTGAGACAACATAGAGCGCTAGTCGGGACTCCAGCAGGTGCAGCGCTAGCCACTGATGATGTGCTGAGTAAAGGGAGGCCCCGAGGACAGGACAAAGGAAGCAGGGAGTTGGGAAGCGGAGCCTGAGCCCCGGGCAGCGACTCAAGACAGGAGCGAGAAATAAGAGTAATTAGGAGGAGGGGATTTTTGGCCAATATCGGGCCCCCCTCCTCCAGGTGCCCCATAGCAGCAGCGTATTCTGCCTCCATTGGAGGTGCATGGCTGACTGTACCTCAATTTTTTTATTTCATTTTTTTTCAGTAGGATCTATATAAGATGCCATGCATGCAACCATATCCATTTTGCGGTCTGAAAATCGCTGATCTGCAAAAAATATGGATGTGGTCCATGTTACATCCACATTTTTTGCGGACCTGTTGACTTCAATGGGTATGTGGTCCGGAGATAGTTTCTGTCAAAACAAAACTTTCCCCTCTCCACAGAATATCTGGGACCACCACTGATCACGAGAACTGGATCCGGCGCCCCTTACTAATGAAGTGGCAGGTCGAGCGTGCACATAGGGACTGCTGGAGATAGAAGAGTACAATGCTCAGCTATTTCCAGAAGTCCCATAGACACTGAATGAAGCAGAAGGGAACATGGTTGACCTACAATTCCATTTTTTGGGGGACACAGGATTCCCCTTCTCATGATCATGGGGAACCCAGCAGTCCCCACCGATCAGATACTTATTCCCTATCCTGTAGGTAGGGGATAATAAAATAAGCTGAGCTGTAAAACCAAGAAAGGCCATCACTATCTGATCAGCAGGGTCCGACACCCTGCACCCCCATCCAGTTGACTATGAAGATTCATAAAGAGGCTCAGACACACCACTACTTAATATACACTGACTTCTTTATTAACTGCAAGGTATCAAATGTACAGTAATAGATGTTATCATTAGAAGTCAGGGCACTGGTCTTAAATGTGGCCCTGTTGATGATGGGGCTTTGACTCATGAAGAGTCGGGCCTTCAGCACTCAGGAGAGGAAAAACCCCCAGTGGAGGAAACCTCTAGGGAACCATGGCTGAAGGACTGCCCTTCCCCTAGGCGGTGGAGGAAATCGATGTCACATGACAAGGACGGTAGATTTTTCCTTCAATCAATGGTAAATGTCAAGTGCGTTGACTTCTGCAGAGACCAAGCCTGGAATCTGCCTTTTGATGCAGCAGGAAACTCACTTCTTCGGTGAATACATTTGACTGCGGAAAGTCCGGTGAATGACAAGTCCAGTGATTATTGCAGAGACCAAGCCTGGAATCTGCCTTTGGTGCAGCAGGAAACTCACTTCTTCGGTGAATACATCTGACTGCGGAAAGTCCGGTGAATGACAAGTCCAGTGGTGAATGCAGAGACCGAGCCCGGAATCTGCCTCTTAATGCAGCAGGAAACTCACTTCTTCGGTGAATACATCTGACTGCGGAAAGTCCGGTGAATGACAAGTCCAGTGGTGAACGCAGAGACCGAGCCCGGAATCTGCCTCTTAATGCAGCAGGAAACTCACTTCTTTGGTGAATACATCTGTCTGCGGAAAGTCCGGTGAATGTCAAGTCCAGTGGTTATTGCAGAGACCAAGCCTGGAATCTGCCTTTGGTGCAGCAGGAAACTCACTTATTCGGTGAATACGTCTGACTGCAGAAAGTCCGGTGGGTGAGTGCAGAGACCGAGCCCGGAATCTGCCTCTTGCTGAAGCGCAGGTAATCTGATCCTGACATGGTGGCCACCATGTCGTTGACTTGTGGTAGAGTCATCACCTCCAGCTGTATCCCATATTCATTGCCAGGACACAGCGAGACCCCCGCTCTGGTACAGTGATCTGCAGATGTGAAAAATATAACTAATTATGACTGAACATGGAGCAGCGGAAAGTTACATGTAAGTGACACACAATTTACTCCCGGTCACTGTGGGTCATTGTAATCCCTTTAACTGTATTATACTTGGGTCCGTGTTTCTAACAGCGATACCAACGCTTATCATTTTCATTGACTGTTATAGCTGTTATTCTTGTTCTGGGACCTACTGCTGTATCCAACATAAACAGAATGCACCTTACAATTGTGGGCTGATTTATTTTCATCTTTATAGGGTTTGGAGCTCAGTTTTTCTGATACAAATTGCCAAAACCCCTGCTTTCTTACACACCCTAGTGGTGACTGCAGATAGTTAGAATTTTATTATACTTTTATGCCATGTATCAGGCGATTTGGACGAATTTCGACTAATGGCCACTGAGAGAATCTAAACCCTAAATTATTTTGTGTCATCACTCTGGTGGTGCCTCCAGAACTTAGCATCATGTCTGTTATTATTATGAGCTCCTGTCATAAATCACATTACATTTTATGACTCCTGTAGCAAGGATCTTACCTTATTTATGGCTCTTTTTGGTTCTTAAGACCAATCAATACCTTCCAGCAGGGGTCACTGGTGAAGATCAGGAGATGGTTTATTTTGCGCCTCATTTTGTCTCAGACCTCTGGTGATCCGATCTGCTGCAATTGCCTTCTTAACCCCAGGCTGTTTTTATTTCCAGTGGTGACCAGTGAATACCGCTGTGTCCAAATTAGACAGAAAACACCATAAATATCAAGAAGCTGAAAAATCACAAATCATCAATATACTCAATGAAGATACAAGGTCTTCTCATGGATGCAGTCCCTATCATCTGATAGTCTGACACATGTTCCCGGGACACAACTTCCTGATAATCAGGTCTCTGGGACTGAGTTAAAATAATAAATTAGGACACCCCCACATTAATAGGTATAACTATAGACACAGCAAAGTTATGGGGCCCATAGGCTAAAAGGCCAATGTTTGTGAGGATTATCCAGAACCTTTGGTGGTTGTCTAAGTACTTACTACACATACATATATTATCACATGAGAAGACTTTATTACAATCAGTACAGGAAGATGATCAAACTCAGAAAAGTCACTGGTTACTTACCGATGCCAACAAGTCTGTGGGTTCTAGACCTGTACCATGGATCAGCGGTTGTAATCTGGGGTCAGGTAGAGACTGCAGCTTTGGTGACGTAGAGGATCCAGGTCTGTTTCAGTAATATCAGGCTTCTGGTCAGGGCGATCTCTTGGCCCATCATAGACTCGACATGTCATGAAAGACATGGAGTCGCTAATTGACCTTTTTGGGAAAGCCTGTGATCCTGCCATTCTGCAGGCAGGATATTAGATGGTCTCTCATCACGTTGTGCTGGAAGATTGCCGTGGGTTCACCGTCATCTGCCAGAAACTCAAAGGCAAATGCTATGGCGAACACCCCACAGTCATAGGTGTTTCTTTGCTGATCCACGTTGAGAAATTTTAGATGTTTCAGGGGCTCATGGACCACTACACTGTAGATGTTATTAATCTGCTGGCAAACAGATAGAGGCAAATTGCTGGTCTTGATGCTGTCGGCAACTAGGATGTCGCCATTTTTGAAGCAGGTAGTCAGCCAGTGCACCCTGTCCTCGTCGTAGTGGATTTGTACGGCCTTCTTTAGCACACTGTATCCTGGAAAGAGAATAGCAGCTGCGGGCTGCAGGCCATCGACGTCTCCAAACTGATTCTGCAGGAGATCCTGGGCCTTGTTAATGATGTCATCAACCAGCATGCCTTCCTGGCCGCTGCTCTTCAGGATGGATAAGTGCTCTGTAGACAAGTTGTTCAGTGCTCTCCAGGTATAGGCCATCTCCACTTGTGGTGTTCCCAGCTCCGGGCTTCCTACATCGTTCGTAGATGGAGCGGACATGTTTTCTGCCGCAGCTCTTTTGGCTGGTGGAAGTGTCCCGGACTGACTGTCATTGGAGGTTGGTGCTTTCCTTTTAAGACTGGCTTTGGAAGCTTCACAAGATGCCTTCAAAAGGTCTTCAGCAGACTCAGTCATTTTCTTGTCCTGTTTTTGACGAGTCTTTCTATTATATCGTCGCTTACAGCTCTTTGGTGTTTTTTTAGCAGGTGGTGCTTTGTGGTCAAGGAATGGCTCCACAGCATCAGTGTCCCGGGGTCTTTTTTGTGGGGGTTCCCCCCTTTCTGGTATTTCTCCCAGGGACATGCCTTGTGGTATTACGGGCCCCTCATGTGCAACTTTTGGATCAGCAATAAAATTGGTTGGTGTCTTCTCAGCTGTGTCATGGCGGATGACATGGTTTTTACGTCTTAAGACAACTGACCTGAAGAAGCTCCTGGCCTGTGTCATGATAGTTGATTTCTTGGCCAGGAAGCTGGAGTTCCTGATCAGAGTTCTCCATTTTTGATTCAATTTCCTGAATCGGGTCAGAAAGAATGAGCCAATCGACATGCAGGATGAGAGAGAGTTGACCAGCAGCCGCCGATCAACATAGCGCCGACGCCTATGAATCCTCATGATGGCGTCCAATCTTCTTTCTGAAGTCGTGTGCAACTTGGAGTCACACCTTCACAAATTTGTCATTGTGATGTCATCCAGTGACATCACAGCTGTAGGCCCAGTTCTAGAACATTCTATGCAAATGTGGTGACATCACAATGCTGTGCCAGGATGAAGGCCAGATTATTTTAACCACTTAATGACCAGAGCACATAATATGTTAATTAACTAAGATGTACGGATAGTGTTTGTTTAATGGATGCAGATTTTCCGTTTTCGAGAATACATTGATTTTTACTTTTACAGTACATTTTGTGCTTTGCATTTTTAGTTTGATTTGGTTGCTGATTATTATTTTTTTAATCTGTATAGTTCCAAAACTTAGGGGGTCAGATCTTTATATTATATGAAACACTCTAATACTTTAAATAAAATTACATCATGCCGATGCTACAGAAACTCTTTTCTGAAAAGTAAGGAAGAGATTCCTGTCCATCGTTGATTGCTTGGAAAAGGCCTCGTCATAAGAAGGTCTGCAGTGTATGAGATGTGTATTTTTGTGTTGTGCCCACACTGGTGATTAGAGAGGGGTTGTCCAAATTGTCAATTTAATTTCAGCCACCCATTGACACCAGAGTAATATGCAAGTGGTACACAACCATAATACAGCCCCCAAAGTAGTCTATGGGGCCTTACTGTACCCAAGGGCATAACTAGGTGCAAAATTTGGAAACACCCCAAGCAACTTCCCCAAAACCTCTCCTCCCGCAGCGAGTCCTGCACCGTTCAGCCCAAGGAGTCATGGGTTTACTAATCAATGGCTGATGAAAGCAGCTCCCCAGGCCCCTCCCCCTTATTAATGCCCCTCCCCTCCATGCAGCAGCTTCCTGATAGTCCTCTTCTCTCTGAGGGTTTGGGTCCCTGTAGTTTATAATCTTCTATCCTTACTGTAACCTAATCATCTCTCCACGTACTGACCTTCCACTTACACACAGCAGCAAAATTGAACAGGCCATGCTGCAGTGTAAAGCATGAGGGAGATACAGAACAGCAGACCAAGTTTATATGTAGACAGAACCTCCTATACACAATGCAGCTAAGCTGCAGTCACTGATCTTAAGGCTGTCTAGTCCTGCAGCAGATTTATCACAGTGGCTCAGGCTGGATGATAAATCTGGTGCAGGAATAGACACTTTTCTCTAACTCGCTACCAACTATTGGTTGGCTTACTTTGCAACAGAAGTTTATGCCATAATTGTGGTGCAAAATTAGGCCACACCCCTTCTGACAATGCTCCACCGCCTTTCAAGCAAGTCAGAAAAAATGTGCAAACCCTAGTTGCACCAAAATGGCGCCAGATTTTAGATGCACACATAAGTAAATTTCAGTGGATTAGTAAATTTGGGTCATTGCAGGCCATTTATTATTACCCCCTATGCCCGAAACTGGGGTAAAAAATAAGTCACTCGGCCCAGTTTTGTGACTTTCTGAATGCCAATGCCCCTAAATTTAGGCACACACAGTGTTGTTACACTCTGAGGAGTGGCAGAGGCGGGGACCGTTTTCTGGCATATAAATGCCGATTTAAATCTACTCCACCTAGGGGCTGGTGTAGTAGTCAATCTAGACATACAGACTGTGCTAATTTAGGGCTCATGCACATGATCTTTGGATGCTTTGCGGTCCGCAAATTGCAGATCCGCAAAACCCGGGCACGAGGAAAACAGAACGTCCAGCAGCTAATAGAACAGGCCTATCCTTGTACGTAATGTGGACAATAATCGGACATGTTTTATATTTTTGCGGAACAGACATACGGACACAAAATGCACATGGAGCCATTTCCGCCCCATTGTGGCCCCTTTGAAGTGAATGGTTCTGCATACGGGCCGCAAAAAAAAAAAAACACAGAACAGACACTGAAAAAATACGGTCGTATGCATGAGCCCTTATAATGAGGCCTGAGTCTCATCATAAACAGATGTAGCAGAGATGAGTTTGCCTGCCAGTTTCATGCTGAAGCCTGCTGGGACCAAGATAAAGTTTGAAGATTGATTCTGATGAACGTTTATTCAAGTAAAGCTGCTGTTCAAATACATACAAGGTCTGGACTCAAGTTTTCTTGCAAATTCCTCAGTTATTCCCCCTATTTATTGCTGGGGGTCCAGCCGTATCCAGGTAGGAGCACCGTGACACACAAAGGGACATTTTATGCTGCACTATACCACTTGGCATTGCTATACCTGTGTCGCATTACATAGAGGGCCCTTAGTGTAGGTGGCCGTTGCAGGTTCAGTACTGGAAATGATGGGTTCACTTCACACCTAAAACACATATTACTGACAGCACAGTCACTTCTCACCTTAAGTCATAGTTTCCGCAGAAGTCACTCTCATCATCCTCTACACTGTCACTTGCAAGTTGCTTACAGAGGAAGGAAATCCCAACTCCCGTGGCACAGGGCACTAAACTTTCTCTGCTGGGCGCTAGGCAAGCCAATCAGCAGCAGGCTCTGCAAGCACCGCTAATGCTGATTGGCCAGCCCAGTGTCACAACCAGACAGCTGAGAAGCTCTGACAGAGGCCTTTCAGAACCTCCTCCTTGAATTTCTGTGTTGTGGTATTCAGCTCCTCCTCTCGTCAGCCTCTCTCAGCTGTCATGTCTTAATTGCTTCCCTTTAAATGCCTCCTCAGAATGCTTTTCTGAGCGGCTTATATTTCCTCCTGGAGTGTGTGTGCACGCTGATCTGTCCTCCTCTTTGCTTCAAAGCTAAGTGTACTTTTATATGTTTATATCTGTTTGCTGGATCCCAGATGACCCTGACTCCCTCCGTGTCTTGTGTAGGGAGCCGGTGGTCGTGTCCCCTCACTATTGTAGGGTGCTCAGGGCTTTATAGTCAAGGTTCGTGGATATGCAAACCTCCACCATTAGGATCTTTGCATAGGCTGAGCAGCCAGGGAAAGTGCCAGGTCTTCTGCAGGGGTCTCCCTTGGTTCCTTAGTTTTTGGATCCAGCGAGTCGTTTATACATGTTGCTTTGCCTTGTTACCTGTACACATTCCGTGACATTATAAGCCGCCAAAACCGTCTTAAGCATGGATCCGGTTTCACTTTTGGCTGAACGCTTCCAGGGTCTTTCATTGGAGGTAGCTGACCTCCGTAAGACTTTGTCTCAGCTTCAAGTGACCGGTTCAGCTTGCGTTCATGGAGCTTGTTCTGAGCCTAAGATCTCGCTCCCGGATACGTTCTCCGGGGGTAGTGAGAATTTTGTGCGTTTTAGAGAGGCTTGCAAACTCCATTTTCGCCTTCTTCCCCATTCTTCTGGTGATGAGGAACGGAGGGTGGGGATCATTATATCGCTGCTCAGGGGTAACGCTCAGTCCTGGGCCTTTTCGCTGCCGGAGGGGGCACGGCCCCTCCGTTCAGTGGATGAATTCTTTTTAGCCCTGGGTCAGATATATGATGATCCGGATCGTATTGCTCTGGCGGAGTCTAGACTACGTCTCCTATGCCAGGGTAAACAATCCGCAGAAATATACTGCTCAGAATTTCGGAGTTGGGCAGCTGATACTGGTTGGAATGATGCTGCACTCCGAAGTCAATTTTGCCATGGTCTTTCAGAGGGATTGAAAGATGCATTTGCCTTTCATGAAAGGCCTATTTCTTTGGACTCTGCTATGTCTCAGGCCGTTCGTATTGACAGGCGTCTTAGAGAGAGAGGAGAGATCTCTCCTTCCTGTCATACTCGGTCCCAGGACTGTGCAGCGGTCCCATTCTCTGCGCAGGGGTCTCAGTCGCTGTCAGCCCCTTCTGAGCAGGAGCCCATGCAGCTGGGGTTGATTGCTTCTGACAATAGAAGATTCAGCCCGCATGAGAGGGTTTGTTTTTGTTGTGGAGGTATTAATCATTTGGCAAATATTTGTCCCTCTAGGAGATTCAGGCAGTTCTCTGGGTATAATAAAGAAACAAAGAGGAAAAAATCTTTGAAAAATGTTCCGTCTGTTACTATTGGCAGGATTGAGGCGGAAATTGAAGATTTTCCGTTTGCTTGTAGTTCCCGTTTTGTCCTGCCGGCTAGGGTGGCGCTAGAGAGCAAGAACATTTTTTGTGAGATTTTTGTGGATAGTGGAGCAGCGGTTAATCTCATTGATAATCACTTTGCGATAACTCATGGTTTCCAGGTGTGCGCTTTGAGAAAGGATATTCCTGTGTTTTCTATCGATTCCGCTCCACTTTCTCAGAAGTCATTAAAGGGCATAGTTCACAATATCCGTTTAATTGTGAGTGATGCTCATGTTGAGGATGTGTCATGTTTCGTCCTTAGCGGTTTGCCGACTCCTCTAGTGTTGGGGCTACCCTGGCTCACTAAACATAACCCCACCATTGATTGGCAAGCAAGGCAAATAAATGGTTGGAGTGACTTTTGCAGAGAGAATTGCCTCACGACATCTGTTTCTGAGGTTGCTACTAAGACTGTACCATCTTTTCTCTCTGAATTTTCGGATGTCTTCTCTGAGAGTGGAGTTCAGGATTTGCCCCCGCACAGGGAGTACGATTGCCCTATTAATCTCATCCCAGACGCCAAGCTGCCTAAATCTCGTTTATACAATCTTTCCCAACCTGAGAGGATCGCTATGCGTACTTATATCTCTGAGAGTCTGAGAAAGGGACACATACGACCCTCAAAGTCACCTGTTGCCGCTGGTTTTTTCTTTGTTAAGAAAAAAGATGGTTCTTTAAGACCTTGTCTGGATTTCAGGGAGCTGAACAATATCACAATTCGTGACCCTTATCCGCTTCCTCTGATCCCGGACCTGTTTAACCAGGTTGTTGGGGCTAAAGTCTTTTCCAAATTAGATTTAAGAGGGGCATACAACCTGGTCAGGGTCAGAGAAGGGGACGAATGGAAGACGGCCTTCAATACCCCTGAGGGCCATTTTGAGAATTTGGTTATGCCTTTTGGGTTGATGAATGCCCCAGCCGTTTTTCAGCATTTCGTGAACAGCATTTTTTATCATTTGATGGGAAAATTTGTATTGGTGTATTTGGATGACATTTTGATTTTTTCTCCCGATTTCAAAACTCATAAGGAACATTTACGTCAGGTCTTGCTCATCCTGCGGGAGAATAAACTATATGCGAAACTGGAAAAATGTGTGTTTGCGGTTCCAGAAATTCAATTTCTGGGGTTTCTTCTCTCCGCTTCTGGTTTTCGCATGGACCCCGAGAAGGTCCGCGCTGTGCTTGAGTGGGAGCTTCCTGAGAATCAAAAGGCGCTGATGCGTTTTTTGGGCTTTGCCAATTATTACAGGAAGTTCATTTTGAATTATTCTTCTATTGTTAAACCACTCACTGATATGACCAGAAAGGGGGTAGATTTTTCTTCTTGGTCAGTAGAGGCGCGTAAGGCCTTTTCTGATATCAAGGAGAGTTTTGCTTCCGCTCCCATCTTGGTGCAACCTGATGTTTCATTACCCTTCATAGTTGAGGTTGATGCTTCTGAGGTGGGTGTGGGGGCGGTCTTGTCTCAGGGTTCCTCTCCTGCCAATTGGCGACCGTGTGCCTTTTTCTCAAGAAAACTCTCCTCCGCAGAGAGAAATTACGATGTGGGAGATAGGGAATTGTTGGCCATCAAGTTGGCTTTTGAGGAATGGCGCCATTGGCTAGAGGGGGCCAGACACCCTATTACCGTATTTACTGACCATAAAAATCTGGCCTACTTGGAGTCAGCCAAGCGTCTGAACCCGAGACAGGCCAGATGGTCGTTGTTCTTTTCTAGGTTTAATTTTGTTGTCACGTTCCGCCCTGGAGTTAAGAATGTGAAGGCAGATGCCCTGTCACGTTGTTTTCCGGGAGGCGGGAATTTTGAAGACCCGGGTCCCATTTTGGCTGAAGGTGTGGTGGTCTCTGCTCTTTTTCCTGAATTGGAGGCAGAGGTGCAGGCAGCCCAGTCAGAGGCTCCTGATCTTTGTCCTCCTGGGAGGTTGTTTGTGCCTCTCGCTTTAAGACACAAGATTTTTAAAGAACACCACGATACGGTCCTTGCTGGGCACCCGGGGGTAAGAGCCACACTGGATCTCATCGCTCGGAGATTCTGGTGGCCTGCGCTTCGTAAGTCGGTTGAGGGTTTTGTGGCAGCCTGCGAGACTTGCGCTCGTGCCAAGGTCCCTCATTCACGGCCATCAGGTCCTCTCCTTCCCTTACCCATTCCTTCCCGTCCTTGGACACATCTGTCCATGGACTTTATCACGGACCTGCCTCGTTCCTCGGGGAAGACTGTGATTCTGGTGGTGGTGGACCGTTTTAGCAAAATGGTGCATTTCATCCCTTTTCCTGGTTTGCCCAATGCTAAGACGCTGGCGCAGGCATTTGTTGATCACATTGTCAAGTTGCACGGTATTCCTTCAGACATAGTCTCTGATAGGGGCACGCAGTTTGTTTCCAGATTCTGGAAGGCTTTCTGTTCTCGCTTGGGGGTTCGGTTGTCATTCTCTTCTGCTTTCCACCCGCAGTCGAATGGCCAGACAGAGCGCGTCAATCAGAATCTGGAGACATATCTGCGTTGTTTTGTGGCGGAGAATCAAGAGGATTGGTGTTCTTTTTTGTCCCTTGCTGAGTTTGCTTTAAATAACCGTCGTCAGGAGTCCTCTGATAAGTCACCATTTTTTGGTGCATATGGGTTTCATCCACAGTTTGGGACTTTCTCGGGAGAGGGGTCTTCTGGTTTACCTGATGAGGACAGATTCTCCTCGTCTTTGTCATCTATTTGGCAAAAGATTCAAGAGAATCTAAAGAGCATGAGTGAGAGATATAAGCGTGTGGCTGATAAGAGACGTGTGCTTGGTCCGGACCTGAATGTTGGTGATCTGGTGTGGTTGTCTACCAAGAATATCAAATTGAAGGTTCCCTCCTGGAAGTTGGGTCCTAGGTTTATTGGGCCTTACAAAATCCTGTCTGTCATCAATCCTGTTGCATACCGTCTTGATCTTCCTCAGACTTGGAAGATCCATAATGTTTTTCATAAGTCCTTATTGAAACCTTATGTTCAACCCATTGTACCCTCGCCTTTGCCTCCTCCTCCGATTATGGTTGATGGGAATCTTGAATTCCAGGTCTCTAGGATTGTGGATTCTCGTCTTGTCCGCGGTTCTCTTCAGTACCTTGTTCAGTGGGAGGGGTATGGTCCTGAGGAGAGGATGTGGGTCCCAGTGACGGACATTAAGGCCTCTCGTCTCATCAGGGCATTCCATAGGTCCCATCCTGAGAAGGTGGGCTCTGAGTGTCCGGAGTCCACTCGTAGAGGGAGGGGTACTGTCACAACCAGACAGCTGAGAAGCTCTGACAGAGGCCTTTCAGAACCTCCTCCTTGAATTTCTGTGTTGTGGTATTCAGCTCCTCCTCTCGTCAGCCTCTCTCAGCTGTCATGTCTTAATTGCTTCCCTTTAAATGCCTCCTCAGAATGCTTTTCTGAGCGGCTTATATTTCCTCCTGGAGTGTGTGTGCACGCTGATCTGTCCTCCTCTTTGCTTCAAAGCTAAGTGTACTTTTATATGTTTATATCTGTTTGCTGGATCCCAGATGACCCTGACTCCCTCCGTGTCTTGTGTAGGGAGCCGGTGGTCGTGTCCCCTCACTATTGTAGGGTGCTCAGGGCTTTATAGTCAAGGTTCGTGGATATGCAAACCTCCACCATTAGGATCTTTGCATAGGCTGAGCAGCCAGGGAAAGTGCCAGGTCTTCTGCAGGGGTCTCCCTTGGTTCCTTAGTTTTTGGATCCAGCGAGTCGTTTATACATGTTGCTTTGCCTTGTTACCTGTACACATTCCGTGACACCCAGCACCCAGCAGTGAGACAACATAGAGTGCTAGTCGGGACTCCAGCAGGTGCAGCGCTAGCCACTGATGATGTGCTGAGTAAAGGGAGGCCCCGAGGACAGGACAAAGGAAGCAGGGAGTTGGGAAACGGAGCCTGAGCCCCGGGCAGCGACTCAAGACAGGAGCGAGAAATAAGAGTAATTAGGAGGAGGGGATTTTTGTCCAATATCGGGCCCCCCTCCTCCAGGTGCCCCATAGCAGCAGCGTATTCTGCCTCCATTGGAGGTGCATGGCTGACTGTACCTCAATTTTTTTATTTCATTTTTTTTCAGTAGGATCTATATAAGATGCCATGCATGCAACCATATCCATTTTGCGGTCTGAAAATCGCTGATCTGCAAAAAATATGGATGTGGTCCATGTTACATCCACATTTTTTGCGGACCTGTTGACTTCAATGGGTATGTGGTCCGGAGATAGTTTCTGTCAAAACAAAACTTTCCCCTCTCCACAGAATATCTGGGACCACCACTGATCACGAGAACTGGATCCGGCGCCCCTTACTAATGAAGTGGCAGGTCGAGCGTGCACATAGGGACTGCTGGAGATAGAAGAGTACAATGCTCAGCTATTTCCAGAAGTCCCATAGACACTGAATGAAGCAGAAGGGAACATGGTTGACCTACAATTCCATTTTTTGGGGGACACAGGATTCACCTTCTCATGATCATGGGGAACCCAGCAGTCCCCACCGATCAGATACTTATTCCCTATCCTGTAGGTAGGGGATAAAAAAATAAGCTGAGCTGTAAAACCAAGAAAGGCCATCACTATCTGATCAGCAGGGTCCGACACCCTGCACCCCCATCCAGTTGACTATGAAGATTCATAAAGAGGCTCAGACACACCACTACTTAATATACACTGACTTCTTTATTAACTGCAAGGTATCAAATGTACAGTAATAGATGTTATCATTAGAAGTCAGGGCACTGGTCTTAAATGTGGCCCTGTTGATGATGGGGCTTTGACTCATGAAGAGTCGGGCCTTCAGCACTCAGGAGAGGAAAAACCCCCAGTGGAGGAAACCTCTAGGGAACCATGGCTGAAGGACTGCCCTTCCCCTAGGCGGTGGAGGAAATCGATGTCACATGACAAGGACGGTAGATTTTTCCTTCAATCAATGGTAAATGTCAAGTGCGTTGACTTCTGCAGAGACCAAGCCTGGAATCTGCCTTTTTATGCAGCAGGAAACTCACTTCTTCGGTGAATACATTTGACTGCGGAAAGTCCGGTGAATGACAAGTCCAGTGATTATTGCAGAGACCAAGCCTGGAATCTGCCTCTTAATGCAGCAGGAAACTCACTTCTTCGGTGAATACATCTGACTGCGGAAAGTCCGGTGAATGACAAGTCCAGTGGTGAACGCAGAGACCGAGCCCGGAATCTGCCTCTTAATGCAGCAGGAAACTCACTTCTTTGGTGAATACATCTGTCTGCGGAAAGTCCGGTGAATGTCAAGTCCAGTGGTTATTGCAGAGACCAAGCCTGGAATCTGCCTTTGGTGCAGCAGGAAACTCACTTATTCGGTGAATACGTCTGACTGCAGAAAGTCCGGTGGGTGAGTGCAGAGACCGAGCCCGGAATCTGCCTCTTGCTGAAGCGCAGGTAATCTGATCCTGACATGGTGGCCACCATGTCGTTGACTTGTGGTAGAGTCATCACCTCCAGCTGTATCCCATATTCATTGCCAGGACACAGCGAGACCCCCGCTCTGGTACAGTGATCTGCAGATGTGAAAAATATAACTAATTATGACTGAACATGGAGCAGCGGAAAGTTACATGTAAGTGACACACAATTTACTCCCGGTCACTGTGGGTCATTGTAATCCCTTTAACTGTATTATACTTGGGTCCGTGTTTCTAACAGCGATACCAACGCTTATCATTTTCATTGACTGTTATAGCTGTTATTCTTGTTCTGGGACCTACTGCTGTATCCAACATAAACAGAATACACCTTACAATTGTGGGCTGATTTATTTTCATCTTTATAGGGTTTGGAGCTCAGTTTTTCTGATACAAATTGCCAAAACCCCTGCTTTCTTACACACCCTAGTGGTGACTGCAGATAGTTAGAATTTTATTATACTTTTATGCCATTTATCAGGCGATTTGGACGAATTTCGACTAATGGCCACTGAGAGAATCTTAACCCTAAATTATTTTGTGTCATCACTCTGGTGGTGCCTCCAGAACTTAGCATCATGTCTGTTATTATTATGAGCTCCTGTCATAAATCACATTACATTTTATGACTCCTGTAGCAAGGATCTTACCTTATTTATGGCTCTTTTTGGTTCTTAAGACCAATACCTTCCAGCAGGGGTCACTGGTGAAGATCAGGAGATGGTTTATTTTGCGCCTCATTTTGTCTCAGACCTCTGGTGATCCGATCTGCTGCAATTGCCTTCTTAACCCCAGGCTGTTTTTATTTCCAGTGGTGACCAGTGAATACCGCTGTGTCCAAATTAGACAGAAAACACCATAAATATCAAGAAGCTGAAAAATCACAAATCATCAATATACTCAATGAAGATACAAGGTCTTCTCATGGATGCAGTCCCTATCATCTGATAGTCTGA
This sequence comes from Bufo gargarizans, assembly GCF_014858855.1. NCBI lineage: Eukaryota > Metazoa > Chordata > Amphibia > Anura > Bufonidae > Bufo > Bufo gargarizans. Next base: position 288,980,677 of record NC_058085.1, on the reverse strand, counting down.
CACATGTTCCCGGGACACAACTTCCTGATAATCAGGTCTCTGGGACTGAGTTAAAATAATAAATTAGGACACCCCCACATTAATAGGTATAACTATAGACACAGCAAAGTTATGGGGCCCATAGGCTAAAAGGCCAATGTTTGTGAGGATTATCCAGAACCTTTGGTGGTTGTCTAAGTACTTACTACACATACATATATTATCACATGAGAAGACTTTATTACAATCAGTACAGGAAGATGATCAAACTCAGAAAAGTCACTGGTTACTTACCGATGCCAACAAGTCTGTGGGTTCTAGACCTGTACCATGGATCAGCGGTTGTAATCTGGGGTCAGGTAGAGACTGCAGCTTTGGTGACGTAGAGGATCCAGGTCTGTTTCAGTAATATCAGGCTTCTGGTCAGGGCGATCTCTTGGCCCATCATAGACTCGACATGTCATGAAAGACATGGAGTCGCTAATTGACCTTTTTGGGAAAGCCTGTGATCCTGCCATTCTGCAGGCAGGATATTAGATGGTCTCTCATCACGTTGTGCTGGAAGATTGCCGTGGGTTCACCGTCATCTGCCAGAAACTCAAAGGCAAATGCTATGGCGAACACCCCACAGTCATAGGTGTTTCTTTGCTGATCCACGTTGAGAAATTTTAGATGTTTCAGGGGCTCATGGACCACTACACTGTAGATGTTATTAATCTGCTGGCAAACAGATAGAGGCAAATTGCTGGTCTTGATGCTGTCGGCAACTAGGATGTCGCCATTTTTGAAGCAGGTAGTCAGCCAGTGCACCCTGTCCTCGTCGTAGTGGATTTGTACGGCCTTCTTTAGCACACTGTATCCTGGAAAGAGAATAGCAGCTGCGGGCTGCAGGCCATCGACGTCTCCAAACTGATTCTGCAGGAGATCCTGGGCCTTGTTAATGATGTCATCAACCAGCATGCCTTCCTGGCCGCTGCTCTTCAGGATGGATAAGTGCTCTGGAGACAAGTTGTTCAGTGCTCTCCAGGTATAGGCCATCTCCACTTGTGGTGTTCCCAGCTCTGGGCTTCCTACATCGTTCGTAGATGGAGCGGACATGTTTTCTGCCGCAGCTCTTTTGGCTGGTGGAAGTGTCCCGGACTGACTGTCATTGGAGGTTGGTGCTTTCCTTTTAAGACTGGCTTTGGAAGCTTCACAAGATGCCTTCAAAAGGTCTTCAGCAGACTCAGTCATTTTCTTGTCCTGTTTTTGACGAGTCTTTCTATTATATCGTCGCTTACAGCTCTTTGGTGTTTTTTTAGCAGGTGGTGCTTTGTGGTCAAGGAATGGCTCCACAGCATCAGTGTCCCGGGGTCTTTTTTGTGGGGGTTCCCCCCTTTCTGGTATTTCTCCCAGGGACATGCCTTGTGGTATTACGGGCCCCTCATGTGCAACTTTTGGATCAGCAATAAAATTGGTTGGTGTCTTCTCAGCTGTGTCATGGCGGATGACATGGTTTTTACGTCTTAAGACAACTGACCTGAAGAAGCTCCTGGCCTGTGTCATGATAGTTGATTTCTTGGCCAGGAAGCTGGAGTTCCTGATCAGAGTTCTCCATTTTTGATTCAATTTCCTGAATCGGGTCAGAAAGAATGAGCCAATCGACATGCAGGATGAGAGAGAGTTGACCAGCAGCCGCCGATCAACATAGCGCCGACGCCTATGAATCCTCATGATGGCGTCCAATCTTCTTTCTGAAGTCGTGTGCAACTTGGAGTCACACCTTCACAAATTTGTCATTGTGATGTCATCCAGTGACATCACAGCTGTAGGCCCAGTTCTAGAACATTCTATGCAAATGTGGTGACATCACAATGCTGTGCCAGGATGAAGGCCAGATTATTTTAACCACTTAATGACCAGAGCACATAATATGTTAATTAACTAAGATGTACGGATAGTGTTTGTTTAATGGATGCAGATTTTCCGTTTTCGAGAATACATTGATTTTTACTTTTACAGTACATTTTGTGCTTTGCATTTTTAGTTTGATTTGGTTGCTGATTATTTTTTTTTTTAATCTGTATAGTTCCAAAACTTAGGGGGTCAGATCTTTATATTATATGAAACACTCTAATACTTTAAATAAAATTACATCATGCCGATGCTACAGAAACTCTTTTCTGAAAAGTAAGGAAGAGATTCCTGTCCATCGTTGATTGCTTGGAAAAGGCCTCGTCATAAGAAGGTCTGCAGTGTATGAGATGTGTATTTTTGTGTTGTGCCCACACTGGTGATTAGAGAGGGGTTGTCCAAATTGTCAATTTAATTTCAGCCACCCATTGACACCAGAGTAATATGCAAGTGGTACACAACCATAATACAGCCCCCAAAGTAGTCTATGGGGCCTTACTGTACCCAAGGGCATAACTAGGTGCAAAATTTGGAAACACCCCAAGCAACTTCCCCAAAACCTCTCCTCCCGCAGCGAGTCCTGCACCGTTCAGCCCAAGGAGTCATGGGTTTACTAATCAATGGCTGATGAAAGCAGCTCCCCAGGCCCCTCCCCCTTATTAATGCCCCTCCCCTCCATGCAGCAGCTTCCTGATAGTCCTCTTCTCTCTGAGGGTTTGGGTCCCTGTAGTTTATAATCTTCTATCCTTACTGTAACCTAATCATCTCTCCACGTACTGACCTTCCACTTACACACAGCAGCAAAATTGAACAGGCCATGCTGCAGTGTAAAGCATGAGGGAGATACAGAACAGCAGACCAAGTTTATATGTAGACAGAACCTCCTATACACAATGCAGCTAAGCTGCAGTCACTGATCTTAAGGCTGTCTAGTCCTGCAGCAGATTTATCACAGTGGCTCAGGCTGGATGATAAATCTGGTGCAGGAATAGACACTTTTCTCTAACTCGCTACCAACTATTGGTTGGCTTACTTTGCAACAGAAGTTTATGCCATAATTGTGGTGCAAAATTAGGCCACACCCCTTCTGACAATGCTCCACCGCCTTTCAAGCAAGTCAGAAAAAATGTGCAAACCCTAGTTGCACCAAAATGGCGCCAGATTTTAGATGCACACATAAGTAAATTTCAGTGGATTAGTAAATTTGGGTCATTGCAGGCCATTTATTATTACCCCCTATGCCCGAAACTGGGGTAAAAAATAAGTCACTCGGCCCAGTTTTGTGACTTTCTGAATGCCAATGCCCCTAAATTTAGGCACACACAGTGTTGTTACACTCTGAGGAGTGGCAGAGGCGGGGACCGTTTTCTGGCATATAAATGCCGATTTAAATCTACTCCACCTAGGGGCTGGTGTAGTAGTCAATCTAGACATACAGACTGTGCTAATTTAGGGCTCATGCACATGATCTTTGGATGCTTTGCGGTCCGCAAATTGCAGATCCGCAAAACCCGGGCACGAGGAAAACAGAACGTCCAGCAGCTAATAGAACAGGCCTATCCTTGTACGTAATGTGGACAATAATCGGACATGTTTTATATTTTTGCGGAACAGACATACGGACACAAAATGCACATGGAGCCATTTCCGCCCCATTGTGGCCCCTTTGAAGTGAATGGTTCTGCATACGGGCCGCAAAAAAAAAAAAAACACAGAACAGACACTGAAAAAATACGGTCGTATGCATGAGCCCTTATAATGAGGCCTGAGTCTCATCATAAACAGATGTAGCAGAGATGAGTTTGCCTGCCAGTTTCATGCTGAAGCCTGCTGGGACCAAGATAAAGTTTGAAGATTGATTCTGATGAACGTTTATTCAAGTAAAGCTGCTGTTCAAATACATACAAGGTCTGGACTCAAGTTTTCTTGCAAATTCCTCAGTTATTCCCCCTATTTATTGCTGGGGGTCCAGCCGTATCCAGGTAGGAGCACCGTGACACACAAAGGGACATTTTATGCTGCACTATACCACTTGGCATTGCTATACCTGTGTCGCATTACATAGAGGGCCCTTAGTGTAGGTGGCCGTTGCAGGTTCAGTACTGGAAATGATGGGTTCACTTCACACCTAAAACACATATTACTGACAGCACAGTCACTTCTCACCTTAAGTCATAGTTTCCGCAGAAGTCACTCTCATCATCCTCTACACTGTCACTTGCAAGTTGCTTACAGAGGAAGGAAATCCCAACTCCCGTGGCACAGGGCACTAAACTTTCTCTGCTGGGCGCTAGGCAAGCCAATCAGCAGCAGGCTCTGCAAGCACCGCTAATGCTGATTGGCCAGCCCAGCACCCAGCAGTGAGACAACATAGAGTGCTAGTCGGGACTCCAGCAGGTGCAGCGCTAGCCACTGATGATGTGCTGAGTAAAGGGAGGCCCCGAGGACAGGACAAAGGAAGCAGGGAGTTGGGAAGCGGAGCCTGAGCCCCGGGCAGCGACTCAAGACAGGAGCGAGAAATAAGAGTAATTAGGAGGAGGGGATTTTTGTCCAATATCGGGCCCCCCTCCTCCAGGTGCCCCATAGCAGCAGCGTATTCTGCCTCCATTGGAGGTGCATGGCTGACTGTACCTCAATTTTTTTATTTCATTTTTTTTCAGTAGGATCTATATAAGATGCCATGCATGCAACCATATCCATTTTGCGGTCTGAAAATCGCTGATCTGCAAAAAATATGGATGTGGTCCATGTTACATCCACATTTTTTGCGGACCTGTTGACTTCAATGGGTATGTGGTCCGGAGATAGTTTCTGTCAAAACAAAACTTTCCCCTCTCCACAGAATATCTGGGACCACCACTGATCACGAGAACTGGATCCGGCGCCCCTTACTAATGAAGTGGCAGGTCGAGCGTGCACATAGGGACTGCTGGAGATAGAAGAGTACAATGCTCAGCTATTTCCAGAAGTCCCATAGACACTGAATGAAGCAGAAGGGAACATGGTTGACCTACAATTCCATTTTTTGGGGGACACAGGATTCCCCTTCTCATGATCATGGGGAACCCAGCAGTCCCCACCGATCAGATACTTATTCCCTATCCTGTAGGTAGGGGATAAAAAAATAAGCTGAGCTGTAAAACCAAGAAAGGCCATCACTATCTGATCAGCAGGGTCCGACACCCTGCACCCCCATCCAGTTGACTATGAAGATTCATAAAGAGGCTCAGACACACCACTACTTAATATACACTGACTTCTTTATTAACTGCAAGGTATCAAATGTACAGTAATAGATGTTATCATTAGAAGTCAGGGCACTGGTCTTAAATGTGGCCCTGTTGATGATGGGGCTTTGACTCATGAAGAGTCGGGCCTTCAGCACTCAGGAGAGGAAAAACCCCCAGTGGAGGAAACCTCTAGGGAACCATGGCTGAAGGACTGCCCTTCCGCTAGGCGGTGGAGGAAATCGATGTCACATGACAAGGACGGTAGATTTTTCCTTCAATCAATGGTAAATGTCAAGTGCGTTGACTTCTGCAGAGACCAAGCCTGGAATCTGCCTTTTGATGCAGCAGGAAACTCACTTCTTCGGTGAATACATTTGACTGCGGAAAGTCCGGTGAATGACAAGTCCAGTGATTATTGCAGAGACCAAGCCTGGAATCTGCCTCTTAATGCAGCAGGAAACTCACTTCTTCGGTGAATACATCTGACTGCGGAAAGTCCGGTGAATGACAAGTCCAGTGGTGAACGCAGAGACCGAGCCCGGAATCTGCCTCTTAATGCAGCAGGAAACTCACTTCTTTGGTGAATACATCTGTCTGCGGAAAGTCCGGTGAATGTCAAGTCCAGTGGTTATTGCAGAGACCAAGCCTGGAATCTGCCTTTGGTGCAGCAGGAAACTCACTTATTCGGTGAATACGTCTGACTGCAGAAAGTCCGGTGGGTGAGTGCAGAGACCGAGCCCGGAATCTGCCTCTTGCTGAAGCGCAGGTAATCTGATCCTGACATGGTGGCCACCATGTCGTTGACTTGTGGTAGAGTCATCACCTCCAGCTGTATCCCATATTCATTGCCAGGACACAGCGAGACCCCCGCTCTGGTACAGTGATCTGCAGATGTGAAAAATATAACTAATTATGACTGAACATGGAGCATCGGAAAGTTACATGTAAGTGACACACAATTTACTCCCGGTCACTGTGGGTCATTGTAATCCCTTTAACTGTATTATACTTGGGTCCGTGTTTCTAACAGCGATACCAACGCTTATCATTTTCATTGACTGTTATAGCTGTTATTCTTGTTCTGGGACCTACTGCTGTATCCAACATAAACAGAATACACCTTACAATTGTGGGCTGATTTATTTTCATCTTTATAGGGTTTGGAGCTCAGTTTTTCTGATACAAATTGCCAAAACCCCTGCTTTCTTACACACCCTAGTGGTGACTGCAGATAGTTAGAATTTTATTATACTTTTATGCCATTTATCAGGCGATTTGGACGAATTTCGACTAATGGCCACTGAGAGAATCTTAACCCTAAATTATTTTGTGTCATCACTCTGGTGGTGCCTCCAGAACTTAGCATCATGTCTGTTATTATTATGAGCTCCTGTCATAAATCACATTACATTTTATGACTCCTGTAGCAAGGATCTTACCTTATTTATGGCTCTTTTTGGTTCTTAAGACCAATACCTTCCAGCAGGGGTCACTGGTGAAGATCAGGAGATGGTTTATTTTGCGCCTCATTTTGTCTCAGACCTCTGGTGATCCGATCTGCTGCAATTGCCTTCTTAACCCCAGGCTGTTTTTATTTCCAGTGGTGACCAGTGAATACCGCTGTGTCCAAATTAGACAGAAAACACCATAAATATCAAGAAGCTGAAAAATCACAAATCATCAATATACTCAATGAAGATACAAGGTCTTCTCATGGATGCAGTCCCTATCATCTGATAGTCTGACACATGTTCCCGGGACACAACTTCCTGATAATCAGGTCTCTGGGACTGAGTTAAAATAATAAATTAGGACACCCCCACATTAATAGGTATAACTATAGACACAGCAAAGTTATGGGGCCCATAGGCTAAAAGGCCAATGTTTGTGAGGATTATCCAGAACCTTTGGTGGTTGTCTAAGTACTTACTACACATACATATATTATCACATGAGAAGACTTTATTACAATCAGTACAGGAAGATGATCAAACTCAGAAAAGTCACTGGTTACTTACCGATGCCAACAAGTCTGTGGGTTCTAGACCTGTACCATGGATCAGCGGTTGTAATCTGGGGTCAGGTAGAGACTGCAGCTTTGGTGACGTAGAGGATCCAGGTCTGTTTCAGTAATATCAGGCTTCTGGTCAGGGCGATCTCTTGGCCCATCATAGACTCGACATGTCATGAAAGACATGGAGTCGCTAATTGACCTTTTTGGGAAAGCCTGTGATCCTGCCATTCTGCAGGCAGGATATTAGATGGTCTCTCATCACGTTGTGCTGGAAGATTGCCGTGGGTTCACCGTCATCTGCCAGAAACTCAAAGGCAAATGCTATGGCGAACACCCCACAGTCATAGGTGTTTCTTTGCTGATCCACGTTGAGAAATTTTAGATGTTTCAGGGGCTCATGGACCACTACACTGTAGATGTTATTAATCTGCTGGCAAACAGATAGAGGCAAATTGCTGGTCTTGATGCTGTCGGCAACTAGGATGTCGCCATTTTTGAAGCAGGTAGTCAGCCAGTGCACCCTGTCCTCGTCGTAGTGGATTTGTACGGCCTTCTTTAGCACACTGTATCCTGGAAAGAGAATAGCAGCTGCGGGCTGCAGGCCATCGACGTCTCCAAACTGATTCTGCAGGAGATCCTGGGCCTTGTTAATGATGTCATCAACCAGCATGCCTTCCTGGCCGCTGCTCTTCAGGATGGATAAGTGCTCTGGAGACAAGTTGTTCAGTGCTCTCCAGGTATAGGCCATCTCCACTTGTGGTGTTCCCAGCTCCGGGCTTCCTACATCGTTCGTAGATGGAGCGGACATGTTTTCTGCCGCAGCTCTTTTGGCTGGTGGAAGTGTCCCGGACTGACTGTCATTGGAGGTTGGTGCTTTCCTTTTAAGACTGGCTTTGGAAGCTTCACAAGATGCCTTCAAAAGGTCTTCAGCAGACTCAGCCATTTTCTTGTCCTGTTTTTGACGAGTCTTTCTATTATATCGTCGCTTACAGCTCTTTGGTGTTTTTTTAGCAGGTGGTGCTTTGTGGTCAAGGAATGGCTCCACAGCATCAGTGTCCCGGGGTCTTTTTTGTGGGGGTTCCCCCCTTTCTGGTATTTCTCCCAGGGACATGCCTTGTGGTATTACGGGCCCCTCATGTGCAACTTTTGGATCAGCAATAAAATTGGTTGGTGTCTTCTCAGCTGTGTCATGGCGGATGACATGGTTTTTACGTCTTAAGACAACTGACCTGAAGAAGCTCCTGGCCTGTGTCATGATAGTTGATTTCTTGGCCAGGAAGCTGGAGTTCCTGATCAGAGTTCTCCATTTTTGATTCAATTTCCTGAATCGGGTCAGAAAGAATGAGCCAATCGACATGCAGGATGAGAGAGAGTTGACCAGCAGCCGCCGATCAACATAGCGCCGACGCCTATGAATCCTCATGATGGCGTCCAATCTTCTTTCTGAAGTCGTGTGCAACTTGGAGTCCACACCTTCACAAATTCGTCATTGTGATGTCATCCAGTGACATCACAGCTGTAGGCCCAGTTCTAGAACATTCTATGCAAATGTGGTGACATCACAATGCTGTGCCAGGATGAAGGCCAGATTATTTTAACCACTTAATGACCAGAGCACATAATATGTTAATTAACTAAGATGTACGGATAGTGTTTGTTTAATGGATGCAGATTTTCCGTTTTCGAGAATACATTGATTTTTACTTTTACAGTACATTTTGTGCTTTGCATTTTTAGTTTGATTTGGTTGCTGATTATTTTTTTTTTAATCTGTATAGTTCCAAAACTTAGGGGGTCAGATCTTTATATTATATGAAACACTCTAATACTTTAAATAAAATTACATCATGCCGATGCTACAGAAACTCTTTTCTGAAAAGTAAGGAAGAGATTCCTGTCCATCGTTGATTGCTTGGAAAAGGCCTCGTCATAAGAAGGTCTGCAGTGTATGAGATGTGTATTTTTGTGTTGTTTATTATTACCCCCTATGCCCGAAACTGGGGTAAAAAATAAGTCACTCGGCCCCGTTTTGTGAGTGTCTATGTAACTAGCTGGTGGGAGGAGCTATAAACTAGCAGGTTGTTGTTAGGGGCGGTGATAGGGGAGTGTCTATGAAACTAGCTAATGGGAGGAGCTATAAACTAGCTGGATGTTGTTAGGGTCACTGATAGGGGGAGTGTCTATGTAACTAGCTGGTGGGAGGAGCTATAAACTAGCCAGTTGTTGTTAGGGGCGGTGATAGGGGAGTGTCTATGTAACTAGCTGGTGGGAGGAGCTATAAACGAGCTGGGCGTTGTTAGGGGGAGGGATAGGGGAGTGTGTATAACTAGCGGGGTGGGAGGAGCTATAAACTAGGGCGTTGTTAGGGGCAGGGATAAGGGAGTGTCTATGTAACTAGCGGGGTGGGAGGAGCTATAAACTAGCTGGGCGTTGTTAGGGGCAGGGATAAGGGAGTGTCTATGTAACTAGCTAGTGGGAGGAGCTATAAACTATCTGGGCGTTGTTAGGGGCAGGGATAAGGGAGTGTCTATGTAACTAGCATGGTGGGAGGAGCTATAAACTTAGCTGGGTGTTGTTAGGGGTGGTGATAGGGGACTGTCTATGTAACTAGCTAGTGGGAGGAGCTATAAACTAGCTGTGTGTTGTTAGGGGCATTGATAGGGTGTGTATATGTATCTCACTGGATGGGAGGAGCTATAAATCAGCTGGGCGTTGTTAGGGGCAGTGCTAGAGCTGTGGTAGAGAAAGAACTGCATCATGAGTTTGGTTGGATACAGCAACAGGAACATATAGGAAGGAAACAATCCAGAGGGATTGGCTTACATGGTGAAAGTGGGTCAGGAGAGTCCAAACTAGTAAAGCATGGAGAAGATGTAATATTTAACCTCTCAGAAAAAATCCCTTTAAGGTACTGACAAACAATTTTTGTGTTGTGCATTTTTTAGATATAAAAATGTTTAGTGTGCGGTCCCATCTGATGAGGTGATCTTTAGCGAAATATACTGTATTTTTCGCTTTATAAGACACACCTGATGATAAGACGCACCTCGTTTTCAGAGGAAAATGGTGAAAAAAATAATTTAAACTACAAACCGGATTCCAAAAAAGTTGGGACACTATACAAATCGTGAATAAATTCTGAATGCAATGATGTGGGGATGCCAACTTCTAATATTTTATTCAGAATAGAACATAAATCACGGAACAAAAGTTTAAACTGAGAAAATGTACAATTTTAAGGGAAAAATATGTTGAATCAGAATTTCATGGTGTCCACAAATCCCCAAAAAGTTGGGACAAGGCCATTTTCACCACTGTGTGGCATCTCCCCTTCTTCTTACAACACTCAACAGACGTCTGGGGACCGAGGAGACCAGTTTCTCAAGTTTAGAAATAGGAATGCTCTCCCATTCTTGTCTAATACAGGCCTCTAACTGTTCAATCGTCTTGGGCCTTCTTTGTTGCACCTTCCTCTTTATGATGCGCCAAATGTTCTCTATAGGTGAAAGATCTGGACTGCAGACTGGTCATTTCAGTACCCGGATCCTTCTCCTACGCAGCCATGATGTTGTGATTGATGCAGAATGTGGTCTGGCATTATCTTGTTGAAAAATGCAGGGTCTTCCCTGAAAGAGATGACGTCTGGATGGGAGCATATGTTGTTCTAGAACCTGAATATATTTTTCTGCATTGATGGTGCCTTTCCAGACATGCAAGCTGCCCATGCCACACGCACTCATGCAACCCCATACCATCAGAGATGCAGGCTTCTGAACTGAGCGTTGATAACAACTTGGGTTGTCCTTGTCCTCTTTGGTCCGGATTACATGGCGTCCCAGATTTCCAAAAAGAACTTTGAATCGTGACTCGTCTGACCACAGAACAGTCTTCCATTTTGCCACACCCCATTTTAAATGATCCCTGGCCCAGTGAAAACGCCTGAGCTTGTGGATCTTGCTTAGAAATGGCTTCTTCTTTGCACTGTAGAGTTTCAGCTGGCAACGGCGGATGGCACGGTGGATTGTGTTCACTGACAATGGTTTCTGGAAGTATTCCTGAGCCCATTCTGTGATTTCCTTTACAGTAGCATTCCTGTTTGTGGTGCAGAGTCGTTTAAGGGCCCGGAGATCACGGGCATCCAGTATGGTTTTACGGCCTTGACCCTTACGCACACAGATTGTTCCAGATTCTCTGAATCTTCGGATGATGTTATGCACAGTTGATGATGATAGATGCAAAGTCTTTGCAATTTTTGGCTGGGTAACACCTTTCTGATATTGCTCCACTATCTTTCTGCGCAGCATTGTGGGAATTGGTGATCCTCTACCCATCTTGGCTTCTGAGAGACACTGCCACTCTGAGAAGCTCTTTTTATACCCAATCATGTTGCCAATTGACCTAATTAGTGTTAATTGGTCTTCCAGCTCTTCATTATGCTCAAATTTACTTTTTCCAGCCTCTTATTGCTAATTGTCCCAACTTTTTGGGGATTTGTTGACACCGTGAAATTTTGAATCAACGTATTTTTCCTTTAAAATGATACATTTACTCGGATTAAACGTTTGATCTGTCATCTACGTTCTATTACAAATAAAATATTGACATTTGCCATCTCCACATCATTGCATTCAGTTTTTATTCACAATTTGTATAGTGTCCCAACTTTTTTGGAATCCGGTTTGTAAAAGGTGGGCTAAAATATTTTTATAAAATAACATTTAATGTGTGGACATTACCAATAGCAGCATTAAGAACCATTATTACTCTAATTAAAGGTAACAGATGAGGAAAGGTTTAGAACAATACACCTCTAGTCATCTTGAACCCCCAAAAACTCCTCGCTACTGTCCAAACTCAAGCTCAGTGGTATCACTATCACTGGTGTCTTCATACAGGACGCCATCCTCAGAACCGTCCATGGCATTACTGGATGCCACATTTTTTGAAGGATTTCAGAACTGTTTCATCCTTCACTGACTACCATGAAGACATCACCCACTCACAGACTTGGATGATAGTGGGCCTTTTCATCCGTCCACTGGGTTTAATATCGTGATTCCCAGCAGCCATCCGTTTATTCCACTCCTCTCTCATAAAAACCTTAAATGGCTTGTTTATTTAAACATCCAGAGGCTGCAGCTGGCTGGTAAGCCCCCCAGGAATCACCACTAGATGAGTGTTCATGTCCTTGAACCTCTTTTTTGTGGGTTCACTGATATGTGCCCAGGGCCGGACTGGGGATAAAAACCAGCCCTGGAAAAAGTTGCACACCAGCCCCACAGCGTTGCGTCATTATTTACTTGTTTATAAAAGGGGAAAGCATTCATTTTAAAACACGTGTGTAAACACGAATATGAACTTTGCCCCACAATAGCTCTTTTGTAGAACCCCATTGTTCATATTACTGTTTTACTGGCTAGGGCAGCGCTAAATCCCGCCCATCAGTGACGGTGACGTCACTGGGCTTCCTGGCAGCCCCATGGAGAGCCCCGGTACGTCACCAGATCTTCAAAAAATGCATTAGCCCTGCGCGATTTAGCGCAGGGCAAAGGAGAGCATCGGAGCATGAACTGCTCCGATGCTCAAGTCAGTGGGGCTACCGGGGTGAAAATGGAGGTATGTCCGGGTTCAGCTCTGAACCCGAACAACCCCTTTAATTTATACTCAGATATAGTCCTCCTGTAAGTACCTGGCCTTCCCCCTCTGTCCTCCTCTTCCTCACCCCCTTCCCCTTCTGTCCCCCTTGAATGTATGTCAGCAGCAGCACCAGGAGAAGGACTGGAGCTGCAGGCTGCACAGGGACAAGTGAGTGACTGGCAACCCCTTCCTGCTGTCACAGAGTTGCTGGGTTCTCCTGGAAATGTTGTTGAAGTGCAGCTGCCTGGAGGTGGTGGGCTCCAAGCTTCTCACAGCCACTCTGACCTTCATGCATGGAGTTTCAGCTGCCTGGAAGTGACCTCCAGGCTTCTATGTAGGAAGGCACAGTAGACTGCTGGGAGCTGCCTGTGTGGAGGCTGAGCAGCCTGCTGGATGCAGAGAGCTGTGTGATCACTGTCCCCTCCTGTACAGAGAGCAGCAAGGGACTCTCCAGGAGTGGCATCAGCTGGGCAGATCCGCTTCTAGGATCTGGGCACCATGGACATTCTGTAGCCCTCACATGCTTCTTTATGTATCACAGCAAGGAGATTGGGGCAGTTGACAGCAGGGCTCCGGCTGGAGGTAGCACTTTGTGAAAGGTTGTCACACAGGTTGTCAGGGGCTGGGAGTGGAGAACATCTTGGTGTGTAACCTGGTGTCACTGTGCTGTACAAAGGATCTGCTGGGCATGGTGCCTCCACAGAGGGCAGGGAATCAGATTGACTGAGGAGGGCTTGTACTTTGGAGAAGAATATGTGGCTTCATGTGACAGAGCAGAGGAATCGCACAGAAGAGTGTGTGGATGATGATACGTCGTGTCTCCAGGAGCTCTGCCCCTGACATCTCCAAGTGACAGACACTGCTGGACCCCCCTGGCACCCTGCACACAGAGCCTTCCTGTATGTATGGCTGGTGCCAACTTGTGATCAGATCTGACAGTCTGAAGCCAGGAAGCGCTGCCACCCTGTCCCCAGGTCTGCTCTGTGCATGCACCCGGAGCCCTCTGTGCCCACGCCGGTGATGCAATGTCCTGCAACCATAGTGGAGGTGATATGGGAGGCTCTGGGCTCTGGATAAAAAGCAGCTCTGGAGGTAAAGGCAGGGGCAGGGACCGTTACTACGGCATGAAAGATGTGGAGTCGGGTCGGGGCAACAGGGTGCTGTTAAACTCCAGTAGAGGGGACAGGCTGCTTCTCCTGGGCACCAGTGACACTGGCAGGGGCAGCGGTGTGGGACCGGGAGGAAGCTTGCAGGAGAGCCACCGAGGGAAGCAGGGAGCTTGCATGAGCTTATTGGGGAAGCCGCTATCGTACAACAGCAGCCAGAGCTGCCGGAGGAACGTGAAGTAGCGGAGGCTGCATAACTACCTGTGCAACGTGCTGGAGAGACCCCAGGGCTGGGCATTTGTCTACCACGTCTTTGTGAGTACCGGACACCGTGCTGCTGTGTATAATGCACCGCCACTCGCCACATGTGGGCATGGCCCTGGCATTCAATACATATCAGGGAAATCTATACTGTGCATTTATAATGTGTGCAGGGTGCCTGGGGGGTCCAGCAGGGTCTGTCACTTGGAGATGTCAGGGGCAGATCTCCGGGAGACACAGGGGAGCACCCAGGAATCTTGTCTAGGGGGGGTCCTGGTGAAAAAAATGATGCAGCAAAAAAACAAGACCACGCCCATTATTATAAGCCACTCCCATGTTTACTAGGCCACTGCCACCATATAGCTGAAATTAGAAACTGTTCTTACAGCAGGATTAACAGAACAACATGTTACGTATTTTATGGCTAGACACTGTCAGGAAATTATTACAATCTTGCTGCCTGTATAGAGCAGCATTATAATAATCCTGCTCTCTACAGGCAACAAGATTGTGGGGGAGAGAAACTTATGCATATCAAGGACTAGTGAGTACATGGATGCTAAGGATAATTTAATTTTTGAATCAGATATTTCTTTATTATTGTTTTTCGTCTTTTTAACATCATTATGTCATGTTTGTAGACAAAATAAAAATAAACATTATTCACTGTCAAAGACATACAATAAGTGTAGTACACAATAGACATAGTCAAGTGATACATCCAAGTATACAATCTTATTATGAAAACACTTTTAGAATGGACAATAAAACCTCCCATTAACAAGTAACCTCCCCCCTCCCCTATCCCTACAAGAGCAGGACATAGTCAAAGTAATCTCATCAATAATCCATTTGCAATAAATAGGAAAGCCAACTAAGGATAGCACAAAGCCCTCCTCCCTTGGCAGGTTCCAGCCTCTTTAAAGAGGACCTTTCACCGATCCTGACATTGTGACTAAGAATACAGACATGGAGAGCGGCGCCAGGGGATCTCACTGCACTTACTATTATCCCCGGGCACCGTTCCGTTCTCCTGCTATGCCCTCCGGTATCTCCGGTCACAAAGTTATGGTAGGCGGAGTCTGCCCTTGTTCTTCTGTAGCGCTGGCCAATCGCATTGCAGAGCTCACAGCCTGGGAGAAAATAACCTCCCAGGCAAATGAGTATTTTGACCACATCATCCTCTTTATGCATGTTGTCTTACTCCAAGCTGTATAGGCTCGAAAGCCTACTACCAATTAAGCATATTAGGTGATGTGCATCTCTGTAATGAGAAGGGGTGTGGTCTAATGACATCAACACCCTATATCAGGTGTGCATAATTATTAGGCAACTTCCTTTCCTTTGGCAAAATGGGTCAAAAGAAGGACTTGACAGGCTCAGAAAAGTCAAAAATAGTGAGATATCTTGCAGAGGGATGCAGCACTCTTAAAATTGCAAAGCTTCTGAAGCGTGATCATCGAACAATCATGCGTTTCATTCAAAATAGTCAACAGGGTCGCAAGAAGCGTGTGGAAAAACCAAGGCGCAAAATAACTGCCCATGAACTGAGAAAAGTCAAGCGTGCAGCTGCCAAGATGCCACTTGCCACCAGTTTGGCCATATTTCAGAGCTGCAACATCACTGGAGTGCCCAAAAGCACAAGGTGTGCAATACTCAGAGACATGGCCAAGGTAAGAAAAGCTGAAAGACGACCACCACTGAACAAGACACACAAGCTGAAACGTCAAGACTGGGCCAAGAAATATCTCAAGACTGATTTTTCTAAGGTTTTATGGACTGATGAAATGAGAGTTTGTCTTGATGGGCCAGATGGCTGGATTGGTAAAGGGCAGAGAGCTCCAGTCCGACTCAGATGCCAGCAAGGTGGAGGTGGAGTACTGGTTTGGGCTGGTATCATCAAAGATGAGCTTGTGGGGCCTTTTTGGGTTGAGGATGGAGTCAAGCTCAACTCCCAGTCCTACTGCCAGTTTCTGGAAGACACCTTCTTCAAGCAGTGGTACAGGAAGAAGTCTGCAAGGTAAGAAAAACATGATTTTCATGCAGGACAATGCTCCATCACACGTGTCCAAGTACTCCACAACGTGGCTGGCAAGAAAGGGTATAAAAGAAGAAAATCTAATGACATGGCCTCCTTGTTCACCTGATCTGAACCCCATTGAGAACCTGTGTTCCATCATCAAATGTGAGATTTACAAGGAGGGAAAACAGTACACCTCTCTGAACAGTGTCTGGGAGGCTGTGGTTGCTGCTGCACGCAATGTTGATGGTGAACAGATCAAAACACTGACAGAATCCATGGATGGCAGGCTTTTGAGTGTCCTTGCAAAGAAAGGTGGCTATATTGGTCACTGATTTGTTTTTGTTTTGTTTTTGAATGTCAGAAATGTATATTTGTGAATGTTGAGATGTTATATTGGTTTCACTGGTAAAAATAAATAATTGAAATGGGTATATATTTGTTTTTTGTTAATTTGCCTAATAATTATGCACAGTAATAGTCACCTGCACACACAGATATCCCCCTAAAATAGCTAAAACTAAAAACAAACTAAAAACTACTTCCAAAAATATTCAGCTTTGATATTAATGAGTTTTTTGGGTTAATTGAGAACATGGTTGTTGTTCAATAATAAAACTAATCCTCAAAAATACAACTTGCCTAATAATTCTGCACTCCCTGTATATATGTATATAATACCGGCAGTGGCATACAGAGAGGGTAGGGGAGGGTGAGAATTATTACATGTATATACAGGACACTAATTACGAGATCTCTACCTGTATCTGGTGAATAGTCGTTCCGTGATGTGGTGCTATCCTGTTGTTCCAGGAAGTGCTGTCTAGATCTGATGGGACGCTTCTTGCTCTAACTCTCACCTAGCACGCTGCCCTGGCCGGTAGCTAGCGCACACGTGGAGGAGCCTGCAGGGATGAGTTCAGGAGCGTCTTTGTGTGACGTCACAACTTCGCTCTGGGTGCCTCCAAGGGACAAATTTCCATCCAATGTGTTTCCGGAGTCAGGGGGAGTCACATCATATACTATAGGGGTGCAGAGCAGATACCGGAGTCAGGGGGAGTCACATCATATACTATAGGGGTGCAGAGCAGATACCGGAGTCAGGGGGAGTCACATCATATACTATAGGGGTGCAGAGCAGATACCGGAGTCAGGGGGAGTCACATCACATACTATAGGGGTGCAGAGCAGATACCGGAGTCAGGGGGAGTCACATCATATACTATAGGGGTGCAGAGCAGATACCGGAGTCAGGGGGAGTCACATCATATACTATAGGGGTGCAGAGCAGATACCGGAGTCAGGGGGAGTCACATCATATACTATAGGGGTGCAGAGCAGATACTGCAGTCGTCACATGATATTCTATAGGGATGCAGAGCAGATACTGGGGTCTGGAGGTGTCACAGTCACATCATATACTGTAGGGGTGCAGAGGCTCTGCACCCCTACAGTATATGATGCCTCCAGATGCCATTATCTGCTCTGCACCCCTAAGGACACCTCCAGACCCCAGTATCTGCTCCTGCACCCCTAAAGACACCAGTATCTGCTTCTGCACCCTTACATTATATAATGTGACACCTCCAGTATCTTCTCTGCACCCCTATAGACACCTCCAGACAGTATCTGCTCCTCCTGCACCCTTACATTATATGATGTGACACCTCCAGTATCTTCTCTGCACCCCTATAGACACCTCCAGACAGTATCTGCTCCTCCTGCACCCTTACATTATATAATGTGACACCTCCAGTATCTTCTCTGCACCCCTATAGACACCTCCAGACAGTATCTGCTCCTCCTGCACCCTTACATTATATGATGTGAATCATGTGAACATGTGACACATCCAGTATCTGCCCTGCCTGCAACCCTATAGACACCTCCAGACTCCAGTATCTGCCCTGCAGGAGGTGTCACCGTGTCAGACAGCACTATACTCATCATAAACTAAGGTGCAGAGAGAGGCGAGAGCAGATACTGGAGTGGGGTCTGAAGTCTAGCCATGGCCCACGAATGATCCACCACCTAGCTGAATCGCTCTAAATGAATATGAATTGAATCTTACGGCGGAACGGCGCGAAATCGTGAGGGCGGCCGCAGTGCCTTGCTGCTGCATGCACTGACTGAAAGATGGCACCGGTAACAGCGTTTCCGGCGGTTAGAAGGAGGAGGCGGGGAGGAGCCAGGAGCCAGCAAGCAGCAGGAGAAATCCGGTAGGCGGTGCCAGGCTGAGCTGAGAGCCTGGGGGAGGGGAAATGAGTATAATGCTGCCGGGATGGAAAGCAGGCTAAGCAGCAAAAGTAAAAATAAAAAAAAAATTAAATGGACATATAGGGGGGTCCAGACCCGCTGGACCCCCCCTGTAGGTGCGCCACTGGGGAGACACGACGTATCCTCATCCACACAATCTTCTGTGCCATTCCTCTGTCACATGAAGCCACATATTCTTCTCCAAAGTACAAGCCCTCCTCAGTCAATCTGATTCCCTGCCCTCTGTGGAGGCACCATGCCCAGCAGATCCTTTGTACAGCACAGTGACACCAGGTTACACACCAAGATGTTCTCCACTCCCAGCCCCTGACAACCTGTGTGACAACCTTTCACAAAGTGCTACCTCCAGCCAGAGCCCTGCTGTCAACTGCCCCAATCTCCTTGCTGTGACGCATAAAGAAGCATGTGAGGGCTACAGAGTGCCCATGGTGCCCAGATCCTAGAAGCGGATCTGCCCAGCCGATGTCACTCCTGGAGATTCCTGTAAACTAGAGACTGTATGTAAACTAATAATAAATCCGAAAAAAAGCAATGGAGGCAGCATGTCCGGTAAAAAAACCCTTTAATGGGCACAGCCAAGTGAACTTAACGTGCAAAAAAGTTGTGACGTTTCGGCCGCTTCACAGCCTTTATCAAACACCCTGTGCCATTTAAAAGTACCTGCTTAAATATATTAAAACACACCCACTATGAATGGAGTGGCCAATAACAAAGACAAGAGATAATGATGTCATACAGAGTGCGCCCACAGGTGCTCTTACAAGGTATCTCAATCATATGTGTTAGGTCCCCTATCCAACATACCTGCAGAGCGCACGTGTATCACGGCGTACCCAGGCTTCTGGCGCGCATGTCGGGAGAAAGGGAATAGCGTCACCGGCCGCCTCCCTCCGAGTCAGCTGAACGCAGGCAGCTCCGCCCCTTCATCGCGCGTCATCAAAAAAATCTCCCGGCATGCGCGCCGTTGCCAGGGACGCCTAGGAGTCACTTCCTCCCCGTCGCTTACAAGCGATCGCTCCACCGCATCGCGTCCACAGCGCCAGCTGCCAAACCCCAGATCAGGTGCAACAAACGAAGTGACTCACCTAACATTTGCGCCCTCTCACGCGAAGGGGGACATCCGCACATGGGCAGGCAGCAACACCACGCCTCCAGCCAAGCACCCGGCCTTGGTGACGCCGCGGCTCCGCCCTCCCCATGTCCGTCCCCCCCAGCTCTGTCAAAGACGCAACTGTGGTCTGAACCCGCCCCTTGCTGTGACGCGCGGCGTGGGACGACCGCTTACACGTCAGGGACGAAGAATAAATCCCTCATAGCATACCGTGCTCTGATCTGTGCGGACCAGGGAATAAGTGAAAAAATATGTGCATAGTACAAAGTACAATTAAATAAACACTACACAGAGAACAAGTTGCCATGGTCACCTTACACATTTGTTACCGAGAATTCTATGTTCATTCCGAACGGTTGCAGGGCTCTCAATTCAAAGATCCACTTAAGTTCTTTCTTACGCAGAATGCGATCCTTGTCTCCCCCTCGTCTCAGAGGGCCGACAGAATCAATAATTCTAAAGCGTAGTTGGTTGACCGAGTGTCCACGCTCCACGAAGTGTTTCGCCACCGGCTTGTCTATCTGAGCCCTACGGATATTGCTCTTATGTGAGTTGATGCGCTTCCTTCTGATTAAACACCCGGTCACTCCCCTGTTCTATGTGCTTCCCAAAATACATAAAAGCTTGGTTGATCCCCCAGGTCGGCCCATTGTGTCGGGTAGGGACTCAATCTTCAGCAACATAGCGATATTTCTTGATAGGGTATTGCGGGTTCATGCCACCAGCGCCCCCTCATACATCAGGGACACCAGCCACTTTTTGTTGAGGCTCAGAGAGTTGAGCTTACCTACTGACCCCATCCTTGTCAGTTTCGATGTAGTCTCTCTTTACACCTCCATAGAACACACCTATGGATTGAATGTCGTCGATGTGGCCCTGGCCCGCACCGGGCTCTCCCTGGGCGGCCGTGGGTTTGTCCTCCATCTCTTGGAGGTGGTCCTGAGGCGAAATTATTTTCGCTTTGGGAACACCTATTACCAACAATTGCGTGGAGTGGCCATGGGCTCGAACGTGGCGCCCACGTATGCCAACATTTTCATGGCAGAGGTGGAGGACAGACTCATTTATCAGGCTGACTTGTTTAGGAGAGCCCGGTGCTGGTGGCGCTACATCGACGACATTTTTGTGGTGTGGGGAGGCTCCCAAGGTGAACTACAGCTGTTTTGTGAGTTCCTCAATAATATGGTGCCCGGGTTGGGGTTTACCATGACAATGTCGTCAGTTTCCCTGCAATTTCTAGACGTGATGGTACATATTAAGGAGGGAGGTATTGAAACCGATATTTTCCACAAACCAACAGACAGGAACAATCTGTTAGACTTCAGGAGTAACCACCCCCGACGGATGATAGAGTCGTTACCCTGGAGTCAGATGTTGAGGGTGAGACGGGTGGTATCTGGGGAGGAGCGTTTTGGGAGGAGGGTGGAGGAGATGGGGAGGAAATTCCTTGATAGGGGATACCCACGACGATTAGTGGAGAAGATCTCACTGAAAGTGGGGAAGGTTGACCGAGAGTCCACGCTCCAAGGGAAGGTGAAGGAGAGGGAGGCTAAACGGATTCCGTTTGTCTCCACATACGGATCTAAGAGTGGTGATATAGCGCGGATCATTCGTAAAGAGTGGCATATCCTACAAAAAGGATTACCCAGGGTGGAGGAGTTTGTGGATTTCCCCATGATGGCATACAAGAGAGGGACCAGCCTGCGTGATAAATTGGTGAGGACGGAAGTTGGTGAGCCACGGGGGGATGGGCAGAGGTATCTGGCACCAAGGAAGTTGGGATGTTTTCCCTGCCTTGGTTGTTGCAATTGTGGTAACATGCTCAAGGGAGATACCTTTGCCCATCCCTACAGTGGCAAGCCCTATAAGATAAAAAACTTCTACACATGCAGGTCACGGGACGTGATATACATGATCACGTGCCCGTGTGGCCTTATTTACATAGGGGAAACCACAATGGAAGCCAGGGAGCGCATCAACTCACATAAGAGCAATATCCGTAGGGCTCAGATAGACAAGCCGGTGGCGAAACACTTCGTGGAGCGTGGACACTCGGTCAACCAACTACACTTTAGAATTATTAATTCTGTCGGCCCTCTGAGACGAGGGGGAGACAAGGATCGCATTCTGCGTAAGAAAGAACTTAAGTGGATCTTTGAATTGAGAGCCCTGCAACCGTTCGGAATGAACATAGAATTCTCGGTAACAAATGTGTAAGGTGACCATGGCAACTTGTTCTCTGTGTAGTGTTTATTTAATTGTACTTTGTACTATGCACATATTTTTTCACTTATTCCCTGGTCCGCACAGATCAGAGCACGGTATGCTATGAGGGATTTATTCTTCGTCCCTGACGTGTAAGCGGTCGTCCCACGCCGCGCGTCACAGCAAGGGGCGGGTTCAGACCACAGTTGCGTCTTTGACAGAGCTGGGGGGGACGGACATGGGGAGGGCGGAGCCGCGGCGTCACCAAGGCCGGGTGCTTGGCTGGAGGCGTGGTGTTGCTGCCTGCCCATGTGCGGATGTCCCCCTTCGCGTGAGAGGGCGCAAATGTTAGGTGAGTCACTTCGTTTGTGCCACCTGATCTGGGGTTTGGCAGCTGGCGCTGTGGACGCGATGCGGTGGAGCGATCGCTTGTAAGCGACGGGGAGGAAGTGACTCCTAGGCGTCCCTGGCAACGGCGCGCATGCCGGGAGATTTTTTGATGACGCGCGATGAAGGGGCGGAGCTGCCTGCGTTCAGCTGACTCGGAGGGAGGCGGCCGGTGACGCTATTCCCTTTCTCCCGACATGCGCGCCAGAAGCCTGGGTACGCCGTGATACACGTGCGCTCTGCAGGTATGTTGGATAGGGGACCTAACACATATGATTGAGATACCTTGTAAGAGCACCTGTGGGCGCACTCTGTATGACATCATTATCTCTTGTCTTTGTTATTGGCCACTCCATTCATAGTGGGTGTGTTTTAATATATTTAAGCAGGTACTTTTAAATGGCACAGGGTGTTTGATAAAGGCTGTGAAGCGGCCGAAACGTCACAACTTTTTTGCACGTTAAGTTCACTTGGCTGTGCCCATTAAAGGTTTTTTTTACCGGACATGCTGCCTCCATTGCTTTTTTTCGGATTTACTATGAGGGAGCCCTAAAGAATCTTGGACTCCAGGTGGGCTGTTGCATTTTGGTTGACCGCAAGATCTGGTGAGTGCGATTCCAATACTTTATTTTTTACCACTGTAAACTAATAATATACACCACATAACCCTGACAGCCTGCACAGTCACATGTGGGCACAGCCCTGGCATCCAATACATGTCACAGAGAGCTATACTGTGCATTATAAGCTATACTGCACAGTATAGCTCTCTGTGATATATATTGGATGCCAGGGATGTGCCCACATGTGACTGTGCAGGCTGCCAGGGTTATGTAGTGTATATTAGTGTACATACAGTCTTATAATTTATAACACTGTATGTAAATAATATACACTACATAACCCTGACAGCCTGCACAGTCACATGTGGGCACAACCTGGCCCCTTCTTACCCCCAGTATTTGCGGCTCCTCAAGTCCTCTCAGGGCATCGGTCATGACGGCGGCATACACAGGGGTCGGGCTCTGCTTCCGGTCTGCGGCCTGGGCCCGGCATATTGAATCTGGAGGTGAGGCGGCGGGAGCCTGAGGCCACTTGCAGGAAGAGAGGGGCGGCCACACACAGGACAGCCAGGCCGGGCCAGGAGGATCACAGGCTGCCGCTCACAGCGACACCAGGTGGTCGGAGGGAGCAGTGCCGCTCCCACGGAGGCCGGCCTGCTCAGCTCCACCTACCGTCCACCACATCAGAGCTTTCGGATTCGGCACGCCGGCCAGAGAAAAACTGCAGGCACATCTTAAAGCGGCCCCAGGGCCGGCGGCGTACCGGGAAATTTCCCGGTATCCCGGTAGGCCAGTCCGGCCCTGTATGTGCCCTAAACTGGTCAAGCACAAGTAACACCGTTTTTTTTTTCAGAAGCCCTCCAGGGCTTTTGGACCACACTTTGTCGACCCATAGTCTCATGCCATTTTCGTCCATCCACCATTTGTCGTGTACATGCACAATTGCGCCTCTTGGAATCGCCTCTTTTGGCATGTTCTTCCTCTTGAAAATCAGCATTGGTGGCAGTTTGGTTCTCAGCAGGACAACACAACCGTGTAATGGGTTCTCTCATGTCCTGAAGTCTTCACCGTTACGGTTTTGGCGCCTCTCACATCAACAGTCCTGTTCGATGGAACATCAAAGGTTAACGGGACTTCATCCATATTCCCAATCTGGCCTATTTTATAGCCATTTTTCTTTCTTGCAAATTTGTGAGAAGACACAATCTTGGATTCATATTCTTTTGGCATTTTTTTTGCACAATTCCAGTTTTGGTGCGCATAGCAAGGCCACATCTCCTCATGAATCTGAGGATCCAGTGAACTCATCAATGCCTTTCTCTGCAGCTAGACGCTTGGCTTCATATATGATCATTTTTGTAGATACTGAGAAGCCGTTGTTTCTGTGACGTGTGATCCACTCTTTCATTTCCACATATATCCGTGGTCATTTTGCAGTACACCCACGAAAAGTGTGCTTACTTTTATCTTCTTTTTGCAGCTAATCCTCCTGTTTCCTCCACTCCCATATCATTTTTTCTGTTGGAGGTGGCCCAAAATGTAATAAAGTAATAAAGAACTGTCAGCATAGTGTCCTTAGTCACGGGGACACTGTAGCTGAGAATATCAGTGGATGAAACTGGTATGGGGGATCTGTGAATGACACTGTTATGTGATTATAACCCCCATCATCCTAAAGAATACACTGATTTACTGTACATTGGTGTATTCTTAAGGATGAGGGGAGTTACAGTAAAGTCCCATTAAATATAAACACTGGCCAGGTCCAGGGACTGTACTAATATTGACTTACGGTAACTGATATGACTACCGTATA
The DNA here is from genome assembly GCF_014858855.1 of Bufo gargarizans. Taxonomy (NCBI): domain Eukaryota; kingdom Metazoa; phylum Chordata; class Amphibia; order Anura; family Bufonidae; genus Bufo; species Bufo gargarizans. Next base: position 288,956,178 of record NC_058085.1, on the reverse strand, counting down.
ACCCCCCTCATCCATAGGAATGCACCCATGTATTGCAGTATATAGGTGGATTCCTATGGATGAGGGAGGTTATAGTCATATTTAATATAGACACATGCCAATTACAGAACAGTCCCTGGACAGTGTTTATATTAAATACGACTATAACTCCCCTAATCCATAGGAATCCACCCCTATACTGCAGTACACGGGTGGATTCCTATGGATGAGGGGGGTTATAGTCATATTTGGCACACAGTTTATTTTTCATTAGGGTACCGTATATTGCCCCAGAGCTGTTCTTATGAAGGGACTTAGGCAGCAATCTACCACAAGACAGGGCAGAGCTGTTACGGCGGGAGATATGGAGGGAGCTGAATGGTGGGGGGTAGCTGAGCAGGACGCAATCACCAGCAATCAGCTGAATGGCCAGGCGCAGCGCAGAGGAGAAGCTGATCCTCCTGCTGCTCCGGCTGTGGTAAGGGAACAACGTGCGGGCTGGCAGCAATAGAGTGCATACAGTGAAGCCGCCAGCCCACCCAAAATGATGGTAGGGAGGTTTAATGCATAATGGAAGCATGGGCTGCTGGCATCATTTATTGAAGCCGCCAGCCCGCCCCAGTCAGGTGCTGCTTAGTTCTGTGATGTATGTGCGGGCTGGCGGCTTCACTGAAGGCTAACTTCTGCTGCCCGCGCTAACTCCCACCCGCCCACACTTTAATGGCAAGCTCAGGAGCTGTTAGTGAGAGCTCCTGAGCTGCAGCAGCTTACACATTTGGGTCACCTTCCGTTTATAAGACTGTGAGTCTTATAAAGTGAAAAATACAGTAGGCTCACAGCTGATGTTCAGGCAGTGCAAGCACCAAAGGATGACAACTTCATTGCCACTCGTTTGGACCGGCCTGATTACGTAGGCCAATGCAAACTGGATGAGGGAGGAACAATTGCTGCTGCCGTCGTTCCTCCCTCAGACAGTTCAGTTGACTATGGGCATCACATCCTTGATTACAAATGGAGATGTGCTGCCAATAATCGTGCATCTTACATCCTGATGAATGATGCCCATCTGGTCATTTGTCAGCAGCTCGATTATACCAGCCAGTTATTGGGAACAAGCATTCCTATGAACACTTGTTCCAGATAATTGGCACAAAAATCATGCCACTTTGCATAAATTAATAGTACAAGCGACAATAAGAAACTTTTTAATATGTCTTATCAGGAAGAAATGTCTAGTTCTCATGTTATTACTTGTCAATACAAGTCTATGGAGAGGTGAGGGGCGAGGAGTGAGCAGTAGCAGGAGTGAGACTGAGAAGAGAGGTACAAAGAGCTGAATAGGAAGTTTATATCTCAATACAAGTGCATTTTTCACAACCAATACTGGTCAGTACTTCTGTAATGTCCTATATGATCCTGGGCTTCTTTTGAGCGAATAAAAGAAGGTTCTACACCAGGATTTATATCCACACCTTTTGCTTTACAAAAAGGGATGAGACAGGGATGTCCCCTATGTAAATGAACGAGGGGGCACACTCAAGAGGGAAACACTGACTGGATGTATCAAGTTATTTAATGTATTAAAAATATATTAAAAACAAACCCTTAAAATACACATAAAACATACATCAAATGGTAAAATATATGATATGCAGCAATAGCAAATATAAACAATATCTCCTTTGTGGTCAATATAGCAGCCGACGCACTGCTGTATGTGTAGAGGGACAAACACAATAGTATCAGCAGTGTCCAAATTCCAATTGAGATGAATGTAGCAATTTTATAATAGATAATGTTCCAATTTAGATGGTATGGTATGGACGTCAGAATCGACAACTCTATATATAGATAGTGCTCCAATTAGAAAATGTGGTGTGAATGTCAGGGTCGACAGCTCAAGTGTCCCGTATCTTTCCACAAATGAGGCACTATACCACTTAGGGTAATGATTCCGCGACTTGTATGGGGCGCAGATTTTGTGCCAATGTCCGGTACTCAAATTATGTAGAGATGCGTGTAACAACCTCCAAGTTACTCACAGTTTCTAGCCGCTGTAGTGTTCCAGTCTCCCCCTTCCTTGCTGCGTGACTGCAGCGTTGATCTCCCAGATGGCCGTGGCGTCCCACGTGACCTGGTCTCTTGGGTTCCGGGTTGGCGCTTGTATGACGTCACTACTATGCGGCAATGGCTTTGCGGCGGTAACTTTGATTGTGGAGGTAAATCGTTGAATCGCTGAACTTTGAAAGTATGCTAGTATATAGCTTTTGTTCTTCGCTTGGAATCCACGCACTCTGAATTGCCAGACGCGTTTCAGGGTCTTGCACCCCTTCCTCAGTGGCCCCTCAGGGAAGTAACCAACATAGGGATGTCCCCTATGCCCATTATTATTTAATTTGGCCTTAGAACCTCTGTCAAAAGCAATAGAAAAAAGGATGACAATCTCAGGTATTCACATAGGAAATATAGAAGTGAAACATGCACTCTTTGCAAACGACATTTAGTTTTTTCATGTGAGGGAGATAATTGGATTTTTTGTACTCACCATAAAATCCTTTTCTCGTAGTAGGCATTGGGGGACACCATGGGTATATGTCCAACTACCACTAGGAGGTGACACTAGACATAAAAAAGCGTTGGCTCCTCCCCGTTGGGCAATACCCTCTCCACAGGCACTAGACAGATCAGTTTGTACCAAAAGCAGTAGGAGAGAGAAGAAGGCAAGGAACCAACAACTCCCGTACCGGAAAATATCAAGAGACAATAGGGTGGGATCTGTGTCCCCCAATGCCTACTACGAGAAAAGGATTTTACGGTGAGTACAAAAAATAAAATTTTCTCGTAGTAGGCATTGGGGGACACAGCACCATGGGTATATGTCCAACTACCACTAGGAGGCGACACTAGACATAAAAAAGTGTTGGCTCCTCCCCGTTGGGCTATACCCTCTCCACAGGCACTAGACAGATCAGTTTGTACCAAAAGCAGTAGGAGAGAGAAGAAGGCAAGGAACCAACAACTCCCGTACCGGAAAAGATCAAGAGACCATAGGGTGGGATCTGTGTCCCCCAATGCCTACTAAGAGTAAAGGATTTTACGGTGAGTACAAAAAATCAAATTTTCTCGTGCATGGCATTGGGGGACACAGCACCATGGGACGTCCCAAAGCAGTCCCCGAGGGTGGGAACAGGTGCGGGAGAACCATGTGAGCCAACAGGAGAAAAGCACGAAATAGGCAGGAAGCCTCATAACAAAGGAGAAACCCCAAGGAAGTCACAGTGACAACTGCCAGCACCCCAGGACAAATGCCTGGGAGAACGACCCTGCAAGAAGAAGGCAAAGAGGAACACCCAGCTTAGCTGAAGGCTGGAGAGAAAGTAGGACAGCAATGCGTATTGGAGCTACCTAATATTCTAATTGTCTCAGGCGAAAGCACAAACACCCTGAGGCCAACCCCTGACGGGCCAGGGGAGCAAGGGAACATGGAATCACTGAAGGCCAAACGAGGGAGGGAAGCCATAGAAAGGCTCACTGTGAAGGAAGCAGGACTCCCCTCACCGCAAAGCAGGTGAAGAAGTTAAGCGCCCTATTGAGCGGAAAAAATCCCCAAAGCGCTAAGGGAAACCGCCAACCCTTGGCATGGGAAGGGGTTGTAAGTAAAAACCAGGAAAAGAGAAAATATAAGACCTGCATCCCCAAACCAAGAGACGAGGAACGAGCCTCTGAACACAAAATATCGCTGAGAAGCGCAAGACCGGAGAACTCTGGCCAAATGAAGTGTCAGGGAAAAAAGAGGACCAGATGCAGGCCCAGGAAATCTCAGCAGGGGGACAATGAAGTGAGGGAAGCCATAGCAAGGCTCACATATGAAGGGAGCAGGTCTCCCCCCACCGCGAAGCAGGTGATGAGGTAAAGTATCCTATTGAAAGGTGAAAACCCCAAAGGCGCTAAGGCAAATCGCCAACCCTTGGAAGGGAGGGCAGGAAAAAAGAAAAGATAAGATAAGCCCTGCATCCCAAAACTAGGAGACGAGGAACGAGCCTCTGAAAACAAAATATCGCTGAGAAGCGCAAGACCAGAGAAACTCCGGCCAAATGAAGTATCAGGGAGATGCAGGCCCAGGAAAGCTCAGCAGGGACACACTGGACTGAGGGACATGGGAGGAGAAGGAGAATACTCCCAACAGACTAAGGAGAAAAGGTTCTACAAGCAGGAGTAAGTCCCTCCCGGAGGAGACCATAAGGTGGAAATGCAAACCGTAGCACTAAACCACTCAACACCAGGTACTTGACGTGGGAGGATGGAAAGATAGACATGAATCCCAAGAGGTCCACAAGGCTATTGGAACCCACAAGGGGAACAATCAACCAGGCCCTTCCCAAACAACGATTATCATACAGAATCTTTGTGGTCAACAACAAAAACCAGAATATCCAAAACAAAAATGAAAAGAACCACCATATGGGAAAGAATTGGCCATGGACAACTAGCCATTCTAAGAATATTGGCTAGCAATCTGCATACATTGTCCCTGGGAGGGCAAGTACAGCGGCTTGGGTTGTACCACTAAAACAACAGACACCCATATGCATAAGGAATGGCAAAGTCGCTAGAAAATAAGCGGGAGTGACTACACAAAATGTAGAAACCAGCTGCGACCGACATACAGAAGAGAGAGTACCAGACAGGCGCAGACAACAGCAAGGTCCCAGGGGACTGCCCTCTGTTAGATAGTACAACTAAGCAGAGAATATAAAGGAAAACCCGGACCCCGAAGGAACTACGGAACCCTGTCCAATGCCAGAGCGATCAGGCAGGTGTGTGGCGCTCAGTGGCTCTGTCCCTGACTCATCAGGGAGGACGTCCACCGAGGATAATGTCGCTGACCCCAGAAGGATTCCGTGTGGCGAAGGACATCCACTGATGGCCAAAAACTGCTGCAGCGGCTGGTGCTCACCAAGCTACGTACCCCAACAAGGAGAAGATCCAGTGGAGAACACTGTACTCCACCAGGAATGGTCCGCCCTGTAATAGAAAACAATGCGGGTACTCTTTTATAATATGGAGAATGCGGAGTGCAGCAGACAGTAGTATTTGAAAGGGATGGCAATAGCAACCCTAGCACAAAAGCCCACAACACCTGGCCATGGTGTAGGGAGTGTGGTAGTATGTGGACCACCCACCAGATCAGAACAGATCAGCCATATACTGGGTACACCAGAAGTAGCACTAGACCGACAAGGTGGAGGTGGGGGTTGGGCTGGCCCACCCCTGCCAGATATGGTTACCATGTACATGCTGAACCAGGATGGCTGTTGTGGACAGTGCCTTGAGAAGTACAAGGAGCACGACCGTAACGGAGTGGAAGATGTATGGAAGAACCAAAAAGGGAAGTAACCAACATCCGCAGCACAGATTAGAGCCCGGGGAAGGAAGCACCCAGTAATACAGAAACTGTATGGGCCCCAGATTGCACCATAGGGCCCAGCACGTGGGTACTAAAAATACACGCCTAAAACCGAGGTGAAGTGACTGCATGTTGCACTCTAAGGAGGGTGGAACAAAGCCACAGCATCCGGGAATGCGACAGCATTTGGAGGGAACAGGTCCTCAACCTGTAAGGTAGAAATACGGCTGTGTAGTGTAGAGATACGACCAGAGGTGCAACGGGTACAGCATCTGGAGATGGTAGAGGCACTAGGTTTAAGATCAAAGCGATGTGGCCGCGTGGTGCACTCTAGGACCAGAGAAGTGCAACGGCTGCCACGTTAGCAATCGTACCTATATTCCGCTTGGGAAGGGGAAAATAGGGCCGCACGGTACCACAAAGAACGACAGGTGCGCACCACAATTAAGTAAGTGCAATTGCAACTGACGGTGGCCCACTATTTCACCTAAAAAGAGGGAAACAGGGCCGCATCGTACACCATAGAGCCAGATAGGTGTAACAGCTGCAGCATCGGAGACGGTGCAGGAACTCTACCTAAGAAGGAAGTAAGATGGCTGTTTGGTGCACACTATGATGAGGTGGGTGCAGTGGCCACGGCAATATAAGATGGCCTCGATATCTCGTCCGGTAAGGAAGAATTTGTGCCGCAAGGTACACCATAAGGCCAGACAGGAGCAACGGCAACAGCCTCTGGAGATAGTGAAGGTACTCTACCTATGAAGGGAACAAGGTGGCAGACTGGTACCCACTAGAACCAAACAGAGGAAATTGCTACAAAAAAATTGAGAGTGGCCTCTATATCTCGCTGGAAAGGGAGAAATAGTGCCGCACGGAACACTATAGAGCCCGCCAGGGATATTGGATACAACCTCAGGAGATGGTGTAGGGACAGGTGCAATTGCTACGGCAATTGAAGGCGGCCTGCATATCTCGCCCGGTAGGGGGAAATAGTGTCGCATGGAAACGCCACAGAGCCAGTTAGGAACTTACCTATGAAAGTAACAAGGCGGCTGGAAACAGACAGATGTCATCGCCACGGCAATAAAAGCCGGCCTGTATTCTCTGGTACAGGCACTACAAAAGAACCTTTAGAGGCCGAGAAGGGTTACCAACCCTACAAGAGGCGTTTGCCTGAATTATCAGCTTGCCTAGAACATAGCCCCTGGATAGGGGAACCAGGAAGGTCTGTCGTATACAGCCTACGAGGGCGTACGTATCAGAGACACCGCGTAGTTGTCTCAGTTGCAAAGCGTGGTGACGGCTACCTTACCTGTGCGTCATCCGAAAGTCCACTAGAGGGGCACCAAACCTGGGTAGGGTAGGTACCACCATGCACGTTTGACTTGACCACACAGGGAGATTCTGCATGGTGGAAGATCGCCTGATGCTTTGTTCCGAGGAATCGGTGCAGAGGTGTCCCCAGAGAAGGCTTCGTCACCAGCCTCAGGCCTGTCCTGGGACGACCCGAGGATGCCGAGGAGGGGTGGAAGCTAGTTGAGACCACCAGAGGTTGGTCCGTGCGCTACACCTTGCATGACCCTGTATCCGAGCGTGAACGTGGCCCATCCGCAGGGAGGACCCTGGGGGGGGGGTTGGGGGCGAGACCCCAATTTGTAGGTAGCGCTCCAGCAACTCCGCCAGGGATTGGGCGAGTCAGGCAAGGTTCCCATGGTTTGACACGGAGGGAGCCCATTCAGGGGGGACCTACACACAAAAGGGTGGGAGGGGGGACAAGGCGACCACATGGAAACCTCCATAGACAACGGAGGTTTCCATGTGGGGACAATGTATGCAGATTGCTAGCCAATATTCTTAGAATAGCTAGTTGTCCATGGCCAATTCTTTCCCATATGGTGGTTCTTTTCATTTTTTTCTTGGATATTCTGGTTTTCGTTGTGAAATACGTGGCGATCCGATAGGGAGGCTGGGAGGTGAGGTCCTCATAGAGCAGCAGGGCTGTCCTATCTGTCCCCAGATGCCACGTTCCCAAGAAGTGCTGCAGCAGCATAGAGCAGGTGGCAGGGCTGCAGGAGAATGCAGCAATCGAGAGGGGAGGGGGGGGGGGGAAGGAGCCTGGAGAGCAATTCAGCTAGAGGCTGCCTACCAGACCCCAGGAGCTGTGCAGCGCACCCCAAGCAGGAGATCAGAAGATGGCGACCGGGAGAGAGCAGGAGCCGACAGCCGGAGGAAGAAACGCCCCTCTGAGGGAGAGCAGGGAACCTGGGGCTGGATTGGCAGGCAGGAGAGGCTCCTCCCAGGCTCCCCCCAGCGAGGGGAGGAGACTGAGTAAGCCCAGGAAAATCAGAAAGTGGGCGGGGAGTTGCGGCCTAGTAGGCCCGAAAAGACGGGGCCTAAATTAGTGGAGCGCGGCCGCGATCGCGGAAGTGCCCCAGAGCTGCCGCAACGAACGGGGGCCAGGGGGGGGAGAGAAGTTAAGAAGCGACCCCCAGAGAGGAAAAAACGGAAGGCCAGGGGGCTTCTGGGGCCAGGATACAGCTGAGAGACTGAACCACCACTGTAGGTACCCGAGAATGGAGGGGGGAACGCGTGGGAGACCCTAATCTAACATACTCAACCTCAGACATCTTCAGGTACAGCAATAACCACCCCCTCGGCGGACTCAACACAGGAACCGTGGGACTGCCGGAATTCCACTGCGGAAGCAGATTAGGGGACTGGGTGGCTGCCAGGTACCTGAGTACGCGCCCGCAGGGGGGAAACTAAAGTGGAACACGATGGAGCCACCCCTGCAGCAGGCCGGAACCTGCAGAGAAGAGAAAGAAAAAAATGATTGAAGAAAAAAATAAAAAAGTAGCAGGATGACCTGCACAAAAAGCAAGTCAGGTCTGCCTCCTACGGACACTAGAACAAGACTGATCTGTCTAGTGCCTGTGGAGAGGGTATAGCCTAACAGGGAGGAGCCAACACTTTTTTATGTCTAGTGTCGCCTCCTAGTGGTAGTTGGACATATACCCATGGTGCTGTGTCCCCCAATGCCATGCACGAGAAATTCTTGCTACTTGACCAGTTTAGTGAACTATCAGGCTTTAAAGTAAATAAACACAAATGTGAACTACTGGACTTAACCCCCAACTCTTTAAAAAGGAAGGCTCAAACAAGTTGACGATGCTCCAGTCGCCATGGCTAAAGAGTCCATAAGATACCTAGGCATATTAATTGGGAGAACACCAAACACCATATATCCCCTGAATTACCCCCCTCTAATTAAAAAAGTGCTAAGCGACATATCTAGATGGATGAAACTTCCACTATCATTGCTGGGAAGATGCCATATGCTGAGAATGATGAGTGTACCAAAACTATTCTATTTGATACAAACCATACCATTACTGATAAAGCACAATGACATTAAACAATTAGAGGCAGCATTCTGGTCTTTTATATGGGAAACTAAAAGATCAAAAGAATATCCTTGACCACACTTCAGCTAGATAAAGAAAATGGAGGAACATATTTCCCTGATCTACGAACATACAACTTAGCCAGCCTATTAAGACACTGTTTTGATTGGCTGAGGGGACAAAGTCGATATTCCTGTTATAAATTGGAATGTAGGGGGCGTGGCCTGCTCGCTAATGGCTCCGGACGCTTAGAGCTGAAGCTCCGCTCCTAATACCCTACACCGGCTCCCTGGACGGCATTTGTGACACACAGAGTCCCTCTGCAGCGCTGCTATCATGGGCAAACTACGGAAGCGGCAGGCGCCGAAGAAACTTACAGAATTCTTCTCACTGGCGGCGCCATGCAGCCCGGCACAAGTAAGTGCGCCGACCCTGTCCTCTCCTGCAGCCTCCTCCCCGGCATCATCCTCGAGAGCCTCCCTGGGCCATGCTGAATCCCCTCAGCTTCTTCCTCCTACCGAGCCTCTGACCACCGACTTCATGCGCACCATGCTGGAGTCACTCCGTTCCTCCATAAAGGAGGACATCTCCTGCGCCTTGAAAGAGTTTAGGCGCGAACTCCACAGCTTGGGAGACCGCACTGCGCACATGGAGGCAAAAATGTCGGAGTTTGCCACCTCACATAACTCATTAATAGATGCCCATGAAGCACTTGAGGAAGAGGTGGTAGCCCTGAGAGCAAAGATGCAAGACCTGGAGGATCGCCATAGGCGAAACAATGTGAGAATCAGGGGTGTCCCAGAGGCAGTAGGTCCTGAGGGATTGGGCCCCCTTCTTAAAGGTCTGATCAAAGAAGCACTACCTGACGCTTCAGAAGCAGATCTTATTGTGGACCGTATCCACCGGGTTCCTAAACCCAAAAATCTGGATCCATCCCTTTCCCGTGATGTGATAGCAAGGATTCACTTTTACCACATCAAGGATCAGTTTCTCAGAGCACTGCGGCAAAACCCCGCTCCATCTTCGTCCTTTGCAGGGATCACAATTTACCCTGATTTATCAGCAGCCACCATGGCTAAGAGGAGGGAGTTCTTTCAAGTAACGAAAGTCCTGCGAGACCAGCAAATTCGCTACCGATGGGGTTTTCCAGTAAAATTAATAGTGATGCATAAAGGCGCCCAGTACCTCTGGAACTCTCCTCAAGAAGCGGCGCTCATTCTACATAAATGGGGTCTAATACCGGATTTCCAGCAGAAAAGGAAAGGTGACTCCAACAAACCAGATAAGATCTCCTCTGATTGGGACACTATCTGAATCTTTCCATGTCCTGTCCCTATTGTCACATTAGGGTACTGGGGAAGCGGTACGCATGCGAGATTGTCATCCACATTTTTACTTCTCCCCCCCCTGAGGTCTGCCATAACATCTCCGCAGACCGCTATGTTAACAGTTATGGACACCGAGGTTATTTGCGGGATCCACCCGCTTTGGTTTTAAAATGTTTAAGTTGTGCTTGTACTCTCCTATTCTTTTTTTTTGTTTGTTTTATGGCGTACTATCCCTGGAACAGTTGCAGTCATGGGGCTCTTATATTGGACCCCAGCAGTCAGCCTTTGTTTCACACTGTATACTACAACCGAGTACTATGGGGCTAAAGTTCCTTTCTAATAATGTGAGGGGTCTGAATTCTCCCTTCAGACGCTCTCAATTATGGTCTGATGTACTAAAAGCTCGCTGTGATGTGGTTCTGATACAAGAGTCTCATCTGTTGGAGAAGGATCAGCATAGATGCGCTCACAGGCTCTTTCCTCATATGTTCTTTTCTCCCTCAGTTAAACGGCGTAAGGCTGGTACGTTTATTGGGGTCAGAGCCTCGGTAACATTCACCCTTCACCACTCTGTATCAGATCCACATGGTAGGTTTATTATTCTTATCTGCTCTATTAATGATGTTTTATACACCATTGCCTCAGTGTACGCACCCAATGTCAGACAGAAAGCCTTTCTCAACAGATTCTTTAGAAAGCTCAGCAAGGTGGCGAAAGGTGCAGTAATAATAGGAGGCGATTTTAACATACCGGTAAATGCGGATATTGATTGTCACACAGCCCCGGGGGTCAAGCGGGATGATTTAAGGTCCACCCTAAGTACTTTGCCCTATCATGATATTTGGAGGTATCATCACGGAGATGAGAGAGATTTTACCTATGTCTCCTCAGCTCACTTGTCCCACTCTCGTATTGACTACTTTCTGATATCTAGGGACCTCCTGCATAAGGCAATCAAGTCTGACATTGGGTGCGCCACCTGGTCCGATCACGCCCCCATAACCCTGGAATTGGACACGGGGCTACCCGGCTGCTCTCCTGCTCAGTGGAGACTTAACCCCTACCTACTTAAAAGTGAACAGAGAGTTGAGGAATTTAGATCCAAAATCTGTGATTTCTTTGCACTGAATGTAAGCCCTGAAATCTCCCCCTCGACTCTGTGGCTGGCGCACAAGGCGTATATGAGATGGATCCTATTACAGTCAGCTGCTCGTCTAAAGAAATGTAGGGACCAACAACTGACAGCGGCCTTATCTGCTTTGAATGCGGCAGACCAGCTGTGTAAGAAGGTCTCTACCCCTGCAAACCTAAAAGCCCTCCAAGATGCCCGTTCGGTGGTGAAGTCACTCCTTCTCTACAAGCATGAGAGGACGTTACGAAGACTTCGCACCTCCTTTTACCATATGGGCGACAGGGCGGGGGCACTTTTGGCGCGTAGGTTACACCGCAGAGTGGCTGAGTCCAGGATAGGCAAGTTATGTCATGATAATGTCACCCACACGCATCCTCAGGAGATAGCTAATGCATTTGCTGCGTATTATAAACGACTATATAATTTAGCGGATGATCCTTCTGTCTTCCAGCCTTCCTCTGATATAATAAAGACCTTCCTGGACTCAGTTCACCTACCTGCACTAACCAGAGAGCAGCTAGATGCTCTGAACTTGCCTATAACTAGTGAGGAAATTAATTTTGCCATTCGCAATACCCCCCTGGGTAGGGCCCCTGGTCCGGACGGCTTTATTTCTAATTATTATAGGATATTTAAGCAACAGCTGACACCTTACCTGACCTCACTATTTAATAGTTTTTTCACCTCTAGAGCTATACCCCCAGAAATGTTGGTCGCTACGGTGGTAACCATCCCAAAGCCAGGCAAAACTCCTGATGAACCGGCAAACTTTAGACCTATATCATTATTAAATGCAGACTTAAAGCTTTTTGCTAAAATTCTGGCATCTCGTATTAATACTTATCTCCCGTGTTTAGTAGATCCGGATCAGGTGGGCTTCGTTCCTGGGAGGCAGTGTCGGGATGGAACCAGAAGAATGCTGGACCTGATTCAACTTGCGGGCAGTTCCAGGAGCCCCACATTGTTTCTTTCCCTCGATGCCGAAAAAGCATTTGACAGGGTGCACTGGGGGTTCCTGGAACAAGTCCTAGGTAAATTTGGGTTTCACGGAACTATATATGAGGCGATTCTAGGATTATGCTCTGTGCCTTCTGCAAGAGTCTTGGCTTCTGGTTTAATCTCCGACCCGTTCCCAATAACGAATGGTACTCGCCAGGGGTGCCCCTTGTCCCCGCTTATATTCTCTCTGGTTATAGAGCCCCTAGCATCTCATATACGTACCTGTCCTCAAATTCAAGGAGTCTCAGACGGTAATTCCTCACATGTCATAGGACTCTATGCTGATGATGTAATCCTGACCATAACAAACCTAGAAGACTCGCTAGCTGCTGTGTCGAATGTTCTCCGACTATATTCACAATGCTCCTATTACAAACTAAATGAGAAGAAAACCAATGTTCTGGATTTTCATGTTAATGATGAGACCAGATCTGTCCTTCAACAGCGATACCCCTTCCAGTGGGCCGCCACTTCAATTACTTATCTTGGGGTGGAGCTGGCACGCTCTGTCCCCAAATCCCTCTCCATTAATTTGTCCAATCTGAGGGCTGATCTCAAAAAGGATTATGCGAAGATGTCCCAAGTCCACTTATCGTGGATAGCCCGAATTAATGCTGCTAAGATGCTATCCCTCCCTAAAATACTGTATTGTTTAAGGTGCCTACCAATATTGGTCCCCAAGGCCCAGATTACTCAACTCCAACGAGACCTTATGACGTTTGTTTGGGGTGGTAAAAAGCCCAGAATATCCAAAGATGCATTGCACCCCCCCATTAGAAACGGAGGATTGGGAGTACCTGATCTATACAAATATTATCTTGCAAACCTGGCGGAACAGGCATTTGAAGCGTGGTCCCCTACCTCCCCTCAAAAATGGCATGGGATAGAAGAATCCTTAGTAAAAGCCCGCTCTTTGAGAGCTTTGCTTGCAGCCTGTAGTCTGAAAGCTGTTCAGTTCTCCCCTTTACTCTACACCACTCGGGCTATGATGTATATTTGGAAGCAGCTCATAGATTCCTTTCAATTATTCAGTGTGCCCCTAAATGTTGCCCCTTTGACTGCGCTGGAATATCATGTCCCTGATCTGTCCCTAGACACATGGAGATCTAAGGGTATTGAATGTCTTGGCTGCTTGTACTCTGGGGATGCTCTAGTGGAATTTGCCACCTTGCACACCAAGTATGCCCTACCAAACTTCTGTTTTTATAAATTTTTGCAAATCCGACATTTTCTAAACTCATTGCCTGACAGTCACCTCCCAACTCCTAACTCCTTCCAGCTCTTTATTAGGGAGTCTTGCCCCCTTAGACCTAAATCTCTACATTCTATGCTGCCATACTCCCTGCGGAATTAAAGGTTAAGCAACCCTTCGCCCACAGATGGGAATTGGAACTGGGGAAAATATTCTCTGTACGGCAATGGAACACAGCCTTACACTGGTCCTACAAGTCTACCAGATGTATTAACCATGTTGAGCAGGCTAGGAGGATTCAATTACACTGCTACCTGACGCCCAATAGACTGGCCCACCTGGTTCCGGGTTATTCCCCCCTCTGCTGGAGAGGCTGCGGGATGGTGGGTACTCCCTTGCACATGTGGTGGTCATGTCCCTCAGTTACCCCTTTTTGGTCAAGTGTCGGATCTCTCCTTAGAGAAATTACTGCCACACAAAACTGTCAATCCTAGGCATAGGATTAGACAACTCCCCTCCCAAGATAAGGGGGATTTTAGCACATGTACTCAGCGCCTCCAGGAATGTTATAGCCCGCCAGTGGAAGTTGGCGCAGTCCCCGGAGGTAGCCGCGGTAGTGCAATCTGTTAATGAGCATATGCATTGTGAAATGTTTTTTGCGGAGAATGTACGCTCCAGAATACGCATACATAATCAGTGGGTCATGTGGCTATCTAGCCGTTATGCTACCCCCCTACCGTTTTCTATACTCTGATAGAGTTGTATTGTCACTGTAGTTCTCACTGGATATGCTGCTTCATATATGTGAACTCAGGATGTGCTGCACTTGCTTTCCTATGTACGCCTTTTCTTTTCTTTCCTTTTCTTTTGCACTCTGTTGTTATTACTTGTAATGCTGTGAATGCGCTATTCGCGCCTCTGTAAACTGTGCTGCCCTCACTTGTTATAACTCAATAAAAACCTATTGAACACCAATAAATTGGAATGTAGCCTGTTTGCCCCTTGGAATCTGACTACTCTCCTACACATGAAATACTCTGAGCTAGCTACCTTAGCCAGGTACAGCCTAATGTTTAAGGATACATATGCAACATGAAAGGCGGTACGGAAAAAATATGGCCCATCTTGGCAATGCTCTAAATATTTAGATCCCCTGACGCTAAATCTGCCAGTTACAGGGAACACCATAAAATGGAAAGAACCAAAAACTATAGCTGACTTTTGGAATATAGATGACAAGCCATACTACACATTTCAAGAGTTCAGGAGTAAGACGGGGATTGACAAGTCTTCCTTCTTACTCGATTATAGGATAGTGGGAACATTAAGAGGAAAACTGAGAGATTATACACCTGAAACTCAACAGAACGATACTCATTAATAGGACAACCAGGGGAAAAAATAACGCTATCCACTATTTATAAAGATATCCGCCATTATATATCTAAAACACTAGTGCGAAACATCTTTAACCGCCTCCGGACCGCCTAACGCAGGATCGCAGTCCGGAGGCGGCAGCTCCAGGCAGAGTCACGCAGGGATGCGTCATCTCGCGAGATGCAAGATGACGCGATTAACCGGCCCGCACATGCGCATCGCGGGCCGGCAATAGTTCGAGGGGGGTCACGTCATCAGCTTGCCAGCCAATAATCGTGGCTGGCAAGCTGATGGTTTTAAAAAAAAAACAATCAAACAAACAATTAGTAAATATGATCTGTTATATGGCTTCCCTGCTCCTCTGCTGGTCCTTTTGGTCGGTTGGTCTCAGCAGAGGAATCACAGTGAGTAGCACCAAACACCACACACTTAGCCCCAGATCACCCCCTGCACCCCAATTAACCCTTTGATCACCCCTTGATCGCCCCTGTCAATCACCTAGTGAAAGGAAAAAAGTGATCAGTGTAAACTGTCACTTTTTTTTTCACTGGTATTGACTGTTAGGTTTTAGGATAGTTTAGGCCCCTTGGTTAGGTAGTTTAGCGATCGGTTAGCGCCCAGCCCACCGCACCGCAGTCGCTGATTAGCGTAATCGCTAATCAGCATTTGTACTTTCATAGTATCTGGAAGTGATCAAAACTGATCACAGTCAGATCTATAATAGTATTAGTGTCACCTTAGCTCGTCCTCCACCCAAAAACGCAGTGTTTGCCCGATCAGGCCTGATCGGTCGCCCACACGTGCGTTCGCCCACACCCGCCCCGCCGCAGTGACAGAAAATTTATATATTTTTTTATCACTGCACAATCACTTTACAAGCGCTGCGGCGATAAAAAAATAAGTTTTGATATTTTTTATCAACCGCAGCGGCCTCCGGTACTTCGCTAGCCTCCCATTTGTAAGACAGGCTTGCTTTTTTTCTTGGGTAGTCTCAGGGAATACCCCTAAATTTAGTAGCCCAAATGTCAAACAGGGGGTATTCTTCTGAAGAGGCCTACAGGCTTCTGACCCAGTCGGATGAGGAATGGGAACCCTCATCTGATGAATCTAGCGGGTCAGAATATGAACCTGTAGAAAGCAGTGGCAGTCTGACTCAAATTTCGGACGAGGAGGCTGGGGTCCCCGATAGCACCAGGCGTACCTGGCCCTGTGTCGCTAGACCACAGATTGCGCAGGATCCGCTTCAAGGGCAGCAGAGTGGGGCTGGCGCTGTCGGATTACGTGGTGAGGCATACACCAGCAGCGCAGCCCTCCATGGACCTAGTACCAGCACTGCCGTACAACCTGGTGAAATGGCGAGCACCAGAAGGGCAGTTGAAGCTGGTACGGTGGCACGTGAAATAGTTACCCCGTCGCAGCCACCGCACAGACAGGCCCGTAGACCCCCTAGAATCCCTGAGGTGCTGGCAAATCCTGATTGGCAGTCCCCAACTTCAGCCGCACCATTAGTTCCCCCTTTCACCGCCCAGTCTGGAGTTCGGGTTGAGACCGCTCAGATCGGTTCGGCCCTGGGATTTTTAGAGCTGTTCTTGACTGCGGAGCTCTTGGACATAGTCGTGGCAGAAACAAACCGGTATGCCACACAATTTATAACCGCCAACCCGGGAAGCTATTATGCCCAGCCTTTCCGGTGGAAACCAGTCCAAGTTTCCGAAATTGCTGGGTGAGATAAATATCTTGGCAAAAGACAACTTTTACCATTTTTTTTATACAAAGTTGGCATTTGACCAAGATATTTATCTCACCCAGCATGGGTATATGTAAAATGACACCCCAAAACACATTCCCCAACTTCTCCTGAGTACGGCGATACCACATGTGTGACACTTTTTTGCAGCCTAGGTGGGCAATGGGGCACACATTCCAAAGAGCACCTTTTGGATTTCACAGGCCATTTTTTACAGATTTTGATTTCAAACTACTTCTCACGCATCTGGGCCCCTAAAATGCCAGGGCTGTATAACTACCCCACAAGTGACCCCATTTTGGAAAGAAGACACCCCAAGGTATTTCATGATGGGCATATTGAGTTCATGGAAGTTTTTATATTTTGTCACAAGTTAGTGGAATATGAGAGTTTGTAAGAAATAAAAAAAAATCATAATTTTCCGCTAACTTGCGACAAAAAATAAAAAGTTCTATGAACTCACTATGCCCATCAGCGAATACCTTAGGGTGTCTACTTTCCGAAATGGGGTCATTTGTGGGGTTTTTCTACTGTCTGGGCATTGTAGAACCTCAGGAAACATGACAGGTGCTCAGAAAGTCAGAGCTGCTTCAAAAAGTGGAAAGTCACATTTTTGTACCATAGTTTGTAAACGCTATAACTTTTACCCAAACCATTTTTTTTTCCCAAACATTTTTCTTTTTATCAAAGACATGTAGAACAATAAATTTAACGAAAAGTTTATATATGGATGTGTTTTTTTTTTTGCAAAATTTTACAACTGAAAGTGAAAAATGTCATTTTTTTGCAAAAAAAATCGTTAAATTTAGATTAATAACAAAAAAAGTAAAAATGTCAGCAGCAATAAAATACCACCAAATGAAAGCTCTATTAGTGAGAAGAAAAGGAGGTAAAATTCATTTGGGTGGTAAGTTGCATGACCGAGTAATAAACGGTGAAAGTAGTGTAGTGCAGAAGTGTAAAAAGTGCTCTGGTCATGAAGGGGGTTTTAGCTAGGGGGGTTGAAGTGGTTAAACAACGGAAGAAGGATATCCCGGAGATAGATACGCCAACAGATGTAATAAAAGGCTGGGAGATGGTGCGCATGTCTACTGTAAATGAAGTATGGAGAGAAACGCAATTCCGCATAATGCACAGAGCAATATATGGTTTCTTTACAAGACAAGGTCAGTCCAATAAAATGAAAACTGCCCTAAATGTAAAAAGGAAAATACGAACTTGTATCATTGCCTATGGACATGCCCGAAGTCCCAAATATTTTGGGAAAGCATAAGACGGCTCGTAAAGCATAACCTTAATTTTACAGTATTGAATGACCCACGCTTGGAGGTGTTTCAAACTATGCCTGGACATAAACCACTACCAAGGGTACTACACTTATTAATACTAGCAGCTAAGATATGTTTGCTGGCGAACTGGCTAAACCCAAAATGTCCAACAATGATTGAAGTAGTCAAGCAGGTGAAACTATGCTTGCTATTAGAAATGGTAGAAGTGGAACACAATTTTTCAATAAATGGCAAACCTGTATTGAAGCTTTTCTCTCAAATGACAAAATACAGGCGATTGTGTTACCTTTTTGCGACACCATATGGTATCACAAAGGACTCCTGTAAGAGGCAAGACCAATATAATATAAAGTATTTTGAAGGATAAGGGTATTGTACATGGAAACCATGTATATGTCACACTGTGAATGGTACCCAAGATTGTTTACTATGTATATCCTTTGTAAAACTAATACAAGAGTTAAAAAAAAAAAAAAAATGTTAGAAAGGAGAGTCTCCTCTACTTTCTGTATGCAGTGGATGACAACTCACCCATTCTTGAACAACCACTTTAAGGTCTGAATACATTTTAGGGTTCTGACTAAACGTTAATATTTGGGGTCATGTCTGTTTTTTCCAACTCCAGATAAAGTGTGATGCTAATGTTTTACAAACTTTGTAGAACTGTTCACAAGACAGGATCTTTATAGTTGATATTCAGCTCATACCTTTATCTGAACACAGAACTTTACTAAAACTTTCTGCTGTACAGTAGTATTTCCATTCCTGTGTGACACATTGAAAGACCACCAGGTGGCAGCCTACTGGAGCAGCTGTGATGGAAATGAAGCATTACACAATACACATTGTCCATGCAATGCAAACAACACTCTCTGTAGATGTTTCCTGCTGATATAGAAGCCTCCTGAAAAAGTCCCCCTCTTATTAACGCACAGATACTTCTCCACAAGCTGCTCGACCATTACAACTAGGGATGAGCGAATGTTCGGGTTGTTGTATATGCCGAATTGCCTTAAGGATTCCGTTACCATGGACCATAACGCAATGCATAACGGAATGCCTTTAGAGGCATTCTGTTATTTATTCCTTCATAATTAGAGATGAGTGAATTTCCGCTTATGAAATTCATTTGCGATTAATTTACTGGTAAAAGCAGAATTGCGTTCTGGATTCCGTTACCACGGACCATAACGCAATTCTATGACGGAATGCCTTTAGAGGCATTCCGTTATTCATTCCGTCATAACAGAAGTCTATGGGCTGCAAAACGGCCCATGGGCTCCACTGACTCACACTAAGGGCTCATGCACACAACCGTATGTATTTTGCAGTCCGCAAAACACGGATGACGTCTGTGTGCATTCTGGAGTTTGTGGCACGGAACAGCTGGCCCCTAATAGAACAGTCCTATCCTTGTCCGTAATTCGGACAATTATAGGACATGCTCTACTGTTTTGTGGAACAGACATGCGGAAACGGAATGCACACGGAGTAACGTCCATTTCTTTTTGCGGACCCATTGAAATAAATGGTCCTGCATACGGTCCACAAAAAAAAAAAAAAAAAAGAATTGACCATTCGGGCCTAAGAGTCCATTCAGATGTCCGTATGTGTAGTTCCATGTGCCGTCCGCATTCGTAGATCCGTTCCGTGGCCCCACAAAAAAGATAGAGCATGTCCTATTCTTGTTCGCAACAATTTGCGGTCCGCAAAACACTTGCGGACGTGTGAATGGACCCTTAGTGTGATGATACTCCGCCACCTTTGGTGCTGCAAAACCAGAGGCGTGATGGGAAATGTAGGCTGCTTTAGGGAGGCGAAGAAGGTACGGCAGACAATTCATAATTGGCACATCAACTATAACCGGTATCCAAAAGGCATAGACAAGAGCATCTACATACCGCACTATACAGGCATTGAAGTGCTACTTTAAGGCTAGTCCCACAGCTGCGCTAAAGCTTTCCGGCAGGCTGTTTGTTCCAGCAGAGAAACATCCTGCTATTGTTCACCGTATCAAGCCTAGCCAGATACTGCCGTTAACTACCAAACCCCTTTAACTATAATGGGATCCAACAGGGATTCGTCCAGTTTCCGGAATAAGCGCCAAGTTTCGTCTGGACAAAAAAACTGTGTGTGCACCAGTTTTTGTCCAGCCACAACTCAGCTCTCATGCCGGAAACCAGCTGGATTCCATTATAGTCAATGGGGTTCATTGGTGAACCGAAGTATCAGTCCATGCCAGATATGGTGAACTCTGGCAGAACCGCCTGCCGGATAGCTTACCGCAGGTGTGGAACTAGCCTAAGTAAGAAATGAACAATAACCAAAGGATGGTGTAAAGTAAACTTGTTTATTTGGATTTTCAACCTCAGAATACAAAATGTTCCTAGAATTTACAAAAATTAAAACACTTTTGTAGCAAAAGTAAAATAAATATAGTTGTTTGCAACATTCAGGTAGAAGGACGTTTTCTTAACTATATAAATGCCATACAATATGGTCCATAAAATATTTTACATATATGTACAAACTATATACATAATAAAATGTTTGCCATTTATTACATACATAACAATTTACAGATGCTTTGAATAACAGAAAGGATATTTAGCAATGTAAAGACTTTTTTAAACCTAAAAAAAAAAAAATACAGAAAATAAGTTCAAAAGAACTGGTAACATCACTTAGGGTTAAATATACAGAGCAGGTAAAGGATGCAGACATATTTGCACTTTTTTATTCTTCATTTGCTTTCAAAACAGCCTTCATTAAAATGTTCTACTGTGCTGTCTGTAAAACTTCAACATAGCTGGCTATCCTTCTGACACAGATCACATTGTTCCAGGGGGGCAGAGGATTTTGTAAACAGGAAATCAGAGTGTGGAGAGGGGGGAAAGCATCCAAGCCAGCACTGATACAGTACAGCAGATTACACAGGCAAAAAAAAAGAAAAAATCTTGAGTATTTTCAATTTAAAAAGGTTCTTCAGTAATAATAATATTTTACTAAGTGCAGTATTTTACTCTAAGCTTAGTATTCATACTTACCTGCTCCACACTGCTCCGGTGTCTCCATGTTCCAGTCCCCGCAGTGTTTACATGCTTTATGTCGTCACATGCTCTGCTGCAGCCAATGACTGGCTTCAGCATGGAGGGGACTGCTATGGCCACGTCCATGCAGAACCAGTGTGGAGGACCAAACTGTCGGGGAGCTATCAGTGTACAGACGCCGGATCAGTGCACTTAAGTGTTGTGCACATATAGCATTTGTATCCGGCTACCAGCCTGAAGTAGCTGAAGACAACTGATATACAGGTGAAACTGGAAAAATTTGAATATCATGCAAAAGTCAATTTATTTAAGTAATGCAAATTAAAAGGAATTACATTAATGCAGCTTAAAATAAGAATTTTGTGAAAAGGTTCAATATGTCAAAGTGTCACGCTCTAGTCAGAATTGAAATATCTCGCTTTGCATGTAATGAGTCTCTCATATATTAGGTTCACCTTTTAAGTTGCATTACTGAAATAAATGAACTTTGCACAGTATTCTAATTTTTCGAGTTTCACCTGTGAAGGGGGCCTAATATGGTATTTGAAAATGTGCCCTCTGAAACAAGAAAACCCCATCACACTGACTTTCGGGCAGCAGATGCTTTCAGACAACTTTAAGACTACATTCACATTTTATTTTTATTTTTTCTCTCCTTCTTTAGAAGGAACAAACGTCGCGCAAAGGGAGGGGGGTGGGGTAATTTATATATATATATATATATATATATATATATATATATATAAATGTAATAATTGAATATGAACAATTTCGGATATGGATGCAAAAAAAATTCACCTATTGAAACTTTGTAAATGATCTAAAAAATATAATAAAGATTTATAATAACTAAAAAAAAAAAAAGGCTACATTCACATGACCGTATTTGTTTTGCGGTCCGCAAAACACGGATACCGGCAGTGTGAATGTAGCGTGACCACGTGTCCCGGTTTGCCCGGGATCGTCCCGTAATTTAAGTTTTTGTCCCGTGTCCCGGGAGCCTTCAAACCGGGACAATAGAGAGTCCCGGAATCAACTGCCAGTCTGCACTCTGCAACATTCACTGCCGCAGCGCTCCCCCCGAGTCTCCTCCCCGGGCGGCCGCACCGAACATGAGGTTTCCCTAGGCTGCGCAGGCGCACAACGACGCCGAGACGCAGCAGGGAGAAGGCGCCAGAAAAGATTTGTAGGAGCGCGAGCGCTGCGCGAAGAAGCCGATGCCGGAAGAAGATAAGATTTGTAAAAAAAAAAAAAAAAGGTCTTCATAATAGCTCACCATAATTGGTGAGTAAGTTCAGAACTTCAGAGTAGAGTCAGGAGTAGACTCAGAGTAGGGTCTGAACTCTGATGGGGGCTGGCTAGTGGCTCTATCTCTGCTATATTTCTGTAGCCTGGTGCCTGGAACCTCTGACTGCCCAGTTGAGCTGAAACTACTACACCCAACATGTTCTGGCAGTAATAGTAAATGGATATTGGTGCAATTCTGAGCTACTAGTCTATATAATACATAGACTAGTAGCTCAGAATTGCACCAATATCCATTTACTATTACTGCCAGAACATGTTGGGTGTAGTAGTTTCAGCCTGAAACTACTACACCCAACATGTTCTGGCAGTAATAGTAAATGGATATTGGCGCAATTCTGAGCTACTAGTCTATATAATACACAGACTAGTAGCTCAGAATTGCACCAATATCCATTTACTATTACTGCCAGAACATGTTGGGTGTAGTAGTTTCAGCCCAACTGTGCAGTCAGAGGTTTCAGGCTACAGAAATATAGCAGAGTTAATAGGCTACTTTCATACCTGCGTTAGGTGCAGATCCGTCTGCATTACTATGTAAAAAAAAAGTCTAAGTGTAAGTCGGACGGATCCGTTTGCATTATTCTTTTTTTAAAAAATTCTAAGTCAAAACGGATCCGTCCTGACTTACATTGAAAATCAATGGGGTACAGATCAGTTTTCACTTGCACCATATTGTGTCAGTGAAAACTGACCCGTCCCCATTGACTTAGGCTACTTTCACACTAGCGTTCAGCTGTCCGCTCGTGAGCTCCGTTTGAAGGGGCTCACGAGCGGACCCGAACGCAGCCGTCCAGCCCTGATGCAGTCTGAATGGAGCGGATCCGCTCAGACTGCATCAGTCTGGCGGCGTTCAGCCTCCGCTCCGCTCGCCTCCGCACGGACAGGCGGACAGCTGAACGCTGCTTGCAGCGTTCCGTTGTCCGCCTGGCCGTGCGGAGGCGTGCGGATCCGTCCAGACTTACAATGTAAGTCAATGGGAACGGATCCGCTTGAAGATGACACACTATGGCTCAATCTTCAAGCGGATCCGTCCCCCATTGACTTTACACTGAAAGTCTGAACGGATCCGCGCAGGCTACTTGCGCACTTGCGAATTTTTTTAAAGTTATTAATGCAGACGGATCCGTACTGAACGGAGCCTCCGTCTGCATTAATATGATCGGATCCGTTCAGAACGGATCCGATCAAGCGCAAGTGTGAAAGTAGCCTAACACATTAAAAATATGACCTGTTTTAGGTAGCCAGTGATTGTGTGCAGGGCACAATCACAAATTACTGAACAATGCACAGGCAGTTATGTTTATAGCAATCTCAAGCATAACTTCGATGCAATGAACTTGCCAGCGTAAGTACAAAGTACGCCGCTGTCACTAAGTGACTTAATTTTTTTTAAAAAGTATCAAAAATCATATTTTTTGGGGAGTGGACATGGGTGCGGGGGGGCCGGGGCGGGTGTCCCTGAATGGCAGTTTGGAAATGTGGTCACCCTATGTGAATGTAGTCCGCCCTATGATAGAAATGCCTATTCTTGTCCGCTGTACGCATTCTTGTGTGCTGTACGCATCTTTTGCGGCCCCATTGAAATGAATGGGTCGGATGCGGAGCCAAAAATACGGGTGTGTGAATGCACCCTTAGACATGCTTAGTGACTAGAGCTTAGCTCTTTGCACAGTAACACCATTAACACGTCTGCACACGCTTAACACTAACCCATTCACTATCTCACAATGTGCACGACCAGACTACTTACCATAAAGCTGGACCGTCTTGCTGTTCATGGGGGAGGTATCATAGGTTGTTCAATTTCAAATGTTTCAACTATTTCCTTTTGGGGAAGAAACATATATTTAGTATTTGAGAAAAAGACCATGGGGGACTGTTATCATTTGCGGTGGTTTTTGTCTCCGTTCATAAGAGGACTTTTCACTGGTCCTAACATTACAATATTGTTACCTGACAGTGTAGGGCTTTATTAGGAGAGGTCAGGGCGCTTTTTCTTTTTCACATTGGCTGCTCCGTTCCCCCGCTGTGCCCCCCGTTCGGTACAGGGAGGAGGAGACGACAGCCTTTGAGAAAAAAAAGCTCATCTTCTACCTGGCTGTGACGCTAGTTGGTAACCCTGGGTCTTGGTGGGGCAACTAAGAGATATTACTGTATGGGGGCATCAAGGAAACATTACAATGTATGGGGGCAACAAGGAAACAAAGTACTTGTTTTGAGTGTTTTTTATTCTAAATGGGCATGGGCTTAATATCGTTATTGTGGCAATATTTTTGATATCGCCCAACCCTACTATAGGACACGTTCTATAATTTGTGGAACAGACATGTGGATGACATCCGTGTGCTGTCCATATTTTAGTAGACCCAAAAAAATGAATGCAATTTGCAAAAAATGCGGATCAGATCTAATGCTAAATACAGTTGCGTGCACGAGACCTAAGGCATACAGACACCGCAGAGGAGTTCACTATCTATAAGCAAAAGCAGAGGGCTGCTAACAAGCAGCAGCTGTCAGTCAGGGTAAGGCCATCCCTGACTAAATGGTCTCCCTGTAATACTACATTTACATTTTGCAGGGGAAATGTCCTGCTGGCTGCAGACTCAGCAAAATCGGGTTGCCATGACAGCTCCCTTAAAGGGTTTTTTCTGTCACCAGAATTAACCCTATTAAACTAGCTGACATTAGCTGACCTAACTACCCTATTCCTACTTTTATCTATGCTCCCATTACTCCAGAAATATAACTTATAATATGCTAATTAGCCTCTAGGTGCAGGGGGGGCGTTGCCCCTGCTCCTAAATGCTCCGTTCTCCCACCTCTGGCCACGCCCTGCTACACTAGATTGACAGGGCCAGGCAGCATTGGTCTACTGCCAGCCCTGTGCACTGGGAAAATCTCGCGCTGTTCAGTATTGGGCGCAGGCGCAGTGAGGAAGCCGGCGTGCGCCCTTCACTCACTGCACCTGCGCCTAATACTGAACAGGATGACACAGGCGCGAGATTTACATGGCAGACAGGGCTGGCAGTAGGAGACCAACGCTGCCTGGCCCTGTCAATCTAGTGTAGCAGGGCGTGGCCAGAGGTGGGAGAACGGAGCATTTAGGAGCAGGGGCAACGCCCCCCCTGCACCTAGAGGCTAATTAGCATATTATAAGTTATATTTCTGGAGTAAAGGGGGCATAGATAAAAGTAGGAATAGGCTAGGTAGTTAGGTTCAGCTGATGTCAGCTAGTTTAATAGGGTTAATTCAGGTGACAGAAACCCTTTAAAGCAGTTGTCTGAGGTGAAGCAATCCCTTTAAGAGCTCAGGCACACAACCGTATTTTCTTTCCATGTCCATTCTATATTTTTGCAGCCCATATGTGGAACCATTCCATTTCCATATGTCAGCAAGTCCGTTCCGCAAATATATAGAACATGTCGTATTCTTGTATGTTTTGCGGACAAGGACAGGCATTGTTACAAAGGATGCAACACGGACATCACGCAGATGTCATCCATTTTATTTTTTTGCAGATCTGTGTTTTGCAAACCACAAAATACATCCGGTCGTGTGCATGAGCCCCAAGACTTGGGCTACATGGAGACATGTCATGTTTATATATGGACATGTAACGTACTTAAGCTGCAATGCTTTGATGATATTTTTTTTGTCTCAAGTTGTACAAGACTTTGCCATGATAAACTACTGTGCAAATCATGTGCCCCTGTGATTTGCTTGCCACCTTTCCGCAATTTGGGCATTTCTTTAACTCCAAATCACAGTTATAAAACAGCCATGGCAGCAAGTTGCAGATGTCTGTACAAGCACGCACATTTACAATGTCATCGGCGGGGTAACTGACCCCTCAGAAACCCCCCCAAACATCATTTCAATACAGGTAAAAGGGATGGTCTTACCTTCCAATCCTGGTGGCTTAGACTAATGACACCTTGATATCTAGGCTGATTTTCTTTGTCAACCTGCGACTCACTGTCTTGCGCTATGGGCTCTGGCAAAGAAATATACGGGAGAAAGTTAACCCCTTCCCCCGTATGCATTTGGGGCCTTAGTGACCAAGCATTTATTTTTCATTTTTTCATCATCTCATTCTAAGAGCTATAGGTTTTTTTCACAAATGTATCCGTATGGGGGCTTGTTTTTTGTGGGACAAGTGGTCTTTTTTTTATGGCATTTTGGGTACACAGAGCTGACTAGTAAAGTTTTATTAACTCTTTCTGGGGGCATGGAAAAAAGAAAAAACAGCAATACTACCACAGAGTTTTTACATTGTAAGGCCTCATGCACACAGCTGTATTTTTTGCGGGACGCAAAACACGGATACCGGCCGTTTGCACCCCACATTTTCCCTTCCATGGGTCCTGTAGTCTCTGTCAAATGCCAATTCTTGTCTGCAAAACGGACAAGAACAGGATATGTTCTATTTTTCTTTGCGGGGCCGCGGAACAGACATACTTTGAAGTAGGGCTGCAGTAATCGAGTATTCTATATATATATTATTTTTTTTTAGGATTAATTGAGTAATCTAAAAGGAAAAAAATGAATTAATAGACTGTTTTCCTTTATAAAAACTCATCAGACCCCAATACCCTTTTTTCCTCCCTGTGCGATCAGTTCCCCCCAGTGCCATCAGCTCCACTATCCCCCAGTGCCATCAGCTCCACTATCCCCCAGTGCCATCAGCTCCACTATCCCCCAGTGCCGACAGCGCTCCCCCACCCCAGTGCCATCAGCTGCCCCCCCTAGTGTCACCAGCTGCCACCAAACGCCCCCCAGTGCCATCAGCTGCCCCCTCAGTGCCATCAGCTTGCCCCCCCTCCTAGCCATGTCCCCAGCGACAGTACTTACCTTTCCAGTAGGGGCGCCGCTCCACAGCACATCCATCTTCTCTACGCGCTGCACTGCTGTTCTGACGTCACACAGCGTTGGGTCATAGTGCACTTAAAAGCGTGCACTATGACCCAACGATGTGTCAGGAACAAAGTGCAGAGCGGTGTGGGGCGGCGGGTGACCACGTAGCAGTAAGTAATAGCAAGCGCTTCACTCCCGCTCCGTGATCACATGACACAAATGAATCCTCGATTTCAGCCCTTCTTTGAAGCTTTATTGCTATTCGATCCGCAAATAAATGCAAATTGGAGGCGGACCAAAACTATGGCCGTACCTTTGTATCAAATTTTTATAGGATGACCCTAATGCCCTAATAAAACTTTTTCAAATATAGTTTATCATCTAATTTTGTATTTTTATTGTACTTTTTCCTCCCTAAAGCGCACCATTCACCTCGAGCTTAAAACTCAGTTCTCTGTGCACTGCTGACAGCTCGGCGCTGTAAGGACTGTGAAATTTATGAATGGGCCACATAAGCAGGGAGTACAAGCAAGGAGCACACATTGCACCTCCTGCCCGTGTCCCCCGGAGAATTACTAACTCCTGGCATAGCACATGGGTACTCTGTACCCATCTACTATGCCAGGATTAGCTGAGCGGAGTGGGCTCCTGCTTCTGCCTGCTCCGCAAGCCTTCTGCATGGCAGCTCTTAGCTTAGTGAAGCAGGAGCCCGCTCCGCTCAGCTAATCCTGGCATACTACATGGGTACAGGGTACCTATGTACTATGCCAGGTGTTAGTAATCCTCTGGGAAGCACGGGCAGGAGCAGCAATATGCGCTCCTGCCTGTTCTCACTATGCTGCAGCCCCATTCATAAATTTCACAGTCTGTACTTGTCAGCTCAGAATGAAGAGTGTGAAAATCCTATTCACCCTAATAGAGATCTAGAGGTGAGAGGGGATCAAAATATAGGGTCTAAGTTTAAAAACAATAAAAAAAAAATATTATATATATATATATATATATATATATATATATATAATTATTATTTTTTTTTAAGTTTAAATCACCCCCCTTGATGATGAGGGTTCCTCCCCTGCATAAAGGAAACGGGACGTATCCCTTTTGCAGCCCATAGACTTCTATTATGACGGAAAGCCTCTAAAGGCATTCCGTTATGCATTCCGTCATAGAATTACGTTAAGGTCCGTGGTAACAAATGCTACAAAAATGGTACCAATAATTACAGCTCGTTACACAAAAAATAAGCGCTCATACAGCTCTGTAGACCAAAATATTAAAAAGTTATGGCTGTCAGAATATAGAGACGCAAAGAAAACTTTCATTTTTACAAAGGTTATTTTTTTTTTTAAAGTAGTAAAACAAAAGAAAAAAAACGATTCAAGTTTGGTATCACCACATTTGTATTGAGCCGTAGAATAAGGGTTCATGCACAGGAACTTATTTTCTTTCCGTGTCCGTTTTTTTTTTGCGGACCATATGCGGAACCATTCATTTCAATAGGTCCGCAAAAAAAACTTTAGTTACTCTGTGTGCATTCCGTTTCCGTATGTCTGTATTACCGTTTCGCAAAACGATAGAGCATGCCCTATTCTTGTCTTACTTTAGTAGTGTAGGGGGGGGGGGGGGGGGGGGAGGCGCTGTCCATTTGCTCATATACTTCCAGGAGGATTAGCCAAGGAACGGCACCATGCAGAATTCTAAGAAAAGGTGCAGACACGTCAGGAGAGGTGACAGATCCTCTATCGACGCATAGGTTTGCTTTGCTTACAGGGGTTTTCCACCTTTTAGATATTGAAGAACTATCCTCCAGTATCAGATCAGTGGTGGGCAGCACCTGACTCCTCCAACAATCAGCTGTTTCCAGTAGCGGTCAGTGCCAGAAACATAAGTGAATGGAATGGGAGCTGAGCTGCAGTACGCCACCACCACATGGACAGAGCCTTCTGCCAACAGCTGAACAGTGCGGTGAACCCCCACCCTATTGGGCTGCCATCTGTTGTAATGATCATCTGGTCCGCATCGTCTGGTGGAAATGAGCCCACTTGACTGTGGGAATACAGGATCTCAGACCTAAGACTAGGGCTACACATAGGGCACAACTACACCGCAACATGTGTCGTTTGACACTGATGTCGCGCAACAATTTTTATAATGATAGTCTATGGTGTCGCACTGCGACACATGACATTTTGCAACTGCGACAGTCGCAGAAAAATCCATCTTGAATGAGACACCATAGACTGTCATTATAAAAATTGTCACGCGACACATGTATCTCCGTTCACATAGCTATATAAGGGCTTATTTTTTTGCAGGACAAGATGCATTTTTCTTTTCTTACTTTAGTAGTGTAGAAGACTGCCTTACCTATTACTGGTAGTTTATCTGAATCAAGATTTATTCTTGCAAATCCATCCTTTAAAAAAAAAAAAGCAAAAACAGGAAAATATTTACACCATTTATTACTTATTTAAGGTAAAATGTAATCAGCATTCAGATGTTACAAAATAAAAATCAAGCCACTAGTGACACAAAGATGGGGATTGTTATCACTCTGGAACAGTATTAAAGGGGTTCTCCAGTATACCCCATCAATATCATATTGTAGGGTCCGACAACTGGCACTCCCACCAATCAGCTCTGGCACCAGAACTAAACGGTAAGGCCCCTTGCAGACAAGCGTTCCTCCCGCAGAGAGTCCGCATCACAGCACCCGGCCTAACCTCCCAGCACGGACAGGATTCACATAGCATTATATTGATTTATGATGCTATGTAACCCATACAGTTCTGGAATGTATTGGATAACACTGGCAGCATTATGCCAGTGTTATCCAATACATTCCAGAACTGTAAGGGTTACATAGCATCACAAATCAATAATTTGCTATGTGATCCCCCCCCCCCCCCCCCCCTCTTCCCCGCAGCGCTGGGAGGTCAGGCCGGGAGCTGTGTTGCGGACTCGCTGCGGGGTGTCAGACCACCACCGATTTGATACTGACAGACTATCCTGAGGATAGGGTGTCAATATCAAAATGCTGCAATGGCCCTTTATGTATTGATGACTTAGGCCTCATGCACACGACAGTATTTTTTCACTGTCCGCAAAACGGGGTTCCGTTGGTCCGTGACCGTTTTTTCGTCCGTGGGTCTTCCTTGATTTTTGGAGGATCCACGGACATGAAAAAAAAGTCGTTTTGGTGTCCGCCTGGCCGTGCGGAGCCAAAAGGATCCGTCCTGAATTACAATGCAAGTCAATGGGGACGGATCCGTTTGACGTTGACACAATATGGTGCAATTTCAAACGGATCCGTCCCCATTGACTTTCAATGTAAAGTCAGGAGTCCCTTTTATACCATAGAATCTGAGTTTTATCCAATCCGATGGTATATTTTAACTTGAAGCGTCGCCATCACCATGGGAACGCCTGTATGTTAGAATATACTGTCGGATATGAGTTAGATCGTGAAAACTCATATCCGACAGTATATTCTAACACAGAGGCGTTCCCATGGTGATGGGGACGCTTCTAGTTAGAATATACTACAAACTGTGTACATGACTGCCCCCTGCTGCCTGGCAGCACCCGATCTCTTACAGGGGGCCGTGATCAGCACAATTAACCCCTCAGGTGCCGCACCTGAAGGGGTTAATTGTACTATCATATCCCCCTGTAAGAGATCAGGGCTGTCAGGCAGCAGGGGGCAGACCCCCCCCTCCCCAGTTTGAATATCATTGGTGGCCAGTGCGGCCCCCCCCCCCTCCCTCTATTGTAATAATAGGTTGGTGGCACAGTGTGCGCCCCCCTTCCTCCCTCTATTGTAATAATTTGTTGGTGGCACAGTGTGCGCCCCCCATCGGCCCTCCTCCCTCTATAGCATTAACAACATTGGTGGCCAGTGTGCGGCCTTACCTCTCCCCCCCGATCATTGGTGGCAGCGGAGTTCCGATCAGAGTCCCAGTTTAATCGTTGGGGCTCCGATCGGTAACCATGGCATCCAGGACGCTACTGCAGCCCTGGTTGCCATGGTTACTTAGCAATAGTACAATAGTAGAAGCATCATACTTACCTGCTGGCTGCTGCGATGTCTGTGTCCGGCCGGGAGCTCCTCCTACTGGTAAGTGACAGTTCATTTAGCAATGCGCCGCACAGACCTGTCACTTACCAGAAGGTGGAGCTCCCGGCCGGACACAGACATCGCAGCAGCCAGCAGGTAAGTATGATGCTTCTACTACTGTACTATTGCTAAGTAACCATGGCAACCAGGGCTGCAGTAGCGTCCTGGTTGCCATGGTTACCGATCGGAGCCCCAGCGATTAAACTGGGACTCCGATCGGAACTCTGCTGCCACCAATGATCGGGGGGGGGGGGGGGGGGGGGAGAGGGGAGGCCGCGCACTGGCCACCAATGTTGTTAATGCTATAGAGGGAGGGGGGGGTCGATGGGGGGCGCACACTGTGCCACCAACAAATTATTACAATAGAGGGAGGAAGGGGGGGCGCACACTGTGCCACCAACGAATGATTACAATAGAGGGAGGAAGGGGGGGGGGGGACGGGGGGGCGCACAGTGTGCCACCAACGAATTATTACCCCTTCAGGTGCGGCAGGGGTTAATTGTGCGTATCATAGCCCCCTGTAAGAGATCGGGTGCTGCCAGGCAGCAGGGGGAAGTCTTGTACACAGTTTGTAGTGTATTCTAACTAGAAGCGTCTCCATCACCATGGGAACGCCTCTGTGTTAGAATATACTGTCGGATATGAGTTTTCACGAAGTGAAAACTTAGATCTGAAAAAGCTTTTATGCAGACGGATCTTCGGATCCGTCTGTATGAAAGTAACCTACGGCCACGGATCACGGACACGGATCCCAATCTTGTGTGCATCTGTGTTTTTTCACGGACCCATTGACTTGAATGGGTCCGTGAACCGTTGTCCGTCAAAAAAAATAGGACAGGATACACGGATCACTGATGCGGCTGCAAAACGGTGCATTTTCCGATTTTTCCACGGACCCATTGAAAGTCAATGAGTCCGCGAAAAAAAACGGAAAATGGCACAACGGCCACGGATGCACACAACGGTTGTGTGCATGAGGCCTAATCCTTAGGATAGGTCATCAATATCAGATTTGCAGGAGTTAGATTGGCGGAAACATGCCACGGAACTACACAAATCGATCAGTATGAAAATAAACGAAGGAACCCTTAACACTATAGATTTTTATTAATAAACTTAAAAAGACCTTAAACCGGTCAAACGATACACATATAACCCTAAATGGGATAGGAAAGGGTCCAGGATTGAGTAGACAAGAGGAAAACAATCGTGCCAGGGACAGTACTATCCCTATTATATTCCTGATTGATCCTCAGCCCAGAGGTATCACCTGATGGTGGTGAAGCCCCCCGTCCCTATCCTGGATGACCCTAGTTAGCACTGAAAAAAGTACCCTGTCACCCCGACGCGTTTCCCCCACTTGCTAGGTTCATCAGGGGGTACAAAAGACAGGTGCTTACACACAACAAAAAAGTGGGCTGGTAAATACATAGATACCTGTAGTGGGAATGGTCCACTGATAGGATGATACATTTAGATATCCCAATAAACAGGCGTCCAGCCCCACTAAGGTCCAGGATAACTGCAGAGTTATGTGTATCGTTTGACCGGTTTAAGGTCTTTTTAAGTGTATTAATAAAAATCTATAGTTTTAAGGGTCCCTTAGTTTATTTTAATATTGTTTCGTTCAAGTAATAGGACTCATTCATCGACTGTGTAGTGGCCGAGCCTGGTCACTGCAGTGCTTCTCCCATTCACACGAGAGATCCCCTCCCCGCTTGGCCAAGCGTGCATGTATATAGGGTTGCATTGGAATATCTGTCATGCTGAAGTGCATGGCCAGCTTTTGTCAAGACTATGGTTATGTATTCATGGTGGCTTTTCAATTACTTTTAAAGGGGTTTCTTAGATTTGATATTGATGGCCTTGGCCCTCAGGTGTCAGGACCTCCCGAAAGTCGAACCTCTAACAATCAACTGTGATGTCACATTTAGGGATGAGCGAATCGACTTCAGATGAAACATCCAAAGTCGATTCGCAAAAAACGTAATTATAATACTGTAAGGAGCTTCTGCTCCGTACAGAATTAGAATGAAGTTTTATGCAAATCGACTTTGGATGTTTCATCCGAAGTCGATTCGCTCATCCCTAGTCCCTTTAGGCCTCCCGTCTATAGGCCCCTGTGCTGTGTTTTCATATTAATGACCACACCACTGCAATCAACAGAAATATTAAAATAACAAAAAAACAACAAGGCTGGAAGCTCACTACTTGAGATGCGGGAGGGGTTAAAAATACTGTGTCATCATACTTAATTCTCTCTGTGCAGTGTGCACAAGACACATAAACAGGTCATACGCCCTGGTGACAAATCTGTCAGAAAACGTTGATAAATGGGCCCCACCCATTCTTCCTGACACATCTACGGGAGCTGGAAAACGCAACACAGACTCTTCATAAATAAAGATATTAGTCTCGCTGTGTAGTATTGAGGTGTGCACGTTCCCTGCAGCATATAGGCTATGCAGAACATCTACCAGAACAGAGCTAATTATGCCTCAACTACTGGCAAGATGACCAAATGTTCTTTTGTATAGAAAAGAAAAAGAAAACTCACCCGAATGATAAAAGAGACATGAAAGATGTTCTCAACTGTACGAGCAAAAGAATTTGGATCAATTACGAAATCAAAAAAGGATATAGGATTATCCGCTATTTAAAAAAAAATAAAAAACACATCAATATGGAGACACCAAGAACTGGCATTTGCAAGGTTCAATTTGTGCACAAACACTTCACATCTCCTTGGTCAGGAGATAATTCACACCTTGTTAGCCAGGGTCCACATCTGGCTTTGTCTAACACCTAAATTCATGAGGGGTACTGGTGCTCCTTGTGGAGGTTTAGCTGGTGCAGGGAGACTGGCAGGTATTGGTTTCAGGGAAAAAGTATACAAATTAGCTCTCCTCCAAAAGGAAGAAAACTCTCTAGGGACAGGTTTCTCTCTTCTGGAGGAGAGCTAATCTGCTTGCCTTTTCCCATGGAGTGTGCCTATAGGACTTACTACATCAGCCAGATCAGTAAAGAGGACCAATGTGCTCTTCAGAGCTGTATCAAAGGCTTCACATGAGTTGGACACTGGCTTACTGGACAGTTACATACAGGTAGGGTTGCACCGGGTATCGAACTTTCGATACCCAATCGATACTTTTGCTTCTGGATCGATACAATACCGGGATTTGCTATTTTCTGATACTAGGCTGAGCAGCTTAGTATCTTTTAGAGAACATGGCGCGCGCTGCCCTCGGTGTGCACCATGTTTTCCTCAGGCGGCACAGTGGAGAAAGAGGGAGTCCCTCCCTCCCCACTGTGACGTTGACGTCACTGCCACCAATGACAAGAGAGGGGAGGGGGCTGTGAAGCTTCCACTGCCACCAATGACAATAGCACTGACGAGGAGGAGAGAGGCTGTCGCACCCGGCCTCAATGACATGGCGTGGTGATCCCGCAAATCCCATCAATTAACCCTTCAGGTGTGGTGTCTGGTGCCGGCAGCTGCCGAATCCAACTGGTCAGTAATAGTGCAGGGTCTCTGACCCCCACCGATCTAATACTGCCTGAGAAGTTTTATTCTGCCAGATTCTGCTGTTGCAAGTGCTCAGAAGGCAGGACTTCACTGTGAAGAACATTCTGCTCTCCACATTTAGAGGCTTCATGCCCCCTCCCCCCCTGCGTTGAGTGATAGCTTTATCATTGAAGTAGGAGATCACAAGACCACAGTAAAGCTCTGCCTTCAGTGCACGTGCAAGGGCAGAACCTAGCAAAATAAATGTTCATATTCCACTACTCCTGATAATAAAAGCCTCATAAAAGGTATGTTTATACAGCTCTCCTGACTCCTACCTATTGCTGTCTTCATCAAAAACTTTGACAGATCCATTTCATTTAGAAAAAAATAAAAAATACAGGTCAAAGGCAGGGAAGGTGCTAGCATAATAAAAGGAGTTATACTCACCGCCTCAGCGCGACCGCTCCAATCCTCCCTGCCTTTGCAAATATTATCTCATGTTGTTGGCTGTAATGATGTGCCTATAAACTGCACAAGTCTATTCGGGCCAATCACTGGTTTCATCAGAATATGGCACAAGGTCAGTGATTGGCTACAGCAGAGGTCACCTCTGCAGCCATGTAAACAAAGCCTGGCCAGGAGGACTGGAGAGGCAGTGCTGGTGTGAATGAGGAGTGAACCACTGAATAATTGCTTTGCCTGTGTTTCACCAAAAATGTTTTTTTTTTTTTTTTAGTTTTTTTGTTAACTCAGACAACCCAATTAAAAGGAGTCTGTCTTACAAACGATTCCCTTTAAAAGGGGTTTCTCAATATTTTCATATAGAGAGCCCCTACAGCAGGGCTGGCCAACCTGTGGCTCTCCAGCTGTTGTAAAACTACAATTCCCACCATGCCCTGCTGTCAGCTGTCTGGGCATGCTAGGAGTTGTAGTTTTTCAACAGCTAGAGAGCCGCAGGTTGGCCATCCCTGCCCTACAGACTCCCTACAGATCAGATATGTACGGTGCACCCTAAAATAATGAGATATATTGTTCATTTTTCCGGGTTTACAAATGTTACAATAATATGACGTGATTATTCTAGGACAGTAAAATGTAACCGTCATTTCAAAAACTGTTGGCATGGTATGGTGGCACATCAAAAGTTCGAAATGGTGGGGGTCTGGGTGCCAAGAGCCCCAGTGATCTCCAAAAGGAGAAGCCTGAGCTGCCTTCATCTAGCAAAGAGAGAGAACTCTTGGCTATGAGCTCCTATTTCCTCATTTGACTGATCGTGGGGACCTGGACCTTCAGTGATCAAAACTATGACAACGTTTTATGAAATGACAGGCTGCTTTCACACTGTCAGTGTTTGGTCCATGATTTCAGTCAGCGATTGTAAGCCAAGGCCGGTTGCAAGTCAAAAACACAGAACAGGAGCAAATCTTTCCATTATATCTCATCACTTTGGTGGCTCAACAATCACAGACCTTACAGAG
This sequence comes from Bufo gargarizans, assembly GCF_014858855.1. Taxonomy (NCBI): domain Eukaryota; kingdom Metazoa; phylum Chordata; class Amphibia; order Anura; family Bufonidae; genus Bufo; species Bufo gargarizans. The sequence goes on along the minus strand of NC_058085.1, from coordinate 288,920,006 downwards.
GGCTCATGCACATGACTGTATGTATTTTGCGGTCCGAAAAAAATCCGGATGACATCTGTGTGCATTCCGTATTTTGCGGAACAGAACAGCTGGCCCTTCATAGAACAGTACTATCCTTGTCTGTAATACGGACAATAATAGGACATTTTAAAATTTTGGGCGGAACGGAGATACGGAAACGGAATGCACATGGAGTAACTTGTGTTTTTTTTGCGGACCCATTCAAATGAATGGTTCCGCATACAGCCCGCCCCCCAAAAAAACAGAACGGACACGGAAATAAAATACGTTTGTGTGCATGAGTCCTGACCGTGTGAAAGCAGCCTTACACTTTCTTTGCCCAAACATTATGTTAGATGGATATGTGACGATGAAGCCTAGTTTTAATCATTTCACTTGTAACACAATCTTACGATCCTCTCTGAAGTAAGTTTGCAGAAACCCTAAAATCCTTTCGACTTCCTTCTCTGTAGCCTCTTGGTGAGACTCTTCCATTTTCTTCAGCTACAAGAAAAAAAAAAAAACATTTTATTATGATTAGTGATCGATTTCTCCTATCCTGAGTGAACGGACAAGTTGTTCATATTAGAAAATCAAAAGGTTTGACTATTCGATTGTCAGAAATTGACACATGTTCTAGTGGTAATTATAAGATACTGTATTATTCGCTTTATAAGACGCACCTGATGATAAGACGCACTTAGGATTTTTAGAAGGAAGTTAAGAAAATAAAATATTTTGAACTAGTGCTGGTGGTTGGGATCTGTGGAGGACACTGTTATGGGAGAATCTGACCCCATAACATTAGGCCCTAGTCAAAGCAGCCATCACATATAAAGTGGGTGCAGAAGCCCCTAGCAGTGCTGCTCTGCTAAACTTGCAGTAATCACTTATCTGTAAGCAGTACTCGCCATGCACAGAGCGGGCAGGCCGGCAGCGCACGTCACGCTCCGGCCCCGCCCACTTCATTAATGATGGCTGCTCTTACCGGGGCCCAGCTTAATGAAGTTCATTGACTGCGTCAGGCCCCGCTACTACCCTGATAGCGCCCCTGTTTACATGTCACTGGTACATCGCAGGCCGCTATGCCTATGCAGCACAGCACCACCTGCGATGTGCCGGCCATGTAATACTGCTGTATTCGCTTTATAAGATGAACGGACATTTTCCCCACATTTTTGGGGGGAGGGGGAAAGTGTGTCTTATAAAGCGGAAAATATGGTATATAGTCACAGAACCACCACCAATTATGGGCTCATGCCTGTATTGAGGCCCACAAAAAGCTTGAATAGGTCCGCTATCCGGAATGAGCGATGCAGAACCCCATGGAAGTACTACGGAGCACTTCCGTGAGGTTTCTCTCCACCACAAAAAAATAGAACATGTTCTATTTGTTTGCGGTGCGAACGGATCACATACCCATTCAAGTTGAATGGGGCTTGATCCGTCTACGGCAAACGCACGGATCGTACCCCAATACACAGAACGGCCGGCACACGTTCGTGTGCATGAGCCCTAAACAATAAAGGGAGGTGTACAACTAGTATAGTGAAATCCACTCTCCTTGTTGTCTCACCCTATTCTTATGGGCCCTGCCTAAAAGCAAAATAAACTAACATGCGCAGCAGCTTCCTGACTCCCTTCCCTGCCCTCAACGTTGGCGTAGATCTCATAGTGAAGTGGCCCAGACATCTTCCATTCATCCGTCCTTCTAAATTTATAGAAATACATAGCTATATCTCTCTCTCTAGACAGTGGTTAAGAAACTTGTGGGGGCATTGTGTATTATATGCATCTCTGGGGCTGTACGTGAGATATTTTGTAGGGAGGGGAGGAAGGGGTTGGCAAGAACTAATTGAAATGCATCCAGGTGCTTGATGTCCTCCTGGCCCCACCCAGAAAAGGAAGAAAGTCCTCCAAATAAGAGATCATGCACACAAATTTATATTCTTTCCGTGTCTGTTCAGTTTTATTTTTTTGCGGAACTATTCATTTCAATGGATCCTCAAAAGAAAAAAAAAAGTTACTCCGTGTACATTCCGTTTTTTGTATGTCTGTTCCGCACAAGAATAGAACACTTCCCTTTATCATTTTGGACAAGGATAGGACTGTATTTTTTGCGGATCCGTTTTTTCAGACTGCAAAATACATACGGTCGTGTGCATGAGCCCTAAGTGACTAAAAATAAAAGTTTTTAAATCATAGAATAATAATTTTTAAGGCTACTTTCACACTGCCGTTTTGGTTTCAGTTTATGAGATCCGTTTCAGGGGTCTCACATACGGTCCGAAATGGATCAGTTTTTCCCTAATGCATTCTGAATGGATAAGGATCGGCTCAGAATGCATGAGTTCAGTTTCTATTCCGCTATTCCGCTTTGGAGACAAACAACAAAACGCTGCTTGCAGCGCTTTGGTGTCCGTCTGACGAAACTGAGCCAAACGGATCCGTCCTGACACACAATGTAAGTCAATGGGGACGGATCAGTTTTCTCTGACACAATCTGGCACAATAGAAAACTGATCCGTCCTCCACTGACTTTCAATGCAGTTCTTGACGGATCCGTTTTGGCTATGTTACAGATAATACAAACGGATCTGTTCTGAACGGATGCATGCGGTTGCATTATCAGTGCGGATCCGTCTGTGCAGATCCATGACGGATCCGCACCAAACGGCAGTGTGAAAGTAGCCTTCAGCCCACAGTGCTGTAACTAGTTACCTAGACCCGTGCTCACACTGTGCGGCACCACAGCTGTTGAGGGGCAATCATATGCCGATAACTTAGATGTACAAGCTGTTCCCAAGCTGCAGCAATCTCTGCAACATAACTTACTCTGCTTATGTTCATTTTAGAGTTAAATTGGATGGAGACAATTGAAATATAAATTTAGAAATGTTTTTAACTTTTGTCATGGACTAAAACCACTGGCATCACCATCTCCTGGCTGTGTGAAGCCCGGATCTACACTACCAACCATTGCCGACTTCGCACTCCCTTTTATCCATCCACCAAAAGAATTGAAATATTGGGTTACAGTCAAGTGCTGATGCTAGGGAGGCTCGTCCCCGTGGTGGCCTGCTATTGGCTGGCCAAACCCCCCCAACCCCAGATGTGGGGGGAAATCTGGTCAGGTAAAGGGGTCGTCTTCTCAAAGAATTAAGTCTTTTGGAGAGATTTCACTGTACCTGCGATGGCATCACGCTCTTCTCCTGCACTTTACTAGCCCTCTTTTGACGCTCTATCTTCTGACGAGCAACTGGAGGTTCAGTCTTAAATGAGCCTAACCTATTGGAAAATAACAACAAAATCTCTAACGTCTTAGAGGATAGAACATGTTTCTGAAGAACACTGCCGCCCAAAACTCACATGAAATGGAAGGTAGGTGTTCTTTTGAAGAATTTATTGGCTTCAGTTCCTAGTTTTTGCCAGGCATCCACCCCAAGATACCCCTTGGCACAACCTTCATCTTCACTGTCACTGTCTGGATTTTCCAGCCGATTTATGCCCATGAATGAAAGCTGCAAAAAAAAAGCATAAACACACAATGTCAGACCATGGCCGCTGATTTTCATTTATAGAGCCAGGGTAGCACTGATACGCTGCATCCAAGTTAAAAGACTAGTAAATGGGTAAACGCTCCAGTTATGTAGATGATCAAAGTTTTCCAATAGACCCAGTGAAGGGCTAGACAACTGCTTCTGCCAATGTGCTCATCTATCCCAGTGATGCCCTCAGCTCAAATAGCTGGCCAAGTGCAAACAGGGGAAAGCCATATTAAAGGGTCCTGACGGTTTTTAAAATTATCCCTGGAGCGGACAGGGTCCGTTCCACAGGACTTCCGGTCCAGAAGTGATCACGTCCCAGCCATAGTTCACACGACCACTCAGTCAGACATTGGCCTCAGCAGTCACATGAGCATAAACAGCACCTGGCCACAGAGGCCACATGGACTGGCTGACAATGGACGTGATGTCATCACTTCCGTTCTGACAGGGACTGGAAGCCCAAGGTAAATTTAGCACTTGTGTAAGGCCTCTTTCACACTTGCGTTGTCCGGATCCGGCGTGTACTCCACTTGCCGGAATTACACGCCGGATCCGGAAAAACGCAAGTGAACTGAAAGCATTTGAAGACGGATCCGTCTTCAAAATGCTTTCAGTGTTACTATGGCAGCCAGGACGCTATTAAAGTCCTGGTTGCCATAGTAGGAGCGGGGAAGCGGTATACTTAAAGTCCGCGCGGCTCCCGGGGCGCTCCAGAGTGACGTCAGAGCGCCCCATGCGCATGGATGACGTGCCATGCGATCACGTCATCCATGCGCGTGGGGCGCCCTGACGTCACTCTGGAGCGCCCCGGGAGCCGCACGGACGGTAAGTATGCTGCTCCCCCGCTCCACTTTACCATGGCTGCCAGGATGCCAGGACTTTAGCGTCCCGGCAGCCATGGTAACCACTCTAAAAAAGCTAAACGGCGGATCCGGCAATGCGCCGAAACGACGTTTAGCTTAAGGCCGGATCCAGCCTTGCGGCAAGTCTTCAGGATTTTTGGCTGGAGCAAAAAGCGCAGCATGCTGCGGTATTTTCTCCGGCCAAAAAACGTTCCGTTCCGGAACTGAAGACATCCTGAGCGGATTTCACTCCATTCAGAATGCATGGGGATAATCCTGATCAGGATTCTTCCGGCATAGAGCCCCGACGACGGAACTCTATGCCGGAAGACAAGAACGCAAGTGTGAAAGAGCCCTTAAACATGTTTTTCTTTCTCAGGCTTCAGGCACATGACTGTATTTCGGATAATTTGTGCTTGCATTCTGCATTTTCCTCACTCCTATCAAGAGAAAGGACTATTCTCATCCGCATAACAGTCACACAGATCCACCAAAAATACGGACAGCAAACGGATTAAAAACACGGTCGTGTGCATGAAGCCTAAGGCTGGATTATCACTTTGCTTTCGTCTGTGCCACTTTTTGTCTGGAACCTAATGTATGGATGCCAGAGGCACACAGCACCCAAGCTTACGTTGTATTAATTGCCACCGGTTGGGTTAGGAAGCCACTTACCCATACACATTCGGAGTGCGACAGTGAGAAGTGAGCTCTAATGTCTAAACCCTTGTTTCCCGGAGAAAGAAAAGAACGGTCCAGTATCCTACAGGTCAGGAACTTTTCCCAATAGAGGCGCTAAGCATCATAACTTGTGTGAACCCTGCCTCACAGCAACCACTATAAGGCCTCTTTCACACGGGCGTCATGTTTTTTGCCCGGATAAGAGCCGGGTGCGTTGCGGGAAAATGCGCAATTTTCCCGCGCGAGTGCAAAACATTGTCATGCGTTTTGCACTCGCGTGAGAAAAATCGCGTATGTTTGGTACCCAAACCCGAACTTCTTCACAGAAGTTCGGGCTTGGGATTGATGTTCTGAAGATTGTATTATTTTCCCTTATAACATGGTTATAAGGGAAAATAATAGCATTCTGACTACAGAATACATAGTATAATAGTGCTGGAAGGGTTAAAAAAAAAAAAAAAAAGTTAACTCACCTTATCCTCTTGTTCGCGTAGTTCGTTCCCGGTCTGTTCTTTGCTAGCTGTGGGCTTGGGCTGAATGACCTGTGGTGACGTCAGATCACATGCTCCAATCACATGGTCCATCACCATGGTGATGGAGCATGTGATCTGATGTCATCAAAGGTCCTTTAGCCCAAGCCCACAGCTAGCAAAGAACAGACCGGGAACGAACTACGCGAACAAGAGGATAAGGTGAGTTAACTTTTTTTTTTTTTTTTTAACCCTTCCAGCACTATTATACTATGTATTCTGTAGTCAGAATGCTATTATTTTCCCTTATAACCATGTTATAAGGGAAAATAATAGGGGTGCACCGAAATGAAAATTCTGGTCCGAAACCGAAACCGAAAATTCAGGATACCCCTTGACCGAAACCGAAACCGAAACTGCCTTTTTGCCCAAATACTTTTAAAAGACCCCCCACCCCATAACAGTGCCATCCACAGACCCCCCCACCTCATAACAGTGCCATCCACAGACCCCCACCCACCCCATAACAGTGCCATCCACAGACCCCCACCCACCCCATAACAGTGCCATCCACAGACCCCCACCCACCCCATAACAGTGCCATCCACAGACCCCCCCACCTCATAACAGTGCCATCCACTGATCCACAGACCCCCCCACCTCATAACAGTGCCATCCACAGACCCCCCCACCTCATAACAGTGCCATCCACAGACCCCCACCCACCCCATAACAGTGCCATCCACAGACCCCCACCCACCCCATAACAGTGCCATCCACAGACCCCCACCCCATAACAGTGCCATCCACAGCCCCCATTGTACAATTAATAGATTAATAGAAAATAGCGGGGAGGAACTGGAAGGAGGAGCTGGGGGCCGGTGCGTTCACTGTTCTCCGGCCCCCAGCTCCAGTAGTTATAAAATGTTGTACAATTAATAAGAAATCTATTCATTTGGCCCCCTCTGCAGTATTACATTCAATACAGCCACATCCTACTCACAGGGCTGTCATCTTAATGCTGGCCGGCCGGGCAGAGGAGCGGCAGCGTCACAACTGACGTCATGTGCCCGGTCTACTTTCTGAATGAAGGAGGCGGCGCAGGCATGTGACGTCAGTCGTGATGCTGCCGCTCGTCTGCCCGGCCGGCCAGCACAGCCCTGTGAGTAGGATGTGGCTGTATTGAATGTAATACTGCAGAGGGGGGCCAAATGAATAGAATGCTTATTAATTGTACAACATTTTATAACTACTGGAGCTGGGGGCCGGAGCACAGTGAACGCACCGGCCCCCAGCTCCTCCCCGCTATTTCCGGCCGATATGTAAAAATATCGGCAGAAACAGATTAGGTGCATTCTCGGCCGATATTTTCGGCCGCCGAAATTTCGGTGCACCCCTAGAAAATAATACAGTGAATAGACTGTCACCTAGAACCCATGCGTGAAAATCGCACCGCATCCGCACTTGCTTGCGGATGCTTGCGATTTTCACGCAACCCCATTTACTTCTATGGGGCCTGCGTTGCGTAGATTATCGCACCGCAACGCACAAAGAGGAGCATGCTGCGATTTTCATGCAACGCATAAGTGATGCGTGAAAATCACCGCTCATGTGAACAGCCCCATAGAAATGAATGGGTCAGGATTCAGTGCGGGTGCAATGCGTTCAACTCACGCATCGCACCCGCGCGGAATACTCGCTCCTGTGAAAGGGGCCTAAAGGAATTAGGGCTACTACACACAGCCGTGTCTGTTTATGGAGATCTTGTACGGCACAGCTCGATCGCGTTACTTAGCTGCTTGGCTTCAGCGATCCAGACTTGACAAAGGGGTCCCATGTACCCCGAAACGCGTTGTCTCAGAATAAAGTAAAACTATATTGGACGCCTGGTTGTGTTCTGCGCCTTGTCCACCACAAGCTCGATTACCATGGTCCGGCTTCCTTCTAGTGCTACAATCTAATGTCTATGGGCAGCTGTATCACTTCCATGTAAATACATATAACATACCAGGTCTTCAGCAAATGACGTTGGGTCGAAAACCGTCATGTCTGCTTGGAGCTGATTGGCCTTTTCCTTCCCGAGATTGGTTGCCAAAACGAGTAACTGAGCATCGAGTGCAGCTTCTCTGGGCTTGGAGACTAGGGATGAAAGGTGCATTAATTCACCGAGAAGCAAAAAAATGGCAAACTGCACCAAATTTACCAAAGTCACTTTTGACATAATCTTAGAGCAACTCGCTAAGGCTACTTTCACCCTCGCGTTTGGTGCGGATCCGTCATGGATCTGCACAAACGCTTCAGTTCAGATAATACAAACTGATCCGTTCATGACGGATGCATGCGGTTGTATTATCTTTAACATAGCCAAGACGGATCCGTCTTGAACACCATTGAAAGTTAATGGGAGACAGATCTGTATTCTATTGTGCCAGAGAAAACGGATCCATCCCCATTGACTTACATTGTGTGTCAGGATTGTGTGTTTGCCTCCTCCTCATCAGGCGGACACCAAAACGCTGCAAGCAACCATTTGGTGTCCGCCTCCAAAGCGGAACGGAGGCAAACTGATGCATTCCGAGCGGATCCTTTTCCATTCAGAATGCATTAGGGCAAAACTGATCCGTTTTGGACCGCTTGTGAGAGCCCTGAACGGATCTCACAAACGGAAAGCCAAAACGCGAGTGTGAAAGTAGCCTAAGGCTACTTTCACATCTGCGTTTTACTTTTCTGTTTTGAGATCCGTCAAAGGATCTCAAAACCGCAGGAAAACACATCCGTTTGAATAATACAACCGGTTGCATCTGTTATGAAAGGATCCGGTTGTATTATATTGAAAATGAACATGCCGGATCTGACATCAAGTACTGTTGTAAGTCAATGGTCGCCAGATCCTTTTTTTTTTTTTATTTATAAAAAAAAATAAAAAATTGCGGATTCAGCACCATTGATTTACATGGTTTTTGATGCCAGATCCGGCATGTTCAGTTTCCCATGACGAACACAAAACAGAACGGAATGCATTCTGGCAAACTCGGTTCCGGTTTGTTCAGTTTTGTCCCCATTGAAAATAAATGGGGTCAAAACTGAATCGTTTTCCTACAGTTTTGAGATCCTATGACGGATCTCAAAACCGGAAAGGGAAAAGGGCAGGTGTGAAAGTAGCCTCAGCAAATCAGACACTTTCCTCTTACTTCTGCCACCTGTGGCTAGTGTAGTTTACAGCTATGGCCACATGTGGTGGATGTTCTGCAGAATCCACAGTGTATACAACAGGAGCAAAAATGGACAAGATTTTTTAAAAATGTCATCCACACACTGTGGAAACTTTCTGCAATCCACACATCACTTGACTCACAGTACAGATTTTATATCTTCAGAACGCCAATTTAGGCTGCGGTTTTCCTCCGTAGATTTCATCCTTTACTAAACAGACAATGCACTCCCTGGCAAATCCGCATGTAACTCCTAAGGATTCGTTGTGGGTTTTCAGCATCCAAATCCGTAGTAGACTAAGGGTATTCTGGCCCATTTTGCTGATAAATCTGCTTTAAATATTTACATTTTAATGTAGATTTACTATAAAATGACTGGGCATCAAAGGCAACAACTTCTGCGAGATGTTTGTGGGAAGCTTTAGGATATATTTACATGGGTCAGAAATGCCTTTTATCTGCTGTGAATTTATAAAGACAAATAGTGGCACAAACCTGAGGCTGAACTCGGATTTCAGCTGTGGATGCGTCAGTGAATCTACACTTGCCCCATTGTAATTCAATGGGGCTAATTAGGAATGAGCGAATCTACTTCGGATCAAACATCCGAAGTCGATTCAGATAAAACTTTGTTCTAATACTGTACAGAGCAGGAGCTCTGTACAGTATTAGAATGTATGGGCTCCGATGAGCCAAAGTTTTTTGCTTCGTGAAGTCTCGCAAGACTTCGCATAATAACTTCAGAACTTGATTTATACTGTAAAAAAAATAAAAAATAAACATTTCCCGAACCAGAGTTCTGGAAATGTTTTTTTTTTTTTTTTACAGTATAAATCAATTTATGAAGTTATTATGCTAAGTCTCGCGAGACTTCGCAAAGCAATAACTTCGGCTCATTGCAGCCAATACATTCTAATACTGTACAGAGCTCCTGCTCTGTACAGTATTAGAACAAAGTTTTATGCGAATCGACTTCAGATGTGTCATCCGAAGTAGATTCGCTCATCCCTAGAGCTAATCCGCAGCTTCTCTATATGGAAACCCTGGCAGTGGACACAGCCTTCTGCTTCCAGCTTCATCTACGGTTATGTTTCCAGCGGCTTCAGCAAACAGCGGGTCAGTGGGGGTGCTCCACCAATGTGATATTGATGACCTTTCCTGAGGAGCGGTTCTCAATATCTAAAAGACGGAGTACCCCTTTAAACTCTGCAGCATGCAGAGTTTTCCCACAGATTGCCAGTGGATTCCGTCAGGATGTAGGAGCGGACAGAAACCTGACGGTGGCCTAATGGTAGTCACTTACCTTCTGCAAAGAGCTGATTGGCTGCATGGAGAGTGTCCGTGAGCTTGTTACTTCTGGAGCTCAGCATGTCATCTCGGTTCTCTGCACAAAAAGAAGCATTAAAAGAAAGGTTCAACACGTCCTGAAGAAGGAGAGATTTCATCAGTATAGAAACGTTCAGTAACTCTGGCATCCGATAAGTCTACTTTCACACTGGCATTTTGGCTTTCCGTTTCTGAGATCCGTTCAGGGCTCTCACAAGCGGTCCAAAACAGATCAGTTTTGCCCTAAAGCATTCTGATGGAAAAGGATCCGCTCAGATTGCATCAGTTTGCATCAGTTCAGTCTCCATTCCGCTCTGGATGCGGTCACCAAAACGCTGCCTGCAGCATTTTTGGTGTCCATCTGACGAAACTGAGCCAATATGACACAATAGAAAACGGATCCGTCTCCCATTGACTTTCAATGGTGTTCAAGACGGATCCGTTTTGGCTATGTTAAAGATAATACAAACGGATCCGTCCTAGCACACAAGGCAAGTCAAAAGGGACGGATCCGTTTTCTATGACACAATAGAAAACAGATCCGTCCCCATTGACTATAAAATGGTGTTCAAGAAGGATTCGTCTTGGCTATGTTAAAGATAATACAAAACGGATCCGTTCTGAACGGATGCAGATGGTTGTATTATCTGAACAGATCCGTCTGTGCAGATCCATGGCGGATCCGCACCAAACGCGAGTGTGAAGGTAGCCTAAGACATTTTGATAGTTCATTCTCTGTGTCTTGCACAAAGCTGAAAGATAAACTGTAATCAGATCTGCCAATTTACAAAGCTGACACCAGCCGGGGCAGCCATACTGGTTGTCACTTTTGAGGTAGCTTCTTCAGAAACCCACGATAAACTCATTTTATTAACATCAGTCACCCGTGATGAATGTGAGATCAGTGGCCTAGGAAGAGTCTGCCAAACGGGACATGGAAAAGTATGAACTAAAAGTGGATGTTTTTATCCAGAAGTGCGGAGGAAACTACTACTCATCCCCCCCCCCCCTCCCCCGAGTCTATGATCAACCCTCTCATTCCCTGTATCTGAAGATTGTGGGCCAGCAACCCCCCGGGTCTATGGTCCACCCTCTCATTGGATCGAATGGCCAAGTATCAAAGGGTATCAAACATTGGGAACAATCCCAAAAATGACTACTTCACTAGTATCTTAAAGGGGCTTTGTCACTGTAGAGAAAGTTAAAACAAAGCACTTACTAATGTATTGTGACTGTCCATATTTCCTCCTTTGCTGGCTGGATTCATTTTTCCATCACGTTATACACTGCTTGTATCCATGGGTATGACCACTCAGCAATCCATCAGTGGTGGTCGTAACCATGGAAACAAGCAGTGTATCACATGATGGAAAAATGAATCCAGCCAGCGACGGAAGCAATATGGACATTCACAGTACATTAGTAAGTGCCATTTGCTGAAGTGACACAACCCCTTTAAGGTAACTTTACACGAAGCGATGATTGGTACGACTGAGCGACAAACGAATCGTTTCTTGGTGCAGGGAATGTTCCAACAATGACCCTTTAGACGCGCCGATTATCGTTCACAAAATTGCAAACGATGGAACATGCGATCGAAATTACTAAGCAGGCAGTTGCACTTACACAAAGCGATAACTTGAGCTGCAGAATGCTTTAACACACCCACGGCATAATCGCGCGTGCAGTGAGCGATTCCTGTGTACATGTATGAAATCGTTATGGTCCACCAATGATTTTTGTGCCCACACAAATGATCGAACCAACGAGAAATCTACCGATTGTCGCTCTATCGTTCTTTGCTTTTACACTGCTCGATAATCTTGCAGTTTCGCTCAATTTAACGATAATTTACATGATAATTGACTCCTGGGCAATGTCACCACATATGAATATATGTTCCTATATGGCTAGTTTCACATTAGCGGCAGGATGTCCCGGCGGGTGAACAGCCTGTCGGATCCGTCCTGCCGCTAGCTCATGTGTGGCCCTGGACTGCAGCTCCGTCCCCATTGACTATAATGAGGGGGGGGGGGGGGGGGGAGTTCCGGCGGCGGCATGGCAGCACATGCAGTACTTTTAGTCCGGCTGCCTCTCGTCGTGCGCTGCCATGCCGCCGCCGGAACTCCCCCCCCCCCCCCAGTGATCCAATTACCAGACAACTCATATTCCCTAATAAATTTGCGTTGGCAGTCTATGGAAACGCATCAAGGAAGGTCTTGTTGTCCAGCAAAAACCAGTGTTTATGCCGGAGCCCATTCTAATCAATGTGGATCTGATGGTGTGCCGTCCTATCGGGCTATGCCAGACACGGTAAACTCCGGCGGTCTGTTCCTCTGCTGGATCACATGTGTGAACATAGCCTAACGTTGACTGTCTGGTGACAATGCTGTCAAGGCGTAGATACATTAGCAGGAGGTGAAGAGCCCGTTCTTGTGGTTGATGTGTAGGAAGCAGGAAAAATGAAGAACATTAAGGAGCCACTTTGTTCCAAACTGTGATGGTCAGCCAACGAGGTCGGAGCATCTCCAAAGCAGCAGGCGTGCGGTATGCCTGGGTATGCAGTGGGTATTACCGAGCAGGACAACTAGTGAAAGTGTCATGGGCGCCCAAGTCCCTAAATGCACACAGGGAGTAGGGGCTAGCCTCAATGTAAAGCAATATCAACCCCTGAAGGGGTTACATCCATCTAATTAGCCTGTCCCTCCCATCCTCCAGTTTGCTGGGAAGACACAGCGCATGCGCTGTTGAGTTTTCTGTGCTGGATCTCCCCTGCTTCACTACAGGCAGAAAGGAGGATCAGGGGTGAGACATGGCAATCAGAGGGGATAACCTGGAGCACAGCACTGACAAGGGAGGAGATTTATCAAAATTGGTGTAAAGTAGAACTGGCCTAGTTGCCCATAGCAACCAATCAGAGTCCACCTTTCAGTTTTCAATTCTCCTCTGGAAAATGAAAGGTGGGATCTTGTTGCCATGGGCAACTACGCCAGTCTTGATAAATCTCTCCCAAGAAGTCTTGGCTGCAAAGACGTGGATGCAACATCAGAGGAAGCTGCAGAGGAGAATGGATGGGGCCACCTAGGGGAGAAATGGTGACTACAGTACAAGATGGCTGCACATGAGCGCTGGTTGTTGTATCTCAGAATCCCCCTTTAAAGGGGTTGTCTCACTTCCGAAAACAGCATTTATCATGTAGAGAAAGTTAATACAAGGCTCTTACTAATGTGATAGTCCATGTTGCTTCCTTTGCAGGCTGGAGTCATTTTTCCATCACATTGTACACTGCTTGTTTCTATAGTTACGACCACCGCTGCAGCACAGATACAAGGCGAGTTCACATGGTCCCGGCCACCAGAGAGGTCTGCGCTTTTTCCTATAGTGTGCAAGCACGACCACCACTGATAGATTGCAGGGTGGTTGTAACCATGGAAACAATCGGTGTATAATGTGATGGAAAAATGAATCCAGCCAGCAAAGGAAGCAATATGGACAATCACAATACATTAGTAAGTGCCTTGTATTAACTTATGATAAATGCCACCTACTGAAGTGAGACGCCCCTTTACTCTGAGGGGCACAGCAGCGCAGAAAGCTATTGCCCATAGCAACCAATAAATCTTCAGCTTTCACTTTCAAAACCGTTGCTATGGGCAACAAAGTCACATGACTCCCACACACACTACAGTATTCATCCCCCCCGCATGACGTCATCATGTCCCGCGCACTCACGGTACATGCTCTGCATCAGCTCCCGGTACTGATGTCGGATTTGACGCCGGTTTGCATCGTCTTGCTCAACTTCAAAGTCCTTCGTGATGTCGTTAATGTCGTCATTCTCCTCCTCGTCGTCAGGTGACCTCCTCCGGGACATCTCGGTACCGCGCTCGCCGTTCACACTTTGCCGCTTCTCGGAACAGGACAAGTCGGGGCAGGAATACAGCAGTTCGCGGTTGGGGCGATGACGTAGAGGTCACGTGGGCTGGCGAGCGGTCATGTGACTGTCCTGCGTCTTCCCAGTCAGGGCGCGCAGGAAGGAGCGGGCGTACTGTCTCTCATGAGGGGTTGGGTGGCCCCAGTGTGTGGCCGGGTGTGGGTGGTACTTACCTGTTATGTTTTGTGGGATACTTTCGGCATCATTTAACGAACGCTACCCATATCTGTTTGAGATTTATGTATAACTGTATAGGGTTTACCTGTGTATTATGTGGCTTATTACAAGTGTACTTACTCTTTTTGAGATCTTATTAAATTAAAAAAGTTTATTTTTGGGACTTTGTTAACCCCTTGTGACCTTGTTTTGGGCCTTAGGGATTTATTTTATTTTATTTTTTTGTCACATTCCAAGAGCTATAACTTTTTTTTATTTTTCCCTTTGATGTAGCCTAAGGCTACTTCCACACTAGTGTTTTTCTTTTCCGGCGCTGAGTTCCGTCACAGGGGCTTTATACCGGAAAAGAACTGATCAGTTTTATCCCCATGCATTCTGAATGGAGAGTAATCCGTTCAGGATGTCTTCAGTTCAGTCATTTTGACTGATCAGGCAAAAGAGAGAACCGCAGCATGCTACAGTTTTATCTCCGGCAAAAAAAACTGAAGACTTGCCATAGGAATGTATTATTGCCGGACCCGTCCTTCCGGTCTGTGCATGCGCAGACTGAAAAAAAGGTGAAAAAAATAAATGCTGGATCCGTTTTGCCGGATGACACCGGAAAGACTGATCCGGCATTTCAATGCATTTTTTTTCGACTGATCAGGCATTTTTAAGACTGATAAGGATCCTGATCAGTCTTACTAATGCCATCAGTTGGCATATGTTTTGCCTGATCCGGCAGGCAGTTCCGGCGACGGAACTGCTTGCCGGATCTCTCTGCCGCATGTGTGAAAGTAGCCTTATGAGGGCTTGTTTTTTGTAGTAGTTTTTAACGGCACTATTTTGGGATAAACTGACTGATTACCTTTATTTTACCTCCTGCATGATAATTGTTTAGTGCAGGTTATCACGGACACGGTGGTACCAAATATGTGGAGGAAATTTAATTTTTGTAAAATTTTTTTCATTGAAAAGCTTTTTTTTACCAATGGAAAAATTGTGTTTTTTTTTTACTTAGAATTTTTTTTTTTATCTAATAAATGCTCTAGGCCTTTATTACATCTGGTTACGCCATTGTCAACTTACATCCGGTGACGTGTCCCCTGATGTAGACATTCTCTTTTGTCTTCTCCATTCGGTCCAGACCAACATGATGCTTATTCCAGCTCTGCAGAGTTTGCCACACAGATATATCCGGTTCCATCATTCTTCTCCCCGTTCTAGTGCCCCAAGTGTCATCCTGGTGCCACCACCAATACCGTGCACGCTGTGCTCTCCAATGCTACCAAATGCTATACTGCAAAAACAGTCTCTCTAAAAATACTAGTACCACACAGAAGAAGTAGAAATAAGCTCCTCAAAGACCTTGCGGAAGGTAGTCAAGAAATCCTGAAAGTTGCTGGTCACTGGGTTGCTGCGTTCCTAGAGGGGAGCGGCCCAGGCAAGTGTTTCACTGGACAGGAGAGAAACCAAGAAAGCTACCTGGGACTGGTCAGTAGGAAACTGGTAGACCGGCAGATCAAAGTGCACGGTGCAATGGTTCAGGAAGCGTTGGCAAGACTTTTGGTTCCGTCATAGCATGGGGGAAGTGGAAGGTGCAGACTGAACACACCATAGACTGTGACTGGGCTTTGCTATAGGTCAGCCAGCAGGCTGCAATCTCCTGGATTGACAGCTGACCCACAGGGGTCAAAGACACCAATGCAAAGCACCGACAGGTCAGGGAAAACGGTAGTCAGGCCAAGGTCAGGGTAGGCAGAGTACAAGAAATCCAATAAACAGTCCCAAGGTCAGGGCAGGCAGCAAAAGATCAATATATATGGAGGTCAGACACAGGTCATATAGTGGAGGGTCAGAATTCAGTAAACAGGCAGAAGTCAGAACACGAGCAGACAACCGAATACAGTACTCCTTTGCAGGAACTAGCAAGCTAGGAAGAATATTGCTGAGCCACTGCTGTAACATTACCACCACTGTGTTTTACAGATGGTGGCTGTTGTTTATATGATGCTGTGCCCGTGGGCTGGTGGGGCCCAGTGCCATGGAGGTTTACCCTGATAGCAGGGGTATTGTTAGGCTACTGGGTCTCGCTATCTGCAGGTGTTGCGTTTGTGGCGGCAGCGGTCATCACATGGCACTGTGACAGATTAGAGTAGGGACCCACTAATAAGCAGCCACCTTGATGTGGTGAGTGGGACTATGCAGTTGTAAGCCAAGTACCAGGGTGGGCTACCCAGGATACAGTGACGTCACGAACGAGGAAAGCAACTCCAACACCAACTTTTGACAAAACAGTATTTTACTTAAACGTGGCAATGAGCACAACCACAAATGCTGGGAACATACAATCAATTTACATAGCCGAAGGCTGAGACCCTTGTGCTGCACAGCACGGCATCCTACGATGGATGAAAGGGAAAAGTGCAGTAATTTACCTGCTGGCGGGCACAACTACACTGCCACACCTTACCTGTTATTACCCTAAAAACAAGAATCACTGTATGGGTGTGTGGTACGGGCTAGCCTGCGGTGCAGCACAACAGCTTACAATCTTAAGTTCTACAGTATCCCCCCTCCCATAACTGGTCCTGTAGCACGTGCCTCAGTATTCCTTCTGAGCAAGAAAACGCCAGCCTGTCTTGAGTTCGTGAGAATTTTATCAGCTCCCCAATGTGAAATGTTGCTTTAAATTATGAAGTCCTTGAAATGAACAGTAGTAACACTTTTGGCCTGACACAAACAGAGACCCTAACTAACTAACTTCAGGCCTGGTCTCAGTCTCTAGGTGCCAACACTGTGATGAGGTGCGTGCACGATCTTACCGACCCGGGTCTGCTTTGCATCCACAGAACAAATGTCTCTAACAAGCATGCGGTACCGCAGTGTATGTTGCTTTGTTCGTCTGCTCTCATCAGCGTTCCTGGAAGCAATCCTCGTTCCTCTGGACAGGATCAGGGTCTTGAACACGATCAGCTACACTTAGCTGCAGCTCTGGTCACTGAGGGATGCTCTCACACCTGATGCTATCGGACTCCCTGCTCACACAGTTCCTCAGTGTCTCTCACAGCCTCACTCTAAGGGTCCATTCAGACGTCCGCACTTTGGGTCCAGATCCGTTCCGCAATTATGCGGAACGGGTGCAGACCCATTTATTTTCAATGGGGACGGAAAAGATGCGGACAGCACACATTTTCGGTCCGCGGCCCCGCCAAAAATGAGCATTTCTATTGGGGTGCCGGCCCAGTGTTTTGCGGATCTGCAAAACACTGCGGACGTGTGAATGGACCCTAAGATGGCTGCTGCCTTCCACTCCAGACTTGTAACTCCAACCCCTGAGAGTTCCCAACATCACATGAAATGCAGTCTGTTGCAGTGCTTAGGAAACAGCGGCATCTTGTAGCAGGTTGGGTAGGGTACACATCGGTACAGGGAAAAGGAGACGGCTGTGTTTCTCAATGGGCGTCTCCTTCTCCCTGTGACTTGGACAGCTCACAGCCAAGGAGGAGACGCCCATTGAGAAATGCTGCAGTCTCTTCTTCCTCTCTGTACCATTTGTATGAATTTACATACCAGGCAGGAAACCAATACAAGGGGGCACAGCGGGCGAACGGAGCGGCGCATAGGAAACTTAGTAAGCACTGCAACATGACTTCTCTGTGCCCTTCACAGCCAGCTATTTACATGATAATCTCAGGACCGGTGAAAGGTCCTCTTTAAATACTGGCCACATTTTGATTTTGCATTTTCATTTTTTCCTCCCCACATTCCAATAGCCATAACTTATTTAATTTTCTTTTTATATAGCTACATGAGGGCTTATTTTTCCAGGATAAGTTGCATTCTTTCAGGGTACCATTTAATTTACCATGTCTATTATTGAAACGTGGGAAACAATTCTTTGTGGGGTTAAATAAAAATAAAAAAGCCAAGGTTTTTGGGGTTTTCTCATCACGGCTTTCACTGTGCGCTAAAAACAACATGACATCCTTATTCTGTGCCTCAATACGACAATACCAAGCTTGTATGTTTTTTTCCTTGCTTTCGGGAGGATAATAATGGTCTTGAATTTTCTCCATTTGTACACAGTCTGTCTGACTGGATTTTTGGAGTCCAGACTTAAGAGATTGATTTGTAAAATTTTTCATCCTGATGAGCATTAATAACTCTTCTTCTGAGGTCTTCAGAAATCTTTGTTCGTGCCAATATGCACTTCCAAAAACATGTTGTAAAGATAAGGCTTTGATAGATCCCTGTTCTTTAAATAAAACCGGTCACCCCCTCACACCTGATTGTCATCCTACTGATAGAAAACATCTAATTTCCCCTTGAAATCATCTGCTAATCCTAAGGGCACGGCCACACGGTCAGGTTTCTGGATGCCGTTTTTGAAGTCAAAATCAGGAGTGGATCATAAAAGAAGAGCGATTATAATGGACATATATGACGTCCCCTCTTTTTGAATTCACTGTTGGTTTTGATTCCAAAACTGCCACAGGAAACCTGACCACGTGGCCGTGCCCTAAAGGTTCACATACTTTTGCCACTCACAGACATGTGAGATTGGATCAAAGTCTAATATTTTGACTCATTGGTTTGGTTATCCTTATCTACTTTTAGGACTTGTGTGAAAATCTGATGTATCTTTAGGTCAAATTTATGCAAAAATATCGAAAATTCTGAACAGTTTACAAACTTTCAAGCATCACTGTATACAGAGGGGCACGACTGTTCAGTTGTTTAGATGTGCTTCATGGGTACGTTGTAGATGCGCTGTTATGTCATGGCACTGACTGTATGGGTCCTTCCATGGAGACTCCTGATCAGTGTTTCTTATCCAAGGTCTCACTCTCCAGTTTCCTCACTACCTAGCTACGTGGACCTGGGCCACACAGCAGCAGCCACCCAGGTAGTTAGGCTCTTGCTTATGTCTACACATACTTGATCTATGTTACATTATAGGCTACCTGCATTTTCTATTTCCTATGTGTTACATTACCTGTTCCTTCCTTTGGGCAGGATCTGTCCTTGTACCCCCCCACCCCCTCCAAGTTTAGTTGTGCGCTGTGAGCATTGCAGGCCCAGTATAAAGCTCTGGGATCAGATTCCTCACACTTCACCAGAGTTTCAAATCCCATTTATAGAAGCTCGCTACATGTGACCTGCTCAGGAGAGAGGATCAGCATTCAGTGCCAGCAGGGACAGGAGAGACAGAGAAGTCTCCATAAGAGCTGAAGTAAGTGAGGCAGACGGGCAGAGCACTGACACAGACTTCAGGACAAGGGCAGAGATTATCAGGTGATTTACAGTGCAAAGAAGACTGGTCGGATCCCTGGAAATGTGAGAGGGTAAGAGACAATCACTTACATATAATCTCTCTACTAACTCTTTTTAAGGAGCACTAACCTAAAAAATGCAAAAGTAGACTCCTATTTTTTGCTTGTATCCAGGTTACTCTATAAAAACCAGCACTGTGGAGTCGGTGAGCCAAACTCCTCTGTTTTTCCACATTCTGACTCCAGTATAAATGACTCATGTATAATAATTAGTAAGAGATAGCTTAATATACTGAAATGGTGGTATCAGGCTTTTCATCAGCCATGCTAAAGGGGTAATAACCCCTTCTTCACCCATACAGCCCCAATGCCCCCCTTGTCCTGCACTGTATAGCACAGGGCAAGGGCTTTTTCTTCAGATCCGGTGACATATGGGTTATGCTAGGCGGAGGTTTCTGCCTAGCAGTGAGCCCGGTGACGTCACTAGCACTAATGGGCGGGCTTTAGGGCTCCCCTAGCCTGTAATAAAGCCTAGGGCAGCACTAAAGATCGCCCATTAATGTAGGTGACGTGACTGGGAACACTGCTAGGCAGAAGCCTCCGCCTAGCAGTGTGACAATACAAACAAAATAGCCCTTGCCCAGCGAGATGCAGCACAGGACAAGGGAGAGCATCGGAGCACTTCACGCAGCTCCACTCATAGGGGCTGAATGGGTGAAGAAGGGGTTATGTCCCCTTTAAGTACTTGCCTTTCAGTTCTTAGAAGAATGCAAAGGGTACGATTTCTCCTTGGAGAGTGCCTAGTAAGGAGTCTCACAGGCCATGCAAATGAACTGTTTCCAAAATATAAAAAAAGAGGTTCCTCCAAGGTTCAACCTTTAAACAGGCCTTAAGACATAACTAAGGATTATATTCCAGCCACTCTTATCTGCAGACAGCTGTTTCAGGGTTTTTGCCCCTCATCAGAGCAGAGCTCTCAACCTGCTAAGCCAGTTCTCTCCGCTTGAGGCCTGTTTAAAAAAGCTCAAACAGTGACTTATAGGATAGCAACCTTCCAACCGAAGGCTTCAGAGGTACAGTTTTCTTTTCTTTTTGGAAAGAGCTCATTTTCATAATGATGATTACCCACCGAGTGGTGGACCTCCTCCTCTGGTCTTCAGGGTATAACATACTGCATTTTAAAAGGTTTCTACCACTAGATTTGGTCCTATTTAGCTGACTGACACTAGCGATGTGCTAGTGTCAGCAGTCCATAACAGTGTTCTTACTTATCATCTGTCTGCTGCCGTTCACCTTAAAAACGTACTTTTATAGATATGCTAATGAGCCCCTAGGTGCTATGTGGGCGTCATTAGCACCTAGAGGGCTCTGTCAACTAACCATTTCAGCCGCCCATCGCGTCCCTCCAGCCCGCCCCGCTCCTGTTGAGTGACGTGAAACTTCTCAGTATCTCGTACCAATTCCCGCGCCTGCGCCGTGCGCTTCTGTATTCTCCCGGCGCCGGCTTCCTCACTGCGCCTGCGCCAACTACGTTTCAGTGAGGAAGCCGGCACCAGGAGCGCGGCATTCACTCACTGCGCCTGCGCCGAATACAGAAGCGCATGGCGCAGGCGCGGGAATTGGTACGAGATACTGAGAAGTTTCAAGTCAATCAACAGGAGCGGGGCGGGCTGGAGGGACGCGATGGGTGGCTGAAATGGTTAGTGGACGGAGCCCTCTAGGTGCCAATGACGCCCACATAGCACCAAGAGGCTCATTAGCATATCTATAAAAGTACGTTTTTATGGTGAACGGCAGCAGACAGATGATAAGTAAGAACACTGTTATGGACTGCTGAGACTAGAACATCGCTAGTGTCAGTCAGCTAAATAGGACCAAATCTGGTGGTAGAAACCCTTTAACAAGGCTCATGGACCAGCAGCGTGAAGATACAGCTGGTTTACACAGCCTGATTGTCAGGAAGATTATCGGGGACGAACATTCCTACAAACGCTCATTCCCGATGATCCGCCTATCTAAAGGTGCCGCTTTCTCCCCTCTACCCATTCACTACATGTGCATGCTCAGATGAGCCAAGCATACATATTTATGTGAGGATCAGGAGAGATAGTTATCGGGCAAACAAGTGTTCAGCCAACAGATATCTCATCTGTATGGTCAGCTTAAAGGGGTTATGCCATGATGGAAGCAGAAATTGAACATCAGACATCATCTGTTTCTAACAAAGGTAGAACCAGCCCTGTACCTCACATGGAACCAGAGATCTCCTCATTCATTTATCCAATTGCTCTATTGCATTTATTTCAGGCTGGCAGCTCAGGGGGCGAGTCCTTTCTGCCGTAGTTCATTCCCTGTAATTGTCACAGTTTCTAACAGAATTCATGGTTGGTGATACTTGAAGATTTAAAAGGGTTTTCCAGGATTTTTATACTGAAGACCGAAGAACCTCTGTATAGGTCATCAGTATCTAATCGTGGCGGTCCGATATCTGATCAGCTGTTTAGAGAAGGCAGCAGTGCCTTCTCGCAGCTTACTGAGCACAGCAACATACGCTGTATAGCGGCTGTGCTACGTATTGCACTTAGCCCCGTTCACTTAAGTGGAGCTGAGCTGCTCCTAGGCTACGTTATCGATGAACATGTCGTCACGGGCCTAGGAAAAGGAGAGAGACTGGGCGGTCACATGGAACACTTCTGCCTTCAAAAGACAACTGATCGGTGGGGGTCCCAGGTGTCGGACCCCCACCAATCAGATACTGAAGACCTATCCAGAGAATAGGTCATCAGTATAAAAATCTTGGAAAACCTGTTTAAACTGAGCACGTGCGACCACCTTAGTGAGGTGGAAAAGAATAAACAGCAGTTGGCACTAGATATGTACATTTTATTGAATAGCTCAGTGGCTATACAGATTTTCTTAATTAAATGCGATTGCAAAAGTTTTCAGAGTCAGGTGCCGATTTTAAAATTGTAAAATATTTTTCACAGCACAAACCCTTGAAAGGAGAGGAAAGAATGAAGGCGAAGTGGTCACTGATTTTCTGTTGCTGATTCAACATCTTAGTTATCACTCCTTTTTGATGAATAGGCAACTTAGCTTGATAAAACGTACAGTATATTTATATGATTAAAAATTCTAAGCCTTTCTCGTTTTAAAATTGTTTTTATTAATTTTCCTCATAAAGTAAGAACATAAATGTCGACATTGTTTCAACATTTTGGAAGTATAAACTTAACCTGCGCGTACAGTATACAAGGGCCATTGCAAATACAGATAAAGGACACAATCGTTATTATCTGGAAAATAATATCATACATATTGACTCCGCCAATCTTAATATGAAAGGCAAAAGAAACTTCCAATAGAGATGCCCAAAAAATGCCTGGGAAAAAACAGGCTTCCATCGAGGCAGGCGCAAAATGATATGTCTCGACACAACTCCAACCAGAAGCATGTAAGATGTATGCACACGGCAGATGAGGTCCCGTTGAGAGGGTGGTGACTCACGTTCGCAATACGTTCCCCTTTACATTGAGAACTCATACCCCCGAGAAATTCCGAAAAGTTTTCCACAGGTTCCAAATATTTTCGAACTGCACAGCATCCAAGTGCGCTATTTGTTCGAGGCGGTAGAGCTGATTGCATTTGAGGATCCAGTTTTGAATAGAAGGGGGGTTTGGTTGTTTCCCTGCTACCGCAATCATAAGTCTAGCTGCAGCTAACAGAGTGTTACATAGCGAGCGTTTGTATTTGGGGCATCTAATTTCTCCTAAAACTCCAAAGAGACATACTTTCGGGGAAATGGCTATCTTCAAGCTACATATACTAGATATAGTCTTGCAAATCTCCTGCCAGTAAGAGGTTATCTTGGTACAATCCCACCAGATATGGGCACACGTACCTATTTCTAGGTTGCATCTCCAGCACAAAGGGCTACACTCAGGAAACATGTGATGGAGCCTCTGTGGTGTGTAATACCATCTCGCTAAAACTTTGTAGCTGTTCTCTTGCAACTTGACGCACCTAGACACCTTGAGAAACGCCTTAAGCGCATGTCTTACTTCTATGGGAGATAATTGAATGTCCAGTTCCGATTCCCACTGCTGAATGAACAGAGGAGTCTCTGATCCCGTTTTGGAAAGTAGGATGTCATTGAGCTGAGAGATTTTTCCCTTTGGTTCCTTTGTTTGTAAGGCTAGCTTTTCAAAGGGAGTGTGGGCTGGTGCACTCGGGAAATTAGTTAAATGTTTTTTCATTTGTTGAAGTAAATGGGCTAGATGAAAAGTGGAAAGGTTAGTCAACGACGGGTGTGTGCGAAGGTCCTCGTATGGAGGAATGTCTTCCTCTTTACAGAGGTACAAAACAGGAGTTGTAAGAGATTTCGTCCTAACCGGTAGGGTTTCTAAAAACTGGACAGGAGCTTGAAAAAATGCGTCCCTCACTTGTATTAATGTAGGATAGTTTGGTGATAATGATGCAAGCCAGTTAGATTCTGACCACATACGTAGTATATATATACTTATAGAGCTACATGTCTTCAATGTTTTGCTAGCGAGCGAATAGTCCATAAACAGCAAAGAGCGCAATGGAATGTTGGCCATGTTGTATTCGGTTGAAAGATCTAAGCGGTTCGTATAAAGTTCTCAACCATTCCAAACAGCACATGCAAATCACTGCTTTGTGGTACAGGTACAAATCCAGGAGCCCCATGCCCCCATTATTTGGCCGTTGCTTGACCTGTTTAAAAGGTAATTTAGCTTTCTTCCCGCCCCTTAAAAATTTCAGGAGGATGCTCTGGATTCTTTTGAAGAAAAAAAATTCTAAACCTTTCTAAGTTCCCATGAAAGTAAGTATGCAACAAGTTCTGCATTAAACATATCATTTATACAATTTTAAGAATATTTAATAATTTTATGTTGAAGCTGGAGTTGGTGTCGGTACATTTCTACCAACTCCGGCCCAAAACTGCCACCAACTCCGACTACTCAGCCCTGCTGAAAAACAGACTGTGCAGTTAACATAGGGCAAAACTATTACATGGGAAGCTGTCGGTGCTGGTACTGCAATGTTTATGTCCACACTAATGTTTAGTAAAAGTCATTTCTAACTGATCTAAAATGGTCCACAGATCTGCCAATGTCTCACTGTAACAGCTTCTATGAGAAAAGAGAAGGACCCTTTATCCCCCTAGATTAAAAATGTGTTGTAAATCTATTTGAAGCTATTAATTCATAAGAAGAACTCATTTGCCCCATATACACATTGGTGATCTGCAAAATCCTAGTATTGAGCTCAAATAAGTTTCTCAGATTTAATGGAAATTCGTATTTTATGGAACTGCAGATTTGGGTCATAGGGAAGGACAGTCGTGGGAAAACCAAATCCCAGCTGCAGGTTCTCCCTGGTTCAGAGAGCAGAAGACATGTTCTGAGTGAAAGAGGAGATGGGCAGATATAACATGCTGATGACAATTGGACTTCCCTGATTCAGGGGATTCAGTAATAGGTGTATTTTAGGGAATTGTGACATTTTTCACATAAAGGTTTAGCAAACCCTTTCCATTTCCGAATAGCAGATATAAAAAATTCTGAATGTCTTGCACACTTGGTCAGACTTGCCCACCATAGACCAGAAGATTCACTGGTGGGCTCAGACTCTGATACAATAATGAAGGCCACAGGTCCATCAGAACAGAACTGTACATGGAGTTGACCTGCAGCCAATCACTAAAGAGGCTCAGTCACCCGGATCAAACCTACCCTACCAGGCATATAGCCTGGTAGAGTTGATGATGCTGACAAAAAACATTCCTTTTTTTATGCTGTTCGTGGTCAAGTGATGGAGAAAATTTTACTTTTAAAAATATGCAAATTAAGTATTCGAGCATTCGAGACGGGCTTATGCCGCTTGAGCTCCGCTCCAGGGATGCTCCCGGTGCTCCATAATGGCGCATTTTCCTGAAGTTCACGCCCCCTGGCTTTAGATTGACAGCGCAATCCCATGCCCAGAACGGCACATGTGCACATCTTTGTCTTCATTCCGGACTTGTAAAGATGCGCAGTCACGGCAGGGGTGTGCAGGCATGGGATCTCAGCATTAGACCAAAGGGTCTATCGCTGTCAATCTAAAGGCAGGGGGCATGAACTGGGGCGGTGGTCAAACTGCATAAGCCCACCTCCTGGTGCCCCAATGCTTCATTTGTATATTTTTAAAAGTTTATTTTTCTCCACCACCAGAATACCGACAGCAGAAAGAAAGGTATTGTTTTTGTCAGCATCAAGAACCCTACCAGGCTATATGTAGGGTAGCATTGATCTGGGTGACAGAGCCTCTTTAAAGTCTTTCTTATGGTTTTTAATGTTCTATTTAGATGTGAGCTCATTTGCTGTCCATTCAAAAAGTTGATTCTACAGAGGACGAGCACCTCCTCTGGAGGCTATGGTTATGATGTAGGTCAGTGGTGCCCAACCATTTTTCGCCGCACTAGACTTGGTATAAATTTTGCGGGCCGGAACCAGGTAGCTTTGCCAGAAAGAAATGCAAACGCTGTGAGCATTACTACTGTGAAGAGGGCACATATCTGGCATAACTACTGTGAGGAGGGCACATATCAGGGTATAACTACTGTGAGGAGGGCACATATCAGGGTATAACTACTGTGAGGAGGGTACATATCAGGGCATAACTACTGTGAGGGGGCATGAGTGAGCATTACTACTGTGAAGAGGGCACATATCTGGCATAACTACTGTGAGGGGGCACATATCAGGGCATAACTACTGTGAGGAGGGCACATATCAGGGCATAACTACAGATCCCCCCCCCCCCTTCAGTGTCCTCCACAGATCCCCTCCTTCAGTGTTCTCCACAGATCCCCCCCTTCAGTGTCCTCCACAGATCCCTCCCCTTCACTGTCCTCCACAGATCCCCCCCTTCAGTGTCCTCCACAGATCCCTCCCCTTCAGTGTCCTCCACAGATCCCCCCCTTTAGTGTCCTCCACAGATACCCCACCCAGAGCCGCTTCCTAGCTAATTTATTCACTGCACTTGGCCAGGAAGACGGCGCATGCGCACTTCGATGCCTCTGCCTGTGCGAGATTATGGCGCTTCTCTTCAGTTTCACAGAGGCAAGTGCAGTGAATAAATTAGCTAGGAGGCGGGGCTGGGCGGGGAGTTTGCAGGCACAGGCAGCATCGCTTTGCTGTCTGTGCCGTTCGCAGCGTGCCCTGCGCTGATAAAGTCCGGTCACTGCGCGGGCCGCATGACACGGCTTTGCGGGCCGCATTTGGCCCGCGGGGCCGTAGATTGGGCATCACTGATGTAGGTCATGCAGAAGACAACTGAAGGTAATTTGGAGCCATTCACTTGCTGTTAGGGACATTCATTACAGAGTTCATTCAGAAATAATGCATTACAATTTTTTTAAAGATGAGTGTGCAGCATGATAACAGGATAAGTTAGGACACCATGAACACCATTGAAAGCCAATGGGGGACGGATCCCTTTTCCATTTCAGAGAAAACGGATCTGTCCCCATTGACTTGCATTGCTCTGCATCCCAGGACGGAAAGCAAACCACAGTATGCTGCGGTTTGTTCTCCGGTATGAGAATGCAACTAAATGGAACGGAATACATTTTGGAGAATTCCATTCTGTTCAGTTAGGTTTTGTCCCCATTGTATTTTTCTCCGGTATTGAGACCCTATGACGGAACTCAATACTGGAAAATAGAAACGCTAGTAGGAAAGTAGCCTAAGGCCTCTTGCACACAAAAGTATTTTTATTCCGTTTCCATTCCGTTTTTTGCGTTCCGTATACGGAACCATTCATTTCATCCTATTATTGTCCGCATAACGGACAAGGATAGTACTGTTCTATCAGGGGCCAGCTGTTCTGTTCCGCAAAAAACCGAATGCACGCGGATTCTGCGGATCTCTTTTTTACGGACCGCAAAATACTGAAAAAGCCATACGGTCGTGCGCAAGAGGCCTAAGAGTAGACATGCTAATGTTCTGTTCTGATGGCGGATAGGCTCTTCAGTGTACCCCAGTCTTACACAATAGGGAATTTGAAATCACGGTTACTTTCCACTTCTATTACCGGGATCACTTCTTGTAAAAATAACAATTATGATAAATTGTACAATATGTATAATGAAAGTGTTCATAATGCAAAGCGCCTAATATTTACATGTCAGTGGCTGCAAAGGTGGAGCTTCATTTTCAGACTTGGAGAGTTTTTATAGGTCGTGGCTGCTTTAGTAGAAATGCCGGGTGTAAGCAATACTACAATGACATGCAGGTTCACACAGGCCCGGAAGAAATGTTCTCTAATAGAAAAACATATAGAAACAGTGTTTATCTGTCATCGATCACTCTATCTATCTAATCTATTTCATATCTATGATTGTAAAGCACTGCGGAATATGTATATAAATAAAGATTATTATCTACTATATGCGTCTATCTACTGTGTCTATCTAGGATACTGCTAGAACAAACAGCCAATGAGACATGCCTAATGCTTATTTATACTGTAGCTCTACAACAAGTTTATTAAACCTTCGCCTTTTTGGAAGATTTTCATAAGATTTGATTTTTTTTTTTTTTTTGCCAGAAACCATGCCAATCTTGCCCATGGGCAATCTGCATGGTTTGCCCATAGCCTGTCTGCTGCTGTGCTCATTCAGCTGAATATGGTCCTGCCAGTCTGGGAAAGGAGGGAGTGAGGCTTGTGTTGCTGCCATGTGTGATTTGGGGGGAAATGCTACTGCCAATGGGGTAGGGGTGGAAAGAGGTACATTGCTGCTGTGAGAGAGCAGGGCGGTTAGGGAGACAATGTTGCTGCCAGAGGAGAACAAGTAAGATTGCGGTTAACTATGTTGGTTCATTAGGAGAAGGGGGAGGGGAAAATGCTGCTGTTAGTGGGGAAGGGATGGGAAGGAAGAACAATGCTGTTGTCAGCGGAGAAGGGGTTGGAAGGGAGACAATGCTGCTGTCAGTGGGAGGGGGGCAATACTGCTGCCAGTGGAGGAGGGGTGGGAAGGGGGAAATACTGCTGCCAGTGGAATAGGAGTGTATACGGGTTTGGTGCTTCACAGTGGTATTATGGACTTGTGGGACAGTATTTTGTGCTGTCCTGTGGTATCTGTTTTGCTGCACTTTAGTATTTGTTTCGTGCTGCTTGGTAGATATTTTGGTATTTGTTTTGTGCTGTTTCGGAAATTTTTGTGCTGCATTGTGGTTGGACTTATCTATTAAACATTTATGGCATATCCTGGAAACCCCTTTATTATAAAGCGAGGGATGACTATCCTTTTCCTGTGTATAGCTTTCATCATCCTGCTTGTATGATAACATTTATCTATCTAACTATATTAGCAATATAAACAGATCACCCTACTCATAAATCCTTCATGATTTGTCGCCTATGAATAGATTGCTGCTCGGTGGAGATCAGCTCTAGACTGCTCACACAACAAACATTGGCTTGCAGCACGTTATGTAAGCTCGGTAACAGCTCATATTCCAATCACAATTGCTCCACTGAACAATAGACAACTATGTGGTTGGGTCGAGAAATACACAGACGCTGTAGTGTAATAGACCTTCAGATGCCCTACAGGCTGGGTGCTCCCGGAATAGACACTGCAGAGTAAATAAGCCCTAGAACATGGGGCAATTAACAATGTGCTTTATTGTCAGAATTTATATATTATAGTGTATTAGGAATAATATTTCAGATGAAATTTTTGCATTTCCTCAATATAAAGCGTACAGTATAAAAACAATATATACTAGTGTAGTCAGATTGGCAATGATAAAGCGGTTTGTCAAAAATGCATAGTTGATGGATGATATTGTACTGGTTTTTTTTTTCAAGATCATGATGCAATACAAATAAACATCTTTGCTAAAAAAAAAAAAAATGCATAGTTGTGCAGGGACATCATCTCCGCATGTAGCACGCTTCACTTTTACCACCCACTTTTCCAGTAAAATCACTCCGTTCTTGGTGCTTATTTGGACCAAGAACTTCAGTGTGTGTTGGTTGTCCCATACAACACATGATTTGTTGTGTCTTTTAAATCTGGTAAAAATTTCTATCATTAGCAAGTAAGGTCATTTTAATTATTTTTAAGAAGGGAGCGCAATTCGCCTAATCTGCCTTGGGCACCAAAATACCTTGTCCCGGCCCTGGAGACATCAGTGAGATGCAACCATGCGAGCCATCATCCCAATTAATGACCAGCCAAATGAACAAGCTCAATGTGCAGGTTAATGAGAAACATATGAGTGCACGGCTCTAGTAGAAGCTGTTATACAGGCTCCATCGGATGCCTCATGTGCAGAGCAATCCTACCCTAGGGCACTGTCTCCGTAAATTTGGCATTTGAACAAACATACTGTTTTTGTGTGTCAGATACATATAGAATGTGGCAGAAACTTTTGTAGACTTCCATATGCAATCATGAGCATGCCCCATAAAATACAACAGAAGCCCTATTATGGCTTCTGCAATCGTATAGCCGCTGTGAAAAAGATAGGGCATGTCCTATACTTTGCTGCAACACACAGACCCGTTGAAGCCGATGGGTCCGCACTGTGATACGGTGTGCACACATCCAATATACATGTTTTGTGAATCCGCGGTTTGCGGACTGCAAACCACAGTCGTGTGAATGACCCCCTAAAGGGAAGAAGGAAAGACTTAAGTTAAAGGGGTTGTGCACTGTCATGATACCGATGACCTAACCTCAGAATAGGTCATCAATACCAGATTGGTGAGGGGTCCGACACCCAGCACGCCCCACTGATCAGCCATTTGAAGGAGTCACTCTCTTAAAGATAGGTCATTAACATCGTGAAACTAGAGAACCCCTTATACCCCGCACCAAGATACAATCGAAGTGTACAATTTGGATTTTACAATTTGATGTGGAAAACATCTCTCCCCTTTTTTTATGTCCTCTTTTGTTATACAGTAGGTAAAAGGCAGGTCCTAACGGTTTGTGCCGTACAGTATAAATTAGGGTTCTTCACAAGTTACACACATGTTAATGGTTGATAAATATATAAAATGCAGGAAATATAAGATTTGTGTGCAGTAATCTTTGACGGATGATAGTAGCAATATGGACACACAATATCACACTGCTTAGGATTTTGTGCCTGAAACGCCTTTTGTTTTTCATTTTTGGCAGCTCACCTTGGCGCTGTGTCCGAGTGGTCGGACGAGGATTAACTGTTGTGCTCGGGTTACTCTGTTGCCTAACGGGACAGTGATAAATTTAACTCAAAAGAATCCCATGTTGTCATCAGCAGAACCTTAAAGGGGTTGTCCCGGTTGAGAGCTGAACCTGGATATAACCTTGTCTGTACTCATTGACTATGTATGCGTGGAGCGTCGGAGCATTTCCTTGCTCCGATGCTCCCCCTTGCCTTGCGCTACATCGCGAAGGTCAAGGTCTGTTTACTGCCAGTGACATACCAGGCTTCTCTTCACTATGCTAGGCGGAAACTACCACTAGTACTTGCCTCTAAAGCAGCCTAGGGCAGTGCCACCGACCACCCATTTGTGCCGCTGATGTCACAGGGCTCACTGCTAGGCGGAAGCCTCCACCTAGCATAGTTAGGAGAAGCCCGGCAGTAAACAAGCAGACCTTGCCCTGCGCAATGCAGCGCAAGGCAAGGGGGGGGGGGGGGGGGCATCAGAGAAAGGAAATGTTCTGATGCGCTACTCATGCATAGTAAATGAGTATAGACAAGGTTATATCCGGGTTCACATCTGAACCCGGACAACCCCTTTAAACAATTACATGGAAACCACTGCAGAGCTGGTTATTTCAGGTGCCAAAATATGGGAACTTTCTAAGAAGACATAGTTGCCGGATGTCCTTGATTTTTAGTATAGACCGAAACAACATTTCCAAATAATAATATTTATTAATAAAAAATATATATTACCTACTCTGAGACATGGTTAATACCGCCAGAGCATGCATTCCTGTCCACTGTAGATGCCAAGAGCCTCCTTCTATCGGTCTCTGGTTTGCAAAATTGAACAGCAGGAGAAGATGATCTCCCTTTGAGCGGCACAGGGTCCTCGTTCAGGTCCTCCTGGCACCACTGCCTGGCCTTCCAGGACACATTGGATTTCTACATCTCCCTTTGAGCGGCACAGGGTCCTCGTTCAGCTCCTCCTGGCACCACTGCCTGGCCTTCCAGGACACATTGGATTTCTACTCTCAAATGAGTTGACAAACTCATATTTGCTTCCCCTCTTTTTCTTTGTTGTTTATCTTTCGTTTCCTGGCCTTTTGACTGTTAGGCCCCTAAATATGCAGTGATCCAGTGGAAAGGTTAATTTTATGTTACAAAGTTAAATCTTGGGAATTAATTGCTGAAGGACACATTTCCTTGTGCATTGTGTATTCTTAATACTTATGTGTGGGCAACAAGTGGTTCACTTTGGCAGTTCTAATTAGGTTTCCAGGGTGATGTGCTGGTCCCACTCCTTGGTGATAGGAGGTCTTAGCTGAGTAGAGCTAGAGGCAAGACCTGCATGTGTGAGCTCTTGAGAAGTATGCCCAAAGAGAAGCCTAGTCCAGAGACTCTTCATCTCCGAGACTGGAAGCTGCCAGAGAACAACAGAACGGAAGTACTAGTGAGAGAAAGAGAACAGACATCTCAGATCATTTATAACCACTTCAGAGCTGTGTCTGGATAAAGGCAGTAAGGTGCTGCTCAGTTATGGCAATTAGACTTCACTGCTGTGGAAAGGGTATATCGCTTCAGCTCCGACCACACTTTGAGACGGACTGGCTGTCTGAATCTAAGATCTGCACCCCTCAGCCTGGGAATTGCAGAAAGAGTTAAAGGGGTGTCTCACTTCAGCAAATAGCAGTTATTATGTAGAGAAAGTTAATACAAGGCACTTACTAATGTATTGTCATCATCCATCACATTATACACTGCTCGTTTCTATGGTTACGACCACCCTGTAATCCAGCAGTGGTGGATGTGCTTGCACACTATAGGAAAAAGCACTGGCCTAAGCATGCTCCCAGAGTCCCAGCCCCCAGAGAGGCCGGCGTGTTTTGCTATAGTGTGCATGCATGGCCACTGCAGATAGATTGCAGGGTGGTTGTAACCATGAAAACGAGTAGGACAAAAAAATGAATCTAGACAACAAATAAAGCAATATGGACAATCACAATACATTAGTAAGTGCTGTGTATTACTTTCTCAACATCATAAATGACATTTGCTGAAGTAAGACAACCCCTTTAAGGGCCAATGTACCGCCTATTACCCAATAAACGAGCTAATGTACCGCCGATTACCCGATGAATGAACGAAACACTCATTCATCTGGTAATCTGAAGGTTTGTGCGCACGCAAAAATGATTGTTTCCGGCAGAAGATTGTGCTGTGTAAACACGATCTCCTGCCGGCAAACAACAAGTCCTTATAGGGAAGAGCAATGGCATTAGCGATCACTCCTCCCCATACTCTGGAGGAGACCATTAAATGTAAATACATCGGTCTCCTCCGCTAGCGATCAGCAGATTGTCGGGAAGCAACGCTTCCTTCCTGACAATCTGCTAGATGGTCATCCCGTGTAAAGTGACCTTTAATAATAAATGTGGTCATTTGGGAAGTTTTCAAGGTGTAGTTAGAAAGACGGAGTACTACTACTACCATCATTGTTGCTGCCTATGCAGAGCTATTGGGAAAAGCCTACTCTGTGAAATACCTCAGAGCTGTGCCCATTGCTGCTATATAAACTGTAACTCCCATCATCCATCTAGTATACCAAACTGGCCTGGTTTTTGACTCAACCTTCCGTCCTCTAGCCCCGTCATCTGCCACCCTGCCTTGCGCTCATCTACCTAACATCAAGGGCACCCCAATCAACACCAGGCAGGAGCCCCGGAAAGTCTAGGGTGTGCCTTGAGGAAAGAACGGGTGTTGCCTGCATTCACTGCGGGGCCCTAGGGAAGGCTGGAGTGAGGAGAGCCACTATGAATGACCACCGCCCCCCCCCCCCCTATGGATCACTGCATATGCATTAGCTTATTGTCAACTGAACCCACTGTTGTCAGCGGGAGCGGACAGCAATCTAATGTGTATAGAAAGAGTATACACTGTATACCCTGCGTATGGGGAATGTCACATGTTGAGAAAGAGAAGGATTTGAATTGAAATTGAATTTCGGTGCCCAGTCCTACTGTTCTCCTGGCTTTTTCTCTCTCTCAATTGAAAATACATATACTCGGCCAAAATATGTGTATGGGGAAATCTGGAGAGATAGCTGGCTTGAGCCCCGGATGTTTTGTCCAGTGCCCCAAATGTTATGCTGGCCTGATAGCATTTTTTTTTATTTATTTGGCTATTCCCCACCCTCCCTTGTACTTGTTCTGCTACTTGCGGGCTGCGCGGGCAATGAGTTCAGTCACTTCGGTGCGCAATCCCGTCCTGTGGCGCGTAATCCTGCGAGACCCACCGCTGTAGGTCACGGGTCTCGCGGTATCATGTGCCGCAGGACGGTATTGCGCACCGAAGTGTCTGAACTCATGCCCACACAGCCCGCAAGTAGCGAATCAGCGGAACAAGTACAAGGGGGGTGGGGGAATGATCTGTGGAGTTGCCCAGACAGCTATGGTAACAGTTGTTAATTTATTCATAAATTTCTAAGAGGAATAAGAGAGAAATGAGAATTATTTCATGCAGAATACAAGTCGTTAGGCATGCTGATAGGTCCTTTCTAAGATAAGACATGTACGAACCTTAGTTTTAGGGTCCATTCACACGTCCGTGTGTGTTTTGCGGATCCACGGATTGGTGGATCCGCAAAACACAGACACCGGCAATGTGCATCCTGCATTTTGCGGACCACACATCGCCGGCACTTAATAGAAAATGCCTATTCTTGTCCGCAAT
This sequence comes from Bufo gargarizans, assembly GCF_014858855.1. Lineage (NCBI taxonomy): Eukaryota > Metazoa > Chordata > Amphibia > Anura > Bufonidae > Bufo > Bufo gargarizans. The sequence continues at coordinate 288,885,616 of NC_058085.1, read as the reverse complement.
TGCGGACAAGAATAGGACATGTTCTATCTTTTTTCGGGAACGGAATTGTGGACCCGGAAGTGCGGATCCGCAATTCCGGATTCATGCAGCATACCGTGCGGCCCCAAAGAAATGAATGGGTCCGCAAAAATGCGGAACAGAATTGCGGACGTGTGTATGGACCCTTAATGGGAATCTTAGCACACGAAGCTTCACTGAACACATTAGACATCTCTTCAGAAGCAAAGTGCACATTGATGTTATTCTAAAATGTTGGCAGCCATTAACTTGAGACACTCCCTAAAATAATCCGTGTGAAATTGTGCTCTTCACACTCACATTGCGCCTCAGCTATTTGTGACTCAGACATTACACAAGTGGCAAGCTGATCCAGTATGCAAGATGGCCTGTGACAGTCCGTGTTACTTATGGGCAATGTTACCATATTACATGAGATGGGACTCGGGAAATATATGCATATACCCTAATAAAGCAATGCGATAGGGCCTTGTTCACATAGGTCGGTTCTTAGCTTATGGGTCTTACATGGAGTACTGTGCAGCAGATTTTTCCACAGAAACAATATTAGGCCTTAGTCACACACCCCTGATTAAAAATCATCTGCGCTGCGACTGCAAGAAGGAGTAGGTCAGTATGTCCTCACTGGACATGAACCTGATGACCATCGCATCGAAGACACTATTCCACTTGTCTTCTGGTATGTATTCCATGCGACACAGACCAGAATAGTGCATGGCCTGAGGTGTGAACAGCACTACTTCCTCCTACGGGTCCGTCTGCAGTCCGTTGTCCACCCAGACAACACATGGACATAAATTATGTTCATGTGAACCAGTTCTTAAAGGGGTTGTGCAAGAATGGAAGGGGAGATTTTGGCAAACCTGACCCATTCTGCCGGACCTGTAAAGGGAAGCTTACTTACCTGCTTCCTGGCGCCGGGTTAAAAATGAGAAAGAATATTTACTCACCTCACTCATCCCAAGCCCCTGCCATTCCTACTGTGTTCTAGTCCATGCTGCTCTCTCCACTTGCTGCTCCTTGGCTTGACATATAAGAAATGGCTTGGACTGCCCACTCGGCCAATCACTGGCTTTGTACGGGTCTCTGCTGTGGCCATGATTGGCTGAGCAGGTAAAGCCAACAATTTCCTGTGTGTCAAGCCGAGGAGCAGGAAGTGGAAGACCACAAGGACCAGAGCCAGAAATTATTCCTTTGAAAAATGCCTTTAAGGAGTATTCTGGTTGTTACAAATTATTCCCTATCTATAGGACTGACCCTCAGGGGTACAGTTGAATCCCCCGGTGGGCCTCTAGTCTCCCACCCCCTGCACAAGTGGCACATAACACAGTAGACTTACTGCACTACATACATACAGTACAGACCAAAAGTTTGGACACACCTTCTCATTCAAAGAGTTTTCTTTTTTTTTCATGACTATGAAAATTGTAGATTCACACTGAAGGCATCAAAACTATGAATTAACACATGTGGAATTATATACATAACAAAAAAGTGTGAAACAACTGAAAATATGTCATATTCTAGGTTCTTCAAAGTAGCCACCTTTTGCTTTGATTGCTGCTTTGCACACTCTTGGCATTCTCTTGATGAGCTTCAAGAGGTAGTCACCTGAAATGGTTTTCACTTCACAGGTGTGCCCTGTCTGGTTTAATAAGTGGGATTTCTTGCCTTATAAATGGGGTTGGGACCATCAGTTGCGTTGTGGAGAAGTCAGGTGGATACACAGCTGATAGTCCTACTGAATAGACTGTTAGAATATGTATCATGGCAAGAAAAAAGCAGCTAAGTAAAGAAAAACGAGTGGCCATCATTGCTTTAAGAAATGAAGGCCAGTCAGTCGGAAAAATTGGGAAAACTTTGAAAGTGTCCCCAAGTGCAGTCACAAAAACCACCAAGCGCTACAAAGAAACTGGCTCACATGCGGACCGCCCCAGGAAAGGAAGACCAAGAGTCACCTCTGCTGTGGAGGATAAGTTCATCCGAGTCACCAGCCTCAGAAATCGGAGGTTAGCAGCAGCTCAGATTAGAGACCAGGTCAATGCCACACAGAGTTCTAGCAGCAGACACATCTCTAGAACAACTGTTAAGAGGAGACTGTGTGAATCAGGCCTTCATGGTAGAATATGTGCTAGGAAACCACTGCTAAGGACAGGCAACAAGCAGAAGAGACTTGTTTGGGCTAAAGAACACAAGGAATGGACATTAGACTAGTGGAAATCTGTGCTTTGGTCTGATGAGTCCAAATTTGATATCTTTGGTTCCAACCACCGTGTCTTTGTGCGACGCAGAAAAGGTGAACGGGTGCACTCTACATGCCTGGAGGTGTGATGGTGTGGGGGTGCTTTGCTGGTGACACTGTTGGGGATTTATTCAAAATTGAAGGCATACTGAACCAGCATGGCTACCACAGCATCTTGCAGCGGCATGCTATTCCATCCGGTTTGCGTTTAGTTGGACCTTCATTTATTTTTCAACAGGACAATGACCCCAAACACACCTCCAGGCTGTGTAAGGGCTATTTGACCATGAAGGAGAGTGATGGGGTGCTGCGCTAGATGACCTGGCCTCCATAGTCACCGGACCTGAACCCAATCGAGATTGTTTGGGGTGAGCTGGACCGCAGAGTGAAGGCAAAAGGGCCAACAAGTGCTAAGCATCTCTGGGAACTCCTTCAAGACTGTTGGAAGACCATTTCAGGTGACTACCTCTTGAAGCTCATCAAGAGAATGCCAAGAGTGTGCAAAGCAGTAATCAAAGCAAAAGGTGGCTACTTTGAAGAACCTAGAATATGACATATTTTCAGTTGTTTCAGACTTTTTTGTCATGTATATAATTCCACATGTGTTAATTCATAGTTTTGATGCCTTCAGTGTGAATCTACAATTGTCATAGTCATGAAAATAAAGGAAACTCTTTGAATGAGAAGGTGTGTCCAAACTTTTGGTCTGTACTGTATATTCAATGTACAGCACCTCAACCAGCCTGTGTTCATATAAAACATTTGATAGATTATTATAGAAACTCCCCAGTGTATTATCATAGACACGATTAGAGCTGAGATGACTTCTAGGTATAGAGTAAAGCTGCCAGTGTCCTCTTCTCCCCAGGACCTACCTTCTCAAAGTTACTGCAGGGATCCCCATATTCCATCATTTGGTAGCATCTTGCTGCTGTGTGAGCTGGTAATATTAGAATGTATCTGTACGGTGGGCCCCCCAAAATAAATTTTACTGGTGGGCCCTAGGCATCCCAGTCCGACACTGCTTAAAGGGCGTCTGTCAGCAGGCTCATTTCCATATTCTCAGCAGTGCTGGCACATATGAACAAGGGACCAACACAGATGCCTTCGGCTGCCAAGCGTACATGTAACAGGTCATCCAGTGTCATAGGTACAAAACTGCTGACAGATGCCGTTTAACACCAGATGTTAGTGGAAAGAAAGATCGGGCATGTCGGGTTTCAAGATGCCTAATCCATTGTCTAAAGAATGCAGATTCCCCCCCCCCCCCCTTTTTTTCAGGGTCGATATTAAAGTTTAGGATATCCTCATACTTCCACCCTTATTCCAGCTTTCTAAACCACATATGTAATTTCTCCTTGTGACATTTATGATGTAGATATCACAACAGATGGGATCTCACTTACTGGCACCTGGCAGGAGGCTATAGGGTTTTACACTGACTCATGCTGGCTAGGAACTGACTCTATAACTATGTCAATAAAACGAATGTGCAGGTTATCGTCCACTGTGGACTATAGATAGTCCATCTAACATAGTCATTAAAAGAGACCAAAACTAAAGGCAGAGGAATCTGAAAGCTGTTGAGCTTTTCATTTGTTACATAAAACTAGAAACCCCCTTAAAGTCCCTTCTCAGTGAAATCTGAACACAGTCCTGGCTCTGCAGCCGTACAGGTGACAGATGATCCGGGATTAATTGAGTCGCCTACTTCCTCGGTTTCTTGCCAGGGGCGGGTGCTGGCTGTGTGTGTTTAGCAGGTTTGGTGTTATGACGGGCGAGTCCCAGATAATAATTGTATTTTACCTATTCGTGCAGGAGGAAGATGAAACGTCATTAACTCTGCGTGTACAGTCAAGAAGTGTATGTCACGGGACACGGCTGCAGACACAACACCCTGGATGGGAACTCGTCAGTAAGCAAGGAATTGAAAATCTTAAAGCAAAAACAGCTGGACTTCAGGAAAACTATTGTAGGTGCGCATGGACATTGCCCTCAATATGTTACCTCTCTGATAATACTAACCTTAGTACTTGTGTTTTCTTCTCAGGTTCTGGCTCATGACATTACACCAAAGAGTCCGCTATGGGTAATGACAACAGCCACAGTAAAGAAGACCCTCAGGTGAGTGCACCTCAACAGTTCTTTTATCTGGAGGCTTTAAAACTTCTGCTAGTGGGAAACTTCGAGTTTCTAGTCTAGAATAAAAAACAGTACTTGCCGATTGTGCATGCCGTTCATTTCAATGTAAGGCAAAGTAGGAAGACTTGATTTACTGCAGCTCTCTCCCTGCTGATGTCCGCTTCAGGAGCAGATAAGTAGAGCGACAGAGAGAGAGAGGCAGTGAAAATAACTTCCAGCTTAGGTCTCATGCACACAACCGTATCCGTTTGCGGTCTGCAAATCGCGGATCTGCCAAATGCGGACGCTGTCCATATTTTTTTTGCAGATGCAGATCCATATGATACTGCCGTCTGCATTTTGCAGCCAATATGTCTGACAATGTGGTCCCCAATCTGCGGATGCAGTCCGTGTGGACATGTTCTATCTTTTTACCGGAACGGACATACGGATGCTGAAAGCTCACGGATCGTCCGTGTACTTTCTGCTTCTGTATGTCTGTTCTGAAAAAAGATAGAACATATCCGCAAAGTGCCGACGGCAGATTTGCAGACCACAGTTTCAGATATGGTTGCGTGCATGGGTCCTAAGGCTACTTTCACACTTGTGACAGGGTGATCCGGCAAGCAGTTCCGTCGCGGGAACTGCCTGCCGGATCCGGCAAAACGTATGCCAACTGATGGCATTTGTAAGACTGATCAGGATTCTGATCAGTCAAAAAAAATGCATTGAAATGCTGGATCCGTCTTTCCGGTGTCATCCGGCAAAATGGATCCGGCATTTTTTTTTTTTACCTTTTTTTCGGTCTGCACATGCGCAGACCGGAAGGACGGATCCGGCATTCCGGTATTTTGAATGCCGTATCGGCACTAATACATTCCTGTGGAAAAAAATGCCGGATCCGGCATTCAGGCAAGTCTTCAGTTTTTTGGGCCGGAGATAAAACCGTAGCATGCTACGCTTTTATCTTTTGTCTGATCAGTCAAAAAGACTGAACTGAAGACGTCCTGATGCATCCTGAACGGAATGCTCTCCATTCAGAATGCATGGGGATAAAACTGATCAGTTCTTTTCCGGTATAGAGCCCCCAGGACGGGACTCTATGCCGGAAAAGAAAAACGCAAGTGTGAAGGTACCCTAACTCAGACAGGGATTTACAAGTAGACTGTATGTACAGGGACTATACTACTAGGAGTGCAAGGGGACAAGTGTGTAATGGAAAGCTTGCAGAAGCAGAGACTGGTGACCGGGCCGCAGCTCCACTGTATTTGTAGCATGACAATAACAATAAGGGATCTGCAGCACAAGTGGCTGAGCTTTGTAGGAAAAGGCTCCACCCAGGTACCGAACATGAGGACCTAAAGTCACCACTATGACATTTTTTTCTATTTTTAAACTAGAGGTACACATTAGGGCTATATTCAAATCACATTTTGCTTTCTGGTTTTTTTTTTAGTTTTTTTTTTTAGGGAGGCCTCTGTATAGAAAAATGTAATTGACTATACTTTTCTATACAGTTGAAAAAAGTTACGACTAAGTTGTTGTTTAAATGCTACACATAATGTGACCATGGCCTAATGTAACGGAAGATGTTGGCTTGTGTGTAGCTGGAAAAAGATGAGCAAGAAAAGGCCTGGTCTGGTGGGAAACCTACACTATGTGGCCAAAGTGTTTGAGTAGCCCTTCTAATTAGTGGGGTCTACTATTTCTGCCTTGCATGTTGATAACACAAACCATTCATCCTCTGTAGACAGTGGAAGGGATCTTACTGAAGAGCCTAGTGGCTTCCAATGTGACATTTTGATGGGACGCTACTGCTAAAACAGAACGTATTTCTTTGCTTGTACTGTTTGAAAGTGCTGGAACCCATCTGAAAAGTAGAAGGTCTGTTCTTTCAACACTCAATGCTAGGGAGTCTTTCATGAGCTTCAAGGGTTGGGTGTTCATGGCCAAGCAACCACATAATGCTTGACATGCCAAGTGGGTAATGCAGACCAGTACTGGGCAGAAGCTCCGTCTTTTCTTTAGTGATGAATCACACATCAGTATCTAGTAGTATGAAGGATGGAGGTGATTCCTGAGGAACATTTCCCAGCTGAATTGTGTGGATTGGAAAATTTGAAGGAGGATGAATGATTTGAGGCTTTTCATCATGGTTTTTACTGAGCCCCTTAGTTCTGTGGAAGGTGGATCGGGTTGCAACAGCTGACAATTACATCTTAGAGAATTGGGGACCTCCAACTGTGTGACAAAATTTTGAAGAATGTCCTTTCCTCAGCACGCTGATGCTCCCAATGGGCCCAGTGGTGTCCAAAGAAATAGAGCTTGCTGAATTTAAGTTGAGAAAACATGGCTGGCTGGTTCTGATATTATCCATATTGAAAACCTTTTGGATGATATTGAACTCATGGGCTTCATGACCGCCCAGTAGCACTGTGTGTGCTGCCATACCATGCCCTCCAATGTTTCTAGGGTAGATTACCTCCTACCATACAGCATCTGATGGAGCATATCCTGATGTTTCTTCTGTCTTCTGTGAAAACATCTTTTTATGCTTCCCAATGAAATTGAAGGCATACAGTGATACTGAGACCGATGGAGGTACTGAACCGTTATGGATGCCGTGTTATGTTAAATCTGTAATATTATTATGTGCACCAGGCCTTAAAGAGGTTATCCAGGATTTTTCTATTCGTGGCCTATCCAGAGGATTGGCAGAACTTAAAAACTCAGCACCTTCGCGGTCCCCAGTGCGCGGGCACTATCCATGCCGCTACGATTCCAGACCCATTCAACTTCAATGGGTCCGCCCAAACCGCAAAAAAATAGAATATGTTCTATTTTTTTGCGGTACGGAGGTACGGAGAGAAACCCTCCATTCCCTCAAATGAATGGGTCCGCATCCGTGATGTGGTGAGCACACGGTCGGTTGGGCAACGGCCGTGTGCATGAGGCCTCAATGAGAGCAACACAGCAGTTACCAGTCCCCTCAATTACACAATTCCAGAGCCAACTTCCAGCGCCAGAGCTACTCTGAAACAACCGATCGTCAGGGTAAGAAAGTGTCTAACCCCTCAGGATAGGCCATCAATAGTAAAATCCTGGACAACCCCTTTAAGCTGGCTTCAGACACAGTGGATTAGCTGCAGTTTAGTTGCAGATTTTCTGTATGGACTAGAATCCACACAACAAATTTGCAATAAAATACATTTCAGTTCATATGAATGAGGTTTAATAAAATTTAATTTGCGTGCTGTGCACTTTTTCAGGGCACGGTGTAGATGGCACATGGCTGAATTTTGTATCACGGCAAATGTTTAATTTATATGTATTGTTTATGTAGAAGATATAGATCTGCAGGCATGACTTATTATTGTGAGTGCACATTTCTTTTAGATGGATGTTACAGGCTTTCATTTACTACCTATAGTATGGGTGGCAGCCTATGTTTTTCTTGCATTAGTTTTCCATATGGCTGTGTGTAATCTAGTCTGCAGCTGGCTATTCAATAGCAGCAAGAATTTAGAAACGGTTCTGTAGTCTAGCTCCCCCACCTGGCCAGCAAATAAATTACACGAGTGACGTAATTTGCAGAGGTAAAGTTGACATTGCAGTTGCAGGAGGGGTTACCACAGACAGTACTGATGCACAGGGATGTTGGCAGGTGGATTATTGAATAACTGGGCTAGTATATAACTTCTACAATATCTGTTTACAGCAAAAACCCACAACCAGTCCAAGTCATGCCAACACACAGCCACCTTCTGAGGAGGTCCAGGAGGTAAGATTGATGCCCTCATTATTAAACAGACCTTAGTTGATGTTTACACTGAAAATTTGTTGCAGAAAGTTTGGTGACTGTCTTGTAAATGGGGCCTAAAGAAATACAGGCCAACCCCATTCAGATGTGGGAAATTTCGGCAAAAAAGCTGACAATTTTTACATTTCCGTACTAATAAAGTTTATCTTATGTTCTCTTATTTGGATAATTTTTGAGTTAGTGCTTAAATTGGTTGTCCAGACCAGACCCCCAATATCACCAGGCCTGCAGAGGGAAGCATACTTACCTGCTCCTAAGGCCCCCCACTTGCCAGCATCCAGTTTGACGAGGGTCATGTGTGCCTCTGCAGCCAATGACTGGCTACAGCTGTGCCCCCCATGCATTAAGTGACCCATTGACATTATGCATGGGGGACTTGTCATTTGTTGCAGCGGCACATGTGACCCCCATCATACCAGATTTTGACGAGCGGGACCAAAGGAGCCGGAACCTGGTGGTGGAGAGCAGGTAGGTATGATTCCCTCCACAGATCAGGTGATGTGGGGGTGTCTGGCCGAAAGGCCCCCCAAAGGTGGAACACCCTTATAAATGAATAATAATGAACCATATAAATGTGGATGAAAAAATTGATCTTTTACACAGCAAATCATTAGAGTCCTTCTTTTCCCATCCATAAAGTTGTAGATATGATGGACATCATCAGTGTAGCTCAGGCCTTACAGATTGTTAGACAGGTATATGACATGGTATATACCTGTATAGGTGCATACCACACAGCCACATCTGACCAGAAGGAATGCGGTCCCGTGTCCGGTCTTGCTGTAATTATATATGGCTAAAACAGCAAAAAAAAATAATACATTTTACACTTTATTGCATCCTGATTTGTATTATATCGTTACTCATTTTGGGTCCCTTAGATTTTATTTTACCAATACTGTTAATGCTGTTTGTTTCCAACACAATTCATGGGTTCTGGAATATCCCTGACCTTTGACTAGTATGAATACCAGGGTCTTCTCTGGATGTCCCCTACCTGACCCATCGCTGCCCATGTTTGGACAGACTCACTGTTGTTTTTGTAATTTGACTCTTTCATCTATGGGAACGACCTTAGCCCTGTGCAGGGGATTCACATACATTGTGGTATTCTCTCACTCCACGCCTGGGACTTTACCAATAAGTGGATGGTATGCTGATGTGCCTGCTCCTTTCATCCTTGATACATTGAGGTACAGTATATCGTATGGCTCTCTAGCATTACATCATTTTACTGTACTGTACATTTTTGGTATTTTTTTAAACTGCAGATATGTTTAGCCCATTGAGTACTGTTTGTGAAATTGGACGTTTTTTTTTTTACTGTAAGGGTTAAATTAGTTAAGCATTGAAAGTCTGCTGTTTGTGTTCTGGGAAAGAATGTGCGCTGTTGCTCTTAGATTGTAGGCATAAAGTTCTGACCTAGGCTCCATGGTTGACCCCCCTGCCTACAGACACCAGTATGTTAACATTTGTTATGATAGGGATTAGAAGTACATGCTGCGAGGAACATGTGCCAGAACTGCAGCTGAGCTGGAGACATGAAGGATGTCTGAGATGCTTGTTGGCTTCAGATTTAGTCTTTAAAAGCTTTTTTTTGCATGGCGAACAGAATCGCTCATTGGTTATAATATCTACTTGGATGGGTTACATTCAGGGTCGGACTGGCCCACCACGGTACCAGAGGACACTCTGGTGGGCCAAGAATCTGATACTATAATGAGCCCTAAAGATCCAGGAGAAAAAATTCATTTGGCTCCCTTTGGAGCCAATCATTTGCCACGAGGATCAATTTCTTTCATTCAAAACTTTTATTGATAATATAATTTCCTTTGGTAGGCCCTGGTAAACCCAGTCAGGCAATGGTTACATTGCTGTTATAGGCACAATATACAGTTGCAAGAAAAAGTATGTGAACCCTTTGGAATGATATGGATTTCTGCACAAATTGGTCATAAAATGTGATCTGATCTTCATCTAAGTCACAACAATAGACAATCACAGTCTGCTTAAACTAATAACACACAAAGAATTAAATGTTACCATGTTTTTATTGAACACACCATGTAAACATTCACAGTGCAGGTGGAAAAAGTATGTGAACCCCTAGACCAGTGATGGCTAACCTTGGCACTCCAGCTGTGGTAAAACTACAACTCCCAAGATGCCCCGCTTGCTTGGCTGCTCTCAGAACTCTATAGAAATAAATGGAACATGCTGGGAGTCGTAGTTTCACCACAGCTGGAGTGCCAAGGTTAGCCATCACTGCCCTAGACTAATGACATCTCCAACAACTAATTAGAGTGAGGTGTCAGCCAACTGGAGTCCAATCAATGAGATGAGATGGGAGGTGTTGGTTACAGCAGCCCTGCCCTATAAAAAACACACACCAGTTCTGGGTTTGCTTTTCACAAGAAGCATTGCCTGATGTGAATGATGCCTCGCACAAAAGAGCTCTCAGAAGACCTACGATTAAGAATTGTTGACTTGCATAAAGCTGGAAAGGGTTATAAAAGTATCTCCAAAAGCCTTGCTGTTCATCAGTCCACGGTAAGACAAATTGTCTATAAGGCCCCTTTCACACGGGCGAGTATTCCGCGCGGATGCGATGCGTGAGTTGAACGCATTGCACCCGCACTGAATACCGACCCATTCATTTCTATGGGGCTGTTCACATGAGCGGTGATTTTCACGCATCACTTGTGCGTTGCGTGAAAAACGCTGAATATAGAGCATGCTACGCAGGCCCCAAACGCAGGCCCCATTGAAGTGAATAGGGTTGCGTGAAAATCGCAAGCATCCGCAAGCAAGTGCGGATGCGGTGCGATTTTCACGCACGGTTGCTAGGAGATGATCGGGATGGAGACCCTATCATTATTATTTTCCCTTATAACATGGTTATAAGAGAAAATAATAGCATTCTGAATACAGAATGCATAGTAAAATAGCGCTGGAGGGGTTAAAAAAAATTATTATTTTTTAACTCACCTTAATCCACTTGATCGTGAAGCCCGGCATCTCCTTCTGTCTTGATCTTAGCTCTGTGCAGCAACAGGACCTGTGGTGACGTCACTCCGGTCATCACATGATCCATCACCATGGTAAAAGATCATGTGATGGATCATGTGATGACCGGAATGACGTCACCACAGGTCCTGTTGCTGCACACAGCTAAGATCAAGACAGAAGGAGATGCCGGCTTCGCGATTAAGTGGATTAAGGTGAGTTAAATTATTTTTTTATTTTTTTTAACCCCTCCAGCACTATTTTACTATGCATTAATACAATCTACAGAACACCGATCCGAAGCCCGAACTTCTATGAAGAAGTTCGGGTTCGGGTACCAAACATGCGCGATTTTTCTCATGCAAGTGCAAAACGCATTACAATGTTTTGCACTCGCGCGGAAAAATCGTGGGTGTTCCCGCAACGCACCCGCACATTTTCCCGCAAAGCCCGTCTGAAAGAGGCCTAAATGGAGAAAGTTCAGCACTGCTGCTACTCTCCCTAGGAGTGGCTGTCCTGTAAAGATGACTGCAAGAGCACAGCGCAGACTGCTCAATGAGGTGAAGAAGAATCCTAGAGTGTCAGCTAAAGATTTACAAAAGTCTCTGGCATATGCTAACATCCCTGTTAGTGAATCTACAATACGTAAAACACTAAACAAGATTGGATTCCATGGGAGCTTGCCAAAGGAGGTTCAACCAGTTATTAAATCCAAGGGTTCACATACTTTTTCCACCTGCACTGTGAATTTTTACATGGTGTGTTCAACAAAAACATGGTAACATTTAATTATTTGTGTGTTTTTAGTTTAAGCAGACTGTGATTGTCTAGTGTTGTGACTAAGGGCTCTTTCACACTTGCGTTGTCCGGATCCGTCGTGTACTCCATTTTCCAGGAATTACACGCCGGATCTGGAAAAACGCAAGTGAACTGAAAGCATTTGAAGACGGATCCGTCTTCAAAATGCGTTCAGTGTTACTATGGCAGCCAGGACGCTATTAAAGTCCTGGTTGCCATAGTAGTAGTGGGGAGCGGGGGAGCGGTATACTTACCGTCCGTGCGGCTCCCGGGGCGCTCCTGAATGACGTCAGAGCGCCCCATGCGCATGGATGACGTGCCATGCGATCACATCATCCATGCGCGTGGGGCGCCCTGACGTCACTCTGGAGCGCCCCGGGAGCCGCACGGGCGGTAAGTATACTGCTCCCCTGCTCCCCACTACACTTTACCATGGCTGCCAGGACTTTAGCGTCCCGGCAGCCATGGTAACCATTCAGAAAAAGCTAAACGTCGGATCCGGCAATGCGCCGAAACAACGTTTAGCTTAAGGCCGGATCCGGATTAATGCCTTTCAATGGGCATTAATTCCAGATCCGGCCTTGCAGCAAGTGTGAAAGAGCCCTTAGAAGAAGATCAGATCACATTTTATGACCAATCTGTGCAGAAATCCATATCATTCCAAAGGGTTCACATACTTTTTCTTGCAACTGTATATGCGGCGGTCTTCTGCTGATTTCACAAATCTGGTTTCTGACAACACCAGCGAGAGGAGAGTTGGTGCTGGACGTACATTTGCTATGGTCACTTTTGTGTTCTATTGAATTGCATGTACAGTATTTTGCGATGAAAAATTAAGTAACGTTTTCCTCATTGGGTATAATTAAAAATGTTGCTTTTTTGGCTTCTGCAGCTGGCATGTATATGCACTTCATAGCAAGCAGCAGAATGCCATTCACTACCAAATTCTCCAGACTGGCTTTCTAATGGCTTGGTTTCCAGTCACTCTCTTTCCTCTCCTGAACAATTGTTTGATTTATGACCAATTTAAAGTTAACAAAAAATTTAAAAAAATTGTGTTTATGTAAAATACCCTTTTACATCACTCCTGCCTCAGTTTTCTGAGGATACTGTGGCCTTAATTTACTAATGTGTATGGGCCTATAATTTGTCTAAAAGGTGGCTCAAATTGGCACAGCTAAGGTTTCCACTCTTGTAGCCCAACTTGCAGAAATAGAGGGTGGGGAAGAAGACAGGGCTTTATTGGAATGGGGCTATAGTCGAATATGTACCACTTTGCGCCATAAATGCACCTTGATTCTGGCGTAAAATTCTGACTCAAAGTACGCCAACCAATAGATGGCAAAGAGTCAGAGAAAAGTGTGTATCCCTGCACCACATGTATCATCCAGTCTGAGCCCCTGTGATAAATTCGCTGTAGGTCTAGACAGCCTGTCTGTGTGTAAGCCATCTATAAGACTAGTAAATGTGCCCCAGTGTTACTTTTTGTCAATATGGGTTCCTAAAATTTGTAGGATATAATAACTGTCTCAAGGGGGGGGGGGGGGGGGGCGTGGCCTGCACGTTGATGGCGGCGGCTGCTTGAGCTCTTGGCTCCGCTATCACCCATCCTCAGCGGCTCACATAATCCACTGGAGGGACTTTCTTTTCATCCCAGGCTGCTTCGATCTACCCCAGGGATGAGTAAGATTAAAAAGAGGCAGGTGCCGAAGAAAATGACTGAGTTCTTTGCCAGAACTCCCCCGCCTAGCTCTGGGGCCTCGGGATCACCCGCCTCAGTGTCTCATTTGCCTGCGTCTCTGGCCTCGCTCACTGAGCCTGTGGGAGATGCGCCATCACCCCTGCCTGCAGTGTCTGGAGCCCTCCCTATCACAGAGAGCTCCCTGCGTATGATGCTGGACTCTCTACGGTCCTCGCTGAGGGCTGATTTCTCCTGCCTGTTAAAGAAGCTGAAGCATGATATCCAAGGCCTGGGGGACCCCGTGTCTCACGTGGAAGGCAAGATGGCGGAATACGCTGCCTCACATAATTCTCTGATCGATGCGCATGAAGTGATAGAAGATGACCTTACGGCCATTAAAACAAAATCCAGGATCTAGAGGACCGCCATAGGCGGAACAATGTGCGAATCAGAGGTATACAAGAATCAATTGGCCCCTCGGAGCTTGAATTCTTCCTACAAAATTTGCTATAAGAAGCTGTTCCTGACCTCTCGGAGCGCGACCTCGAGATTAACCGGATTTACCGCATCCCGAAGCCCAAGGGGCTGGATCCCTCAGTCCCGCGCGATGTTATAGCTCGCATCCACTTTTATCAAGTTCCTGAAAATGTTACATCTAGATCCAACCCCATTGGCTTCTTTCAAAGATATCTCGGTTTTCTTGGATCTATCCGCAGCTACGCTGGCGAAAAGAAAGGAATACGCTCAGAAAATCCAATATAGATGGGGTTTCCCAGTAAAATTGCCAATTTCTGTTAAAGGGCAGCTGACCGCTTGCAATTCTTCTCAAGAAGTAGCGGTCCTTCTCAACAGGTGGCGTCTACTCCCTGAAGGCCCTGTATCTAGGCACATTCAAAAGAACAAACTGGACAAAGTCCCCCCCCCCCGAGTGGGAACCAGCTTGACTTCCCGATACCCCCCCCCCGCTATAATTTCGGATGGGTGGTGCCGAGATATGTAAGAGTTTGTTTCCCCCCTTCTATATAGTCTGCTTTTTCGGAACAGAGGTGGCCTCACTGCCTCTAAGTAGACTTCCTCTAATCTGACTGTTCTTCATATGTGAATGCTAATGGTATTTTCACATATTTCCTATGTTGTATGTTACGGTTTGAATTTTCAAATAGTCCCATCTCCACCTATAACACACAGTGATGCTTACCTAAGGCTTTGTATACTAATGACCTCTGAGGGGTTGCCTCTAGTAGGCATGTACACTTTTCATATGTCTCCTTATGGCTGTAAGTTCTACTCTAATCACTGTCTCAAAGCTTACCTGTGACTGCAGACTAATGTGGCTTGTGGATATAATAGTCTTTGACGATTTAAAGGGGTTGTCCGGGTTCAGAGCTGAACCCGGATATACCCATAATTTCACTCAGGTAGCCCCCCTGACTTGAGCATCGGAGCAGTTCATGCTCCGATGCTCTCCCTTGCCCTGCACAGGATCGCGCAGGGCAAGGGCTCTTTTATTTACTATAACACACTGCTGGGTGGAAACTTCCACCCAGCAGTGTGTTCGGTGACATCACCGGCTTTGATGGGAGGGCTTTAGCGCTGCCCTAGCTGTTTTACAGGGTAGCGCAGCGCTAAAGCCTGCCCATCAGTACCAGTGACGTCACCGAGCTCACTGCTGACGTCAACGGATCTCCACAAAATGCATTTGTCCTGCGGGATTCAGCGCAGGGCAAAGGAGAGCTGCCTGGGTGAAATTCTCATTATGTCAACCCCTTTAAATACATATAGCGCTGGAAATAACTAATAGATATAGATCTTGTGTATTTTTAACAGACTTTTATTCTATTGATAAAATTAAACACATTTAGTTTTTTTATAATGTCAGGGCCCCACAATATTGCAATATTTTTATATCTTTGGGGCACATTTATTAAGACCGGCGCTTTAGATGCTGGTCTTAATAGCCCCTATACCTGGGGATGGATCCACGGAAGTTATGAAGAGGCACCGGCCTCTCCAAAACTTTGGCGGATCCTCCGCTAGTTCTAAAAGTAAGACAGCTTCCTTGGTGTATTACATTTAGACCTTTTTCTACACCTAAAACAGGCGTAAAAAATTTGTAAATAAGACAGGCCTGCCGGCCCGCCCCCTTCCCCGCCCACACCACACCCACTTATTTAGACCCGACGTGAGCAGGGAAAAGTCGCAGTCTGTGTGTTACGTGTCGGGGGCCCAGGGCAGACCTTCGGGACGTCTTGCAAACAGGACACAAGCAAGATTCAGACCAGGGACCAACAGAGTACTTTATTACACATGTAATAAATGAACATGACAGTAGTGACATGCAGGTTATGAAATACTGGTAGCACTACCACAGAACCAAGTGCATCGGCAGACCAGAGGCAAAACCCAGAGGGCGGAGAGCCAGTGAGCCCCGTTCTTCACAGAGCCCCTGGTGGTGGTGGGCATGAACTTGGCCGATGGCTCACTGGTCGCACCTCCAGGAAGGTCCTGGTACACTTGGCCGCTACCTGCAGGAAACCACAGACAACAGGACTGGAACCGAAACAAACTCAGGACATGGATCAGACAACAAGAGAAACAGGAACCAGCACAGAAGCAGATGCCTGGACCCCATGCGGAACGGAAGCATGGTGGTCACAGGCAGCGCTGCACACCTCCCTCTGGAAAACCCAGGGACCCTCTCACAAAGGCAGGATAAACACAGGAACAGAAGCAGTAAGGCACTGCAGGACAGACAAGGAACAGACTAGATCAGAAGAAGTTTAGCACTGCCAGGCTGGACATAGGACAGGATCAGAAGCAGTTTAACACTGCCAGGCTATCAGATGCAGTTTGAGCACTGCTAGGCTAGACATGGAACAGAGTGGATCCAGACAGAGAACAGGTGCAGAAGAACAGGCAAAGCATGGACAAGGATAACAACATCATCACAGGACAGGTACAGAGAACAGACAAAGCAACAACAACAATGCATTACCAGGCGACACCACAAACAAGGGCAGATGGCAAAACCCCCTGGGTCAGCAGCAAGGGGCTAGACCCAGTAAGGCACAAGACAGACTGACACCAAGCCCCACAGCTCACAGATAGATAAAGCTGGATAAACCAGGCCACCCGATAAGACACACCCAGGAACAGACCAGGGGAAGTTAACCCCACCAGAACCAAACAGGGAGGGGAGCCTGCATGAACAGAGAAGTGAACACACACTGCAGTACTAGACGTTGCCCCTGGCAACCAGCAAACACTGAGTCACCCGCAGCCAGTACGCCAGAGCACACCCATGATACAAACAGAAATGTATCCATAGTCAGACCCTGTTCACACACAAGGCCATAGCCAGCACGCATCACAGAACCAGCATACATGGCGATACCCACAGCCAGTACACAAAGTAGCCAGCCTGCACGGCACCAGTAACAGGAACCACAGAGATATGGACAAGGAAAGCCACAAACCACAGCCACAGTTCACACACACCACCGCAGCCAGCACGCAGCCCCAGCATACACAGGTGTCAGCCTGCAACCAGTACGCGAGAGAGCCTGCAACCAGTCTACACGGCAACAGTGACAAGAACTGCACCGAGACTGCACAGAGACACGGGGAGTGCACACACTCACAGGCAAGTTCACACAAGACACCGCAGCCAGCACGCAGCCCCAAGCAACCAGCCTACACAGGAGTCAGCCTGCAGCCAGTACGCGAGAGGACATGCAGCCAGCCTACACGGCCACAACTTTCACAGTAAACCGCACCGTGACACTGTGCC
This sequence comes from Bufo gargarizans, assembly GCF_014858855.1. Classification (NCBI taxonomy): domain Eukaryota; kingdom Metazoa; phylum Chordata; class Amphibia; order Anura; family Bufonidae; genus Bufo; species Bufo gargarizans. The sequence continues at coordinate 288,868,140 of NC_058085.1, read as the reverse complement.
AGAAGTGCGCCTAATATATTTCTGTTTGATAAATGCCACCCTATATTTTTATAATTATTATTTTTTGTCCGGCATGACTTGATCGTAACCCTACTTTACATGTATCATTCATTTTGACATAACTTGTTCTGTATATAATATACTTACTATCAATTAATAAATAATCTATAATAAGTAAGCTTTGAGAGCCATTATTACATACTACAGATTTGATAGATTTTTGGGTTTATCTAAATCAATTCACTGAGCTACCTACATTGTATTGTGCCACTAAGGCTACTTTCACACTGGCGTTTTGGCTTTCCGTTTGTGAGATCCGTTCAGGGCTCTCACAAGCGGTCCTAAACTAATCAGTTTTGCCCCAATGCATTCTGAATAGAAAAGGATCCACTCAGACTGCCTCAGTTTGCCTCCGTTCAGTCTCTATTCCACCCTGGAGGCGGACACCAAAATGCTGCCTGCAGCGTTTTGCTGTCCGCTTGACGAAACTGAGCCAAACGGATCCGTTCTGGCACACAATGTAAGTGAATGGGGATGGATCCGTTTTCTCTGACACAATCTGGCACAATAGAAAACGGATCCATCTCCCATTGACTTTCAATGGAGTTCATGATGGATCCGTCATGGCTATGTTAGAGATAATACAAACGGATCGGTTTATGACGGATGCATGTGGTTGTATTATTGTAACGGATCCGTTTTTGCAGATCCCTCACGGATCCGCCCAAAACGCCAGTGTGAAAGTAGCCTAAGTCAGGCACCAATCCAGATTCCCCAATTTGTTGTCACTGGCACAGTGGTGGCACAGTTGTCTCTTTTGGGAACACAATGAAGGCCTTCATCCTGGGGGGAGCTGTCACTGTTGTCAGCACTGTGGCTTCTACTCTTATAGGGACTTTGGGCTCATGCACACGACCGTATGTATTTTGTGGTCCGCAAAAAATATGGATGACATCCGTGTGCATTCTGTATTTTGCTGAACGGAACAGCTGGCCCTTCATAGAACTTTACTATCCTTGTCCATAATGCGGACAATAATAGGATATGTTCTATTTTTTTGCGAAACGGAAATACGGACATATGGAAGCGGAATGCACATGGAGTAACTGTCGTTCTTTTTGCCGAACCATTGAAGTGGATGGTTCCGTGAACGGTCCGCAAAAAAACGGAATGGACACGGAAAGAAAATACGTTTGTGTGCATGAGCCCTTTGATAAAGCACTAGAACGGAGAAATCTGCTGCAGTGTGCGTGTGTATGTTATGGTTGTGTGGGGGGGGGGAGTTTAAATGTGGTTAACTTGCAGATTATCATTATCTTGTGCAAACTGTTATTTCGTATATGCAAACTTAAAGCAAAGTATTTATTATTATACTATATAGTTATATATAACTTTCATGCAAACAGGATAATGATAGGTTTGTCATGTTGATTGTTTTATAAGATTAAGCTACTTAGTAGGGCGGAAGGTGTCGTATGAATGTCTATGCCAGGGTGGAGAGGAGACATTGCTGCTTGCCTTTGGAGAGCTGTCTGGACTGGATTAGCACTGGCACAGCTACTGGAAAATATTAGCACACAGTAGAAGTTATTTGATCTCCTCAGCAGCAGAATCCAGGATTTTTTTTCTTTTTTGCTCGGGGTTTCTAATTCTGCACAATGACTCTCTGATGTGACAAATTTCAGTAGCTGTGGATGTATTTAGTATTGCCGAGTGATTGTAAATCTTTCATTTTAATTACTGTGTATAGTATTTGATATGAATGAGCACATGCATATATATAAGGCTACTTTCACACTTGCGGCAGAGTGACCCAGCAAGCAGTTCCGTCACCGGAACTGCCTGCTGGATATGGCAATCTGCATGCAAATGGACAGCATTTGTAGACTGATGCGGATCCGTCTTACAAATGCTTTGCAAGAACGGATCCGCCTCTCGGGATGTCAACCGGAGAAACGGATCCTTATATATATTTTTTTTCCCCACATTTTTAGGGGCAGGGAAGGGGGCGCGGTTACCGTGACTTAAAGCAAGGGGGCCGCTGCCTCCGTGACTTCAAGCATGTGTGGAGAAGCGCACCGGGCAGGGGATAAAACAGCGTTTTCAGTACTTTTGCTGAATCTGACTTAAAGAAGAAAGGCATCATCAGAAATACGCTGCTGGCTACACGCGGCTTGGGATGGTTTTGGGAGGTTACAGGTTCCCTTTAAGTGATGACCTATCCTCTGGATTGGTAATTGGTGGCAGGACCCCTGCCGATCAGCAGTTTGAGAAGGCACTTGGCTCTGCAGCCTTCCCCAGCTCTCCATAGGCCAGTGACGACACGTTCATTGGTCACGTAGCCTTTACGCAGCTCAGCCCCATAGAAGTGAATGGGTCTGAGGTACAATATCAAAAAGAGCTGGCATAGAATGGACAGCACTGTTCTTGGTGAGCGGAAAGAAGGCCGCAGCACTACTGCGAGCGCCGGTGGCTTCTCAAATAGCTGATCGGCGGGGGTCCTGGGTGTCAGGCCCTCACTGATCAGATGCTGTTGAGCTATCCAGAGAATAGGTCATCAGTTAAAAAATCTCAGAAATCCTTTTTATAGCTTATTTGCAGGCCAGTAAGAACATACAGTTGCAAGAAAAAGTATGTGAACCCTTTGGAATGATATGGATTTCTGCACAAATTGGTCATAAAATGTGATCTGATCTTCATCTAAGTCACAACAATAGACAATCACAGTCTGCTTAAACTAATAACACACAAAGAATTTTACCATCGCCAAGAGCTAATTGGAGTGAGGTGTCAGCCAACTGGAGTCCAATCAATGAGATGAGATTGGAGGGGTTGGTTATAGCTGCCCTGCCCTATAAAAAACACACATCAGTTCTGGGTTTGCTTTTCACAAGAAGCATTGCCTGATGTGAATGATGCCTCGCACAGATGAGCTCTCAGAAGACCTACGATTAAGAATTGTTGACTTGCATAAAGCTGGAAAGGGTTATAAAAGTATCTCCAAAAGCCTTGCTGTTCATCAGTCCATGGTAAGACAAATTGTTTATAAATGGAGAAAGTTCAGCACTGCTGCTACTCTCCCTAGGAGTGGCCATCCTGTAAAGATGACTGCAAGAGCACAGCGCAGACTGCTCAATGAGGTGAAGAAGAATCCTAGAGTGTCAGCTAAAGACTTACAAAAGTCTCTGGCATATGCTAACATCCCTGTTAGCGAATCTGCGATACGTAAAACACTAAACAAGAATGGATTTCATGGGAGGATACCACAGAGGAAGCCACTGCTGTCCAAAAAAAACATTGCTGCACGTTTACAGTTTGCACAAGAGCACCTGGATGTTCCACAGCAGTACTGGCAAAATATTCTGTGGACATATGAAACCAAAGTTGAATTGTTTGGAAGAAACACACAACACTATGTGTGGAGAAAAAGAGGCACAGCACACCAACATCAAAACCTCATCCCGACTGTGAAGTATGGTGGTGGGGGCATCATGGTTTGGGGCTGCTTTGCGTCAGGGCCTGGACGAATTGCTATCATCAAAGGAAAAATTAATTCCCAGGTTTATCAAGACATTTTGCAGGAGAACTTAAAGCCATCTGTCCACCAGCTGAAGCTCAACAGAAGATGGGTGTTGCAACAGGACAACGACCCAAAGCATAGAAGTAAATCAACAACAGAATGGCTTAAACAGAAGAAAATACACCTTCTGGAGTGGCCCAGTCAGAGTCCTGACCTCAACCCGATTGAGATGCTGTGACATGACCTCAAGAAAGCGATTCACACCAGACCTCCCAAGAATATTGCTGAACTGAAACAGTTCTGTAAAGAGGAATGGTCAAGAATGACTCCTGACTAGAGTTGAGCGAACACCTGGATGTTCGGGTTCGAGAAGTTCGGCCGAACTTCCCGGAAATGTTCGGGTTCGGGATCCGAACCCGACCCGAACTTCGTCCCGAACCCGAACCCCATTGAAGTCAATGGGGACCCAAACTTTTCGGCACTAAAAAGGCTGTAAAACAGCCCAGGAAAGGGCTAGAGGGCTGCAAAAGGCAGCAACATGTAGGTAAATCCCCTGCAAACAAATGTGGATAGGGAAATGAATTAAAATAAAAATAAAATAAATAAAAATTAACCAATATCAATTGGAGAGAGGTCCCATAGCAGAGAATCTGGCTTCACGTCACCCACCACTGGAACAGTCCATTCTCAGATATTTAGGCCGCGGCACCCAGGTAGAGGAGAGAGGTCCCATAACACAGAATCTGGCTTCATGTCAGCAGAGAATCAGTCTTCATATCATAGCAGAGAATCATGCTTCACGTCACCCACCACTGGAACAGTCCATTCTCAGATATTTAGGCCCCGGCACCCAGGCAGAGGAGAGAGGTCCCGTAACAGAGAATCTGGCTTCATGTCAGCAGAGAATCAGTCTTCATATCATAGCAGAGAATCATGCTTCACGTCACCCACCACTGTAACAGTCCATTGTCATAAATTTAGGCCCCGCCACCCAGGCAAAGGAGAGAGGTCCCATAACACAGAATCTGGCTTCATGTCAGCAGAGAATCAGTCTTCATATCATAGCAGAGAATCATGCTTCACGTCACCCACCACTGGAACAGTCCATTCTCAGATATTTAGGCCCCGGCACCCAGGCAGAGGAGGGAGGTCCCGTAACAGAGAATCTGGCTTCATGTCAGCAGAGAATCAGTCTTCATATCATAGCAGAGAATCATGCTTCACGTCGCCCACCACTGTAACAGTCCATTGTCATAAATTTAGGCCCCGGCACCCAGGCAGAGGAGAGAGGTCCCATAACACAGAATCTGGCTTCATGTCAGCAGAGAATCAGTCTTCATATCATAGCAGAGAATCATGCTTCACGTCACCCACCACTGTAACAGTCCATTGTCATAAATTTAGGCCCCGGCACCCAGGCAGAGGAGAGAGGTCCCATAACACAGAATCTGGCTTCATGTCAGCAGAGAATCAGTCTTCATATCATAGCAGAGAATCATGCTTCACGTCACCCACCACTGTAACAGTCCATTGTCATAAATTTAGGCCCCGGCACCCAGGCAGAGGAGAGAGGTCCCATAACACAGAATCTGGCTTGATGTCAGCAGAGAATCAGTCTTCATATCATAGCAGAGAATCATGCTTCACGTCACCCACCACTGGAACAGTCCATTCTCAGATATTTAGGCCCCGGCACCCAGGCAGAGGAGAGAGGTCCCGTAACAGAGAATCTGGCTTCATGTCAGCAGAGAATCAGTCTTCATATCATAGCAGAGAATCATGCTTCACGTCACCCACCACTGTAACAGTCCATTGTCATAAATTTAGGCCCCGGCACCCAGGCAAAGGAGAGAGGTCCCATAACACAGAATCTGGCTTCATGTCAGCAGAGAATCAGTCTTCATATCATAGCAGAGAATCATGCTTCACGTCACCCACCACTGGAACAGTCCATTCTCAGATATTTAGGCCCCGGCACCCAGGCAGAGGAGGGAGGTCCCGTAACAGAGAATCTGGCTTCATGTCAACAGAGAATCAGTCTTCATATCATAGCAGAGAATCATGCTTCACGTCGCCCACCACTGTAACAGTCCATTGTCATAAATTTAGGCCCCGGCACCCAGGCAGAGGAGAGAGGTCCCATAACACAGAATCTGGCTTCATGTCAGCAGAGAATCAGTCTTCATATCATAGCAGAGAATCATGCTTCACGTCACCCACCACTGTAACAGTCCATTGTCATAAATTTAGGCCCCGGCACCCAGGCAGAGGAGAGAGGTCCCATAACACAGAATCTGGCTTCATGTCAGCAGAGAATCAGTCTTCATATCATAGCAGAGAATCATGCTTCACGTCACCCACCACTGTAACAGTCCATTGTCATAAATTTAGGCCCCGGCACCCAGGCAGAGGAGAGAGGTCCCATAACACAGAATCTGGCTTCATGTCAGCAGAGAATCAGTCTTCATATCATAGCAGAGAATCATGCTTCACGTCACCCACCACTGTAACAGTCCATTGTCATAAATTTAGGCCCCGGCACCCAGGCAGAGGAGAGAGGTCCCATAACACAGAATCTGGCTTCATGTCAGCAGAGAATCAGTCTTCATATCATAGCAGAGAATCATGCTTCACGTCACCCACCACTGTAACAGTCCATTGTCATAAATTTAGGCCCCGGCACCCAGGCAGAGGAGAGAGGTCCCATAACACAGAATCTGGCTTGATGTCAGCAGAGAATCAGTCTTCATATCATAGCAGAGAATCATGCTTCACGTCACCCACCACTGGAACAGTCCATTCTCAGATATTTAGGCCCCGGCACCCAGGCAGAGGAGAGAGGTCCCGTAACAGAGAATCTGGCTTCATGTCAGCAGAGAATCAGTCTTCATATCATAGCAGAGAATCATGCTTCACGTCACCCACCACTGTAACAGTCCATTGTCATAAATTTAGGCCCCGGCACCCAGGCAAAGGAGAGAGGTCCCATAACACAGAATCTGGCTTCATGTCAGCAGAGAATCAGTCTTCATATCATAGCAGAGAATCATGCTTCACGTCACCCACCACTGGAACAGTCCATTCTCAGATATTTAGGCCCCGGCACCCAGGCAGAGGAGGGAGGTCCCGTAACAGAGAATCTGGCTTCATGTCAACAGAGAATCAGTCTTCATATCATAGCAGAGAATCATGCTTCACGTCGCCCACCACTGTAACAGTCCATTGTCATAAATTTAGGCCCCGGCACCCAGGCAGAGGAGAGAGGTCCCATAACACAGAATCTGGCTTCATGTCAGCAGAGAATCAGTCCTCATATCATAGCAGAGAATCATGCTTCACATCACCCACCACTGTAACAGTCCATTGTCATAAATTTAGGCCCCGGCACCCAGGCAGAGGAGAGAGGTCCCATAACACAGAATCTGGCTTCATGTCAGCAGAGAATCAGTCTTCATGTCATAGCAGAGAATCATGCTTCACGTCACCCACCACTGTAACAGTCCATTGTCATAAATTTAGGCCCCGGCACCCAGGCAGAGGAGAGAGGTCCCATAACACAGAATCTGGCTTCATGTCAGCAGAGAATCAGTCTTCATATCATAGCAGAGAATCTGCTTCACGTCACCCACCACTGTAACAGTCCATTGTCATAAATTTAGGCCCCGGCACCCAGGCAGAGGAGAGAGGTCCCATAACACAGAATCTGGCTTCATGTCAGCAGAGAATCAGTCTTCATATCATAGCAGAGAATCATGCTTCACGTCACCCACCACTGTAACAGTCCATTGTCATAAATTTAGGCCCCGGCACCCAGGCAGAGGAGAGAGGTCCCATAACACAGAATCTGGCTTCATGTCAGCAGAGAATCAGTCTTCATATCATAGCAGAGAATCATGCTTCACGTCACCCACCACTGGAACAGTCTATTCTCAGATATTTAGGCCCCGGCACCCAGGCAGAGGAGAGAGGTCCCGTAACAGAGAATCTGGCTTCATGTCAGCAGAGAATCAGTCTTCATATCATAGCAGAGAATCATGCTTCACGTCACCCACCACTGGAACAGTCCATTGTCATAAATTTAGGCCCCGGCACCCAGGCAGAGGAGAGAGGTCCCATAACACAGAATCTGGCTTCATGTCAGCAGAGAATCAGTCTTCATATCATAGCAGAGAATCATGCTTCACGTCACCCACCACTGGAACAGTCCATTCTCAGATATTTAGGCCCCGGCACCCAGGCAGAGGAGGGAGGTCCCGTAACAGAGAATCTGGCTTCATGTCAACAGAGAATCAGTCTTCATATCATAGCAGAGAATCATGCTTCACGTCGCCCACCACTGTAACAGTCCATTGTCATAAATTTAGGCCCCGGCACCCAGGCAGAGGAGAGAGGTCCCATAACACAGAATCTGGCTTCATGTCAGCAGAGAATCAGTCCTCATATCATAGCAGAGAATCATGCTTCACATCACCCACCACTGTAACAGTCCATTGTCATAAATTTAGGCCCCGGCACCCAGGCAGAGGAGAGAGGTCCCATAACACAGAATCTGGCTTCATGTCAGCAGAGAATCAGTCTTCATGTCATAGCAGAGAATCATGCTTCACGTCACCCACCACTGTAACAGTCCATTGTCATAAATTTAGGCCCCGGCACCCAGGCAGAGGAGAGAGGTCCCATAACACAGAATCTGGCTTCATGTCAGCAGAGAATCAGTCTTCATATCATAGCAGAGAATCTTGCTTCACGTCACCCACCACTGTAACAGTCCATTGTCATAAATTTAGGCCCCGGCACCCAGGCAGAGGAGAGAGGTCCCATAACACAGAATCTGGCTTCATGTCAGCAGAGAATCAGTCTTCATATCATAGCAGAGAATCATGCTTCACGTCACCCACCACTGTAACAGTCCATTGTCATAAATTTAGGCCCCGGCACCCAGGCAGAGGAGAGAGGTCCCATAACACAGAATCTGGCTTCATGTCAGCAGAGAATCAGTCTTCATATCATAGCAGAGAATCATGCTTCACGTCACCCACCACTGGAACAGTCTATTCTCAGATATTTAGGCCCCGGCACCCAGGCAGAGGAGAGAGGTCCCGTAACAGAGAATCTGGCTTCATGTCAGCAGAGAATCAGTCTTCATATCATAGCAGAGAATCATGCTTCACGTCACCCACCACTGGAACAGTCCATTGTCATAAATTTAGGCCCCGGCACCCAGGCAAAGGAGAGAGGTCCCATAACACAGAATCTGGCTTCATGTCAGCAGAGAATCAGTCTTCATATCATAGCAGAGAATCATGCTTCACGTCACCCACCACTGGAACAGTCCATTCTCAGATATTTAGGCCCCGGCACCCAGGCAGAGGAGGGAGGTCCCGTAACAGAGAATCTGGCTTCATGTCAACAGAGAATCAGTCTTCATATCATAGCAGAGAATCATGCTTCACGTCGCCCACCACTGTAAAAGTCCATTGTCATAAATTTAGGCCCCGGCACCCAGGCAGAGGAGAGAGGTCCCATAACACAGAATCTGGCTTCATGTCAGCAGAGAATCAGTCCTCATATCATAGCAGAGAATCATGCTTCACATCACCCACCACTGTAACAGTCCATTGTCATAAATTTAGGCCCCGGCACCCAGGCAGAGGAGAGAGGTCCCATAACACAGAATCTGGCTTCATGTCAGCAGAGAATCAGTCTTCATATCATAGCAGAGAATCATGCTTCACGTCACCCACCACTGTAACAGTCCATTGTCATAAATTTAGGCCCCGGCACCCAGGCAGAGGAGAGAGGTCCCATAACACAGAATCTGGCTTCATGTCAGCAGAGAATCAGTCTTCATATCATAGCAGAGAATCATGCTTCACGTCACCCACCACTGTAACAGTCCATTGTCATAAATTTAGGCCCCGGCACCCAGGCAGAGGAGAGAGGTCCCATAACACAGAATCTGGCTTCATGTCAGCAGAGAATCAGTCTTCATATCATAGCAGAGAATCATGCTTCACGTCACCCACCACTGTAACAGTCCATTGTCATAAATTTAGGCCCCGGCACCCAGGCAGAGGAGAGAGGTCCCATAACACAGAATCTGGCTTCATGTCAGCAGAGAATCAGTCTTCATGTCATAGCAGAGAATCATGCTTCACGTCACCCACCACTGTAACAGTCCATTGTCATAAATTTAGGCCCCGGCACCCAGGCAGAGGAGAGAGGTCCCATAACACAGAATCTGGCTTCATGTCAGCAGAGAATCAGTCTTCATATCATAGCAGAGAATCTTGCTTCACGTCACCCACCACTGTAACAGTCCATTGTCATAAATTTAGGCCCCGGCACCCAGGCAGAGGAGAGAGGTCCCATAACACAGAATCTGGCTTCATGTCAGCAGAGAATCAGTCTTCATATCATAGCAGAGAATCATGCTTCACGTCACCCACCACTGTAACAGTCCATTGTCATAAATTTAGGCCCCGGCACCCAGGCAGAGGAGAGAGGTCCCATAACACAGAATCTGGCTTCATGTCAGCAGAGAATCAGTCTTCATATCATAGCAGAGAATCATGCTTCACGTCACCCACCACTGTAACAGTCCATTGTCATAAATTTAGGCCCCGGCACCCAGGCAGAGGAGAGAGGTCCCATAACACAGAATCTGGCTTCATGTCAGCAGAGAATCAGTCTTCATATCATAGCAGAGAATCATGCTTCACGTCACCCACCACTGTAACAGTCCATTGTCATAAATTTAGGCCCCGGCACCCAGGCAGAGGAGAGAGGTCCCATAACACAGAATCTGGCTTCATGTCAGCAGAGAATCAGTCTTCATATCATAGCAGAGAATCATGCTTCACGTCACCCACCACTGTAACAGTCCATTGTCATAAATTTAGGCCCCGGCACCCAGGCAGAGGAGAGAGGTCTCATAACACAGAATCTGGCTTCATGTCAGCGGAGAATCAGTCTTCATATCATAGCATAGAATCATGCTTCACGTCACCCACCACTGTAACAGTCCATTGTCAGATATTTAGGCCCAGGCACCCAGGCAGAGGAGAGAGGTCCCGTAACAGAGAATCTGGCTTCATGTCAGCAGAGAATCAGTCTTCATGTCATAGCAGAGAATCAGGCTTTTACGTCACCCAACACTGGAAAAGTCCATTGTCATAAATTTAGGCCCGGCACCCAGACAGAGGAGAGGTTCATTCAACTTTGGGTTGCCCCGCAATATAATGGTAAAATGAAAATAAAAATAGGATTGAATGAGGAAGTGCCCTGGAGTACAATAATATATGGTTAAGGGGAGGTAGTTAATGTCTAATCTACACAAGGGATGGACAGGTCCTGTGGGATCCATGCCTGGTTCATTTTTATGAACGTCAGCTTGTCCACATTGGCTGTAGACAGGCGGCTGCGTTTGTAATGACGCCCCCTGCCGTGCTGAATACACGTTCAGACAAAACGCTGGCCGTCGGGCAGGCCAGCACCTCCAAGGCATAAAAGGCGACCTCTGGCCATGTGGACAATTTAGAGACCCAGAAGTTGAATTGGGCCGAACCATCAGTCAGTACGTGGAGGGGTGTGCACACGTACTGTTCCACCATGTTAGTGAAATGTTGCCTCCTGCTAACACGTTGCGTATCAGGTGGTGGTGCAGTTAGCTGTGGCGTGTTGACAAAACTTTTCCACATCTCTGCCATGCTAACCCTGCCCACAGAGGAGCTGGCCGTGACACAGCTGCCTTGGCGACCTCTTGCTCCTCCTCTGCCTTGCCCTTGGGCTTCCACTTGTTCCCCTGTGACATTTGGGAATGCTCTCAGTAGCGCGTCTACCAACGTGCGCTTGTACTCGCGCATCTTCCTATCAAGCTCCAGTGCAGGAAGTAAGGTGGGCACATTGTCTTTGTACCGTGGATCCAGCTGGGTGGCAACCCAGTAGTCCGCACACGTTAAAATGTGGGCAACTCTGCTGTCGTTGCGCAGGCACTGCAGCATGTAGTCGCTCATGTGTGCCAGGCTGCCCAGAGGTAAGGACAAGCTGTCCTCTGTGGGAGGCGTATCGTCATCGTCCTGCCTTTCCCCCCAGCCACGCACCAGTGATGGGCCCGAGCTGCGTTGGGTGCCACCCCGCTGTGACCATGCTTTATCCTCATCCTCCTCCTCCTCATCCTCGTCCTCCTCGTCCTCCAGTAGTGGGCCCTGGCTGGCCACATTTGTACCTGGCCTCTGCTGTTGCAAAAAACCTCCCTCTGAGTCACTTCGAAGAGACTGGCCTGAAAGTGCTAAAAATGACCCCTCTTCCTCCTCCTCCTCCTGGGCCACCTCCTCTTCCATCATCGCCCTAAGTGTTTTCTCAAGGAGACATAGAAGTGGTATTGTAACGCTGATAACGGGGTCATCGCCACTGGCCATGTTGGTGGAGTACTCGAAACAGCGCAACAGGGCACACAGGTCTCGCATAGTTTAGAAATGCTGGCATTCAGGGCCAGGGATCGAGGGTGGCTAGGTGGGAATTTACGCTTTCTCTCAAATGTTTGTGAGATGGAGAGCTGAACGCTGTCGTGTGACATGGTTGAGATGCTTGGTGACGGAGGTGGTGGTGTTGGTGGTACATCCCCTGTTTGCTGGGCGGCAGGTGCCAACGTTCCTCCAGAGGCGGAGGAAGAGGCCGAGGCGGCAGCAGCAGAAGAGGTAGCAGGGAGGGAGCCTGAGTGACTTCCTTGTTTTTAAGGTGTTTACTCCACTGCAGTTCATGCTTTGCATGCAGGTGCCTGGTCATGCAGGTTGTGCTAAGGTTCAGAACGTTAATGCCTCGCTTCAGGCTCTGATGGCACAGCGTGCAAACCACTCGGGTCTTGTCGTCAGCACATTGTTTGAAGAAGTGCCATGCCAGGGAACTCCTTGAAGCTGCCTTTGGGGTGCTCGGTCCCAGATGGCGGCGGTCAGTAGCAGGTGGAGTCTCTTGGCGGCGGGTGTTCTGCTTTTGCCCACTGCTCCCTCTTTTGCTACGCTGTTGGCTCGGTCTCACCACTGCCTCTTCCTCGGAACTGTGAAAGTCAGTGGCACGACCTTCATTCCATGTGGGGTCTAGGACCTCATCGTCCCCTGCATCGTCTTCCACCCAGTCTTGATCCCTGACCTCCTGTTCAGTCTGCACACTGCAGAAAGACGCAGCAGTTGGCACCTGTGTTTCGTCATCATCAGAGACGTGCTGAGGTGGTATTCCCATGTCCTCATCATCAGGAAACATAAGTGGTTGTGCGTCAGTGCATTCTATGTCTTCCACCGCTGGGGAAGGGCTAGGTGGATGCCCTTGGGAAACCCTGCCAGCGGAGTCTTCAAACAGCATAACAGACTGCTGCATAACTTGAGGCTCAGACAGTTTCTCTGGTATGCATGGGGGTGATGTGACAGACTGATGGGCTTGGTTTTCAGGCGCCATCTGTGCGCTTTCTGCAGAAGACTGGGTGGGAGATAATGTGAACGTGCTGGATCCACTGTCGGCCACCCAATTGACTAATGCCTGTACCTGCTCAGGCCTTACCATCCTTAGAACGGCATTGGGTCCCACCAAATATCGCTGTAAATTATGGCGGCTACTGGGACCTGAGGTAGTTGGTACACTAGGACGTGTGGCTGTGGCAGAACGGCCACGTCCTCTCCCAGCACCAGAGGGTCCACTAACACCACCACGACCATGTCCGCGTCCGCGTCCTTTACTAGATGTTTTCCTCATTGTTATCGTTCACCACAACAAAAATATTATTTGGCCCAATGTATTGAATTCAAATTCAGGCCTTTTTTTACAGACACCTAACACTATCTGGCTATCTATTTAGGTCCCGTATTACACTAATACAGGCACAGCAGTAACCACAGATTTAGCTGAATATAAATTTGAGGCCTGTTATTTAGGCGCTGGGTGACAGGTATACGTTTACAGACAGAATTAGACTTGGATATGCACAGTAGCGTGTGTGTGAAGTTATTGAGAATGACCCTATCAGCACCTTGAATCTAATATTCCCTTTTAGGGATAAATTTAAAGTAGGCCTGATACAGCAGAAACTACTAATTTAGAGAATTGCTAAATTGGGAGTTGTATTTCAACCCAGAACAAAAACTGTGCTTTGACGGACACTAAATAACTTGCCCAGCCACAGCAATAACCACAGATTTAGCTGACTACAAATTTGAGGCCTATTATTTAGGCGCTGGGTGACAGGTATACGTTTACGGACAGAATTAGACTGGGATATGCACAGTAGCGTGTGTGTGAAGTTATTGAGAATGACCCTATCAGCACCTTGAATCTAATATTCCCTTTTAGGGATAAATTTAAAGTAGGCCTGATACAGCAGAAACTACTAATTTAGAGAATTGCTAAATTGGGAGTTGTATTTCAACCCAGAACAAAAACTGTGTTTTGACGGACACTAAATAACTTGCCCAGCCACAGCAATAACCACAGATTTAGCTGACTACAAATTTGAGGCCTATTATTTAGGCGCTGGGTGACAGGTATACGTTTACGGACAGAATTAGACTGGGATATGGCCAAAAAATAACCACACTATTGATGGTTAAATGCACTTGGTGTGACAGCTTGACCAACCACACTATTGAGGGTTAAATGCACTTGGTGACAGGCTCAGCTTGCCCCTGATGTAGTATATGGCCAAATAATAACCACACTATTGATGGTTAAATGCACTTGGTGTGACAGCTTGACCCTGATGTAGGATTTAGCCAAAAAACAACCACACTATTAAGGGTTAAATGCACTTGGTGGCAGCTTGTGCTGGCGCACCACAAGACACAAAATGGCCGCCGATCACCCCAGAAAAAAGTGAATGAAAAACGCTCTGGGCAGCCTAAAAACAGTGAGCAATTGAATATCAGCAGTTCAATGATCCACAGCTGCAGATCGATCAATGAATGAAGTCTTTTGGAGGAGTTAATCACTGCCTAATCTCGCCCTAACGTCGCAGCTGCAACCTCTCCCTACACTGATCAGAGCAGAGTGACGGGCGGCGCTATGTGACTGCAGCTTAAATAGAGGTTGGGTCACATGGTGCTCTGGCCAATCACAGCCATGCCAATAGTAGGCATGGCTGTGACGGCCTCTTGGGGCAAGTAGTATGACGCTTGTTGATTGGCTGCTTTGCAGCCTTTCAAAAAGCGCCAAGAAAGCGACGAACACCGAACCCGGACTTTTACGAAAATGTTCGGGTTCGGGTCCGTGTCACGGACACCCCAAAATTCGGTACGAACCCGAACTATACAGTTCGGGTTCACTCATCCCTACTCCTGACCGTTGTGCACGTCTGATCTGCAACTACAGGAAACGTTTGGTTGAAGTTATTGCTGCCAAAGGAGGTTCAACCAGTTATTAAATCCAAGGGTTCACATACTTTTTCCACCTGCACTGTGAATGTTTACATGGTGTGTTCAATAAAAACATGGTAACATTTAATTCTTTGTGTGTTATTAGATTAAGCAGACTGTGATTGTCTATTGTGACTTAGATGAAGATCACATGTGGGGTTCACATACTTTTTCTTGCAACTGTACACTGCACTGTATACAGTTTTTCATTATGAATCAGTGGTAGATGTACACAACTCTGTGGGAATACACTTGCATAAGTCTAGGGTATACATTTTACTGGAACGTCTCTAACCTATATAGCCTATATTCTCAGTTTATGATGGAGAGTATCCTCTCTGGACAGCTCCATGGTATACTGTACTGTATAAAGATATAAAAAATCTAATCAGACAGTGGTTCTTGTGATACCAGAGTCATTTAGTTCTGATTCACTTATGCAGTCTCTCATGTATGCCCTGACAACCACGTGAATGCACTAATGGCCTCCCTCAATGGGTACAGCTGGTTAATTTCTCTCTTGAGGACCATAAGTAGACCTTTTCCAGTTGAGGTTGCCCACAGAAATGTGGCATCAACTGGCAAAGACAAATGAGCTGTCATATTTCCTGTAGACATCTAATTGATGCTAACCCATTTGCAATGTCTTCCTGAAATGCTCACTGAATCCATGATTTGTGATGATAAGTGTGCGCACCATGCATTTGGGAACTGCAGGGCATAACTGGAGGTCATCTTTCTAATTAACTTCTATATCAATTACAATATATCAACAAAATCATGGAACCATGACAGGAAGCTTTATCCTACCAGTGAACACTGATACAATGCGTCCCGGCGAGGGGGGATTTCACAGACATGAACATGTGAATACACATGGACATGTACTCAGTGACCCATGAAATATAGTGCTGCCATACTGTGCATAAAAGCTCTGCGCTGTGTACAAACAGTCAGGGATCCAAGCGGAGTACAGTGCAGGGGAAATGGTGCGACCATGTTATTACCTGGAAACAATCCTGCGAGTGGAGATTGTTATTATGCTACTAGTACTATACATTAGATATACCAAACTGGTACTAGATACTAATCCACCATAAACATATATAATCATATGCATGGTCAAGACGTACAATAAAACCTCCTACAAAAAAGTTGACAAAGACTCCAAAATATATTTCAAATCCATCACAGAGGAAGAGAGCACTACTCAAATTAGTATCTCCACATAGAAAATACATACATGTCATCACTCTATATTCTGTAAATATATGTGTGTATATATATATATACAGGTGAAACTCGAAAAATTAGACTATCGTGCAAAAGTCTATTTATTTCAGTAATGCAAATTAAAAGGAATTACATTAATGCAGCTTAAAATTCTAATTTTTTGAAAAGGTTCAATATTCTAGGCTCAAAGTGTCACACTCTAGTCAGCTAATTAATCCATACCCCCTGAGCAAAGGGGACCTGAGATTGTGACTTTGGGGTTTTCATAAGCTGTAAGCCATAATCATCCAAATTATAACAAATAAAGGCTTGAAATATCTCGCTTTGTATGTAATGAGTCTCATATGTTAGTTTCACCTTTTAAGTTGCATTACTGAAATAAATGAACTTTGCACAATATTCCAATTTTTCGAGTTTCACCTGTACATATACAGGTCCTTCTAAAAAAATTAGCATATTGTGATAAAGTTCATTATTTTCTGTAATGTACTGATAAATATTAGACTTTCATATATTTTAGATTCATTACACACAACTGAAGTAGTTCAAGCCTTTTATTGTTTTAATATTGATGATTTTGGCATACAGCTCATGAAAACCCAAATTTCCTATCTAAAAAAATTAGCATATTTCATACGACCAATAAAAGAAAAGTGTTTTTAATACAAAAAAAGTCAACCTTCAAATAATCATGTTCAGTTATGCGCTCAATACTTGGTCGGGAATCCTTTTGCAGAAATGACTGCTTCAATGCGGCGAGGCATGGAGGCAATCAGCCTGTGGCACTGCTGAGGTGTTATGGAGGCCCAGGATGCTTCGATAGCGGCCTTAAGCTCATCCAGAGTGTTGGGTCTTGCGTCTCTCAACTTTCTCTTCCCAATATCCCACAGATTCTCTATGGGGTTCAGGTCAGGAGAGTTGGCAGGCCAATTGAGCACAGTAATACCATGGTCAGTAAACCATTTACCAGTGGTTTTGGCACTGTGAGCAGGTGCCAGGTCGTGCCGAAAAATGAAATCTTCGGCATAAAGCTTTTCAGCAGATGGAAGCATGAAGTGCTCCAAAATCTCCTGATAGCTAGCTGCATTGACCCTGCCCTTGATAAAACACAGTGGACCAACACCAGCAGCTGACATGGCACCCCAGACCATCACTGACTGTGGGTACTTGACACTGGACTTCAGGCATTTTGGCATTTCCCTCTCCCCAGTCTTCCTCCAGACTCTGGCACCTTGATTTCCGAATGAAATGCAAAATTTGCTTTCATCCGAAAAAAGTACTTTGGACCACTGAGCAACAGTCCAGTGCTGCTTCTCTGTAGCCCAGGTCAGGCGCTTCTGCCGCTGTTTCTGGTTCAAAAGTGGCTTGACCTGGGGAATGCGGCACCTGTAGCCCATTTCCTGCACACGCCTGTACACGGTGGCTCTGGATGTTTCTATTCCAGACTCAGTCCACTGCTTCCGCAGGTCCCCCAAGGTCTGGAATCGGTCCTTCTCCACAATCTTCCTCAGGGTCCGGTCACCTCTTCTCGTTGTGCAGCGTTTTCTGCCACACTTTTTCCTTCCCACAGACTTCCCACTGAGGTGCCTTGATACAGCACTCTGGGAACAGCCTATTCGTTCAGAAATTTCTTTCTGTGTCTTACCCTCTTGCTTGAGGTTGTCAATGATGGCCTTCTGGACAGCAGTCAGGTCGGCAGTCTTACCCATGATTGCGGTTTTGAGTAATGAACCAGGCTGGGAGTTTTTAAAAGCCTCAGGAATCTTTTGCAGGTGTTTAGAGTTAATTAGTTGATTCAGATGATTAGGTTAATAGCTGATCCACGGGAATCCCAGGTGTCGGACCCCCACCAATCAGATACCGATTACATATCCAGAAGATAGGTTAGCAGTAAAAAACACTTTATAAACCTCTTTAAAGTGAATTTTGTTTTCTTGAACTGCAGGACTGCTTTATGCAATACCCGTAAAACACAGTAGAATGAGAAATAAGGCAGCGTTGACAGAATATGTAAACAAAAAAACATACTGGCCAGCACTACATTGCATTACTTGTGATGCCCACCCCTATAATATATGTCACACACATACACTACATTTACACCACGTATATACACTGTGGCACATATGCATACCTGCTTACATTTGGGCACAAAATCATAAATACCAAATGATGGCTCATTGAAAAGCCTTGACCTTCAGCTCTTGGGCTGTAAATATCAGTCAAGACATGCTAATATCCCCTATTTGTTTTTGTGGGTTTCCTCCAGTTTTCATCTCCATGCTCTGGTCAATCATCTTTAAAACAAATACACCTAATATGTGTGTCCCTGCCCGAGATATTAGGCCTAAGACTGTGATCTGCGCTGGGGAGCAATGGATGGTGACACGGGATACGTCATTTTATTGTCTTCTTTTATCTATCTAACAACATGGTCAATTAAAACAGAAACATTCTGGTGGAATTTTTGGCTTATACTAAAGTCATTTTTCCCTAGCTTATGCTTTGGCCGACTGGAAAATCTTGTGGTATCTTCAATAATTAGAAAAAGACAGCAAATTTCCATGCTCCTATTGTGGGTTTAAGGCATGTCTAACCACAATCACATTAAACAGGATATATCCGTAGGTCTTATTAGAGAGGGGTTTAAAAACCACAAATCCTCCCTGTTCAGACAGTAGCACATGCTAATAAATTTGGAGAGCCGCACAACTTGACCAAGATACCAGGAAACAAGCCCAATATTAGATGTGTCTGTGGTAACAGCATGTATCCAATACATCATAAAATGTTGATGGGTACCCGAGTGACACAAAAGAGAAATGCACAAGCCTTGACTCTAGAGCAAAGTACTGTAAGGTGACTACATCGATGCTACATGCTCACACAGATGCATGACTTTCAGAGCTCTGATGACTATGCTGTTAGGTCCCACATGTTGGTTGCTGCACAGCTGAGCCTTCCTCCTAGATTGTCAAATGCCTCAAGTTGGTACAGTTTACAAATGATTTGAGTATTTTAGGTAAAATGGGGGTCGGGATCAACAACCAGTTATTACTCACTTCATTTACATCATTAGTACCAAGGCAGAATGAGCTTTTGTCTCTGAACACTCTTGTAAACCATTGATGGCCGCACTATAGTTCGCAGGAGGGCTGGAGAGCACCTACTACCATCACGCCTAGTGCAGAGACACACAGAACCAGCACCAGGTGTCATGACTAGGGGCCCCATTAGCTTCCATTGCCATTCCCATCTGATATTCATGAAGCGTACATTGATGAGCCTTCGACATATAGCCAGGTCTTCGTGGAACCGATCCTACTGTCTTTTTTGACTCAGAAGACCTAGTGTTCCAACAGGATAGCGCCAACACTTCCCACACTACATAATGGGCTCCTCAGGGTATCTGGCAGCTCCCTTGGCCAGCTCCATTGCCAGATCTCTCCACCATTAAGAATGTCTGGGACTGGATCTCCCATGCATAGCAGCCAACAACTACCTTGGCTGAACTAAGGGTCTTTATTAAAGGGGTTGTCCAGGCTTTTAATATTGATGACCTATCCTCAAATTGAAATATCTGCTCACACAGCAAGATGCTACCAGATGATGGAATATGGGTGTCCCTGCAGCAGCTTTGAGAAGGTAGGTCCTGGGGACTGGCAGCTTTCCTCTATACCTAGAAGTCATCTCATCTCTGATCGTGTCTATGATAATACACTGGGGAGTTTCTATAATAATCTATCAAGTGTTTTAGATGAACACAGGCTGGTTGAGGTGCTGTACATTAAAGGGTTTCTATCACTTCGCTGCACATATTTAGCTGTCAGACACTAGCGATCCGCTAGTGTCTGCTCTGCCCAACCATCCTAATATAATTGCTTTTGGGGCAGCCGTTTTGCAAAAAAAAGAACTTTTATTAATATGCTAATGAGCCTCTAGGTGCTATGGGGGCGTCATTAGCACCTAGAGGCTCCGTCTACCTTCAGAAACTGCCGCCGCCCAGCGCGTCCCTCCAGCCCGCCCATCTCCTCCTGAATGCGATCCTCCTTGTGAGCGTATGTATTCTGCGCATGCGCAGTGAATGTCTGACCGCTTCCTTGCTCAGACATCTCCACTGCGCCTGCGCGATGACGCCATAGTGCTCCGAGGAACAGGCGCAGTGGAGATGTCTGAGCAGGGAAGCTGTCAGACATTCACTGCGCATGCGCCGAATACAGGCGCTTACAAGGAGGATCGCATTCAGGAGGAGATGGGCGGGCTGGAGGGACGCGCTGGGCGGCGGCAGTTTCTGAAGGTAGACGGAGCCTCTAGGTGCTAATGATGCCCCCATAGCACCTAGAGGCTCATTAGCATATTAATAAAAGTTCTTTTTTTAGCAAAACGGCTGCCCCAAAAGCAATTATATTAGGATGGTTGGGCAGATCAGACACTAGCGGATCGCTAGTGTCTGACAGCTAAATATGTGCAGCGAAGTGATAGAAACCCTTTAAATATATGTATGTAGTGCAGTAAGTCTACTGTGTTATGTGCCACTTGTGCAGGGGGTGGGAGACTAGGGGCCCACCTTGCTCAGGGGCCCACCGGGGGATTCACTTGTACCCCTGTGGGCCAGTCCGAGCCTGCTCATGGAGGTATAAATTGAACAGGTTTACACTGCATTATTTTGTGTTTTTCATGTTTTATCTTATTTTTTGGAAGAATCGTGGGATTCATATTCTATCTATGTAATGATGCCATCAGCTTTTGTGTTATATTTATTTCAACTCAAAGGGTTTGTCCTATCTGGCCGTTTCTACAATGAGATGGGACTAAGCGCTGGCCCTAGGTGGCCAACTTGTGGAAACATCTGAGTGGACTGGAAATACGCATGTTCTGCCACGCTGTTTCTATAGCTCCCATTCACTACAATAGGAGCTATGGGAAGAGCGGAGCTCGGCTGTTTCTGTAAGGCCAGCCACCTAGGACCTGCGTTTAGTCGTGGATACTGCGAGATGGGAAAAACCCTTTAAGTGGTGATTTTCTTTTCTAGGGTTTTAATGCTTGTTGCAGACACTATGGGAATAATTTATTAAGTCCTGCATTTTAGACCCCTCCGCTGGCGGTGGATTTGCTGAAGTTATGTAGCGGCAGCAGAAAAGTTGCAGATTGCAGCGCAAATAACCTTTGTGCCGCAATCTGCGACAGATATATGCCAGAAAAGTGGCATATATGAGTTGGTAAATGACCGCCTATATTTATAACCCATGTGGGGATCCTGGACCTTACTGGGGGTTGGCAACAGAGCTCATTTGTATCAATTTGCAGGTTTTTAGTGTTTTTAAACTTTTTGCCTGTCTTTTGTATTTTCATGTGATTGTGTTCATTGAATAAGGAATATTGCATCATATATGGGGGTGGTGACTCCTATTTTTGCATGCATCCTAGGTTGAAGGAGAACAGAAATTAAGCACGCAATGGCTTTAGTGCTGTGAGAGGAAGGATTAACATAGTGGGATTCAAGCTAAGGTCTTTCAGTTGGGTCTCACAGCTGCTCCACTTCACCCAGAGCGTTAGCAACAGATAGTCAAGTGCTTAGGTTTGTGTCTCTGGAGATGCCAAGACAACCTTCAAGGCTATGTCCAAATTTGCAACCAATTTCCTTTCTTTTTTTCCCCCTCTCCATTGCATCTAAAATGAAACAAAAAACGTTACACTGTGACAGTTTTGACCGTGTAGGCTGGCTGCATGCCCTCTCGCATACTGGCTGCAGGCAGACTCCTGAGTATGCTAGTTGCTTGGGGCTGCGGTGTCTTGTGTGAACTATGCCCGTGTTTGTGTGTACTCCCCGTGTCTGCTTCTCTGTGCAGTTTTTGTCACTGTTGCCGTGTAGGCTGGGTGCAGGCTCCCTTACGTACTGGCTGCAGGCTGACACCTGTGTATGCTGGTTGCTTGGGACTGCGTCCTGGCTGTGGTGTAGTGTGTGAACTGTGGCCTGTATTTGAGGATTCCCGTGTCTGCATCTCTGTGGTGCCTGTCACCGGTGCCGTGCAGGTTGGCTGCATGCGCTTTGTGTACTGGCTGTGGGCGTTCCCATAAATGCTGGTTCTGTTATGCGTGCTGGCTGCAGCCTTTTGTGTGAACAGGGTCTGAATATGGATGCTTTTCTGTTTGTCACTGTGACAGGGGTTGTTTGTGCTCTGGCGTACTGGCTGCGGTGGACTCCATGTATGCTGTTTGCCAGGGGCAATCTCCCGTACTGCAGCCTGTGTGTTCTGTGGTTCTGGTACTCCTGTTTTGATGGGGTTAACCTACCCTAATCTGTTCCTGGGTGTTGCTTGTCAGGTGCCCTCGTTATACAGCTATATCTACCTGTGAGCTGTGGGGCTAATGGTCAGTCTGTCTTGTTCCTTACTGGGTGTAGCACCTTGCTGCTGACCCAGGGGGTTTTGCCATCTGCCCTTGTTTGTGGTGTTGCCTGGTATGCATTGATGTTATGTCCTTGTCTGATCTTCTGTACCTGTCCTGTATGATGTTTATGCTGTTATCCTTGTCCATGCCTTGCCTGTTCTTCTGTACCTGTACTCTGTCTGGATTCAGTTTGTTCCTTGTGTAGTCTGGCAGTGCTAAACTGCTTCTGATCTAGTCCGTCCCTTGTCTGTCCTGCAGTGCCTTACTGTTTCTGTGTTTGTCCTGCCTTCGTGAGAGGGTCCCTGGGTTCTCCGGAGGGAGGATCTCTAGTCTGTGTGCAGCGCTGCCTGTGACTGTCATGCTTCCGTTCTGCATGGCATCTACTTCTATGCTGGTTCCCGTTTGTCTTGTTGTCTGATCCATGTCCTGTATTTGCTTGCGTTCCAGTTCTGTTCTCTGTTTCCCCTGGTGCTTGCACCTGGGTGGTTCTTTGCAGGTAGAGACCAAGTGTTCCGGGACCTTCCTGGAGGTCCGACCAGTGAGCCCTCAGCCCAGTTCATCCCCACCACCAGGGGCTCTGTGAAGAATGGCGCTCACTGGCTCTCCACTTTCTGGGTTTTGCCTCTGGTGTGCCGGTGCACTTGGTTCTGTGGTAGTTCTACCACTATTGCCTAACCTGCATATATTGTACTGTCTTGTTCTTTTATTACATGTGTAATAAAGTTCTCTGTTGGTCCCTGGCCTGTTTCTGCCTGTGTCCTGTTTGTATGACGTCCCGGAGGTTTGTCTTGGGCCTCCGGCGCGTAACACTCTGTGTATTTACACTTCCTGTGTGTCTCTATGGATACAGACTACAAACAAAAACCTTTGTAGTCTGATCCTGCAGTCATTTTCCCTTGTATCTTTTACTTCTGTCTAACCTGCCAGGTGTCTGTTATTATGAAGTAGGTGGCAAATAGAAGGGTACATGCCATTCTATAGTAATTACTAGCCAAGTACAGCGCTTGGCCATTTTTTGCTACTGTCTGGCCCTGTCAATCAAAGCAGCCAGAGTGATCCTGGCCACAGAAAGGGGTGGAGCTTGGATGCAACAAGAGCAACAGTGATGCCCTGGTTGCACCAAAAGCCCGATTTGCATATTAAGATAAAGTTTCAAAACTCGAGAGCAGAGCTTCAAATCAACAAAGAAAAACAGTGTTTTAATCAAGTGACTGACAGCTATGTGTTTATGCAAACAGTTGGATAGGGAGGTCACTGGTGACAAATTAGTGTGGAAAATCTGATGGGTTTACAGTAGCAGCGAACTGGATGATATTTTAACAAATCTCATATAGACAGATTGCAGAGAGTATCCACATCCGAATCCTCAAATAAATTGACAGATATCTGCAGCCAGATCCAAATTCTGCGTTGTCCTGCTTAAAAAGTATATTTACAGATAGCAGAAATGTCTGCCACTGTCCCTTTAAGGTGAATGGGGCCTGCAGAAAAACATGTGCTCCTCACCAAATGTGAGGATTTCTGGGATTCGCGTCCCCACCTTTCCCTTGGCTAAACTTGATGGACTTATGTCTTTTTTCATCCGTATTAACTATGTAACCATGTGTATGAATGGAACTGGTTTTCATTCTCAGCAAATTGTGCAACAAAATCTGCCGAAAGTGGATTCACCCTTAGGCCGAATGCACACAGCCGTGTTTCACGGCCTTGAGCGGTCCGTAGTAACACGGGCTGGATTCCTGCTGAGTGCAGGAGCGCACGGCGTCATTGGTTGCTATGACGCCGTGCGCTTCCTGCTGCCGCCGCAGTACGGTAATACACTGGTATAGATCATAAGAGTGTATTACTGTACTGTGGCAGCAGGAATCCAGCCCGTGTTACCACGGACCGCTCACGGCCGTGAATAACGGCCGTGTGCATTCGGCCTTAGGGTGGGGTATACTTCCATGAGACGTTTTTTTGTTGCAATTGTTACTGTCATTTTGGTAAATGCTGATAAACTGTAGCACTTTTTGCAAAAATGTTGTGGTTTTGTCATGATTACAAATATCCCTTCAGCAATGACTACAAAAAACACTGTGAATGTACCCTAATGACTCTCTAGGGCTGCCCCGACTAGATAACACTGCTGAGGTGATTAAAGGGGTTATCCCATCTTAGACAATGGGGGCATATCGCTAGGATATGCCCCCATTGTCTGATAGGTGCAGTTCCCATCGCTGGGACCCACACCTACAACGAGAACGGAGCCGGGGAGAGTTGTGGCTGGAGGACCTCGGGTTTCCCAGGGTCCATCCACCACCAGGCACAGCTCCCCGTCTCTCCCATTGAAGTGAATGGGAGCGCACCGCGCATGCCCGGCCGCCGCTCCCTTCCTAGTGATATGCCCCCATTGTCTAAGATGGGAAACCCCTTTAAGGGCATAAGGGCTGGTGGTACTGAGATATATAGTATATGAATATATAGATACTTATACACATTTCCCAAAATGCAGCAAACTTACTAGGTTCCTCAAGCATTAAAGGAAACCAGACACCATGAAATGCCCCCACCCCCCCACCCCCATCTGCTGGCATCATGTTATTGAGCAGGAGGAGCTGAACACTGTAGATTGATATACTGTATCATTATAACCTGTAAGTTAATGGTTATTTCTATGCTTAGGAGTCCAATGGGCAGTCCCCCTACAATGATAGGCAGCCTTTGCAGTAGGAGCGCGCACATAGAGACATATGTCAATCACTAAGACCACCTGGAAACCTAAGCACAGAAAGGGCAGAGATTTAGGGCTCATGCACATGAACGTATGTCCGCAAACACGGATCCACAAAAAATATGGATGACGTCCGTGTGCATTTCATATTTTGCGGATTGCAACAGCTAGCCCCTAATATAACAGTCCTATCCTTGTCCATGATGCGGACAATAGTAGGACATGTTCTATTTTTTTGCGGAGCGGAAATACAGACATATGGAAACGGAATGCAGACGGAGTAACTTCCATTTTTCTTGCAGACCGATTAAAATGAATGGTTCCGCATTTGGTCCGCAAAAATAAAAAAAAAACTTAAAGAAAATGCGTTCGTGTGCACGAGCCCTTAAAATGAATGAGTTGAACATTTTCTTGAATTTTCTTCCCACAAAACGATATATTTGCTCAGCTCCTCCTGCTCTATAACATCAAGCCCTCGCTAACAGCTTATGGATATAGGTCTTGCCATGGAAGAAACACTATTTAGTATTGAGGCAAGAGAAGAAGACAGTGGAGTTTTGGTTACAGATTGTTACATAGAAACGTCTTCTGGGATACAAGAGCGTGGGAAGGATAAACAGTCCCACAATGCTGTCTTTCTCCCTAGTATCCCCTCCAGACGGGATGAGCTCTGCCTTGTGGATCTCAGCTTCCAGGAACTCTCCTTCTTGTGCTCCTGCTCGGCCGTTGACCTTATTAGGAGAACCCAGTCTTAGTTTATACAAGGAACTCACAGAAATCCCGGTGTCCCCTCCATTGCTCAGATATAAAAACAACCCTGATTTGGACATAACCGTTTTTTTTTTAAATATGTTTAGTTTATATATTCAAAAACTATTCATCATTCTGGGGATCAGCATTTCCAAAGTTGCCTGTAAGCTGCTTATCTCCATATTGACACACATAAATGCTTGGCCGATACGTAGCCAGAATCAAGCGTTATTCTCACAGGCACAGTATGGGGATGGCCCGCATGTAGGGGTTGCCTTATAGCGTCAGTCTATCTGTGACATAGACAGCCATTCATTAGAAGAACCACTTGTAATACCACATTGTTCCTGCGGTGGTCGCTGCAAGGAAGATGAGCAGCAGTCTGCATCTTCTTGAAAGCAAGCATATGTCTCAGGATGCAATGTAATCCCTTTAAAGAGGTTGTCCAGGTTTGGCAGCCTTTGCAGCTGCCCCTCCACCTCCCGGACCTGCAGAAGCACACTTACCTGCTCCTTGTCACTGGATTCCAGCTCCTTCGGTCCACTGCTGTGGTCTCTAAGTTCTGGTCTCTGGTGGTCAGCTTCCGGAGTGACTGGGAGGCAAGAGTGCTGCTGAAGCAAAGATGGGGCCCCCAAGTGGCATTTCCCTGTATCATGTGCTGTTTGGGGGACACCTGTTGCAATCAGCAACAAGGTTCATGAGACAACCACTTATGTACAGTAAGTTCTTCAAAGAGAATGTACAGGGAAATATATGTGTGTTTTATAATTGGGAGGAAAAGGAAGTCCCCAAAAGTGACCCACCTTGACACAGAGAGAACATTCATACTCCAGTCCATGCAGATGTCCCGGGTCAGGTCTGACCTGTGAATCCATCAGCAGACTGTAGGCTGCTGTTTATGGAAGCCTGTTTTCCATTGATAGTACACAGATTTCAGGCTTTCATAAAATAGCTTGAACTGTGCTCTGAAGTCAGCATGGGAACTGTGAAATTAAAATGTCCCTCGCTGCTCTGCTGTACTACTGGAAATCTCCCACTAAATAGGGTCCAATAATAACAAAATATAAAAAAACAAAGTTAGGCCAGCATCCCAAACAATATGTAATGAAGAACAGGTGCACGCTACCATGGCTGACATTCAAAGGCAAACAAACAGTACAGGTCCTTCTAAAAAAATTAGCATATTGTGATAAAGTTCATTATTTTCTGTAATGTACTGATAAACATTAGACTTTCATATATTTTAGATTCATTACACACCAACTGAAGTAGTTCAAGCCTTTTATTGTTTTAATATTGATGATTTTGGCATACAGCTCATGAAAACCCAAAATTCCTATCTAAAAAAATTAGCATATCATGAAAAGGTTCTCTAAACGAGCTATTAACCTAATCATCTGAATCAACTAATTAACTCTAAACACCTGCAAAAGATTCCTGAGGCTTTTAAAAACTCCCAGCCTGGTTCACTACTCAAAACCACAATCATGGGTAAGACTGCCGACCTGACTGCTGTCCAGAAGGCCATCATTGACACCCTCAAGCAAGAGGGTAAGACACAGAAAGAAATTTCTGAACGAATAGGCTGTTCCCAGAGTGCTGTATCAAGGCACCTCAGTGGGAAGGAAAAAGTGTGGCAGAAAACGCTGCACAACGAGAAGAGGTGACCGGACCCTGAGGAAGATTGTGGAGAAGGACCGATTCCAGACCTTGGGGGACCTGCGGAAGCAGTGGACTGAGTCTGGAGTAGAAACATCCAGAGCCACCGTGTACAGGCGTGTGCAGGAAATGGGCTACAGGTGCCGCATTCCCCAGGTCAAGCCACTTTTGAACCAGAAACAGCGGCAGAAGCGCCTGACCTGGGCTACAGAGAAGCAGCACTGGACTGTTGCATGTCATTCGGAAATCAAGGTGCCAGAGTCTGGAGGAAGACTGGGGAGAAGGAAATGCCAAAATGCCTGAAGTCCAGTGTCAAGTACCCACAGTCAGTGATGGTCTGGGGTGCCATGTCAGCTGCTGGTGTTGGTCCACTGTGTTTTATCAAGGGCAGGGTCAATGCAGCTAGCTATCAGGAGATTTTGGAGCACTTCATGCTTCCATCTGCTGAAAAGCTTTATGGAGATAAAGATTTTAATTTTTCAGCACGACCTGGCACCTGCTCACAGTGCCAAAACCACTAGTAAATGCTTTACTGACCATGGTATTACTGTGCTCAATTGGCCTGCCAACTCTCCTGACCTGAACCCCATAGAGAATCTGTGGGATATTGGGAAGAGAAAGTTGAGAGACGCAAGACCCAACACTCTGGATGAGCTTAAGGCCGCTATCGAAGCATCCTGGGCCTCCATAACACCTCAGCAATGCCACAGGCTGATTGCCTCCATGCCACGCCGCATTGAAGCAGTCATTTCTGCAAAAGGATTCCCCACCAAGTATTGAGTGCATAACTGAACATAATTATTTGAAGGTTGACTTTTTTTGTATTAAAAACACTTTTCTTTTATTGGTCGGATAAAATATGCAAATTTTTTTAGATAGGAAATTTGGGTTTTCATTAGCTGTATGCCAAAATCATCAATATTAAAACAATAAAAGGCTTGAACTACTTCAGTTGGTGTGTAATGAATCTAAAATATATGAAAGTCTAATGTTTATCAGTACACTACAGAAAATAATGAACTTTATCACAATATGCTAATTTTTTTAGAAGGACCTGTATATGTACCTGTCCCATGCACAAAAATACATGCAAACACTTCAAGCATGTGTTTTTCTGAATTGCATTAATGCTATAATTACTATACATGAACATTTGAAGCTCTTTGCGCACATTTCTGATCAAAATTGTCTCTGGGCCATCTGCCAACAGCAAGGTGGCTTCTGCAGATGATGGGACCTACACTAACAGACTTGCCTTTCCTGGGCCTAGGCCTACAAAATTCAGGGCAGTGTAGGATCCGTAAAAATTAATTAGATATACCACCTTTACTGGTTTATGTACGTGGTATGTAATTACACCCAAATATAGCAGAAAAATATTGTAAACTGGGATTCAATAAAACGTAACCTTTACTAGGTCATTTAACATAATGTATCACACTGGGTGAGAGACGACATTGACAACACTAACAACAATAATCTCCTCCACTGTATCAATTCATATATTATTAATGATATTAATACTAAAATGAAATGAAAAAAGGGTGGATCTCACCTCGTCTGGGCGGGGTCCACGACCATGGAGGATGGTCCTGGCGGTGGTATTACCTTTGACCGGTGTGACCGGATGCTGATGTGGTAATTGGCACGGTATTAACTCCTGAAACGCCCTATTATGGCTTTCCTGCCTGTCTAGGGGTCAAGGGGCTGTTCTTATAGCCTGCCTACCACAATGGAGCACCCGCCCCGACAGGGGTGACCCCACACCGAACCTTTCCCTCAGTATGGGTCTCAAGTTCTATCAAGCCCTAACTACAACGCCCTACATGCCATGTTTCTGTCTTTTCCAGACATCATCAGGGGACTTCACATGTATATTCCAGGGCAATGGAGATCAAGGTGATTTTAGCCTCGTATCCTCGGACAAGATGATGGGTAACTCTTGTCCTCACTGTTACAGGGGAAGTGTCCCATGTCAGTCCATGTCTCACCACAAATAACAGTGATTTGGATCCGGCTATAGAAAACACTATTTAAAAGCCTTGGACAGATGGGCATGAACGCACAATCGAAATTAGCATCAGCCACTCCCCCAAATGTACAATACAAAACTGTTAGTGTAGGTTCCCGTCTGCAGAAGCCACCTTGTCGTTGGTAGATGGGCCAGACACAATTTTGATCACAAAAATGTGTGCAAAGAGCTTCTAATTTTGTTTGCAATAACAATATATTAGGAAACTAATAATTCTGTATCTTCTCTATATTCTTATATGTTTACCAATCACATATCAAGTGCCACCCTCTGTGACGATCCTTCCGAGCTCAACATTTTGAGTAAATAACAGGTGCATTGTATAGAAGTGGAATTCACTCTACCCTATTCATCTTGTACTATTACAGGAATTCCTTCCATCTCTCGAGGCCAGTCCCGTGCTTTTTCCTCAGTGGGATCCAAAAAGTTACCAAGGAGGACAACGAGAGGGAGAAGAACAGAAAGAAGAAAAAACATTTCCATCATTATTTTCTGAAAACCCGAATGCCACTGCAACAAATTCAAGGTATGAATGGAAACAGTGGTTTTGTCTTCAAGGGTATGATCAACACAATTAAAGGGGTATTCCCGGATAGGGGATAAATATCAGATCATGAGAACGGGGGCCTCCTGCTGCTCATCTGAAATGACCGGAACGGCTGGTCATACATGTGCGTGGCCAGTCTATTCATTTCTATGGGAGTTCTGAAGATAGCTGAGTATCACCTATCTCCAAAACTTCCATAGAAATCATAGAACAGCCGTGCACAGCAGCAAGGGGCCTGCAGGAGGTACAGGGCCCCTGTACCTCTAGGACCCCCACTGATCTGATAATTATTCCCTATTCTGTGGATAGGGGATAACGTGTACCTAACGGAATACTCATTTAACAGTGATAATGTACATAAAAAGATGAGTAACTTTGAAAATACATAGCATTACTTAACTTGTACTTGTCCTGAGTTACCCTTCAGAGCTCAATTCACAATTCTGCTGGTTGTTGTTGAAAATATTCAACAAAGTTTGTTATAAAACACATCCTGATTACTGTAGCTTAGCAAAATGCAGTAGAACAGTTAGGGGGTCATTTATTATCCAGAAACTATTGCGCCGTAATCTGCAACTTTTTCCCGCGCCTGGTCTAAAAAAGTGGGAGTGGTGTGGGCAGGGAAGGGGACAGACCGGCAGACCCGTCTCATTCATCATTTTCTATGCCTATTTTAGGATTTTAGTAACAGCAAGGAATCTGGCTTACAATTAGACTGGCGCTGGATGCGCCGAAGTTATGTAGAGGCCGATACCTCTTCATAAATTTAATGGATCCACTACCAGTGCAGGGACTTATTAAGACCAGCATCTAATATGCTGGTCTTAATAAATGATCCCCTTAGTTTTTTTCACATTGGGTTGCATCCAAAAATCACCAAAGTAAGGCTACTTTCACACTCACGCTTTCCCTTTCCGCTATTGAGATCCATCATAGGAGGGGGGGGGGGGGGAATGCTTCCGTTTTGTCCTTATTCATTGTCAATGGGGACAAAATTGAACTGAACAAAATGGAGTGTACCAGAATGCATTCCGTTCCGTTTGGTTGCGTCCCCATCGCGGACAGAAGAATGCTGCAAGCAGCGTTTTCTGTCCGCGATGTGGTCAATGGGGATAGATCCGTTTTCTCTGACACAATAGAAAACGGATCCGTCCCCCATTGACTTTCAATGGAGTTCATGACAGATCCATCTTGGCTATGTTAAAGATAATACAACCGGATTCATTCATAACGGATCCATGACGGATCCAGCAAAAACGCTGATGTGAAAGTAGCTAAAGCTCTTCACACACAGTAGTCAAGCAAGGAATGATGGAAGGTTTCAGCTCTGAAGCTTGCAGATGAATGTAGCTGTGGACAATAATACAGCCTGTAACTCCGAAACAGTATGAGTAATGCAATGTATTTACAAATAAAAGCAACATAGATGCATAACACTAGATCTATCACTAGTAACATAACTAGATTAAAGAGGACCTGTCACCTCTCCGGACATGTCTGTTTTAGTAACTACTTGCATTCCCCGTATAATTACAGTTCTGGAGAATCTATTCTTATGAGTCTGTTGTGCTATTCATCTATTACTCCTACTAGAAGTTTGTGAATGAATTGCCATCAGTTTGCAATGAAGGTTGATCTGGGTGTTACCAGGTGGTGGGGGGGGGGGGGGGGGGGGGGTCCCTGTACAGTCTGATATTATTCAATCAGTGCTGCAAGTGTCAGACAGGGACACACCCAACCACCAGTTGGACCTTTATTGCAGATTGCTAGTAATTGTAGCTGAGGAGATAAATCCTCATCACACAAGAAGAGTCTTTGTTGCCTGCCAACGGTTTTGAGAACCATGCTGTAGACCCTACAATTGCAGAGGGTAGTATTGATCATTTTTACAGCAGTATACAATCAATGATAGCTGGAATTGAACGAATCATTGCAATACTTGTCCAGTATAAATGAGTCTTTATGAGAGGAACTTGGACGGTATAACTTTAAAGGGGTTTTCCCATACATTAGGGGCATATCGCTAGGATATGCCCCCATTGTCAGATAGTTGCGGGTCCCACCTTTGGGACCCGCACCTACAACAAGAACGGAGCAGGAAATTAATGGAGGGTTCACTGTGCATGCGCAGCCGCCCTTCATTAATTTCAATTGGGCCGCCGAAAATAGCCAAACACTGGCTCGGCTATTTCCTTCTGCCCCATAGAAATGAATGGGAGCAGAGGCCACGCGTGCGCTCCCGTTCACTTGTATGGGAGCAGCGGGGGAGCAGCGCTTGGTAGTGGCTGGGAAACCTGGGATCCTCCAGCCACAACCTCCCCGGCTCCGTTCTCCTTGTAGGTGCGAGTCCCAGAGGTGGGACATTCACCTCAGACAATGGCGGCATATCCTAGCGATATGCCCCCATTGTTTGTGATGGGAATACCCCTTTAACAGACATCGCATTTCCTTGAAAAATATGGAAAGGTTGGATCGTCATGCGCATTCTTTCCATGTGAGTTGAAATTCTAACAAGTTTAAAGGTGCAAGGGTCATGATTGTCTCCAGTTTGTCGACTTGTTGAGGACGTGGAAAGTTACAGGGGACAATACTAAGTAACTCGGAAAAAAGTGATGCATTGCTCGCACTGTTATTTCACCTATTTCCCTCTGTTTAGCGATCCTTTTATTTTCCCAGGAGTGGAGACGTTACAGCGCAGCGTAGTGCCTGGGAGGAAGGACAGCTGCTTCCTGCTCTTCCGCAGACTGATCTTTATATAGAGGGACTGGAATATAAGGAATCTGGGCAGAGCGCGCAGCCTGGCACCATCAGGTATCATTATTATGGGCATAACTCATGTGTTTTTTTATTTAACAGCTGTGAGCTTGGAGCGAACTATTTAAAGGGAAAAATTCAATTATTCATTACTTGAAAATAGCCTGAGCTTGTCCTATTGCCTGCTGCATGCTGGGTATGCTTGCACTGAATCTTCTCTTGGGAGCTGAACATGCTGCTGCTGCTGCTGCTGCTAGTCAAGAACTGGTTGCTGCTTAATCTAGGACTAAGTATTAAGGGGTTTTCCGACAGTTTTTTACTGATGACCTTCCTCAAGATAGGTCATCAGTATCTGATCGGTGGGGGTCTGACACCTGGGGCCCCTGCCGATAAGCTGTTTGAAGAGGCAGCTTACCAAATACAGTGCTTGGTATCTCAGCTCAATCCCATTCACTTGAATAGGACTCCGCTGCGCCTAGGCCAAGTGACTGATGAACGTGATGTCAGAAGCCTAGGGTAAGCTGTGAGAAGGCTGCGCACTCAACGCCATGCCACTGCCCTCAGGCTCTCAAACAGCTGTTAAGCAAGGGTCCCAGGTGTCAGACCCCTCAGATAATGATGGCCTATGCTGAGGATGGGTCATCAATAAATATAACTTGGACAACCCCTTTAAGGGGCTATGACTGCTTACTGATGAGGATTATTTGGGTATCACTGGCATCAATGCAATATCTTGGAAAACCCCTTTAACAAGAACAACCAAAATGCCTTATCTGGGTATATATATATATATATATATATATATATATACACTGAGCAACAATATAAACGCAACACTTTCCGTTTTACTCCCATTTTGCATGATCTGAACTCAAAGATCTGAAACATTTTCTACATACACAAAAGACCCATTACTCACAAATATTGTTCACAAATCTATCTAAGGGTCCATTCACACGTCCGTAGTGTATTGCGGATTTGCAATACACCCGGCCAGAACCCTCCATAGAACTGCCTATTCTTGTCCGCAATTGCAGACTGCGGCGCCACGGCCCGGAAGTTTGGGGCCGCGCTCCGGAAATGCGGATGCGGAGAGCACATAGTGTGCCCTCCGCATCCATTCCTGCCACATTGAGAATGAATGGGTCCGCACCAGTTCCCGATATTGCGGAATGGATGCGGACCCATTTGTGGACGTGTGAATAGACCCTAAATCTGTGTTAGTGAGCACTTCTCCTTTGCCAAGATAATTCCATCCCACCTCACAGGTGTGGCATATCAAGGTGCTGATTAGACAGCATGAATATTGCACAGGTGTGCCTTAGACTTCCCACAATAAAAGACCACTCTGAAATGTGCACAGTTTTGCCTTACTAGGGAAGGGGGGGGGGGGGGGGGTCAGAAAATCAGCCAGTATCTGGTGTGGCCACCATTTGCCTCACGCAGTGCAACACATCTCCGTCGCATAGAGTTGATCAGGTTGTTGATTGTGGCCTGTGGAATGTTGGTCCACTCCTCTTCAATAGCTGTGCGAAGATGCAGAATATTGGCAGGAACTGGAACACGCTGTCGTATATGCCGATCCAGAGCATCCCAAACATGCTCAATGGGTGACATGTCCGGTGAGTATGCTGGCCATGCAAGAACTGGGATGTTTTTAGCTTCCAGGAATTGTGTACAGATCCTTGCAATATGGGTCCTTGCATTATCATGCTGCAACATGAGGTGATGGTCGTGGATGAATGGCACAACAATGGGCCTCAGGATCTCGTCACGGTATCTCTGTGCATTCAAAATGCCATCAATAAAATGCACCTGTGTTCATTGTCCATAACATACGCCTGCCCATACTATAACCCCACCGCCAACATGGGCCACTCGATCCACAACGTTGATGTCAGCAAACCGCTCATCCACACAACGCCACCCACGCTGTCTGCCATCTGCCCTGAACAGTGAAAACCAGGACTCATCCGTGTACAGAACGCCTCTCCAACGTGCCAGACACCATAGAATGTGAGCATTTTCCCACTCAAGTCGGTTACGACGACGAACTGCAGTCAGGTCCAGACCCCGATGAGGACGACGAGCATGCAGATGAGCTTTCCTGAGACGGTTTCTGACAGTTTGTGCAGAATTTCTTTGGTTATGCAAACCAATTGTTGCTGCAGCTGTCCAGGTGGCTGGTCTCAGACGATCATGGAGGTGAACATGCTGGATGTGGAGGTCCTGGGGTGGTGTGGTTACATGTGGTCTGCTCTGAAACGCCTTTGGAGACGGCTTATGGTAGAGAAATGAACATTCATTGCACTGGCAACAGCTCTGGTAGACATTCCTGCAGTCAGCATGCCAATTGCACGCTCCCTCAAACATTGCAACATCTGTGGCATTGTGCTGTGTGATCAAACTGCACATTTCAGAGTGGCCTTTTATTGTGGGAAATCTAAGCCACACCTGTGCAATATTCATTCTGTCTAATCAGCACCTTGATATGCAACACCTGTGAGGTGGGATGGATTATCTCGGCAAAGGAGAAGTGCTCACTAACACAGATTTAGACAGAATTGTGAACAATATTTAAGAGTAATGGGTCTTTTGTGTATGTAGAAAATGTTTCAGATCTTTGAGTTCAGCTCATGCAAAATGGGAGCAAAACCGAAAGTGTTGTGTTTATATTTTTGCTCAGTGTATATACTGTATATATGTACAAAAGGGAGATTCCCTAATTATGACACCCCAAAATTAGCAATGGATAGTTCTGGTGTAATGTCACCCTGGATGCACCAATTATTGTTGATCATCAGCTTAGCCCTAGTATGTAGCCAGGATATATAAACCTACACAGAAAAATGCCAGACCGCTTATACTAATCAATTCTTTATTACAAAAATCACAATGTTTGCATAATTAAATACAGACATGATTAAAACAAAGTGCAGGAGATAAAAAACGACATCACTGAAGGAGATCTACAGCGGATCCAAGTCCATTATTATTCAACATGATTATCATTCACTAAAGTGCATGTGCAACAAATGATGAATATATTATAAATGGTAAATAGTAGACATTTGGACATTTACCCATGCTGTTTCTCCTCCAGGATGGCGCCAACCCCAACTTGCGTTTCGGCGTACCCCCAGACGAAGGTACGCCGAAACGCGCGTTGGGGTTGGCGCCATCCTGGAGGAGAAACAGCATGGGTAAATGTCCAAATGTCTACTATTTACCATTTATAATATATTCATCATTTGTTGCACATGCACTTTAGTGAATGATAATCATGTTGAATAATAATGGACTTGGATCCGCTGTAGCTCTCCTCCAGTGATGTCGTTTTTTATCGCCTGCACTTTGTTTTAATCATGTCTGTATTTAATTATGCAAACATTGTGATTTTTGTAATAAAGAATTGATTAGTATAAGCGGTCTGGCATTTTTCTGTGTAGGTTTATATATATATATGATAGCTGCCATAGGCTTAACCCATTACTTGGACAAGTAATTTACCCCTGGTTGGGGTAAATATCGGATGTTATATGTAGCCAGGATATACACAGTGGAAGATTACAACTAATTGTAATTCTAAATGCACTGGAATTCTGCCTCAAACTGCCCCAAAATTGGTATGCATGCTTTAGCCCAAATGTATTTTGCGTTTTAGACCCTTTTTGTTCCTCATTGAACAGTTTTGGAAAAAAGGGGGCGCAGCATAGAAAGACACAAAATATTGGTGTCAAGTAAATCAACCAATAGGAAAAATGTCCTAAAATAGCATATAACACTGTGATAAATTTTTTACAGCTTCTGTTTAGTGTAAGGCTAGTTTAATACTAGCGTTAAAATCTTCTGGCAGGCTAGTGTGCAACTAGCCTTAGGCCTAAGACAGTATTAATAAATCTTCCCCCCTGTTTTCCCTAGGAACATATGACATTACTAGGGTACATCATATTAGCAACTGCTAAGTTTCATTGCAACAAATGTTGACTTAACCTTGTTGAGCCCAATGAGCATTCTTCATTCTTAGCATGCTGAGCTTGCTGCTCTTCTAAGTGTAGTGTAGTAGGCTTGTAAGCTTGTGGTGTTCTTGGGAATTTCCTTTGCTGCAGTTACTCTTGCCTTGAGTCCATCTGCTTAGATTAAGTCCAGCACTGTTGGGCTATTTTCCTATTTGGCAGTGTCCTCTGTCTGGGCACACAGAACTCATTCATATCTTCCTGGTAGCTAGATAGCATCGGAGACACATGCCAATACTATGTATTCCTTTGGCTACACATATTAGCGGGTAGATTATGGAATTGTGTTGTCTTGAGCTTTTCAAATGCTATAGTAATCTGTATTGGCCTAATATTGGTGGTCGTTTATGATACCACTCACCTAGTAACCAGTTTTTTTTATTATTCCAATCAGAGGGTGTTAAATCTAATGTTAGGCTGTCCCTGGAACTTTTTTTTTTGAGTTACCTGACTGCTGGTTTTTTATAAATATCTTGATTATTGACTTAAGCATGTGTTGCATGGTTTTGCATCTCTATCTAAGATTCTGCTTGGTGTTTGGTTTTAGAAGTCTGCATGCATCTGCCTCTTTTCCTGCGCTATGCTTGCCCATATTTATTGGAGGGATGAATTATTTGAACCATTTGCCTTGTTAACTGCAGCAACCTCACCAGTGAAGAAGATTCTGGGGATGAAGAATACTCTGCAGCAGAAGATATTGGACTGATTGGGATACTCAGAGAATGGGGACAGCACGTATTGCCAGAAAATATATCTAAGATCCAGGAAGAAGAGAAAAGCATCCTACCAGAGATGCCTCAAGCAGACCCATCTTCTAAAGCAATGTCAGTGATCACTAGTGGATTTAACGTTCAAGCAAGTGAAGATTTATTGGGAATGCAAGATACAGAACCAGAATTTGGTATATCTTCCATAACTAACTTTAAGAGCAATGATGCTGCAATACAAAGTGACTGCAATCTCGGAAATCCAAGTGTTCTTCCTCTGACTTCCACACCACAGCTGATTCCAGCAGCTAAAGAATTATTCTCTAAAAATGCAACACTATCTCAGCCAGCGGGAATGCTCCAAGAACCAGATGACATTTGTAACCAAACAAAGGAAGTTTGCAAGGATAGTAATACTGATCAGGTAGAACAGAAAGGATCATACAACAGTAGAACTTTAACTACAGATCATGGCAATAGCCAGACTTGGGGGCAGAGCCATTTAATCCTGCCTGTTACAACAGATGGGAGCTCAGACAACCATAAAGATAAACTCCCCATACCACATAGTCTTGAAAAAGAGAGCTGTCTCCACATCGGAGAATCCTCTAAAGCTGAGAGCCTTGAACCCAATCTGGTGGTGTCAGAGCTCAATAATCTTGTTACATCATTGTTTAATCAACAGTCCCTGCTTGAGGTGACAGGACCAGAAAGTCTTCATGCACAGATGGGTAAGATTACAGCCTATCACAATTCTCCTGTCGATGTACCTGATAGACTAAAGGCAGAAAAAAAAGAATGCCTTGATACTGAAAGACATGTAAAAGAGACAACTTCAGCAGAAAACATTCAGCCTACAAATGCAAACACTGAAATTAGTGAGGAGTATGGCTTACAAAAAAAGTCCACAAGAGATGATGAAAAATTTACTACTAAAGACATGATAAACCGTAACGTACAAAAAAAGGGTTTAAAAAATAGACCCAAAACAAAAAATGCACCAGTTCACATGACCAAGGGTCTAAATGAAGATGTAAATCATCTTACTGTGGAAACCACAGCAAGTCTTGTAGATACATCTCTGGACCTTGCACAAATGACTGCTTCAAGTGATCTAATTCAAGTAGTTAATCAGACTAGTGCTGAAACAGGAAAAGATATTACATTTCTGGGCTCTGTGAACAATTTAC
Organism: Bufo gargarizans; assembly: GCF_014858855.1. Classification (NCBI taxonomy): domain Eukaryota; kingdom Metazoa; phylum Chordata; class Amphibia; order Anura; family Bufonidae; genus Bufo; species Bufo gargarizans. Next base: position 288,829,233 of record NC_058085.1, on the reverse strand, counting down.
TCTTAGAAGATGTGTCAACTTTTTGCCTAAATACCACAGAACTACATCTGGCAGCACCAAATCCTGATATAAAGGAAGATATAGCAAACGGTTTACCCATATGTAGCAAACACCAGTCACTCACTTCACCTTCCATTGGTGAGGATGGACTAACTTCTATAAGGCACACTGAAGTGACATCCCAGCAAAACATCGACCTTAGTCCACTGGGCCTTACTGGGAATGAGTTCACAACATTGCAACTTGGCATGGACATAGAGAAAGTGACAACAGGAGAGACGGGTGATGTCAATGATTTGCAGAGGAGCACTCAGGAGGATGTTGGAGCTGATGGACAAAGTTCACTCACTCCCAAGCAAAAGGCTTTAAAAACTGATGCTAAAAATAGTTATTTACCTATTTCCGCATGTCCTGTTATTACAGGACACTCCCCAGACACACAGGTTTTGCCAACATTGTCTCCACTGGATCCTATTTTCTTTATCCATAGTCGTGACAATAAGAGGGACTACAAGGATGGATCACATCCAAAGGAAGAAAATTCCCTTATTGAAAATTCTGAGACATTTTCAGTTCAAACCAAGGTGAATACCAGCCAAAACCAAAGTGAAAAAAATATGTGCTTAAATACTATGCATCAAAACCAAATTCCTGATACTAATGCAAAGCTACAATCATCTGACCTGTCTGATGTGGAAAACCTGAACCGCAAGCCAGATTGTACCATAGGGGAGTCATCCAAAGTTCAGCTAAAGCAGAATATATCTGCCTCAACTCCAGAAGAGTTTAAAATAGTAGACCTCAGCCCAAACCTGGAAAGCAGGTCTACAAAGGAGAAGGAGGATCTTTTGATCACATTGAGTCAGCAAGAAATAGCGTTCTTAGAGAACACACCCTACCTTGACAAGGTTCTGTGTCATGGCAAAGTCCTGGAGGAGAAGGCACATGAATCTTTATCATTAACATCAGAGCTTTCAGAATACATATCAGATTCTACAGCCATGGGTGATGTAACAGACAAAACCATCTCTACAACTTGTAAAGACACTGGCACTGAAGATACTTTGGGACTCCAGGAGGACAATATTTTACTTTACAGTCAACCAGATGAAGGCTTAATTCCAGAAGAGAAACAGTCACTGAAATTATTAACAAAAGGTCAGTGTCATGAAGATGAAAATGCTAATGAAGGAATTCCTACTACTCAGGCTCAACTTGAGGTTTCTCCAGATGCTTGTACACAGCTTCACATGATAGATGATAAATCAAGCCAACTTGAAACAGCAGGTGTCAGATACAGCTCTATGGAAATACCAACGGATTGCTCTACAAACATACCGAATATTGAAATAGATGTTGGCAATATGGGTGATGTTGCAGTAGACACTTCTTCTCAAGATCTACATAAGACAGAGAATACAACTAATCTCTCAAGGGTCAGCCTTCAGTGTAAACATTCGCAAATATTCTCAGCACCAGATAAGAATTTTGTATCTGAACATGACAATTTAAGTGTTCCTCTTCACCCCAGTGACAGCAGAGAAGATGGAAGCCCTTTGCCAGCCATTTGTCCAGAAGCTGAAACTCAGGTATGTGATGATCTTACAATCAAGACTAAAAAGAATGATATTAATGAAAGTATTTTTAATAAAGATTTATCTGCAAAAGCCCTTGAAAATACTGATGAGGTTCAAAAAGCTAGCATCAAACCTCTTAATGATACCATTGAGGCAGTTTTTAACAAATGTAATATGGAAACAGCACAAACTTTCACTGATCAAAGGAGTTATCATGAAGACATTGAAAGTACTGAACATGTGGCTACATGCTCTTATACATTAGCAGAGGAACCACAACCTCCTGAACAGTCTTATCTTCCTAGTATAAGGGTAAATGAAAAGGGCTCCATGTCTTACCTTACATGTGGAGCTGAACCAAGAACAAAATCGCAGAGTGTAATAGAGGAAGCAAATGAGAAAAATGTCAAAAATGATATAGAGGAACTCACGCAAGTGACAAAATTACATCATTCAGTTATTGATAACCACAAAGATATATTGCATAGCATTACAACAGATGGACCTGGAGAGATATTCAGTGAGAAAGCTCCATTAGATACCACACAACCTTCTATGTCAATTCACAAGCTCATGGAATGTACCAATGCACACACTGTTAGCACAGAAAAATCAGAGGAAATATCTCATAATCTGCATCATAATATACACAAGGAAGTACACCCTCAGGAGAAACATCCTGAAATGGCTTTTGAAGTAGTGCTTAACTTCTGTCCAGAGGGTGGAGAAGAAATGATCCATAGTTCTCAGGAACACAGTGATGCAGTGAAGGAAAGTAGAGGAACAGAAATGTTACTAGAGCAGAATGAAGCTGATATTATCCATACAGATTCAGTGAACGCAACATCCAAGGCCCAGGTTGGTTGCATGAAGAATTCAGAATCTGCTCCACAGCAGCATGCCCCCTCTGGAGAGGAAACTGAATATCCTTCAACAGAACCAAGTCAAATAAGTTTCGAAATAACAACTGCTGAACCTGAGATAGTCAATCCTTGTGAAGAAACAGGAGTACCTATCCTCAGCACTTCTGGGACTTCTGATGGGCATGAAATCATTCCTGTACCCACACAATTTCTTCCAAAAGGAAAAAGTAAGAACTGTGAACATGCAATGGAACCACAAATGGTCAACAATGAGCTGATTTCTGATCATCTAAACCTTTTACCTGAAGAAGAGGAAAACAAAGTTTCTCAAGCTGCAATGGAGAAGTTTGACTCAACTGCAAGCAAAGTAGATGTTGTCCCTGAAATAACAGACACATTAGTTTCTGATTCACTAACTGTTAAAAAGTCAGATATTCTTCCTGACATGTCAGGTTTCTCAGTTAAGGAGACAGCAATCCTATCTGATGAACCATATTTACTTTCAGAGCAGGCACATAGTGTATCTACCGCTATAAGCCCTCCTTCTGATGACTTGACAACTTTATTGGAGCCTGAAAGTTCTGAGGAGACACATGTTGCACAAGATACAGTTCACATAGAACTGGTCAATGAAAAATGTGGGCTGTGCCCAACGGAAACAGTCATTTTACAGAAAAAAGAACAAACTGACCAAGTGGTATTTCCCACAAACCAAGAAAAGGCATCCACAGTCTCTGGACCACCAGGAATTGACCACACAGAAGACAAGATACATTTTCCTAGTAATACAGCTATTGGAAGTGATCTATCAAATTTTGGAGGTATTTCTACAAGTGTTGCTCAACAAAAGTCACCTTCTTTTCCATGTGAACCAGAACATTCTTCTCCAGTCATTAGAAGCCCAACATTTCCAACATCAGACTCTTATAGCTTCACCCAGAAACTGCGTAGTGTCCTCCATTCTGATCGGCCAGTCACAAAAAAGTCTGTGAAACCTTCACCACCTGTGCCACTGATGCTCCCATCAAGTCCAACGATGCCTCAAGGAGGAATGAACAATGAAAGGTATTAAAGTTATTCTGTTAAATCAGTTTTTTGGAACCTTTAACAAATATATGTATATGTTATAGAAATGGGCTTGTGGATATTCCCACATATTAGACTATGGAAACACTCAGGCTGAAAGTCGTAGTGCGACTTCAATTATTACATATGGGTTAAAAAGTCTATTGCAAAATGCCTAACACAATGGAAATTTTGCAGTAATCACTGATCACTTACATCCTTTCTACTAGGCAATAATTGCTATCACATCAACTATGATTTTACCATGACAGCTTTACAACTTTTGGATGAATGACTTTTCAAACCACTGAAGAACGATTTAGTGGTGGATTGAAACGTCATCGCAGAGGATCTGCTGACCATTTCTAGCCTCTCTAACCTCTCTACAGACTCATGAAATCAACAATACAACTTTTTCGTTGATAGCAATGTGCTGTAATTTGTACAATGCAGTTACATTGAGCCCAGTAGGAGCTGTCATAGGATGCACTGCATCTTATAAAGGGAAAAGTACAGCACCACTGGCAAGGGGGGCCCTCTACGACCGCTGCGACCCCTATAGTTACACCAGTGGCTTGTTTGGTAATTTGATGTTAACCCCTATCTACAGGATTGGGATAACTATTAGATTGGTTCGGGTCCTGCCGCTGGGGCCCCAGAATGGGACGCTGTACTCCACAGGGCCCCCTGAATAAACAGAGCATCAGGCTTGGCATGCACTCTGTCGCTCCATTCATCTCTATGAGATTGTCAGAGCTATTTCCAGTATGTCCCATAGAGATAAATGGAGCGACATGCTAAGCCTGCTGCTCTATTTATTTTGGTGGCCCTGCGATAGGACCCCCACAAATTTAATAGCTGTCCCAAATAGTGTGTATTAGATAAGGAATAGGTTTTAATTACTGGAATATCCGTTTAAGGCCTCATGCACACAACCGTATTTTTTTTCTGCATCCGATTTGCATTTTTTTCATTTTAACGTGGCTGCAAAAAATGCAGACAGCACACTGCATGCTCTCCGCATCCATATGTCTGCATGCCTATCCCACATAAAAAATAGAACACGTCCGTTTTTTTTGCAGACAAGAATAGCCATTTATACAAAGGGGCCCGCGGAAAGTGCAGGGTGCGTACTAACCACATCCGTATTTTCCTGATTCGGGATCTGCATTGTGTACATGAAGCCTAACTACAGGATGGCCCACAAACAATAGCCCACCTCCAGCGATAGTATGACAAGATGAACCAGCAAGTGGATTGTTTAATTGCCCACAACTCACAAAAGATGCTGAAAGTGGTCCCCGTTCACGTCTCTGCATCTTTGGGCACATCGGATTATGCTGGCTGATACTGCTTGCAGCTCTTCAATAGTGATGCCGCAGAAGAAAAAAGTCTGCTTTTTCCAACAAGATGGGGCAACATGCCGCACCTCACAGAACTCACTGGATGGGTTCATGAACTGTTTACGGAGGAGCAAACTGTGAGAAAGGGGCTATGGCCACCACGTTCGTCAGACTTGTCCACATGCGATTTTTATCTGTGGGGAAATTTAATCCAGAAAGTTTCCACGTACAATGATGAACGCAAGGAGAACATCATCACAAACGCCATCCGCAGCATCACAAGCAGTATCAGCCAGCATAATCCGACCTGCCCAAAGATGCATAGACCTGAACGGGGATCATATTCAGCGTCTTTTATGACTTGTGGGTAATTAAGAAAAAGCAATCCACTTGCTCATTCATCTTGTCATACTATCGCTGGAGACGACTACTTTTTCGTGGGCCACTCTGTATATCAAAATATTGTTGTAGGGACTGACCATAGGGACAGGTGCTCTATTCAAATTAAACCACCCTTAAAGGGGATAGGATAGGTCATCAGTATCTGATCGGTGGGGTTCTGACTCCCGTCACCCATACCAATCAGCAATTTGAAGAGAAAGCAGTGCTTGTACGAGCGTACCTTTTCTGCTCTGTTTACCTGCTCGGCGCAGCAATTGCAGTGGTGAACAGTGTAATTACAAGTATGACGTCCCCATTAACTTTTATGGGACAACTCTGTCTGTTCAAGTGTATAGGAAGGAGCCGTCCCATTGAAGTGAATGGGGACGCGATACTTTTAATTACAATGCTCACCACTACAATTGCTGCGGCAAGCAGGTAAACAGAGCAGAGAAGGCAGCGCTCGTATGAACACTGCTTTCTCTTCAAATCGCTGATCGGCGGGGGTGACGGGAGTCGGACCCCCGCAGATATGATATTGATGACCTATCCTGACGATAGGTCATCAAAAGTAAAAAGCGGACAACTCCTTTTAAGGAGAAATCAGAGTGGTTGTTCACCACTGGGGACTGGGGACCCCCGGCATGGCCAAACCCACTTTAGGAGTCATACTTATCTGATCCCCACCACTGGGTTCTGGCTTCATCACTCCCCTTTGGGCACCACAGGTCTCACGTCTCTTCTTTCCTTGTCAACATCCTGTTTGACACAAGTCATATGGTGGCTGCATCCATTTGTCACTGGGTCACGCGACACATAGGTGACTCCCACCGTGGGTCCAGCCACACTGCGGGATCTGCAGGAAAGGTGCCCCCCCAGACACCCATGTATAGGCTTTTGTAATTTGATGTAATTTTTAAAGTTCATACGCGGGTGTCCAAGGAGTGATGGGCTGGACATGAAGGAGCACAGGACTACAGTACAGCATTATGCGGTGCTGGGTCTGATCGCCCGGACCCTCAGTTCAAACGGATATGATTTGTCCTTATGAAATGGCAGTGACCTCATTTTAAAGAGTATTTCCGCCATTTCTCAAACTGCTCCCAATTTCACTAAGACATTTCTTAGGAGCTGAAGGCAAGTAATGTGGCTGCAGTTCCCCCAGGGATTCTCAACCAAGTTTTGCAGGGTCCAGAATGGAAAATCTGCCCAATTATGCTGTGATGCCTCCTTCCCTCTCATAACTATAATTTGATTACCTAATCAGGACTAAAAGAAAGCAGAGTAGAAGCCCTGTGGGGGTTTTACTGGTTCCCATTCGTTTTTGCAGTAACCCTACAAGAATGTATGGCTAAATATACGGCTCACACATTAGGACAACTGAAGAAAATATCTCCTTAGCTGCAAAAGTGGAAAGCACCCAGCACTCGGAAATAAAATCCAATCATTTTACTTCGGACACATAGAAAATTCAAGTTGCCAAAAATGTGCTTAGGGCTCATGCAATGTTGTGTGCACAAACACACAAGCCACTACCCAAACTGTAGTGTGAGTCTGCAATACACACCCATAGGCACTCCCTGTGCAGTACCTCCGCTAGGCACCATGTCATATTTCTTCCTTAAAAACTTTTGCACTTTTTTTTTAACCCTATTTACACAAAGATATCCCCATGCCTTATTATTCATTTAAAAGGGTTTTCCAGCAATGATGATCTTTAAAGGGCATCGGTCAGCAGTTTTGTACCTATGACACCGTCTGACCTGTTACATGTGTGCTTGGCAGCTGAAAACATCCGTGTTGGTCCCATGTACATATGTGTCCGCACTGCTGAGAAAAATTGTTTTAATATATGCAAGTGAGCGTCTAGGAGCAATGGGGGCGTTACCGTTACACCTAGAGAATTTTCTCAGCAATGCGGCACATATGAACATGGGACCAACACAGATGACTTCAGCTGCCAAGTGCACATGTAACAGGTCAGCCAGTGTCATAGGGACAAATCTGCTGACAGATGCCCTTTAAGCAAGGGCCTGCGGCCTGCCCCCTGAAACAGAAGCTTCTTACATACCTCCATCTTCTGGTCCCCATACTGTTTTCTTCTGGCAGTACTTGGACATAGTGACATGCACCGCTCCAGCCAATGGCTAGCTTTGGTGGTAACATGCTGCTTGTGGCCAGTCATTGGCTGGAGCGGTGCATGTGACTATGTCCAAGTACTGGCAGAAGAGAACAGTATGGGGACCAGAAGACAGTGACAGCATAGGCATCGTGGAGCAAGTCAGTATGAATCCTTTGTGTCAGGGGGCAGGCTGCGGGCACCCTGCAGGCAGCGTGTTATAGAGCAGGAGGAGCTGAGCAGACTGATGTATAATATTGTGGGGAAAGATTCAGTAAAACTTGTAATTTACACATGTAAACCTTGTCTCTTTCTATACTTAGGAGTCATGTGAGCGGTCCTATCAGTGATTGACAGCTTTTCTTTTATGTTTAGTTATGGAGAGCTAGCTGTCGGTTACCGAGTAAGGCTACATTCACACCTGCTTTGTTGTTTTCTGGTATTGAGATCCCGGAAAAAAACGTTTTCGTATGGTCCTCATATATTCCGAATGAAAAGAGATCCATTCAGGATGCATAAGGATGTGTTCCATTCCGGCAGCATTCCGTTTTTCAACTGGACACAAAACCGCTGCAAGCTGCGGTCATAAAAGCTGAAAAAAATGGATCCAGCTTTGAAAACAATGTAAGTCAATGGTGACGGATCAGTTTTTTATGGAACCTAAAAAAACGGATCCGTCACCCATTGACTTACAGTGTATTAGTGACGGATCGTTCTTTTCCGTTTTGATTTCACACAACCGCATCCTAACGGAACGGATGCATCCAGATGTGCAAAATTAAAACGGATCAGTTTTAATTCCGGTATCGAGATCCTCTGCTGGATCACAATACCGGAATTAACAACACAAGTGTGAAAGTAGCCTAAGACCGCCCACATGACTCCTATGTAGAGATGGGCGACTTGATTCGTACAAATCGAGTTCTTCACCTGCGATGGGCTGTCCCTGCTGCTGACGAAGCTCCTCCTGGCCGCCTGGTTGGCTGGACATTTCATCTGACCCTGACAATCTCGCACCTGTGCCACTGCTCATAGTAGTGGCGCAAGCGCAGATGTTCTGCTGCTGAAACCGAAGCAGCAACTGTGCATGAGCCTCTACACTTCTGAGTAGCGGCACATGAACAACTGCAGCTTCGAGAGCGGTTGCGGAGCCTCTACTCGGCGCAGTGTTGCAGGTGCTAGATTGTTAGAGCTAGGCGACATGTCCAAACCTGTCCATCAAGCAAAATGCATTTTGGGGGCCCATCGTACGGATAAAATCTAATATTACCTGCTCACACAGCAGCAAGATGCTACCAGATGATGGAATATGGGGGTCCCTGCAGTAACTTTGACAAGGTAGGTCCTGGGGAGAAGAGGACACTGGCAGCTTTTCTCTATACCTAGAAGTCATCTCAGCTCTGATCGTGTCTATAATAATAAACTGGGGAATTTCTATAATAATCTATCAAGTGTTTTATATGAACACCGGCTGGTTGAGGTGCTGTACATTGAATATATGTATGTAGTGCAGTAAGTCCACTGTGTTATGTGCCACTTGTGCAGCGGGTGGGAGACTAGGGGCCACCATGCTCAGGGGCCCACCGGGGGATTCACCTGTACCCCTGTGGGCCAGTCCGAGCCTGGTAATAGCTCTTTACAGTTGACAGTCATAGCTAAAATTAAGCTATCCCTCAGTTTAATTGCAAACTGCTAATCAATAGTCCTGTTGTAATGAGTGGACTGCCTTGTGTCCTATTGATAACCCGAGGCAACTAGACTATGCCGACTGTGGCTTCTAGCAAGCTCTAGTTTCTGGAACAGTCCTTTGCTGACTCTTGCCCCCAGGTTGCCAGGTGGCACCTCCTCCATTGTGCGTCCCGGCATACTTCAGCTTCCTTGGCGACTGTACTTTGTTGACAGGTCCTTACTTTGTACAGTGCGGCTGTACTGTATCAGGTTGCACTCAGGAGGTGGAGAACACATGCCCAGAAGAGGACAAAAGGCGGATTACAAGTACTAGAGCAGGTCTCTCTTATAAAATGTTCTTTATTTTCCAACATTGAAAGGCTGGATGTGAAACGTGTCTTACAATCCTAACGTTTCGAGAAAACTTTACCCCATGTTTATTCTTGAGCAGGTCCTAAGAATAGGACTTATTAGAGGCACCTCTTGAACTTGACAGGTTTTGGCTGAGGGTCTGGGTCCTGTGAGCTACAAATCCCTTCCATTGCCTGTGACACGCAGACTGAGGGCAGAGTGGACTACTCCCCCCTCCCTCCTTGCCTCATCTTTCCTCTGACTGATTGGAAGGTTGCGTATTCCTGCCCTTAGGGGTGGGAATGTTTTAGCAATGCCCGGGCATGCTGCTCCAGTGTGTGTGTGTGTGTGTGTGTCACAGATTCCTCTGGCCCTGTGCAGGACCCCATGTCTTTCTGGGAGCTTTCACAGTGCCCTTCCCTAAGGAGGGGAGAAGGAGTCGGAGCCCCTCCCAGACACTGCATCATTCCATTCCCTGGCCTTTTGTTGTGTCTCAACTTTCACTAAGGAGAAGCAAAGTTTGCAGGCTCCTTTCATTCCACTCCCTGGGACTGACAGACACAGGCATGGTCTATCCGGGGTAATTCCTCAGCTGCTTGTTCCTTGGGATTTAAGACATAACAGGGAAACATCTTGGATCGTTGAAGTCGAAGCAGATTTCTGGGCACGGGATCTTGGTGAGTAGGGATATAGTATAAGAGGCATGGGAGGCTGTGCCAGGTACCTTGGCATTACACACATGAGCTGGCTAAGAGGCTCATAGCATAAGCTATACCCTTCTACTCGTCCTAACCTTACAGACTAAGCTGTGACTTACCTGTTTCCCCGTAACATGCTCTGTATGGCTACCAGCCTGAATTCATTGGGACGTCGCCTAAAATTTTTACTAAAAATCTCTAATTGGAGGCGCAATAAGAGAAGGAAGCGGCAAGTCCTTGACTCCTAGGTGTGACACACAGGAGAAGTTTGGCCTTGGTGGTATAATGGAACATTTTATAATGTAATGAATCACTGCCGGGAGTGTGTTGGAGGCTATTGCTATGCTGATGTCATCCAGGTCATTGAGGATGATAATAAGGGAATAATGAGATGTGACTTTATTTTTGTCACGCAGATTACTGAGAAGCATAGCAAATAGATCAGTCATTTTAGGTTTTGGTTTAAAGTCCATGTTCCACCTGTGCACGAGTGTAGAACAGGCAGTAGGATAGAGTAATAATGTACACTGGAAAAGCCCATGTGTTCAGGTGCGACTGGCGTTGACTCCAGCATCCCAATCCCAGTCCATTCAATTACAGGCAAAGATGAGATACGTGATGCTGTTTGGTAAGTTCCTCGCCGGTCATAAGCATTTTTTTTTTTTTTTTTTCATTGACTAACAAAATAGTGGGCATGTATATAACGTATAGCTATGTGGAATAATTCCTCATGCACACAACCATATTTTGTATCCGTTTCCTATCCACATTTTTTGCGGATTGCGCACGGACTCACTCGTTTCTATTGGTCCTCAAAAGAAGCATCCGTATGCTGTCCGCATCCATGTGTCCTTTCCACAAAAGGAGAGAACCCACTGAAGTCATGGATATCACATGGACGTCATCTGTATGTTGCAGATCCTCATTTTGCAGACCGCAAAATACATACGGTCGTGTGCATGAGGCATAAAGCAGTGATCCTAGCATCAGATTGTGTGAAGTGGCTGATAACAGGGAACAATGGATTGTAATTCACTAAACGGGTAAGGGTACTTTCACACTAGTGTTTTTGTTTTCCGGTATTGAGTTCCGTCACAGGGGCTCAATACCGGAAAAAAAAAACTGATCAGTTTTATCCTAATGCAGGCATGCTCAACCTGCGGCCCTCCAGCTGTTGCAAAACTACAACTCCCAGCATGCCTGAACCAGCCTACAGCATGACATTGTGGGAGTTGTAGTTTTACAACAGCTGGAGGGCTGCAGGTTGAGCATGCCTGTCCTAATGCATTCCGTTCTGCAGTTTTCTCTCCGGCCAAAAATCCTGAACTCTTGCCAGAATACCAGATTCGGCATTCATTTCCATTGAAATGCATTAATACCGGATCCAGCCCCAAGTGTTCCGGCAAAACGGATCCGGTTTTGCGGTCTGCGCATGCGCAGACCTTTAAAAATTAGAAAATAAATACTGGAAAGACAGATCCGGTATTGCAATGCATTTGTGAGACGGATCCGCATCAGGATCCGTCTCACAAATGCATCTGTTTGCGTCCGGATTGCTAGATCCGGAAGGCAGTTCCTGGCAATGGAACTGCCTGCCGGAATCCTCTGCCGCAAGTGTGAAAGCCTAAGAAGAGACAGATTTCATTTCTCTTTGCTGATAAATAATGATACAATTAGTTGGCCGGGTTTGTATGACATAGTGTTATTTTAAGGCATTTTTAATCAAAATGATTATTTCTGTGATTTCCAGAGACACAAACAGCACCCAGTAGCATCCTATTATTGGACATTACCTAACTATCACGGTGCAATACTTAAACATGGTTGAACAGGACAAAATCCTCAATTTAATCTGTCACTTATAATGGGCCCTGTAATAGCTGCCATTACCTGTTACCTACCAACCTATAGAAAGGCAATAAAACGGTCGAGAAGAATAGAAAAAGATTTTCAACAAGTCTTGCAATTTCAGGTCTTCTTTTATTATACAGGACATGCCCTTTAAATCTTCCCTAGCTCTGCTTGTGTGGATTGTTTGGCATGTGATCGTTGCTTCCTGCTTGTCAGATAAGTCAACATGTACCAAGAGAATTTTGCGGTACACAATGTCCTGACACTCTTGACAACCACTGTCCCTGCGCTGCTCGAGAAGCCAACGCCATTGTGAAACGGAACTCGCCGTATAGAACAGGATGCTGAAAGCTCCGAATACTGTCACCCTACAGATTCCCGCTTCTTATATGGGAGCGTTTAACTCTTAACGTGCTCATCTTGTGCCTAGAATGGAATGGACGCTTACAAGTGAACATTCAAGGGACTAAATCATAGACTTGGAAGTAATGCAGATGAATGCAACTGAACTGATGCTACAATGGTAGAACTGCTAGACCTGATACAATGCCATTCGCATATGGCATTACTACCTAAAGGGATCCTAACCATCCCCAGTATGGCAATCAGAATAAGTTCTTGGATTATAGAGCCATCTCCCGTAATCTAGTACAGGTACCTTGATATTATGTCTTCCTAAGATTGTATTGTCTCTTATAAAGTAATTTAATGAAACAACCATTAGAGGAACCTGCTGAAGAAAGTTTCATAGGGCCTTGTTATACGGGTCAATGCCAGGCCAATAACAAATGTGGATTGCTTGTTGAAAAGAGCCCTTTACATAGCATGATGTAAAGTCAAAGGAGGATGTACAATTGTTTTTACCAGGGGCGGACACAGGCAGAAGAGGGCCCCTTGATCTTCAATAGCTCTTCAAAGAGCATCCCTTTAAAGGGGTTGTCTGGTTTCAGAGCTGAACCCGGACATATCCCCTTTTTCACCCAGGCAGCCCCTCTGAGATGAGCATTTCATGCTCCGATGCTATCCCTTGCCCTGTGCTCAATCGCACAAGGAAAGGGCTTTTTCAGTGGATCCGGTGACGCACCAGGTCTTTGCTAGGCAGAGGCTTCCGCCTAACAGTGAGCCTGGTGACGTCAGCAGCACTAATGGGCGGGCTTTAGGGCTGTCCTAGCCTGAAAAACAGGCTAGGGCAGCAATAAAACCCAACCATTAGTGCCGGTGACATCACCGGGATAACTGCTAGGCAGAAGCCTTTGCCTAGCAGTGGGAGAATGTAAACAAACAGCCCTTGCCCTGCACGATACAGCGCAGGGCAAAGGAGAGCATATATGCTTATATCAGGGGGGCTGTCTGGGTGAAAAAGGGGATATGTCCGCGTTCAGCTCTAAACCTGGACAATCCCTTTAACAATCTATTTGTTATTATGAGCCATGGAACTCATTAAAGGGGTTTTCTGGTATTTTGATATTGATGACCTTCCTTAGCATGGGTAAGCAATATCACATTGGTGGAGGTCCGACACCCCGCACCCACACTGATCAGTTGTTACCTGCCGCCCGAACTACCACTGAGAATGGAGTTGGAAGCACAGCTCCTTTTAGAGTGTTGTGGTAATGCGTTATTTATGCACCTTTTCAATGGGAGCTGCAGTAACCTGGCATGGCCACTACACTTCGAACGGAGCTGTGCTTCTTTCTGTTCCATTCTCAGTGGTAGTTCCGGCTGCAGGGAACAGCTGATCAGTGGGGGTGCGGGGTGTCGAACCCTCACCGATGTGATATTGATGACCCATCCTAAGGATAGGTCATCTGTATTGTTAGCCTGGGAACCCTTTAGATTGTTATTCTCATCTCAGCCTTTCATGGCTGAGATGAGAATAACCTTAGTAAGCGCCAGCCGGGGTGGACGGTGCGGTGGAAACAGAGGCGCACCCCTGGCTCGGCTGTTTCTGTAACTCTGTCCACCCCTGGCCAATGCTTACTAAGGTTATTTTGATGTCAGCCATGAAAGGCTGAGATGAGATTAACCCTTTAATCGAGTCTTATACATGCAATCACTGTAAAAGGGCCCATAGTCTCACTGCTCTTACAGTTAAGAATCCTCGTCTATACTGGTGCTGAAACGTCCTTTCCACTACCTGTAATTTATTTTCCTTTATAATAGTTACTTGTGTAGATATGAAGAGATGTAATGGGTGTCCCTGAGGAAGTAATTAAAGGGGCACTGCCAAGTTTGCAAGTTATCCCCTATCCCTAGTGGGGGTCTGACTGCTGAGACCCTCACCAGTCCCGAGAACTGGGGTTCCATTCCCCTGATATGATGGAGCGGTCGGTCAAGCATGTGCCATGCTGCTCCATTCAATTTTCTAGTGGACCGTTGGAAATAGCCGAGCACTGTACGCAGCTATCTCCGGCAGTCCCATACAGAATGAATGGAGCTGCAGGGCGCATGCACAACCCCTTTAATAGCTCTCCAAACAAGGAGTTGCATATTGAGTTTTCAAATATTGACTGTGGATGCTGGTCGAGCAATGGATGCATAGAGTCAATGGCCGTGTACAATGACATTGAGTATTTGCTCTTTTCCATTGACCTTTACTGTTCTTCTTAATCGTGCATAACATTAATGCATTGTGTGGTCCTCGGAGGGAAATTTTGGAAGAACACTGCTGACAGCCATTGATGTTGGCAGGGATGAGTAACCAACAATGACATAAAGAGTATAATTAGCAGCTATTCTGGATACTCCAGAGGGAAGCAATGGTTTGAATTCCCTAATAATGACATCACGGTAGTCCCATTGCGCCTGCTTTATACATGGGGCGGCCAGACACAACAGCTGGTACCTCACTCAACCATGACATCTACACCTAAACGTATCTCAGTCTTCTGACTCATTGTCATCTACAGAGGACATTTAGCATTATGAAAATTAATCTTAGAAAATCATCTGTAAAAACCTAGCAGCATATGTAATCATCACAACAAATCATCTTGGAACAATGTTCCTTATGGACTGATTGCTGTAAACTTTCCACAGGAGGACTGTCTTTCAAGGCATTGAGCTTTAACTTTTTCCGTGACCGTGAGATTGCATTGTCAGCTGGAGGGGAACTACCAGGGTAGCGGCCGCAGCAGTTGCTATGGGGTCTGACAGCTGAGGGCCAGCAATTTCCTCTGTCACTCCTCCCAGACAACAGGGCACTGCTGCTCAATGGTTTTTGACGACTGGAGGTGGACTCCACTATCTACAACTTATGCTAGTTTCACACTAGCGGCAGGCTGTTCCGGCGGGTGAACAGCCTGTCAGATCCGTCCTGCCACTAGTTCACGTGTGCCTCGGGACTTCCGCCCCGTCCCTATTGACTATAATGGGGGCGGGGGGCGGAGTTCCGGCGGAGGCACGGCAGCGCACTGCTAGAGGCAGCTGGACTAAAAGTACTGCATGTCGTACTTTTAGTCCGGCTGCCTCTCGCCGTGCGCTGCCGTGCTGCTGCCGTGACTCCGCCCCGCCCCCATTATAGTCAATGGGGACGGAGCGGCAGTCCGGGGGCACACGTGAACTAGCGGCAGGACAGATCCGACAGGCTGTTCACCCGCCGGAACAGCCTGCTGGAGTCCCCTGCCGCTAATGTGAAAGTACCCTTATAACACTGGTGCTGAGTATCTCACAGAAAGTGATGTAATTAAACCGCCTTATCAGTGACATCACTAGTCAGTTACTGTGCACGTTACCCAGTACAAGTAAACTAATTTAACAAAAGTATCCATATGCCAGATTTTACAATCCCTTGTTGTTAGAGAGAACCTCTGAAAAAGTCTCGCTTACTGGAGCCTCCAGTGATTATCTGCAATCTTCAGAGTAAGGGGGTTATGGTAGTGGGCGTAGACCCACCGTATCAACCAACATATTTGACTTTTCGCCACATCTAAGGGCGTTATAACGGCAGTCCCTTGGCATACACCCGTTAACCCCTATACATGGATCTAGACTTCACTGCAGGGGAGCCACCAGGCTGCTACCTCTTGGAGTAGTCACTATATGACTGACAGCTGACCCATAGGGTGCAGAATACTGTGGGGTCAGTCAAAAACAGTAGTTAGGGAGAGGCCGAGATGAGGGCAGGCAGAGTATATGAAACACAGAAGCAGAATACTTGCTCAGGCACCTTCCCACAGGTGGCAATCCATTGGCTGGTGCAGAACACGGTGTGTGAGCTGGCCCTTTAAATAACAGGGGAGCACACATATGCACCCTACAGGCAGAGGAAGAGGAGAGGCTTTGCTAGCAAGAAGCAGGCCACAGCCTGCATGGAGTGACAGAGCAGCCCCAGTGGTCGGACCCACCAGGAAGAAGGGGAAGATGAGAGGCGGGTCCATGCTGCCAGGACACAGGGCCCAATGCAGGGTCAACAACTTCCGATCAATGACAACACAAGTTGATTGGCACTTGTTTCGAGAGCTTTTATGCAGGCCGATCAAAAATGTATGGAGGACAAATGATTGTTACTACAATCGTTCTTCTTTCATACACTTTACATTATATTGGCAGCACATTCCCTATTTACATGGAGTGATGTGCAACCAACCAGTGGGCATTTTATGTTCTTATAAAAGATCTGATCAACCAACAAACAAGTGTTTGCTCATTTGATTAGTGAGGTACTCAAATAGGCAGATGATCGGCCAAAGGAATGTTCCTCTGAATGTTCATTCCTGATCATAGGTCCTTGCAAAAAGCCCTGAACCATGTTGAATTCCCCTACACAGATACCACCACTGGGGAAGTTAAAAGGGAAGTCCCCGTTAGAAAACTTGTTTTCTTGTATCCTATTTAATACAAGAGGGTCATCTGTTTAGGAGGACCTGCATTGTAGAGACAATCCATTGATGGGCACTGGGTAATACTTAGTTTATCCTGTCCAATTACTGTCAGGATTCCCTACAGAATACAGCTGATTGGTAGGGTCCCCAGAGCAGGATACCCAGTAATCAGCTTATTGTTAAAAGACCCTTCTAAGAAGTAGTGATTGTCCCCTTGGCACATTACATGGTGTCCATTGAAATCAGTGAGTTATCCGTGTAATGCATGGATGGGATCCAGAAAGAAAGAGAAAGAAACTCTGTGGGGCTGCTTGGCGGTTCCCTCTGTTAACTCTCCAGGCTGACCATAGTCATATCAATTTTGAATTAGTAAGGAGAACTACTATTGTTTTGATCAGTTAATATTATCCACTTATGCCATAAACAAAATTACTATTTGTAGGAGTCTTCATATGTCTATAATGCCTCATTGTCGAAATATCGCCACAAACACCTAATGATTATTAAAATGCCATTAACATATGAAAGCAAGAGTTATAAAAACGGGGGTTTTGTTTGGTGCAAATAAGTGCAGGGGTGGAAAATAGTAGATTGTGATCTACCGGTGAACCTTGAGGTGCCCATGATCCTTTTGATACCTGTTGGCCAAACCTTCAGTTGACAGGTGTCATGACTCTTCCATACACATAAATGTTCAGTTTGGCAAAGCAAGTATGTATTTTAAACGAGAGAGAGGAGAAATCTGGTCCCAGAACTGCTGAATGGGAAAACCAAAGTATCAGTATACGTATTTTTCGCTTTATAAGATGCGCTCCCCCAGGCAGCATTTTGGTGTCCGCTTCCAGAGCGGAATGGTGACTGATCGGAGGCAAACTGATGCATTCTGAGCGGATCCTTTTCCATTCAGAATGCATTAGGGCAAAACTGATCCGTTTTGGACCGCTTCTGAGAGCCCTGAACGGATCTCAGAAACAGAAAGCCAAAACACTAGTGTGAAAGTAGCCTTAAATGTCACCGATAAAGGTTATGTTTTAGGGAGGGTCATTCCTCTTTGTGATTTTGCTTATCCGGAATATTCTGGTTCCTGGTGGCAGACCAATAGGTTCTGTTTGTCACTTGAATTGTAGGTGAAATTACACTTTTTTTTTAAGCTTTTTTGTTTGTCAAGGCAACAGCAGTGGAGTCGGTGAAAAGTCACCCATAAAAAAGAACAGATACCAGAACAATGCCGGTGACTTGCTCAAGTATTTACACATCAAGGGCGTTAGGGAGTCACAGCCTGTATTATAGAAAGTTATATATCGTGAAAGCTACTTCTCTTTGTGCTCCACAGCAGCTGTAACGTAAAGGTGGCCATACATATTAGGCTATTTTCACACTATCTGGATGTCGGAACAACCTGCCAGATAGTTGTAAAGGCTTTTAATATTGACCTATCCTCAGGATAGGTCATCAATATCAGATTGGCGGTGGTCCAACACCCGGCACCCCCTCTGATCAGCTGTATGGAGAGACGAAATGAGGAATAACTACTGTGAGCAAATACCTGGCCATAATCTGTGAAGGGGGCACATATCTGTCATAACTACTGTGTGGTGACATAAAGAGGGAATAATTACTATGGGGGGGGGGGGGTATTTAGAGGACCGGGTGGGATTACCGGTAGGTGTTTAACTATGTTTCGGACAAAGTGTTAGAGGCGTGACCTAGTGCAGAAAAAATGGCGCCCACATAGTGTCCCTCTTCCTTGGGAGGTATGCATCAGTTGGCTAAATGAATTCGGCATTGTTAAATTTCACCTGACAATCGATTGCTGAAATCTGCTGTTTTGAACCACTTTAAACTAATGTTTTTTGCCACTTTAGACAGTGTTGTATAGTGCTACCGTAGAGGTGTGGGAGCCCTCTATTGTGCCTCTCATGTCTCCAACTTCATATGTAAGAAAACAGTTTATTTCTGGTGGACTCCGCATGATGACTTTAGCAGGGCTGATCGTGGAAATGGACATAAGGCAGCGGAATTCTCTATTTGCTATTATGTGTCACAAAAACCACAGATGTGTGGTGGTGATGAATAGTTTAGAACAATAGCGTTTTCACAGCAGGTAATCCAACATTATGTATATGTAGGTAAGAAAATTAAGGTAACACTACCTTAAAATATACTGTCGATCAGGTATAAGAAATTACTAACATAACATTTCCCTAATGTCCTATAAAATGTTTTGTTTAGGAAATGGAAAGAACTGAATTCAAAATTGCTTCAGCCTCCTTCAGTAGTAAAATCCTGGAAAAAAAACCTTAAAGGTTTTGTCCAGGATTAGAAAAAAAATGGCTGCTTTCTTAAAAACAAAACAAAAAAACAGCACCACTTCTGTCCACAGATTGTGTACGATATTGTAGCTCTGCCCTATTGATGCCAATAGAGCCGAGGGGAAATACCGGACACAACCCATGGGCAGGTGTGATGCTGGTTTTGGAAAATAACAGCCATTTTCTTTTAAATCCTGAACAACCCCTTAAACTTCAATAGGAGCAATGCTACAGTAACCAGCTCTTTTGACTACACAATGGACGGAGCCAGTGGCGTAACTAGAAAGGACTGAGCCCCACAACAAATTTTTGAATGGGGCCCCCATTCCCCCAGTAACTTCTTCGCCTTTCATGCAACCCCCACTCCTGTGGCTAGTAAAGATCGCTCTCTCATACCAGGCCCGGCAGCTGCTCTGTCCGTTTCCTACACTGTATATACTATCATAGTATAATACTGTCGAGGGGGCCCTGACAATAAAAATCTTTTAGTCCTCCTCCTGGGTGGGCCCCAAAGGAGCTGCTTCCCCTGTAGCTACGCCCCTGCACGGAGCGCACTAGTGTTCCAGCACCAGAGCTGATCAGCGGGTGCTGGGTGTCAGACCGCCACTTATCAGATGTTAATGGCCTATCCAGAACATAGGCCATTGATAGTAAAATCCCCCAAAACCACATTAAAGTTGTCTTACATGGGGCTGATTACAAACGCTCGTTCATGATAACTGCCCAGTGTAAATGTGCCGCCAATCACCCAATGAATGAGCAGACGCTGATGCGGAAACCAAAATCATTATTCATGGGCTGCGGATCGAGCCGTCTAAACAGCGATCAGCTGCCCAGAAACAATGACTCTGAAGGGGAAGGGCAATCACAGTAGTAATCATGGTGGTATGGGCTTTTTACTGCAGAACTCCAGAAGTCTGTAGCAGGCAGAGCATTTATTGGCGCATACGCCTAATACAAATGATATGAAAGTCGGCTGAACTTGCCAATTTCGGCAGCATCGGCTGTTGTGTCCCGATTCTTCACTGTCCAGTGTCAAGGGTTAAAAGGACTGATGTGTCGGATTTCCGTATGCTTGTACCCATAGGATATGAACTGGGGGCAGAGCAGCATATTCCCCAATTAGAAGCCGAGTGTGCCTGTATATAGGAGAGTTGGGGTCAGCCATGAGCATTGGCCGGCCGCTATCTGAAGCGTGTGGTCCGCCTGTGAGTGCCCTCCATGATAAATGACGTTGGCTTCCTTCTATAGTCACTGATTTCTTGTTGAAAAGGTGATCGCAGCACAAAGCACTGTATGTGCCGTATTTAGAAGTATTTTTTTAATCACGTTTTCAATGTTTTTTTGTGGAAGGACTGAAGGCTCTTCCAAACCACTTGGAACGAAATGATGTTATTTCTTGATCCCTCTGACAGCCGTTCCATTAATAACAATGGCAGTGACATGTTACACATGTCTAACACCTCCGTATCCTCTCCATCTTGAAGTCTGGTCACTTGTGTTCCAGATCGTAGCCAAGAATTCCCGGTAATTTCTAGTGGTGATAATCTCGGTTTATTTAAAACAACACTTTAACGAGGACCTGTCACCATTTACTGACATGTCTGTTTTAGTAACTACTTACATCCCCCATGTAATAACCATCCTGGAACATCTATTTATATCAGTCTATGTTGTGCCATTCCTCTATTATTTCTTATAGAAGTTATAGCTGTTCGCAATGAAGGTTACCAGTTGGGTGTTACCAGTTGGGGGGCAGCAGGTACCTGAGCAGTCTGACACTATCCAATCAGTGCTGCCAGTGTCAGACTGAACAGGGACACAGCCCCAACTGGTAACACCCATCTGGACCTTCACTACAAACGTATTTATTATTTATTTTATGCACTTATATAGCGCTACTATATTCCGCAGCACTTTACAGACATTAGCATCCAACTGTCCCCAATGGGGCTCACAATCTAAGGGCTTTGGAGTGTGGGAGGAAACCCACAGGGAGAACATACAAAGTCCATGCAGATGTTGTCCTTGGTCAGATTCAAACCTAGGACCCCAGCGCTGCAAGCCACCAGTGCTAACCACTGAGCCAACGTGCTGCCCACTGCTAGTAATTCAGTCATAACTTCTAGCAGGAATAATAAAGGAATGGCACACAGTCTTAGGAATAGATGCTCTTTAAACCATGTTGATCATGTTTCATACCTTCTATCAGAAGTCTAAACTTTGCAGCATGGTTTCAAACTGTCGGATCTGGTGGTATCTGTACGCTGACCATCCTGATCTTCCTTGTGCATAAATAAAATGTTAAAGCTACAGTAAACACCAATGCTTACACAGACCGAGCATTGCACGTGTGCAAGAGGTGATATTATCATGCATCATGCCAGTGTGTGCTTGGTGACAACTCTCATGATGATGTTTACATGTCAGCATTACGATCTGATGTGTATTTCTGCATCAGGAATCCCAGGCTGGACATGCTTTGGCTGCAGCAGATGATTAGCTTCATTGTCATTCAGTTTGGGTAATTCTAGGCTTTCCATGTAGAATAGATAGCAGGCTACTTACGTTCCCAGCAGATTATTGTCCGCAGTGTGAGCAAAAATCTGTGCAGACGTTTTCCATAGCACGTTGTAACATTTGTATAGGAAAGTACTGGAGGGGCTGCACGTATATCTCACCCAGACCGCCGAGATGGGTGAGGGACAAAGAATCTTTATTCCACCTCACTCCAGTATGCACACGGCCGTTGTTTGGGTCCGCATCCAAGCCGCAGTTTTTGCGGCTCGGGTGCAGACCTGTTTACTTCAATGGGGCCGCAAAAGATGCGGACAGCACTCCGTGTGCTGTCCACATCCGTTGCTCTGTTCCGTAGCCCCGCAAAAAAATATATAACATGTCCTATTCTTGTCCATTTTGCGGACAAGAATAGGAATTTCTACAATGGGCCACCCGTTCCGTTCCGAAAATTGCGGAAGGCACACGGGCGGCTTCCGTTTTTTGCGGATCCACGGTTTGCAGAGGCCATAGGCTACATGCACATGAACGTTGTTTGTTTCCGTGTCCGTTACGTTTTTTTTGTGGATAGGATGCAGACCCATTCATTTCAATGGGTCCACAAAAAACGCAGACAGCACACCGTGCGCTGTCCGCATCAGTATGTCCGTTCTGTTGCCCCGCAAAAAGATAGTGCATGTCCTATTTCTTTCTAGTTTGCTGACAAGGATAGGCATTATTACAACGGATGATCTTTTTTTTGTGGATGTGCATGTAGCCTAACCCTAAGTTCAAACGCGCTGTAAAACGCTCAACACATGAAAACCAATGCTTCCCTATGGGAATGGTTCTCACCTGGGCGTTTTACAGCGCGTACGATCGCGCTGTAAAACGCCCGACGCATAATCAAGTACTTGAGCTTCTTTGGGGCGTTTTGACGCGCGTTTGTGGCCATAGGACACTGCAGTCAATCACACAAACGCGCGTCCAACGCGCGTTTACTATTACAAAAAACGCTCATAAAAACGCGCGATCCACAGATCCGCAAAACACGGACACCGGCAATGTGCGTTCTGCATTTTGCGGACTGCACATCGCCGGCACTATAATAGAAAATGCCTAATCTTGTCCGCAATTACATGTTCTATTTTTTTTTTCGGCAACGGAATTGTGGACCCGGAAGTGCGGATGTGCGCATATCCGGATCCGGACAGCACATAGTGCGGCCCCATAGAAATGAATGGGTCTGCAATTCCGTTCCGCAAAATGTGGAACAGAATTGCGGACGTGTGAATGGACCCTTAGGCATCATGCATACGACCGTTTCATTTTTTTGCGGTCCGCAAACCGCGAATCCGCAAAAAATGGAAGCGGCCCGTGTGCCTTCCGCAATTTGCAGAACGGAACATTGTAGAAATGCCTATTCTTGTCCGCAAAATGGACAAGAATAGGACAGGTTATATTTTTTTTGCGGGGCTATGGAACGGAGCAAAGGATGCGCACATCACACGGAGTGCTGTCCTCATCTTTTGCGGCCCTATTGAACTGAATAGGTCCGCACCTGAGCCTCAAATACTGCGTCTCGGATGCGGACCAAAACAACGGTCGTGTGCATGAGGCCTTAGCCTAAGGTAATCCCAGGTGGAGGATTCATTCCTGGGGAAATAAATATGAGCAGAAATACTCCTTCAGTGTCAGAGAGCGTGGGAAGCTGGATGACCTGCTCGCTGTGTGAGCCTGATCTCCTGTGGAACCTGACACGTGTGGATGGGGCCTGACACGTGTGGCTGTTCACACAATGGAACACTTTCAAAATCGACATGTCCCATTGTTTCCAGTGGGAACGCGCTTTGCTGGTCACACGGATTCTGAGTGGAAATTGCAGCAATGTTAACCAATGTGAATTAGCCCCACTGAATGGGGCTAGTCGTGAGCAGACCCTAGGCAGTTCAGACTACAAATCCATGGCATAAATCCAAGGGTCAACCTCAGTTGTGTGAACATAGCCTTATAGTGACCATTAGTTTATTGTTACAACAACGGTCCTCAGGTTGGACACTGACCCACTAGGATTGGACAGGTCGGACCCTGATCCATTGTTCTCCCAAGAAACGAGCAGTTCCAGTGCTACCTGGTTGCCGCTTATCCTCTGGCTCTACAGCATTAGAACAAAGCTTATTTCGGCCACTGGATAAGCATGTTTGCTGAAGCTTTCAGTAATCACATATGAGTCCTCCAGACAATAGGCTGTTTGTTGTAACATTAAGGTTCGTCCTGATGAATAAACTGTAATTACTGAATTATAATGGAGCTTTCTGACTTTCAAACGTTGTGTAATATTTAATCTCCCCAGCATGGTAACCCCTTAAAGGGACAATTTACCAGAGCGGCATATAGCTGGGTAGTATATGGCTGCAGTACTCTGTTTATTGCATTATATGTTTTACATATATCACATTGTCCTCAGTTATGTGTCAGCCATAATGCCCCATTCAGTACATCAGCCACAATACCCCCTGCAATGTGTCAGCCACAGCGCCCCCTCCCTGTTGCTCGGGATCGGTGATGGCGCCATTTGTGTTTCAGGGGTGGCCGGTGTTTTTCCTTGTTGCTTGCACTGTAGCAGGCACCTAATTGCACATGCCACTGCGCAGGCAACAAGGACAAACACCAGTCCCTCCTGCCACGGCTCTACAACCAATGAACAAGAAAAGTCTACCCTTGTGGGAGTCCGAAGTGTCTCCCTATATTTTTGAGGATCTCCCAAACATTCTGTGATAGTAGACGTGATTGCTGTAAAAGTGATAGCACTGCTGAAGTCTTCTGGAGAAACCATGACCACCTTCCAGAAATCACAAGGGTTCCTTGACTAGGCTTGTGTTGATGTGGAGAAGGTCTTGTGTTGTCTATGGCGGGTCTCAGAACTGGATCTATGTATAGTAGTCATCATGGGGGTCAGACCATTCTATCCCGAGATCCTTCAGTGCCGCCTCCTTATATACTGCAATATAGTGTAAACATATTGCTACAAATAGCACATGCACAGATAGTGTTAAACCGTGTAATCCAGACGTTCGTAATTCCACTGACAAACGCAGAAATCAGTTCATATGACCATAGTTGATGGCAGGGGTGTAGGTAAAGCCTCATGGGCCCTGGTGCAAGAGTTGGGCCCCCCTTCCTTCAGTGCTTTGTGGCCAGGGGCAGGGGTGCATCTATCCTTCGTGAAGCCTGAGGCAAAAATTGAAATGCCCCCCCCCCCATACCAAATTCTTGACCTAACCCCTTCCTCCAGCCAGAGGTGTAGCTTGACCAACATGCACCTTCTATAATACTGGTGTCTTCTTATACAGCACAAGGGTCCTTGGGCCTCCTCAGGCTCCTGGTCCCGGTAGCGACTGCTACCTCTGCACCCCCTATAGCTACATCCCTGGTTGATGGATTATAGGGCTCTGGGGTCCATGTTCTGTGGGTGGATTGTGCTGATTCCAACTCGGATGTGTCATCATCATCATCACACAATAGCAGCACAGAGTCCACACATAAAAGAACCGGAGCGTCCTGTTGTATCTGACTGAACACTGCCGGCTCTGTTCTAAAGGTCACCAAGGATTGAGAGAGTCACACTGGGACCTTCAAAGTATCTCACAAGCAGTAATCAAGAAAACGTTACCTCCTTCCCCGGCCACAGAACAGTTTATAAAGGAAGGATTTTCCAAGTGCATTAACATTTATTAATACTCCAATTTTGCTCAGTGCCGTTCTGCTGGTAGATGTAATACTCATTTCACCAGGAACCAGAAGCTCGTTTCTCTGGTTTCATACTGTCTTTACTGTGTAGAGGTGACAGGTACCTCTTAAAGGGGATGTTCATTTTGTCATCTGCTCACTCTTGGCTCCCCCTAGAGGCCATCATATCTAACATCTCCCTTTTCCACTGTAAATACAGTGTTTGTTTATTACATTGCAACAGTCAATAACTCAGTTAAATTTTTAACATTTTCTTGCATAGTCTAGATGTAAGACCGCTAGTAAGCTGACTTACATCTAGCAGTGGATCCGCCGAAGTTAGGCTACTTTCACACTAGCGTTAGCAGGGTGCGGCAGACTGCTGCTTTTGTCTGGCCGCCTATCACTATGTTTGCCAGGCTACGGCCGCATCTCCAACCGTCCCCATTAAAGTAAATGGGGCCGGAGCAGACATCCGGCAGCACTCGTGGGCTAGCGTTAATACGGATCTGGCAGGCTGTTACCCTGGCGGAACAGTCTGCCAGACCCTGCTAACGCTAGTGTGAAAGTAGTCTTATGTATGAGGCTGGCGCCTCTACAGAACTCCTGCAGATCCACCGCCAGCACAGGGCTTTATTAAGATGGTGTCTAAAACGCGGGTCCTAAGAAATGTGCCCCAATAAGAATATTTTTAAAAAATAATAAAAAAAATATTAAAAAATACTAACAAAAAATGCCCAAGCCAAACAAAAGCATTGCCACGGTCGCCCCGATCACATAAAAACTTTACATATTACAAAACGACCAATACAACCTATACTACTCATTTTAATCATTTATTTTGGTATCAGTTTGCATATTTATAGAATAAGCAGCTATAGTTTGGAAAACAAATGACTTTTTATAACTAATTTGCACAAATTTCCCTAAATGAAGCTAAAAAAAAAAGAAAACAAAATGCTAAAAAAAGACATAAAAAGTCCTATGTGTCACGTAAAAACGTTACAAGCCACGTGTGCTAAATCACAAAAAAGTATTTGGTCATTGAAGGGTTAACCAATGAGCGCTTTCCTTGCTAGTAAGGCTAGGTTCACACAGGCGAGATTTCCGCGAGGGTGCAATGCGTGAGGTGAACGCATTGCACCCGCACTGAATCCGGACCCATTCATTTCTATGGGGCTGTGCACACGAGCGGTGATTTTCACACATCACTTGTGCGTTGTGTGAAAATCGCAGCAAGCTCTATTTTGTGCAATTTTCACGCAACACAGGCCCCGTTGCAAGCAAGTGCAGATGCATGGAGATGATCGGGATGGGGGGTGGGGACCCGATCATTATATTATTTTTCCCTTATAACATGGTTATAAGGGAAAATAATAGCATTCTTAATACAGAATGCATAGTAAAATAGTGATGGAGGGGTTAAAAAATAAATACAAATAATTTATCTCACCTTAATCCACTTGTTCGCGCAGCCGGCATCTCTTCTGTCATTATCTGTGAGGAAAAGGACCTGTGGTGACGTCACTGCGCTCATCACCATGGTGATGGATCATGTGACGGACCATGTGATGAGCGCTGTGACGTCACCACAGGTCCTTTTCCTCACAGATAATGACAGAAGAGATGCCGGCTGTGCGAACAAGTGGATTAAGGTGAGATAAATTATTTGTATTTATGTTTTAACCCCTCCAGCGCTATTTTACTATGCATTCTGTATTCAGAATGCTATTATTTTCCCTTATAACCATGTTGTAAGGGAAAATAATACAATCTACAGTCTA
The DNA here is from genome assembly GCF_014858855.1 of Bufo gargarizans. NCBI lineage: Eukaryota > Metazoa > Chordata > Amphibia > Anura > Bufonidae > Bufo > Bufo gargarizans. Next base: position 288,802,173 of record NC_058085.1, on the reverse strand, counting down.
CACAACCTTGAACCCAAACCCAAACTTCAGTGAAGAAGTTCGGGTCTGGGTACCACATTCAGTTTTTTATCACGAGCGTGCAAAACGCATTGCACCCGCGTGATAAAAACGGAACAACGGAACGCAATCGCAGTCAAAACTGACTGAAACTGCATACCTACTTGCGCTGTTTTGCCGCAATGCCCCTGGGACGCATCCGGAGGGAGACAAAACGTGACGCCTGTGTGAACCCAGCCTAAGGGAAACTACTTACTAGTTATGGCATGTCTTTAGTTACATCTGTGTAAAGCCTCATTCACACGTCCGTGTCCGTGCTTAAGGCCTCCTGCACACGACCGTATGTGTCCCGTTGCCTTATTGCGGACCCATTCACTTCAATGGGTCCGCAAATCCGGAGATGGGGAAATGTGCGGAACGGAAGCACAAAACGGAACCCTACGAAAGCACTATGAAGTGCTTCCGTGGGGTTTCGTCCCGTACTTCCGCTCCGCAAAAAGATAGAACATGTCCTATCTTTTTGCGGAACGGCCGGATCGCGAACAATGAATCCGCGATCCCCTGCGGCTTCCCCACGGTTGGTGTTCGTGCATTGTGGCCCGCACTTTGCAGGCCGCAGCACGGCCTAAATCTGTGCAGGAGGCCTAAATCTGTGAAAAGGTGGTCAGTGATGCCTCCCAGAAGATGCCAGTGAAGGATCAGTGTGTCCGTTTTTTGCTGTCGGTGTGTCACCCGTGTTTCACAAACACTGTGCAGCTAAAAAATGATTTTCTAAGCATCTCTTCCTAATGATCCAGGAAACATGGATGACATCTATGCTTTCAAGGAGCCATAGATGGGCGTGAACCAAAATAGAGCATGCTTCCGTGCTAAAAACACAGACCCACGTGCCCAGGTAAAAAACTGATGTGTGAATACATCAGCACACATCTGTGGAACACTGATGTGTGAATGAGGCTTTAGAAGGCTGTTCGTAGAGGCCCTGGTAAATTGCGGCCATGTATGTAGTTCATAATGGTAATCATATCTTATTTCAGTAGTCAGATTCCTTCTCGCACTCCTATGTACAGCAGAACGTTTTCAGAATATAGCACTGCTCATACCAATTATTCTGGCTAATGAATGTAATGCCAGATCTACAGTAAAGACTGACACTTACAGAAGAACAGCTGTCTGGGAAAGCTAGCGATGCCAAAATGATATACGTGCCAATCAGGATCTTTATAATCCTACTCTGCCGTGGGTACTGTGTTGATGACTATGAATTCTCAGCGGCAGATCTGCCCCTGTATCTGCCCCTGTATCAGCGCCTGATAGGTCATTTCTTTGTTATGCACATGTGTTCATTGCAGAATACAAAGGACTGTGTGAACAAGAAATCTAATGTAGTATCTTCACTGTGATAGGGATTGATTTCCAAATGTCTTGCCCCCTTTTATTCCCATCCTGCCCGCACTAAATCTAAATGTTATACCCCCTCCATTTAGAAACACAATTATCGCCTGACCATGTGCCACCGCTCTGACCGTGAAGCAGGTTCCCATTACTGGGCAGATGGTTGTGTAATATGAGTATGATATGGGGTCCCATCTGTGCCATCCCACCTTCACGTGTCGCCCCCCTCCTCCTGGCCACCGACCACTGTCATTGCTCCAGGGACACCGGCGGCAGGCTACCGGAGGGTGCCGTCTAACCACATAAAATGGACTTTGACAGCTGGACTGAATTCAGACATCTGGAAGCAACATGCGCAGCTGGAGGAGAAAGGATCCCTGTGTCTCAGGGAGTCAATGATATGAAATATTGCTGCATGATTATTCACAAATTGAACTAACTAAACCCAGACACATGACAACATCTGGGGAAGAATAGGAGCGTTACCTCTCTGCTCCATGTACGTAAGGGATGGTAATTTTAAAGTAATTATTGATATACCAGACAATGGCTTAAAGGGGTTATCCCATGAAAAATGTAAAAAAAAAAAAAAAATGAAAATCAGACATAATGACAGCCTCTTTCTAACAAAGCTAGAACCAGCCGTGTACCTCACATGGATCCGGAGATCTCCCCATTCATTGCTCTGCTAGATTTATTTCAAAGTTTCAGCTTAGGGTGTGTGTCCCTTCTCAGGGGGCATGTCCTTTCTGCTGCCGTTCATGGCAGTTGAAGGATGTTATTGAGCACGTGCTTCTGTCTCAGTGAACGGGACAGAAAATTTTGAAAAAGAGCAAACAGCAGGTGGCGCTATACAAACAGATTTCATTGGATTATTTAGAAGCTACAATACATTTTTAATTACATACAATTACAAAAGTATTAAGATTTATTTATTTTATGCATTTATATAGCGTAATAAACCGCTTTAAATAAAAATTGCCAATGCAATGTAAGTTTTACAATTTATCCTTTACCTAAAGTAAGTGTTCATATGGTACCCATACAGGGCTGTGGGGAATAGTAATAACCATGAACGGACACAGGGTGTTTACAGCAGTCAATAGTCTGATGTCCATGGACAGTCCTACAGATCCGTTATATGGTGCCTCCCCTCTTCCCATACCTTTAATTTTTACAATGCAATAAGGAGTCTCACAGAGGCACCATATGGCAGCACAGAGAATATCTGTGGGTCTGGAATGTGCTGCTTATCCAGCCTACAGATATTGATGACCTGCTTACCTCCCAACCGTCCCCAGGAGCGGAATGAAAACTTAAATTGGCCCTGGAAAAAAATACTAAAAAAAAAGAGGCCCCATGCTTTAGGTGGGTCCAAATTGACAGAAGACTGGGCAACACAAGTAGACAGAAGTAGTCGGGGACAGCAATATCATAGTGCATCACAAAATGCTACCCCAGCAGAACTGAATACCACGGTGCAGCACAAAATACCGCCACCCGACTGCAGTATTCAGTATGATTATCCTGAGGATGACAATATAGTTCAATTCACAAGGTCACCCTCAACGTTTAGTCCCATGTAAATAACATCACCAGGGGCGTACCTAGAGCATTTGGCACCCGGGGCGAACCCTTTGTTTGGGGGGGGTCGGGGTGTACCGTGTAATTAAGGTGGGGAGGGAGGGGGTGTAATTAAGGGGGGGTGTTATTAAGGGGAGAAGAGAGGGTGTAATTAAGGGGGGGGGGGTGCAGGATTTGTTCATTTTATTGATGGGGATTTTGATTTTTTTTCTTTTTGGTGCAGATGGAAAGTGACTTTTTTTAAAGGGGTGCAGCCTGCACCCCCTTAAAAAAAATCACTTTCCATCTGCACCAAAAAGAGAAAAAATCCAAATCCCCATCAATAAAATGAACAAATCCTGCACCCCCCCCCCCCTTAATTACACCCTCTCTTCTCCCCTTAATAACACCCCCCCCCTTAATTACACCCCCTCCCTCCCCACCTTAATTACACGGTACACCCCGACCCCCCCTTAATTACACAATTATTTACTTTACTCGTGTGTGTCTCACATTTATTTTGATGATGCCCGCCGTCCGGCCGTCCGACCGCTGGTATAATAGATGGATGGGATCCTTCTGATCCGTGAAGGCGGCGTCGCGGCGTCAGCGTCGTGACGTCATGTTGCGCGCCGCCCGCCGCCGCAATAATCCTTCTTCCACCGGACCGAAGCCGGCGCCTGGCGCCGAGTCGCGTCGCACGGTCGCAGCAGTGGATGGAGCCGGGGACGGGTGACTCCGGCGTCAGCACCCCCCTTGTGAGTGGCACCTGGGGCGACCCGCCCCCCCCTTGGTACGCCACTGAACATCACTCCCTCCTTCAGACCCCTTTAACATACAGTTCTGTGTAAATAACATCACTGCCTCCCCCAGCCCCCTCTGACATACAGTCCCATGTATATAACATCACTCCCTCCCACTGCTGCCATCAACATACAGTCCTGTGTAAATAACATCACTGCCTCCCCGAGCCCACTCTGACATACAGTCCTATTTAAAGGGAACCTGTCATCTGGATTTGGGGTATAGAGCTGAGGACATGGGCTGCTAGATCGCCCCTAGCACATCTGGAATACCCAGTCCCCATAGCTCTGTGTGCTTTTATTGTGTAAAAAAAAACGATTTAATACATATGCAAATTAACCTGAGATGAGTCCTGTCCCTGACTCATCTCATGTACAGGACTCATCTCAGGTTAATTTGCATATGTATCAAATCTTTTTTTTTTTTTTTTTTTTTACACAATTAAAGCACATAGAGCTATGGGGACTGGGTATTGCGGATGTGCTAGATGCCATCTAGCAACCCATGTCCTCAGCTCTATACACAAAATCCTGGTGACAGGTTCCCTTTAAATAACATCCCTCCCTTCAGCCCTAACATACAGTCCCAGTTAAATAACCACATCTCACAGCATTTCTCTGCCTCTCCCTTCACTTACCTCTCCTCATGTAGCAGATCTCACTACAGCTTCTTCTCCCAGGTCTTCTCCTCTTCACTGCCATCCTCTCCTGCACTGGTCACATGATGGTGACATCATCGTAGGTCCTTCTCAACCACTGCCTGTTTTACTGGTCACATGATCTGTGATGTTATCACAGGTCCTTCAGATCTTCCAGTGCATCAGATTCAATTGTATTGCCTCCCTGAGGACAGCAATACAGTTGTATCTAGCAGGCAGGACATTCGGGGCCTGGGACAAATCCTCAGGGGCCCAGGCCCCGAATGTTTTAGCCTAGCAGTGCCCCTGTTGTTAGGTAGCCATAACAAGGGCTCGGGCGGCCTCCTAGGCATTGGCCCACCTGGAATTTTCCCTGTCGGGTCTATGCCCAATCCGCCCCTGACCGTCCTGGATCTGGCAGGACAGTCACAGATTTCGGTGGCGGTCCAGTAACGGCTGAGGTATGTCCCGCTCTCAGCTGTCTCTGCATCCATAATGATGTAGAGACAGTTGCCTGTAATGCCGTCCTCTCCCCTCTTCACCATTCAGCTGCCGGAGCTCCGCAGCATGGACTATGTGGTCAGACATCCCTCTGTTGGGCTGTGTAGGAGGAGTGGTGTAGGCCCCGGAATCAGCCTGTGCGCTACTCCTACACAGAAAAGCAAGCACGATGTGTGCCTTGCTAGGTCACGGTGTCTCCTACCTGGGTACGGCCGGACTCCTGGCTCACTTGCAATAAATTTGAGTGTAGTGATAGTAGGAGTAATAGAGGAACTTTGCAGAATACATGATGTCCAGACCTTTAGATAAAGTTCAAACATTGCTTTATTTGAAATAACTTGCATCCAAACAGTATACAGCTTTGGTCTCTTGGTCCCAGCAGGTTTGGGCAATGATTGGCAGGAATGAGTACTTCTGCTTTAAATGTGGAGCTTGCAGGCTAAACGTCTGCTTGGTAGCTCTGTAACTGTGGCAGGATTAGCTTCTGCACCTATCTGTAGCTTCTGCTGTGTGGGGACAGACTAGCTGAGGAGGGATAGGCTTCTCCTAGGACTCTTGACTCATCTCACAGATGGATTCTCAGGGGATGCTTTCTTCCTGGAACTCTGGAGTTTGGCTGTAGTTTCTGCTTCTTCATCCAGCAGAGCTGAAGGTGCTCAGACTGGGTATATGGCCACATCTCTTGCGGAGACTTGCCCCTACTTTCTTCCCTAAGGAGAGAGTACCACTCGAAACCCTCCTTTCCCCAACAGGGGGTAAACTATATCTAGTTCTGTTTCTTCCCTCCCCTGCTGCAGAAAGAGGGACTCGCCCACCTCTCTCCAGAAGGGGGGCAGAATAGAACAGGAATGTTCCACTCTGAAGTGCCATAACATTAAAACTATCTCTGCCAATGATGTTGCCACCTGCTGATAACCAGGATAAATACATGAACCATTACATTTAACATATTTTTTTATGTATATTTCTGGAGGACATAATGTAACTTATATCAGATGACATTATAAGAGGTGCTTAGAAGATAGTACGATGACGTCATCGCTCCGACTGCACTGGCCTCTGATAGGCTTCAGGCCTAAGTATTGTTGTGATCTTGACATTGCTTCCTTCTCATTGGCCTACAAGCAAGAAGCAGAGAGGAATCGTGTTCAGATGGGAAAAAAATGCAGAATATTCAATATAACGAATATACAGTATAGCACTATATTCTAACTATTCGCGAATTCTCGAAGTGGCGATATTCGCAATAAAAATTTGCTATTCGAATATTCACGATCAACACTATATCTAATATAAAGCCCGACAACCAGGCATGGGATTCCGCCAGTTCCCTCAGGTTCTCCAGATTCGGGTGCTATGTGTGTGTAGTGTATATATGGTGTATTTATGTGTATATACAGTATGTGTACATGTGTAGTGTATATATGGTGTATTTATGTGTGTAGTGTATATACAGTATGTGTACATGTGTAGTGTATTTATGGTGTATTTATGTGTGTAGTGTATATACAGTATGTGTACATGTGTAGTGTATATATGGTGTATTTATGTGTGTAGTGTATATACAGTATGTGTACATGTGTAGTGTATTTATGGTGTATTTATGTGTGTAGTGTATATACAGTATGTGTACATGTGTAGTGTATATATGGTGTATTTATGTGTGTAGTGTATATACAGTATGTGTACATGTGTAGTGTATATATGGTGTATTTATGTGTGTAGTGTATATACAGTATGTGTACATGTGTAGTGTATTTATGGTGTATTTATGTGTGTAGTGTATATACAGTATGTGTACATGTGTAGTGTATATATGGTGTATTTATGTGTGTAGTGTATATACAGTATGTGTACATGTGTAGTGTATTTATGGTGTATTTATGTGTGTAGTGTATATACAGTATGTGTACATGTGTAGTGTATATATGGTGTATTTATGTGTGTGTAGTGTATATATGGTGTATTTATGTGTATATACAGTATGTGTACATGTGTAGTGTATTTATGGTGTATTTATGTGTGTAGTGTATATACAGTATGTGTACATGTGTAGTGTATATATGGTGTATTTATGTGTGTAGTGTATATACAGTATGTGTACATGTGTAGTGTATATATGGTGTATTTATGTGTATGTGTGTGTAGTGTATATACAGTATGTGTAGTGTATATATGGTGTATTTATGCGTGTAGTGTATATACAGTATGTGTACATGTGTAGTGTATTTATGTGTGTAGTGTATATACAGTATGTGTACATGTGTAGTGTAAATATGGTGTATTTATGTGTGTGTAGTGTATATACAGTATGTGTGTGTAGTGTATATATGGTGTATTTATGTGTGTAGTGTATATATGGTGTATTTATGTGTGTAGTGTATATACAGTATGTGTGTGTAGTGTATATATGGTGTATTTATGTGTGTAGTGTATATACAGTATGTGTACATGTGTAGTGTATATATGGTGTATTTATGTGTATGTGTGTGTAGTGTATATACAGTATGTGTACATGTGTAGTGTATATATGGTGTATTTATGTGTGTAGTGTATATACAGTATGTGTACATGTGTAGTGTATTTATGGTGTATTTATGTGTGTAGTGTATATACAGTATGTGTACATGTGTAGTGTATATATGGTGTATTTATGTGTGTAGTGTATATACAGTATGTGTACATGTGTAGTGTATTTATGGTGTATTTATGTGTGTAGTGTATATACAGTATGTGTACATGTGTAGTGTATATATGGTGTATTTATTTGTGTGTAGTGTATATACAGTATGTGTGTAGTGTATATATGGTGTATTTATGTGTATATACAGTATGTGTACATGTGTAGTGTATTTATGGTGTATTTATGTGTGTAGTGTATATACAGTATGTGTACATGTGTAGTGTATATATGGTGTATTTATGTGTATGTGTGTGTAGTGTATATACAGTATGTGTACATGTGTAGTGTATATATGGTGTATTTATGTGTGTATATACAGTATGTGTACATGTGTAGTGTATATATGGTGTATTTATGTGTGTAGTGTATATACAGTATGTGTACATGTGTAGTGTATATATGGTGTATTTATGTGTATGTGTGTGTAGTGTATATACAGTATGTGTACATGTGTAGTGTATATATGGTGTATTTATGTGTGTGGTGTATATACAGTATGTGTACATGTGTAGTGTATTTATGTGTGTAGTGTATATACAGTATGTGTACATGTGTAGTGTAAATATGGTGTATTCATGTGTGTAGTGTATATACAGTATGTGTGTAGTGTATATATGGTGTATTTATGTGTATATACAGTATGTGTACATGTGTAGTGTATTTATGGTGTATTTATGTGTGTAGTGTATATACAGTATGTGTACATGTGTAGTGTATATATGGTGTATTTATGTGTGTAGTGTATATACAGTATGTGTACATGTGTAGTGTATATATGGTGTATTTATGTGTGTAGTGTATATACAGTATGTGTACATGTGTAGTGTATATATGGTGTATTTATGTGTATGTGTGTGTAGTGTATATACAGTATGTGTACATGTGTAGTGTATATATGGTGTATTTGTGTGTAGTGTATATACAGTATGTGTACATGTGTAGTGTATTTATGTGTGTAGTGTATATACAGTATGTGTACATGTGTAGTGTAAATATGGTGTATTTATGTGTGTGTAGTGTATATACAGTATGTGTGTAGTGTATATATGGTGTATTTATGTGTATGTGTGCAGTGTATATACAGTATGTGTGTGTAGTGTATATATGGTGTATTTATGTGTGTAGTGTATATACAGTATGTGTACATGTGTAGTGTATATATGGTGTATTTATGTGTATGTGTGTGTAGTGTATATACAGTATGTGTACATGTGTAGTGTATATATGGTGTATTTATGTGTGTAGTGTATATACAGTATGTGTACATGTGTAGTGTATTTATGGTGTATTTATGTGTGTAGTGTATATACAGTATGTGTACATGTGTAGTGTATATATGGTGTATTTATGTGTGTAGTGTATATACAGTATGTGTACATGTGTAGTGTATTTATGGTGTATTTATGTGTGTAGTGTATATACAGTATGTGTACATGTGTAGTGTATATATGGTGTATTTATGTGTGTGTAGTGTATATATGGTGTATTTATGTGTATATACAGTATGTGTACATGTGTAGTGTATTTATGGTGTATTTATGTGTGTAGTGTATATACAGTATGTGTACATGTGTAGTGTATATATGGTGTATTTATGTGTGTAGTGTATATACAGTATGTGTACATGTGTAGTGTATATGGTGTATTATGTGTATGTGTGTGTAGTGTATATACAGTATGTGTAGTGTATATATGGTGTATTTATGCGTGTAGTGTATATACAGTATGTGTACATGTGTAGTGTATTATGTGTGTAGTGTATATACAGTATGTGTACATGTGTAGTGTAAATATGGTGTATTTATGTGTGTGTAGTGTATATACAGTATGTGTGTGTAGTGTATATATGGTGTATTTATGTGTGTAGTGTATATATGGTGTATTTATGTGTGTAGTGTATATACAGTATGTGTGTGTAGTGTATATATGGTGTATTTATGTGTGTAGTGTATATACAGTATGTGTACATGTGTAGTGTATATATGGTGTATTTATGTGTATGTGTGTGTAGTGTATATACAGTATGTGTACATGTGTAGTGTATATATGGTGTATTTATGTGTGTAGTGTATATACAGTATGTGTACATGTGTAGTGTATTTATGGTGTATTTATGTGTGTAGTGTATATACAGTATGTGTACATGTGTAGTGTATATATGGTGTATTTATGTGTGTAGTGTATATACAGTATGTGTACATGTGTAGTGTATTTATGGTGTATTTATGTGTGTAGTGTATATACAGTATGTGTACATGTGTAGTGTATATATGGTGTATTTATTTGTGTGTAGTGTATATACAGTATGTGTGTAGTGTATATATGGTGTATTTATGTGTATATACAGTATGTGTACATGTGTAGTGTATTTATGGTGTATTTATGTGTGTAGTGTATATACAGTATGTGTACATGTGTAGTGTATATATGGTGTATTTATGTGTATGTGTGTGTAGTGTATATACAGTATGTGTACATGTGTAGTGTATATATGGTGTATTTATGTGTGTATATACAGTATGTGTACATGTGTAGTGTATATATGGTGTATTTATGTGTGTAGTGTATATACAGTATGTGTACATGTGTAGTGTATATATGGTGTATTTATGTGTATGTGTGTGTAGTGTATATACAGTATGTGTACATGTGTAGTGTATATATGGTGTATTTATGTGTGTGGTGTATATACAGTATGTGTACATGTGTAGTGTATTTATGTGTGTAGTGTATATACAGTATGTGTACATGTGTAGTGTAAATATGGTGTATTCATGTGTGTAGTGTATATACAGTATGTGTGTAGTGTATATATGGTGTATTTATGTGTATATACAGTATGTGTACATGTGTAGTGTATTTATGGTGTATTTATGTGTGTAGTGTATATACAGTATGTGTACATGTGTAGTGTATATATGGTGTATTTATGTGTGTAGTGTATATACAGTATGTGTACATGTGTAGTGTATATATGGTGTATTTATGTGTGTAGTGTATATACAGTATGTGTACATGTGTAGTGTATATATGGTGTATTTATGTGTATGTGTGTGTAGTGTATATACAGTATGTGTACATGTGTAGTGTATATATGGTGTATTTGTGTGTAGTGTATATACAGTATGTGTACATGTGTAGTGTATTTATGTGTGTAGTGTATATACAGTATGTGTACATGTGTAGTGTAAATATGGTGTATTTATGTGTGTGTAGTGTATATACAGTATGTGTGTAGTGTATATATGGTGTATTTATGTGTATGTGTGCAGTGTATATACAGTATGTGTGTGTAGTGTATATATGGTGTATTTATGTGTGTAGTGTATATACAGTATGTGTACATGTGTAGTGTATATATGGTGTATTTATGTGTATGTGTGTGTAGTGTATATACAGTATGTGTACATGTGTAGTGTATATATGGTGTATTTATGTGTGTAGTGTATATACAGTATGTGTACATGTGTAGTGTATTTATGGTGTATTTATGTGTGTAGTGTATATACAGTATGTGTACATGTGTAGTGTATATATGGTGTATTTATGTGTGTAGTGTATATACAGTATGTGTACATGTGTAGTGTATTTATGGTGTATTTATGTGTGTAGTGTATATACAGTATGTGTACATGTGTAGTGTATATATGGTGTATTTATGTGTATGTGTGTGTAGTGTATATACAGTATGTGTACATGTGTAGTGTATATATGGTGTATTTATGTGTGTAGTGTATATACAGTATGTGTACATGTGTAGTGTATATATGGTGTATTTATGTGTGTAGTGTATATACAGTATGTGTACATGTGTAGTGTATATATGGTGTATTTATGTGTATGTGTGTGTAGTGTATATACAGTATGTGTACATGTGTAGTGTATATATGGTGTATTTATGTGTGTGTAGTGTATATACAGTATGTGTACATGTGTAGTGTATATATGGTGTATTTATGTGTGTAGTGTATATACAATATGTGTACATGTGTAGTGTATTTATGTGTGTAGTGTATATACAGTATGTGTACATGTGTAGTGTATATATGGTGTATTTATGTGTGTGTAGTGTATATACAGTATGTGTGTAGTGTATATATGGTGTATTTATGTGTATGTGTGTAGTGTATATACAGTATGTGTGTGTAGTGTATATATGGTGTATTTATGTGTATGTGTGTGTAGTGTATATACAGTATGTGTGTGTAGTGTATATATGGTGTATTTATGTGTATGTGTGTGTAGTGTATATACAGTATGTGTGTAGTGTATATATGGTGTATTTATGTGTGTAGTGTATATACAGTATGTGTGTAGTGTATATATGGTGTATTTATGTGTGTGTGTAGTGTATATACAGTATGTGTGTAGTGTATATATGGTGTATTTATGTGTGTAGTGTATATACAGTATGTGTGTAGTGTATATATGGTGTATTTATGTGTGTGTGTGTAGTGTATATACAGTATGTGTGTAGTGTATATATGGTGTATTTATGTGTATGTGTGTGTAGTGTATATACAGTATGTGTGTAGTGTATATATGGTGTATTTATGTGTGTAGTGTATATACAGTATGTGTGTAGTGTATATATGGTGTATTTATGTGTGTGTGTGTAGTGTATATACAGTATGTGTGTAGTGTATATATGGTGTATTTATGTGTATGTGTGTAGTGTATATACAGTATGTGTGTAGTGTATATATGGTGTATTTATGTGTGTGTGTGTAGTGTATATACAGTATGTGTGTAGTGTATATATGGTGTATTTATGTGTATGTGTGTGTAGTGTATATACAGTATGTGTGTAGTGTATATATGGTGTATTTATGTGTGTAGTGTATATACAGTATGTGTGTAGTGTATATATGGTGTATTTATGTGTGTGTGTGTAGTGTATATACAGTATGTGTGTAGTGTATATATGGTGTATTTATGTGTATGTGTGTAGTGTATATACAGTATGTGTGTAGTGTATATATGGTGTATGTACATGTAAACATGTGTCGTGACTCCGCGTGTTCACCGTTGAGTAGGGAGCCTGTTGTTAAAAATTTGAATCCCACCCCTGCTGACAACTATTTTAAAGGAGTATTCCAGTTGTTAGACATTATCCTCTATCCACAGGATAGGGGATTACTATTAGATCAGAAGAGGTCCTACTACTGGGTCCCCCGCATTTACGAGAACGGTGGCCCTGTACCTCCCTGTAAAGAACGGAGCAGCCGGTTGCAGATGTGTGTGGCTGCTCCATTAATTTCTATGGGAGATCCAGAGATCGCAGGGTACAGCGCTAGGACCCCTACCAATCTCATAGTGATGCCCTACTCTATTGATAGGTGATAACTTCAACCAACCAGAATACCCCTTTAAGGAAGGTTTACAGCCAAAAAGTCAGGACACTTGCCAGTTTCCGAAATGTCCAGGCAACACTGTTTATTTGCAGTGCACACCCGAGTTATGAAAACGTACATTTCTCCTTTAGTCTTGGGGTATGATCAGCAACAGAGGGATGATTGTATTTGACTCCATCTGACCTTTTAAGCAGTATCAGCAGGTTGGTGGTCTCCAATCTACTGACAGATTTCCTGGAATAAACTAGGGTATTCATTTCTGAAATAAAAATACAGTGATGTTTTTATGTTTTGCCAAATTACAGGTAAAATTTAAAGCAGAATATATTCATTTCTGTGAAATCCCTTTTTTCTGTGAATTTCAGCTTCTCCAGCTCATAATAAGATTTCTATTTCTGCCGTATGAAGCCAGAAGTCACTGTGACCTGCTATGTGACCAGTGCTGAGAGACATATGGTCCTGTTGTTAGCGGGGAATTAGAGATACTACTATCTCAGCAGGAGGGAGAAAGTGATATTGAGCTGCTTTTTTTTTTTTTTTTTTTGCAAAGAAAGGGAAGAAGCCTCCATATTGTTCTCTGTTTTGTTTGTGCCGTTACAGTTTCATCGGCCAAGATCAGTTTTCCATGCATTGTAACCGTCTCCTTTATCGACCTGGAGATAGTATGTCATTTTTTATCATGTAAGCTAATAGGTTCTATACTGGGAGAGTCTAACGCTAATAATCTGCAGAGTACTGCGCAGTCAGTAGTGCAAGACCCAAAGACATTAGAAGGTAGATGTCTAGAAAGTCAAGTTTATGCAACTTTTAGATGAGGTTTAATACAAAATGTTCATGAGCTCATGCACACGACTGTATTTATCCTCCGTTTTTAAAATGAATGGCACAATGAACCGCACAATTCAACGGCGTTATTCACTTATCCGTTTTTAGGACCAGGTCCATTTATAACATAGCCTTGAAAGTTATGCCGTATATTACTGGTGAATCCTGTATTCCTGATGTGCACAACGTTAGCACGTACCAAAAGCGGTCCAAGGATGGAGAACCCACGACAGGGTTATTGGTGGCCAAGACTCATTCATGTGCATGGGGAGTAAAGATGAGCCCATTTGGTCTGATCCCACCGAAGAGCTTCTGTAGCAGAAAAGTAAGAGTCTCTTAACGGGTCATTTATGACGCTGAAATACATCTATTTTAGGCGTATTTCTGCGATTTCTCCCCGCTCACACCAGGTCTAAAAAAGTGGACGTGGCGTGGGCAGGGATGGGCCGGTAGGCCCACCTCATTTTCCATTTTCTACTCCTGTTTCAGGCATAGAAGATGGTCTATGTGTAAGACAGCAGCGAAGCAGTCTTACATCTAGAAGCAACGGTGGATATGCTGAAGTTATGTAGAGGCTTTCTAACTTCGGCGGATCCACCGCCAGCACAGGGGTTTATTAAGACCGGTGTCTAAAACGCCGGTCTTAATAAGTGTGCCCCTTAGTTTTCATAAAACTTTTGAAATGTCATAGCAACATATCAAAGGTTTTGATCAGTGGGGGTCTGAGTGCTGAGACCCCCATGATAGCTAGAAAGAAGCGAGAGAAGAGCTCGCATATCGCGCTCTCTTGCCTCATTGCAGGAGACAGAATCGGGCCCATAGACTTTCTATCGAGTCCATCTCGCTTCCTCTCCTGCAGTGAAGAGAGCGGGGTAAGTGAGCGCTTCTCTCTCCTCATTCTAGAGATCCGTCGGGATCTCAGCAACCAGACCCCCTGCCGATAAGAACCTTTCATGTGTCACTATGACATTTCAAAAGTTTTATGAAAACTCACTGACCCTTTAACTTTTTCAGCATTTTCTGCTACAGTAGCTGTGCAGGAGTGGAAGCCAATGGGCCCGATCTCCTGCAGTGAGGAGAGACAGTGTGATATGCAAGCACTTCTCTCTCCTCGATCGGTGGGGTGTCCACACATAAGCCCCCACTGACCAAATCCCTTTGATATGTCTCAAAAGTGTAATGAATAGTCAGTGACCCTTTATTGCCATGACAGATGATGCCAGAATACACCGTGCATGGCAGCAAGCGACGTATAGGCCTGCGTAAGCGCTCAGTGGCTTGATGTGATGGCAGGTGGTCTTCATGTTGCGGTGAACAGTGTAGACCTATTCTGCCTTGTGTCAGGTATAGGCTCTCTGTCAGGTTGAGGGGATATGGAGCTTTTATTGGTACTGAAGGTAAACATGTGATTTCTATCTGAGAGCCCATTCGTGGGTTTCGTATCTCTTATCCAGTTCGAAAGCAAATGCTATAAAGTTTGGACAAGGAAGAGTTAAACAGAAGCCATTACTCCCCTCCTCTCCTTTTTCCTCTCGCCTGCGTTGCTGATGCTGCTATTGCTTTCCCCATCTTTGCTCCTGTATTTCGCGCGTAGACCGACTGCTCATCCTGCTTCCCCTACAGGAGACGTTTTCCATGAAATTCATGTGTCTGCAGGGGATGAGGACTCACAATATTCCTTTTTCCTGAGGAGCGTAACGATCCTGCCGTCTCCCCTCCCCCTATTCTTGCTTGCTTTTTCATTGTGCTGTCTGAGCAGGCAAGCATCATCACCCGGTGTGCTACAGCCATTTGCATTCAGCCAGTGAACGTGCTGAGAGCTCGAGGGATTGACCGCACTAATCACGGCGACTGAGGTGAAGAGGGAAGGAGGACAGCAATGGATTCTGTCCTGTGAAGAGGATGACTATGGCCGTTTGCATTGTGTAAACAAGACGTGCCATTCCTGCTTTTCTTGTGGCATCAACCTTGCGCTGCACGACACTGGACTGTGGATGGCGAAGGACTGACTGACGTCGTTCTCCGCTGTCATCCCCAAGACTGGATACAAGGACTGGCAGCAGGTCTCTGCTTTGCTCCTCACTGCAGGGTCCTGTCTTGCTCTGGGCCAGGCACTGCTGTTTGGGCAGTGCAGGAGGCTGGGAGCCGACCTGCAGCCTGCTGAGGATGGGAGGGACTGAGTCAGCACTGCAGCAGGGACAGGCCACAAGCCTGGCAAGTGAACCCTCTGAAAATATGTGAGTAGCTGTTCATTTCCTTAGTATTGGTATTCCCGAGATCACGATTCATGTGACCCACCTGATCATACATGTGCATTCTGCACTTTGTGACATGCCACCCTGTCCTTTACCTACAAAATATGACATTCATCAGGTATTGTTACGTTAACCCTTCACCCAATAACCATTAATCCATAAATCCTTGTTGCTTTGCTTCTCTATGCTTTGACATCTCTGGTGCTGGTTATCCTCTTGGACTAAGACAAACCTGTGCGCTGCACTTAGTCCCCAGAGACTGTAATGAACTCAGGAGTCGGACCCTATAAAAAAAAAAATGTGTAAATCGTCCAAAAACGTAAAAATAATATGACTGCATTAATGATCAAAATGCTTATCCATGAGAAGTCTGATGGTAGGACACCATACGTGAACACGTCCTAGATACGTGGGGTCAGATATTGTTGAGATAACACCATACACATACAAATTTTATTACTAAGGTAGATAACCTTAGTAATAACCATTTTCTACTCCAAAAATGTAATCTTTCCTTCATCATAGACCTAGCATTGCACGAAGATAGAAATTAACCATATTCAACTCAAGAGACCTGATGTTTCCTTCATCATACACCTAGAACTAGATGAAGATAGACATTAACCATTTTCTACTCAAGAGACCTGATCTTTCCTTCATCATACACCTAGAACTAGATGAAGATAGACATTAACCATTTTCTACTCAAGAGACCTGATCTTTCCTTCATCATAGACCTAGAACTGCACGAAGATAGACATTAAGCATTTCTACTCAAGAGACATGATCTTTCCTTTATCATAGACCTAGAACTACACGAAGATAGACATTAAGCATTTCTACTCAAGAGACCTGATCTTTCCTTCATCATACACCTAGAACAACACGAAGATAGACATTATAACTTAAGTGGTCAGCTCTAAGCACCTGTCTGCTTTCCTGTCTAGAATAAATGATTCACGTCATGTTCCTCGCTGTTTGCCACATTTCACTGTATTACTTCCTCTGGTTGACCTAAACCCTGGCTTCTATAGAATTTCCAAAAAAACAAACCTACAGCTGCTACGCCTGAGACCGACTGGTGCCTGTCACCATCTATTACCCAGTGAATCTTAGCTTAGCTGCTGTTTACGTCCATTGTCAAAATGATTTCTCGTCCATGAAAACACCTATTCTGTTTTAGTGCAAGACTCCATGGAAAATGTCTCTAATAAGCATCAAGCAGCTGCCCCAGGCGGCATTGCGCCATTGAAGCTTTGCTGTGTCCTCATTTATTTTGCCACGTTCATTATGTGCCAGTACAACTCGCTCCCTGCTATTCTACCTCACAATCCTTTCAACCAAAATTAGCCTTTTGAGGGACATCAGGCAGTCTTCCTGTCATGTTCAGGAATGTGTCTCATCGTCGCCTGGTCATGGCAAAGGACGGCAGCATACGTCCCCTTTAGCATGTGGAGTGGGTGAAAATTTTAACATCTATGATTTTTATTTTATTTTTTTAGCATCTGCCAACATATTCACAATTTTAGGCAGTGAGAAGCAGAGGAGAAAGAACAAAAGCCATACAAATATAGGGTGAACACAAAGCGAACGAAACGTGTGCAGACGGTGGAATAAAACATGGCTCCATCACAGGCAGCAGTGTTTACCCCTGTGTGACGTTGCCACATATAGCAGAATTTTTATTATTTCTACATGTATTATTTTACGGTGTGGTCTAAATTTAGGGATCTTCTCATGATCTTCCATTTTCCATATCATATGTGACTGAGAAGATGCATTACCAACCAGTTTTAGCATTTGGGTGTTTGATCCTCAGATATGTCACACGAATCCTTAGGTATTTTTGGTACCAGTTATTTGTGCTTTGGATACAGACATTTGTCATAGAGTATGAACACCTATTTGGGCAATATTTTATGATCATATTTTATTCAATTGGTTTTTATTAAACGTTTTCAGCTGTTTTTGTCCTACAGGGTTAAGTTTCAGTGTATCTGCAGACCCATTTGGTTTTAGGCTAGGTCTACACGACGACATGTGTCGCTCGACAATAAGTCGCGTGACACATAGGGCACAACTACACTGCAACATTTGTAGCATAACAAATGTCGTCATGTAGACCTAGCCTTATACTTGGTTTGATAAGAATTTTGCTATACCCAGTGTTTATGAGCTGTCAGATGTTTAGAGATAAGCCGTGAGAACAGCAGCATAACTACAGTGCCTTGCAAAAGTATTCACCCCCTTTACTTTTTTCGTATATTGGTACATTACAGCCTTAAGTTCAATGTTTTGTTAATCTGAATCTTATGTGATGGATCAGAACACAATAGTCTAACTTGGTGAAATGAAATGAGAAAAATATATAAATAAAAATATTGTTCAGAAATAGAAAACAGAAAATTGTCATGTGCGTATGTATTAACCCCCTTTGTTAGGAAGCCCATAAAAAGCTCTGGTGCAACCAATTACTTTCAGAAGTCACATCATTAGTGAAATGATGTCCACCTGTGTGCAATCTAAGTGTCACATGATCTGTCATTACATATACACACCTTTTTTGAAAGGCCCCAGAGGCTGCAACACCTAAGCAAGAGGCATCACCAACCAAACACTGCCATGAAGACCAAGGAACTCTCCAAACAAGTAAGGGACAATGTTGTTGAGAAGTACAAGTCAGGGTTAGGTTATAAAAAAAATATCCAAATCTTTGATGATCCCCAGGAGCACCATCAAATCTATCATAACCAAATGGAAAGAACATGTCACAACAGCAAACCTGCCAAGAGACGGCCGCCCACCAAAACTCATGGAACGGGCAAGGAGGGCATTAATCAGAGAGGCAGCACAGGGTCCTAAGGTAACCCTGGAGGAGCTGCAGAGTTCTACAGCAGAGACTGGGGTATCTGTACATAGGACGACAATAAGCCGTACGCTCCATAGAGTTGGGTTTTATGGCAGAGTGGCCAGAAGAAAGCCATTACTTTCAGCAAAAAACAAAAAGGCACATTGTGAGTTTGCAAAAAGGTATGTGGGAGACTCCCAAAATGTATGGAGGAAGGTGCTCTGGTTTGATGAGACTAAGGCCTTATGCACATGACCGTTGTTGTGGTCCGTATCCGAGCCGCAGTTTTTGCGGCTCGGATGTGGACCAATTCACTTCAATGGGGCCGCAAAAGATGCGGACAGCACTCCGTGTGCTGTCCGCATCCATTGCTCTGTTCCGTGGCCCCGCAAAAAAATATAGCATGTCCTATTCTTGTCCGTTTTGCAGACCAAAATAGGCATTTCTACAATGGGCCGCCTGTTCCGTTTCACAAATTGCGGAAGGCACACGGGCGGCTTCCGTTTCTTTGCGCATCCGTGGTTTGCGGACCGCAAAAAACGGAACGGTCGTGTGCATGAGGCCTAAAATTGAACTTTATGTCCATTAAAGAAAACGCTATGTCTGGCGCAAACCCAACCCATCATATCACCCAAAGAACACTCACAGTAAAACATGGTGGTGGCAGCATCATGCTGTGGGGATGGGACTGAGAAACTGGTCAGAGTTGAGGGAAAGATGGACGGTGCTAAATACAGAGATAAAGCTGGAGCAGTTTTACAAGGAGGAATGGGCAGAAATCCCAGTGGTAAGATGTGGCAAGCTCATAGAGACTTATCCAAGGCGACTTGGAGCTGTGATTGCCGCAAAAGGTGGCTCTACAAAGTATTCACTTTAGGGGGGTGAATAGTTATGCACATTGACTTTTTCTGTTATTTTGTCCTATTTGTTGTTTGCCTCACAATAAAAAATAAATAAAAAATTCATAGTTGTGGGCATGTTCTGCAAATTAAATGATGCAAATCCTCCAACAATCCATGTTAATTTCAGGTTGTGAGGCACCAAAATACGAAAAAAGTAAAGGGGGTAAATACTTTTTCAAGGCACTGTAAGTGTAAAACGTCTTCAGATAGACTGAAAGGACCTATGACACTGGCTGACCTGTTACATGTGCGCTTGGCCGCTGAAGACATATGTGTTGGTCCCATGTTCAGATGTGCCTGCATTACTGAGAAAAATGAACTTTTAATGAGCCTCTAGGAGCAACGGGGGCGTTGCCGTTACTCCTAGAGATTCTGCCCTCTCTGCCACTCCCATGCCTTCTGCACTTTGATTGACTTTAGGAGAAGTCAGGACCAGGTGTGTTCACGTTTACACTGCCCGGTCCTGTCAAAGTGCAGAGGCTGCAGAAGTTTCAGAAACACCAAAGCCTCCAGGTGTAATGGCAACGCCCCCGTTGCTCTTAGAAGCTCATTTGCATATATTAAAACATCCTTTTTCTCAGCAATGCGGACACATATGAACATGGGACCAACACAGATGCCTTCAGCTGCCAAGCGCACATGTACCAGGTCAGCCAGTGTCATAGGTACAAATTTGCTGACAGAGGCCCTTGAAACTCAGCCCTGTAGGACAAAAACTGCAGAACATTTTTAACACAATTGAAATTTTTTATTAATTTTTTTGCCCCAAAAGATTAAAATGCAATCATAAAATAATTGCCCCTGAGGTATTCATGGCCATTAAGGCTATGTTCACCTTGCATTTTTGGTTACTGTTTAACCACATACTCCGGGCCAATGTAAATGTACTATATTTAACTGAACTGGACGGGATGGACTTCTATAGCCTGCTACGCTGGTCCAGACACTCTTTTTGCAGTATACTAACGTATACCTCCCTCTGTCTGACTAATCGGTCCCCATTGACGTGTTTACCGTTTTCAGGCTGAAAGCAGAATAGCATGTATTTGCAAGAATTTTATAGACTTAAAAGCTATTCCAACCACTTCCCTTAGTATAAGCTGCATATGGTTAACAGAACTCCCATGCCGATCAATCTCTTGGCCTCCATCAGGGTTTGACTGCTCGGCCACAAGGATGATGCGTTGAACTCAACATGTGACTGATCAGGATCCTGATCAGTCTGAAAAATTCCTGATCAGTCAGAAAACATGACATGCGTTTGCATACAGTTCAGGCAATGGAACTGCCTGCCGGAATCAAACAACGCAAGTGTGAAAGTACCCTAACAGTTTGTATTAAAGGTCCAGATGGGGGCTTACCAGTTGGGGGGGTGTCCTTTCACAGTCTGACAGTGGCCAATCACTGCTGCGATAGCCAAGCTGTGCAGGGACACACTCCCAGCTGGTAACACCCATATGTACCTTCACTGCAGACTGCAAGTAATTAATTCTTGACTTTTAAAAGGAATAATAAAGGATTGGCACATCAGAATTATCATTACATAATAGAGGGGCCTGTTCCAGGGTAATTAGTTGTAAGAAACTGCAAAGGGCTCTCCTGGAACATATAAGGACCTGTTGCAGAAGTTTAGGCAGCCCCTGAAAGCAACCTCATTTTTATCTTTGCCCCCCCCCCCCCCCCCCCCCCATTCCTTTACATAGACCACTGTGCACATGTAAACTATAGTCCTGCATATGGCTGTCCTGTACTCTGGGAGTGATCTTGATGAATTGCAGATAGTAAAGCCTATACAGCAGTTTCTTGTACGATACTTTACGGGACGATAACTTTTACTGGACAAGGTTTCAATAACTATTCGTTTTTTGGATCAATGTCTATGATGTGCTGTCGTACATTGTTCGTAGTCTGTCTCTTATTGCACTCTCTGTCTCCCACATCACCCACCTCCCGGCCGTTTTCCTTTCCTTTGATATCCCAGCTGCTGTTCCAGGCATGCCTTTTATCATTTTCATTCAAAGCAAGGGACTGCTTTATCCCTTCAGGGTGTGTAATCCGACTCTGCTTAAAGGGTTAATCCAGTTTTTTGTACTCATTTATTTATATAATAGGAAATCATACAATTTTCTAATATACTTGTTTTTAAAATTCTGCATACATACCTTCCTTATATCTGGCAGTTGACCTCTATATGCAGTAGAATGGTATAGTCCATGTATCAGTCCTATGTAATGTGTCCATGGCCTAACTGAAATATGGTATCAGTCATGTGACACCCTACATATCATGTAATTTCTGCCATTCAATAAGGAACAGTGTTAGATGAAATACATGTGCTGGGCCGGCACACAGAACACATCCATGTGGTAATTAAATAGAACTAGTGTTGGAATAATGATTGTTATTGTGGTTATTACAGTAAATACATGACTTTGTCTATTTACGTGTCAGCCTGTCTCTAGGTGCTTTGTAAAATGGCCACCTGTCTCTAGGTGATGTTGTCATAATAAAGGGAATGTTTCCTGCCGTTTTATTTTTTTATATGTTTTATTTTTCAAAAAAGAAGTAGATATCAACAATCTTCCATTTCAATATCACCCGACAACAAAGTGGAAATACAATAATGAAATCATATCATTTTATACTTAATTTCCCCCCCACCCCCACCCCCAATGTTTCCTGCTGTTTAAATCACTTTCTTTTATATATTTAACATATTTTTAGAGCATTTTTTATGATGTTTTAGATTTTTCATGTATTCCATATATTTAAACAAAAAGGATAAAATCCTGGCCACTATGTCTAATAATTGGTGCCACTTCTTGGTTTATGCAGATCACTTTACTGCAGTTACTAGCTTATCTGTCATTCTAATTCTGCCTGTAATGATATCACCTCTGTGTATAGATAAGACAGGATCCAGCATTCACAGCAGGTGATTGTCAAAGCTTATCTATTCTTCCCTTGTACAATGACCTCTGCACAGGGCACAGAGCATGCTGAGAAAACTCTCCCGTGGAAGTCAATGAGGTCCCGTCCAGACCATTGTGTCTATGGCCCACTGCGTATGTTCTTCTGTTTAATACCCTACTATCCACCAGTCAGTTAACTGAAAGCCAGGTCTCGTGATACTTGTAAGGGTCACATGACGGCTCACATGCCTAGCGCCATGTTTAGTCCTATCCAGCTCTCCTATGGATGCATTTTACAGGATTAAAATGGGGCGTACCATTTTTCTTTCTTTAGGGAGAGGCTACTGAATGGATATAATAAAGGTCTGTGAGCAGAATTTTAAGTAGATATATAGGTACTGTATATTACAAAATTCTTTAACATTCTTTTCTCTAAATAAATATAATAATTAAAACAGGAATACCCTTTAATTTGTATTCTAAATGTACGTTTATTAATGGTAAAATAATGTGTTATCCAAGATTATATCTTGAATATTTTATCTAACAGGTGTCTGTGTTCCTATCTAACAGGTGTGTTTTTCCTGTCTCCTGCTGCTACGTCTGTGTGTATGTCCAAACTTCTTTATATTATATTCATCTTTGGGGTTGTTTCTTTATTGTACTAAACAAAATCCCCCAAATTTGGTTGGAGTCCTGTTTTTTTTGCAGATGCAGAGTTTCAAATCCCCTACAGAGACATTAAAGCATAATGTTCTGTCTGCTTTAGTCCTCACTAGAGAAACATTAGTCACTTTCGGTATACTGCCTTATCATTGAATGCCATGTGTATAACTAACTGTACACAGTTCCTCCTGTGCTCCCTCTAGTGATGACTTCATGCAGACAGAATCCCATTAGCTGCCTCTCGGAGTAGGGAATTTGTAGTATCATAAATACAGTATATGATACAGTACAATAAAATATATGTCCTTTGGTACGTTTCTTCCGAGATAAGGGGCACAAGATGACCTGTTTTAAAAAAAAAACAAATGAAAAAAACTAACACAAAAAGAGTTTTGTTCCAAAGCTAGTCATCTTGCACCACTCATCTCAGGATGTGTCGTACCAGGAGGAAAGCTATGGAAGGACACATCTCCATGGAGCTGGGAGCACTAACAAGGAGCGTTCAGAGATTTATCAGCACAAAGTTTAGAAACTGTTTAGACTGAAAGAAACTAAAACGGTATCCAAGGGTAGACATTCACCTTAACGATGACCATTCCCATCACAGACAATGGGGACATATCGCTAGGATATTTTCGGCGGCCCCATAGAAATGAATGGAGGGCGGCTGCGCATGCGCAGTGCTCTCTCCTTCACTTTCGGGACTCCGTTCTCAATATAGGTGTAGGTCCCACCGCTATAAGACAATGGGGGCATATCCTAGCAATATTTAAAGGAACTGTCCTGTGCTATTTAACATTTAAAAGGGATGTTCCACAACTAAAGGGGTTGTCTGTTGGGCAAAAAAAATAAAAGAAGTATTACTTACCCATTTATTCCCCTGCTGTTACAGTGTGGCTGCTATGTTCCTCCCCATCATTCCCTGATGTGCCTGCATAACCATGTGACCGATGCAGCCATGCACTGGCTTCAGTGGTATATGGTATGAAACCGAGTAAACAGAGACTGACGCTGGAATGGCAAGAGAATACATTTATGATTCTTCTTTTATCGTATTCCCCTGCCCTTGACAATTTTACCCAACTTGGACAACCCCTTTAAATATTACATTTCTTTATTAGATTAAGCAAAATATAGAGGGGGGGGGGGGCGTTTATTGAGAACAACGTTTCATGAGCTGGTCTTAATCTATACCCCATGGGCATCAGGTCTGCCACAATTATTAAGAGGAACAGGTCTCTCAATAATTTTGGCACACCTGTGTAGGTCCGTGTGCCAGAACTTAAATTTACAACAACAGGGGGGCTGGTATAGATTGCAGGTATAATCTGCGCCAGTTTCTCGGAGTAGATTATAATAAATGTGTTGGGCTGGCTATTTCTGCCCACGTGACTTTTTGATGTTAGAATTGGGATAGCGTAATGATAAATGCCTCCCCCTTTTTAATCCAGTCTAGATATTGGGTAGACATTCTGAGAAGGAAGGAAAAATGCACCTGGGGTTGGGCATATAGAGAGAAACCTGTGAATCAAGCCAAATTGAGCAGAGAGAAGCTGGAAGAGAGCCACCCAGCAGAGTCAGCAGGCTCTTCTCCCTTTGCCAAACTCATTCTTAGGTTTCATAATCAATATGGAGCCTGTCAGTATTTGATGCTGACTGTTGTTAGGACAACATGAATCTACTGACAGGTTCCCTTTGAACTTTATTTACATCCAGAGCATTGGTGGACATCAATGTGTGAAAACTCACATGTATGGGCTCCTTGATTGTACATAGGGTATGTCCACCCAATACATATTTGTGATAATACAGAAGCTAACCTGACTGAAACTCATTTCTGATGTCATAGAAGCTGACAGTCCATTTTTACTGACTGGAATTCAATTGTGACGCTTTACCTCACGCAGACTGTGATGTCACAACAGCTTACCTGACTGAAACCCACTTGTGAGGTCACAGCATCTTACTTGACTTTTGATGTCACAACAGCTTACCTGACTGAAACCCACTTGTGATGTCACAACAGCTTACCTGACTATAAACCACTTGTGATGTCACAACAGCTTACCTGACTGTAACCCACTTGTGTTGTGACCTCACAAGTGGGTTTCAGTTATGTAAGCCTCCTTTCACATCACCGTTCCTCCTTTCCGTTCTCCAGCTCTGTTGAGGACCCCATTATAGTCTATGGGATCTTAAGGCTCCGTTACGCTCAGTTAGGTCTCAGTTATCTGCAGAATCCATCCTTTCCGCTCCCGTGCTCCTTAACGGAACCGGAGAACGGAAAAGAGAAACGGTGATGTGAAAGGAGCCTTACATAACTGAAACCCACTTGTGAGGTCACAGCATCTTACCTGACTTTTGATGTCACAATACCTTACCTGACTGAAACCCACTTGTGATGTCACAGTGGCTTACAAACAGAACCCCAACTATGATGTCACAACAGCTTACCTGAGAGAACTCCACTTATTATGTCATAGCAGCTTAACCGACTGAAACCCACTTGTGATGTCACAACAGCTTACATTGACTAAAACCTACATTTGATGTCACCTCAGCTTACTTGACTGAAGCCCACTTGTGATGTCACAGAAGCTTACATGACGGAAGCCCACTTGTGATGTCACATTATCCTATTGAAACCCATCCAATGATGTCTCAACAAACTGCCTGGCAGAAACAAATTTGTGATGTCATAACTGCTTACCTTAACTGCTTAGTAACTCTGTGCACCCTTGGTCCTTTTACTTTCTCTGCCGGACTCTCCCTCTCCTTCTTGGTTTACAGGGGCAGGTACTTTTTCTCCAGAATGAAGCAATGGATTGCACAAGATATAATGCTTGGCTGAACGTGAATTTCCTTGTGACAGACTCCATTTAAGGAGTTTAAAAAAAAAAATCATAAACTGTCAGAAATAACAAAGAAGCTATACTTATCTCCCCTGATCCCCACCACTGCTGTGGTCCCCGCTGCTCTCCACTTCCTGTGCTGGTTTGACGACCCATGAAAAGCCTGCTCAGCCAAACATTAGCTTTAGTGGTGACCCACCTCAGTCTGTGACAGGCTGAACTGACTTTTTCTGGCATTTCCAGTGTTTCATACCAGGACAGGAAGTGGATAGCAGTATCAGAACAGCATTGGTGGAGGATCGATGGAGGTGAGTAAGGCTTCTTTGTTAGGTATAACAGTTTCTAACCATTTTTTAAATAAGATTTTCCCTCAAAACCCATTTAACATGTTGGCAGACAGGGATTTCATGCTGTAAGAAATGGTGAAGCTAGGTGTCACGGAAGGTGTACAAAAAACTAGAAGACACAAAATGAAGATCCGACTGACTGGATCCAAAACTAAGGAACCAAAGGGAAAGCCCTGCAACAGACCTGGCTCTCTCCCTAACTGCTCAGCCTATGCAAAAATCTCAATGGTAGATGATCGCATATCCTCGTTCCTTGACTGTATAACACCTGAACACCCTATAATAGTGAGGGGACACGACCACCGGCTCCCTACACTTGATACGGAGGGAGTCAGGGTCACCTGGGATCCAGCAAACAGGAAAACACAAATGAATGAACAAAACTTATCTGTAGAAGACTCAGTAGTAGCATCCAGCATGCACACACTCCAGGAAGTTGTATAAACCGCAAAGTGATGCAGTATGGGAAGGGATTTAAAGGGATGCAATCAGTGCAACTACATGACAGCTGAGAGAGGCTAACGAGATGAGAAAACGAAAGCAAAACAAAAGGAACCTCAAGCAGGAGGTTCTGAAGAATGTCTGACAGAGCTTCTCAGATGTCTGGTGGTGACACTAGGAGCCTGACATTTTCTTTGATGATTGTCACTTTGCTTACACAATGGTTAATGACGTGGGATGTATTGCTCCTCATCTTGTACTCTATGAATGTAGGTCTTTGGACCATGAAAATGCATTTAGTAATTCTTCAATGCTGATTACAAACATTTATGCAGGCAAAGCCACAAAGTGGACTTAGTCCTTGCATGTCTATGACTATCACTAACCACTATGACTAATATTCTTCTGCCGGGGGTTTACACAAAAAATTTGTGTTACCAGCTGCCTGTTAACTACATATTGTAATAAAGATGGGTCTTATCTAGAGGATGCATATTCTGTAAGCAATGGCAGTGCTGTACAGTGCAGTGTTATCTCTGCTACGATTATAATGAATGAGACAGTCACTGACATTTTGAATTATCTATATATATATACACAGGGGTGTTTGAAAGTTTGTTAACCTTTTCAGAATTTTTTATATTTCTGTAAAAATATGACCTAAAACTACATCAGATTTTCACACAAGTCCGACAAAATGATAAAGATAACCAAATTAAGCAAATGAGTCAATAATATTAGACCTGGTAATTTATTTATCCAATATCACGTCACGTCTAGCAAAAATATGTGAACTTTTAGTATTACCAGATCATTTGAAGAGTAAATTAGAGCCAGGTGTTTTCAATAAATGGGATGAACTTTCAATGGCCTTTCTCACATTAGCTAATGTTAATGTTCATGAGTCCACCATCAGGAGTACACTGAAAAACAATAGAGTGTGTGGCAGGATTGCAAGGAGAAGACGCCGCTCTCCAAAAAGAACATTGCTGCCCGTCTGCAGTTTATTAAAGATCACTTGGACAAGTCAGAAGGCTATTGGACTGATGTTTTGTGGACAGATGAGACCAAAAGGGAACTTTTTGGTTTAAATGAGAAGAGTTATGTTTGGAGAAAGGAAAACTGCATTCCTGCATAAAAACCTCTTACCATCTGTGAAACATGGTAGTGGCAGTATCATGGTTTAGGCATGTTTTGCTGCATTTGGGCCAGGATGGCTTGCCATCATTGATGAAACAATTATTCTACCAGCAAATTCTAAAGGTCAAGAGATTGTGGGTAATGAAGCATGAGAAGGACCCTAAGCCCAGACTTTATTCTACAAAACAATGGTTAAACAAATAATAAAGGTAAAGTTTTGGAATGGCCAACTCAAAGTCCTGACCTTAATCCAATAGAAATGTTGTGGAAGGACCTGAAGCGAGCAGTTCATGGGAGGAAACCCAGCAACGTAACAGTTGAAGCTGTTTTGTACAGAAGAATGGGCTAAAATTCCTCCAAGCTGATGTGCAGTACTAATCAACAATTATTGGAAACATTTTGTTGCAGTTACTGCTGCATAAATGAGTCACAACAGATACAGAAAGCAAAGGTACTTTTCATGTTCACAAACACTTGATATTTTTGACTCATTTGTTTGACTTGGTTCTCTTTTCCTAATTGTGAGATAATCCAATATAGGTTAGATTATGCCGAAATATATTAAATTGCAACGTAAACATGCTTTAGAAATAGAAGTGTTAATAGTTTATTAACAAAATGTAAAGTGAACAAACAAAAGAGAAATCTCAATCCAATCAATATTTGGTGTGACCTCCCTTTGCCTTCAAAACAGCATCATTTCTTCTAGGTATACTTATACACAGTTTATGAAGGAACTCTACAGGGAGGTTGTTCCAAACATCTTGGAGAACTAACCACAGATCTTCTGTGGCTGTAGGCTTGCTCAAATCTTTCTGTCTCTTGATGTAATCCCAGACAGGCTGGATAATGTTGAGATCAGGGCTCTTTGGGTCCCATATAATCACTTCCAGGACTCTTTGTTTTTATTTATGCTGAAGCTAGGTTTTAATGACATTAGTTGTATGTTTGGGGTCGTTGTTCTGCTGCAGAATAAATTTAGAGCCAATCAGTTGCCTCCCTGATGGTACTGCATATTATATACATATCTGCTTGTATTTCTCCCTGGCAAGCATATGGATTTCTGCAAGCCCCATTCAGGTGAAAAGGACAGTCAGGAAACCTTTCTGCAGCAAATCTTCCATGTGTGAAGTCACCCTAATTGTGTTGTCGAGGAGGGCTGACACAACATTCCCCTCCATACCATACATTGCATTATGCTGTGTCACAATACATCCTCATCTACTTCGTAATGTGTCTGGTATTAGTTACCTTCATGTTCCTACACACTTTTAGCCTCTTGCTTGTGTACCTGAGGATGATTCCGGTAACTGTACATTACTGCTATGTCTAGTGATGGCTCACCTCAGCTACCTTCTCTTTTTTTACTGCCGCCATATAGACATTTAATTGGCTTTCTGTGTTGCTATTTCTTGATTGTGGAAGCTTTTTACTAAAGCGTCTTCTTAGCTTCTTACCTGCAGGAGATTAAGCTTCATTAACACATGGACATTCCCTTAAAGGAGAACTAAAGCCAGAATCCAAACACAAAAAAAGAACAACCAACAGAACATACTGTAACATAATCTCCTATGTGTTGTTGTTATATTCTCAGATATCACAATTGCAGACCATGAAAAATAAACTAGTAAAGCAATGTGCTGTTCTCTCAGGCTGCAGTCATGTCTACTATCCCTTCTTCTCCCACTCTCATGCTAGTGCATGTAAGCCAGGAAGTGTTGGAGGTGGGGGCCAGGTTTAGTGTGAATTACTTTTTTATACATGGCGAGTGTTGCCATTTAGTTGGAAGGAATCTTCTAGTGACTAATAGTACAAAATAGATTTGGTTGCAGAATACTAAATCTCCCCAATCCTAAATAGTGCCATAGTGAGGCAATCTTGCCTTTCAGGATCCTGTGAAAGCTTAGTTACCACTATTTGGAGTTTGTAATAAACCACAGAATGCTAAATCTATTTTCCAAGATAAATCCCTTCCCCACTCAAATATATACAAATTTAACCTAGACGATGGTTTGTAGCGACAGTCAGTGAGAGAAAATGCCTGTTCAGATATATTAAACGGCTTTAGGCAGATGTAATACAGAGTCGTAATGTATGTTCTTTAAAATAAAAAAAAAGGACAGAACTACAATTTCAGCATGTCCAGACTGTAATTATTGGGCATCAGTGGACATTATAAGGAGAGGGGTATAGGAGGACAGAACTTCAACTCCATCCATGTCCAGACTGTTATTATGGAGCATCAGTGGGCATTACATAGAGATGGATATGAGGAGAGCACTAAAACTCCAAACATGACCTGACTTATTATGGGGCACTAGTGGCCATTACAAGGAGAGGGATATAAGGGCAGAACTACAACTCCCAGGATTTCTAGGATGGTATTATGGGCTATCAGAGTTCATCTTTAACTTCATGGTAAAGCCACACAAACCTGGTTTGTAGACACATTTTATTTATTCCAAGCTGTGGACCTTGCTGCCTCTATTCATGCAGTGATGTTGTCTCAACTTGTAAAGTGCTGATTTCATCAGCTTTTTATGTGTATTGTAAGCACATAGTAGCTGTAAAATCCACAGTGGAGCCTCCAAATATATCATTGATACTTTAAACTGGTCAGTAAAACCAACAAATGCTAGAAGGAAAGGGGGCAGTGTGCCAGAGAAATGTTGCTGCCATGATGGGACTTGTAGTGTAAACCTGGGATTAGGAGTCCAGTGGGCGGTCCTACTCAATACTTTACGGCTGTTTCTATATGCCATTTCCCACAAAACTACTACACAATATAGAATCTTTTTCCATAAAACTATACAAATCTATTCGGTTCCCCTTGGTTTATAATATTAGACCTGCAAGATCCATTAGGTCCATGTGAACTTGCCCATTGACTATAATGTGCCAGTGTCCAGTCTGGGTGGTGTCCAATTCAGGGTGGTGTCTTCTGCTGTTGGTCTACAATACCTACGATGGATAGAAACATCTGAAACCACTCTGTCTTTAGGATATTACATACCGATGTCGTAAAATCTGAAAACCTTCACATTTGTTTAACCATCTCTCTATACATGTGTTATCTTGTAGTCTCCTTGAGGCTATTATTGAAGTTCTGGAATTCATTTGATGGCATTGTAGCGAATATCAACCATGTGAAGCTTTTAGTTCAAGTAAGGTTGCGAGGTGCGCTTTTGGATTTGCCATCACTTCAGAATCCCAATCTATAGGAACATAGAGAACATACAAAATAGAGTATGGATATAGGCATGATCTGTACTTATCAATTCTAGGTACTCTCTCAAATGTATGCTCATAAACAGAATGCTATATATGACACTCTTGATCTTGAAGTCAAATTGACCTATGTAACCAACAATATATATGTTCATCAAACAATTTCATACAAATGTATTATGAATTCATGAAATATGCATCAATTAAACCCTTATTCTGAGCCTAATTACCACAATCCAATGATTTAATAGTTTGCAGAATCATTCAAAATGGTGTGTTTTGTTGACTGATATACAGGAATTAAGTTTCTCCTTGTAGAGACCACTAAGTTAGCTTAAGGAGTCTTATAGACCAGACAATGCTTCCTGTAGAAAAAAGAACTATAAGACTCCTTATGTCAACTTGGTGGTGTCTACAAGGAGCAATTGAATTACCCCCGAATCACATCAAAGGACTCTCACCCAGCCAAATCAGTAAACTGCACCGCACTGACGTTGGGAAGAAACCCTGAAAATGTCTGCGTATGGGTGTCTTTTCCTTTGGAAGAGATTCTAGTTTTGGCTTATATCCCAAGTTATTGTTCCAAGACCTGTTTTAAGGGGCCAGACAGTGACTCATAGACGTAGCCATGCAAAAGTTGGAACTAGAGTGCAAACATTTGTCCTCTCTGATAAAAGCTTATTTACATTTATTGACTGATGAAATCACTTCATGTTCCTGAGCATTGAGTACTGTGTTTGAGAATTGCCTTCTAATGTTGCCTTCAAAGTTCCTCCTCAATTTTTCAGTATTTTCCTCTTAGTCTAAAGTTCACGAAAAGTGCAATGTATGAAATTCACTTCACATTTTGTATAATATTGTTCTCTTTTACTGTGTACAGGAGCTCTGATTCTGAAGAAGCTTTTGAGACCCCAGAATCAACAACCCCAGTAAAGTCCGTACCTCCCATCCCTATCCCTGTCCTTCCAGAGGTTCAAGAGCAGCAACCACAGCAACGTCAAGAAGAAGAGACTCCTTACCTTCCACCCAAGCCAGAAGAACCAGGTAAATCTAAAACTAAAAAAGAGTCATCTCTTCAAAGTAAAGCGATAAACTATGATGATTGCCAGGTGTTGGCTGAACTTCCCCATACGCAGGAATCGATGGCTCGGCCAAACATACATGTATTCTGAATGTGGAGTAAGCTCCTTGGGTGGTGTCTTATCCTTCTGAGCACAAAATCCAACTGTCCAGTCTTTAAAGAGAACCTGTCATGAACTTTATGCTGACCGTACTGAGGGCAGTATAAAGTAGTGACAGAAATGCTGATTTTAGCGGTGTGTCACACATCAGCTAAAAGTAAGTGGTTGCTGAGAACCAGCGTCATAATCATTGCAGCCCAGGCCTTCAAAAGAGTCAAATCTACCTGAGAAGAGTCAGGGTTATTCATGAATTCCTGCTCTCCTTGTCTTCTACCTAGTTTTTTCCCTTTCTCTCTAGGAGAGAACTGCCAATCATCAGCAGATGGGCAGGGAGAGCAGGAATTCATGAATAACCATGACTCTTCTCAGGTAGATTTGACTCTTTTCAAGGCCTGGGCTGCAATGATTAAGATGCTGGTTCTCGACAACCACTTACTTTTAGCTGATGTGTGACACACCGCTGAAATCAGCATTTCTGTCACAATTTTATGCTGCCCTCAGTGAGGTCAGCATAAAGTTGATGACAGGTTCCCTTTAACACCCCAAACATTTGCCATCAGCGGAGAGTCAGGAGGCCCCCATAAACATTAGATGGTTGGCTGGGCCAATCGAAATTGGGGGTTTGGCATGTATTAATCTAATGAGTATGGCTAGCTCCACGCAACTCTTATTTAATCATAAGGTTATATAAGTGGGTCATACAGTATATAAAATGTTTTCATTAGACTATGACATTAAAATAATGAGTTTTATACTTTTCTTTTTCAGATTTGGCTCCTAATTTGGGAGGCACAGAAGCCAGTGACGTCACTGCACCTGAGAACTTCACGGATTCTCCTTTTCGTCAACCATCTAGATCATTTTCTGTGGTTTTTGATGAAGATAAACCTATAGCAAGTAGTGGAACATACAACTTAGAGTTAGCTGCTGTTGAGAGTCCAGAAGTCAGTCCTTCTTCCTCAAAAGACCCCAACAAAACTCGCCGAAAATCCACAGACTCGGTTCCTCTTAACCGCAATACCCTGTCTAGATCTCTCAGCTTGCAAGCTGCTGACTTTCAACTTGAAGACTTGCCTAACAGTCAAGGAGGATCTGGTAGTGCTTGTAGCACTCTGCGTAGGACAAAGAAGGCACGGCCAGCATCACTGAAAAAGAAGGCTGGAAGTACAAAGAAACAAGAAGCTGTTACCATCAATGACTCTAAAGATACGAGTAAAGAATTATCAGGAGAGTCACAGGAAGTAGAAGTGGATAGAGATTTGCAGGTGGAACTTGCTCCATTCCCTCCTCATGAACCTTCTGAAACAGATGCCGAATTGCCAGTAGGTGTTAAAGAGGAAAGTTCACCTCCCCAAGCCTCAGATTTGTCCCAGACAGATTCCCAGTTTAGTGAACTTACAAGTTCTCCTGCTCAGATCAACCAAACACAAGCAACAGGAAGGTTGTCACCACCAATACCTACTCATCAAAAATTCGAAGTGGCCCCCAGTGGCCCTGAAATATCAGAAAACATTGCAGTGATCGGGCAGTCAGTGAGGCTGGAGTTCGATTACTCTGAAGAGTCGCACGAGGGTCAGCCTCCCTCAAGAAAAGGCAAGAAACCCGCAGGCAAAATGCCATTGCGGAAACCTAAGCCCAAAAAGACTGTTGAAAAGCCTGATGCTCCTCCTGGAGCCCCTAGTCCTATACCAAATGATCCTGAGGATATGCCCATTGGCAAAGGATCTTATACCTACAATATGGATCAGTGGGATGATCCAAATTTTAACCCCTTCTCTTCCAGTGGGAAAACGCATGACTCACCCCTATCTGCGCAAGAAACTCTTCCTGAACTACCCAATCCCACCGTTGAAAGATCAGAGTCCCCTGCTAAAACACCAGCTTCTTTTGAAATAAGTGCTGAGCAGAACGGAGAAAGCATCAAGCCATCCAAGAAGAAGAAGACTCCACTAAAAACGTAAGTGATAAAAGGATTTTCCTGCTAGAAACAAAAGTGGTTGCAAAAGTGGGCCTTCCTGTAGGGTATCTTCTCTGGATCAGAAACTTGGAGTTATATAATATGACCATCTAGACACTTTGCGGGAGAATGATATAGTAGTTGAATCATTGCATTAATTGTGAAGCACTTCCACACAATATTTCAGTCTCCCCTAGAATCCTATACCGGTCATATGGTTACTATGCTCTCTTATGCAGTTGTAGAGTGTGGCAAGGCTGAAGAACTTTTATCACCTTTTATAGTGTTTTTAGGGAATACAAAGCAATTTTGGCATTTGCGCAATCACAGAAGCATAATAGTATGGCACTGGAGGCGTTTACTACCTTCCCACCAAAACATACTATTACCGCTACACATTAAAAAATAAATAATGAAAATGGTGATTTTTGTAACAATTTTTCATGTCAATACCTTTATATAAAGTATAAATATAAATGATATTACCAGCAACTCAGGCAAGATGGTTGCTCCCATGATTATTTACAAAAATAAATTAAAATCTACAATTATAAAATAAGAAACAGACTAGAAAATAGAGTATGTTTCACTATATGGTTATAATTTGTAAAAAAAAAAAAAAAAAAAAGGGTCAGGTGACACGATCCCTTTAAGAGAATGAAGTGAAAAGAAAATTCATGCCTTAAAGGTGAATTTCTGCCCTATCATGTAATGCAATGTTAATGCAGTGATATACTTTTTCATCAAATACCAGTCCATTAGGCTTCCTGTGACCTACATAAAGGCGGATGTCCCGGGGTCTTATGCTTTTATGTTATCACAGAGAACTGGGGCATCTGTTCAGTAAGATCGCACTTTGTCATTTAGAGCTTCCACTTGTTTTCCGGGCCACCAGTCCAGTATTCATACAGTCATTTTTCTAGTGTTTCTGCTATTATGACATAATAAAGAGTGCTGGAGCCGAAAATGTTTGCTACCCATATTCATTTTGTATGAAGGACTACTTGGGCCTAACATTCATGAGTGAGGAAAGAGAAAGAGGAGAACAAGTGTCTCTGATGTTCTCTGCTGGCTATATAGCGCCAACATATCCTACAGCGCTGTACTGTACATTTATATTAGTCATTGTCCCCAATGGGGCTCCTCCACAGTCTAAGGTCAATCTTATCAAGCTCCCAAAAAATCTGCGTTTTATGAAATGTGTATGTTTTTGGACTAGGAAGAAACCCACATAAACACATGCAAACTCAACCCGGTTATATTCAAACCCAGAACCGCAACCGTGCAAACCAAGGATTAACAAAGTTTTTGATTAACATTTTTTTTTTATTATTGTGGTGCATTTTCATTTATAAATTTTATGTCAATATCTGTATATAAAGAAAATCCAGAAACTTTGCACCCTGACCACTGAGCCTCACTATAAGCTGCACTATAGGCAGGATTACAGTGAAAGGTAACACCTATATAGAGATAAAAAAAGATCACACCATTTACATTAGTTGATGGTCCCAGCTCACCTCTTGCCCCTTCCTGCACAGTGACCTCTGCATAGGTCATAGAGCATGCCCACAGTGCTCCTATAGAGGCCGGACTACAGATTTCTATGATGGTCCTTGTAACATTTATATCTAAATGTTGATAACAGAGCAGAGAAGCAGATCTTGAAGGAGCTCCTCATAATCATGTACTAACAGTGAAATAAATAAAAAATCCGATTACAATAAAAGAATAGGGGGGTCATTTACTAACAGAACTTTGCCTTTTTGGGGGGTATTTCTGGAGAAGATTGTGGCACAAATAAACTTTTCACTGCTCACACCAGGTCTAAAAAAAAGGGCCTCTTCATAACTTCATACTTCTACGCTTCTTCATAACTTTAGCGGTTCCACCGCCACTGCACAGGGTTATTATTAGTGATGGACAAACATCTGCCGGGACGGTTCGCAAACGCGATCAAATGTTTGCGAACCGCAAGTTCATTTTAATGGCAGGCGAACCTGAAAAACCTTCAGCTCATAATTGCAGCCAAGAAATAATTACTAGACGTGCACAAATAGTCCCACAACATGGACAGTGACATACCAGATGTATTATTCAAATTTGCGATCTCCATTCATTATTTTTTTCAATGCGAAATATCAGCAATACAATTTTCGTGCATGCGCAAATGCACTATACAGTACCCAAATGCACTATAAAGAAAGTATATTGGTATATAACACCCGCTTCAATCAGGTTTTTTTTGGGAGGGACTGGTATATCACACCAGTAGAAATTATTTGTCCCAATAACGCTTGTCCCTCTATATACCTGCGGTATCGCAGCAGAACCGCACACAACTGCCGCACAATACAAAGGCACTATAATATACTTTCTAACATAGAAAGTATATTATAACATTGTACAAGGAAGGCAATCCATTACTATATACATAAAGATAAAACGTAACCTTTAATAATTTTACTATGAGGGTCCATTCACACGTCCATAAGTGCTTTGCGGATCCGCAAAACACGGACACCGGCAATGTGCATTCCGCAATTTGCGGACCGCACTTTGCCTGCACTATAATAGAAAATTTGTCTGCAATTGCGGAAACCGAAGCATGGATGCGGAAGTGCGGATCCGCAAATGCTGATGCGGACAGCCCATTCGGCCCCATTGAAAATTAATGGGTCTGCACCCGTTCCGCAAAATTGCGGAACTGATGCGGACCCATTTTGCGGACGTGTGAATGGAAAAGATATCCCTCAAAATGAAAATAAATGTAATTATTAAAGTTAAGCAAAAATCATAGATGTGGTAGGCAATAACAAGTGCTCGGCGGCACCAAATCAGGAACCATATGTCCTACCACAATCCAGGGGGTTCCAGTGCACATCCATGAATCCCAGAGGGAAAGCAAAAAACATCCATCCCTGGGCTAGATGATGATGTGGTATTGAAGGACAGGGTGGGCAAAGAACTGTCCCTGATATTGCCCTACAGGGGGGTGCTATTCTGGCCCTGATAGCCTAACCACAGACCACCCGCCCTGATAAGAGCGACCCCGTCCGGAACCTTACCCTATATAAAAATGGCCCTAGTAAGCCCCTAGCCCCTGACTTCCAGGTGATCACTATATAGATCTATGTGTTTCTGACTCATTATAAAAGTATATTATAAGTATATCGCACCCCTCTGTGTATCACACATATCGATAGCACACTTATACTAGTGTTTAAAATGACTTTTGTGGCCCTATTAGCTAGCGTTTGGTGTCCCTAACAGCCTATCCCTGCTCCACAAAGCAACCTCTCCCTACACTAGCAAAACACTGAATGTAAAATGACGGCCAGATCGGGTTTATTTATAAAGTAGGGGGTATGTCCATGTGCTGAAACGTCTCAATTGGCTGTCCTGTACCACCTGATGGATGTGTCATAGGTCAAAGTTCTTCACAATGTAAAAGAATATGGCGGGTGCGAATATCTCCATATGTTCGCATGTTTGGCGAATCGCGAACATGCAAAGTTCGCTGCGAAACGACCGCCGGGCGAACCGCAAGGCCATCTCTAGTTATTATGACCGGCGTATAAAAAGCGGGTCTTAATAAATGACCCCCCTATGTATTGGTAGCTTTAGTATCTACAGACTAGAAAACCCCTTTTTTTCAGTTTTAATAATTAAATAATTAATTAGTTTAGATAAAAGAAAAAAAATTATATACATGTATTATAAATTTTGCTTTGAGACCTTTATTATATTGGCACAATGGCCTCTCTCTCTAAAGAAAAAAATAAATAAAATGGTGCTGCCCATTTTAGTCTGGTAAAATGCATTAGAAGGAGATCTGAATAGGACTATAGATGGTGTCAGTCATGTGACCCTCAAGCCCCTCATATGACCTTCAGAATTCACTTAAAGAGGACCTTTCACCGGTCCTGACATTGTGAACTAAGTATCATGACATATAAAGCGGCACCCAGGGATCTCACTGCACTTACTATTATCCCTGGGCGCCGCTCCGTTCTCCTGCTATGCCCTCCGGTATGTTCGGGGACTTGGTTATAGTAGGCGGAGTCTGCCCTTGTTCTGCTGGGCGTCTCCTCCTCCTAGGCTGTAGCGCTGGCCAATCGCAGCGCAGAGCTCACAGCCTGAGAGAAAAAAACCTCCCAGGCTGTGAGCTCTGCGCTGCGATTGGCCAGCGCTACAGCCTAGGAGAAGGAGACGCCCAGCAGAACAAGGGCAGACTCCGCCTACTATAACCAAGTCCCCTAAGTCTCCGCCTACTATAACCAAGTCCCCTAAGTCTCCTCCTACTATAACCAAGTCCCCGAACATACCGGAGGACATAACGTGAGAACGGAGCGGCGCCCAGGAATAATAGTAAGTGCAGGGAGATCCCCGGGCGCCGCTGTATATGTCATGATACTTAGTTCACAATGTCAGGATCGGTGAAAGGTTCTCTTTAACTGCCTAGATACTTAACAGGTGAATAGTAGTTAATAGAGAGACAGCGCATAAGTATACAGCATATACAGTATTACTGCCTGCAGCAGCACCTCATCATGTCTGTCAGCGTAGAAGCTCATCTAACATTGTTCTCCTTGTCTCCTCTGTATGTTTTGTTTTTGTTATTTTTTTTAGTTATTTTTCATAACATCACCTAGAGACAGGCAGCCATGTAGACACACATACAGTGAAGTACTGGTTGTAATAGCCACAATGGTTTCCACTGCTAGTTCTATGAGGTTATCCCATGGGAGTGTCCTGTGTATTCATCCAGCACATATATATATATCATGTAACACTGTTGCTTACTGCATGTCAATGGGGTGTCACATGTCTGATGCCATGTTTCAGTTAGACCTTGGATATATTACACAGGACTGACTGATTCATGGGCTATACCATTCTGCTGTGCAGATAGGGGTCAACAACTTGATATAAGAAAGGTATGCAAGCAAAATGTAATATTTTATGTATATTTGAAAATTAAAGGGGTTGTCCGGGTTCAGAGCTGAACCCGGATATATCCCCATCTTCACCCCTCCAGCCCCCATGACATTAACATCAGGGCATTTCATGCTCCGATGCGCTCCTTTGCCCTGTGACGTCACCTCCACTAATGGGCGGGCTTTAGCACTGCCGTAGCCTGTAAAACGGTGTAATAATATAAACAAAAAACCCTTGCCCTGCGCAATACATGAAATGCACCGATGCTCATATCAGGGGGGGCTTAAGGATGAAAATAGAGATATGTCTGGGTTCGGCTCTGAACCCGGACAACCCCTTTAAATGAAAAACAGAATTCCCCTTTAAGGCTTGGGCTACATTGGTAGTCTTTTCTATCTGCTCATGAACAATATAATCTAGAACCATGATAGGTCATTCTATTAATCCAGCCGTATCAAAAGCTGTAGATTTTGGATCATTAGAAGAGGCCATAGTCTTGGGTCATTCCATTTAAGAGTTGACCTCCTGAAGAAAGTATATAACGCCACAGATCAGTACATGTTTAGCTGTCATATTGCATTGAATTAGGTCTCATTGTTTGGGTTTGGGGTGGCTTGACGTTAAGAAGCTCCTTCCTGGTCTATGTTAGTGTTTTTGTCTACTGACTCTTGTGGCGCCGTGGAGGGCATATTCAGTACACAGCCTCCTGTCTGTCTCTTTGTCTCTGTGTCCATAGGATGGTTGAAGATGTCGTGTCTGTCTGTTCTCTCTTGTAAGTAACTCCCGTCATTTCTATTTCTTACTTGTCAATGTCTCCATTGCTCAGCATGAGAATTTCATTCCCTATCCTTGGTTTGTCTTGTTCCTATTGTCTCTCCTGCTAATCCTGTCAATTTGCTTCTCACCCACCACAAGGCCCATGATGTACGTAATGTCATGCTTGTAAATATGTGCCGTGTGTAGTCTATG
The DNA here is from genome assembly GCF_014858855.1 of Bufo gargarizans. Taxonomy (NCBI): domain Eukaryota; kingdom Metazoa; phylum Chordata; class Amphibia; order Anura; family Bufonidae; genus Bufo; species Bufo gargarizans. The sequence goes on along the minus strand of NC_058085.1, from coordinate 288,761,775 downwards.
TGTAAAGCAGTGTTGTTAAGGGGGACGAAGGGAGAGATGTTCTTCACACTTGGCAGGACATCTTGGGAAAATGATTTCATTATTTCAGTGCATAAGAACATGCTTGGGCACATTCCAAGTGAACTTTTAGACTTTTTTATTAGGCTACTTTCACACTCGCGTTTTGGGCGGATCCATCATGGATCTGTAAAAACGGATCCATTACAATAATACAACCGCATACATCCGTTTAGAACAGATCTGTTTGTATTATCTGTAACATAGCCAAGACAGATCCGTCATGAACTCCATTGAAAGTCAATAGGAGACGGATCCGTTTTCTATTGTGCCAGATTGTGGCAGTGAAAACTGATCTGTCCCCATTGACTTACATTGTGTGTCAGGACGGATCCATTTGGCTCAGTTTCGTCAGACGGACACCAAAATGCTGCAGGCAGAGTTCCATTCCAGAGCGGAATGGAGACTGATCGGAGGCAAACTGATGCATTCTGAGCTGATTCTTTTCCATTCAGAATGCATTAGGGCAAAAACGGATCCGTTTTGGACCGCTTGTAAGAGCCCTGAACGGATCTCACAAACGGAAAGCCAAAACGCGAGTGTGAAAGTAGATTCATTTAAAACTAATCATGACCATGAAGTTTGATTTGGAGGTGGCACTATGGTGGCATGTGTCACCTCCCAGTATTAAATTATAAAAAAAAAAACTTTTTATCAGTTTCTTAGTAATAACTGATTCTGAGAACACTAGGTAACAACCAATATGGCCACCATTTCAGTTCTGGCAGCAATTGTCACCGTTTTTTAATTTAAAGGGCCTCTGTCAGCAGATTTGTACCTATGACACTGGCTGACCTGTTGCAGCTGAAGGCATCTGTGTTGGTCCCATGTTCATGTGTGTCTGCATTGGTGAGAAACATGAAGTTTTAATATATGCAAATGAACCTCTTGGAGTAACGTGAATGCCCCCGTTGCCCCTAAAGACTCATTTGCATATATTAAAACTTCATTTTTCTCTACTCTGCTCTCTCTGCAACTTCCATGCCCTCTGTACTTTGACTTTAGGAGAAGTCAGTGCCAGGTGTGATCATGTCTGCCTGGTCCTGTCAAAGTGCAGAGGGCATGGCAGTTGCAAAGAGAGCAGAGCCTCTAGGTGTAACGCCCCTGTTGCTCCTAGAAGCTCATTTGCATGTATTTAAACTTCATTTTATTATATATATGAAACACCAGCCTTTTTTAGAAGATCTTTTCTGTCAGCTACACATTTCCTCATGTATCACATGCATTCGTTCAAATGATTGGCTATACATGTAATATTTGGTTGACACCAGGCAATTTTCGAGCAGATCATCACTGACAAGTTTTCATAGAAATGCTTGTTAGCGATGAACCGCCCTGTGTAATACTGCCGCCAATTGCCTGATGAACCGCTCGTTCATCGGGCAATCACAATCTTTCAGCAGGTCAAAAAAATCGTTTGCCGGCAGCAGATAGTCCTGTCTAATTACGCTCTGCTGCCAGCAAATAATGATTTGTATGGGAACAACAATGGCATTAGTGATCACTCCTCCCCATACTGTGGAGAAGATTGCTGCATGTAGTAGCAGCGGTCTCCTCCGCTAGTGAGCAGCAGATTGTCGGGAAGAAATGCTACCTTCCGAACAATTATTTGCTTCATCTGTTAATGTAATACAGCCTTAGGTTAGCAAGGCCCACCTTTGTGCCACAAATAAGGGACTCCAAGCAGGTGGATGTCCATGTGCCCTAAGAGAATGGGGCATGTGTCACTGCATGAAGATTTGCTATAAAGTCTTCTGCAAAAATGCTAAGGGAACTCTAATTATGACTAGTTTTCCTCCCAAAAATAATTAGGGAATGCTAAAAAAATGTGCCAAAAACAACATGATTGTCTTACAGTAGGCTCCTGCTCATGGTTGTATTTGAAGTAGGCTCCTGCTCATGGTTGTATTTGAAGTAGGCTCCTGCTCATGGTTGTATTTGGTACTTGTGACACATGGATAACAAATATGACTCTCACAGAATTCTAAGGGACCATACTGTACCTTCACTTTTTTGGAGTAATTTTCCCCTTAAGACATTGCTTCTAAAGAAAAGGCACCAGACCATGGGTGCCATAAAGCACCGTGCAGACAGCCTTGATGTATGCATGAACACTTATATCTGCTAGAAATGTATTCAATAGATCAAATTTTTCCTTTTATGTTTTAATTGCACTTCCTACTTCTGCGTTTTGAGTTGACCTTTCTTTTCTTCTACTTTAGTGACACTTTTAGGGTGAAGAAGTCACCAAAGAGATCTCCAGTCACTGAAAATGGCTCTGAGGTATGTTTGTCTGACACCATACAGGGAGTGCAGAATTATTAGGCAAGTTGTATTTTTGAGGATTAATTTTATAATTGAACAACAACCATGTTCTCAATGAACCCAAAAAACTCATTAATATCAAAGCTGAATATTTTTGGAAGTAGTTTTTAGTTTTAGCTATTTTAGGGGGATATCTGTGTGTGCAGGTGACTATTACTGTGCATAATTATTAGGCAACTTAACAAAAAAACAAATATATACCCATTTCAATTATTTATTTTTACCAGTGAAACCAATATAACATCTCAACATTCACAAATATACATTTCTGACATTCAAAAACAAAACAAAAACAAATCAGTGACCAATATAGCCACCTTTCTTTGCAAGGACACTCAAAAGCCTGCCATCCATGGATTCTGTCAGTGTTTTGATTTGTTCACCATCAACATTGCGTGCAGCAGCAACCACAGCCTCCCAGACACTGTTCAGAGAGGTGTACTGTTTTCCCTCCTTGTAAATCTCACATTTGATGATGGACCACAGGTTCTCAATGGGGTTCAGATCAGGTGAACAAGGAGGCCATGTCATTAGATTTTCTTCTTTTATACCCTTTCTTGCCAGCCACTCTGTGGAGTACTTGGACGCGTGTGATGGAGCATTGTCCTGCATGAAAATCATGTTTTTCTTGAAGGATGCAGATTTCTTCCTGTACCACTGCTTGAAGAAGGTGTCTTCCAGAAACTGGCAGTAGGACTGGGAGTTGAGCTTGACTCCATCCTCAACCCGAAAAGGCCCCACAAGCTCATCTTTGATGATACCAGCCCAAACCAGTACTCCACCTCCACCTTGCTGGCGTCTGAGTCAGACTGGAGCTCTCTGCCCTTTACCAATCCAGCCACGGGCCCATCCATCTAGCCCATCAAGACTCACTCTCATTTCATCAGTCCATAAAACCTTAGAAAAATCAGTCTTGAGATATTTCTTGGCCCAGTCTTGACGTTTCAGCTTGTGTGTCTTGTTCAGTGGTGGTCGTCTTTCAGCCTTTCTTACCTTGGCCATGTCTCTGAGTATTGCACACCTTGTGCTTTTGGGCACTCCAGTGATGTTGCAGCTCTGAAATATGGCCAAACTGGTGGCAAGTGGCATCTTGGCAGCTGCACGCTTGACTTTTCTCAGTTCATGGGCAGTTATTTTGCGCCTTGGTTTTTCCACACGCTTCTTGCGACCCTGTTGACTATTTTGAACGAAACGCTTAATTGTTTGATGATCACGCTTCAGAAGCTTTGCAATTTTAAGAGTGCTGCATCCCTCTGCAAGATATCTCGCTATTTTTGACTTTTCTGAGCCTGTCAAGTCCTTCTTTTGACCCATTTTGCCAAAGGAAAGGAAGTTGCCTAATAATTATGCACACCTGATATAGGGTGTTGATGTCATTAGACCACACCCCTTCTCATTACAGAGATGCACATCACCTAATATGCTTAATTGGTAGTAGGCTTTCGAGCCTATACAGCTTGGAGTAAGACAACATGCATAAAAGGATGATGTGGTCAAAATACTCATTTGCCTAATAATTCTGCACTCCCTGTATATAATATAATATTGCTAGGCGGTACCATTCACTTTACAATAAAAATTTTGTAGCTCAATCAGCCCTAGCATTTATTATCTTGTACCCATGGAGCATGTGAAGGGGTGGGATATATTATGAAGCAAGTAAACAGTTCTTTAAGTTGGTTTGCAGGGCAGGACAAATGGTCGAATATAAGGATCCGAACGACTTTGACGGGCCAAACTGTGATGGCAAAAATGACTCCACCCCGATCTTGTGGGGTGTTTCTGGTATGCAGTAGTACCTACAGTACCAAAAGTGGTCCAAGAAACTACAACTAATGAACCACAGACAAGGTCACGGGCGTCCAGTTCTCAATGATGTCTGGTCCCGACCCACAGTAGACTTGCTATAACAGAATTTGATTTTAAAAAAAGTTAATGTTGACTATTATAGAAAGATGTCAGAGCACACAGAGCATTGCTGCTTGTGCAGTATGGGGCTGTGTAGCCACAGATTGGTCATTCTGCTCATGAAGACTCCTTTCTATCCTCAATAGCACATACAATGGGCACATGAGAATCAGAAACATACCAAATATTTTTCAGGAACAGTTTAAGGGACATGACAAACAGTTCAAGGTGATGACTTGACCTCCAATTTCCCCAGCATCTTTTGAATGTGCTAGAAAAACAAGCTTGCTCCATCGAGGCATACCACTCATCTCACAGGACTTACAGGGGTTGTCTCATCTCAGACATTGATGGCTTATCACTAGGATATGCCATAAATGTCAGATAGGCATGTGTCCCTATCTCCAGAACGGGTCCCCTAAGTTAAGGAGAGTGTTCCTTGTAAGAGAGCGGTCATCCTCAATTCATTGCTATGGGAGTTTTGAAAAGAGCTGAGCATGAATGAAGCAGTGGTCATGCTTATACGGTATGCTCTCCAATAATTTCTATGAGACTTCCGAAAATAGCCAAGCGCGTTCACTCAGCTATTTTCGGTACTCCGATAGAAATTAATGGAGAGCACGCTGAGCATGCGTGGCATGCTATACTTCGCTTCAGGAACCGCATTCTCTAGATATCAGCGGATCCCAGGGGTGGGACCCACACCTATCTGACATTGATAGCATATTTTAGCAATATGCCATTAATGCCTGAGATGGCCATAGCCCTTTAAGGATCTGCTGGTGATGTCTTGGTGCCAGATAGGTGGGAGGTCTTGTAGAGTCCAGACAAGTCACTGCAGTTTTGACAACAGTAGGGGGACTATACAATATTACAATTCTAATTTTATGGCTGATCAGTATATAGTTACATGTATATTGATATATATGGATATCTATATATAGTGTATACAGTATTATTAGGAAATCCCTAGTTCCATTACATTATGATCTTGAAGGTGACTTCAATGGCAAAAAACTTACAAGAAACCTGGCACAAATGTTATCGTTCCAGCACAGTACGTTGGTGTATATGTGTGACACTATGTCTACCATTTAATAAGTACTGCATAGAAAGGCATTAGATATTACATGAATTGTGAGTTTTTGTGAAGTTTTAGCATATGTTAATATTTTCATATGATATAATGACTTTTTTTTAACAGGAGCTCACAATACTTTGCAAGTCAGACACCCCTCCCGTAATAGCTTCAGAAGAACATGCTACTGATGAGGAAAAGCTGGCCTCTTCGGTCAGTAGCCAGAAATGGTCTTGCATGGCAGTGGACCTAGAACAAGAGAAACCGGACTACCCCCAGCCATCCGACCTGACCAGCTTTGTCAGTGAGAGCCAGTTCCACAGTTCTCCAAGTGGTATGTACGGTATGTCTCAGCAGATTTCTCTGTGCACTATTAATGTTACCCCTTTCAATTATTTGTTATACCCCATACAACACTAAAAGCCTGGCCTCTAATGGCCTATTTATTGACTTTCTTACCCTAGAACATGTCATTCAGTAATATGGAATATTGATCAGCTGCAGGCAATGGCCCTCATATCCGGTGCACTGATTGCAGAACTGTCCCTTTGTATTTGGTGAACTTTGTTTTCTGCCGTTATACCATCCTTTATTTTTCTATGGTATACCAAGTAAGCAGGAGTAAGAGTACTGAACCAGACACAATGCCCTGTAGAGCTGCCCCAGCTAATTAAAAGACTATCCTTTTACCCTGATCGGCTGCGGCCCTGTTGAGAAATGCAATCTTTTAAAATAATGCAAATGAGGCCTAAAGTGCACTGAGGGTGCTAGACCCTCCTCCTTGTACTTGATTGCTAGGACCAGGCATCAGAAGCATCTATTGCATGGCCCGGTCACCCCACGCCTGCGCTGTACAGTACACCTGTGGCTCATGCCCAGTAGATCTTATTGTCCTGGCACCATCACATAGAAGATAACTGCGCATGTGCCAAGGGTACACTGTATGGCACATCTTCAGGATTACAGGACCAGGCAGAGATGATTATTCACACGTCCACAAATGGGTCCTCATACGTTCCACAATATCGGGAACGGGTGCGGACCCATTCATTCTCTATGGGGCCGGAAGAGATGCGGAGGGCACACTATGTGCTCTCCGCATTTCCGGAACACGGCCCTGAACTTCCGTGCCGCGGCTCCGCAAAAATATAGAACATGTTCTATTCTTGTCCGCAATTGCAGACAAGAATAGGCAGTTCTATGGGGGGTGCCGGCCGGGTGTATTATGGACCATAATTCTCAGAGTTAGTATATAGTAAAAGGCGGTACTCACAATGTAAAAAATTTACTCCTTTACTGTCTCCAACAGCACCATATACATGAGGCAGGGGCGGAACAACTTCCATTCAGTCAAACAAAGCAGCGACGGCCGTTTTGCGCACTTGCGTTTCCTCAGGCCACTGACATCATCACGCTACTTGCGTGCTCCATTTAAATGTTGCTCAACAGGGTTGTCATAGTGACAACTAACGCTAACCCGTCTCAACATATATTATAAAAGCTCATCAAAGCAAACAAATTAAAAACAAAAAAACACAATATATAGGCAGATCATCTTATTCATAAATAGACACTAAGATCATTCTTATCGTTAAGGCCTAACGGACCCATTGCTCTGGAGCGAATAATCCTCCTTGTCAGAAAATCCACCCGCAAGAAGAGGCAGGTCCCGTGGAGACAATAACCTTATCCATGGGGCCTGAATTGAAAAAGAGTAATGTTGTGAATCTCACCAACTATGGATATAGTCTAGCAGAACAATTAGATCCAGTTGGATTTGAAATTGACTTATTCAAATCAATACGTAAAATGCATTTACACAAAATGTTTAGTAATGTACCCCAGGTAACAAGTGAGAATAGACAGGGAGAAATACCAGTAAGTGTTGGTCCTTTGGGCTTCAATATTTCCACCATATTCGATGAGACGGAGAAGTCTTGCTTAGAGCTATTGACAAATATGGAGTTTGGTGACAAGGCCAGCAATGGAGATGTGAGTGAGAGGTTCGATGGAGGGGTCAGGTCCACATTTTGTCCCCCCCTGTCTGCTGGAGGTAGCGTTGACAGTTTTCACCACCAGGTACTGAAGGAGGTTAGACCATTAACATATCCCACAGCCCGTGATAATATAAGTAGAAAAGAAAGAGAGGCTTTGAGATGGATTCGCTCTCATGAGGACGTGGTGGTGAAACCAGCCAACAAGGGGGGCAATGTGGTACTGATGACCAGATAATATTATGTTTAAAGAGTCTCTAAGACATGAAAATGCGTATGAGACATTATCTGTAGACCCCATTATGGATATACAGGGTCAACTCAGGAATCTCTTACATAAATACGTTATGAAAGATTTTCTTTCTAGTCGCATGGAAGAAAAACTTATACCCCATTAAACCATCTTTGTATATTCTACCTAAAATTCATAAGTCGCTGAGCCAACCCTCTGGCCGCCCCATTGTGGCATTGATTGGTTCGGTTACTGAATCATGGTCAAAGCATGTGGATTGGTTATTGAGACCAGTATTAAGCAATGCTCCAGCCTGTTTACGTGACACAAATGACATCCTCCTGGCACTGAGAGACTTATACTGGCAGGAGGGTTTTAGTCTGGTATCTTTGTATGTGGAAAACCTATATACCCAGATACCACATGGTGCGGGCATAGCAGCTGTAATTGACATCCTAGGCAATACAAGCAAAAGTGGTCTCTTTTGCCAATTCATTAGAGAAGCCTTGGGTTTCGTTTTAACTAACAATTTGTCCAGGTTTGGGGATCAATGGTATAGGCAGAAACATGGTACTGCCATGGGGACACCAGTGTCCTGTACATATTTGGCTAGGTTTGAGGACAGATTTGTGTTTTCTGTCAATAATCCGTATTTATGTTACATCAAACTATTTCTGCAATATGTGGATGACGTTTTCATAATTTGGTCAGGTACCGAGTCCCAATGCTCAGAATTTGTGACATATTTGAATGAGATAAATGATATGAACATGAAATTCACTTGTAATTATGGAGGTCACACTCTGGAGTTTTTGGATGTGGCTGTTTTGGGGAAAGACAACGAGTTGGTTACGGAGGGCTATCGTAAGCCCGTGGCGACAAACTCCTTGCTGCACCACAACAGCTTTCACCCACACAGTGTGAAAAGATAATTCCCTTATGGACAATTTATCAGTCTCAAAAGGATAAGTAACACTGAAGAAGGATACAGGATACAAGCCCTGGAATTAAAAGAACGCCTTTTGATTAGAGGATACCCAAATGAAGCCCTAGGGTTCTCCCAATGGGATTTACTGAAGGGTAATAAAAGAAGAAAAATTAGGAGGGATATCCAAAAGAGGTTTACATTCTCCTGTAAATACAGCCCAATGGCGGAGAACATACGGAGGGCAATTTATAACAATTGGGATATCCTGAGAAATGATAGTAGCCTGGCGGAATATACGAAAAACAAACCACCAGTGACGTTTAGGAGGAGCCATACCATAAAGGATAGGTTGGTGAGAAGTCGTTATATAGAAAAAAGAAGTAGCAATTGGCTACAGGATAGGATGTGGAAATTGTGCCTTCTGTAAATAAAATGCTCAGAATAAGATCTTGAATTTCGGGGGATCTGTCATAAGGTTACCAGTTTAATGACATATAGAATGTAGCTATGTGGTATCCTTATTAACATGCCAATGTGGACGTTTTTATATACGGTAGGTAAAACAGTCAGATGCATGTACGAGAAATTCAGGGAACATGTGAATTCGATTAGATCAGGAAAAGGATGTCCCAGGTTGATAGACCATACAAGGGAAGCAGTGGTGGAGCTAGAAATGACTGGGCCCCACAGCAAATTTTTAAATGGGGCCCCCCTCCCCCAGTAATTTTTTCGCAACCCCTTCCTTTTTATGCTGCCCCCATTCCTGTGGCTAGTAAAGATCGCTCTCTCAGACCAGTCCCGGCAGCTGTTCCATCCGTCTATACTGTCACTGTATATAATTGCATTGTGTAATACTGTTGAGGGGGCCCTGACAAAATCTTTTAATCCTCCTCCTCCTGTATGGGCCCCTTCTGGGTCAGGGCCCCAAAGCAGCCGCTTCCCCTATAGCTACGCCCCTGGAAGGAAGCACATGGAGAAAAGCCAAGCTTTTGAAGTTTCTCAGGGATTGAGCATGTCCCGAACTCCCCACAAGGGGGAGATAGACATCGACTACTGCTACAAAAAGGAAGCAAGGAGGATTATTCACTACAGAGCAATGGGCCCGTTAGGCCTTAATGATAAGAATGATCTTAGTGTTTTTTTAAGATGATCTGCCTATATATTGTGTTTTTTTGTTTTTAATTTGTTTGCTTTGATCAGCTTTTATAATATATGTTGGGACGGGTTAGCGTTAGTTGTCACTATGACAACACTGTTGAACAACATTTAAATGGAGCACACAAGTAGCGTGATGATGTCGGTGGCTGAGGAAGCGCGAGTGCGTGAAATGACCGTCGCTGCTTTGACTGCATGGAAGTTTTTCCGCCCCTGCCTCATGTACAGTATATGGTGCTGTTGGAGACAATAAAGGAGTACATTTTCTACATTGCTGAGTGCCGCCTGTTGCTATATACTAACTCTGAGAATTATTGAATACTGTTTGGCTTGAGCACCATGATAATGCTTGCACGGAGTTACAGGGACGCCTATGTATTTTTGCCTGGGATGTAGGCAGTGCCGCCCAATTCCCTCTCACATGATTGAAGAGATTAAGTATATATAGCAGTAACATCAGCAGTGATCAGGTTACCAAATGAAATTACAGTGATAATACACAAGCATTAAAACTAGTGGTATCAAGACATCATTGAGCAAAGGCTATAAGGGTTCAGCCAATCATACTTAAAGGGAACCTGTCACCTCCCAAAACCATCCCAAGCCGCCAGCAGTACCTGCGTGTAGCCAGCAGCGTGTTTCTGATGATGCCTTTCTTCCTGAAGGCAGATGCAGCAAAAGTACTGAAAACCTTGTTTTACCCCCTGCCCGGCGCGCTTCTCCACACATGCTTGAAGTCACGGAGGCAGCCGCCTCCTTGCTATAAGTCACGGTTACCGCGCTCCTTCCCTGCCCCTTCACTGTGACTGACAGCCGGCTGTTCGGCAAAGTCAGCCTAACTCTCATGCATAAGCGCTGTCAGTCACAGGGAAGGGGCAGGGAAGGAGCGCGGTTACCGTGACTTATAGCAAGGAGGCCGCTGCCCCCGTGACTTCAAGCATGTGTGGAGAAGCGCGCCGGGCAGGGGATAAAACAAGGTTTTCAGTACTTTTGCTGCATCTGCCTTCAGGAAGAAAGGCATCATCAGAAACACGCTGCTGGCTACACGCGGGTACTGCTGGCGGCTTGGGATGGTTTTGGGAGGTGACAGGTTCCCTTTAATGAACAAGTGCAGATAAATGGATAATAACTAAACTCAAGTCATCATTGAACAATGCTGTAAAGTTACAACTTAACCAATAGCTTACCGACAGTAAACCTTTTTTCCAAAGTAAAAGTAGGAGACAGGGGAAAGGGAAGGCTAGGAACACAGGGAGGGGTAGGTGGGGGGCGGGGGGTTGGCTTATCAATATCTCGTTATAGCCATTTTGGTTATGGTAAGGCTCAGTTCTGTGATCCAATGAATAAAAGATAGGGAGTGAGAGGGCAATACCACCACTGATAGCGATGTGTGTATCACATGAAAAATGTATCCTATAGGAACTCTAGGCCTCAAAGTGCCTGTATTTACACAATACCCAACGGGATTAAAAATAACAATACCACTATCCACGTCCTAATTTTAGATGGCACAATCCCTTCTCTCACTACAGTCGCCACATCCATCTCTATCACCGCTACTATATAACAAGTTCATTCGCTCCTTCAAACAGCTACTATTATCTAAAGACCTATGTAGACCTGCAACACAGTTTAAATCCCTTCTTGCCCAATTAAAAACACCTAGAAAGGTAGTCTTGACTCTCTGCAAGCTGCTCCTGTCTCCACCTATAGATACCGAGCACTCTTTAATGTGAGCCTGGGAGTGCGACCTTAAGGCTCCATTCACACGTCCGCAAAATGGGTCCGCATCCGCTCTGCAATTTAGCGGAATGGGTGCGAACCCATTCATTTCCAATGGGGACGGAAAAGATGCGGACAGCATTTCCGGATCAGCACTTCCGTTTCCTCAAAAAAAATAGAACATGTCCTATTCTTGTCCGCAAATTGTGGAACGCACATTGCCGGTGTCCGTGTTTTGCGGCTCCGCAAAACACTTATGGACGTGTGAATGGACCCTAAGAGAAAGTTCTCAAAAGAAGATTTACAAAAACTATTTCTGGCACCCAAACAGACCTCTAAATGTGTGAGAATGCAAGAGAGCGGTTATAAAATATTGACCAGATGGCATCTCACGCCAGTGCTATTAGACAAAAATAATCCTAACTGCAACCCTAACTGCTGGAGATGTGACCAGCACTTGGGCACGTATTTCCACTAATGGTGGACCTGCCCTCTCATCACCTCATACTGGAGGTCTGTTTTAGCACAGATTAATTTAGTCACTGGTTTAACCCCTACTACCTGAGATCTGCCTATTACACCTTTTCCCAAACAAAATCAATAAGGGGAAACTAAGATTAACTAGACACCTCCTAGCCGCTGCTAGAATTAGGATCCCTACACTGTGGAAGGCGGACTCGCCACCTACACTTTCGCAGTGGTCGGGAAAGGTGGACTCTTTATATCGTTTAGAAGAACTGGCAAGATGGGAGTCCAGATCGCATATTCTCTTTCAGAATACTTGGTCTCCTTGGGCTATGATTCTAATACCTGGTCAGTTAGGTAGAGGAGGAGGGAGGGTCTAGGTCTGCAGAGCGGAGGAGCTAAAGTGCACGTTAGGACCCACCATCAGTGCACTTAGGCCTCATTTGCATACTTAAAAAAAATTAAATTTCACAATAATGCCGCAGTGGATCAGGATGAGGAGGGTTACGTTTTACTCAGCTGAGTCAGCCCTACCAGGCCTTGTGCCTGGGGTGAATACTGTTCCTCCTGCAGACAGATGACACATCTCACAGACCGTGCGGCATATGACTGGATAGCCCCTAAATACTCTTATGTCAGCAATCATGTTGCTAAAATATACACTATACACAATATTATTGTTATTAATTATTATTATAGAATTATTATTATTATTATAGAGGATACAGATCACAGTCATTTCTTTGGAAATGTTAAAGTGGATCCCCAGGCTTCCTGCTTACCGAGGAGCTTTTGGCTCAGTATATGAAGAGCACTTACAGAATAAACCTCTTGTAATTTATTAGCATTCTGGTATTGCTGTAATGAAAATCTGCTCTCCATGCACTAATGTCCAGGGGAGATTGCTACATAGCAGTGTATGTGAAAAAGCAGAGCTGCAGTGTAAAGAATGGGGCAGATCAGCAGGCTTAGCCTCTGAAGAGTCAAAATGTAATTTTGAAAAATTTCTTAGACTTCTGTACTGATCATGACTGGGCCTTAGATATTTATTGTAGGTAAGGACTACCTAAGTCCATGCAGGCATAGAGGAACATGAAGAGTTATATCAGTGGAGGTCCAAGTGTTGAGAACCCCACTGAACACTCAGTAAACATGCTTCAAATGGATATAGAATATTTCATATTGTGGTGAAATATTTCAGTGAGAGGGTAGCACATTCTATAGATTACAATTGATGAATGATGATGAGATATTATTTTATATATTTTTCAGATATAGATTACGGAAGCTCATTCAGCATAGAATACATGGAGAAGACAGGAAAATGTTCTCCGGTAAGTCCAATTCAGAGGGTACATTACATATTTCAACCTCTGTCCAGTTGAGGAGATCATTTACTCTAAGGCCTGGTTCCCACTTGAGCGTATTTGATACACTCGTTTTACGCGCAATTTTGTCGGACGTTTTCGGGGCGTATTACAGCGTGTTTTTGGAAATAGGAAAACAGCCATGTCTACACTGTGACCAATGAAAGAGACTTCCTGCGGAGCACCACCCTTTCCTGTGTGTTTATGTACAGAGGAGACGTCTATTTTGCCGCGTTCCCGTTGAAGTCTATGGGCGCGAACGCGCGACAATAGGCCCCAAAGAAGCTCCTGTACTTCTTTGGGCGTAGGGCGTTTTACAGCACGTTCGTACGCGCTGTAAAACGAGCAGGTGAGAACCATGCCCATAGGGAAACATGGTTTTTTTTCGCCTGTTGAGCGTTTTACAGCGCGTAGGAACGCGCTGTAAAACGCTCAGGTGTGAACCAGGCGTAAATGTAATTAAACGGAACTTTTGGAAGTTTAAAGGTGTTATCCTATGATTAATGTAAAAAAAGAAAATATAGGACATTCTCTTTCTAACAATCATAAAAGCAGCCCCGTACCTCACGTGGATCCAGAGATATCCCTATTCATTGCTGCAACTGCTCTGCTAGACTTCTTCCAAGCTGGCAGCGTAGGGGGCTTGCACTTTTTGAGGGGATGTGTCCTTTCTACTGCAGCTGGAGGCAGTTGAAGAATGTAACTGAGCGTGTGCTTCCATCTCAGTGAGAAGGACAAAGAAATAAGAAAAAGAGCAAACAGGAGGTGGCGCCATACAGATCGATGTAATCAAATAACTCAGTGGCTATACTAAATGTTTAATTACATACAGTCAAAAAAGTATTCAGATCTAGGTGCTGGTTTGAAAAATGTAGAATATTTTTCATGGCACTTTAAAGGGTTTCTGTCACCTGAAAAATGTGTATTAAGCTGGCTGACATTAGCAATGTGCCAATGTCATCTGAACATAACTATATTAGTGCCATCTCACTGCCTGCCGCCGTTATTGATAAAAAACAAACTTTTATGATATGCTAATTAGCCTCTAGGAGCAGGGGGGGGGGACGTTGCCCACCTCTGGCCACCCCCTGCTACACTAGATTGACAGGGGCAGGCATCGTTGATCTCCTACCTCCGGCCCTGTCTGCAGTGTAAATCTCGTGCCTTTCAGTATTCGGCGCAGGCGCAGTGAGTGAAGCACTCACTGTGCCTGCGCCTACTACTAAACAGCGAGAGATTTACACTGCGCAAAGTCAGAAATTGATTTCTAATGAAAAAAAAACATTTCCGTAACTCTGGTTCGGTTCCAAGGTACCACTCAAAAAAGTTATACACACCCCAGAATTGTAAAACAAAACATGCAATGCAACAGCTCTCTGCAAACCAAATAAAGTACAAAATTGCATTATAATTGCAAGTGCTATACTTATAAATTAGAGATGCTTGGCAAATCATTTTGTACAAAATTATTTGAGCCTGTCTGCCGCACGTCAAGGTGATCTCTGTAAGACGGGTTACTAACACTAAATTCTACCTGTTATGTGCCATGACGGCCACTATACAATTCAGGGAGTCTAGGTCCCACATGCATGCTGGGCCTGCTTTAATTTCTGTCATCTTTGGTGCCAAAATGGCCTCCATTATATCCAAAGAATGCAGGTACCAACATGCATCCCCACCACTCCTGGTGCCAAATGTGTCTCCTGACCAGCTCGTCTGACCCATAGGCTGATTTTAATTAGTATGAGTATATAGCTTGGCCTGCTCTCCCTCATTCACTAGAAGCCATTTGGCACCTGGAGAGGTATAGGGTGGACTCTCATTGCATTCTTTGGTGGCCATTTGGCACCAGGAGAGGTATGGAGTGGGCTCGGCATGCATGTTGGTACCTGCATTCCTTGGATATAATGGAACTACACTACACTCCCTGAATTGTATGGTAGCCGTCATGGCACATAACAGGTAGAATTTAGTCTTAGGAACCCGTCTTACAGAGATCGCATTGACATGCGGCAGGCGGGTTCAAATAATTTTGTACAAAATGATTTGCCAAGCATCTCTAATTTATTAGTGTAGCACTAGCAATTATTATGCATTTTTGTACTTTATTCGGTTTGCAGAGAGCATTGCATGTTTTGTTTTACAGTGTTGTTCTCAGCCGTAGCAACGTGCCCCTGCGCATTGGGATGTGCTGACTGACCCCCCAGAATTGTTTCAATGAAAAGTACATATAACTACAACAAAGTTATAGGGGTCAGAATTTGGTGAAGAAAAGAAAAAAATATGTTTAGCAAAGTTTTTCTTAAGTATTAAAAATTGGCTATGTAAAAAAAAAAAAAAAAAAAAAAAAAAATCGCCCCAGAAAGGCAGGAAGTGAAAAATGAAAAACCCTTCGGGGCTGTAAGCATTAAACGTGTGCTGCGCTCTCTTACAAGTGCTGGCCCGTCATTCCTGCCGCCTCCGGGGAACGAGAAGCACATCCTAGCGCCAGGGTAAGACGCCAAGCACTGCAAATATGGAGTCATTAGACACTTACAACTACACCAAGCGCCGGGCCGCCAATGATATTGCTCCAGAGATGCAGGGCCAGGTAGAATCGCTCCAACACTAGTCCAGTCATAGGTGGGAGAGGGGCGGCTTCCCTACTTCCTCCACAGCTCTGGTCTGGAGGTGGAGGGGAGATGCAAGCAGCCAGTAGGAATCCAGCCATCCCCAGCCTAGTATGCAGCCTTCCCTGCCTGGGATATACATTGGTGTCATCTAACACCTGTGCTAAGCCACGCCCCAAGTTACACCTCCGAGCCACACCCCCAAATAATCATCCAATAATCGAAATCGAGGTTACATGTTCAATTAATCGAGATTTTCATTTTTTCGCATAATTGCCCAGCCCTAATCTATTCCCATGAACACTCCCAGAGCATTGTATAAGAACCAAGTTGTCCTTGAGCAGATAATGCAAAAACAGGAAGTAACGAACCCGCTCGTCTACACCGTAAATCTGTCACCTGGCTTTATAAATAATGTCCCTTACGCAGAAATCTTTTGAAGTTCTTCTGTACAGTCCGCCTTACTGTGTATTGACTGGTGTATAATTAAAACCTAGCAGTCCACCCCGGTGAGTAGTTTTGAAGAAGGATGACGTACTGGGTGTGGACCGTAGTCTGCATTTACGAAGCTTGGCTTAGTCTCACCTTGCTGTTGTAATATCTCCCTAGATCCGTGACATGCCTCAGACTCAGTCCATGTACCTCATGTTTGAGGCATCGGTGGATAGCCAAGGAAAAACACCAGCCAAGTTTTCAGACTCCTGCACTCTAGATACAGAGTAAGTATTGCAAGAATGCTGAGCAGCTTCTGGAGTACTGATGACCACATGTTCTGCTATGGAGGATGGGTTTAGCTAAGAGCGGAATTAGTACAACCGTTGTACGTTTTCTTTAGAAATTGTCTGTGGTTTCTTGTTAGGTCCAACTTTGAGGAAATGGATCCTAAACTGTGCTCAGTGCAGTTGCCCATCTCAAGATCTCCCCCTATTATGCAAGACAACATACGCCAACCTGTGGAGAGGTCACGGCAAAGAGAAGATGAGCCAGAAGTGCTTGGGAGTGGCAAGATGGAGCTGGTAAGAGTTCCAAGGAACTTAGAAGTAGATATTAAACAGGTGGGACCATTGGGACCTACACCCATCATGATCCCCCGTCCACAAAACATGTGGATCGGAAGCGGATCTGAGGCCTAACTTCAATGAGGCTGAGCTGTGCCTAGGCTATGTGACCAATGAATGTGTTGTCACTGGCCTAGGGAAAGCTGAGAGAAGGCTGCGGTGTTACTGTGAGCGCCGTTGCCTTCTCAAACAGATGATCGGTGGGGGTCCCGGGTGTTGGACTCCCAGAGACCAAATACTGGCGTGCTTATGGTTCCATAATACAGACTTGTAGGGACCATGTGATGTTGTTTAGAGTCCATGGGTCATCTTACTGTAATTTTGAAACTCCTGGGCCATAAAGCATCTCTGTAACAGGGGCCTTCTATCTGGCATGTGCCAATTATAATGCCAATGTCTCCTATTAGAGATAGGGGCCTTTGAGCCCTCTCAGGCACTATGACCTGAATCTAGCTGTTACCTTTGCACCCCCTATAGCATATGCTTTTATAAACTGGCACATAGGAGGTCAGAAGTTTCTGTCAAGCCCCTTTTCACAGATTATGCCGCTTATCTTAGGCGTACCCTTTCAGTATGTGTTTGAATGCCGGCTGAGTCTGATGACGTAGCATCTCAATGCCACACACAGTTAAAGTTCATTCTGGGCCGCTTTCTGGGAGACTTCTGTGGGACCCCAACTCTTCCAGTAGTCCAGGAGATCTCCCCTTCTTCCCGGGAGAGTAACATAGTTACATACGGTTGAAAAAAGACATAAGTCCATCAAGTTTAATTAAGGGATGGGTGGGGAGGGGAATTTTAGGAAAGAGGAGTGAGGCCCAGACTTCTACACATTTTCATAAGTATTAATGTTATTTACTTTTAAGAATTCATCTAAGCCCTTTTTAAAACTACTCACTGTTCCACATCTTGAGGTAGACTATTCCACATTTCTTACAGTAAGGCCTCATGCACACGACCGTTGTGTGCATCCGTGGCCGTTGTGCCGTTTTCAGTTTTTTTCGCGGACCCATTGACTTTCAATGAGTCAGTGGAAAAATCGGAAAATGCACCGTTTTGCAGCCGAGACCGTGATCCGTGTTTCCTGTCCGTCAAAAAAATATGACCTGTCCTATTTTTTTGACGGACAACGGTTCACAGACCCATTCAAGTCAATGGGTCCGTGAAAGAACACGGATGCACACAAGATTGGCATCCGTGTCCGTGATCCGTGGCCGTAGGTTACTTTCATACAGACGGATCCGAAGATCCGTCTGCATAAAAGCTTTTTCAGAGGTGAGTTTTCACTTTGTGAAAACTCAGATCTGACAGTATATTCTAAGATAGAGGCGTTCCCATGGTGATGGGGACGCTTCAAGTTAAAATATACCATCGGATTGGAGAAAACTCCGATCCGATGGTATAAAAGGGACTCCTGACTTTACATTGAACGTCAATGGGGACTGATCCGTTTGAAATTGCACCATATTGTCAAACGGATCCGTCCCCATTGACTTGCATTGTAATTCAGGACGGATCCGTTTGGCTCCGCACGGCCAGGCGGACACCAAAACTACTTTTTTTTCATGTTCGTGGATCCTCCAAAAGTCAAGGAAGACCCACGGATGAAAAAACGGTCACGGATCACGGACCTACGGACCCCGTTTTTGCGGACCGTGAAAAAATACTGTCGTGTGCATGAGGCCTAAAAAAGACTTGCCATCTCTGGAGACTGAACTTTTTCTTCTCCAGACTTGTCTTTTGTGGGGATTTTACATGGAACAGCTTTTCACCGTATTTTTTGTAAGGCCCATTTATACATGTGTATAGGTTAATTATGTCACCCCTTAAACGTCTCTTCTCAAGACTAAATAAATGTAATTATTTTAATGTTTCCTCCATGCCCCGTATCAGTTTAGTCGCTCCCCTTTGTGCTTTTTCCAGCTCCAGGGCATCCTTTCTATGGACTGGTGCCCAGAACTAAACTGCATGTTCCAGATGAGCCCGCACCAATATCCTGCTAGCCTTAGAAGCAGCTGATTGACATTGTATGCTGTTTTTTAAAGGGGTATTCTGGTTGTTTAAGGTTATCCTCTATTCACAGGATAGGGGATAACTATTAGATCAGTGAGGGTCCTACCACTAGAACCCTCACCAATCATGAGAACAGGGGCTCCGTACCCCATGCAGCCCCCATGAAATGAACGAAGCGACCATGCGGGCATTTGTGCGACTGCACCATTCATTTTCATGGGAATTCTGGAGATATTGGAGCGCTGTACTTGGCTATCTCCAGAACTGCCATTAAAATGAATGGAGAGGCCACGAGCATGTGCGACCGGCCTCTCGGTTCATTTCAGAGGGGCTACGTTCTCGTGATCAGTGGGGGTCCCAGAGGTAGGAGCCCCACTGATCTAATAGTTATCCCCTATCCTGTGGATAAATCTAAAGTTAGGCATCTGGGTAGTAATAATCTCCGTGCATCATATGTCCTAGGGGATATAACACTGGGAGAGTCACTTATAGAGAACGATTTTGGTGTACTTGTAGATCATAGATTAAAAAGGTATTGCGGTTGTTTGACGCTACCCGCAGGATAGGGGATAACTATAAGATCAGTGGGGCTCCTACCTGTGGGACCCCACTGATCTAATAGTTATCCCCTATCCTGTGGATAATGTCAAACAACTCTCCTTGTGTTATACCCCTAGGACATATAATGCACAGAGATTATTACTACCCAGATGCATCATTTTACATTTATCCACATTGAACCTAATTTGCCAAGTTGATGCCCAAACACTGAGTGTCCAAGTCAGCTTGTAGTTTATGGACATCTTCCATAGCCTGCACAGTACTACAGAGCTTGCTGTCATCTGCTATTAAAAAAAAAAGTATTTTGACAAGTATTTTATAGTTACCCCTGTGCTGTAAAAAAACTTTGACAAATTTGTATTACTTGATGGCAGGGCTCCCCTGAGGACGACTATGTGGCATCTGAGGCCTTACTATCACGGATTTCCCACCACACTGCACTCTGTGGCCAACTGAGCTACCTGGAACCAGATTTAGCAGAGAAGAACCCACAAGCCTTTGCACAGAAACTACAGGTTTGTTTGCTAATTTCTTTGGTACACTTTCCAGCTGTGTCTGCCCTATATTTCCCATGGAGCTCTGTGCTGTAGTGACGAAGAGAGCACCATGGGATATGTAGTACAGACGTAGAACATTGCTTTAGTAACGTTCGTACAGTTTTGCATAATCCCTTGTCTTCCTCCTCTGGTGCCCCATTCTGTCTAACCTCTGATCCCTCGTGTGCCTCTGTCTGTTCCCCTCTGCTGTTCACCTTTGTTTTACTCCACTGTGTCATGATTATTAAGTGCATTTCTCTTTGGCTTGTCCTTTTCCTGGAGTAGGAGGAATTAGAGTTTGCAGCCATGCGAATTGAGGCTTTGACGTTAGCCAGGCACATTTCCCAGTCCTCCCAGTGTACCGAGGTATCAGTGGTGCGTGTGCAGTGACTCTGCATCCATCTGCTATTGTGTGTCCATTGATCTCCTACACTTCTCTCTCCACCCAAAGACACCTCACTATTAACCGCGAGACCGAGTGAAATGAATCACAGCTTATCTACTCCCCCTCCCTGTACAGTGACCTCGGCACAGGTCACAGAACATGCCTAGAAAACTCTCCTATACAAGTTAGGGAGGTCCACTCCTGTCCATTGTGTCTATGGCCGATGGGGCCGCTGTAGAGCATATCTATAAATGCTGTTATCAACAGCTCACGCAAGATGGCCACCCACAAAATCATGTTGAGGGTATAGAATTTTAAAAACAAATCTACAATCAGAAAATAAAATCAGATTCTAAAAAATATGTGGCACCATCTGGTTTTAAGGCTGCATTCACATGGCCATATGCATCCTGCACTTTCCACAGACCTTATTAAAGAAATGCCTATTCTTGTCTGCAAAATGGTGTCCATATGGGCATCCTAGAGGGGGTGTCTGACCTATGACCTCCTTGTATGAGCCACAGCAGAAAGCTACATGGCGGCGGGGCCCCTGCACTGACGGACTTAGCTCATCAGGTGAAAGGTTTCTGTTTCTGATGGATTCTTATCAAGGAGGATTGTCTAGACCAGGGATCAGCAACCTCCGGCACTCAAGGTGTTCTGAGACTACAGCTCCCAGAATCCTCCTTTCACTTATAGGGGAGTTACAAGAATAGCTAAGAAAGTATGCATACTGGGAGTTGTAGTTTCACAACAGCTGGGAGCCGGAGGTTGCCTACCCCTGGTCTAGACTGAAGCCTTACTGGCCTCAGTGATCACTACAGCATGGACAGCACAAGACCACGTGAGCAATAGACTGGACCTGCAGCGCTGGAACGGCAGGACCTGTAGCAGGTGAGTGAAGCTTTATTTTTTCTTTTACTGTATATGCCACTGTACACCCTTGAAAACTCCTAGGCAGCCCCTTTAAATCATGGATAGTAACTATTAGACCCATGTTCTGTTCCTTATACTGTACCCTACTTACAACCAAACCATAGGTGGTAGAACCAACATAAACTGTTGCTGTGCTCCACTGCCTGAGCTGTGTTACGTCTGTTCTCTGCATGAGTTCTGCCGTCTGGTGCATGTGAATTTATGGAATACTAACAAAGTATACCTATGATTTGGATGTCCCCCTAGAGATAAAGCAGTGAAACTTTCCATTGTCCTCACCACTCTAACTGGAAGTATGGTATCCACTGGTATTAAATCAGTGGTCTCCTCTGGACAACCCCTCTCCATATACCTACTAGGACATGGCTCTCAGTCTGGATGACCTGTCTAGTCTACCTCTTACATAGACAACCATTTACTTGAAATGCTGTCATGTAGAGGTGCATCTTGAAGTTCCGGAGCACCGCTGCAAAATTAGCAGCAAAGTCTCCCACTTGTCATTTATAATACTGATATCTCCTGGCCCCCATAGGCAGCGGGTCCCTAAAGCTATGTCCCTGCCGTCATCTAAGGCTTCTTTCACACTGGCATTAGGATTGTCCGGCAGGCTGTTCTGGCAGGGGAAGAGCCTGCCGGATCCGTACCTGCACACGTGTGCTGCCGGAAGTCCACCCTGGCCCCATTCACTCTAATGGGGACGGGCCGGAGATGTGGCCAAAGCACGGCAAACATGCCGAGAGGCAGCTGGACAAAAACAGAAGAGAACCTCCCAATGGCAAATTTGTCAATTGGCTAGGGGTCAAAGGGGTATTCCCATCACATACAATGGGGGTATATAGTTAGGATATGCCCCCACCGTCTGATAGATGCGGGTCCCACATCTGGGACCCGCACCTACAATGAGAACGAAGCGGGGAGAGGTGTGGCTGGAGGACCTCTGATTTCCCAGGGTCCGTCCACAACCAAGCGCTGCTCCTCGCTGCTCACATATTTATTTCTGTGGGGCAGACGGAAATAGCTGAGCCAGCGCTCGGCTATTTTCAGCAGCCCCATAGAAATGAATGGAGGGCGGCTGCGCTTGCACAGTGTGCCCTCCGTTCATTTCCCCGCTCCGTTCTCATTGTAGCTCCGGGTCCCAACGGTGGGACTCGCACCTATCAGACAATGGGGGCATGTCCTTGTGATATGCCCTCATTGTCTGAGATGGCAAAACCCCTTTAAGAAGATTATTGAAGGGGTTTTTCAGGACTTCGATATTGATAAGCTATCCTCAGTATACGTCACAGTGCTTACCACATGGTGAGCGCGATGAGGTCAGCGAAGGTCCTTTTGCAGGTCCTTCAAAAATCCCGGCTGCACGATCAAGTGGATGAGGTGAGTAATGTTTTTATTATTTTTTAACCCTCAATTGACATTGCATTCTGTATTAAAGAATGCTATTATTTTCCATTATAACCATGTTATAATGGAA
This sequence comes from Bufo gargarizans, assembly GCF_014858855.1. Taxonomy (NCBI): domain Eukaryota; kingdom Metazoa; phylum Chordata; class Amphibia; order Anura; family Bufonidae; genus Bufo; species Bufo gargarizans. Next base: position 288,738,978 of record NC_058085.1, on the reverse strand, counting down.
AATAATAAAGTAAATGGGGTCCCGGGTCGCTTATCCCTCGTCTCTTTAGCAACCATGCGTGAAAATCGCACCGCATCCGCACTTGCTTGCGGATGCGATTTTTCCCGCAGCTTCATTCATTTCTATGGGGCCTGTGTTGCGTGAAAAACGCAGAATATAGAGCATGCTGCGATTTTCACGCAACGCACAAGTGATGCGTGAAAAACAACGCTCATGTACACAGCCCCATTGAAATGAATGGGTCAGGATTCAGTGCGGGTGCAATGCGTTCACCTCACGGGTTGCACCCACGCGGAAAACTCGCTCGTGTGAAAGGGGCCTTAAAGCTTGAAAGCTTCCTTGTTCGAAAGGTCACCAAAGGTGACATTGGAGCCCTAAATAAAACCTGCACCAATTTTACATCACTCAAACTTGTGTGCTGTCTCTCTGTTTCAGTGTCTCCTGTACTGGCTGATGGTTGCATCGTGGAGACCCTGTGGCCTCATCACCAGAATAAAGCCCATGAAAAGCCCTGTTTAGTAAAGGCAACCACACTTACTTACATTCCCTAGCCCCCAATACATACAGTAGAGTCAATGCAGTGATAAAGTTGAGGACATTTCAGCTAAATGTGCTGCCTTTAGTGATCAGGCATTCCAGGGTTTTACTACTTTTACTGTAAAGAACCCTTTACATAGGGAAGAAATAGAGTGCTTTATATTGACTGCCCCAGCTGAATAATCCCAGTGTTTCCAGCTTTTTGTTTTATAGAGGGTCATTCACCATTCTTGACATGTCTATATTAGTAAGGCTACGTTCGGTAGTAACGCTGTTAGGCGTATTTCTGGCGCAGATTGCAGCACAAAGGTCCTATGCGCTGCAGTCTGCGACTTCTCCCCGCTCATGCCAGGTCCAATAAAGGGGGCATGCCGTGGCGGGGACGGGGACGGGCCGGTAGGCCTGTCTCATTCATCATTTTCTACGCCTCATTTAGGCATAGATGTTGTCTTCCATTTAGAACTGGCGGAGTTATGGAGAGGCCGACACCTCTAGGGTTATTAAGACCGGCGTCTAAAACGCTGGTCTTAATAAATCTGCCCCTATGTGTTTGTCCTTTGCTGTACTCACTAAGGCCGCAATGCACGAACACCCACCGTGGGGCAGCCACAGCGGATCGCGGACCCATTCACTTTATGAATGGGTCCGCAATCCGGCCGTTCCGCAAAAAGATAGGACATGTTGTATCTTTTTGCGGAACGGAAGTACGGGACGAAACCCCACGGAAGCACTCCGTAGTGCTTCCGTAGGGTTCCGTTCCGCCTCTCCGGATTTGCGGACCCATTGAATCCATGATGCGGAATGCACACGGAACGGTGCCCGTGTATTACGGATCCGCAAATGCGGTCTGCAATACGGCTACGGAGCGCACACGTTCGTGTGAAAGAGGCCTAATGCACGGGGCCTGACATTTACATGGAATAAGACCGGATCCATCTGACAACTTAAAACAGCAGACTCCAACCTGTGGCTCTTCAGCTCTTGTGAAACCACAACTCCCAGCAAGACTGATGCTAGGAGTTGTCATCTTGTGTTTGCTTTGCTGTGGTACTGATAGAGAGGGAGGCAACCCTTAGGCAGACCGCTGTATGACTGATTGTCCTGCCAGGAACCGTACCTGGCTGTTCATTAACCAGTCGTGGGGGCAGTGTGACCTTTGGGTAGTGCTGTTGTCTACCTGGGGAGTACAGGTTTGTCCTTTACTGTAGATTCGTCCTGCAGCATTTCTTCTGCTTTCTAGCCAGAGTTTGTCATCTTGTTGCATGTGCTGCTGGTAATGATATAACATTGCAAATGGATTGTAACTAGCTGTTCTTCCCGTCTACAGTCTGACGTCCTGGATTCGGCTGATATTGGCCTTTCCCATAAATCACTGTACCCCCGTTCAGTGGCTATGGAGACAGCTGTAGGTGGCCTGTTACATACCTACAAGCAACCTGACCTTGACACAGCGCTGCAGCTTGCAAGAGAAGAGGTAAATGGCATCATACTTTCTTATCAGATCTCTTTCATTGCCTTTCTCCTGATTAGTTGTAGATGTAACTGCTGCCTTCAACCACTGGGTGTCGCAACTGCAGCACTTATCTCTGATAGACTGACAAGCCTTCAAAGGGGACCTACCATCCTACCATGCTTGTAGAGACAAATAGATTTCATTCTAGTCCTGATTTTTTACTACACACGTGTGTGTGTGTGTGTATATATATATATATAGGATGGGCCAACATATATATATATATTATTTGTGTGTTATAATAGAAAAATAAGTCTGTAAGTCATTAAAAGGGTTTTCTGAGATTTTGATACCAATGACCTATTCTCATTCATTTCTACGGGGCTGGGCGCGATACCAAGCACAGCCGCTATACAATGTATGGCATTGTGCTTGGTAAGCTGCGAGAAGGTGGCAGAGGGGCTCACAGGCCTACCGATCAGAAACTTATGACCTATCCAAAATCTCAGAAAACTCTTTTAATACAAGCACAATAAATCCCCTACAGATGTAAAGTCCTGCTATTAGACATAATCCAGTGCTGCAGTTGCGACACCTAGTGGTTGATGGCAGCAGTTACAAGCTACAGTTGCTACTGAAAAGTTACCTGTCCAGAGCAGGAAATCAGGACCATCAAAAAAAATAAAAAAATGTTTAACATAATAAGTCTTGATTTCCTGTTCTGTACAGGTAACTTTTCAATAGCTATGATAGCTTGTTATCATCACAGAATTACAATTACAAGTAACACCTCTTTATAGATAACACAGGATCCACCATTCACAAAAGGTGATATCACAGCTAATCGGCTCCCTCCTGACCTCTGCACAGGTCACAGAGCATCCCTAGAAAGCTCTCCCATAGAGTCTTAAGAGACACGTGCCTGGTGCATTTGTGGCGCATCTCCAGTTTCCTGGCATAGATTATAATAAATGTGGCAGGCTGGCTATGCCAGGCCCTGCACCACCCACTCCTCACTGCACCCCCGCACCGAAAACTCCCAAAAAGTCAGAAGATTTTGCACAAGCACTGCATGCACAAAACTTTGTGACTTTTTGACTTCAGTTTCTGTCCTTTTATATGTATACTAGGGGCTGATTTTTATCATTCCACATGTGGAATTGGAATCTTCCTTCATGCTTGCTGGGCTCATTCCATAAATGAATTTGGTTCTACATTTCTATATGTACTGCCAGGTTCTCACTCTGCTATTAAAGTGTTCTTCTTGTCCATTAGATTGCTGCAAAAGAACAAGAGACCATGGAGTGGAAGACGAAATATGAAGAGAGCCGCTGTGAAGTGGTGGAGATGAGGTAAAAGGGTTTGGAGATACAAGCTGATTCCTTTTTATAGACCATGAATTTACACTGGAAATTATTTTGAGGGCTGATAGGTTCCAAAATCAGCTTAAAATAGGATTCTCTTCTGCCCGACCTTTGGGATCCTGTTGTATTAGAGGCCCATTATTGTGTCAGAGCTGACTACCTGAAGAATCACTGGTGGGTCAGTCCAAAACCCTAATGTACAACCTTTTTTGGTCTGAGGACACATTGGTGGCTTGTAGTGTTGGTCGAGCACCAAAGTGCTTGTGTGCTCTAGTAGAACACTTCCCGATGCTCAGGTGCTCTACAAAGCACCCAAGCACAATGGAAGTACAATTGGAGAACCCAAGCATTAAACCAGGCACCCCCTGTTCTGAAGAGGGGAGAGTGTCCGGACTGTGGTTCGGCTTAGGAGTTCCTGCTCTGACTCCATATATAGCTATGTCCATATGTGGAGTCAGGACTTGGGGACACCTAGTGTATTTAAATCTAATTTAGCCTCTATTTCTGAAAAGTTTTTGGCAGGATTCAAACTCACAACCTTCTACATTACAGCCAAGAATCGTAACTACTACACTATAGAGCTGCATGGGCAGTTACTTAAAAAAAATATATGAGACTTTTGCTGTAAAGGAATACTTACTAGTAGTATTATTACTACTTACTACTACTAGTAAGTATTCCTATACAGTAGAAGTCCATTTTTTTTTTTAGGTAAAACATCAGTAGTAGTTTCCCACATATTATGCATTCATATATATCAGAAGTATGATTTTATTTATATATATATACAGTATATTTATTATTTTTTATTACTAAAAGAAGTTTCTGGCGGGATTCTAACTCGCAACCTTCTACATTACAGCCCAGCATATTAACCACTACACTATAGAGCTGCATGTCCAGTCTACTAGTAAGTATTCCTATACAGCAGAAGTCTCATATATTTTTTTTTAAGTAACTGGCCATGCAGCTCTATAGTGTAGTGGTTAACATTCTTGGCTGTAATGTAGAAGGTTGTGAGTTTGAATCCTGTCAGAAACTTTTCAGAAATAGAGGCTAAATTAGATTTAAATACACTGACTTGAGCATCGCTCTCGAGCACACGTGATATTCGGCCGAGCATAGCGATGCTCAAGCCGAACTAGTGTTCGGCCGAGCATGCTCGCCCTACTCTAGTGGCTTGTACAGCACCATTTTCCAAAATAATAGTACTGGTATAAACTGTATAAGGCTACATTTACATCTCCATTTCGGTAGTCTGTTCCTCTGTTGGATCATGTTGAACACCACGAGGATGGTGTTCCTTGTGCCAGCTTGCTGCCGGACTACTAGCACTGCATGCAGAGATATTTGTCTGGCAGAAAGGCAGCATTTATTCAGGAGACTCTCTGGAATCCTGTTGAATCCAATTGTAGTCAATGGAGATCCAGTGGTGTCCGGTTATGTCAGATACGCTAATTCTGGCAGTCTGTACCGGAAGTCTGCCTGAACAAACTACCAGCATACCTAAATGGAGATGTGAACATAGCCTTATCAGTTTCGGAGCTGTGAGCAACACTTGGGTTACATGGTGCCAAAGGATGTATTCTCATCACAGAATACCATTACATCTTATTCAGGGGAGTAGCCATAGGGGGTGCAGAGGTAGCAGTCGCTACTGGGCCACATAAGAAGACACCAGTATTAGTGCACGCTGGGAGGGCTCTGTTATAGATTTTGCACTGGGGCCCAGAATCTTTAAGTTACACCTCTGGCTGGAAGGAAGGGGTTAGGTCAATAATTTAGCATGGGAGGGGGGAGAGCCTTTTAATTTTTGCCTCAGGCAGCACAAAAATGATGTGCTTCCCAGCCCCTGGCCACAAAGCACTAAGGGAAGGGGGCCCAAGCTGAACTCTTGCACCAGGGCGTATGTGACATTAGCATGCGGTCCCTGAGCATGTTTCTGAATTTCTGCTGTTAACCATACAATGTTCAGGTAGACATCTTGTAGCATGCGGTCTAGGATCTAGCTTTTAGTACTAATGGGTCTGTGAGCCTGAGATGACTTGAGCAGAGCAGCCGATCTGCTGGCTGAATTCTGTAATCCTGCTTTTTATACCTTAGACGGCCTTGCAAATCCTAAGCCCTAAACCCGTCTCCATATGGTAGTGAGATCAGTACAACCGGCTATTCACCGGCACTGCTGACGGGTCTTTGGTGACAGAACAGAGGATAGTCTGCCTTTGTCTATAGTAATGCATTTCTTTTATACAATATATAAAGATATTACTTTCTATATCTGATGGAATTGGTTAGTACTAAAAGGTGTTTTTTCTCGGACTTAGATATTGAGGACCTGCCCTCAGAATAGGTCATCAGTATTAGATCGGTGTGGATCCGACACCCAGTGCCACCAGGATCAGCTGTTCAGGGCTGGAGTGGGAAGCAGGAGGCTCCATCTGCTATGTAGTGGCCTTGCTGGAGAACCGCAGCTCAGCTTCCATTCAATCCTTCCATCCACCGTAGTTTCCTGTGTCGGCGGCTGCCCCACTGATCTGATATTAAGACAGGTCATCAGCATTTAAGTTCCGAAAAAGCACATGTAGCCCCAGACTAAGGCTGAGTTCACACGGGCGAGATTTCCGCGCGGGTGCAATGCAGTAGGTGAACGCATTGCACCTGCACTGAATCCTGACCCATTCATTTCAATGGGGCTGTGCACATGAGCGTTTTTTTTCATGCATCACTTCTGCAATGCTTTAAAATCGCAGCATGTTCTATATTCTGCGTTTTTCACGCAGCCCTGGCTCCATAGAAGTGAATGGGGCTGCGTTAATAACGCATTGCATCTGCAAGCAAGTGCGGGTGCGATGCGTTTTTCACTGATGGTTGCTAGGAGATGTTGTTTGTAAACCTTCAGTTTTTTATCACGCGCGTGAAAAACGCATCAAAACGCATTGCACCCGCGCGGAAAAAACTGAACAACTAAACGCAATTGCAGCCAAAACTGACTGAACTTGCTTGCAAAATAGTGTGAGTTTAACTGAACGCATCCGGACCTAATCTGTCACGCTAGTGTGAACTCAGCCTAAGACCTCTTGCACCGCATGCCCTCCGAGATATACGGTCCGTGCGTGGCATTGATCGTGCGCACGCGAGCACACAGCATCATAGATTACAATGATGCTGTGGACGTCGTGCCGCCCGCGGGGCTATTGTCCCGCACTTATATGATCGGGCGGCCCGACGTGCACAGCATCATTGTAATGTATGATGCTGTGTACTCCCATGCGCACGATCAATGCCGCTCATGGACCGTCTATCTCGGAGGGCATACGGTCGTGTGCAAGAGGCCTAAAACTGTGTTGGCTTGTGTACTGAAAGTATGCTACTGAATTTCTATATGTTGCAAAGAATAGAAATAATGAAACACTTTGGGGGATATTTACTCACAGCTTGTGACTTTTTTTAAAGCCACTTTTCTGGCGCAAGGGAGATAATAAATCTCCCCCTTTGTGTATTAATCAAAGTTTTATCTAAGGTACATTCCCATGCAGCAAATTTATTGCAGAACATTCTGCGGCTGTTACATTCCTCTGAATGGAGCTTGCCTAAATCCATACGCTTGCCGCCAGTGCAACCCCAGATGAATGGAATGGATTTTCAGAACTGAAATTTCCGCAACAAAATCTGAAGCGCGTGACTACACCCCTATAGATTTGTACTACTAGCTGCTTTTTTGACTGTTAATTTTTTGCTTACTTTTTATAGGAAAATTGTTGCTGAATATGAGCAGACAATTGCGCAGATGATCGGTATGTACCCTACATGTAAATATGTTCCCACCAGTGAAGTAAGCAGATTTTGGCATACCACAGACATAGAAACATCTTGGTGCACTTATAGCTGAAAATGCACCTAAGAGCTCATGTGCCGGCCATGCCCGTGCTGTGGACAGCAAATAGCGGTCCGCAATGCATGGGCACCGACCGCGTGCCTGCCGTCTGTGGACACATTCACTTGAATAGGCTTTGCGATCCGCATCCGACGGTCCGCAACCCAAAAAAGTACTGCATGCACTACTTTTTTGCGGTGCAGAGGCATGGACAGAAAACCCACAGAAGCGCCCCGTAGTGCTTCCTTGGGCTTCAACTCCGTGCCTCCGTTCTGCACCTCCCCAAATCTTCCGGATTGCGGACCCATTCAAGTGAATAGGTCCGCATCTGTGATAAGGTGCGCACACAGCTCTTGTCCGTATATTGCGGACCCGCTGTTTGTAGGCCGCAATACGGGCAAGGCCGGCACACGGTCGTGTGCATGACCCCTAAATTATTTAAGATTAACCTTTTTTGTTAGGAGGGTCTCCTGTATGTAACATAATGATCAGAGGGCGTCCTACTGCTGAGCCCCCCTCTCCTAAATGATCTGTGAGGGAAATAGCAGCAAGTGTGACATTTCTTTGCAGCGCCACCACCAAGGAAAAAAGTGTCCATTCACATTAATGGCTGTTCATGTATCTAATACACATGCCGGGTCCTCCAAAGTAAGAAAGACTCTAAGAGCTGTTTCACACGAGCAAGTCCATGGCGGAATCAATCTCCGTGTGTGTGTGATCCTCCGTTCTGGACTTGCAGGAGCGCACGGCATTATAGTGATTTATAATGCTATGTGTCTCTGCATGGCCTTATTGTTACAGAATCATAGTGACATAAAGCTGTCACTATGATTCTGTATCAGTTATGTCAGGCAGAGGCACATAGCATTATAAATCACTATAATGCCGTGTGCTCCTGCAGGTCCAGAATGGAGGATCACACTCACACACAGAGCGTGATTCACGCCATGGACTCGTTCATGTCAAACAGCCCTGACTGTTCTTGATTCTGACTAAGGGCTCATTCAGACGCCGTATGCTGTCTGCAAAAATACTGAATGATATCTGTTTTTTTGCGGATCTGCAAAAAAACGGATCCACAAACTATCGGATAGCATTCAGTATTTTTGCGGACGCATAGACTTCAATGGGGCCATGTCCTGATTTTCATGGACAAGTATAGGACATGTTTCATTTGTTTTGCGGAACCGTGGAATAGAAAAGAGCCCCATAGAAGTGAATGGGTCAGCATCTAATCCTCAAAAAAACTGATCCGCATTTTTGCGGATAGCATACAGCCGTCTGAATGAGCCCTAATAAAGATCCTCCAATTACTAACAAATGTCCTTAAGGAGCAGGGGTGCACCTAGCCTTTCTGCTGCCTGAGGCGAAAATTGATAAAGCGTAGTACTCCTCTCCCCCCTTCCCCATAGTACCCACCATAATGTGTCCCAGTATAAAATGCCCCTATACAGAGCCCCCCATATAAAATACCCCTTCTTTGTGGCCTCAGTAGATGCCCCCCAATCATGTGCCAGTAACAAGTGCCCCAAATCATGTGCCATTAACAAGTGCTCCCCAAATCATGTGCCAGTAACAAGAGCCCCCCAATCATGTGCCTGTAACAAGTGCCCCCAATCATGTGCCATTAAGTGCCCCCCAATCATGTGCCAGTAACAAGAGCCCCCCAATCATGTGCCAGTAACAAGTGCCCCCATAGAGCTCCTCTCCTGTATTGTACTATATAAAATAAACACATGTACTTACCTCCATCAGGCTGGCAGTGATGCGATGCAGGCCTCTTCCGGTCTTTGTCCCCGTGCTGATAGGCCTGGGCCCTGCAGCCTATCAGAGGAACAGGGAAGAAAGACGCCTCTCCCTTCCCTGCCTGCCGCAGCACTTCCATCTGTATCGCTGTCCTGAGGACGTCGATACAGATGACTATGGAGATGAGCGCTTCCACAATGGAAGCTCTCATCATCCTGTGCCCTGCTGCCGCCCCCCACTTGTCATCCGGGCCTCCTGTTAAGTTAAATCATCAGATTTGTACCCATGGCTGACCTGTTGCATGTGCACTTGGCAACTGAAGGCATCTGTGTTGGTCCCATGTTCATATGTGCCCGCATTGCTGAGAAAAATTATGTTTTAATATATGCAAATTAGCCTCTAGGAGCAACAGGGGCGTTGCCATTACAGCTAGAGGCTCAGCTCTCTCTGCAACTGCCACGCCCCCTGCACTTTGATTCTCAGAACCAGAAAACATCATCACACCTGGCCCTGTCAATCAAAGTGTAGGGGGCGTGGCAGTTGTAGAGAGAGCAGAGCCTCTTGGTGTAATGCACAGCCCAATGGGAATAAGCTCACCCAATATACAAATTGTAAAAAGCGGTCAGCACTCCAGAAGTATAACAAAAATTAAAGAATAAAGTCTTTAATTTTTGTTATACTTCTGGAGTGCTGCCCGCTTTTTACAATATATATACGGTATATATATTCATTTTTCTCAACAATGCAGGAACATCGGACCAACACAGATGCCTTCAGCTGCCAAGCGCACATGTAACGGGTCAGCCAGTGTCATAGGTACAAAACTGCTGACAGATGCCCTTTAACAACAATTATCTGATGAGCGATTTTCTAAGCTAGACAACTACTCTTTAAAATTATATATATATATATATATATATACAAAACTCCTATAAACGGTATGCGGTGTAATCTCTCGGAGGCATGTACGTCCATGTTAACGGGATTTTAGTCCAATTCTAGTGGTATGGAACATGTGCAGGATGTTGACCCACAGGGACTCCATGAACCACAGTAAACAGGACCCTCAACTATTATGTATGTTTTTTTTTTTTTTTGGGTGTTCATCTGTGTGGCAAAGAACTGCTTGTGACATCAGGGCCAACATTCAACTACACCCTCTGCAATCCCTAGAGTTATGTCCTTTATTGCGGTTTGCCATTTGCTATATTCAGTATTATTTTATTCTGACCCCCACCCTTGGAATTTTACTTTACCCACAGCTCTGGCTTTAAAGTGATCTTATTTGCTTTGCGTTATTTTATTTTTACATCCTGCTTTCTGCTCCTTTTTTTGCTTGCAAACATAAGGCAGTCCAGGTAAGAGATGAATGTGCCCTGTATGTCCTGTATTTGTGAATCAGTAATAAATGTGTCAAGCAGGTTTACAGGTGCCATGATAATGATGTGCCAAAGAACATAGCTGGTTGTGATGGACACGTCAGGTTGCCGAAGCACCGATAAAAAGTAGTTGCTTATGTTCATAGAATTAAAGGATTAAAGGGGTAGTATGCCAATCTTATAGTGTCAGATCCGATACCTGATACCCCCCCCCCTTCCCAATCAGCTGTTTGGGCACCCGCTATGCTGGAAACTAAACTGTGTACAGAGCAGATGCAGACAGCTCTGTACACCGCGTAGTGGCCACGCCGGGTACTGCAGCTCAGCTCATTCAAGTGAATGGGAGCTGAGCTGCAGTATGGCAGTGCCAGAAACTGCACAGTATATGAAGCTGTCTGCTTCTGTTCCGTACACTGCATATCTTCCAGGAGGGAGGAGGATATCGGACGGGTCGGAGTATTCAGTCCTTGACCTCATTCACTGCAGACACAAGATTTCATGATATGGTCAGAAAATGTTGGATCTCTGCATGACAGAACTTCATATAAATGAGATATTGGGGTTAGTAATGGAAAGGCTAATGAGGTCAAAAACCAAATATTCAGTTTTCCCAGGTGATGCTATAACGCTAATGGAAGAGAGGCAATGAGATGCAAATGTATGCAAACTAGTATTGTAAGATTCTGCGATGGCATCTCTGCAGTCCATTTATTTTGTCAAACTATACCTTGAAGAGGACCTGTTACCTCTCCTGACATGTCTGGTTTAGTAACTACTTGAATTCCGCATGTAATTACATTTCTGAAGCATCTATTCTTATGACGTTATGATATTCCATTCTTTTTTTATTCCTGCTATAAGTTATGAATTAATTTGCAGCAGTTTACAATGAAGGCCCAGCTGGGTGTCACCAGTTGGAGGGTTGTCCCTACACAGTCTGACACTAGCAGCACTGATTGGACAATGTCTGACTGTGTCAGACAGAACACAACTGGTAATACCCATCTGGACCTTCACTGCAAACTGCTAGTAATTCATTCATACCTTCTAGCAGGAATGGCACAACATAGTGTCGTAAGACTAGATGCCCTAGAATTTATTTAATGAGAATGCAGGGTTGGACTGGCCATAGACGGTACAAGGAAACTTCCTGTGGGCTGATGTCCTCCTCACCATTGCCAGCCAGGTACATAACAACCTGCCGCTCCTTGTGTAAATTAGCTCTGGGAATGTTGAGTACCAATGTATCCAGTGGTCACAGGTGTTGTTAGATGGCTTCTTGCCCCACCACAATAGGGCTATTTCTAGGGAAGTATTTTGTGCTTCACTGTGGTATTTGGTTCTGCTGGGGTAGTATTGTGTGCTGCACTGTGGTATTTGGTTCTGCTGGGGTAGTATTGTGTGCTGCACTGTGGTATTTGGTTCTGCTGGGGTGGTATTATGTGCTGCACTGTGGTATCGCTGACCCCACCCATTTGAGTTGTCCCCGCCTACTTGTGTTGCCTAGCCTTCTGTCAATTTGGACACTCCTACGATATGGCGCCACTTTTAGTTTTTTCCAGGGCCACTTTAAAGAGGACCTTTCACCAGAATTAAACTTCTAAAGTAACTATACAGGCATGTAGAGCGGCACCCAGGGACCCCCCTGCACTTACTGTTATACCTGGGCGCCGCTGCATTCTCCCGGTATAGCCTCCGGTATCTTTACAGTTAGGCTCCACCCAGGGGAACCTGCCGGCGCCTCCTTCTCCCATGCTGCAGCGCTGGCCAATCACAGCGCTCAGCTCTTTCTTAGGCTATGAGCTGAGCGCTGTGATTGGCCAGCGCTACAGCATGGGAGAAGGATCCGCCGGCAGGTTCCCCTGGGTGGAGCCTAACCAGGGCCGGCCTTTGGGGAGTGCGGGCTGTGCGGCCGCACAGGGCGCCATAGCAACAGGGGCGCTGGGCGGCCGACAGCTCGCAATGTAATATGCGGCAGGCGAGGCTGCACTTGTGTTCTCCCTCGGGGCGCCCCCTCCATCTTCCCCTCCCCTGTCTGACCTGATTCGTTCCTCCTTCCCTGTGTCTGACCTGCCTGCTGCCCCCGCAGCTGCCAATAAGAAGAGAGATGGGAGGAGGAGGGAAGGGGCTGAGGCCACTGCGCCACCAATGAAGATAACTGACCTGTAATACAAATACAGGAGGCGGGTGCCGGAATCAAATAGCCGGCACCCGACCTCTATGACAGGAAGCTGCGATCAGCTGCAGTTGAGTTAACCCTTCAGGTGCGGTACCTGAGGGGTTAACTGCCGCTGATCGCAGCTCCCTGTCACAGAGGTCGGGTGCCGGCTATTTGATTCCGGCACCCGCCTCCTGTATTTGTATAAGAAATGTTGGTGGCACAGTGCGCCCCCCCCCCCCCCCCCCCCCCTCAACACCCCAGTATAAGAAACATTGGTGGCACAGTGGGAAGTGCCAATGAGGGTTAAAAAATAATAAAAAAAATTAACTCACCTCCTCCAGTTGATCGCGTAGCTGCCGGTCTCCTGTTTCTTCAGGACCTGTGGTGATGTCACTGAGCTCATCACATGGCCCATTACCATGGTGATGGATCATGTGATGCATCATGTGATGAGCACAGTGATGTCACCACAGGTCCTTTGACAGGTTCTGAAGAAAGAACAGGAGACGATCAATTGGAGGAGGTGAGTTAATAATTTTTTTATTTTTTAACCCTCATTGGCACTGCCCACTGCGCCACCAATGTTTATTATATGGGGGGGGGGGGTGCACTGCGCCACCAATGTTTATTATATGGGGGGGAGGGTGCACTGTGCCACCAATGTTTATTATACTGGGGTGTTGGGGGGCACACTGAACCACCAATGTTTATTATATTGGGGGGCGCACTGCGCTCATGTTTGTTATATTGGGGGGGCGCACTGCGCTCATGTTTGTTATATTGGGGGGCGCACTGCGCTCATGTTTGTTATATTGGGGGGGCGCACTGCGCCAATGTTTATTATATTGGGGGGGCGCACTGCGCCACCAATGTTTATTATACTGGGGTGTTGGGGGGGCGCACTGCGCCACCAATGTTTATTATACTGGGGTGTTGGGGTGGCGCACTGCGCCACCAATGTTTATCATACTGGGGTGTTGGGAGGGGTGCACTGCGCCACCAATGTTTATTATATTGGGGGGGGGGGCGCACACTGCGCACAACGACGGGTTAGGGAAATTTCACAGCAGAGTGCGCATGCGCTGGGAGCCTCGCCGGCGGTTAGGGTAGGGAAAAATTATGGGCCAGTGCACAGGTGCGGTGATCGGATGGATGTTCTCAGCTGGACACCGGCCGACACTGCGCATGCGCTGGGAGCCTCACCAGCGGTTAGGGTAGGGAAAAAGCACTGGCCCGTACGTAATTTTTCCCTTCCCTAACCGCTGGTGAGGCTCCCGGTGCATGCGCAGTGTCGGTCGGTGTCCAGCTGAGAACATCCATCCGATCACTGCGCCTGCGCACTGGCCCATAGTTTTTCCCTACCCTAACCGCCGGCGAGGCTCCTGGCGCATGCGCACTCTGCTGTGAAATTTCCCTAACCTGTCGTTGTGCGCCTGCGTGGCGCTGCACACCTCCTCACGTCATGTCCGGAAGTGACGAGGGTAGGGAGATCTCACGAAGTAGGGAAGTATAACATTACACCGGCCTTTGGGGTGTGCGGGCTGGTAACTACTTGGTTGGATAGTCAGCCAGCCTATGCCATGATGCCAGCAACAAGCAGTGTTTTTTTTTTTTTTTGGGGGGGGGGGGGGGGCGCCACAAGGTTAGCTCGCACAGGGCGCCTGAACACCTAAGGCCAGCCCTGAGCCTAACTGTAAAGATACCGGAGGCTATACCGGGAGAATGCAGTGGCGCCCAGGTATAACAGTAAGTGCAGGGGGGTCCCTGGGCGCCACTCTACATGCCTGTATAGTTACTTTAGAAGTTTAATTCTGGTGAAAGGTCCTCTTTAAGTTCCCAGTCCACCCCTGGGGGAATGCAAGTAGTTGCACCCAGTCCACCCCTGGGGGAATGCAAGCAGGCATGTCAGGAGAGGCTACAGGGCCTCCTAAAATATCCTCTGGATTACTCCAGACAGACACTCACAGTACTTCATTCCTCCCAGTGTAGTATAGATAGACAGTATATACCTGGGTGGTATTACCCTAGAAAACTCTTCCAGGTGAAATGCCTGCACAGGTCTGGAATATCCAATGATATAGCTCACGTCATTAGTGGTAGCAGTATGGTTAGTGCACTTTGTGTAGACTTTTTCTGTGAAGGTGAATTTACTACAAGACACTGATAATCACACTCTCTTTTTTTGGGGACAGAGGACGATCAGAGAGAGAAGTCCGTTTCCCATCACACAGTCCAGCAGCTGATCTTAGAGAAGGAACAAGCACTTTCCGACCTCAATTCAGTTGAGAAATCCCTGGCTGATCTCTTCCGTAGATATGAGAAAATGAAGGATGTGTTGGAAGGCTTCAGAAAGGTGAGTGACCTGTAGGGTATTGACCACATGTGGTGGATACACTGTGGATTTTTTGCAGCAGAATTATGTGCAGAAAATAAGTAGTGCACACAGTAGCAGCAAAGTGGATGAGATTTTAAAAAATCTTATCCACATGCTGCAAACATTTTCTACAGCAGAATCTGCACATAACTTGACCCGTGGAACTGATTATAAATCCACAGCACGCCAACTTATAATTCAACCCCAGATTTCTGAAATCTGCTGCAAAAACCAAGGATTTGTCCTTAAAAAGCTGCCCAGCAGCAGAGATCTGTGCTCCTGGATTTGGCATTGTATAAATAACCTGTCCTTCTACAGAATGAGGAAGTCCTTAAGAAATGCGCTCAAGAATATCTTGCACGAGTCAAGAAGGAGGAACAGCGGTACCATGCTCTGAAGATACATGCAGAGGAGAAGCTAGACAGGTAATGGATGGTGCAATTGTGTAACCCTTATACCAAATTGAACATTGAAAATTATTTAAACGATGGTTAAAGGGCATTCACGTTAACTTTTTTTTTTTTTTTTTAACCATGTCAAAGTTTCCATTTGAAATGATTCTTTACAGAGTCGTTAAAGTGACTAGATCATCAGTATCTGAAGTCACAGAAAACACAGTATGCAGTAATCTCCAATGCTCCCTCTAGTGGTGGCTGGAGGCAGCTGGCATTTTATTATCTTGTAATCTAAGTTTATGAATGAGATTTGGAGGTCTCTATCAGAATAGCAGAGTTTCAACTCCATAAATGATATGACATTAGCTGCATTTACACAGACAGATGCCCAGGCAATTATCGGGAGCGAACTGAACATTCCCAATAACTGATCATAAAGGGGAGTGAGCTTTTTGTATGCTGCTGGATCTTTTTGTAACAGTTAGGTGCTGTTCACACAGTGGGTTTTACCATGGAATTGTGGTGCTGACAGCCACGCTGAAATTTTGCCAAAATCCCGCCAGCAGCCACGTGGTTTCTGCCTCCCTTTCTTTTCATTGGAAGGCAGCGCTGAGAATCATGGAGTGCTGGCTTAAGCTGTAACCTCACTGAGAACGGACATGTCCCTTCTCTGCACGGCTGCTGCTCTGCAATCTTCAGAACTGCATCCCACCGAAATGAATGGGAAGCAGATACCACTAGGCCGCCTGTGATATTTCACAGTGGACAGTTACATGTCGCGTGATTCTACTCTAAATCTGACTAAAGAGAAGAACAGCAAAAATAAGGGACTTTTTTCCTGCTAGATTTTGCCATTTACTGTATATTTACCCATTCTTTTGTTTCTTAAGGCTCCTTTCAGACGAGCGAGTTCCAAGCATCGGACTCTCAGCTCCCATCCTGACCTCCCAGCACTGAGAGGGTCGCATAGCATTATATTGATTTATGAAGCTATGTAACTTTTAGAGTTCTGGAATGTACTGGATAACACTGACATAATGCTGTAGTGTTATACAATACATTCCAGAACTGTAAGGGTTACATAGCTTCATAAATCAATATAATGCTGTGTGACCCCAGCAGTACTGGGAGGTCAGGACGGGAGCTGCTGCATACTCACTCTGCAAGTCCGATGCGTGGAACTTGCTTGTCTGAAAGAGACTTAAAGCAACCCTCTGGGCAAGGCAGTTTTGTATGCCGGTCTAAATCTCTGCCCCACTGGTGTCAGATGCACTACAATTATTAAGAGGTGCCCATGTGCCAGAAATGAAACCTATGACATCTTGGATTTGCTATAGACGCCAGATATAATTTCTACCAGTTTTCTGATGTAAATTACAATAAATGTGCTGGCTGACCCTGCACCGTCCACTCACTGCCGCTACCTTTTTTTGGAAAAGTGGAAGGAGGGGTGAAAACCCACCATCAAAAAGGTTGTTTTTGCCCAGGACCCTGCTTTGACAATGACAAACATTTGTAATGCTCTTTTCTCACCAAGCTCAACCCCAACACTAAACACACACTAGGGTCAATTTCATAGTAAGACATTTTGCCTATTTTTGGGAGTGTGGGAGGAAACCCACAGAGACCATGCAAACTCCATGTAGTTGTTGTCCCTCATACAATTTGAACACAGGACTCCAGCGTTGCAAGACACCAGTGCTAACCACTGAGCCACCATACTGCTTCGTGATTTTTTTCATGCCAGACAACTGGCATAAGGGTATGATAGATGTGGGTCACTGCGGTAGAGACTGCATGGCACAGAAATTGGTTAGAGCTGACCAATGCGCTTGTGAGATGATTACACGGCACTTACTAATAGAGTCTTTGCTTTGTTTACAAAGTCTTTTGTGTTGTCCACCAAGAGGTCCTGTCTATAAAATGGCTGCTGATGAGGGTCATGTGACCAGGCAGATCACCTCCTTGTGATGTCTTCTCCATTCAAACACACTGCACCTGCACTAAACTCCCAACAGAACAAGTGTAGATGAAAAGTGTAGTTTACTTGAATGGAGGACACATTACAAGGAGGTGATCTGTCTGATCACACAACCATCCATCAGCAGCCATTTTATGGACAAGACCTATGTGTGGACAGCAGAAAATACTTTGTAAACAAGGAGGCCTACCTTAAAAAAAGGAAAATGGTGCAGAATTTCTAAAAGACTATATTAGTAAGTTCCATATAATCATCTTGCAAACAGATTGGTCAACAGTGCCCAGAAAGTGGCCAACCCAAAACATTGTGTCATGAATAATTTGGGCTGATGTGACAATTGCTTGTCATCTGCCCCATCCTCCACCTAGAGGTGTTGAGGCTTCCATGCCCGCATCCTAAGGAACACTGGAGAAGTTAGGAGGAGACCAGAATAGTATAGGTAATGTCTTTTTGTTATAGATTATTTTTCCTAATTTTTGGTGCCATTTTGCAGGGCTAATTCAGATATTGCCCAAGTACGCAGCAAGTCCCAGCAGGAACATGCAGCTTACCAAGCCAGCCTGAGGAAGGAACAACTCAGAGTAGATGCCTTGGAGAGAACTTTAGAACAAAAGGTTTGTGCAGCATCAAGCAGCTTCTACTCCCTCCTTCCTTTCTTTGTCCCTTCGGCTTCTTTCTTACACGCTCTCTATTCCTTTTCCAGAATAAAGAGATAGAAGAACTCACCAAGATCTGCGATGAACTGATTTCTAAGATGGGAAAGAGTTAACCTGCTGCTTTTCCTGTGGGATGTTTAGTTTCCTTGCAGAGTGCAAGTGGGATGATGTGGAAAAGTGAGGTCCAGTCTTTAAATTTGTACCTGAATGTGGAGAGGAGGCACGGAGGAGGCGCAGGAAGCATATGACGCAAGTATCCCTCCTACATGTTCTTCCTGTATCAGGGAGGCAGAAAACTGGCCCTGAATCTTCACGAACATCATCGAGTCTTATATGGCTTTCTTCCAATGCAAAAACAGAGCTGTGTGCATAGACTATGGTCCTGCCGGGCAAGACTACATCATGTTTCAGACGTTTCATACAAAATTTCTGCGGGCACCCTCCTTTCTGGACTTTATTTAAAATGGTTGTAAGAAAATAGCAAGTACACAGTCATGAAGCCACAATCGTATGGTCAGTGTGCTGTAAATAAATCTGCAATCTGTACACTGGAGAAGCAATATCATCCTTACTACATTGCTATAATGTCTTTGTTCTGTTTTTTTGCTTTATATCACATGAGGATGACTTGTCTATTTAACAGTTGTACTAATGGTGACAGCTTCGGTATTTGCCAGAGGTGCATACATTGCGTGCCGCTGGCAATAAAATGGTTTACTCTAACTCTATGTGGTACAGGTTGTCATGTGTTATTACTATCGAGAGTGGTCATTATGATCATCGTGTATCAAGATTTTGCATTATTTCCGATCCCCAAGGCTCACAATCTAATTTCCTTCCCTATCTCATACACAAGTCGACATCCCCCCTCTACCCACACACACACCGCATTTTGCTGTACTTGCTATACAGCAGCACATACCTCTCACATCCAGTGCCTCCCAGGTGATGTCTCCTCCGATGTAGATCTTCTCTGTCATCTTCTCCATTCGGTTCGGACAACTTCTTTCAGCCGCCTTGTCTCTGCAGAGTGTGACACACAGACATCTTAGCTTCATCACTTTTCTGTCATCATCCCCCAACCTGGAGTCCCCACAGTGTTATCCTGCTGCTCACTGTACCCCCTAATACCCCCAAAACTATCCTGAAGAAAAAGGAGCCCCCACATAGTAATAGTGCTCCTCATAGTCCCACCAATAGTAATTCCCTTCTAGAATGCCCTCATAAAGCCAACAGTAGTAATCAGAATGCTTATAATGTCCCCTGGATTTATAATACCACTACAGTGCCCCCAGTATTTATAATGCCCCCCCCCCTATTATAATGCTCACCTTGAAGTGCCCCCAGTATTTATATCCACCTACTGTTATAATGCTCACCCTGAAGTGCCCCCAGTATTTATAATGCCCTCTGCAGTGCCCCCTGTAGTTATATTCCTCCCTCCACCATACAGTCTCATGTAAAAACCATCACACCATCTCTCTAGCTCCCTCAAATATACAGTCCCATGTAAATAACATCCCTCTCTATCTACAGCCCCTCCAAAATACAGTCCCTTGTAAATAACATTACCTCCTCACCAGCCACCTTCAACATACAGCCACAAGTAAATAATATAACCCCCTCCCCAGCCACCTCCAACATGCAATCCCGTAAACATCACCCCCTCAACACTCAATCCCATGTAAATACCATTATTCCCCCACACCAGTCATGTAAATAATATCACTCCCTCCATAAGACCCCTGTAACATTTAGTCGCAAGTAAATAACATCATTGCCTCCCCCAGCCCCCTCCGTCATTCAGTCCCATGTAAATAACATCACTCCCTCTCACAGCCGCCATCAACATACAGTTCCATCTAAATAACATAACTCTCCCCCAGCCCCCTCCAACATACAGTCTCATGTAAATAATATCACTCCCTCCCCCAGCCCCCTCCAACATACAGTTTTTTGTAAATAACATCACTCCCTTCTACAGCCACAATCAACAAACAGTCCCATGTAAATAACATGACTCCCTCCCCAGCCACCTCCAACATACAGTCCCATGTAAATAACATCATCACCTTCAGCCCTAGCATACAGTCTGTCACGGAAGGTGTACAGAAAACTAGAAGACACAAAATGAAGATCCGACTGACTGGATCCAAAACTAAGGAACCAAAAGGTAAGCCCTGTAACAGCCCTAGCTCTCTCCCTTACTGCTCAGCCTATGCAAAAATCTCTATGGTAGATGATTGCATGCCCTCGTTCCTCGACTGTATGACACCTGAGCACCCTATAATAGTGAGGGGACACGACCACCGGCTCCCTACACTTAATACGGAGGGAGTCAGGGTCACCTAGGATCCAGCAAACAGGAAAACACAAATGAATGAACAAACTTATCTGTACAAGAATCAGTAGTAGCATCCAGCATGCACACACTCCAGGAAGTTGTATAAACCGCAAAGTGATGCAGTATGGGAGGGTATTTAAAGGGATGCAATCAGTGCAACTAGATGACAGCTGAGAGAGGGAAACAAGATGAGAAAACGAAAGCAAAACAAAAGAACCTCAAGCAGGAGGTTCTGAAGAAAATCTGTCAGAGCTTCTCAGATGTCTGGTGGTGACAGTACCCCTCCTTCTATGTGTGGACTCCGGACACTCAGAGCCCACCTTCTCAGGATGGGACCTATGGAAAGCCCTGATGAGACGAGTGGCCTTAATGTCCGTCACTGGGACCCACATCCTCTCTTCAGGACCATAACCCTCCCAATGAACGAGGTACTGGAGAGAACCGCGGACAAAACGAGAATCCACAATCCTAGAGACCTGAAATTCAAGATTACCATCAACCACAATCGGAGGAGGAGGCAAAGAGGAGGGTACAATGGGTTGGACATAAGGTTTAAATAGGGACTTATGAAAAACATTATGGATCTTCAAAGTCTGAGGAAAATCAAGACGGTAGGCAACAGGATTGATGACAGACAAGATTTTGTAAGGCCCAATAAACTTAGGACCCAACTTCCAGGAGGGAACCTTCAATTTGATATTCTTAGTAGACAACCACACCAGATCACCAACATTCAGGTCCGGACCAGGCACACGTCTCTTATCCGCCACACGCTTATATCTCTCACTCATGATCTTTAAATTATCCTGAATCTTTTGCCAAATAGATGACAAAGACGAGGAGAATCTCTCCTCATCAGATAAACCAGAAGACGCCTCTCCAGAGAATGTCCCAAACTGCGGATGAAACCCATATGCACCAAAAAATGGTGACTTATCAGAGGACTCCTGACGACGGTTATTTAAAGCAAACTCAGCAAGGGACAAAAAAGAACACCAATCCTCCTGATTCTCCGCCACAAAACAGCGCAGATATGTCTCCAGATTCTGATTGACTCGCTCCGTCTGGCCATTCGACTGCGGGTGGAAAGCAGAAGAGAATGAAAACCGAACCCCCAAGCGAGAACAGAAAGCCTTCCAGAATCTGGAAACAAACTGCGTGCCCCTATCAGAGACTATGTCTGAAGGAATACCATGCAATTTGACAATATGATCAATAAATGCCTGCGCCAGCGTCTTAACATTGGGCAACCCAGGAAAAGGAATGAAATGCGCCATTTTGCTAAAACGGTCCACCACCACCAGAATCACAGTCTTCCCCGAGGAACGAGGCAGGTCCGTAATGAAGTCCATGGACAGATGTGTCCAAGGACGGGAAGGAATGGGTAACGGAAGAAGAGGACCTGATGGCCGTGAATGAGGGACTTTGGCACGAGCGCAGGTCTCGCAGGCTGCCACAAAACCCTCAACCGACTTACGAAGCGCCGGCCACCAGAATCTCCGAGCGATGAGATCCACTGTGGCTCTACCCCCCGGGTGCCCAGCAAGGACAGTATCGTGGTGCTCCTTAAAAACCTTGTGTCTTAAAGCGAGAGGCACAAACAACCTCCCAGGAGGACAAAGATCAGGAGCCTCTGCCTGGGCTGCCTGAACCTCTGCCTCCAATTCAGGATAAAGAGCAGAGACCACCACCCCTTCAGCCAAAATGGGACCCAGGTCTTCAAAATTCCCACCTCCCAGAAAACAACGTGACAGGGCACCCGCCTTCACATTCTTAATCCCAGGGCAGAACGTGACAACAAAATTAAACCTTGAAAAGAACAAAGACCATCTGGCCTGTCTCGGGTTCAGACGCTTGGCTGACTCCAAGTAGGCCAGATTCTTATGGTCGGTAAACACGGTAATAGGGTGTCTGGCTCCCTCTAGCCAACGGCGCCAATGTCATCTAGATACACTAGTACAAATTTCCCCATTAAATGATAAAAAATGCTGTTCACAAAATGCTGAAAGACGGCTGGAGCATTCATCAAACCAAAAGGCATAACCAAATTCTCAAAATGGCCCTTAGGGGTATTGAAGGCCATTTTCCATTCGTCTCCTTCTCTGACCCTGACCAGGTTGTATGCCCCTCTTAGATCCAACTTGGAAAAAACTTTAGCCCCAACAATCTGGTTAAACAGGTCCGGTATCAGAGGAAGTGGATAAGAGTCACGAATTGTGATACTGTTCAGCTTCCTGAAATCCAGACATGGTCTTAAAGAACCATCTTTTTTCTTAACAAAGAAAAAAACAGCGGCAACAGGTGACTTCGAGGGTCGTATGTGACCCTTTCTCAGACTCTCAGAGATATAAGCACGCATAGCAACAAAACATGACACATCCTCAACATGAGTATCACTCACAATCAAACGGATATTGTGAACTGTGCCCTTTAAGGATTTCTGAGAAAGTGGAGCGGAATCAATAGCAAAAACAGGTATATCCTTTCCCAAAGTGCCTACCTGGAAACCATGTGTTATAGCAAATTGATTATCAATAAGATTGACAGCTGCTCCACTATCTACAAAAATCTCACAAAAAATGCTCTTGCTCTCCAGCGCCACCCTGGCAGGTAGGACAAAATGGGAACTACAAACAAACGGAAAACTTTCAATTTCCGCATCAACCTTGCCAATAGTAACAGATGGAACGTTTTTAGAGGATTTTTTTCTTTTTGTTTCTTTATTACTCTCAAAACACTGCCTGGATCTCCTAGAGGGACAAACATTTGCCAAATGATTTATACCTCCACAACAGAAACAAACCCTCCTCTGAGAGTTGAATCTTCTATTGTCAGAGGCAAGCAAACCCAGGTGTATGGGCTCCTGCTCAGAGGGGATTGAGAGAGACTGAGACCCCTGGACACTGAATGAGACCGCCGCACTGTCCTTGGACTGAGTATGACAGGAAGAAGTGATCTCTCCTCTTTCTCTAAGATGCCTGTCAATACGAACGGCCCGAGACATGGCAGAGTCCAAGGAGGTAGGTCTCTCATGAAAGGAAAATGCATCTTTCAATCCCTCTGAAAGACCATGGCAAAATTGACTTCGGAGTGCAGCATCATTCCAACCAGTATCAGCTGCCCATCTCCGAAATTCTGAACAGTATATCTCTGCGGACTGTTTACCCTGGCATAAAATACGTAGTCTAGACTCTAGGGCTAAAAAAAATCATCCACTGAACGGAGGGGCCGTGCCCCCACCGGCAGCGAAAAGACCCAAGACTGAGCGTTATCCCTGAGCAGCGAGATGATGATCCCCACCCTCTGCTCCTCATCACCAGAGGAATGGGGAAGTAGGCGAAAATGGAGTTTGCAAGCATCTCTAAAACGAACAAAATTCTCACTACCCCCGGAGAACGTATCCGGGAGCGAGATCTTAGGCTCAGAACAAACTCCATGAGCGCAAGCTGAACCGGTCACCTGAAACTGATATACAGTTTTACGGAGATCTGCTACCTCCAATGAAATACCCTGCATGCGTTCAGTCAAAAGTGAAACCGGATCCATGCTTGAGACTGTTTTGGCGGTTTATAATGTCACGGAAGGTGTACAGAAAACTAGAAGACACAAAATGAAGATCCGACTGACTGGATCCAAATCTAAGGAACCAAAAGGTAAGCCCTGTAACAGCCCTAGCTCTCTCCCTTACTGCTCAGCCTATGCAAAAATATCTATGGTAGATGATTGCATGCCCTCGTTCTTCGACTGTATGACACCTGAGCACCCTATAATAGTGAGGGGACATGACCACCGGCTCCCTACACTTAATACGGAGGGAGTCAGGGTCACCTAGGATCCAGCAAACAGGAAAACACAAATGAATGAACAAACTTATCTGTACAAGAATCAGTAGTAGCATCCAGCATGCACACACTCCAGAAAGTTGTATAAACCGCAAAGTGATGCAGTATGGGAGGGTATTTAAAGGGATGCAATCAGTGCAACTAGATGACAGCTGAGAGGGAAATGAGATGAGAAAACGAAAGCAAAACAAAAGAACCTCAAGCAGGAGGTTCTGAAGAACATCTGTCAGAGCTTCTCAGATGTCTGGTGGTGACACAGTCCCAGTTAAATAACCTCCCAGCATTGCTCTGCCTCTCCCTTCACTTACCTATCCTCATGTAGCATATCTCACCACAGCTTCTTCCCAGAGGCCTTCTCCTCTTCACCAGCGTCCTCTCCTGCACTGGTCATATGATTGTGACATCATCGCAGATCTTTCACAACCACTGCCTGTTTTACTGGTCAGATCTTCCAGTGCATTTGATTCAATTGTATTGCCGTCCTGAGGACAGTTGTATCTATCTGGCAGGCAGTACATTCGGGTCCTGGGACAAAACATCAGGGCCCAGGCCCCGAATGTAATGTTTTAACCTAGCAACACCCCTGCCTGTCACCTCTGCTGACATGTCTTTTTTAGTAACTGCTTGCAATCCTTATGTAAAAACCATTCTGGAGCATCAATTCTTATAGACTGCTGGTAGGCCTAAGAGACAAACATCATCCTCTCTTCCCTCCCCCTTATCTAAATCCAACGAACTTCCCGCAAAAACCACAAATAACACCTTCATGTTGGGTGATGATCGGCCACAGCTTTTATTTCTTCATTCGTAACATCATAAACCACGAGCCTTAAACTGCTCCAAACCACTGACACATGGCGCAGTATGCCAGCCGCTGGACTCCCAGCGGGCATGTCCGCCCTTTAAACTTTACCATGTATTCTGACTGTCTCCAAACCGCCAGCTGTGACTTTAGAGAACCCAGAAACCAACTCCGAACTGGAATTAGAGAAGGATATGAACAATCAAAACAAAACATCGGAACTCAAAGCCAATTCAACACTGTGCAACAGTAAGTAAATTAAGGGAGGGCGGGACCAGGTTTCTCGAGCCAAGAGACCGAAGGGGTAGCAGGGTTATATAATCTAAAGGCGGGCTAATACCACCCCGGAGCCGAGAGGCAGGCAGGCAGCCTGGCTTAACCCTTCCCATGCCACTTTAAGGAAGTGGGTTAAAAGGAAGGAGTTAACCCCTTCAAATCCTGGGTATATGAAGGGAAGAGATCTTAATCAAACTCCCCAGGGGGGCCAAAGGGTGGGGGCCACCTGCAGTCCTACATCACCCTCCCTACACAGTCGGGTGCTCTCCAATTCTATGTTGTGTCGTTCCTCTATTATGTCTACTGTCTACCATAAGTTTATGAATGGATTTTAGTCTGCAATGAAGATCCAGATGACTGGTACCAGTTGGGGGGTGTCTCTGTACAGTCGGACACTGGCAGCACTGATTGGATAATGTCAGACTGTGCAGGGATATATCTAACTGGAAATACCCAGTTTGGCTCTCTAGTAGTGGCTTACTCTGAGCGTGCATGTCACTGGAGGGGATTCAGCCTAGTATGCATGCCAAGGGGGGGGGGGGGGGGGGGTAGTCGTAGCTGTCAGCGAATGAACACTCAGCTCTCTGAAGTGTAAGGCCAGATTACCAGGTTATTGATAAGTCAGCCATTAAGAAATAGACCCTAGTGGTAAGTGATTGGCCGCTCTCCAAATGCAATTGTCATCTGCTGGACCTGTGAGGCCTAATATTGGGTCAGAAACTGGCAAGTGGAAGATAAGATCATTTTAAATTAGTATTATTCTATGGAATTCCCTGTAGTAATCTTTGTACATGTTAATAGACTTTGCTCACTCTTCATGTAGGTATCTCAAGAATCTCCACCATACAGTACATGTAGAGCCTGTTATTAAAGGGGTGTATATGTGCTTTAGGGTACTACAGTTTAGTATCTTTTAGAATTTTGAAGAAAGTTTGAATTTTTTGAAGCAATGTTAGTGCATACGGAGTTTATAGTGATTGGCTGCAGAGGAGTCAAAGTGGATGTTGACAGCTGGAGACCCAAGCAAGGCAGGCAAGTAGCGCCACGGCCTTCCTCAGCTTTCCCTAGGCCATGTGATGTCATGTTCATCAGTCACATGGCCTAGGTGCAGCTAATCCTCATTGAAGTGAATACGGTTGAGCGCGATACCAAGCATAGCCGCTATCAAATGGACGGCACTGTGCTTGGCAAGCAGAGGAAAGGCCGAGGAGCTACTGCGAGCACTGCTGCTTTCTCAAACAGCTGATCGACGGGAGTCCCAGGTGTCAGCCCCCCACCGATCAGATACTGATGACCTATCCAGAGGGTAGGTCATCAGTAAAAAAAAATCCTGGGCAGACCGGAAAAGGATAGAATACTTATGTGCTCCCTGCCACAGGGTCCCGACTCCTTCGATCCAAGGCCTCTCCTGCCTCACTCGGGTCTCCAGTTGTCAACATCCATTTTGACGCCTCTGTAGCCAATCTCTGGTGCAGCAGTGACCTGCTCCCAACTGATCTGACGCAAGGAAAGTACTGTAGGTCACCGCTGCGGCAAACGATTAGCTGCAACAGCATCAAAGTATATGTTCACAGCAAAGGACCTGAGCAAGGCAGGCGAGACTGGGGAGCGCAGGAGCCTGGACCCAGCACCGGGGAGCAGGTAAGTATGCAGGCAAGCCCTTTGTAGGTCTGCCCAGGATGGAAGTTGCCAAAAAAAAACACCAAGAAGTGGCCAACCCCTTTTTATTTTCTGCCTTAATTTGGTGCTGAACCACTACTGCTATTTGTGTAAGGAGTCAAAATCTGTCCTTAATACTTCTCCTAAAAAACTGCCCCAAAACTGCGCTATGTGATCCAGGACTAAAGGGGTTAATAAACGTCAGAACTGGCGAGGTCAGAATAAACCTGGGCTAGGAAGCTTAGGAAGGTAAGATGGGAGTCTGTTGAAGAGATAATGTGGATGACAGGAGCTTTTAATCGGAATGAGTAGTTTCTTGCAGTCTGTGTGGCCCCCTTCATCAACAGCTTTACAAAAGAGGATAATCCTTGAAGAAGCAGCGGCCTCCGCCACCAGTCTGTAGGACGGGCAGGCACAGGGACAGTTACCATGTGGTTGGTGCACACCTTTCTGCTCCTCTCTGTTCTCAGGATACCGGAAGGTAAGCGGTGGCTTTGAAAATGTGTAGTAAGTGGCTTTAGCAGGAAGTTCTATAGTTTAAGCTAATGATATTTTTTGTCTGCCACCTACGCTCTTCTAACTGTTTAGATGTCACACATGAAAGAAGTCATCTTTTTAGCCCCATTACATGGTAATGGGTTTGACTGCATGGTCTGACTGATACGAACATTCATTCCTGATGGGTGCCCTGATAATCTGTCCATGTACAAGGGCCTTTATCCCCATCCGTTTTCACTTTTCTAAGGGTTGCTTAGTAGCAGACATCATGAATCATGTTGTGCCTTTGCCTCATTATTCTGTCGGACCCTGGGATCTCTGGTGGGTGAGCTTGAGCCTGATTGCAATTCTGATGTGTAATATTCATACAAGAATAATTACAAACCTTCCAAATACATACATCCTTAGGATGGGCCATCAATGTATGACCAGTAGCGGTCCAACCCCTGGATCAGCAGAATGAGGGGGAACTACCCCTTACTGAAGTGTCATGGCTTCTTCAATGCAGTTCTTAGCACAGTGGTCCTTCAAGATACAGTGGCCTCAGGATACAATATTTCAACATACAATGGTATTTTCTGGGACATTGCAAGCTGAAACCAACATACAATGTCTCAGACCCAGATCCAACCAATCAACATGGCCATTTTTCTGATAGAACACTGGCATATAGTAGCTCCTCTGCAGTACTATATGTCCTGTACTGCCCCCTGTCTGTACCAGAATGAGCTGCTCCTTAGGACACCAGGTGAGTGGCAACTCCATGTTATGTTTCTGGTACATGTATGTACGATACAAGACCCTGAAGAAGCTCCTGCCCTCACCATAGAAAGTGATCTACAGCTTCCAGGATCTATTCCTGTCTTTTATATGTAAGGACTCTGTCTCAGTTATCGGCTTATTTTTCTTAAAGTCACATTTTTCTTATTTGGGGTGTCTTTTTGGGGCTTTGGAACCAATTACCAGTTTTCCATAGAGTCATAGACTCAACTTACAGTGGTTTCTACTTACAGCAGTCGTCCTGGAATCAATTAATATTGTAACATAAGGGACCACTGCATACAAAGAGGGACACTTATGGTTCATTGTGTGAAAGTCCATTTTCTTGCATATTTATATATTTTAATAGTTTTCTTAGCGCATGATAGCACAAAAATTATCTGAATATAGAAATTTCTAAAATTCTAATTGCATCAAATGAAATAATATACAAGGCAGGGTCTAATATACAGAGAGGAACCAGCCAAACACTTTTTCGATCAATATTATAAATGTAATGCAAATCTATACTTCAGATCAAAAAGAGGGACATTTAAGGAGCAAAGAGGGACAGAGGGACGTGGGTCAAAAATAGGGACTGTCCCTCCAAAAGAGGGACACTTGGGAGGTCTGCTACTGTACTAGTGCGGATGTTCTTTGTACTGCAGCCCTGTGTGTGTCCCAGGGGTCAGACTTCTATGTTCACTGGCATAGGCCATTAACCGAATATCCCAGAAAAGCCCATTAAGATTAATGTGTGCTGACATTGAGTGGAAAATCTTCCCTATGAAGGACAATGTAATGATCTACCTGACCTACTGACACTTCAACAAGCAGAAGTAACCTGAGGTGATTCTTCTTTATTTAACACTTTATAGCAACTGCACAATGTGAACAAGCAGAGACATCTCAAGGACCAAATCTATTCTGTCAGGCCGTGCGACAGTCTATACTTCTGTCTTTATTCTCGCCAGAAAAATGTTTGAATAAAGATAAATGTGGTGGACCTGCTGCTGAAGAAGAGTTGTGTAAAGATGAAAAAGTTGCATAATAAATGCCCCCCACAAAAACTATGTCTGTTTTCTTCCCAAAACAGTGCCACACCTGTCCAAAGTACAGTTCAAGCTATCGTTGACACCATAAAAATACTAATTACAAAGTAGTTCCTCAAGTTACAATATTAATTGGTTCCAGGACGACCATTGTATGTTGAAACCATTGTAACTTGAGTCCCTACAGAAAAACAGTAAGAGAAAATAAAGATTTAAGAAAAGTGAGCAGATAACCTAAGACAGATAAAGCAAGTCCTTACATATAACAGTCAGGAATAGAAGCTGGAAGCTGTAGATCACTTTCTATGATGAGGACAGGAGCTTCTTCAGGGTCCTGTATAGCACACAGTGTACCCTCACCTGGCATCGGTGTCTGAGGTCTTATATCTTGAGTCTAGTCTCAAGTTACGATGGCCCATGAGAGGCCACTGTAAGTCGAAAATATTATATCCTGAGGCTATTGTATCTTGAGGGACGACTGTATACAGCTTTATTTAGGTATTATATGCTTTCACATATGTGGACCAAAGTCTAAAGATGATGCTGTCTCAGAAACGTGGGTGGTATGCGGAAAGGCTTTGAAGAGTAACCTTTTGGGGGCTGTCTAGGCTTCCAAGCAAACTGTCTCTGCTTGTACACAAGACCATAAGTATGTATGTTTATGTGGAAATGGGTGTGAGATCTTTAAAGAATATATCCTTCTTATCTCTGCTAAGTGCAGGATGCACCTATGCTCAGGAGACAATTACTACACAATGTTCTTCAATGGTTGTGGTGCCTCAATAATAACAATAGTATACGTCATTGACTTAAAAATGCTATTACAAATAAAAAAATATGTTTCTTTTTTCAGGCAGTGGTTTACAGTGTTTTTCCTGTGTTGGATCCAATGAGGAAGATTGTAATAAGCAAGGTTCTCAGCAGTGTCCCCGAGACTCAGATGCTTGTGCCATAATCCGCGGACAGTCTAGTAAGTACAAAACTAATGTGTGGCTGTAAATAGCATCATAGGGTAGATAGATAGATAAGTTATGTACGGTTTATTAGAGTTTCTGTGTGGTTCTCAAGACTAACCAACTACTCTTCATTTGGAAAATGATAATCTCCAAAGTCCTAATCTTATTACAGTCATTAACTTTTATCCTGTCTTCTTGTGTTTTTATCCAGGTGGAGTGATGAAGTCCTGCTCCTTCAAGTCATTCTGTGATCGTGCGTTGCGTGATGGAGCAAAAACCTCTGGTGTTAGAGTCCAGTGCTGCTTCTCCAATAACTGCAACAGTCAGGGGTCCAGCGGCCACATCAGTGCCAGCTACGTTCACATTCTGGTGGCTCTTACATTAGGCTTCTGCATCTTGATAATCAGCTGATTGATCTTTGGTGCATGGTGTCCAGTCATGGGACTTGTAAAATGTTTAGTTACCCATTTCCTTTCAGTCAAAATATAAAGGACATGTTTGACCTAAAGAAAAAACATCTGCTTTGTTCAGTTTCTGGTAAGCAAAGCTGAGAGCCCTTGCTTTAGATCAGAGATGAATATCCCTTAGAACCACAGCCCATGCCTTATAAAAACCTCACACCATTATCTATAATACTTATTAAATCAGTAAACCATATATCACAATTGCATTGCTCAGGTTATCAATTTTGAGAAGACACCAACAAGTTTTCCATACCAACATTTACCTCTAATTGTATCAGTGTTTTGAACAGTAGGTGTAACTATAAGGGGTGCAGAGGTCACACCTTACCCGGGAAGCTTGAAAGGACCTGAAAGGTTCTCCTACCCAATATGATAAGGTAGGAACACAATTTATGTTACATTCAGCCCAAGGAGTTAAGTGAAGGACTCATACACACTCTACAGAAGAAAAATGGTAGGAAATGTTCACTATTTCAAAAGTTGCTTAATTTTGATTTCGTAAGCCAATGAACAATACAAATGTTTTAGCAAGCAGCAATGTACACAGATATTACAGGGTCCCATAACAAAACTTTTGCGTCAGCAACCCTCAAGAAAAAAGAAATAATATTAAGGGCTCATGTACATGATCGTGGTTTTAGTCGGCATCCAATCCGCATTTTTTTCCGAATAGGATGCAGGCCCATTCATCTCAATGGGGTTGTGAAAGATGCAGACAGCACATTCGTATGCTGTCCACATCCATACCATAAGTCCATTCCGCAGTCCCGCAAAAAATAGAAGATGTCCTATTCTTGTCCATTTTGCGGACAAGGATAGGACGTTTGTGAAGGAGTAAAAAAAAACTAAAAGACGGCAGGAGGCTCTGTCATCTAAGATGGCTGCACTGCTTCTCAGACTACTTGCTGCACAAAGTGTATCAGTGGTCTAAGACACTCCGTGTTTGTCCAATCCTGATCTTGGATAGGCCTGCACTACTCACATGAGCAACGCTGTCTACTCTGAGGGCAGCAGGAAATGTCCCTTGGCTACCAAATGCACAGCATTCATCAGGTAGTCTGAGAAGTAGTGCAGCCATCTTAGATGACAAAAGAGAAGCTAAAAGGATGAAAAGGAGGTCACCCTATAAGTGTTCTCTTTGTTCTTCAAGTAATATGTTTTTGTTTTTTTTATCTTGAATCGGAGGGTTGCTTTAAACTGAATGTGGTGGGGGTTAGAGATTTATCAAAACTGGTGTAAAGGAAAACTGACTTAGTGGCCCATAGCGACCAATCAGATTCCACCTTTTATTTTTCAAAGGAGCGCTGAAAAAATGAAAGGAGGAATCTGATTGGAATCTCCCCCATTGTTCTGCTCCACTACAGCATTCTGAGTCTTTTGGGAAGAGGTCAAGTTCTGGCTTAACATTTTACAGAGTCCTGTTATAGTATGATTATTTATAATGCCATGAAATGCGACATTTTATGAAACGGCAAAAATGGTGCAAATTACACCAAATTAATCAAATGCACGTTAGATCATTCCATCTAATAAATTTGGTGCACATTTTAATACCAATCTCCTTTACTAATGCTAGTTTAAAGTATAAAGCCTCATGCACACGTCCGTGGAACACGGACCGTGAGATACCGGCCTGGATTCCTGCTGAGTGCAGGAGCGCACGGCGTCATTGGTTGCTATGACGCCGTGAGCTTCGAGACACTGCTGCTGTACAGTAATACACTCGTATAGATCATACAAGTGTACTCAGCAGGAATCCAGGCCGGTATCTCACGTATCTCACGGTCCGTGTTCCACGGACGAGTGTATGAGGCTTAAATTGTACCTGTAGTCTTAGTACATGTGGATCATTTAGCCAAATAACCCCTCCCCCATTAATATGTCATTTGTTCTACATCCCAAGGAATTCAATGCATTGCCTTCTGAAGATATTATGTGTTCAATTATAAAGAAATAAAGAAAATAGGTGCAATAAACATCATTACAAGGTCAGAGAACTTTGGGCAGTACATCGGCATGGAGTCTCCTTTGCTGCCTCTTCTTTTGCATCTGCAAGACTGTTGCTAACTGGCTATGTAATAGAGGGTCTATTGAATCCATAATCCAAATTACGGATTCCTTTTTATAGCCCCATATATTATAATGTAAGATACAGAATGGAGATTTTTGTTTCTCTGCTAATCCCACATTCATCCATGGGTGCTGCGGTTACTTGGAGGAATATAGTCAATTGCAATCCAATGTATCTTCTGCAGTTTAGGCCTCTTGCACCTGTATTTTTTGCGGACCGCAAATTATAGATCCTGTCCGTGTTGCATCTGCATTTTTGTGGATCCACTTTCTCCAATAGGTCTGTGGGCCTCAATTTGCTGCCAAGTATAGGACATGTTGTGGGATTTTTTCAAAACTGGTGTGAAGGCAAATTGCCCATATCAACCAATCAGATTCAGCCTTTCATTTTCCAGAGCTCCTTTGCAAAATTAAAGGAGGAATCTTATTGGCTTCTATGGACAACTAAACCAGTTTTCCTTTACACCAGTTTTGATAAATCTACCCAGTTCTATCTTTTTGCAGAACAAACATATGTACGCAGAAAGCACATGGATCATCCGCGTACTTTCCACATCTGTATGTTTGTTCCGCAAAAATTTTGAAAATGTCTGCTAAATACAGATCATGGACCCATTGAATGCAGACATACGTGTCTTGTGGATCTGCAATTTGCAGAACGCAAATGGATACAGTCGTGTGCATGAGGCCTTACACAACATGAAGTTTATTGTGAAAGTTGGAATTTTAGGCATTTTCTGTGTGTGTTCCTGTTACATATGTGCAGATAAATGTATATTGCTAAATAGTAAAAATATGTATTCTTTATTACAATACAGACTTGGGTCATGAGAGTTACAGTGTATGTTCAATCTTTGTAGAAGTGGTGGTATTGTCACGAGGGTGTCAAGAGCCACGTCTGACTCCGTTATACCTGGGGTCAGGAAGTCGCAGTGGGTGGCTGCTCGCTCTATGTCTAAAGATCGCGCTGTTTCTTAATGGTAGTTTTCTGTGTTTGCCTTGCAATCCTTTTTGTCTCACTCAGGGATCCGTAGCTTCTTCTCCTCAGCTGTTTCTTGTCCGTCACTCCCAACCTCCTTATATTCTTCTCTCCCACTTCTCTGGTTGCCAGATATAGAGCTTCCTGCCTGGACTTCTATACTGACCCACTGGAGCTGTGTAGCTGTGATTCCTGGTTGTTGTTCCAGAACGTTACCCTCCGGATCCCTGTTGGGCTTTTGTTGTCCGCTGTTGTCGCCCTCCTGGGATTATATGTTTTGTCTGTCTTCTCCTTGGTGTTTTCCTTTAGTGTTAGTGGTGAGGACTAGTGTCCCCACCGCCCTATTCACTACTTAGGGCTCATCTTAGGAAAAGCCAGGGTTTAGGCACGTGATCAGCGTACGGGTGAGGAACCCGTCTAGGGACGTCAGGGCAGTCAGGTGCCAGCCTCAAGGTGAGTTAGGGGTCACCATCTTTCCCTCTCCCATGGACAGGGCCTTCCTTTTCCCTCCCTTTGCGTCACGTATGTGATCGGCACGCCGGTCGTGATAGGTATGGATGGGGTTGTCTGAACAGTAAGGGTACGTTCACATGGCAAGCTTTCTGCATGCAGTTTTGGAAATCAGGAGAGTAGCATAAAAGGAATGAAAGTATTAAGGACAGATACAACTTTTTTTTTATTCACTCCTGGTTTTGGCTTACAAAGCTGCCGCACCCTAATTATATGGATTATGCCACAATGGCTTTCTGCACCATATACGCTACTCACAAAAAGTTAGGGATATTTGGCTTTCGGGTGAAATTTATGGAAAACTTAAAAAGTTCCCGCTACAGTGATATTATATCATGAAAGTAGGGCATTTAGGTAGAAGCAGCAATGGTGATTTCCTCATCTCAAACAATTTATTGAAACAAAAGCCAACAACAGTGGTGGGTATACCTCCACAAAAATATCAATGTCTCAATAACTTGTCATGTGGCCTTGAGCATCAATTACAGCTTGACAACGACATCTCAGGCTGTTCAAAAGTCGACTTATTGTCTGCTGAGGCATGGCATCCCACTCTTCTTGAAGCTCGGCCCTCAGGTCATTGAGGTTCTGGGGTACAGAGTTACAAGCAGGGCCGGTGCTATAATAAGGCAGACCAAGCGGCTGCCTTATGGCGCAGAGACAGGAGGGGGGCGGAAAAATATACTTTTTTTATTTATTTATTTTAAATACCCTGTATTTTTCACCCCTGGGTCTTATGGGGTGAATATTAATGAAGCGCTTCCATTTTGGAAGCGCTTCATTAGTACTGGAGGACCGGGAAGCAGTGAAGGATCTGTACTCACTGCTTCCTGGTCCTCTGCTCGGCTGTCTGCTGTGAAGGGCTGTGCACCATGTGACCTCACTGTGCACAGTCTTCACAGCTGACAGCCGAGAACCAGAGCTCTGGTGGTGAGGAGCGGCGGCGTCCAGGAGCAGGAGAGGTAAGTTATTTTATTTTATATGTGCTGATGGCTGACATGGGGGGGGGGCATGATGGCTGACATGGGGGGGGGGCATGATGGCTGACATTGGGGGCTGATGGGTGGGGGCTGTTGGCTGACATGGGGGGATGATGGCTGACATGGGGGTCTGATCTGAGGCACTGGGGGTCTGATCTGAGGTCTGATTAATACCGGGGGTCTGACTGCTGGTCTAACCTGAGGTGCGATGGAAAATATTTTTTTCTTATTATCCTTCTCAAACCAGCAATTGTCTGAAGCAGAGAGAAGATACCAGGACCACACAGAGGAGAAGCCAGCTGCTTCAGACGGGACCAGGGCCAGGTGAGCTGCGAGGTGTGGGGAGGGGGGGGGGGGCAAAATGTAGCTTTGCTTGTGTTGGCAAAAATCCTTGCACCGGCCCTGGTTACAAGCCTCAGTTGATCCCATGGGTTTTCAATGGGATTCAGGTCTGGAGAAAGTGCAGGCCACTCCATTTGAGGTCCCCCAGTCTCCAGCAGACGTTCCCTAATGATGTGACCTCGGTGAGCTGGTGCATTGTGGAGGACTGTTTAAATACCAATTCTAATTTAGCTAATTGATGGATCAAACACCTGTTGTGAATTTTGCCATTAAGCTCCATGTTAGAGAACAGCAAGTTGTGCAAAAAGTACTAAAATATTGAACATTTGGACATGTGCATTCAAAAGTTTAGAGAAGGTCACATTAAGTTCAGCTGTAAAAGTTACAGAGCATTTTAGGTTCATCCTGAAATTTCACCCACAAGCCAAATATCCCTAACTTTTTTATTAGTAATGTAATTCTTAAAGGGCTTCAAGAGCAGTATTGAAGCTTTGTCTCTAGACCTCACCTGTATCAATGCAACAATCCCTATTAGACTGGAATCACACATGCAGTTTTTGATGCAGTCTGAGATGCAGTTTTCATGAGCCAAAGCCAAAAGTGGATCGAGCAGTGAACAGAAGTACAAGTCATTTTTTATATTTTCTATTACCTTTGAGTTTTCTCATGGCTTAGGCACAAAAGCTGCATCATAAAGGCCTCTTTCACACGAACGTGAAACTCGCACCATTTTGCAAGCAAGTTCAGTCAGTTTTCTCTGCGACTGCGTTCAGTTTTTTCCGCGCGGGTGCAATGCGTTTTTATGCGTTTTCACACCTGTGATAAAAAACGGAAGGTTTACAAACAACATCTCTTAGCATCCATCAGTGAAAAACGCATCGCATTCGCACTTGCTTCCGGATGTAATGCGTTTTTCACTGAGGCCCCATTAACTTCTATGGGTCCTGGGCTGCGTGAAAAAAGCTCAATATAGAAAACGCTGCGTTTTTGACTCAACGCAGAACTGATGAGTGAAAAAAAAAACGCTCATGTACACAGACCCATTGAAATTCAGGATTCAGTGCGGGTGCTATGCGTTCACGTCACGCATTGCACCCGCGTGGAAAACTCGCTCGTGTGAAAGGGGCCCAACAGCGCCAAAAACCAAATGTGTGATTCATTAGGCAAAGTGTTACAATGTCATGCAAATATATATATTAAAAGATATAACATGGATCCTCCACATTTTATGGGATGTGTAAATTGGATGCTATTAGATAATAGTGGCCAAAAATGATTGTCTATTCATGAGTTATGCTAATGTCCTAATGGGACCAAGGGCAGGTTACCTATGCAATCTGAAACTCTTCCCCCACCCCTGTTAAGGGACATCCGAGGACTTTTGAGGTATTTATGGCAACTGCCTTTAGTGGCATCTTTAGATGGCTATTTTTGGGTGACATCAGTGGCAGCCACTCTAGGGCACATCGGTGGCAGGCACTGTTGGGGGCATCTGTGGAAAGCAAAGTAAAAGGAACACAAAACACAAAAAAGTCACACAAAATATGCTAGCACTTCCTCCCTTCATCTCCCCTGTACTCTTATTAATTGTCACAGTAGGGAACAGTGAGCCCTGAACTCTCCCTACCTATTTGCACGATCCGCCCTATACGGCAGCCCACACGGCAGTCCCTTCCTATATAAGTGCTGGGCCGAATCTGGAAAGGGAACTGAGGGAGACAAAATAACAGACGACTAGTGACAGAATGGCACAGCGGAACGAATAAGGAACCAAAAACGTACCAATACCAATAAAACTTGGCCTGATACCGCAACAAAATCAGCAATTATGTCTAACTAGACACATGCCTAAGGCATAAATCAACTATAGAACCTAAAAAGAAGCTACCAGACCGCATGAAAATATAATGACAATTTACTAAGCATGATTCAAAGGACAATACATAATAAAACAAGTGCAGGGACAAGGCAACATCACCAGAGGAGAGCACACTGGCAACCATGCATACTGCTCTACAAAGTAATAAAGAGATAAAGTGCAAGTGCAATTGTGTCATATTATACATCGTCAAGGCAGAATATATTACCCATGCATTATATTTTCATGCAGTCTGGTAGCTTCTTTATAGGTTCAAAAACGTACCAAGCTGAGGTCAATACATGGAGAGTCCAAACCAAACCAGAATCAGAGCCAGCAGCGCAACCTGGGGCAGCCAGAGGCCAAAACCAGGAGATCACGTCAAATCAAAGAGGGCAAATACAAGTCAGTCCTGGTACAAGCCGAGGTCAGGAATCCAGTAGCAACTTCACAGAAAATACAAGGCTAATGTGGTAATCAAGAGGGATACCACCAATCACAGGCAAACTGTGGCCAGCAGATTACCTGTTTAAATAGGCTGCGCTTCCGGGTCATGTGATGTTGCCAGCATCATATGACCTGTCCCTCACCTAGATACCCGACCCATTCCCTAACAACCGGATGATGACGATGCTGCCTCATATTACATTTATAATTAAGAAATACATTTTAGTATTCTCTGAGATGGGCAAAGTCTTCCTTCTCCGAACAGTACCGTGACAAGCTGTAAGACACGTGGCTGGAGTAGGAGCCTCCCTGCTGTGATAATAAAAAAGGTTAAGCCATGCCATTGGCTGAGCCTCACCCCCTCAGTCTCCAGCCAAAGATAGAGAAGATCAGCAGAAGATTAACCCATGTGTTCTCAAGATTGTTGTTTTAGAATCATGTATTGTTAGCATTCATTTCTAGGTCTAATGTTCCTTTAAATGAACCTCTAAGGGTCACTTCCGAACAATAGAGCTAGTAAAAACAATACTGTAAACATTTCCCGTATCTTTCTCCTTTCAACCACTCGTGGGATGGGTCATAATTATTTTTCACTTTTAGAATGCTGGAATCTGTGTTGACAAAGGCTAAATGTTTGATACTTATGGGCGGACTGTCAGTCTTGTAAAAGCTCTGCGTATTTCCCTTTCAAATGACGAACAACTGTACTTAATACGTAAAATAAAATATACAGGGCAGTAGTAAAAAAGCATTCAGGATTTCACTGTAAAATGCAAATTACATAAAGGTAGAACTGAACTTATGCCTATTACACTGTATAAGTAATATCTTTGGGAAGTGACTGTGTTTAGATGGCCCCTCTGTTCTTCTGTCTTGGTGTGCACAGGACAATATGTTTTCACTACACTTTAAATTTCATCAGATGTTTCTCCAAGTTTATAAAGGCCATTAATAAAGCCCTGCAGAGGCAAGCGACTTCCTCTTAAGCCTTCTGTGGAGTCAATGAGTCACATCTGTAGCTGCGGCGCTGTGGGAGGGTTGTGAGTCATCCCAGATGTACTGTTAAGTGTAAGCATATGTCTGATTTTCCCTACGTTGTCCTTTCCCATCACTCTAAAAAGTGGAAAAAAAAGCAACCCACAAAAATACTGTCGAGCTACACACTTGGCACACAACTAGATATTGTGTGTTACTCTATGGAAAACAAAATTGGGGGTCAGTCGGCACCTCCTAATGCGCAGGTGCACGCCATGGCTGGAAGCACAAAAACTTGTGTGTTACTCCATGTAATGGCCTAATCCCAATTCATAGCTGCAGACATAGATATACATAGGCATGCACATATAACACATGGAGTGTAGGAAGCCCTAGCTTAGGTTTGTCCCATTCTCCACGAGTGGTGTGAACCATGCTACTAAGAGCACACACGGATAACGTAGGGCAAAACCTAGTATTGGCTCTTGTCAGATTTTTGCTGAATTTATGAATTTGTTATGCCTCACCCACCTTACCTGGCTTCTGTGTCGTAAAAAATTGAATAAGTGCTTTATAAATATGGCGCTCATTCTGAACACCACGGCAGAGATTTATCAAGATTGGTGCAAAGGAAAACCAACTCAGATTGCACTTTTTATTTTTCAGAGCTCCTTGGGGAAATGAATGGATCAATCTGATTGGTTGCTATGGGCAATTATTACAGTTTTCATTTACGCCAGACCACTGCCATAAATGCATTGATAAATCGGCCCCACTTTGCTCTAAATCCTCTGCTTCCCGTCACATATTATAAAACTGGCTTCATACAGCTACCACTATGGAGATCTCAGAGCTCAGGTATTTATATGGTACTTGTAACAGGCAGTGGGTGTAGACCCACCGTACTAACTAATCGACCTGATTTTGGATTAGATCCCTTGGTCTTCACCCTTTAACATCTATACAGGGATCTGGCCTTTGCTGCAGGGGATCCACCGCAGCTCACTCATGGGGGTCGGAGAGACACCAAAGCACCAATGGGTATGGCAATACTCAAAGTCAACAAATAGGCTGCGGTCAGGGCAGTCAGAGTTTGTGCAAATCCATGAAACTAATCAGGTCAGGACAGGCAGAAAAGGGTCAGTATGATGGACAGGCTAAAGTCAGGGCAGACAGCAGAGAATCAGAGTCGGTAAACAGGCAGATGTTCGGTACACAGTCAGACAATCAGAATAGCACACTAACAAACTAGGAACCTAAGCTCAGGTGAGGAGTGAGAGGGCTGAGTAGCATTTATAGCAGAAACTGATCGGCACACACAGGAAGAAGAGGAAAGGAGTTGTGATGACAAAAATGGGAGCGGCAAACAAGGACCGTTACTTTTGAACTCAATGGAAGTTGTAAACATTTCAGTGGTAGCTGTAGAAAAAATTGCTGTGGTTTCATGTCAGAAAGAAAGTGAAGGAGATCACTGGCGGGCCCCTCTCACCCTGGCCCCTATAACAATCATGTGGTCCATCTCCATGGTAACTGCACCACTGCATGCAAATTAATGAGTTGTTGGTGTAATGCAGGGCAGGAGAGTTCATCTGGAGCGAGAGAAGCTCTTTATATCTGTTCTTCATCTGGCCAAAAGTTAAAGGGCTTCTGTCACCCCACTAAACAGTTTTTTTTTGTGTACTTATAATCCCTATCCTGCGATATTGCTATACCTTATGTTATTAATAATTTTAGTTCAGTAGATTTTGCAAAAAACTTACTTTTATGATATGCTAATTACCTTTCTACCAGCAAGTAGAGCGTCTACTTGCTGGTAGCAGCCGCAAAAAACCGCCCCCTCCTCCTGTTGTTTGACAGGGCCAGCCGCGATCTCCTCCTCCGGCTGGCCCTGTCAGCATTTCAAAAATCGCGCGCCTGTGTTGATTTGGCGCAGGCGCTCTGAGATAAGGATGCTCGCCTCCTCAGCACTCCCTCAGTGCGCCTGCACCGATGACATCACCGAAAGAGAAGACGTCATCGGTGCAGGCGCACTGAGGGAGTGCTGAGGAGACGAGCCTCCTTATCTCAGAGCGCCTACGCCGAATCAACACAGACGCGCGATCTTTGAAATGCTGACAGGGCCGGCCGGAGGAGGAGATCGCGGCTGGCCCTGTCAATCAACAGGAGGAGGGGGCAGTTTTTTGCAGCTGCTACCAGCAAGTAGACGCCCTACTTGCTGGTAGAAAGGTAATTAGCATATCATAAAAGTAAGTTTTTTGCGAAACGAAACGAAAATTATTAATAACATAAGGTATAGCAATATCGCAGGAAAAAATAAAAATAAAAAATCAGTTTAGTGGGGTGACAGAAGCCCTTTAAGTATCCTGAACAAAGAATCTCCTCTAGTAAGTCAGAATTCACTAAAGGGCGTATGGCGCAAAGTTTCACTTTTTAAGTTAGTACATACAAATAAATTCCTTCATTTTATTTAATTGGTATAGTTCCTCTTCTTCAGGTCCACTATGCTGCACCATATTGTTAGACTTTTTTTTTAGCAGAATCTGCGATGGTGGCTCCTAATAGAACCTCCAACACAGACGTGAACGCAGCCTTATACTATATGTAATCAGCTGATATAAAGGTACATTGAATAAATAGATGAAAAAGAATGAAAACACTTTACGTGTCACTGCATTTGTCACCACCAGAGGGCAGTAGTGCAGTATTATGTTACAAGTGAATGGACATCTCCCTTTGATGTATAAGTAAATAATACCTGTATAATCGTCAAATTCAGACATAAGAAAGTGTCAAAAGTGTATTTGCATAATTTGAATGTACCAATAATAAGGGACTATGTAGCATTCTAGCAATAAGGACATTTTATGGTGTCCTGGGTTATCAGTTTGCAAAGAAAAAGCACTCCAATTTGGAGGGGCCCCTCTGGTGATGTCAAGCAACACCTCTCTCCAAGAGACCATCCCTTTGAGAAGTCTAACCTCTCATCCAGACCACATTTCCTGTGACAGACTTTGAGTTCCACCAGATATAATGTCTTCTTTGAGAAGACAACCCCCGTAGAAGACCACTTTTAATGCAGTTTTGGGTGATTGTATCAAGTAGGTTTCACTGGAGGTAATTCCTTTATAATAATTTAGTATACATTTGATAATATTCCTATGGAAAGCTGTAAACCTCAAAGCTCTGAAAATTAGATAAAAATGATGAAGAGAAAAAACAAAGATGACAAAACAAGCATCAAAATAATACAGATTGTAATAAAAAGCAATATAGTACACATCTAAGACATCAGTTTCACAAATATCTATACAAAATGCCCAAGTTACTTTAAATTGTAACTGTCATTCTTTTTTTTCTTTTTGTTATGTGTAGGGCCAGTGATACCGAACATTTTTATACTATACTTTAATTACTGAAATCGTACATTTCTATTGGAAAAATAGCTCTAAAGTGGCCCATTTTGAGCCTTAGCAACGCTCCTCTGTCTTCTGTTTACATAACAGTGGAGACTTGCTTACACTGACTGTGTTATGTAAACAGAAGACAGACTGATGTTGCTAAGGCTCAAAATGGGCCACTTTAGAGCTATTTTTCTAATAGAAATTCACAAATTCAGTCATTAAAGTATACTACAAAAATGGTCAGTATCACTGCCCCTATACATTACAAAAATTTAAAAAAAGAATGACAGTTTCACTTTAAACATTTGCCAGCTTTCCATTGAACACAAGCTTCTGTTCTCTGTTACAAAAGAAACACCAAATTAAAGGGGTTGTCCACTTTAGAAAACACATTCTTATATACTGTACACAATTAGGAAATTCTCTGTAGTATCTTCATCTCTTGTCCATAATGGAGAGCAGCTACAAAGAGTGTCTCTTGCTCTGGAGGACTTGTCCTGCCCTAGAACCCATTCATATAAATGGACACTGCGTCATGCTTAATGTTCCCTGTGGTGGCCCTGCAGGAAAACTTCCCCCACAGATTACAACTGATCACCAGGGGACAGGGATTGTCTTCAACCTCCTTAACGCACACGTGAAATTTAGGCATAATCCACACGGCTGTAGCCATTTTTGTGGTCCACAAATTGCGGATCCGCAAAACACAGATACAGGGTGTGTGCGTTCCGCACTTTGCGGATCGGTATATCCTGCCTCTGTAAGAACTGCCTATTCTTGTCCACAAAATGAACAAGGATGGGACATGTTAATTTTTTTTTTGCAGGTCTGCGGAACAGAAATACAGCTGAGGACATTGAAATGAATGGACGTGTGCCACCACCACGGACGTGTGGTTGAGGCCTTAACATGAAAGGGATTACCCGTATCCAGAGACTAAAGTAGACTAAATCCTGGCATGACTACTAGGAGAGAGTCCTGCTAACCCTGCCCACACACAGTGATTGACAACTTTTATCAGTGTGTTTAAAGGGGTTTTTCAAGTGTTTTTTTACTGATGACATCCTCTGGATAGGTCATCAGTATCTGATCGATGGGGGTCCAACACCCTGGAACCCCTGCCATTCAGCTGTGTGGGAGGACATTGGTCCTCGTAGTAGTACCGCAGCCTTCTCTCAGCTCACCACGCACAGCGCTGTACATTAAATAGCGGCTGTGCTTGGTATCTCAGTTAAGCCCCATTCACTTCATTGGGTCTGAGCTGCACCTAGGACATGTGACCGATGAACATGACATGACAGCACGGTGGCTCAGTGGTTAGCACTGTTGCCTTGCAGCACTGGGGTCCTAGGTTCAAATCCGACCATGGGCAACATCTGCATTGAGTTTGTATGTTCTCCCCGTGTTTACGTGGGTTTCCTTTGGGTACTCCGGTTTCCTCCCACACTCCAAAGACATACTGATAGGGACCTTAGATTGTGAGCCCCATTGGGGACAGTTGGATGATAATGTCTGTAAAGCGCTGCGGAATTAGTAGCGCTATATAAGTGTGTATAATAAAAGCTGAGAGAAGGCCGCGGTGCTAATGCGAGCACCGGTGCCTTCTCAATCAGATGCAATTTTACATTTTCCTGACATCCTATACTAAACATAAGGCCACTGCCTCCACAACAGAGCCATATACAGTGCTTTTACAACAGTCCCACCATAACAGAGCCATACACAGTGCCACTATAACAGAACTATACAGTGCTTCCATAACAGTGCTCCCATAACAAAGCCATACAATGCTTCATCAACAGTGCCGCCATAACAAGGCCATACACAGTGCCGCCATAACAAAGCCATACACAGTGCTGCCATAACAAAGCCATACACAGTGATGCCATAACAGAGGCATACACAGTGCCGCCATAACAGAGCTATACAGTGCTTCCACAACAGTGCTGCTATAACAGAGCTATATAATGCTTCCTTAACAGTGCCGCCATAACAGAGCCATACACAGTGCCACTATAACAGAACTATACAGTGCTTCCATAACAGTGCCCGCAATAACAGAGCCATACACAGTGCCGCCATAATAGAGCTATATAGTGCTTCCACAACAGTGCTGCCATAACAGAGCCATACAATGCTTCATCAACAGTGCCGCCATAACAAAGCCATACACAGTGCTGCCATAACAGAGCCATACACAGTGCTGCCATAACAGAGCCATACAC
Source organism: Bufo gargarizans (assembly GCF_014858855.1). Lineage (NCBI taxonomy): Eukaryota > Metazoa > Chordata > Amphibia > Anura > Bufonidae > Bufo > Bufo gargarizans. The sequence goes on along the minus strand of NC_058085.1, from coordinate 288,694,619 downwards.
AGTGCTGCCATAACAGAGCCATACACAGTGCTGCCATAACAGAGCCATACACAGTGCCGCCATAGCAGAGCTATACAGTGCTTCCACAACAGTGCTGCAATAGCAGAGCTATACAGTGCTTCTGCAGTAAGCCGGATTGGGGTTATGCACACTGACGCTATAATATGCAATGACTGGGTCAGGTGTAAGTAATGGTTAATAGTTTTTTGTTTGTGACGCCAATTGCAGCGTGCGCAGGGTACCCAACACAGGGCCCTTTAAGATGTTGTAACTCACGTACCAGGTGAGGAATGCCAGAGTGGTGTAATGTCTCTGTGATAGTGGCAATAGTGTCTCCTACCTTGGTACAGCTGGACTCCTGGATCCTGGCTCACTTGCAATAAAATGAGTGCATTGCTAGTAGGAGTAGTTGAGGGATTTAGTAGCAGTAAATGAGATCCAGACTTGTAATAAAGATCAAACTGGTCTTTACTTGCTGCAGTAATCCATATGAGATACAGCAATAGTCTGAAGTCCCAGCAGGTATTGGCAATGTATGGCAGGAATCTGTCTTCTGCTTCTATCATATGCCTGGAGCTCTCTGCAGGATAAGTCGTCTGCTTGTGGCTCTGTAATATGGCAGGAATTACTATCTTCTGCACTATCTTCTGCTGTATTGGGACCTGACTAGCTGGGGAGGAATTTAGCTTCTCCTGGTCTCTGGACGTTACTCACAGTTGTGCTCACAGGGTATGCTTCTTCCTGGAGTTCTGGAGGTGTCTGCTTGCTTTCCACCAGCTGAGGCTGAAGGCTCAGGCTGGGAATGATGATCTTTTGTCTCAGCCGAGACAAGATTCTGGTTTGGGATCCCTAGAACTGGGAGCTCCTACACACGCAGCCTTCCCCTAGCCGGGGTGGCTGGCACACTAAGGGTCCATTCACACGTCTGTTGTTTCTTTCCTGATCTGTTCCGTTTTTTTGCGGAACAGATCTGGACCAGTTCTGTACCCATTCATTTTCAATGGGTCCTGAAAAAAAATCGGACAGCTCAATGTCTGATTTTTTTTCAGGACCCATTGAAAATGAATGGGTACAGAACTGGTCCAGATCTGTTCCGCAAAAAAACGGAACAGATCAGGAAAGAAACAACGGACGTGTGAATGGACCCTTACTCTAACTTCCTTCCGCACCCATGAGGCTGGATGTGGGAACATTCCACACCACCTCAAAGAGGGGGGAGCTAAACTGGAATGTACTATTCCAGTCTTGAAATGCTAAACTGAACCTGCTGAATTGAATTGCTGCCACCTGCTGGTGTACATGAAAATTACAGCAGATACATTTAACAAGGGTTTCAATGCACATTTGTGAGGATGTGATGTTAATTTACACAGGATGACAATGCAGATACACTTAACAGGCTGTAGCGGGGTAAAAGAGTTTAGTAACATAACTCTGGGATGTTACACTTCCACAACAGTGCCACCATAACAGAGCCATACACAGTGCTTCCACAACAGTGCCGCCATAACAGAGCCATACACAGTGCTTCCACAACAGTGTCGCCATAACAGAGCCATACACAGTGCTTCCACAACAGTGCCGCCATAACAGAGCTATACACAGTGCTGCCATAACAGAGCTAAACAGTGCTTCCACAGCAGTGCCGCAGAGCCAGTTGCTGATTCTCACTCATACGTAAGATAATCCAGTGCCCATCTGCTCTGCCTATCCCTATCCCTTATCATTGAGAGAAAGCAGCACATAAATTGTAAGCAGTTTTAGGTGTGGGTCAGTCTTTACATACAGGCTGATATATAATGTGCTCTATATTTTGAGTCTGTCCTTGTGTCCCTGCTGCTCTGTACGCAGTGATGGTGCCAGTACCTCCTCCTGCGCAGCCCCGTTCACTGCGGTGCGGCCTCCACCCGGCTCACCTCACTTCCCCCGGACTCTTCGCCTGCCTGTGCCACCACCTTCTCACTAACATGGTGGCTTGTAACAGCCAGAACAGACCCAAAATTGCCTGCCCTGCCGGCCGCCCCTACCGCATTAAAGCGCTGCTTAACACTACCATAGAGAGGCTGCGTACCCAGCAGCGCAGCTTCGACCCTTTCAAACATAAGAGCGTCCCCATTACAATGGCATCAGAATGGCGCGGTATCAAACAGTATCGCGCCAAAAGTGGCCAATGAGCAGCCTTTCTCTGTCTTCACAAAGCTCTACTCGCTGACTTCTGGAAGTATGGACCTTTTTAATCAGATGCTTTGGGCGCCAGCTGTGCTGCCCTCGCCAATCACATTGCGCAGGGAAAGCATGAGGAGTGTTAGAACTCCCCAGACTTTTTAAAAGCGTAATAGCGCAGGCGTCTATGATACTTGTACAGGCATTATTTCGACCTCTAACCCCCACCAATCTGACAATGACCTATCCTGAAAAGAACCCATTTAAATCCGAACAACGCCTTTACTTTAAATGAATGGAGAGGGTATTCAAAAATGGGTGTATCTAACACAGTGTATTAGATAGGTGTTTCTGTACACTAATACTTTCCAAAACAGGGCTAATGGCACATGACCATATGTGTTTTGCAGTCCGCAAAACACGGATCCGCAAAAGATACTGACGATGTCCTTGTGACAACCGTATTGCATCCATTTTCTTGCGGATCCATTGTAACAATGCCTATGCTTGTCCACAAAACGGACAAGAATAGGAAATGTTCGCCATGCGGAGGTATGGAAACGGAATGCACACAGAGTGATTTCAGTTTTTTTCACGGACCCATTGTAGTGAATGGTACCACACACGGGCAGACAAAAAAAAACAGAGCAGACATGGAAAAAAATATGTTCGTGTGCATGAGCCCTAAATCTGTTTAATAAGCATTACTGTGTGAGCGGATGTAAATCAAGGAAAACAAATGGTTTACTTTCTGAAACATTGCCACAACTGTCCACAGGTTGTATGTGGTATTACAGCTCAGCGCCATTGCCATTAAAGGGCCATAGAGCAATAGTATACACAACCTGGGGTCCGGAATGAATGAGATTTTCCTATCTCCGATTCCGGCCGATTGCTCCAAAGTGACAGGGTCCAGGAAGAAAAAACTCGGGATGCAGGTAGCCCAGACCCTCCTATAACTGCGGACACCGGTTGCGTGTCTTTAGCCCCCCTGGTTCTTGAGGACCGGGGCTTGGAAAAGGGACACCCCAGGCATGGTACACCGATTCTGGGGTGGCATTTTTGGAGCTAGGGAAGCCAAGCTTACAGGCTGAGTAGTCCCTATCTCCATCTCTGGAAAGTGACCCTAAGTGGGTTTTGAGACTGACTCTCCGAAACGCGGGGGTTAGAGACACAAAACTGGTCCCCAAAATTGAAGGAGGGTTTGGGCTACTTACACCCTGAATTTAGTGCTTCTGGCTACCACCGTCCAGGAGCTATAGGCCACATTCGGAGATAGGAAAAACCCATTCATTTTGAAAGAGATGTTAAAAAAATTAGTCCGGAATAAATGGGATTTTCCTATCTCCGATTCCAGTCGATTGCTCCAAAGTGACATGGTCCAGGAAGAACAAACTCGGGGTGCAGGTAGCCTAAACCCTCCTATAACTGGGGACAGGTGGGCTAGGCACTCCAAGCTTACAGGCTAAGTAGCCCCCATCTTCATCTCTGGAAAGTGACCCTCCATTGATTTTAAGACCGACTCTTTGCTCCACTGTAGCTGGTCACCCTAAACAAAATTTGGGGGGGCTTTCGTTCGGCTGTAACGGTCAGCAGAGGAAGAGACCGTAGAGCAGGACTCAAGTACAGTGCAGCAGACAAGGAGGCTGAAGTAGAAACCGGCTTTATTAAAGGAGAACTCTAACTGCCGGAGAAGCAGATTTACAATATGAACAGCTTGAGAATTCACAACAAAGATAATGGAAATTTGCATAAAGAAAACAAATGAATCACAAACAAGTACAGACAATAGCAGGCTACTCTCTTCTAGGTAGTCCTATCTGTCCCCGCTACCCGGGGTGCACCTCTACGGTGCACTAAACTAAATCCTATTCCACTATGTCCTAGCTCCGGTTAGCATCAGTGCACTCACAGTTCGGTGTCCGGCACATGCAGGCAGATACAGTCTGGGTCCCGATCTGGTTGCTTGCTTGCTTGCTTCAGCGTGGCTCAGCTCTGGCCTCTCTTTGTAGTCTCTGTAACTCTGGTTAGAGATAATCAGCAGCTCTGGACGTGTAATCAGGCAGGGCCTGGAATTCACTCACAGTTCCTCTGGTAAGTGCCTCACACTACAGCAGTCTCTCTTCTACACCAGGACACATCAGGTCAGTCAGAGAGCAAACACACTCTAATGTCCCAGATACCATGTCACAGCAGGTTGGCAGGGAGAAATCACTCTAATCTTCCCTGTGGATCTCCCTCTCAGTGCACAGCGTCCTTCTTCCTGTGTACTCAGACACCTGCACCCCAGGCTCTCTGCTCAGCCCGGGAAAAAACACTTAACTCCTTGTCCTCTGGAAACAACTCCTCACACTGTCCTACTCAGCCACAGTGGCATCTGGTGGCTGGAGGGAAACATGACAGTCTGCTATATATATATATGTGTTGGAAATGTTGCTGGATGATCAGGGCTGCCTCTTACATGCCTCCCCACTTAAAGGTGGCCGTCCTCGGCCTTGCTATATAGTCCATAGAAATAATGGTTAATGTAACTTTTTATACAGCAGTACAACATTGTCCACAATACATACAGGTGGACCAAATGAACTCATCAGCAGCGTACCTGTTTGGTGGAACCCCTGCAGTAAGCCTACTGGATCTCCGGAGGTCCTGGCTATCTGTTACGACCTGACTCTCTCCACTAGGAACTGCCAGTCTGGATTCATCCACCACAATAGGAGGTTCGGGTGTGTCCGAGGGCCCCTCTCCATTACGGGCCGGCAATGGTTCTGTGACAGTGCCTTCATCACCTGTAACCTGGGAGGCTCCTTCAGTGTTGGGAGCAGTCCACCAGTCTTCACCATAATCTCCATCAGAGATAACAAGTTCTGAGTATGGGGCAGGAGGAGGTGTCCTCTGAACAGGTGCGGGATCTTTGGACCGGCATGGCCGTAACATATTCCTATGTAGAGTCCGTGAAGCAAATTCCTCATTCTCAACCTGCACTTCGTAGACCGGACCATTAGGGTACACTCTCTTGATCACTTTATACGGCTGTACTTCCCAACGCTCACTCAACTTGCCTCTGGGACGTTTCTCTCGTACCAGTACCCGATCCCCAGGCTGCAATGGAACCTCCTGAACTGGAGGACGGTCTGTATGAGCTCTCTCCTGTAACCGCTGACCTGCCAACCGGCGAATGGTCTGGAGACGCCGACGGTGTTCTTTCACCCATGAGGTGGTTGATCGCTCTATTAGGTCTTCTGGCTGTTCTAGGTTTAATTCCACGATCTCTCGACCAGCCCTACCGAACAGTAACATGTATGGGGTGTAACCGGTGGTGGTGTGGACACGATTATTGTAAGCCCAGACTAATTCTGGCAGGTAGTCAGGCCAGTGTGCCCTCTTGTCTTCCTCTAGTGTCCTCAGCATTTGCAGCAATGTGCGGTTAAAGCGCTCACAGGCTCCGTTTCCTTGGGGATGATAAGGAGTTGTCCTGGATTTTTCAATGCCGTACAGTCGATGTAGCTCTTCCATCACTTTTCCTTGAAAGCACGCCCCTTGATCTGAATGGATCCGCTTTGGACACCCATAGACCCGAATGAAGTCTTGACAAATGGCTCGTGCCGCGGACTCGGCCGTCTGGTCCCGAGTTGGGGTGACTACTGCAAACTTGGAGAAGTGGTCGATCATGACCAGGCAATACTGTGGACCTCTTGACGATTGTCCCACAAGAAGATAGTCTATCATCAACACTTCCAGCGGTTCTGTGGTCTGGATGGACTGTAGGGGTGCTCTCTGTTCTGTACTCTTCGTGAGTTCACACACTCGACACTGTCGGCAAACTTCTTCAACTGTGGCCTCCAGTCGCGGACAATACACATAACGCTGCAGCCACTGGTATGTCTTGACTGGCCCGAAGTGAGCTCCAAACTCATGAGCCTCTTTGGCTATCTCCCGTGCCATTCTTCTGGGTATCACTACCTGCCACCTCGCCTCTAGGTCGGCAGGCTGTTGCCACTTGCGGAACAAAACAGCTCCATGCACTTCCAGTCTGTCCCATTGATGTAGAACGGACTTCATCTCGGCATCCAGATCAGTCCTTTCTTCTTTGTTGGGTTTCCTGCACTGGGTTACCCAGCTTTTCATTTGCTGCAGTCCAATGTCTTCATCTTGCAATCTGCCCCATTCTTCATTAGTTCTCCCCAATGCTTTGGGTAGCTTACGGGCCTCCCCACTTGTCTGGGCCGCGACTGTTGGGGGAGCGAACTTGCGGAAGTCAGGAGTTTCATCTTCTTCCTTTTGTTCATCCATATCCCCTACTGGAGTTTCAAAAGTAACCCTCGAGAGACCATCAGCATTAGTGTTCTCTGTAGCGGAGTGGTAGCGAAATGAGAAGTCATACTTTGCAAGGCGAGCCGCCCAGCGTTGCTCCAGGGCTCCCAACTTGGCAGTACCCAGATGGGCCAGGGGATTGTTATCCGTCCGTACGAAGATCTTAGCTCCTGTCAGATATCCTGCAAATTTCTCCGTCATAGCCCACACCAGGGCAAGGAGTTCCAGCCGGAAGGAACTGTAGTTATGGGGGTTTCGCTCCGTATCTCGCAAGGATCTACTGGCATAAGCGATCACTCTCTCATGTCCATCTTGTACCTGCGACAGGACTGCCCCAAGTCCGTAGAGGCTGCCATCAGTAGCTAAGATGAATGGTTTATCAAAATCGGCATAAGCCAAGATGGGGGCCGATGTCAGGGCTTCTTTCAGGGCCTGGAAGGCCTCTTCCTGTTTCTGTCCCCAGGGGATACTTTGGCCCTTGGGTTGCCCAGCCGTTCCTCTCAACAACTCATTCAGAGGGCCCGCTATTTTTGCGTAGTCTTTGATGAACCGCCGGTAGTACCCAGTCAGTCCCAGGAAGGCCTTCAACTCACGCAGTGTTCTCGGCACTATCCATTGTCGTATTGCAGCCACTTTGTCTTGGGACGGTAGCACTCCGTCTTGGGACACCCTATGGCCCAGGTACTCGATCTCCCTCTTGAAGAGATGACACTTCTTTGGCTTTACCTTCAGGCCATGGGATCGCAGTCGCTCGAGTACCTGCCCTAGCCGATTCAAGTGTTCTTGAAAAGTAGCAGAGTATACGATGATATCATCTAGGTATATCAGAGTGGCTTCAAAATTCAGGTCTCCCAGGCATCTCTCCATCAGTCGCTGGAAGGTTCCAGGGGCATTAGTCAGTCTGAATGGCATCCTGTTGAATTCAAATAACCCCATGGGGAGTATGAATGCTGTCTTTGCCTTGTCCTGCTCAGCCACTGGTACTTGCCAGTACCCACTTGCTAGATCCAGGGTGGAGAAGTATTTGGCTCGTCCTAGAGCCGTCAGAGACTCCTCGATGCGTGGCAGAGGATATGAGTCTCGCGCAGTGCAAGCATTCAACCGCCGGTAATCCACACAAAATCGAATAGTGCCGTCCTTCTTCTTGACAAGCACCACTGGGGCTGCCCAAGGGCTCTGGCTTCCCCGCACCACTCCGGAATCTATCATCTGTTTCAATAGCGTCTTCACTTCCTGGTACAACTTGGGCGGAATCTGTCGATATCTCTCCCGAATTGGTGGAGTGTCCCCCGTCGGTATATCATGTGTGATAGCATTCGTGCAGCCAAAGTCATCGGCGTGGCGGGCAAATGCAGCCTGATTCTCCCACAGCATGGTTTCAACTGCTCGCTGTTGGTCTAAACTGAGAGCCTTAACATCTATCTCCATTTGATCCAAGATGGTTCCCCCATTCCATTCTGGGGTCGGCGCCTCTTCTGCACTGGCAGTAACTGCCAGGGTCCAACCAGCATCCCCTACCGGAGCTAGAGTCACTTCTCTCTGACTCAGGATTTCTCCCTGATGTAGGTACACACGAGCCAGTTCCACCCCTGGCGTCAAGGGAACTTCTAGATATCCCACATTCACAGCTCTTATGGGTACTCGTCCATTCTGGACCACTCCCAGTGTCCGGGCCACCAGGACGTCCTGACCCAGCTCTCCTAGGCCTGTTGGTTCAACGAACACCTCCATGCCTTCAAGATTACGGAAAGTTCCCACGGGTAACGTCAGCACGGTCTCCCGACCAGGGGGAAGGGTGAAGGTAGCCTTTCCTGGCGCTCGGATCGTTCCCACCGCCTGGTGTGCTGGTACACTTTTCTGTGTTCCACAAAAACGGATTAGCCGTTGAAATGCTTTCTGGGTAGGTTTGTGCGGGGTGGCTTGTTTCCAGTAACCCGGCCCCCGTTTGGTGAACATGATCTGATCCAATTCTCGCAGGATATTCATGCCCATTATCACCGGCACATCTTCTTTGAACGTTTCGGGGACCAACAAGATACCTTTCCGCCCCACTTCCTGTCCACATAGCCGTACATTCATCCACACGACCCCTGTGACAGGAATCTGTTGCTGGTTAGCCGCTGTAACCCGGACCAGTGTCTCTCGTTCTGGCTTGGCCAGCGCTTGAAAGTAACGGTAGAAGAATGACTCGGGCATAGTTGTCACTTGAGACCCAGTATCCACTAAGCAGTCGACAGGAACACCTTCGAACTCAGCTCGTATAGTGGGGCACCCTGCGACCAGGTGTTCGGAGCTTTGCTCGGTAACTTGGCTCTCCACCTCCCCTGCAGTACGCCCCACTACTGCAGGGGTCGGTAGTTTAACGGCGGCTCTTGGCGTCCAGCTGGATTATTCCGACACTCTCTGGCGAAATGTCCTAGATCTCCACACCGCCAACACTGTGCTCCTTGACGGCCCACTTTTTGCCTGCGAGTGGGAGGTGCCCTCAGAGCTTGGCTGGATGGCCCCACTGAAGGGTAATGAGGGGCTTGATGGTATGGTAAACTAGCATAAGGGCATTCGGGTGTAGGAACCCACGGAGTCGCCTGATAGGTTTGTTGTCGGGCTGGATAGGCAGCCTCAGTAGTATGGCGCGACTCTATCCGTTTATCCAGGTGTGTCAACTTTTCGTGCATGGCACTCAGGGAGCTCTGCAAGTCTTGTACCACTCTGACCAGGGCTTCCTCATTTCTTGTAACCCCGGGGGGTGTAACGGTCTGGGTTCGTATTACTCCAGAAGCATAGCCGTCTTCTTTGTTTCGCGTCACGGCCTCTGCCAAAATTTGTCGAAAGGTTAGGGTAGGGTCTACTCTGACTCGTTCCCGCAGAGCCTGTTTCAGGGGATTGCTGTAGAGCCCCAGAATAAATTGTTCCCGCAGTATCCGGTCTATGGGTCCCATGCCAGTAACCCCATCTGCCTCTTTTTTTTGTACCTCGGCCAACACTTCCTGTAGGGCTGTAGCGTACTGAGAGACACCTTCGTCTTCCCGTTGAATCCGGTAAAAAAACTTCGCCCGGAGGTGCCCTGCACTGGCTGTTTCCCCATATATTTCTTCCAGGAATCTCACCATCTCTTGCAATGTATTGCGCGTGGCTTCTGGTTGTAGGAGAACATTTCTTCGGGCCTCACCCTCGAGAGCGGCCAAAGCAATTTCTACTTGTAGTTCTGGGCTGACATTGTAAATCCTAACAGCACTCTGTAACCTTGTCACCCAGTCTGACAGTGTCATGTTCTGGCCATCAAATTTGGGTAGCAAGTTGAACAACGTGCCAATAGGAAGGGCCCTTGCAAGGGTTCCACCATTGCCTGAGGTACTCACATTAACATCATGCACATTGCCTTCAGCCGCCTCCATCTCTGTGACTGTACCCTGCTCGCAGCGCCACTTGTAACGGTCAGCAGAGGAAGAGACCGTAGAGCAGGACTCAAGTACAGTGCAGCAGACAAGGAGGCTGAAGTAGAAACCGGCTTTATTAAAGGAGAACTCTAACTGCCGGAGAAGCAGATTTACAATATGTGGCTCAATAAATTAAGGAATGTCGCACTAAGACACTGAAACCACACCAGGTGCTCCTGTGAATTGAGACCACTCTCTCAATACAGTAAATTATTTAAAATGAATAAACAGGGCACTCAAGGATAACAGAGACCAGGTACTATAAGCAAATATTAGCTTTTATTACTACAACGAAAAAAGTTGATAAAACAATGTAGCACAATGTATCACAAATATAACAGATAAAACTATGTATCATAAGGATTGTAACATGGGTAAGCTGTAGACAGAGTAAATTGTGTTTGATGACCAGCTGATAAATGTTCAAAAATGCGATCTAAATAGGCCTCTTAGTCCAATGGGAATGACTCCGAAAATAATGTCAGTATTTCATTAACTGCAGTATTTCAAATAAATATGGCGACGTCACGCCAAAGCAATCTAGGTAGCGGCGTCCCGCTCCTGAATAGCTTGCAAAGAGAGATAATCCGTTACCTTTCCTTCGACCTGTTGTTCATCCGATGATATTACTTTGAGCCTTCAGGTGTTTTTACTCCCAGAATATGCCTTTAGTTGTTTTTAGCACTATTCCATCAGGATATTGGGGTCGGCTCGTTTTTTCGGTTGCGGTCGGTTGGTTGGTAAATTCAATGTTTCAGTACAGCAATGGGGTGTAGCACCAGACGCGTTTCGGGGTTCAACCCCTTCCTCAGTGGCATGAGGAAGGGGTTGAACCCCGAAACGCGTCTGGTGCTACACCCCATTGCTGTACTGAAACATTGAATTTACCAACCAACCGACCGCAACCGAAAAAACGAGCCGACCCCAATATCCTGATGGAATAGTGCTAAAAACAACTAAAGGCATATTCTGGGAGTAAAAACACCTGAAGGCTCAAAGTAATATCATCGGATGAACAACAGGTCGAAGGAAAGGTAACGGATTATCTCTCTTTGCAAGCTATTCAGGAGCGGGACGCCGCTACCTAGATTGCTTTGGCGTGACGTCGCCATATTTATTTGAAATACTGCAGTTAATGAAATACTGACATTATTTTCGGAGTCATTCCCATTGGACTAAGAGGCCTATTTAGATCGCATTTTTGAACATTTATCAGCTGGTCATCAAACACAATTTACTCTGTCTACAGCTTACCCATGTTACAATCCTTATGATACATAGTTTTATCTGTTATATTTGTGATACATTGTGCTACATTGTTTTATCAACTTTTTTCGTTGTAGTAATAAAAGCTAATATTTGCTTATAGTACCTGGTCTCTGTTATCCTTGAGTGCCCTGTTTATTCATTTTAGATTTACAATATGAACAGCTTGAGAATTCACAACAAAGATAATGGAAATTTGCATAAAGAAAACAAATGAATCACAAACAAGTACAGACAATAGCAGGCTACTCTCTTCTAGGTAGTCCTATCTGTCCCCGCTACCCGGGGTGCACCTCTACGGTGCACTAAACTAAATCCTATTCCACTATGTCCTAGCTCCGGTTAGCATCAGTGCACTCACAGTTCGGTGTCCGGCACATGCAGGCAGATACAGTCTGGGTCCCGATCTGGTTGCTTGCTTGCTTGCTTCAGCGTGGCTCAGCTCTGGCCTCTCTTTGTAGTCTCTGTAACTCTGGTTAGAGATAATCAGCAGCTCTGGACGTGTAATCAGGCAGGGCCTGGAATTCACTCACAGTTCCTCTGGTAAGTGCCTCACACTACAGCAGTCTCTCTTCTACACCAGGACACATCAGGTCAGTCAGAGAGCAAACACACTCTAATGTCCCAGATACCATGTCACAGCAGGTTGGCAGGGAGAAATCACTCTAATCTTCCCTGTGGATCTCCCTCTCAGTGCACAGCGTCCTTCTTCCTGTGTACTCAGACACCTGCACCCCAGGCTCTCTGCTCAGCCCGGGAAAAAACACTTAACTCCTTGTCCTCTGGAAACAACTCCTCACACTGTCCTACTCAGCCACAGTGGCATCTGGTGGCTGGAGGGAAACATGACAGTCTGCTATATATATATATGTGTTGGAAATGTTGCTGGATGATCAGGGCTGCCTCTTACACGGCCACGTCACACCGGTCTGCAAGCCGCACCAGGAATGCATAGCTAAAGACGCACCCTTTGCAACGGCACCCTGTGTGTGGGGCTAGGGCCCCGATACTCTGAAACATGGGGGTTAGAGACACAAAACTGGTCCCCAAAATTGAAGGAGGTTTTGGGCTACTTGCACCCTGAATTTAGTGCTTCTGGCTACCCGGAGCTATAGCAGTCATGTTTTTCTAATCCAGTCCAATCCCTTTAGGTGCTTCCTTCTGCCTGTCAATACCGTCTACAATCTTTATGTGCCCTCGACACTGAGCTTGTAATTATGTAAAATACATATTTTCGGCATGATCCTGCAAAGTTAATTATTGTTGGAAATGTCTTCTGAGACTACTGTGTTTGAAATGGGTCATGGTGCAGCTGATATTATACAGATGAGTGGATCCCACATGAACTGCTTCCACCAGGACCTGTCTCATGGACTGCACTCATGTACCCATTATACTGTACTGGTTTATTGTTCCAGTATAGACTGGAGTAAAGTTTATATGGAGCTGTTATTGGGCCAGATTACCATTAGGAAAAACGTTAGGCATAGGAAAGGGGCAAGGGATGATATCCTGCTGATCCTCCACCATGCCCTCTTACAAGGGTTCATTCAGATGACCGTATGGATGGATCCGCATCCGTTCCGCAATTTTGTGGAACGGATGGAGACCCATTTATTTCAATGGGGCCGCAAAAGATGTGGACAGTGTAATACCCCAGAGTGGAATTACCAACTCTTTTTGTACCCCCACTATGTGCATTGTGTGATCCTGTGTCATCTCATATATATCGCAGCTACTTGCTCTAACAGAGGGACATATAATCGTAAATACCTCTTAAGGGGCAAGGGATATCCCGCACAGTGTGCTGTCCTCATCCGTAGTTCCGTTCTGCGCCCCTGCAAAAAAGATCAATTGCAGACAAGAATAGGCATTTTCTATCATAGTCCACAAAATCCACAAAATGCAAAACGCACACAGGCCAGTATCTGTGTTTTGCGCAAAAGATTCACTTCAATGGGGCCGCAAAAGATGCAGACAGCACTCCGTGTGCTGTCCGCATCCGTTGCTCCGTTCCGTAGCCCCGCAAAAAAAATATAACATGTCCTATTCTTGTCCATTTTGCGGACAAGGATAGGCATTATTACAATGGATCCGCAAAAATAACGGATCCGCAAAAAAAACGATGCCATACGGAACGTCATCCATTTTTTGGGGCGGATCCGCAATTTGCGGACCACAAAACACATACGGTCGTGTGCATGAGGCCTAAACCACACTAGTGACTAATATGTGGTCGCCATATGTTTCTTCCTAGAGGTCAGAGGAGGAAGATGTTATCTCAAGATGGGCATGCACTCATTAGTCTGCCCGCTATATGCCCCGATCTCCCTCATACACATGCATGCTCAGGAGACGCCTCCCTAGCCCTAAACACATTGATGCTGCGGTCAACACTGACAGGGGTTACACTCCTGGGATCGTCATTAAAGAGCTTGAACCATCTGGGACACTGATGGCATATCGGTAGGGATCCCCAAACTGAAGGAGAGCACACTGTGCATGTGCTACCATCGCTATGGTTCTGAAAACAGCCGAGAAAGCGTAATCAGCTATTTTCAGACATCCTATAGTGGTGAATGGAGAGCGCGTCACGCAATCACTGCCACCTCTCCGTTCAGAGCTATGGGACTGCTTGTCATGGTCTTACCTCCTTGCTGTTCCCTTCGTTTGACATGTGCTGGCGGCCATCTTGGTTTCTGGGTTTTCTTGTAGCCTCCCACCCTGCGGCTCCTCCTTCCCACTGGGAGGAGCTGGATGCCTAGCTCATATATATAGGAGGTCTGTGGCTTCAGTTCCTTGCTTGGTCCTCCTGTGTTCACATGCTTCCAAGACTGCTGCTGCTTCTGGTTCCTGATCCTGGCCTCGTCTGACTACCCCGTTGGTTCCTGATTCCGGCTTCGTCTGACTACCCCGTTGGTTCCTGATTCCGGCTTCGTCTGACTACCCCGTTGGTTCCTGTTCCTGGCTTCGTCTGACTACCCTTCTGGTTCCTGACCTCTGTCTCCGCAAGACCCTGCTTCGGTTTAGCCATCCGTTCGGACTTTGCTACGGCTTGCTCTTCAATAAAACCTTCTTATTTTCCACTTATCTCTTGTTGTACGTCTGGTTCATGGTTCCATGACATTAGGACCAAGCCATGAATTCTGACGGTACAGGGCCACCCTCGCTACCTACGCTGGTTGCCAGACTTGATCAGCAGGATCACCTGTTGGGTCGGTTCGCTGTGGCGTTGCAAACCCTGCTTGAACGCACGGCTCATTTAGCTTCCGTTGCCGATGGGTCGGTTGTCGCTCCTGGGGCCGCTCCTACTGCCGCTCCGGTTGTTGCGCCAGAGTCTACCCTGACACCTGTTGCTGCGCCTGTGGTGTTTCAGGGTATGACCGGTTCTGCCCCCCTTCCACAGCGCTTTGGGGGAGAGCCAACTCAGTGCCGAGGTTTCCTTAACCAGGTGGGCATTTACTTCGAGTTGCTGCCACATGCCTTTCCTACTGAGAGATCAAGGGTGGGCTTCTTGATCTCGCTGCTCTCGGACAAGGCCTTGGCCTGGGCCAGCCCTTTATGGGAGAACAACAATCCGGTGGTTGCCGAGTTTTCCGGTTTTGTTGCTTCTCTTCGGAAGGTATTCGATGTGCCGGCTCGTGCTGCCTCTGCTGCGAAGCTCCTTATGTCCATCAGACAGGGTTCACGATCCGTAGCTGAATACGCCATTGAGTTTCGTACCCTGGCAGCAGAGGTGGGCTGGAATAATGAGGCTCTGGTCGCTGCTTTCTCTCATGGTCTCTCGGATGCCTTGAAGGATGAGGTTGCAGCTAAGGACCTACCAGTGGAGCTCGAGTCTCTTATTTCTTTCCTGATTTTGATTGACACCAGACTCAGGGAGAGACCTTCCTTTAAGGAGAGCCTGCGGAGGTCTCCTAACAGATTGGCGCCTACGTTTGCTGTCCCACCCGTGCCTCCCTCTCCTCCCACGCCTCCTGGGGATGACTTGTCTGGGGGTGAACCCATGCAGCGGGGGTTTGCTCGCCTGTCTGAGGGGGAGAGGGTACTCCGGAGACGCGAGGGCCGATGCATGTACTGTGGTCTCGGTGGGCATTTTCGGTTGGCATGTCCGAACCGTCCGGGAGAACGCTCGCACCTGAGGTCCTGTCGGGGGCAGATCTTGGGTGGAGTCTCCTCGTCCCCGGTTTCCCGTGTTGACAAACCACTGATCACGGTTGTCCTCTCCTGGGTCGGGGGCTCGGTGACGACCCAGGCGTTGGTGGACTCTGGTGCTGGTGGTTTGTTCATTGATAGAGTGTTCGTTGCCGCCAATTCCATTCCTCTGCAGCCTCGAGGTTCCCCACTGGCTCTTGAGGCGATAGACGGCAGACCCCTTCTGCCGCCACACGTGACTCATGAGACCCTTCCAGTGGGGATGGCCATTGGTGCCGTTCACAGAGAGTCGGTCTGTCTCCAGGTTATTTCGTCTCCACACTACTCAGTGGTCTTGGGGTACCCCTGGCTCCAGAAGCATAATCCGACTTTCGATTGGAGATCGGTCGAGATCCTCTCGTGGTCACCGCAGTGTGGGGCTAGTTGCATCCATGGGCCTGTCAAGTTGCTGTGTACTTCCTCGGACTCTCTGTTGCCTCCTGAATACGAAGAGTACCGGGATGTATTCGATAAGGTGCGCGCGGTTGCCCTACCTCCGCACCGCCCATACGATTGTGCCATAGAGTTACAATCCGGTGCCGTTCCTCCTCGTGGCAAAGTCTATCCACTGTCGGTAGCGGAGAATGAGGCCATGGAGGAGTACGTGAGGGAGGCGCTTTCACGCGGACACATTCGCAAATCCTCGTCCCCGGCAGGGGCTGGATTTTTCTTTGTGAAAAAGAAGGGCGGCGAGTTGAGGCCTTGCATCGATTACAGGGGTCTCAATCGCATCACGATCAAGAACGCTTACCCGATACCCTTGATTTCCGAGCTGTTCGATCGCCTCAAAGGGGCCACGGTCTTTACCAAACTCGACCTGAGGGCGGCATATAACCTGGTAAGGATCAAGGCGGGCGATGAGTGGAAGACCGCGTTTAACACCAGGACCGGTCATTATGAATCCTTGGTTATGCCCTTTGGGTTGTGCAATGCGCCCGCAGTCTTCCAGGAATTCATCAACGATGTTTTCCGTGACCTGTTGCAGCAGTGTGTGGTGGTCTATTTGGATGACATCCTGGTATATTCTGCATCCATGGAGGCCCACATTCTGGATGTCAGACGAGTGTTGCAACGCTTACGAGAGAACAAGCTGTTCGGTAAGCTTGAGAAATGCGAATTTCACCGATCCCAGGTAACCTTCTTAGGTTACATCATTTCCGCTGAGGGGTTCTCCATGGATCCTGAGAAGGTTTCGGCTGTCTTACAGTGGCCCCAGCCCAGTGGGCTTCGTGCCCTGCAGCGCTTTTTGGGCTTCGCCAATTATTATCGGAAGTTCATCAGGGACTTTTCCATGCTAGCCAAGCCTCTCACGGATCTGACCAGGAAGGGCAGTAATCCTCAGGTCTGGCCGCTCGAGGCCATCCGAGCTTTTGAGGCTCTAAAGTCCGCCTTTGTGTCGGCTCCGATTCTGTCGCATCCCAACCCTGGGTTGCCTTTTGTCCTCGAGGTGGACGCGTCTGAGACGGGAGTAGGCGCCCTCCTGTCTCAGCGTAGAACACCAGAGGGTCCTCTGCTTCCTTGTGGGTTTTACTCCCGGAAACTGTCTTCCGCGGAGTGCAACTATCAGATTGGTGACAGGGAGTTATTGGCCATCGTGCAGGCCCTTAAAGAATGGAGGCACTTGCTCGAGGGCTCGGTGGTTCCGGTTCTCATCCTGACGGACCACAAGAATCTGACCTACCTCTCTGAGGCCAAGAGATTGACACCACGTCAGGCCAGATGGGCTCTGTTCTTGTCACGTTTTAATTACGTGGTCTCCTACCTACCCGGCTCCAAGAACATCAGAGCGGATGCCTTATCACGGCAGTACTCCGAGCTGTCCGGGGAGGAGTCGATTCCGACTACGGTCATACCCCCGAATCAGATCCTGGCCGCTATTCGCACCAGCCTGACTTCTCCTCTGGGTGAGCAGATTTTGGCGGCTCAATCTGGTGCTCCCTCTGGGAGACCCAACGGCAGATGTTTTGTGCCTGAGGAGTTGCGCACTCGGTTGTTGCGAACCTACCATAACTCCAAGGCCGCGGGGCACCCTGGAAAGAATCAGCTGTCCTGGGCGGTTTTACGTCTGTTCTGGTGGCCTTCTCTACGTTCCGACATCGCCGCATATGTAGCGGCATGCTCCGTTTGTGCCCAGAGTAAGTCCCCTCGGCACCTTCCGTTGGGCCTTTTGCAACCCATAGCCACCGGGGAGCGTCCATGGTCACACCTGGGGATGGATTTCATTGTGGACCTCCCTGCATCCCGAGGCCATACGGTCATTCTCATGATTGTGGATCGGTTTTCCAAAATGTGCCACTGTGTTCCTCTCAAGAAGTTACCCTCTGCACAAGAGTTGGCCTCGATTTTTGCCAGGGAGGTCTTCCGGTTGCACGGTTTGCCCAAGGAGATTGTGTCGGATCGGGGAAGTCAGTTTGTGTCCAGGTTCTGGCGCGCCTTTTGCTCCCAGTTGGGGATTCATCTCTCTTTCTCCTCGGCCTACCACCCTCAGTCCAATGGGGCCGCAGAACGATCCAATCAGGCCTTGGAGCAATTCCTTCGTTGCTATGTCTCCGATCACCAAGACAATTGGGTTGACCTCCTGCCTTGGGCTGAGTTTGCCAGGAACACGGCGGTGAACTCTTCCTCTGGGACGTCTCCCTTCATGGCCAATTATGGGTTCCAACCTGCCGTGTTACCGGAGGTATTCTCTCCCCAGGATATTCCGGCTGTGGAGGATCACCTTTCCGTCCTACGTGCTTCTTGGGTACAGATCCAGAGGTCCCTTGAGGTCTCTGCGCAGCGCCAGAAACTCCAGGCTGATCGCAGACGAGCGCCCGCTCCTTCCTACCAGGTCGGAGACCGCGTATGGTTGTCCACCCGCAACCTCAACCTTCGAGTGCCCACTCCCAAGCTGGCGCCTCGCTTTGTTGGTCCCTTCCGAGTGCTTCGCAGGGTAAACCCGGTAGCCTATGCCCTTGCGCTTCCTCCTGGCATGCGGATCTCCAACGTGTTTCATGTCTCCCTGTTGAAGCCACTGGTGTGTAATCGTTTCACTTCCTCGATTCCTCGGCCTCGTCCGGTCCAAGTGGGCAATCGTGAGGAGTATGAGGTGAGCAATATCCTGGACTCACGCCTGGTCCGCGGCCGGGTGCAGTTTTTGGTCCATTGGCGTGGTTATGGTCCAGAGGAGCGTTCCTGGGTTCCCTCCGCAGATGTCCATGCTCCTGTCTTGCTCCGAGCCTTCCACGCACGCTTCCCTCAGAAACCGTTCCTTACTCCGCGGAGGAGGGGCCCTTGAGGGGGAGGTACTGTCATGGTCTTACCTCCTTGCTGTTCCCTTCGTTTGACATGTGCTGGCGGCCATCTTGGTTTCTGGGTTTTCTTGTAGCCTCCCACCCTGCGGCTCCTCCTTCCCACTGGGAGGAGCTGGATGCCTAGCTCATATATATAGGAGGTCTGTGGCTTCAGTTCCTTGCTTGGTCCTCCTGTGTTCACATGCTTCCAAGACTGCTGCTGCTTCTGGTTCCTGATCCTGGCCTCGTCTGACTACCCCGTTGGTTCCTGATTCCGGCTTCGTCTGACTACCCCGTTGGTTCCTGATTCCGGCTTCGTCTGACTACCCCGTTGGTTCCTGTTCCTGGCTTCGTCTGACTACCCTTCTGGTTCCTGACCTCTGTCTCCGCAAGACCCTGCTTCGGTTTAGCCATCCGTTCGGACTTTGCTACGGCTTGCTCTTCAATAAAACCTTCTCATTTTCCACTTATCTCTTGTTGTACGTCTGGTTCATGGTTCCATGACACTGCTAGATATAGCCAGGTCAGCATATTTTTGGAACTCGCATGGCGGTGAACGGAGGCTTAAGGGGTTAAATACAAAAGGGACTTATGTCAAAAGAGTTGCCTTACAAAGACAAATCTTTTATTTTAAAGAGACAGACCCCCTTTAATCACATTAAGTAGACATTCACAGTGCAAGAAGAAAAAGTGACTTCTACAGGAACTCCCTTTAAATTGATACTATATGGCCAACAAATCAGATGACACGGCATACATATTTAGGAAAGGTTCGCACCTCCGTTTAGCCGATCCGGCAGGCTGTTCCAGCAGTTCACCGGATCCGGCCTAGCCGGATGCTGCCGTTCACCGCTGGACCCCATTGACTATTACGGGATCCGGCCAGACAAAAGACGGTGCATCGATTTTTTGTACAGTGAAAATCCAGCACTCATGCTCGAAAGTGACTGGATACCCACCAGATCCCATTTTAGTCAATGAGGTCCAGCGGTGAACAGCAGCATCCGGCTAGGCCAGATCCGGTGAACTCCGGCAGGCTGCTCTCTGCTGGAACAGAGGTGTGACCCTAACCTAAGTACATTGAAATGTATTTCATCATTCTCATAAATTTTCATACTTGTCCCGGCAGAGGAACAGACTGTCGGAGTTCACCGTGTCCGGTATAGCCGGATACCACCTTGCACCACTGGATCACCATTCACTGTAATGGAATCTGACGGTAATCCGGCTGCTGTCTGGCATACATGCCGACTTTTGGCCAAAAAATGTTGCCTGTAGCATTTTTTGTCTAGATGAAAGCCAGCATGTACGCCGGATACAGTGAACGGATTACAGTGCCGGAGTTCACAACGCAGATGTGAACCTGGCCTTATCCTGCAGCGCCACCACAGGAGAAATGAAGTACTGCAAAATGATTATTAAAGGGTTTCTACCACCAGAAATACTGTTATGTAGCTGACTGACATGAGCGATGCGCTCATGTCAGCACTACATAACAGTATGTTTTTTACCTTTCTCCCTGCAGCCGTTTTGGTAAAATACACACTTTTATAATATGCTAATGAGCCTCTAGGTGCTATGTGGGCATAAAATCAGCACCTAGAGGCTCCTAGTCTACTCACCCTTTATCCCGCCCAGGTCCCCTGTTCTGCCTGCCCTGCTCCTCTTGATTGATGCCACGTTTCGCAGCATCGCTTACGAAATCCCGCGCCTGCGCCATTCACTGCTGTCTTCGGCGCAGGCGCAGTGAGTGAAGGCTGCTCTCCTGATGCCGGCTTCCTCACTGTGACGTAGTCAGCGCAGGCGTAGTAAGGAATCCGGCACCAGGAGCGCATCATTCACTTACTGCGCCTGTGCCGAATACAGAAGTAAATGGCGCAGGCACGGGATTTCATAAGCGATGCTGGCATCAATCAAGAGGAGCGGAGCGGGCAGAACAGGGGACCTGGGCGGAATAAAGGGTGAGTAGACGGAGCCTCTAGGTGCTGATTTTACGCCCCCCACATAGCACCTAGAGGCTCATTAGCATATTATAACAGTGGTGTTCCATAGGTGTTCTACATTGTTGATCCCCCTAGTCTTCCATTGAATGAATTGGGCATTAATGGACAGGGCTTTAAATTCTGGGTGGTCCCAAAGGGACATGCGTTTGGAGACTAAGAAGGGGAGGCCATACATCTTCCTCACTGCCTTCCACGCGGCGATCGTATCTCTAAATAAAGTGCTGTGTTTTTTGCTGGGAGGCAGCTGCGCATATTTGGTATGCAACAGAGCATTTAAGCACCAAGGTCTGGCCATTTACTTTTCAACGTGCAGTACCGAATAATGCGACGTGGTATGGACCCAATCCAGACTATGCCTCATCAAACTAGCGAGGTTGTACTTTCTGATGTCAGGAAATCGCACCCCTCCCCTATCTTTCTGTCTGGTAAGAGTCTTCAAGGATATTCTACTCCTCCTCTTACATTGCCATATGAATGAGCGGAAAATCTGTTGTAAAGTCTGAACATCTTTATGTTTCAGGAGGATTGTCAACGTCTGCATAGGGTACAAGAGTTTGCTAAAGCTCATCATCTATATTAACGAGCACCGGCCTAGGAACGAGATGGGCAAATTTATCCAGGATTTGAGTTCCGTGGTGATTTTTTTAAATAGGGGGGTGTAGTTTAAAGTATATAAAGTATCCGGTGTTTTACCTATTTTGATGCCGAGGTATTTAATGCAGGTAGTTGTCACTACAACCGGTAAATTTTGTAGCATTTTGGGGTTTCAGCTATGTGAAGGGGACAAATCTAGTAGTTCACATTTAGACCTGTTGACTCTAAAGCCGGAAAGATGACCAAAGTGCTCCAGTAAGTTAAAAAGGATCGGAATGTCAGATTGTGGATGTGATAGGAACATCAGGAGGTCGTCCGCAAAGAGGGCGTTTTTGAGGGTCTGGGATTTAATGCTAATCCCTCTAATGCAATGCTAGTGATATAGAGCTCTAGAAAGCGGCTCCAAAGCAATATTGAATAATAAGGGCGAGAGCGGGCACCCTTGTCTGGTGCCCTTTTGTAACACAAAGTGTTCAGACAGAGAGCACGGGATAGAGGTCCTAGCTAAGGGGGAGCTATATAGGGTATTGATGTATTCCCGGAAAGGTCCCTTAAAGCCCATCACATCCAACCTTCTCCAGTTCACGTTGTCAAATGCTTATTCCGCATCAATGGCGAGAAGAGCTGGATATGGGTGAAGATGGGGATTGATCTTGATCTCATCCAGTACCGCCAATACCTTACGAATGTTATACACCGCTGACCTACCTTGAACAAATCCCACTTGATGAGGAGATATAAGTCGAGGCAGAAATTTAGTTAACCTGTCTGCCAATATTTTGGATACATATTTTAGGTCGTTGTTAATCAGGGATATAGGGCAGTACGAGGAGGGCAAAGTACAATCCTTACCCGCCTTTGGAAGAAATTTTATGTAGGCCGTATTCATATCTTGGGGCATTCCCTGACCTTGTAAGATTTGATTGTAGAGAGATGTAAGAACCGGAGAGATCTGAGGGGCCAATGCTTTATAAAACTCATTGGTAAAGCCGTCCGGTCCCGGTGCTTTCCCGTTACTGGAGTTCCTAATCACCCTCTGCACCTCCTCCTCAGTGATAGGTTTATTTAAAATAACTAGCTCCTCTTGGGAGACCTTCGGTAAGGACAAGCTGTCCAGCCACGGCCTCCCCTAAATGTCAGGATTTGCAGTTAAGTATAGAGGTTGACGTAGAACTCCCTAAGGATATCTACTATTTGTCTAGGTTGGGTACACAAAGAACCCTGAACATCCTTCAGCGCTGCTATTTGAGTAAGGGGTTTTAGGCCTTTTGCTAGGGAAGCCAAGAGTCTCCCCGTTTTGTTACCATACTTAAAATATCTTGGCTTAGGAAGAGAGAGGAAATAAGGCAAAAGGAAGGAAGCAATTGTCATATGTGTTTTTAGCTTCCACCCATCGGGTTTTGGTGGATGCGGAGGGGTGTAAGAGGTGTCGGGTGTAAGAGGTGTTGGGTGTAAGATTCCCTGAGCGCATCTGCCAATTCTCGCAGTTTCACAGCGATTTTCCTAAGCCAGCTAGCAACATATGCAAATATCCTGCCTCTTAAAGAGGACCTTTCACCGATTATGACACTGTGAACTAAGAATACAGACACGGAGAGCGGTGCCGGGGGATCTCACTGCACTTACTATTATCCCTGGGCGCCGCTCCGTTCTCCTGCTATGCCCTCCGGTATCTCCGCTCACTAAGTTAAAGTAGGCGGAGTCTGCCCTTGTTCTTCTGTAGCGCTGGCCAATCGCATTGCAGAGCTCACAGCCTGGGAGAAAATAACCTCCCAGGCTGTGAGCTCTGCGCTGCGATTGGCCAGCGCTAGAGCAGAACAAGGGCAGACTCCGCCTACCATAACTTAGTGACTCCGCCTACTATAACTTAGTGAGCTGAGATATCGGAGGGCATAGCAGGAGAACGGAGCGGCGCCTGGGGATAATAGTAAGTGCAGTGAGATCCCCGGGCGCCGTTCTACATGTCTGTATAGTTAGTTCACAGTGTAATAATAGGTGAAAGGTCCTCTTTAACACTGCTTTACCTGCTCTCCAAACCAATTGGGGCTCGCTCGTGGGGGAGTTCTCCTCCCAATAGTCCATTCACAAGTATTTCAACATCTCTACAAAGTTTTCGTTGGAAGCTAAATCTGAAGGGAACCTCCAAAGGAAGTCACTTCCCCTCGGTATGGAATCTGCGATTTCTAGGATCACCGGGGAATGGTCTGAGATGACCAGATCTCCTATTTCTACTGCTATTGTCCGTTGAAGAATAGAGTCAGTGACCAAGAAGTAGTCAAGACGAGACTTGGAGTTATGGGATTGGGAAAAATGAGTGAATTCCCTGTCCTCTGGATGGGTGGATCTCCAAGCATCATGCATGTGTCGGACAGACGCGATTCTGCTCAAGATCGCATCTCTATATCCAGGTTTAGGCCGTTGTTTCATAGTGCTGCGTCTATCCTCTCGGTAGGACATAACCGTATTCATGTCCCCTACAATTAAACAATGTGATGCCGCATCTTGCATGACCATGTTACGTATATATAAAAAAAAAAAAAAAACAGTATTGCTCTCATTTGGGCCATAGACGTTATAGATACTTAAAGTTTTTGTGGGAAATTGAAGAAGGACATGAAGGAGTCTGCCCTCTCTGTCTTCCGTGCTGGTTACAATTGTGCATTGTAAACGTCTATGGATCAAAAGAGGCACCCCCCCTCTGGAGCCAGCCGCCGGAGAACCCAGGACCTGGCCAACCCACAGACGCTGCATACGGTGAAAGTCAGACTTTGACAGGTGATTTTGTTGGAGTAAGGCAACGTCTGTGTGAAGGCTTTTCAGATGTCTCAGGATCATGATTCTCTTGTGCAGGGATTTTAATCCCTTCACGTTCAACATAACAATTTTAGTCATAGTAGTGAAGTAGAGTGGGTACCCTCCGCGACGGCTCGACTCCAGAGACCAACTATCGACCCCAGTACCTGAGATGGAAGAACCCAATGCCCAAGAAACAGTACCCCCCTTTAATCCCCCCACATCCCAGTGCAAACAGATGAACATTATAAAACTTAGACCTCACATCTTCCCAACACGACATTATGGCGTGAGTCGCTGACACGCTAAGGCGATGAATTAAACAGCTAATCCGCATGTAAGCCCTGAGGATATGTGACAGCATGAACCGGAGGCCTCAACAGTCATAGACGAACAAGTCGGAACACGATGAGTAAGGCGGACATAAGATCCTGCTCTAGGTGCCGTTGGAACTATACCCAGTCCCGGGTCGAACTCTGTCTGTCCCAGAACGGTTGTTTCCAGACACATAGTCTGGTACTCACTGTGCCCCTGGACGTGGTAGAATTATGTGGAGTGTATCAAACGGTCTTCAATCGTGCTCCAGCCTTTGCGCTATGGAGAAGCGCGGCGGCGATTGTTCTCCCGTGGAGAGCGTCCTCCATCCTTGAGGAGTGTGTGTTGCAGGGAGGGCGCTCCTAGCCTCCTGAGGATCTTGGTAGGTAACAATGGATCCCTCCGCGGTATGTACTCGTAGGGTCGCTGGGTAGAGAAGGGCGAATTTTGCTTGGACATTATAGAGGTCCGAGCAAAGGGAGGAAAATTCCCGTCTCCGTCTGGTAACCTCTGCAGAGAAGTCCTCAAATAGGAGAGCCCGGGAGCCCTGTATCATCAAAGGTGACTTGCGACTTTTGTATGATCTGAGGATAGCCGCCTTTTCTGAGTAGTCGAGATAGCGCACTATCACCTGCCTCGGCCTCTGCGTGAGCGCCGCGTGTGTCGGTGTTTCCCGGTCTGGCCGCCCTGCTGATAGGGGCGCTTGCCGAATTCTGTGGGCCCTCTCTACCTTGCAGCGAGTAGGTAGGTTCAGTGCCTGGGAGAGCTCTTGCTCGCACAGCCATGCCAGTTCATGCAGGGGTACGGTCTCAGCTATACCCACAAGCCACAAGTTGTTCCTCTGCGAACGATTCTCCATATCATCTAATTTTAGTAGTGGTTCGGTAGTGGTTCTGGTCTTCCTCTAGCGAGGAAATTCTCCCCTCTGCAGCGTCCAGGCGGCGACCATGTTCTGCCAGGTCCTGATGAATCTGCGACAGGGAGGCCGAGACCGTAGTGGAGAGTTCAGGGAGGATGCGTGCTG
Source organism: Bufo gargarizans (assembly GCF_014858855.1). Classification (NCBI taxonomy): domain Eukaryota; kingdom Metazoa; phylum Chordata; class Amphibia; order Anura; family Bufonidae; genus Bufo; species Bufo gargarizans. The sequence continues at coordinate 288,669,244 of NC_058085.1, read as the reverse complement.
CGACCTCTAGAGCTAGCCGCTTGTAATCCACGGTAAAGTCCTCTGGTTGATTAGAGTCCAGTCCGGGGTCATCCTCAGTGGGTATTAGCGGTGTCTCTGCGGGAGCCGACTGGAGGGAGGGATCCGCCATATTTCTAGCCACAGACTGCGATCTGGCCGTCTTCAGTTGTCCATTCTGCTTGTTTCTGCTCCCATCGTCACTAAATACCGGTCCATACGAACCCGGAGGGTCACTGTCTGGTAAGGCGGGGAATCAGGGTAGCGATGCGCGGCTGTTGCGGAGCTTCACTGAGCGCGGTTCCTGCCACGTTGGCGCCGGAACCGGAAGTCTGTATTTTTTGTTATTATTATTTTTTTTTAACATATATTTGTATTTCTTTTTGGCACATAATATGTCCCCCAGGAAGTCATTAAAAGATCTCTGGGGGACACTGACTTTTTTCCCACTGTTTCCACTGTAACTGAGGCACACTCAGGAGCCCAAGTTACAGTGGAAAACAGTCCCCTGTGGGGGGATTACACACATGTAGAGCTGATCAAAGTCTCTTTACACCCTGCAGCTCTGCTCCTGTCCCTGACCACCAGGACTAACAGAGGAAGCGGCTCTGCCGCTTCCTGCTCTCTGCACTATGCGCTCAGGTACAGGTCTCCTGCTGGCACAGGAGAAGGCAGAAGCCGTAACAAACCGCTCCGGTCTTCTCCTGAGGGTCCCCACTGTGTCTGACGGCCGGGACCCGACCTGCTCCTGCCATAGTGCTGATCAGCACTGGGATTAAAACGCTGCCTGCACGTGTATATACGTGTTATCTGCACGGGGCATGTGCAGATAGGACGTATATACACAGTGGGCAGTCTGGAAGGGGTTAAGTTAACAGGGTTGTCTGTGTAATATAGGACAGGACAGGTCCTCCAGAGTGGGACATGCTCTTTGTAACCACTTTCCACTCTTACTTAAAGGGATTGTATTAGAAAAACAGACTGCCTTCCAATAAAACAGCACCCATACCCTTCCCCACCTGTCCACAGTTTGCTTGCAGTACTGCAGCTCTGTGCCATTGCCCCTAAAAGAATGCAGCTGCAATACCAGACACAATACATGGCCAGAAGTGGTCCTTTTGGAGGAAAGCAGCTATAGTTATCTAATTCTGGACAACCCCTTTAAAGACACACTCCCACAAAAAATGTTATTATCTGACCCATTAGAAAGGTACATGATGTAAACTGTAATGAAAGTAATCTGGCGGAGTTCCTTGCCGTTAGTGTGAAAGTACCTGTAATGACCGGTGTCACGCACAGGGAAAGCCCTGCCTAAGGGAGAGGGAAAGGTGGTGACCCCTAACTCACCTTGCGGCTGGCACCTGACTGCCCTGACGTCCCTAGACGGGTTCCTCACCCGTGCGGCGATCACGTGCCTAAACCCTGGCTTTCCCTGAAATGAGCCCTAGATAGTGAACGGGCCGGTGGGATCGCTAGTCCTCACCACTGCACTAAGAGGGAAACACCAGGGAGAGGACAGACAAACACAGACAAACACAAACACCCAGGTGGACGACAACAACTGTCCACAAAGGTCCAACAGGGATCCGGAGGGTAGCGTTCTGAATCAACAGTCAGAGAACGCAGCAACACAGCTCCAGTGGGTCAGGATAGATGTCCAGGCAGGAAGCTCTATCTCTGGCAACCAGAGAAGTGTGAGAGAGGAATATAAGGAGGTTTGGGAGTGCTGGACAAGGAACAGCTGAGGAGAAGGAGCTACGGATCCCTGAGTGAGCCAAAAGGGTTTTCAAAGCAAACCCAGAAAGCTACCATAAGGAAAACAGCCCTATCTTAAATAGAGCGTGCAGCCAACCGCTGCGACTTCCTGACCCCGGGTATAACGGAGTCAGGCGTGGTTCTCGATACCCTCGTGACAGTACCCTAAGAAGTTATTATATTCAGTACCTGAGTGCTAGAGTGTGGACAAAGTATAGACGGATATAAGAAGGAAACCCCTTTATTTGTGAGTTATAACCTCTCTTCTGATCCTCAGCTGTGTCATGTGACCAGCACTCTGATATTCCACTGACACAGGAAAGTAGGTCAGTTACTTTTCTATTCATTCCTATGAGAGTGAGGCTCTCATAGTAATACATCGATAATCTGTCTTCCTGTCCACACATAGCAGGCTGTGTATTTGAAAAAGGTCAGAGTGCTGATCACATGACAAAGCTGAGGATCAGAAGGGAGATTATAACTCACAAATACAGACACTAGTAAGAATATTACCTTCACTACAGATTACAGCATGTACCTTTCCAACAGGTCAGAATACATTTTTTGTGGTAGTTCTTCTTTAAAATTACCCCCCAATCCCATTAACTCAGAACTCCCTGACAGTGTATATGAAAATGGGCTTTCCAATCAGGATATCTTCTTTGTTCTGCTTCTCAGTTTGACATTATTTTCTTTCCTGCCATACTGTAAGCCTGAAGGTCAGATTAGATGCTACACTTAGTAAATATGCTCTCAGTCATCTTTTCTTGACTGAGGCCGGATTTTGCTTAGTACGCCCTTGGTTTAGATTTACTACTGAATGCACTCCTCATGCTGAATAAGGTACAGCCACATGGTCAGGTTTCTTGATGCAGTTTTGGAAGCCAAAACGATTCACTCCGGATTTTGATTCCAAAGCAGTATCAGTAGGGGATTTTATCCTATACATGATATTTCTGGGCATGCTGCAGTTTTTTAAATCAGCAATATGTTCTTCTGGCATGTGCCGAGTGGCCATTGATTCTACATGGAGAAATCCTGAAGGACTGGCCAGGTTATGATGTCATAAAGCCAATGGTCCAAAAAACTATACATTAGCTAAGCATCCTGGGCCTATATCTCACCGAAAACCCATAAGCAAATACACTATGTGGCATCACTACGGCAGCTCAGGGGTGGACTGGGAATTCAAAGTGGCCCTGGAAAGAACCTAAAAGTAGCCCCATGTTGTAGGCGGGTCCAAATTGAAGGAAGACAGGGCTAACAGAAGTAGGCGGGGCCAGCAATATTGTAGTGCAGAACAAAATACCACCCCAGCAGAACCAAATACACAGTGGAGCACATAATACCAGCATCCGTGCCACAGTATAAAACTGTATAATCGTGTTATATAGGACGGTAATATGGTTGAATTCAGGAGGGCACCTGTGGCTGATGGCCAGATGCATAAGTGCCTGATGTTCCTACATTAATCAATGCTGAGAGGATCAGAACCTGGCTGGCGGCCATGAGGAGGGCTTGGGTGGCCCTCTTGGCATCGGCACACCGGTAAATTTCCCTGTAGGGTCTAGCCAGTACCCCCCTGGGCTTGCTCCTCATATGTACAGACATGAAATATATACATATCTGAGGGTGTGCTAATACAAGAGATAAGAAGGAAGTTAGCTGAGTAGAAGGACGGAAGTTAATGGAGGAGGTGAACAAGAACAGTCCTAGATGTAGCTGCCACTGTGGCCCCTTGGCCCTGATCAAGCTGAGGGAGCGTGGACTAGAGCTTTATGGCTACCTAGCACAGACTAGTGAGTCAATGTATGGATATAGAGCAAGTCTAGTGGAGATAGAAGCAGCATTAGTTTATGGACTCCAGAGCACTGGTGACCGGAGGAAGCCTAAAAGCACCTGGACACAGCCGGACGACAAGGCGCCTAGTTGTTCGTTACCACATGCCTCTATGGACATTGTGAACCTGAGTTAATGGAAGCATCCTGTACAAATAATGGAGCAGAAGGTTTTTGCCTGCCGTTAGGGAGGCCGCCCTGGGGATTGCTAATTACAAGTAAGGCTAGTTTCACACTAGCGGCAAGGAACTCCAGCAGGCTGTTCTGGCGGGTGAACAGCCTCTCGGATCCGTGCTGCCGCTAGTGCACACGTGCCCCCGGACTACCATGTTTGCCATGCTGCCGCTGGAACTCCGGGCCGCCCCCATTATAGTCAATAGGTCGGAGCAGTAGCAGCAGCACGGATCCGACAGGCTGTTCACCCGCCGGAACAGCCTGCCGGAGTTCCTTGCTGCTAGTGTGAAAGTACCCTAAGAAGTTATTATATTTAGTACCTGAGTGCTAGAGTGTGGACGAAGTATAGACGGATATAAGAAGGAAACTCCTTTAAATTACAATTGCCAAGCCTGTTACAAGGATTACAGCTGAACTAATATTTGGATTATTGCTTTTTCTATCTACATGAACTGTACTGACTACCCTGAGACAATTGATCAAGTAAAAGTTCTGTTGTTTACAAAAATTGACTTCTCATCCTTTCTACCACCTTCCTTTGCACCCAACGGTGCTGGCGTTACGAACAGCAGGGACCCTGCCTCCAAGTCACTGAAAATACCTACACCACCAAAGGCACCTCAACTACCATCTGGCTGGGAATCCCTGGACAAATAGAGAGTGCCCCGAGGGATTTCGTGCTGTTCTTCCCTTCACTGCACGCCAGCCCAGGGAGGCTCTGCTAAACGTGAGCAAATCAACTACTACCCCCATCGGCCCACCGTACCTCACGTGTTGCCCCTGTGGACCTGGTCGCTGTATGTACTATTATAGAGCTGTATGTGTAATCATAGTACTGCACATACAGGGATGTGTATATAATTCTGGTGCTCCATGTCTCACCATAGAGCTCTATATATATATATATATATATATATATATATGATTGGGCTCCACGTATTACTATAGGGGTGTATATAAATTGACAGTGCTCCATATGTGGTTATAGTGTTGCATATTAGAATCGGGGTGGTCATATTGTGTTAAATGTTTTGCATTGTATGTTTCCATTGGCTCCACTTACCAGCAATGTGCAACTGACCCTGACCACCTGTGTTATCTCTGCCTGCTGCCAATTTAGACCCCCTACAATATGTGGCCAGTATTAGATTTTTTTCCAGGGCCACTTCAGTTCCCAATCCTCCCCTGCCTACCAGTCAAGGTTAAAGGGGTTATCCAACCCCTAAAATGCCTCCCGACACAGTCGCCGCTGCATCTCTCCGTCGCGCGGATGATCCGGTGTTGGGAAGGGGGGTCAGCCAGTAGCAGGCCGCGATGGGAACTAGCTAGGGAGGCTCATTTCCGTCGCGGCTTGATATTGGCTGCTCCCCTCTACACAGCATGTTTTCATCCGTGCGATAGGGAGATGCAGCAGCGGCCCTGTGAGCGTCAGAAGCGACGTGGGTGCCGGGGTGCCAGGTAAATATAACATTTGTCAGGGGCCTGGGTGTATGGGGGGCATTTTAGGGGTCGGATAACCCCTTTAAGCTGCCTATTTCAGTGGCTGAATGTTTCCCATCTATTTAAATAGGGTAAAAGGTAAACAACATTACTCCTACGTGAACTGTCCTACATCTTTTCCAAGATGGAGGCTCAATGGCAAAATTCGGGGAACCTGGATGACGATGAGATATGAGAACCAGTGGCATAACTAGAATTGACTAGACCCCACAGCAAATTTTTGAACAGGGCCTCCCCTTAGTCCCCGTAAGCAAACCTCATATGGGACCCCAAAAAAAAATACTCCCCTCTCGTCTTCCTGCACCGCCGCCCTTTGTGCAGCACTGTGTTTAAACACATTACATTGTGACCTGGCGTCGCAGCCGCTTCCCCTGCTTCCATGGTAGCTTTGCCCCTGATACAGACCTGATTATCATCATCGGGAACTGTCAGTATATCACATTAGTAAAGTAGACGGAAGACATCATGACTTATATGATTAAGGCCTCATGCACAACCGTATTTTACATCTGTATGCGATCCGCATGTGATTCTTTTATGGATACCACACTGATCCATTCATTTCTAGGGGGCCATGCACACAGTTGTGTTTTTTGTGTATTCGTTTTTGTCATTCCGCACATGATAGAACATGTCCTATTCTTGTCTGTATTGCGGGCGAGAACAGTCCTTTCTATTAATGGAGTGAGAGAAATACTGAATGCACATGGAAGGTGTCCGTGTTTGCGGACTGAAACACGGACATGGCTGTGTGCATGACTCCTGACCAGCACATACCTGTACCAGTTCTCCGGGGCTATTTATATGGAAACATCCAGCACCCGCTTGTGTATACTGTATACAGCTGATGCCATTGACTTTTGACAGGTACCATTTCCATATGACAGGTTTCTGACTGTTTACCCAACAGTTTATACTGAACGCTGTATACCCGGCACCTGTATAATCTTTATATCATTAGGAATATTATTGTATTACATTACATGTATTACAATACAGCTTCCGGCCATTATTCCAGTTTGTAGAAGGGTTCAGCACAAGGGTCACTAAAGAAGGTGCAGAGGTAACACGTCACAATGTAGGGGGAGGGGAGGAACAAAAAATAATAAAAAATCACAGAAAAAACTAAGATAAAAACATCCTGCACGGTATTATAAATAAATGCACGGATGTCCCTGGCCACATTCATAAAAAAAAATATAATAATCACAGAAATAAGTTAATAATGCACTTAATAGAATAGATGCAAGCATTATATATGGACAAAGTCCTCACTCTGATATGATAAAATCTGAGACACTTAGCCAATATATTTTGATCAAAACACATCTGTGCCTGCCTACCAAGCGCCATGGTGGTCTCAGGTCAGGCGGGTCCTACGCTAAACCTACCTAAGCCATTGGGCTTCTATGTTCAGGTACATATGGTGTGCTGCTCCTAGTCACCTCCATGTGCATCAAGCAACCGATGGGAGGAGGAGCAAGCACACCTATATGTACCACCTAATCAAGGCGCTCTAGGAAACCCTAAACCTAGCAATGACTCCTGTCAGTATGGATAGACCCTGAAGGTGGGACTATTCATACACTGTAAACTTAGGCCCTAGTAACCCTGAAAAGCCCTACGATTAGTGACAGGGTCTGAGACTACTGGTTCCTTCCCAGATGAACGAACCAGTGTCTGCCGGAGACCTAGTAAACAACAAGTAATTGGGAGCAGCAAAATACCAAGAGAAGCATACTTATCTTCAATAGAAAATGGATGAGCAGGAACTCAGATGAGGACCACACACCAGCTCTTCCAACTCCAGGCAGAGAATATCATCCCGTCTCTACAGAGTTTGTAACACAGACATGTTAGATTTCTCAATTTTCCATCAACCTCTCCATCCTGGTGTCCCCACAGTGTCATCCTGCTGCCACCCCCAATACCTGTGCCTGTTGTGCCCTCCAATGCCCCAGGTACTATACTGCTTAAAAAATAGTGACCCTAATAGACATAATTGGAGTCTTTTATCAAACTGGTGTAAAGTAGAACTGGATTTCCAAAAGAGCTGTCAAAAATGAAAGGTGGAAACTGATCGGCTGCTATGGGCAACTAAGCCATTTCTACTTTACAACAGTTTGATAAATGACCCCAAATGTTCCTATAGGGTCTACAGCAGCTATAACGTCCCCTAGAGTGCCCCCAGTAATAATAATAACACCCTATATTGTGCTCCAGGTAAAAATCCCTGTAAAGTGTCTCCAGAAATAATAGACTGGCCTCTACAGTGCCTTCCCTATAGAAAGGCCCCCATGCTGCCCCCCACACAGTAGTGTCCCCCACACAGTAATTTCCCCCACACAGTAGTGTCCCCCACACTGCCCCCCACACAGTAGTGTCCCCCACGCTGCCCCCAACACAGTAATTTCCCCCACACTGCCCCCACACAGTAGTCCCCCCACACAGTAGTGTCCCCCACACTGCCCCCATACAGTAGTGTCCCCCACACAGTAATTTCCCCCACACAGTAGTGTCTCCCACACTGTAATTTCCCCCACACTGCCCCCCACACAGTAGTGTCCCCACGCTTCCCCCCACACAGTAGTGTCCCGCACGCTGCCCCCACACAGTAATTTCCTCCACACTGCCCCCCACACAGTAGTGTCCCCCATGCTGCCCCCCACACAGTAGTGTCCCCCACGCTGCGCCCCCACACAGTAGTGTCCCCCCATACTGCCCCCCACACAGTAGTGTCCCCCCATGCTGCCCCCCACACAGTAGTGTCCCGCACGCTGCCCCCCACACAGTAATTTCCCCCACACTGCCCCCCACACAGTAGTGTACCCCACGCTGTCCCCCACACAGTAGTGTCCCCCACGCTGCCCCCCCACACAGTAGTGTCCCCCACGCTGCCCCCCACACAGTAGTGTCCCCCACGCTGCCCCCCACACAGTAGTGTCCCCCACGCTGCCCCCCACACAGTAGTGTCCCCCACGCTGCCCCCACACAGTAGTGTCCCCCACGCTGCCCCCCCACATAGTAGTGTCCCCCACGCTGCCCCCCACACAATAGTGTCCCCCACGCTGCCCCCCACACAGTAGTGTCCCCCACGCTGCCCCCCCACACAGTTGTGTCCCCCACATTGCCATCCCTCCCATAATAAATTGCCCCCCCCACTGTGCTACACAGTATCCCACCATATTCCCCCCACGTCCTCCTGTGTGCACCCCCCTCATGTCCCCCAAAGTTGCCACATTATAATATAAAATAAAAGTTTGCCCCCACACGTCCTCTGTGCACCCTGGCCCCCTCATGTCCCCCAAAGTTGGCACATAAAAGAAAAAAAAATGAAAAAAGAAAGAAGGAAACCCTAAAAGCTAAATACTTACCTGCGCTTGCTTGCAGAGTCCCGGCACTGTGCTGCTGAGTCCCTGCACAGGCGTGCGCGATGACGTCATCACGCGTGCCTGCGTCGGGATTTCACTACCGCATAGGCTTCAGGCCTACTAGGCCTGAAGCCTATGGCGGTGATTGGCGGCGGGGCAGGGAACTATGCGCTCCGCTCCCTGCCCCGCTGCAGTATGTGAGCGCTTTCATCTGTATTGATGGAAGCGCTCATTGCTTCTGGGCCTGCTGGCACCCCCGTCAGAGCCGACACCCAGGGCGCACCGCCCTCCCCGTTCCCCCTGGGCACACCACTGGGAGCAGTAATGACCACAAGCTTCACCTGAGACAAGAGGTGTGGGTCATTACCAACAACAACACTGCAACAGGTGAAAACAGTCTGTCAGATGACCTAATGTGCAGAAAGTCTCTTAGATCTTCTAACCTCTGTCACTGGAGCGACCATGACATAGCAGTCCATCCGGCCTTGGTGCCTCTTCTACAAAATAAAATACTGGTATTATAAATGCCACATATCAGGGTGGTACCAGTATTATAAATGCCACATATCAGGATGGTACCAGTATCATAAATGCCACATATCAGGACAGCCTTAGCTGAGCTGGCTCTCAGGGGGGTGCCAGAACAGAAGCAATGAGCGCTTTCATCAATACAGATGGAAGTGCTCATTGCTTTTCCCTTTATAAGATGCAGTGCATCTTATAAAGGGAATACTAGTGAGCGCTTCCATAATGGAAGCGCTCACTAGTCTGCAGGAGGAGGAGGAGAGAAGCGCTGTGAGTGCTGTACAGTACTTACCCCTCCTCCTGCTCGCTATTCTCAGGGCCCACGCTGCTCTGTCCTGGCTGCCTGCAGCGTCAGGACGTACAGAGCGCACTCTGACCTGATGCTGCAGGAGGTCAGGTGACTGCAGCGCAGGCCCTGAGAAGAGAAGACAGAACAGGGAGAGTGGTGACAGGAGAGGTAAGTAACTTTTTTATTTTACAGTCTGATCTGAGATCTGATATGGAGGTCTAATGGGGGGGTCTGGAGAGGTCTAAAAGAGGTCTGGAGTGGTCTAGAGGTCTGACTGGGGGGTCAGGAGGTCTGACTGGAAGGTCAGGAGGTCTGATTGGGGGTATGGAGGTCTTATGGGAGTCTGGAGGTCTAATAGGGGTCTAATTGGCGGTCTGGAGGTCTAATGGGTGTCTGATGGGGGTTTGGAGGTCTAATGGAGGTCTGATTGGGGTCTGGAGGTCTGACTGGGGGGTCTGGAGGTCTATTGGGGGTCAGATATGGGGGTCTGGAGGTCTAATGGGAGTCTGATTGGGGGTCTGGATGTCTAATGGGGGTCTGATTGGGGGTCTGGAGGTCTGTCTGGGGGGTCTAGAGGTCTAATGGGGGTCTGATTGGGGATCTAGAGATTTAATGGGAGTCTGATGGGGTCTGGAGGTCTGACTAGGGGGCCTAGAGGTCTAATGGGGTCAGATATGGGGGTCTGAAGGACTGACTGGGGGGTCTAGAAGTCTAATGGGTCTCTGATTGGGGATCTGGAGGTCTGACTGGGGGGGTCTAGAGGTCTAATGGGGTCTGATTGGGAGTCTGGAGGTCTGACTGGGGGGTTTAGAGGTCTAATGGGGTCAGATATGGAGGTCTGGATGTCTAATGGGAGTCTGATTGGGGGTCTGGATGTCTAATGAGGGTCTGAAGGTCTGACTGGGGGGTCTAGAAGTCTGATGGGGGTCTGATTGGGGATCTGGAGGTCTGACTGGGGGGTCTAGAGGTCTAATGGGGGTCTGATTGGGGATCTGGAGGTCTAATGGGAGTCTGATTGGGGATCTGGAGGTCTAATGGGGGTCAGATATGGGGGTCTAGAGGTCTAATGGGGGTCACATTGGGGGTCTGGAGGTCTAATGAGGGTCTGATTGGGGGTCTGGAGGTCTGACTGGAGGATCTTGAGGTCTAATGAGGGTCAGATATGGGGGTCTGGAGGTCTAATGGGGGTCTGATTGTGGGTCTGGAGGTCTAAAGGGGGTCTGACTGGGGGGTATAGAGGTCTAATGAGGGTCTGATTGGGGATCTGGAGGTCTAATGAGAGTCTGATTGGGGGTCTAGAGGTCTAATGGGGTCTGATTGAGGGTCTGGTCTGAGGTCTGGTATGGGGGTCTGGAGGTCTAATGGGGGTCTGATTGGGAGTCTGGAGGTCTGACTGGGGGGTCTAGAGGTCTAATGGGGGTCTGATTGGGGGTCTGGTCTGAGGTCTGGTATGAGGGTCTGGAGGTCTAATGGGGGCCTGATTGGGGGTCTGGAGGTCTAAAGGGGGTCAGATATGGGGGTCTGGAGGTCTAATAGGGGTCTGATTTGGAGTCTGGATGTCTGACTGGGGGGTCTGGAGGTCTTGTACAAAAAAAGAGCAAGGATTTAACAAGGTAAAAAAAATCTCATTTTATTCAATATAAATGACATGATCATTACAGGTGAGACTCAAAAGGGACAGAACATAGAGACTGGGCCACAAAAGGGCTCTACAATGTGGAGAATCACAATGGGGGATAATGTGACCATATACAGCAGGTAACAGAAAATTGACAGAAGCTGTGAATATTGGAGTAGTTGCGGGTGCAATTGCTGTTCCCTAGTATTGAACAACTAACTAGCTCTTATTCACAGCGTCCAACCAATGGATGCTGTAGGGTATAAATGGACGGTGCAATACTACTCATAAAGATGGCATATAACAATAACTGCAAGCCACTAGTCTCACCCTAATCCAGATACCATGTTACCTACCCATGTTGCTGCTGAAAAATGGTGACACGTTTCCCCCACTGCTTCAACCTCAGTCTGGAGGTCTGACTGTGGGGTCTAGAGGTCTAATGGGGGTCTGATTGGGGATCTGGAGGTCTAACTGGGGGGTCTAGAGGTCTAATGGGGGTCTGGAGGGGTCTGACTGGGGGGTCTAGAGGTCTAATGGGGGTCTGATTTGGGGTCTGGAGGTCTAATGGGGGGTCTGGAAGTTTAATGGGGTCAGATATGGGGGTCTGGAGGTCTAATTAGGGGTCTAATTGGGGTCTGTAGGTCTGACTGGGGGGTCTAAAGGGCTAATGGAGGTCTGATTGGGGGTCTGACTGGGGTCTGGAGGTCTGACTGGGGGGTCTAGAGGTCTAATGGAGGTCTAATAGGGGTCAGGTTGGGGGTCTGGAGGTCTAATGAGGGTCTGATTGGGAGTCTGGAGGTCTGACTGGGGGTCTAGAGGTCTAATGGGGGTATGATTGGGGGTCTGTAAGTCTTACTGGGGGGGTCTGGAGGTCTAATGGGGGTCAGATATGGGGGTCTAGAGGTCTAATAGGGGTCTGGAGGTCTAGTGGTAGTCTGGAGGTCTAATGGGGGTCTGGAGGTCTGATATGGGGGTCTGGTCGGAGGTCTGATATGGGGGTCTGGTCTGATATGTGGGTCTGGATGTCTAATGGGCTCTTATATGGGGGTTTTATCTGAGGTGTGATATTGGGTCGGGGTCTTACATGGAGGTCTAATGGGGGTCTGATCTGAGGTTTAAAACTGGGGTCTTATATGGGGTCTGACATAGAGGTCTAATGGGGGTTTGGTCTGAGATGGGGAGATCTCCGTTAGGGTTTTATATTGGGGTCTGATCTGAAAGGAAGGGGGGATTTTTTTGTACTAGCGCACAATATAAAGGGGTGCGTTTGTACTGACGCACTATCTGTGTGGTACCAGTATTTTCAGGGGGACTGTTTCTGCAGGTGTCACATCGGTGACAGGTTTTAGAAGGTCTGAAAGATTATATGCACATTACTGATCTGACATCCTCTTTTGGTTTTGGTTTCACTTTGTTTGTGTGTTGCTTGTATGTCCACACCTCCTGTTCAGGGGTGGATCATGTGACCTTTACCACCCCTTATTTAGTCTGACTTTACCCATCACTCCTTGCTCTGGATAGCTTCATTTGGTTTTTGGAAGAGCTGGAGTGTGGTTCTAGTTGAAGTCCTGTTCATCCATCATCCATCAGCCTCAGAAGTTAAGTGTTCCATTTGTTGTATTTTGTATTCCCCCCCCCCCACCTTTGTTGTTTAATAGGCCTCAGCGAGACGCTGGTTCCTTCACCAGGGAAGGAGCGGGTAGTCTCTGCCCTGTCATTACCATTAGGGCATCCGAGGGCCACCAGGGTTTTCTAGGTTCCTGTGTATGGGCATCTCTACCACAGAGAGGTGCCCATATGGATAGGCGTTAGGGCCAGGAACAGGGTTTTATAGGTGGTGACCCTTTTCCTTCCCTAGCGGTGAGGCCTAGTGTCTTTTCCCTTCCTTCTTGTTGTCTTTTGGTGTTCTCCCCTACTACATCTGTGACAGCAGGAAAGTATTGGGGAGCACAGTGGACACAGTATTTGGGGTGGCAGGATGGGTTGTTGAGAAGGTGGGAGGATGATGGAAAAGTAGGAAAATAAGATTTCTGTTTGTTAAACTATGCAGAAACGAGGCGTGGCTGAAAGAAGTCACCATGGCGGTCTGGTCTAACAGGAGAAAAAGAGGAAAGATAATATCTACATCAGAGAAGAGAAGTCACTGGATGTAAGAGGTATGTGGCGCTGTATGACCCTCTATGTTCTGTAGCGCTGTATGTAATGTTTTCCAAGTTTTTTTTTTTGTAACAGCGCTGCCTTCTCTGCTCTATTTACTTGCTCATCACTGCAAATGCTACGGCGAGCAGGGGAACATAACAGAGAAAGCAGCTCTCATATGAGCACTGCCCTCTCTTCAAACAGCTGGGGGCTGGGGGCATTACTACTATGGAGGGGGCACAGAGGGCATTACTAATGTGAAGGGGGCACAATGGACATTTCTACTATGGTGGGGGCACATAGCCAGAGGACATTACTACAATGAAGGGGGCACAGTGGGCATTATTACTGTGAAGGGGGCACAATGGGGATTTCTACTATCAGGGCCGGACTGGCATACTGGGAAATTTCCCGGTGGCTGCCTGACCTGGGGCCGCTTTAAGATGCGGCTGCACTTTTGGGCCGAAAGCTCTGGTGTAGTGGAGCTGAGCAGGCCGGCCGGCCTCCGTGGAAGCGGCGCTGCCTCCCTCCGACAACCTGGTGTCGCTGTGATTTGCAGGCGCCGCCCGTTCACTCGTCCCTTTCAGTCCCGGAAGCCCGTGATCCCGGCCCGGCCTGGCGGTCCTGTGTGTGTCCGGGGGGGGGGGGGGATGAGGAAGAGGGGGACAGAGGCGAAAGGCAAGGTACTTACAGGAGGACTATATATCTGAGTATAAATTAACGGGAGTCTTTCACCTAATCTGAGTGTTTTAGACCGCTCAAATCAGGTTATAGGCTCTTTGACCCTCATTACAATGGCACCTTTGGTTTCTGTGTCCCTCGTCCAGATCATGAAAAAAACACCTTTTGAATGTATGCAAATGAGCTTCTGAAGGTGCCCACTATTATATAATTATATATGTAGAGCCGGTATAAGTTAACAGATGTGTTTTGATCAAAATATATTGGCTAAGTGTCTCGGATTTTATCATATCAGAGTGAGGACTTTGTCCATATATAATGCTTGCATCTACTTTATTAAGTGCATTATTACCTTATTTCTGTTGTTGTACAATGAAGGCAATACTACTGTGAGGGGGTCCAATTTTTTTTTAAACTATTGGGGGGAGGGTGCCAGAGAAAGTACCCGCCCCGCGGTCCTGCAGGACATAACCAGTATTATAAATGGCACATATCAGGACAGTACCAGTATTATAAATGCCACATATCAGGACAGTACCAGTATTATAAATGCCACATATGAGGACAGTACCAGTATGTATTATAAATGCCACATATGAGGACAGTACCAGTATTATAAATGCCACATATCAGGACAGTAGTGTAGCTGGCCAGCTAAGACCTGTCCTAGGTTGCTAATATAGCTTGTGTGTTTATACAGCTAGAGCTGCCAATAACCTTAATACAGTTCCTATGTTTGTGTGTTAAAGACAAAAACAGAGTTATTTACAGTGACTTCATGTTTGGATGTCATATAACTGTTATATTTTGTGTTCTGTAGGAAGGCGCAAGGGGCCGTCATTAATGAAAGGTATGTGTCACCGAGATTCCTGGTCTCGGTGAGGTAAGAGCCGGTAGTTTTAAGTGTCAGCGGCAGCTAGTGCTGACTGACACTGTGTTGTTGTTAGTATAGCTGTAAAGCCGATCCGGGACGGCTCTTACTGGGAGTAGCCAAAGCGCTGGGTGGGTGGCTTCTCCCCACACTCCAGGCCAGGTCTTTTTTGGCCTATATAAAACCCAGCCAGCAGTCTCAGCTGGGTGTAGTTTATCCTCCATCTGGCAGAGAAGATGGGGAGTCTCTGTGTGTTGGGACCTGTGAATTTGTGCCATGCTAAAGGGCTTAGAGCCACATTTCGGGAAACAGGCCCCTAAAGCCTGCTGTGGACTGCAGGTGGAAAACTGCTAACCAGGTGACAATTTTGTTCTATGGACATTGGATGGTGTGAACAAACACCAAGACTGTGAACGGTCATTTTGTTTTTCCTTATGTGTGAATAAACACTAAACTGTTTAAGTTAAAGACTTTGTGATTGCCTCTATACTGCCTCCGCTAGCCTGTCTACCAGAGCAAAACCCCACAGTTCACAGAAGCAGAAAAGATAGTATGCCTTTTAAGATTCATTATATGAATGTGAAGTAAGCTCAATGACACAGCAGAAACAACAGAAAGCATAGAGTTAAACTGTTGTTGCTGGGCAGTCTTGACCAATCACAGCCAGCCTCGCACACAGCAAGAGTTTTGACCAATCACAGCCAATCTCACACACAGCCTGTGTGGGAAATTCCCCTAGCAGGAGCTGCTGGAATTATTACACCAGATGAGAGAAGCTGAACAGACATTCACTCCACTAGGCGCTGTGTTTTATGGAAGTGAAATAGAGAGGCCAAAATGGGTATTTAAAAAAGTTATATAATGTTCCTACTGTTAATATAGTGATTATAACTGTATACTGAACCAGTTATATGTGTGTTTACTTACAGTTCCACCATACAAATACCATACAAACGAACTACTGAGCCATACAATCCAAACAAATTGCATACAAATGCGAACTGCTCATACCAGATCATAAGCAATTGTATAGAGCAAACTGCAAACCAAGTATAGCAAGTGAACTATTGGTTAACCTCAGATATACCTCTAAGAGAGATCATAAAGTGCTTAAATAACTTAAAGTGAGAGTACAAATACTCAAGAGAAAAATATATTCACCATTTTATGATAAATGACAAGATTGAACAGTTGAACCACCATCTTATGCATACCGCCATTTTGTGATATCTTTTCAACACGTGTTATGTACATGGACTATCTGCTGCGGAGGCGGCAGTATTATATATGAAGAAAAGTTAATAAAGACGTTATTTCAAGCATTTGGTGTGCTCTTTAAAACTACTGTTTCCATAGAATGGCGCTAGAAGAATTACAAAGTCTGGTTAGACTAAAAGTCAGAGATGTCAAAATTCTTCTAATGCCATAGCGCAAAAGGCACTTCATAGTGCTGCGTCTGCCACTAGTGCCAGTATTAGAAATGGCACATATCAGGACAGTACCAGTATTATAAATGGCATATATCAGAACGTACCAGTATTATAAATGCCATATATCAGGACAGTACCAATATTATAAATGGCACATATCAGGACAGTACCAGTATTATAAATGCCACATGTCAGGATGTACCAGTATTTTAAATGGCACATATAAGAACGTACCAGTATTATAAATGGCACATATCAGGACAGTACCAGTATTATAAATGGCACATATCAGGACAGTACCAGTATTATGAATGGCACATATCAGGACAGTACCAGTATTATAAATGGCACATATCAGGCCAGTACCAGTATTAAAAATGGCACAAATCAGGATGGGGCACTGACTGACACAGGATACGTTTTATATAAATTGTTTCAAGCTCAGTCTGGGGTCATTTATCAAACTGGTGTAACGTAGAACTGGCTTAGTTGCCCATAGCAACCAATCAGATTCCTCCTTTCATTTTTGACAGCTCCTTTGGAAAATGAAAGGAGGAATCTGATTGGCTGCCATGGGCAACTAAGCAAGTTCTACTTTACACCAGTTTGATAAATAGCCCTATATATTTGCACCCGTCATCTGTGTATTCTGATATATGATATGACTAGAGGGGAATTGCATGATGGCTAAAGGCGCATTTAGACGCGCAGAGCAGCAGCAAATTGTCGGGAAGGAAGCGTTCCTTCCCGACAGTCGGCTGCTCGTTCAGTGGGAGTGAAGCGCAGCATTTACATGCAGCGATCACCTCCACAGTATGAGGATGAGGGATCGCTATCGCCCTCGCTCGTCCTCTTACAGCTGCATTGTTTTTGGGCAGCAGATAGCTGTTTAGACCGCACAATCTGCTGCCCAGAAACAATAATTTAGGTGCCTGCACGAACGACAGGATCACCTGATGAGCGAGCGTTTCGCTCATTTCTCAGGTGATCGGTTGCACAAATTGTTGGAAACAAGCATTCGCAATAATCTGCCCAATAATCTGCACGTCTAAATCCACTTTAAGGCCTCGTTCACATTTCTGTGTCAGTGTCACGTCTGTGGAAAAAAGCGTACGTGTTTCATCCGTGAAGATGTCCGTGAAGGATCCGTGGTTGTCCGTGTGTCTGTTTTTTCCATCCGTAATTCACAGAAGTTGCTAAGCTGAAAATTAATTTCCAAAGAATCTCCTATTAGTCTTCAGTGAAAAACGGACACAACACGGATGTGTGTCAGTGATTTTCAAGGACCCATAGACTTCTATAGGAGTGCTTGGTCCGCATCACGGATCAAAGTAGTGCATGTCCCCGTGATTTTTTTTTTATTGACCCACGGTCAGTAAAAAAAATACTGAAATGTGAACAGACACATTTAAATCAATGGGTATGCGTATGTTGTCTGTGGATATTGCGGACAGCACATGTCAGTGAAAAACGGAAATGTGAACGAGGCCTGAGGCTACAGATGCAGTTGGTGGAATGGGACGTCGGTGTTGATAGGGCAAGACATTTCACCCGGCCCGGACAGTCTTGCACCTGCCCCGCTGCTCCTTGTAGCAGTTCAGATGCAGAGGATTCCGTTTTGGGATCAGGGACTGTTCATGCACGAGTACCCAAAGTGTAGTGGTACATGCGCTGTCAGTTCTCCATGACAGCGAGGCTCCTAATGAATGACAGCAAGCAGAGATCTTAAAAACTGTGAGGAATTCAGACAGAAATGATCCTGTGACAGTAAAAAATATATAGCAGGGCCCCGGCATTTATATAACCGGTATTTTTTTTGTGACAAAGGAGCAAGGGATGGGCAGAGTGTTACCACTGCACCTTCTTTAGCGACCCTTGTGCTGAACCCTTCTACAAACTGGAGTAATGGCCGGAAGCTGTAATGTAATACATGTAATGTAATACAATAATATTCCTAATGATATAAATATTAGACAGGTGCCGGGTATACAGCGTTCAGTATAAACTGTTGGGTAAACAGTCAGAAACCTTTCATATGGAAATGGTACCTGTCAAAAGTCATTCAGCTGTATATATAATACACAAGCGGGTGCTGGATGTTTCCATGTAAATAGTCCCGGAGAACTGGTACAGGTATGTGCTGGTCAGGCTTCATTTATAACACTGGGGGCACTATGGGGGTCATTCATATTATTACTGGTGTAAAGTAGAACTTGCTTAGTTGCTCATGGCAGCCAATCAGATTCCTCCTTTCATTTTTGACAGCTCCTTTGGAAAATGAAAGGAGGAATCTGATTGGCTGCCATGAGCAACTAAGCAAGTTCTACTTTACACCAGTTTGATAAATGGCCCCATATATTTGCACCCGTCATCTGTGTATTCTGATATATGATATGACTAGAGGGGAATTGCATGATGGCTAAAGGCGCATTTAGACGCGCAGAGCAGCAGCAAATTGTCGGGAAGGAAGCGTTCCTTCCCGACAGTCGGCTGCTCGTTCAGTGGGAGTGAAGCGCAGCATTTACATGAAGCGATCACCTCCTCAGTATGAGGATGAGGGATCGCTATCGCCCTCGCTCATCCTCTTACAGCTGCATTGTTTAGACCGCACAATCTGCTGCCCAGAAACAATAATTTAGGTGCCTGCACGAATGACAGGATCACCTGATGAGCGAGCGTTTCGCTCATTTCTCAGGTGATCGGTTGCACAGATTGTTGGAAACAAGCATTCGCAATAATCTGGCCAATAATCTGCACGTCTAAATCCACTTTAAGGCCTCGTTCACATTTCTGTGTCAGTGTCACGTCTGTGAAAAAAAGCGTACGTGTTTCATCCGTGAAGATGTTCGTGAAGAATCCGTGTGTCTGTTTTTTCCATCCGTAATTCACAGAAGTTGCTAAGCTGAAAATTAATTTCCAAAGAATCTCCTATTAGTCTTCAGTGAAAAACTGACACAACACGGATGTGTGTCAGTGATTTTCAAGGACCCATAGACTTCTATAGGAGTGCTTGGTCCGCATCACGGATCAAAGTAGTGCATGTCCCCGTGATTTTTTTTTTATTGACCCACGGTCAGTAAAAAAAATACTGAAATGTGAACAGACACATTTAAATCAATGGGTATGCGTATGTTGTCCGTGGATATTGCGGACAGCACATGTCAGTGAAAAATGGAAATGTGAACGAGGCCTGAGGCTACAGATGTGTAGTGTACGGGAGAGTAATACCCCGTCACTACAGAAGGGTCACTTGGGTACTGTCGTTCCCCCTGTATTTATGGGGAGGTTGGTATAAAATATCTTGTTAAATGTAATGCTATGTACTTCCTGTTACTGTGAAATGTGCATGTGCAGGCCGGCTAGGGTGTCATTCCAGCTCTGAGTCATTAGAGGGAGCTAGGGAACCCTAGTTTATATAAGGCCCAGTCAGGAAGTAGGAAGCAGGCAGACAGTGGGAAAAGGAGTCAGAGATGATCCTGTGTCTGAGTCAAGGCCAGGCTATGGGCCTGTGAGAGAAGAGCAGGCCTGAAGCCTGCCGACTAGGAGAGGGTAGTAAAGGCCCTGTAACCGGGTTCCGGATCCAAGGAAAAGGTTCCCCTCCTGAGTCATCCTCCGTTTTAGCTGAAACATCATAAGCAACCAGCCAGGACACAGAATACCACAGAGGCCAATCTGATAAAGCAAGAGGTACTCAAGATAACAGAGGAGGTACTAGATAAAGACAGCTTCAAGGATACGCCAGATATAGGGCATTAGACCTTGGAGAATAAGTCACATGTTTCAGGACCAGTCAGGAATAGTGTGCAAGCCGCCTGTACTGCATCTCCTGTAGTTAACACTCTGTAAAGAACATTGCTATAACCGGCCAGTCTGTACTTCTAAGAACCAACTGTATTCAAATAGAAACCAACTGTCTTCCATGGAACTGCGCTTCCAACTGCGTCCATGTATGATTATCACTGACATTCAGTAAAGTTCCAGTTTTGGTTGGCTATCCCGTGGTTGCTTCATTCTTCTACATTACTATACACGGCGTGTCACCGTTTAATTGACACTGGCGTCACGAACATTAAATACCTGCCTGTTCCAGTATTTGCCCCGATTGAAGACGACAGTGGATCCCAGGTTAGTGGGTTAGTCTGCACTACAAAGCCCAGCATACACTACTGACCCCCTGGGACACTGCATCGCTCTTTTTGGCGTCACGAACAGGATCCGCATACTTCTGAAGTGCAGAGAAGTGTGAACTGTGTGCTTTAGCTATTCCATCACCGTATTGCAAAGACTGTAACCTTTATTTCTAAATCTGTGGATTACAATTGTGCCTGAGAGGAATTAGAGACGCTGTACTGTGTTGCGCTACCCCCAGAGAGAAAATCGTATTTATGGACTGTGATTTATTGGACTTTTCATCAACCTGCTTGCTGTCATTGAATTGCGGCATCAGGACACCCAAAATGGCCGCCGACGCCATGGAGTTTTTTTGCTGCGCCACCACGAGGTACAGAGGCGCGAATATTTGGCGCCAAAACCCTCCAAGAAGGAGGAGGAGATTGCCCTGGAGCGCCACCCACCTTGAGGAGTGATGATGCGGCTGACTTCCCTGGAGAGTTACGCCTGGGAGGCGGGCCTCAGATGGAGGTAGACCGGCCCAGTGTGTGGGAGGAGCCAGTGTCGACTCTGCACCCAGTGAGAGAAGAGATGGCTATGGCGTGCGCTGAAGAGCCGGAGTTCGATGCCACGTGTGAGTGGGGCGCCACTCCACCGGACTTTCCCGATTTGGAGGCATGGGACCCTCTAGCCTGGACGGCCAGTTCCTGGGGACAAGCCATGGATCTGAGTATAACTCGTCCCCGGTCCCCACCGATCCGTCGCCGGCATGCGCAGTGGCCGACAATCATGGCCGAATTAAAAGCCGCGGTCGCGAAAAAGAATACCAGCCGGAAGAAAAGATTCGAAGAAATGGCTAAATCCATCCAAGGGGACTCCTTCCCAGGTAAGCCCCAGCTGGAACGGCGCCGCGGGATCGTGGTGGCATTTGATAAGGAGAGGGGGTTCGGATTCATCCAGGAGCTGGGGACTGGCCGGGACTTCTTTGTCAACCGGCGCTCAGTAAAGCGGCACTATCTTCCGGAGCACCTCCATAACCTGACCCTGGGGGAAATAGTTGAGTATACCCCAGCGGAGAGCTTAAGGGGCCCCTATGCTACCGCCGTCACTCGCCCGAAGGCGCCGGCTGAAACTTGGGACCCAGAGAAAGAGGAGATAAACCCGAGTGAGGCAGAGGAGGCGAGAATTGGGCCGGCCCGAACCACTCACCTGCATAGTCAAATTTATCTAAACCCCAATGTCTTTTGGGAGCCTATCATCTTGCAGGGGCCAGAAGAACCATACCCCCCTCCCGATGCGGTGAGGCGAGAAGAGGAGAGAGAGCGGCTGGACAGCTGCCAGCGGGCGGAAGAATGCGCCGAGGCCCGGCGTCTAGCAGCAGCTGCCGCAATTACCCCTGAAGCCACTGTTGCCGGACCCCCGGTGGCACCGCAGACCTGCACAAAGGCCGACATAGAGGCTCTACGCAAGAGAGTTTACTGGGTGGAGGACCTCGGGTACGCAGGATGCGTGCAGTGTATCCCGTTTCCCAGAACGGATGCAGAAATGGAGGCAATGAAAGACAAGCCTCCCCCTTTAAAGATTATCAGAGGGGACGGATTCCAGATGTGGCCGGCCTTACCAGAACAGTTGCTGCAGGAACCTTTTATCGAGTCGTCATCGGATGAGGAGTATGACACTCGTTTGTGAGTAGGCCTTACTATAAGTTCTCCTCCATAATGGCCGAGCTGTCCCTCCGTTTGGCAAAGCTGGTGAAGCTCGCTGCCAGTTCTCCACGGCCGGTGGCATTCTAACCGAATGATAGTGCCACTGTATACCACAGCTCCCAGCCTGCCTATGTTGTGTTTGAGACACCCGGCCTGCTGCTAAAATCCCAGTTGTGCCTTAGTTTGCACTGTTTTTCCCTTTTTACCCCCATTTCAGGTTGAAAAGACATTTTTATGTCAGCACTATTTTAAAGGGTAAGCAGGACTTGCCAGGATAACATGGCCCTGGTATTGTCAGAGTCCTGTATTGTCATTTTTTATATGTGCTGCTGACAGTATTCAATAACCGGTTTTTATTCACGTATATGTGCCCAGAGATGGACTTCCTATGTGCAAGCCTCTGAGAGGTTAATTTTATTATGGACTTATTTATTGTCATGGACTATCCTGGTTTTTAACATTCGCTGTGCCAGGTCAGCGCCCCAGTTCCACTCACTATCCTGAGAAGAAGAGATCGACGCCCCTTGTCACCGCACTTCACCTTTGCCAATTGGGTCTGATATGAGTGTAATTGACATATATGTATGCATGCATGTGTCTTTCTCTATTTCAGGTCATGATTCCAGTTGGGCGGGCCCTGATGGAGTACGAGGTCGTACTCAGCTTAAAGCAGCGGGGTATGTAGTGTACGGGAGAGTAATACCCCGTCACTACAGAAGGGTCACTTGGGTACTGTCGTTCCCCCTGTATTTATGGGGAGGTTGGTATAAAATATCTTGTTAAATGTAATGCTATGTACTTCCTGTTACTGTGAAATGTGCATGTGCAGGCCGGCTAGGGTGTCATTCCAGCTCTGAGTCATTAGAGGGAGCTAGGGAACCCTAGTTTATATAAGGCCCAGTCAGGAAGTAGGAAGCAGGCAGACAGTGGGAAAAGGAGTCAGAGATGATCCTGTGTCTGAGTCAAGACCAGGCTATGGGCCTGTGAGAGAAGAGCAGGCCTGAAGCCTGCCGACTAGGAGAGGGTAGTAAAGGCCCTGTAACAGGGTTCCGGATCCAAGGAAAAGGTTCCCCTCCTGAGTCATCCTCCGTTTTAGCTGAAACATCATAAGCAACCAGCCGGGACACAGAATACCACAGAGGCCAATCTGATAAAGCAAGAGGTACTCAAGATAACAGAGGAGGTACTAGATAAAGACAGCTTCAAGGATACGCCAGATATAGGGCATTAGACCTTGGAGAATAAGTCACATGTTTCAGGACCAGTCAGGAATAGTGTGCAAGCCGCCTGTACTGCATCTCCTGTAGTTAACACTCTGTAAAGAACATTGCTATAACCGGCCAGTCTGTACTTCTAAGAACCAACTGTATTCAAATAGAAACCAACTGTCTTCCATGGAACTGCGCTTCCAACTGCGTCCATGTATGATTATCACTGACATTCAGTAAAGTTCCAGTTTTGGTTGGCTATCCCGTGGTTGCTTCATTCTTCTACATTACTATACACGGCGTGTCACCGTTTAATTGACACTGGCGTCACGAACATTAAATACCTGCCTGTTCCAGTATTTGCCCCGATTGAAGACGACAGTGGATCCCAGGTTAGTGGGTTAATCTGCACTACAAAGCCCAGCATACACTACTGACCCCCTGGGACACTGCAGATGCAGTTGGTGGAATGGGACGTCGGTGTTGATAGGGCAAGACATTTCACCCGGCCCGGACAGTCTTGCACCTGCCCCGCTGCTCCTTGTAGCAGTTCAGATGCAGAGGATTCCGTTTTGGGATCAGGGACTGTTCATGCACGAGTACCCAAAGTGTAGTGGTACATGCACAGTCAGTTCTCCATGACAGCGAGGCTCCTAATGAATGACAGCAAGCAGAGATCTTAAAAACTGTGAGGAATTCAGACAGAAATGATCCTGTGACAGTAAAAAATATATAGCAGGGCCCCGGCATTTATATAACCGGTATTTTTTTTGTGACAAAGGAGCCAGGGATGGGCAGAGTGTTACCACTGCACCTTCTTTAGCGACCCTTGTGCTGAACCCTTCTACAAACTGGAGTAATGGCCGGAAGCTGTAATGTAATACATGTAATGTAATACAATAATATTCCTAATGATATAAATATTAGACAGGTGCCGGGTATACAGCGTTCAGTATAAACTGTTGGGTAAACAGTCAGAAACCTGTCATATGGAAATGGTACCTGTCAAAAGTCATTCAGCTGTATATATAATACACAAGCGGGTGCTGGATGTTTCCATGTAAATAGTCCCGTAGAACTGGTACAGTTATGTGCTGGTCAGGCTTCATTTATAACACTGGGGGCACTATGGGGGTCATTCATATTATTAGGGGCACTATTGGGAGCCATTCATAATACTGGGGGCATTATGGGAGGTCATTTATCATACTCTGGAGACTATTGGAGGGTTATTTATCATAATGTTGGCATTATTGGGTCCATTTATAATACTGGGGGCACTATGGGGGCCATTTATAATATTAGGGGCACTATGGGGGCCATTTATAATATTAGGGCCATAAACTGCTGGGTAAACAGTCAGAAACCTGTCATGTGGAAAAGGTTCCTGTCAAAAGTCAATCAGCTGTATACAGTATACACAAGCGGGTGCTGGGGTGCTGGATGTTTTCATGTAAATAGTCCCGGGGAACTGGTACAGGTATGGGCTAGTCAGGCTTCATGCACACAGCCATGTCCGTGTTCAGTCCGCAAAGGATTCGCAAGCACTGAGACCTTCCATGTGCATTCTGTATTTTTCTCATTCCCATCAATGGAAAGGACTGTTCTCATCCTCAATATGAACCAGAATAGGACATGTTCTATAGTTTGCGAAATGGAAAAAGGGATCCACAAAAAAAAAACAGGGGGGGCTATTTATATTATTAGGGGCAGCATTCATAGATATACTACATAGATATACAGCCCCTCCAGGTTAGAAGATGCATTCATTCTTATTAAATGATCCACCAATCTCAGAGATACGATTCTACTGTGCGCCGCGTGCTTCAGGGCCGGTTCTAGGTGAAATGGGGCCCTGGGGAGAAAAACAATAAGGGCCCCCCCATGACACTTGATGACTTTTACAGAAGAAACTGTATATTGTGTGGCACAGTGTAGGCTATATGTGTATAACATAAACATATTTCATATGAAAACTTACAATTACTTGGCTTGACCCTTGGGGATCCTCGGACACCACTTCAACACTTTGACCGGGGGCCCAGTGGAGCTGATGTGTTTTATCCTAATGAGAAAGATTACATAATAAGGATTTGGAGAAGGGGCAGAGGGATAGCAGAGCAGGGAGAGGCTGGTGCTGCTATTAGGGGGCCCATACCATGGGGGAGTAATAAAGCCCACCATAATGCCCCCCCACCCAGTAGTAATAATTCTCCTTATAATGTGACAGTGCAAAAAATACCCCCTTGTAATGTCCCCAGTTGAGCCAATGTGCCAGTATAAATTACCCCTATATAGTGCCCCCGTAGAAGACCCCATAGTACTCCTTTCCCCCCTTCCCCATAGTACCTACCATAATGAGACCCAGTATAAAATGCCCCTATACAGAGCCCTCATATAAAATAACCTTTCTTTGTGGCCTCAGTAGATGCCCCTATAGTGCCCACCAATAATGTGCCAGTAAGAAGTGCCCCCATAGATGTCCCCCAATAATGTGCCAGTAAAATGTGCCCTCATAGATGCCCCCCAATCATGTGCCAGTAATAAGAGCCCAACCAATCATGTGCCAGTAATAAGAGCCCCCCCATATTATGTGCCAGTAGCCAGAGGAACCCCCCTATCATGTGCCAGTAGCCAGAGCCCCCCCATCAACATGTGCCAGTAGCCAGAGCCCCCTATCATGTGCCAGTAGCCAGAGCCCCCCCCCATCAACATGTGCCAGTAGCCAGAGCCCCCTATCATGTGCCAGTAGCCAGAGCCCCCTATCATGTGCCAGTAGCCAGAGCCTGCCCTATCATGTGCCAGTAGCCAGAACCCCCCTATCATGTGCCAGTAGCCAGAGCCCCCCCATCATGTGCCAGTAGCCAGAGCCCCCCCATCATGTGCCAGTAGCCATAGGCCCCCCTATCATGTACCAGTAGCCATAGCCCCCCGATCATGTGCCAGTAGCCTGAGCCCCCCCCATCAACATGTGCCAGTATCCAGAGGCCCCCCCTATCAACATGTGCCAGTAGCCAGAGCCCCCTCATCATGTGCTAGTAGCCACCAGTATTGTACACAATTAAAAAAAACCTAAACAAAACAAAAAAAAAAAACACTTATACTTACCTCCATGTCAGCGATGCGATGCAGCCTCTTCCGGCCTGTGTCCCGCGCTGTACGGCTCAGGCGGCGCAATGACGTCATTGCACCGGCCTCTGATAGGCTGAAGGCACTAGGCCTGCAGCCTATCAGAGGAAGGGGAAGGGACACACCTCTCCCTCCCCTGCTGCACAGCCATCTGTATCGCTGTCCTGAGGACAGCGATACAGATGACTATGGAGATGAGCGCTTCCACAATAGAAGCGCTCATCTCTGTGTGACTGTCCTGCCGCCGGTGCCCCCACAAAAATATAGTTAGTTGCGGGCCGGCGCGGGGGGGGGGCCCTAAGGACTCGTGGGGGCCCCTAAGGCAATTGCCCCCCCTTGCCTTAATGGAAGCGCCGGCCCTGGCGTGCTTGCTTGGATTCTAACTCCACTAACTATTGAGAACAGGTTCTATTCACCTTGCGGTTTGTAGGGAGTCAAGTTATGGTTTCTGTACTAATAATTCCCCTCACTCCTCTTCTAAAAACTGACTGATGTCGGAAGGTTGACATAATAGCGCCTATATATTACTCTGACTCTCTGTGTTGGGACTTTTACAGAAGACTTGCTGTAAATGATGCTGTAAAGTACTACTTATCATATCACACTGTATGTACTCCT
Source organism: Bufo gargarizans (assembly GCF_014858855.1). Lineage (NCBI taxonomy): Eukaryota > Metazoa > Chordata > Amphibia > Anura > Bufonidae > Bufo > Bufo gargarizans. The sequence goes on along the minus strand of NC_058085.1, from coordinate 288,642,282 downwards.
TTATTATGTCAACCTGAAATAAGAACATTTGAAAAGATAATATTAGGGGCACTACTAGGGGCCATTTATAATATTAATTGCACTATTGGGGCCAGTTATAATATTGGGGCACTATGGGGGCCGTTTATAATACGGGGGCACTATTGGAAGGCCATTTATAATATTTGGGGCACTATTGGGGACCCTTTAGAATATTGGGGGCACTATAGGGGCCATTTATAATACTGAGGGCACTATGGGGGCCATTTATAATATAGGGGCACTATTGGGAGGCCATTTATAATATTGGGGGCACTATGGGGACAATGTATAATACTGGGGTACTATGGGGGACATTTATATTACTGGGGGCACTATGGGGGCCATTTATAATACTGGGGGCACTATGGGGGCCATTTATAATACTGGGGGCACTATGAGGGCCATTTATAATACTGGGGGCACTATGGGGGCCATTTAGAATACTGGGGGCACTATGGGGGCCATTTAGAATACTGGGGGCACTATTGGAAGGCCATTTATAATATGGTGCACTACTGAAAGGCCATCTATAATACTGGGGGTACTATGGGGACTATTTATAATACTGGGGGAACTATGGGGGCCATTTATAATACTAGGGGCCATTTATAATACGGAGGCACTATAGGGAGGCCATTTATAATACTGGGGGCACTATGGAGTCCATTTATAATAATGGGGGCACTATGGGGGCTATTTATAATATTTGGGGAACTATGGGGGCCATTTATAATATTAGGAACACTATTAGGGGCCATTTATCATACTGTGGGGCACTATTGGGGGTCATTTATCACACTGTGGGCACTATTGGGGTCATTTATAACACTGGGGGCACTATGGGGACCATTCATAATATTAGGGGCACTATTGGGAACCATTTATAATACTGGGGGCATTATAGGAGGCCATTTATCATACTGTGGGCACTATTGGGTCCATTTATAATACTGGGACAGTATTGGAGGGCATTTATAACACTGGGGGCACTATGGGGGCTATTCATAATATTAGGGGCCATTATTGGGAGCCATTTATAATACTGGGGGCATTATTGGAGGCCATTTATCATACTGTGGGTATTTTTGGGGCCATTTATATTACTAGGGGGCACTGTCAGAAGCCAGTTATCATACTGTGGACACTCTTGGGGGCCATTTATAATATTAGGGGCACTATTGGGGGCCATTTATATTACTGGGGGGCACTGTCAGAGGCCAGTTATCATACTGTGGACACTCTTGGGGGCCATTTATAATATTAGGGGCACTATTGGGGCCATTTATAATACTGGTGGCATTATGGGGGCCATAATATATACTGGGGGCACTGCAGGGTTAGGGATAAAAAATAAAAATAAAAAAAGCTAATACAATTCATCAGTTTTTAATGACCATTTTTATCTGTTGTGTGACTGTACACAGTAAAAAACCAGACCACCCCTTTTAAGCCTACAAAAAATATAAGTTTTCCAACAAGAGGGAGAGCACTTATTGTTCAAACGAAATAAGAAAAATGTAATGAAAACATTATGTATTATGTTACTACTAGCCTAGACCACAGACAATGAGAGAGAATGTCCTCGATCAGGAGATATGTGATCTCTGCCGGTGACGTCATTCACAGCTCTGTACGGAGGCGGCGAAGCGACTGGGAGTGGGCGGGCAGCGATGACGTCACGCATTCTTTGCCGTCTGATTGGTTCGCAGTTTGTCAGCAGCGGCCATGTTTGAAGTGTCAGTGCGAGGCTTGGAAGGTGCAGAGAGGGAGCGGCTGAGAAGTGATGTCCGGAGTTCACTAGTTGAGTGCTGTGTGCAGTGAGTGTGACCGCCGGCTCCAGGACACACACTGGCCGCACAGCTATGAGACAGCTCTGTACAGGTGAGATACCGCACCCCCCCGACTGCTGCTGCGTTCACACAGGCTGCGTCTAGAGCCCCGTCAGCAAGGGGTGTGTAGACTGCAGAGGCATCATCTGATGGGAGAGTCAGGCGGATATACACTGGAGAGGTGCTCTGCAACCTGTGGCCGAGCTGAAATCACCACAACTCCCAGCAAGAGGCAGGCGTGGGATACTGGGAGTAGTAGTGGAGGCTGCAGGAGAGCCACAGGTTGCAGAGCAGCATAGTGAGCCACACAGTCCAGTGACAGCTCAGGCCCTGGCCGCCCGCGTCCGCGGGGGCGCAGCCGTCATCTTATCGCACGTGCGTTATCGCTTTTGCATTGCTTCCGTTATTTCCTAAAATGGGTTTTCCAGTTTAATGCACTTAAAGTGTAATGAAAAGTTTTGCCACTTTGTAATAGATTTAGCGTTTTCATTCCTCGCCATTTTTAAAGATCTCTGTTTGCTGTCAGTGAAAAGCTGTCTGGTCGTAGTCAACTGACTGTTCATGGGCCCGTCAACACTGACTAGCTCAGAAGAAAGCTGGGGGGGAGGGGGTGGTCGGGTAATTGAAAGTAGGTCTTCGCCATTGAAACGGACTGGAAAGACGCGCTGCATTGTGTCATACTTTGTCTTTGGCTGTTGACAAGATCACTGCTTGCAGTTAGGGAATGGAAACCTTGAAGACACTGACCTTTTTGGTGTAATCTCTAGTGCAAGGAGCATGCTATGTGGTGTAAAACCGGTGTTATGACCTGACGGCGTACTGTAGGCATGTGTGACCCCGGCCTTAATGGGAACCTGTCATCAACTTTATGCTGACCGTACAGAGGGCAGCATAAAGTAGTGACAGAAATGCTGATCTCAGCGGTGTGTCACTCATCAGCTAATAGTCAGTGGTTGCCGAGAACCAGCATCATAATCATTGCAGCCCAGGCCTTGAGAAGAGTCAGATCTACCTGAGAAGAGTCCTGGTTATTCCTAATCTCCTGCAGTCGCCCATCTGCTGCTGATTGGCAGTTCTATCCTAGAGAGATGGGGAGAAAACTCGGTAGAAGACGGTCGGTCATCAGCAGGTGGGCAGGAGAGCAGGACTTCATGAATAGCCAGGACTCTTCTCAGATGGCCGTGACTCTTTTCCAGGCCCAGTCTGCAATGATTGTGATGTTGGTTTTCGGCAATTACTTACGTTTAACTCTTACATGACAGACCGCTGAAATCAACTCGCCTGTCTCTACTTTTATACTGCCGTTAGTAAGGGCAACATGAAGTTGATGACGGGTTCCCTTTTAAAGGGGTTGTATTATATGAGACATTAATGGCATGTCACTACGATATGTCTACAATGTCAGATAGGTGCAGGTCCCACCTATAGGACCCCCAAAGTGAGAGGAAAGCAGCCATGTACAGTTAGGTCCATATATATTTGGCCAGAGACAACATTTTTCTCATTTCTGTTCTGTACATTACCACAATGGATTTTGAACAAAACAATTCAGATGCAGTTGAAGTTTAGACTTTCAGCTTTAATTCAGTGGTTTGAACAAAATGCATAAAAAAGTGAGGAACTAAAGCATTTTTTAAACTCAACCCCTTCATTTCAGGGGCTCAAAAGGACAAATTAAATAATTGTAAATTAAAATGTTAATTTCTAATACTTGGTTGTAAACCCTTTGTTGGCAATGACTGCCTGAAGTCTTGACCTCATGGCCATCACCAGACGCTGCGTTTCCTCCTTTTTAATGCTCTGCCAGGCTTTTACTGGAGCGGTGGTTTTCAGTTGCTGTTTGTTTGGGCCTTTCTGTCTGAAGTTTAGTCTTTAACAAGTGAAAAGCTCTATTGGGTTCAGATCAGGTGACTGACTCGGCCATTCAGGAATATTCCACTTTTTTGCTTTAATAAATTCCTGGGTTGCTTTGGTTTTATGTTTTGGGTCATGTATGGACCTATACAGCGCTGTACAGCCTCAGTGCAGGGTTAATCGAGGTCTATGGAAGACCCAACAGCTCCTGCACTTTCCAGGCCTCGGCGGTCACATGACCACTGGGCCGGGACAGAAAGCGGCATAGCGTTTCCCGATCTCTGTATACACAGTGCTCGTTATACAGTGATCGAGAAGGCAGGGACACCCAGGAACGGTCCCTGCCTTCTCTCTGGGGTGCTCTGCTGTCACTGAGCAGTTAGCGTGCAGCTGCCATCTCTGATGGACGTTCCATTAAATCGACCGTCCAAGGACATTTAGGCCTCATGCACACGACCGTTTTTTGTTTTTTTTTAAGGTCCGCAGGTCCGTGATCCGTGACCGTTTTTTCGTCCGTGGGTCTTCCTTGTTTTTTGGAGGATCCACGGACATGAAAAATGAAAAAAAAATATCTAAGTCAAGTTTGCCATTGAAATGATAGGAAAAAACGGACACGGATCACGGACGCGGATGACAATCTTGTGTGCATCCGTGATTTTTCACGGACCCATTGACTTGAATGGGTCCGTGAACCGTTGGCCGTGAAAAAAATAGGACAGGTCTTATTTTTTTTCACGGCCAGGAAACACGGATCACGGATGCGGCTGCCAAACGGTGCATTTTCCTTTTTTTTTTTTTTTTTCACGGACCCATTGAAAGTCAATGGGTCCGCGAAAAAAAACTGAAAACGGCACAACGGCTACGGATGCACACAACGGTCGTGTGCATGAGGCCTTATAGTCAATGGGCGGTTGGGAAGTGGTTAAAAACAGTGTGCCATATGTAAAGGAGCTTAAACTCCTAAACCCAATTTTTATGTGGATACCCTCAAATGACTTCTAAAAGTCTGGACTTTATGTCCATGTAAATTATATAACTATAACTTGAACATGTTTTAGTAAACAGGTAAAAAAAACTACATTTGTGTCAGTGTCCAAATATATATGGACCTAACTGTATGTGTGGCCGCCACCCGTTCATTTACATGGGACTGCTGATTATAACTGCACATCGGCTCCCGTATAAGTGAATAGAGCGGTGGACGCGATTGCACAATGTGCTCTCCATTCATTTCTTTGGGACTCCCCACCACGCAACAAAAAACAACTTTTCGTCTGCTACTGGGCAAAAACCATTTGTCCTTTCCTAAACTGAGTGTGCGGATTACAAATCTGAAGTCAGAATTGTTGTAACACGTCACAAAATTTTGCTATGCATAAGTATGCCTAAATGAATTAAGCACTTGGAAAGCATTGAATAATTTTGAGCAGAACGTGTTTTACTCCAACAATTAGGGCTCTTTCACACTTGCGTTGTTCTTTTCCGGCATAGAGTTCCGTCGTCAGGGCTCTATGCCGGAAGAATCCTGATCAGGATTATCCTAATGCATTCTGAATGGAGAGAAATCTGTTCAGGATGCATCAGGACGTCTTCAGTTCAGGACCGGAACGTTTTTTGCCCGGAGAAAATACCGCAGCATGCTGCGCTTTTTGCTCCGGCCAAAAATCCTGAACACTTGCCGCAAGGCCGGATCCGGAATTAATGCCCATTGAAAGGCATTAATCCAGATCCGGCCTTAAGCTAAACGTCGTTTCGGCGCATTGCCAGATCCGACGTTTAGCTTTTTTGGAATGGTTACCATGGCTGCCGGGACGCAAAAGTCCTGGCAGCCATGGTAAAGTGTAGTGGGGAGCGGGGAAGCGGTATACTTACCGTCCGTGCAGCTCCCGGGGCGCTCCAGAGTGACGTCAGGGCGCCCCACGCGCATGGATGACGTGATCGCATGGCACGTCATCCATGCGCATGGGGCGCTCTGACGTCATTCTGGAGCGCCCCGGGAGCCGCACGGACTGTAAGTATACTGCTCCCCACTACTACTATGGCAACCCTGACTTTAATAGCGTCCTGGCTGCCATAGTAACACTGAACGCATTTTGAAGACGAATCCGCGTTTTTTTGCGTTTTGGTCATATTTTCCCGTTGCAAAAACCAGCAGTAGTCCCCCATCATGTTGGGATTCCAGCGGCCTTGATACCTGTTCTCCATTGTAGAAATATCTTTATGGAACCGCCCTCCATGTTCATCACTTGCGTGTCCCAAATTGGGTGGGAAAAAGTCAAGATGGAAATGTAAGAAATGCACTTTCAATGACGTTCGGCAGCCAAGTTCTTCATATGCTGTAAGCATGTTGTCTACTAATTCAGCATAGTTTGCAGCTCGTCTGTTCCCAAGGAAGTTCTGCACTACTAGCACAAATGCATCCCAAGCTGCAAGTTCCAGAGGGTTGAGTTTTGTTCTGAATGTGTCATCATGCATTAGTTTTGTTGATTTCGGGGCCAATAAAAATTGCAGCATTTATTTTAGCATCAGTTTGCTAAACTTCTCCTTCAAATACTGGAAACCATTTCCATCTTATCAAGTGCAATTACCACATTTTTGATTAAACCAAGTTTAATGTGAAGTGGTGGAAGATAACTTGAAGTGGATCGACCAGTGATCTGTGTTGTACATTGTACTGACCAACTGTGTGCTCGACTCTGAGAGGCCACTGTCTCATTTTGTAATGATTGTTGTCATCACGACTGTTCCATAGGATCAAGAAACACATATGCTTTGTGTACCCTAACTGTAGGCCAAGCAGCAGTGCTACCACTTTCAGGTCAGCACAAATTTTCAATTTACGTTCTGAGTATTTGATCATTTTCAAAATTAACTCCATAGAAGCATGGGTCTCCCATTCCAACCGCATGAGCCAATGGAACAGATGGTTTTTTGTTTACCATTGTGCTACAAGACAGCTTTCAAACTTGTTTTGCTAGAGTCTATGTTCATCGGGAACATGTGTACCATCTAACTCCATCATAAGACCATTTGCATGATTACAGAAACCGCTTTCCATTGCATGGTGTGTCGATGATGAAAGTGTGAAGTTGTGGCTCCTCATTGTAGCAAATTCCATTCCTAATGTCTAGAAGCTAGAAGTGCTGACTTTTCCTTAGACAATGACAGATCTCTTACCAGATCATCTAAATCTGACTGGCTCAGCAAGTGCGGCTGTCCCTCCAGTTGTCCTGGATCAGGAAATACATTGTGACAATTAACATCTTCTTCTTCATCAGGATTAGAACTGTCTGTTTCAATTGCCGTTCCTGCTGTAGGAAGGGCAGGCACTGGATTCTCTACATCGTGTGGTACTGGTGTAAAAGCAGACTCAGTCAGGATACACAATTTGTGACTTGTTTCTCTTTGCATATCCGGCAATTTTAGTCATGCAAAAGTAACAGTCTGGTGTTTTTTTGTTTGTTTTTTTTTGTTTTTTTTTCCTGCTCACTAGGGATCGACCGATTATCGGATTTACCGATATTATCGGCCGATATTCAGGATTTTGAACACTATCGGTATCGGCATCTATTTTGCCGATATTCCGATAGTGTATGGGGAACACAGATCGCGCTGCTGACAGCGCTCTCCGTGTTCCCCTTAGCAGCACAGGGGAGAAGGAGCAGTGTCTCCTCCCCCTGGGCTGCTGCTGCCGCTGCCGCCAATGTAAGGACAGGGGACAGGAGGAGGGGAGGAGCTATGGCCACTGCTCCACCAATGAAGCTTAATCTATCATTCATTCATATACAGGAGGCGGGAGCTGCAGAATCACATAGCCGGCTCCCGACCTCTATGAGCTGTAGCTGCGATCTGCGGTAGTTAACTCCTCAGGTGCCGCGGATCGCAGCTACAGCTCATAGAGGTCGGGAGCCAGCTATGTGATCCTGCAGCCAGCTCCCGCCTCCTGTATATGAATGAATTAGAGATTAAGCTTCATTGGTGGCGCAGTGCGCCCCCCCAAGCCCCCCAGTATTAGACATTGGTGGCGCAGTGCGCCCCCCCCCCCAACATTAAGCATTGGTGGCGCAGTGCGCCTCCCCCCCCAAGCCCCCCCAGTATTAAGCATTGGTGGCGCAGTGCGCCCCCCCTCCCCCCCAGTATTAGGCAGTGGTGGCGCATAGGGCCCCCCCCCCCCACCCCAGTCGCAGTGCGCCCCTCCACAGGATCCCCTCTCCCTTGCTCCTCCGATCGGAGCCCCAGCAGTGTAATGCTGGGGCTCCGATCGGTTACCATGGCAGCCAGGACGCTATTGAAGCCCTGGCTGCCATGATAAGCTCCATGCTGCTGTGTGCACACAGCAGCAGGGACAGTGTGAGCTCCTATTCACCCTGATAGATCTCTATCAGGGTGAATAGGACAAGGGTTCTAGTCCCTAAGGGGGCTAAAAGTTAGTTAAAAAAAAAAAATAAAACACCAAAATATTAAATATAAATGAAAAAGAAAGATTTACAAAAAAATAAAAATAGATACACATTAACAATAAACATTAATTTTCAGCAGATTTGTGGGAATTTTTATATTTTTTTCAAAAATGAAAATTCCCAGAATATCGGTATAAATTATCGGCTATCGGCCTGAAAGTTCACAAATTATCGGTATCGGTATCGGCCCTAAAAAATCAATATCGGTCGATCCCTACTGCTCACGCCAAACCATAGGCACTGCAAAAGCCATTCCTTTCCTTTTACCATTCAACCACTGCGTTAGACCAGAGTAACACACAGTGCAACAAACATGAGGGGCGCAGCTTTTATCTTGATCTCCAATTTTACAGTCAAAGCAAGACGCACTTGCTTTGTCAGATTCTTGCGCTGATCATAAGTTGTGTATTTGCCACTTATGTAGCAGAAATTGTCTGGATCGTTACCACATTTTGCGTTTATCCATCTTAAGTTTCAAAACCGATAGCACTATAACAGATCACTTCATCAAAATCTGTCCAGCTTGCCTTATATACTTACTGCTGACATCAGCCTGAGTGCGTCCGAACACAGGGCTACAGATGGCGACCAAAACGGTCGCCAATGCGATTTAGAATTTACAAATGGCGCCAAGACTTTTTAGTCTTGTCGCCATTTGCGACTACACCCGCTGCCGCAGCTCTGCAGTCGAGTACAGAAGTGGGGCACAGGAGCTGCTCCGCCGCCGATGTTCTTCTCAGCAGCGCAGTGGAGAAGCAGTCTCTCCCTCCCCCCTGTGCTTCTGCCGCCACCAATGAGAATAGAGATGGGAGGAGGAGGGGAGGGTCTGTGGCCACTGCGCCACCAATGAAGGTAACTGACTGTTAATACAAATACTGGAGGCGGGTGCCGGAATCAAATAGCCGGCACCCGACCTCTATGACAGGGAGCTGCGATCAGCGGCAGCTAACCCTTCAGGTGCGGTACCTGAGGGGTTAACTGCAACGGATCGCAGCTCCCTGTCATAAAGGTCGGGTGTCGGCTATTTGATTCCGGCACCCACCTCCTGTATTTGTATTAACAGTCAGTTACCTTCATTGGTGGCGCAGTGCGCCCCCAACACCCCGGTATAATAAACATATAAACATTGGTGGCGCAGTGCGCCCCCCCCCCCCCTTAACACCCCAGTATAATAAACATTGGTGGCGCAGTGCGTCCCCCCCCTACCCCAACACCCCAGTATAATAAACATTGGTGGCGCAGTGCCAATGAGGGTTAAAAAATTAATTAACTCACCTCCTCCAATTGATCGCGTAGCTGCCGGTCTCCTGTTCTTTCTTCAGGACCTGTCAAAGGGCCTGTGGTGACGTCACTGAGCTCCTCACATGGTCCATTACCATGGTGATGGATCATGTGATGAGCAGAGTGATGTCACCACAGGTCCTGAAGAAAGAACAGGAGACCGGCAGGTACGCGATCAATTGGAGGAGGTGAGTAAATTATTATTATTATTTTTTTTTTTTTTAACCCTCAATTGACCTTCTACTAAGCATTCTGTATTAAAGAATGTATTTTCCCTTATAACCATGTTATAAGGGAAAATAACACAGTGAATAGACTTTCATCCTAGCAACCATGCGTGAAAATTGCACCGCATCCGCATTTGCTTGCGATTTTTCAGGCAGCCCTATTAACTTCTATTGGGCCTGCGTTGCGTGAAAAACAGCGCTCATGTGCACAGCCCCATAGAAGTGAATGGGTCCGGATTCAGTGCGGGTGAAATGCGTTCACCTCACGCATTGCACCCACGCAGGAATCTCGCCCATGTGAAAGGGGTCTAAGGGTGAATAGGACAAGGGTTCCAGCCCCTAAGGGGGCTAATAGTAAGTAAAAAAATACAAACACTAAGGCTACTTTCACACTTGCGGCAGTGTGATCCGGCAAGCAGTTCCGTCGTCGGAACTGCCTGTCGGATCCGCCGATCTGGATGTGACTGAAAGCATTTGTGAGACGCATCCGGATGCGGATCCATCTCACAAATGCATTGCAAGAATAAGGCTACTTTCACACTTGCGGCAGTGTGATCCGGCGGGCAGTTCCGTCGTCGGAACTGGCCGCCGGATCCGCCGATCTGCTGCTGCCTGAAAGCATTTGTGAGACGGATCCGGATGCGGATCCGTCTCACAAATGCATTGCAAGGACGGATCCGTCTCTCCGCTTGTCATGCGGACCGACGGATCCGTCTTGTACATTTTTCGCATTTTTACCGATCTGCGCATGCGCATGCCGGAACGACGGATCCGGCATTCCGGTATTCTGAATGCCGGATCCGGCGCTAATACAGTCCTATGGGAAAAAATGCGATCGGTCAGCATGTCTTCAGTTTTTTTCGCCGGAGAAAAAACCGTAGCATGCTACGGTTTTCTCTTTTGCCTGATCAGTCAAAACGACTGAACTGAAGACATCCTGATGCAAACTGAACGGATTACTCTCCATTCAGAATGCATGGGGATATGCCTGATCAGTTCTTTTCCGGTATAGAGCCCCTGTGACGGAACTCTATGCCGGAAAAGAAAAACGCTAGTGTGAAAGTACCCTAAATCCCTCTCTCCGCTTGTCATGCGGACAGACAGATCCGTCTTGTATCTTTTTGCACATTTTTACCAGTCTGCGTATGCGCAGACCGGAAGGACGGATCTGGCACTAATACATTCCTATGGGGAAAAATGCCGGATCTGGCATTCAGGCAAGTCTTCAGTTTTTTTCGCCGGAGATAAAACCGTAGCATGCTGCAGTTTTCTCTTTTGCCTGATCAGTCAAAAACAGACTGAACTGAAGACATCCTGATGCAAACTGAACAGAATGCTCTCCATTCAGAATGCATGGGGATATGCCTGATCAGTTCTTTTCCCAGTATAGAGCCCCTGTGACGGAACTCTATGCCGGAAATAAAAAAAACGCTAGTGTGAAAGTACCCTAAAATATTAAAGGGGTTGTCCAGGTTCAGAGCTGAACCTGGACAGCCCTCCATTTTCACCCAGGCAGCCCCCCTGACATGAGCATCGGAGCAGTTCATGCTCCGATGCTCTCCTTTGCCCTGCGCTAAATCGCGCAGGGCAAAGGCATTTTTCTGAGTTCCGGTGACGTACCGGGGCTCTCTATGGGGCTGACAGGAACCCCGGTGACGTCACCGGCACTGATGGGCGGGATTTGGCTCTGCCCTAGCCAGTAAAACGGCTAGGGCAGAGCTAAAGCCCGCCCCTCAGAGCCGGTGACGTCACCGACCGAACACACTGCTGGGCGGAAGTTACCGCCCGGCAGTGTGTTATTGAAAACACAAGAGCCTGTGCCCTGCGCGATCTAGCGCAGGGCACTGGAGCGCATCGGAGCATGAGATGCTCCGATGCTAGGCTCAGGAGGGCTGCCTGGGTGAAAATAAGGGTATGTCCGGGTTCAGCTCTGAACCCGGACAACCCCTTTAAGTTTAAACCCCCCCCCCCTTTCCCAATTTTACATATAAAATATATAAACAATAAATAAACATATTACATAACGCTGCGTCCGAAAAGTCCAAACTATTTAATTATTAAAAAAACGGTGAGCGCCGTAACAGAAATAAATAAAAATAAAAAAACGTGATTAGCCATTTTTTTTGTCACCTTGTCACCCCAAAAAATAGGATAGGACTGTTCTATTATGGGCCGATTGTTTCATAAAATGCAAGCTGCTTTTTTTTTGGTGTTTTTATTTTATTTTATTTTTTTATTGCGTGTTATTGAGTATTGCAATACTTTTTATGGTGACAGAAGCAAAACAACCCTACGCCGATCTGATCAGTGTAGCGTTGTCACGATACCAAAATTTTGATTCTGTTTCGATTTGGCGACTAAAAATTTTAATTTGGCTCCTAAGTTTTTCAGTTCAGGAGCCAATGGCTGCTAGGTATTTTTTATTTTTTTTAGTCTGGAACAGGTCTGGACATGTCCATTGGAATATTTCCAATATCATGCATTCATATTGTAACTGAATAGGCTTTGCATGTATAAATTAAAATCTAGACGTGTCAGGCAAATCTGAGTTCATATTTGGAATCAGTGCGCTCATTTTAGCTTAAATCACATGGTTTTTCTCTCAGTAGCAAAATCATTGTTGCGTGGTGAAATAGCCAAGCACGCTTGCTTGGCTGTTTTTCCCTTTACCCATGACGGCACTGTAGAGAGATGGATCCGCCCCCAGAGCAAACGTCCTCCATCAGTTTGGTTTCCTATCCTCCGGACAGAGGAGCCTTGAGCATGAAGCCTCCAAGGCTGAAAAACAAGGAACGCCTTATGAACTTAGGTTATACAGCGAATATTTGTGTTGAGTGGTTGGTATGAATCTGTTTGGTGCCTTTAGGATGATTCATAGGTTTGAATATTTGTCGGGCGTCAGGGCCTGGTTGACTGCCTGCCTCATGGCGTCAGGGCCTGGTTGACTGCCTGCCTCATGGCGTCAGGGCCTGGTTGACTGCCTGCCTCATGGCGTCAGGGCCTGGTTGACTGCCTGCCTCATGGCGTCAGGGCCTGGTTGACTGCCTGCCTCATGGCGTCAGGGCCTGGTTGACTGCCTGCCTCATGGCGTCAGGGCCTGGTTGACTGCCTGCCTCATGGCGTCAGGGCCTGGTTGACTGCCTGCCTCATGGCGTCAGGGCCTGGTTGACTGCCTGCCTCATGGCGTCAGGGCCTGGTTGACTGCCTGCCTCATGGCGTCAGGCTAAATGCCTTTGCGTCTGCGCCTGGTCGGCTGGTTACCCCTTTAGGGTCCATGCCTAAAAAATGATGGCAGCCTGGGCCTTTCTGGTTCACTGCCTTGAGCCTGTGGTAATAAAAAAAAAAAAAAGTCTTTGTGGCAGGGTGACTATTTTCATGGCCTCATGTTCCTATGGAGGTGATTGCTTCTATGTTATGCTTGCCTGGGATGACTGCTCCAGCTTTGCATTTTAGCTGGCTGCTTCTGCTGCTGGGCTTATCTAGTGCAGCTGTGTTTGTTCAACTACTTACTTTGCATGGGCTCTGTCTGCATGGTTGGCGGCTTCTGCGGCTCTGTCTGCATGGTTGGCGGCTTTGCTCGCCAAGTCTGTGTGGCTGGCGGCTCGTGACGCCGTATCTTGATAACTATGGTTCTTACAACAGTATCTGGATGATGGTACCTGAGATGAAACCATGTCTCGGTGGCAGTCTACCTTGATGGCTATGCCTGATTTGACAGTTTGTAGTTTAATGATCTACAATAAGCATAGTATCCCAACAAAGCCCTATAATGTTCCTAGTGGAGAATGAGAAGATGGGCTGGACAAGGTGGTTTAGAGCCCTATAAGTCTCCTAATTAGGAGTGAAGATATGGGCTGGACCATGTTGTTTGGACGGCCTACAGGACATATGGTGTACCAACAAAGCCCTATATGGCTCCTGGTTGGGAGTAAGAAGATGGGCTGGTCCATTTAGTTGGATGGCCTACAGGAGGTATGGCTCACCAGCAAAACCCTATAAATACTTGCTGCCAATCTAGAACTTCCCAGGGAGTCCCTGGGAGTTTCGGCGGTTGTCTGCTGGGGTCCTTTGTGCGGTAGTTTCTGGCGGTGGGGACCCTAGGAGGTCTGAAGGGGTCCAGGGGGCTCTTTTTGGACCTCTTTTTAGCCGATCCATGAACTCCTCCAGATAAGGGATTGATGCCACGGTAGGGTTCCATCATGGATGCCAGATTGCGAGAAAATTTGAAGATTTTGGCATCTGAAGTTTTTCTGGTCCTCCAGTGGATCTTGGCTCACTGGGTGGGGAGAATGTCGTGTGAGTTCCCCGCTACGCACTCCCTGAAGATTCAACAGTGCAGGTGGCGTGCATTGGAAGGGCCTCTCCTGGGGAACTTTTGGTGAGGCATATAATCTGCACCAAAGGAATCTGTGTTCAGCAATCATCTTCAGTTTGATCATTCTGCATCAAGATAAGTACTTCTCTAAGATGTTTTGTTAAGGGTCCATTCACACATCCATGTGTTTGTGGTTTTTTTTTTTGGTTTTTTTTTGTTTTGTTTTTTGCGGATCCACGGCCCGAAAGTTCGGGGCCGAAGACCAGAAGTTCGGGGCCGCCCTCTGGAAATGCGGATGCGGAGAGCACATAGTGTGCTTTCCGCAGCCTGTTCTGCCCTATTGAGAATAAATGGGTTCACACCCATTCCTGATATTGCGGAACGGATGCGGACCCATTTGCAGACGTGTGAATGGACCCTAAATCTGTTAAGATTTATGTTAACACTTGATGAGAAACCCATATAAGATTTATTTTATAAGATATCCTGGGTCTAAGGTGTAATGTGGAAATTCCTAGGTTAGGATGTATATTGTTCACACATTTTTAGTTTGGACCTCTTGTTAGCTTTTGGGGTCTTCATAGCTTAAGATTACTTTTAAAGCACGTCCCTCCCGAGGGGATAAAAAAATCTCTGGTATTCGATCTCTTTATGGTGCTGTCATGAATGAAGGGAAAAGTGTTAATTACACTTACTGGTAATATGATTTTCCAGAACCCATGACAACACCCCTCTAATTCCCTCCCTGGTGATTATGGTTGATGAGAATTGTTTCTGTCTTTCAAGTAAAAAGAAAAAGGAAGAATGAGGTTATAGGAATTCTATTTATACGGTTCCTACTTATCTACTCTGAAATCAACACTGAGGGATGAAGTGGGTGTTCTCATTTTGATTGCTCTGGGGCTTCCTGTCCAGTTTCTCTATGGTGCTGTCATGGGTTCTGGAAAATCCAATTACCGGAAAGTGTAATTGTCATTTTTGGAACTTCAATAGAAATTAATGGAGAGCACCCAAATGTATGTGGTGTGCTATCATTCACTTTCGGGGGCTCGTTTTAGAGATAGTTGCGGATCCCAGAGGGTGAGACCCACGCCTATCTGACTTTGATGGCATACCCTAGCAATATACCACCAGTCTCTCAGATGAGACAACCCCTTTAGGGTATGTTTACATGGCGACACTGGTTGCATGACTTGTGTCACAACCAGCAGAGCAGCAGTGATCCCATAGAAATGAATGGGATCGCTGCGCAATTCTCACAAAAGCCACGTCGTACGACCAGTTTCTCTGTGTAGCTGTATCCTTAAAGGGGTTATCCCACTTTGCGTTTTTATACTTGCCTGCTGCCACCGCGCGTTCACTTCCTGGATTCTGGCTGGGGACGGACTTCATCTTGATTGAAGTCTTCTCCCGGCCGCCCCGCGCACTGGACTAAACGTGCACGCCGCCGCGCATGCGCCATGGTGACTTATTTCTGGCCAGTATAGTACAGAGCCGGCGTGCGCGTTCCCAGCTCTGTACTATTCTGGCCGGGAAGAACTCTCCGTCGCGCATGCGTGGCAGCGTGCGCATTCAGGACAGCGAGCGGCCCGGCCGGGAGAAAAGGAGTCTTCTGGGCAAGAGCGACCATCGGGATTTTGGAGAAGAGCGGTGGTCGTAACCAGGGGAGACCGAGTCACAACAATAAGTGGGGATGAATTTTATCCTAATCGGTGGGAATTTGTTAATAAAGTATATTTACAAAAATGATCACTGTCAAATCATTAACAGATTTAACAGTGATCATTATGATGGAATAACCCCTTTAAGGGATTGTCTCATCTTGGACATTGAGAGCATATCCTAGCAATATGTCCCCCAATGTCTGATATCTTTAAAACGGACCCCGCAAAGTAACTGAGGACGCACTGTGCAAGCGCGGCCATCCTCCATTCATTTTTATGGGAGTGCTGAAAATAGCCGAGCGCTGGCTCAGATATTTCAATAAGCCTCACAGAAATGAATGGAATGGTGGCCGCGCTTGCGCAGTGCACTTCCCATTCATTTCAGTGGGACTTCTGAAAATAGCCGAGCGCACTGCTCTGCTATTTTTGACACTCCCATAGAAATTAATGGATAGCTCAGTTCTAAAGATAGAGGTGGGACCTGCACCTGTCAGACATTCGGGGCATATTCTAGCAATATGCCCCAATGTCCAAGATGACACAACCCCTTTAAGCCGCTTCTATGCTGTCAGTATTTGGTCAGTGTTTTTCATCAGTATTTGTACGCTCAGACGAGTTGAGGAACCAGAAGAGAAGTGGAATGGGAATATTCACGTTGCACTTTTTGGTCATCAACCCAACAGTCCCACATTACAGTCTGTGGGGAGCCGTTGGTGTCTGTCATGTGACTGATCCGGGACTTCCGTTGTTCTGCGTGTGAACCCAGCTTATCTGCATAATCCAGAAAATCTTAGAATAACATCTGGACTCTATTTTGGAGATGATCGGATGTGGAATTGTTTTTCATGGGAAAGTCGTTCTTGGTGTGGTCTAGACTGATGTGCGCCCTCTTTCGTTGCGCTGTCTTTTTGAATGCAGAACTCGTGATTGCTTTGATTTGGACTGACTACAGATTCGTGCAGGGTCAGCTGAGTTGCAGCTCTGTGGTTTGGGGTCCCATTCCCCTTGAATTCAATGGAGAAAACTGTAAAAAAAAAATAAAATCATATGTGAAAAATGCAAAAAATATAAATAGTCCCACCTGAATAACTTATAACTGATCCACAGGATCGGTGATGGGTCTGATGCATGGGGTCTGTCCGCTGAGACTCCCGCGATCTCAAGTCCCTCGAGGGAACGGAGCGACAGTGACTTCGAAGATTGCCAAGCGCTGTACTTGGCAGTCCCATAGAGCTGTATGTATGACTGCCGCTCCGTTCAGTCAGGGATCTTGTTCTTGTAATCGGTAGGGTCTTGGACCCCCACAGTTCAGATACTTATAACTGAGCCTAGGGATAGGTGATAAGTTGCTAAAGTGGGACAACCCCTTTAAAGTGGTTCTCCCACAAATAAAGCGGTTATCTGGGAATTAACATTAAGTTATCCTCAGGATTGGTGAGTTCTGCCACCCGGGACCATCAGCTGTTAGATAAGGCCGACCCTCTCTTAGCACTGCAGCCTTTTCCTAGGCATGTGACGTCTGCGTACATTGCTCACATGGTTTAGTTGCAGCTCGGCCCTATTCAAGTCAATGGAACTGCAGGAAAATCTGCTTCAAAAACTGTTTGAACATGACCTTAAAGTCTCATCCACTTTTCTAGTCCTGTACGATACTGTTTGGCCCCAGAAATGCTGACAGATCCGCAGTTTATCCACCATGTATGGATATTCCCTTAGCTTTTTTCGGTCTCCAGCAGGACCTAGAGGTATTTCATAGACTACATTTCTACCTCAAGAGTAATATATTTTGCCTTGCTGGGTGACAACTGGTTCCTCCTAGACCCTCCTCAACTACATTATAAAAATCATACCCACATAGAGAGCCCTAATAACCCATCCTGCCCCACTGACAACAGCAGAGCGCCCCATGAGTAGTCACCCATTGGTGATGGGCTCTGCAGCCGGCACAGTATCTGCTAACCTGCTTTACCAAGGTTGCACTGTGAGGAAAAAAATGTCCTGTATGTGCAACAGTACAAAGGAGGGGTCTAGACGGTTAGATCTGCAGGCAGATAACCACGAAGGATGGGACCCATAGGTTCATAGGCAGAAAGATTGTGACGCTTGTGAGCACACATCTGACAAAGTTCTACTACACAGATCTGAGCCCACAGGCTGTCAGAAATGTTGTTTTCTGTTCAGTCCTTGTTAACGGAGGCAGGAAAATCATGAATGGGCATGCAGTAAGATATGTGAAAACCGCGGTGAGCTGGGGAGCTCGCGTATAGACTGCTTCTATGTAGTAGAACTGGTTTACACCTACTTATTAGCCAAACTTGCACGTTGAGTGATACAGTCATCTGGGTACTTACTCTTCCGGCTGGCCGGAGCTGTACAAATGTGCCTAGAGGTATCCTTGGGGGGGAGGGGGGGGGGGGGTCTTCTGCTGAACGGAACATTTACATGGATGTGGATGCTCAGGTGTTTGCACATTTCCATTTTGTGGACTTGCTCAGTCCTTTTAGTATATCTGTAGATTTCAATGCCACATAGAGGACTTATTGCACGGGGACTGTAACACACACACACACACACACACACACACACACACACACACACACACACACACACACACACACACACACACACACACACACACACACACACACACACACACACACACACACACACACACACACACACACCATCAGATGATAGTGAGTTTGGTCTAGGAATTGTGGACATCACAAGGAGTGTGTTTCCCAGCCCAACACGCTTGTCTGAAGCCAGGGATGCTCAACCTGCGGCCCTCCAGCTGTTATAAAACTACAACTCCCACCATGCCCTTCTGTAGGCTGTCGGGGAATGATGGGAGTTGTAGTTTTGCAACAGCTGGAGGGACGCGGGTTGAGCATGCCTGGTCTAAGCAGTCGTAACTGTCTTTAGGCTACCTGCACACGCGCCGTGTGGTTTCTCATGCGGCAAAACCGCAACGTAATACAGTGCCAGCAATGGGATGTATTTTTTTTTCTTTCTTTCGTCAGTTGTTTGTATGATCTCCACCCTAAGTGTTACTAACTCCTGACTTTTGAGATTTGGGTTCATATACAATAATTTCCACACGGAGTTAGTGTAAAAAAAAAAAAAAGACCGCGTTGAGCCCTGTTCCCATCTCCATTACTCAGAATTTTCAGGAGTAAGTTATAGGCCATGATCTCCACGTCATGTCCCCCCCCCCCCCCCCCCCCATTCTGTTTAGTAATACACTTTATATAAGTCATTGTACGGGAATTGTTCTGGAACGTGTGATGGCAGATCTACCAGATTAGCTAAGACGCCTCATAAAATGAGAAGAGCTTTTTATTCCTGGAAATCTACTTGGAAGCTGTCCTGTATCGGGCCATGATAAATATCCAAAGTTCAGTCCATCGTGTCAGGTTTGGGCAGGAACGTACATGTGTGAGGAGACAGGTGTCATTTCTCTGTAAAGGTTCAGCTCGCGTTTGATCCTGATCATAAAATCTCTTATGTCAAGGAAAGGTTCCTGTTTGCTCATGGTTCTGCAGCTTGGATTTGGTGCCTTTTCTTCCTTTTACATTTCGGTGAGTTATTGAGCCTACGTGACTTAGTACGGTATGACCTGTTTCCCATTTTTCTAAATGTTTATCCGATGTTTAGTGCCCTGTATAACAATCTGAGGCAGTGCGGCACTAGACCCGGGCTCTGCGCACCATGTCCCCAACTCTTTCATTGACATTTGCATTGTCCGGATGCTTCTTATCTTGGCACCATTGCATTGCTTGCAAGCTCCAGCTCCTCTTACTGACTTCAGTAGTCTACTACACAATCCAGCGCATGTGCAGTAGACTGTTGGAGGGCAGTAAGGGGGAGCATTCTGCGCCAGAACCTGCAGTTGCAGGATTTCCTGTGTAACGGAGGTGTGGTGAGCGGTCAATCAGGAGACTGGAGGACTGGGCATGAATACGTCGGACTCTTCTCAGCTAACTTTTCTCTCTAAGGCTGGGTTCAGACCTGAGCGTTTTGCAGCGCGTTCTCACGCGCTGTAAAACAGCTCAACAAGGAGAAAACAATGCTTCCCTATCGGCATGGTTCTCACCTGGGTGTTTTACAGCGTGTACGATCGCGCTGTAAAGCGCCCGACGCCCCAAGAAGTTCAGGAGCTTCTTTGGGGCGTTTTGTCGCGCGTTCCCGTACATAGACTTCCGGGAACGCGTGACAATGGGCGTTCGCATACTACCGGAGCCGCGTATGTGAGACACCGGAGAATCGCGCATACACAGCGCTCAGGTCTGACCCCAGCCAAAGACCGGCTTTGGAGATTGTGTAGGAACATGCGCTGCTTTTGAAAAGAATGGGAAGTACTTTTCATACACTGCTAGCCAGTATAGGATCGACCATCAGTGTATGATCAGTGAGGGTCCTACCTCCAACCAGTCAGCAAAAGAAGGGACCTCATCAGTCACCAAGGCCTCTTCATTGTGTACCCAGCGAGGACCAATGTCCCTTCATTCTTGTTAGGCCTCACGCACACAACGGTAGCCTTTTTGCGGGCTGCAGATCAGGAATCCGCTAAACGCCGATACCGGCCTCATGCATCCCGGATTTCTCCTTTTTGCAGGTCTCGCGGTATGTAACAATTGCCTGTTCTTGTCTTCAAAACGGACACATGCGGATCCGATGTGGACCGAAAATATGGTCGTGTGCATGAGGCCTTATTAGCATGGATCTGGGGGTTGTTTCCCCAACTGATCAAACCTTGATGGCCTCTCCTGACTGGCTAAGCTCACTTATCCAAATGTTTATGCTTAGGAGTAGCTCAGGCAAGGGTGATTTGCTACAAGTCTGCAGTGTAGATTCTGCACCCAAATCTGTGACGTTTTACAGTACTGTTAACGTGGACGGGATTTTGAAACCCCATCGATACATAGTGGACAGCCTCTAAATCCACAGTGTGCTCATTCTTTGGCGGAAATGCTGCAAAAACTCCCCCTGCGGACTTCAGTATATGGACTCACCGCTTATTCGTTGCAGATCTGACATGTAATGTGAACAGCCTAACCTATACGCCAATCTTGCACTTCTTTTGTTGCCTGTTTTTTTTTTTTAGGACACAGCAGTGGAGATGTAGCAAATCTTCTCTAAGGCTTGCTGTCCCTTAGGGTCCAGTCAGGCGACTGTATTTCTGGGTCCGCATCCATTCCAATGGGTGCAAACCCATTAATTTCAACGGGGCCACAAAAGATGCGGACATCACACCATGTGCTGTCCACATCCGTTCCGCGGCCACGCAAAATAACAAGAATAGACATTTCTATATAGGGCTGGCTGTGTGTGTTAAGCAAAATGCACACGAACGGCATCTGTTTTGCTGATCCACAATTTGCTGACTTCAAAACACTAACGGTCGTCTGAATGGACCCTTATGCAGAATCGCCATTACTACAGGACACTTTCACTGGTATAGCCAGAAATGTAGTCAATTTGGTCCTCGTAGGAGGAAGAGTCAGGAGAATTGTCCACGAGAGGCACCCTGTCTCAGTTGCTCCCTATAGGGTAGCGTTGTGGGACAGTACAGAGCCCTTTTAATGTCTTATACCGGAACGTTTGGGATTGAATGAGGCTGAATGTTGGCATAAAATGGAAAGTATCGATGGACCAGTGCTGATTGTAATGAATGAACTATTGTCTCCCATTCTCCAGTACTGTACTCGAGATCAAGCTTTGCGCTTTGCAGTCTCTTTCAGCTGAGATTTTAAATGGGATGAATATTCATAGGACCTTTCAAGAGCCACTTTGTTCCCAGTGGACCCTCCGCAGAATGAAGGGAAGTGACTATGTGCCTGTTTTCCATAAAGCCATCCAGTTGTTAGCTGCGCCCACAGTTTCTCCAGCGCGGACTGCCGGTCCTGAGCCCTGGTCTCCAAGGGGTAATTAAATGTAACCGTGCTAGAGGAAAGACTGAGAATAAGGGGGGAACTTGTGTGTCCTGCCATTGTTTCCTGGAGTCCTAACAATGACCCTAATGTTTGCTGCACGCTCAGCTGCAGAGAAAAAGTAATTGATCATCGGTCCCTATACTGTACACAGACTAAGGGCCCCATGCACACAAACGTATGCCTTCCGAGAGATGCGGTCTGTGAGCGGGCCATATGTCCTGGGGCAGCATCGATTGTGTGCACCGGAGCGTGCAGCTTCAAACTTTAGGGCTCATGCACATGACCGTGTGTAGTTTTGCGGTCCGCAGAACACGGATCCGCAAAAAATATGAATGATGTCCGTGTGCACGCCGCCTTTTGCGGAACGGAAGGGCCGGCCCCAAATAGAACAGTCCTATCCTTGTCCATAATGCAGACAATAATGAGGACATGTTCTACTACTTTGTGGAATGGACATACGGAAACTGAATGGACAGAGTAACATCCCTTTTTTTATTTTTTTACGGACTTATTTAAATGAATGGTTCGGCTTACGGTCCACAAAAAAAACGTAACTGACACTGACAGAAAATACGTCCATGTGCATGAGCCCTTACTATGAGGCTGTGCGTGTCGGGCCACCCGCGGGACTTCTCTCATTCATATGATCATATGAGTTCCCCAGGGCGGCCTGACGAACCACATCATAGTAGCCTATGATGCTGTACGCTAATGTGCACACAATCGTTGCTGCTCCGGGACATATGGTTCGTGTGCATGGGCCCTAATGGTGGAGCTGCACCGCGCATGCATGACTGCCACTTCAGGGGCCCCAACACTTAATTCTTCTAATTGGTTAAGCAGTCTGACCTCCACCGATCAGGTACTTATCCCCTATGCTTCATGTAAGGATAAGTTTTAGTAAATTCTTGTATTTGCCATAAATGATCAATTCTGGAGCATTTTTTTTCTTACAACATTAGGTTGTGCAGTTCCTCCTAGAAATGTATAAATACATTTTTGGGTGTAAACTATCCCTTTGTCAAAGAGGTATGTCCTGCACCGATTGGCTAGTGTCAGATTGTAGGGACACACCACTTAGGGTACTTTCACAATTGCGTTGTCTGATTCCGGCAGACAGTTCCGTTGCCTGAACTGCCTGCCTGATCAGGCAAACTGTATGCAAACGCATGTCATTATTTCTGACTGATCAGGCATTTTTCAGACTGATCAGTCTGAAAAATGCATTGCAATACCGGATCCGTTTTTCTGGTGACATCAGGCAAAACGGATCCGGTATTTATTTTTTTCTCATTTTTAAAGGTCTGCGCATTTCGGATCCGGCATTCCGGTATTTTGAATGCCGGATCCGGCACTAATACATTCCTATGGAAAAAAAATGCCGGCATTCAGGCAAGTCTTCATTTTTTTTTTTCGCCGGAGATAAAACCGTAGCATGCTTTTCTCTCTTGCCTGATCAGTCAAAATGACTGAACTGAAGACATCCTGAACGGATTACTCTCCATTCAGAATGCATGGGGATATACCTGATCAGTTATTTTCCGGTACAGAGCCCCTGTGACGGAACTCTATGCCGTCACAGGCGTTTTTCTTTTCCGGCACTGAGTTCCGTCCTAGGGGCGCTATACCGGAAAAGAACTGATCAGGCATATCCCAATGCATTCTGAACTGAGAGTAATCCGTTCAGGATGTCTTCAGTTCAGTCCTTTTGACTGATCAGGCAAAAGATGAAAACCATAGCATGCTACGGTTTTATCTTCAGCGAAAAAAAAACGAAGACTTGCCTGAATGCCGGATCCGGCATTTTTTCCCTATAGGAATGTATTAGTGCCGGATCCGGCATTCAAAATAATGGAATGCCGGATCCGTTAAAAATTTGAAAAAAGATACAAGACTGATCCGTCTGTCCTCATGCCAAGCGGAGAGACGGATCCGTTCTTGCAATGCATTTGCAACGGAATTGCCCGCCGGATCACACTGCCGCAAGTGTGAAAGTAGCCTTACTGGTAACACGCAATTTTCAATGTATTCATACATTTATAGTAGGAGTAACAGGGAAATTACACAATGCAAAGTTTAAACATGATTGAGCATTATTAGGATAATATATCAGGAGAGTCGGCAGATCCCGTTAATAGAGGTGGTCCTGTCTGTATGGCATATTGACAAGCCTAATAGGTGCAGATCAGGCTCTGCGACCTGCTGCGATCTTAAGGACAGGGCTCTGTTGCGAGCAGCTGGAAATGGAGTGAAGACGCGCTCTGCTGTTTTCAGATTTCCCCCAGCAGTAACTGGGGAGAGCCACACAGCCTTCTCTTCCTTCCCAGTGGCAAGTGATGGGGCCCCGTTCTTGAGATAGGAGTGGGTTCCAGAGCTGAAAACCGTACCTGTTGGACAATTAGCCTTTCGGAACTTGTCTATTCAGTGAAAAATAGAGGATGTTGTATGAAAATTGAATGCGATTTTGTTCAGTGTTTGTTTTTCTGTTCTGTGTTTCATCCATTTGTCCCTGAAGAATAACACAAGAGTAAGGCTACATGCACACGACCGTATTTTGTTTCAGTGTCCGATCCGTTTTTTCAATGGGTCCGCAAAAAACAAGGACAGCACACAGTGTGCTGTCCGCATCAGTATGTCCGTTCCGTTGCTCCGCTAAAAAAATAGTGCATGTCCTATTTTTTTCTAGTTTGCGGACAAGGATAGGCATTATTACAATGGATCCGCAAAAAAAAACAGATCCGCAAAAAAAAACGGATGCCATACGGAATGTCATCCGTTTTTTTTGCGGAACCGCAATTTGCGGACCGCAAAACACACACGGTCGTGTGCATGTAGCCTAACGCACAGCATCTCCATGAAACCATCCATGAAAAACAGACTGCACACAGATGCTGTCCATGTGCTCATATTTTATTTTTTATTTTATTTTTTTCACTGACCCATTGAGTTGAATGGTCCCATCCTGTCTGGAAGATGGGGCATGCTACGATTTTTTTCGCACATGCAATGTCTAGATGCAGTCCATTTTGACAACTCACGGCATCCGAACTGAACGCTGTCCCATTAATTTTTGCAGGTATGTGCTCATAAGCATCCTGACCATCAGTGCGTTCAGCGTGCTCTATCTTCACCCATTTATCAGGCAGGACTGTTACATTTAATGTCAATGGGTCAGTGAAAGAAGCACATGGATGGCATCTGTGTGCAGTCCATTTTTCACTGAGGCAGTCCATATTTACATGCACGCGAAAGTGTGCCACCCATGCCGTCCTCAATACAGGACCTATTGTAGTCCTCAATGCACGGGCACCATCTGTGTAGCCTGCGCTGATGGACGCAGACCCATTCAACTTGGGTCCGCAATCTGTCTGACCCCGACACGTTCAGTATTGCTCGACTAGAAGAGGCTGTGGATATGCCATAAATGTCCAGATGGGACAGTTCCTTTAAGGAGGTGCTTGTTACTGTTTATATGTAGTGGCCTATCCTTAGGATAGATAATCAATTTCTTATTGGTGAATCCCCCCCCTCCCCCCCCCCCCCCCAACAATCAGCTGTTTGAATAGATCACTGCGCACAGCTTATCAAGCACAGCACCATACATGGTATAGTGGCGGTGCTTGGTATTGCAGCTCAAGCCTGTTCACTTGTATGGGAGTTAGCTTGGTCTAGGCCATGTGGTGTAAAGTGATGTAAAAAAAAATCCTGGAAACCCTCTTTAATAAATTCTGAACCAGGCCTTTCAAACTGGGCAGTAAGGCCACGTTCACACAGGGTGGACGTGCAGTGCGTATTCCTGACAGAATGTCCTCAGCAGTGTACAGTACAATAGATGTGGATGGGTATATATAAGCTCCAGTAATTGTGCCGCCAAGTACAGACTCTGTCCTGCTGTCTTCCCATACATCATAACCACCATTTTAATCCTAAACTGTTCTTCCTTTCTCCCTTCGGAGGGGCTGATGACCATCTTCCCATGCCATGCAGGCTGTGGGTCTCTGGGACTTGGCTGGCTGCACTGGTCTCCGTAATGTGTGATCGGGCAGCACGTTGGTGCATCAAAAAACAATTACATTTGGACACTTTTAAAATTCCCCTTTAAGCTTTCTGCCATGTTGGCCATGTAGGTGTATAATCGGCTTTCTACTTATCTTGATCTTACATGATTGGTATTTCTGCAGAATTCATGGCATTGCGTAATTCCTTTTATACACAGGACGGGAGGCATGCCTATAAAGGGTTAATTCGGGGGGTTGCCTAGCATATCTAAGGTTGTATACTTAGGAGCAGGTTACTGGTTTCTTGTTGTACTGTGCACGAATTGTGCTGCTGTGAAGTGTGTAATGTGATACATACCGCTATATGGTTTTCTGTGCAATTGCTTCAGACGGATGCTGGGGTGTGTATTGTAATCATGCAGAGGGGATGACGGGGTTTGCTTCCTGCTTGTGCCAGATCAAAGCCTTGCCCGCAGGAGAGAGGCTGAGGTGAGGCCCTTTCTTGTTCAGGTTAGGAGTCTTACATGGCAGCTCCCACTCCCTGTAAACCCTTAGGCTGAGTTCACACGGGCGAGATTTCCGCGCGGGTGCAATGCAGTAGGTGAACGCATTGCACCTGCACTGAATCCTGACCCATTCATTTCAATGGGGCTGTGTACATGAGCGTTTTTTTTCATGCATCAGTTCTGCAATGCTTTAAAATCGCAGCATGCTCTATATTCTGCGTTTTTCACGCAGCCCTGGCTCCATAGAAGTCAATGGGGCTGCGTTAATAACGCATTGCATCTGCAAGCAAGTGCGGGTGCGATGCGTTTTTCACTGATGGTTGCTAGGAGATGTTGTTTGTAAACCTTCAGTTTTTTATCACGCGCGTGAAAAACGCATCAAAACGCATTGCACCCGCGCGGAAAAAACTGAACAACTAAACGCAATTGCAGCCAAAACTGACTGAACTTGCATGCAAAATGGTGCGAGTTTAACTGAACGCACCCTGAACGCATCCGGACCAAATCTGTCACGCTCGTGTGAACTCAGCCTTAGGGTCCATCCACACATTCAGGTTTTCTGATGCAGAATAAAAATAAAAAAAAGACATCTTATAATGTCGTTTTTTTTTTTTTTTTTTTTTTTTTTTTATATTTTCTATATCATCATCATCATCCACTCCTGATTTTGGCTTCCAAAACTGCACCAGGAAACCTGACCAGGACCTGTATCTACTGAATTCTACTGACATAACGCGGTCAGTATAGGGTCCATTCACACGTCCACAGTTCTGTTCCTCATTTTGCGGAACCATTCATTTCTATGGGGCCGCACGATGTGCTGCCCGGATCCACGGGAAATGTGGATCCGCACTTCCAGGTCCGCATTTCCGTTCCCGAAAAAAATAGAACATGTCCTATTCTTGTCCACAATTGCGGGCAAGATTAGGCATATTCTATTATAGTGCGGTCCGCAAAATGCGGAACCCACATTGCCGGTGTCCGTGTTTTGTGGATCCGCAAAACACATACGGATGTGTGAATGGACCCTAATTCTGTAGCAGTAAGGTCGGGCAGGGACACGCAGCATTATATAAATCATTACAATGCCGTGCGATCCTGCGAAACGAGCAGTGTCCATAACAGGAAATCGCTCCCACGCAGTGTGTGATTTCTGCACAGGACACGCTCGTCTGACAGGTCTGAGGCTACCTGCACACTGGTGCGGGTAAACATGCAGAAGATTGCCACGATTTTCTGTGCGGTTCCACACCAAATTCACATCAAAAGCTGCACGTGCATTGAATGCATCTGGCGCATGCGCAGGTACAGGGGATCCTGCTGCCTTCTCCCGGTATGTCCACTTGCGGTTCCAGTAGTTCTGTTAACCAAGAAAGTAATCGTGCTATTGCTGCCATTTTGTAGCCAATGAACGCAGAAGATGCCGGGAACCTTCAGAGCTGAGGGACAGCACAGAGTTGTGTATGGGGCATACATGACTGTATATGGCACTTTGAGAAATGCCATTGTAAATTGGCCAACCCCTTTAAAAATTAAAAATAAAAAAATGTTGTGGCTAGTGATTGGGGTTAGTTAGGCTACTTTCACACTGGCGTTTCTGGGTCCGCTTGTGAGATCTGTTTCAGGGCTCTCATAAGCGGCCCAAAACAGATCATTTTATTCCCAATTCATTCTGAATGGATAAGGATCCGCTGAGAATGCATGAGTTTGCCTCCGTTCAGCCTCCATTCCGCTCTGAAGGTGGACACCAAAACGCTGTGTGTCTGCCTGACGATGCAGAGTCAAACTGATCCGTCCTGACTTACTATGTAAGTCAATGGGGACGGATCCGTTTTCACTGACACAATATGGTGCAATTGAAAACGGATCCGTCCCCCATTGACTTTCAATGTAAGTCAGGACTGATCCGTTTTGACTTTTTTAAAGAATAATGCAAATGGTTGGGTTCCTTGTTAACATGTCACCTCTCCCTCTCTCTCTCCTTCCCTATGACGCTACTCAGTATTTGCACGGTGTGTTGGCCTAGTCGGACATCAATTACAAGGGAAGCGGTGATGGTCCAAGAAGAGATTAGGGGAGATTTATCAAAATTGGGTTAATTTCCTATAGCGACCAATCAGTGACCCTTTTTATTTTCAAATAGGAGTTGTGAAAAATGAAAGGTGGAATCTGGTTGCTATGGGCAACTAAGCCAGTTTTTCCTTTATGCTGGTTTTGATAAATCTGTAGCACAGGAAGTGGGGGCGCTAAGACTTGGAAAATGGGTGATTGTTCTCTTCCCATAGCGCTGAATGTATATTCATAGTGGTGTCCAGCAGGTGTTGAGGGCTGGGGCTCAGGAAGTTGGGATATTAACCCCATCTGGTCCAAGTAGTACTTTGTGCTTTCAGCAAAAAAATAAAATAAAATGGGTTGTGTGATACAAATTATCTCAAATTTTGCTGTTTACATGGTTTCAATTGGACGATCGTTCTTCATTGGCACTTTTCCATCTGCTTTTAAATTTCCTACAGTCGACTTGTAATTATTATAACTGTCTGAAAAATTTGATTTGTAGGGGCCTCACTGCTGGGACCCCAACTTTTCTTGAGGGAGAATGGATCCCAGTCATCAAGTTCTGTACATAAAAATAAATAAAGGGGGGGGGGGGGTATATTGGAGATCTATCAAACTGGTGTAAAGAAAAACTTGCTTAGTTAGCAACAGGGTGGATAAAAATCTATGATTTTTATTTAAATAAGATTTTTTTTTTTTATATAAAATGCTTTTTGAGGAAAATATATTACCAGCCAAAGGTTATTCCATCATTAAATAAAGATTATTTTTTTAATTATGTAGAATAAGCCTGTATATGTTAAATTTTTTGGGTAAATAAATTCCATTAATCCATTCACAATGGGAGGGAAGAAATGCAAATGAGCTCTTAACAAGCTTTGCCTCTAATGCCACCAGATGTAAGGCAGCTGTCCTATAAGTCAATGTTCAGCTCTTAAAATAAGCCTTGAGACATGACTTGGATATTAAATAAGCCAGCACCTCATCTGCAGACAACCGTTTCAGGCCTCCTACCCAGTTAAGCCAGTACTCTCTGCTCTGCACTGATGAGGGGCAATCACTCCGAAACAGCTGTCTGCAGATGAGGTGCTGGCTTATTTAATATCCAAGTCATGTCTCAAGGCTTATTTTAAGAGCTGAACATTGACTTCTAGGATAGCTGCCTTACATCTGGTGGCATCAGAGGCAAAGCTTGTTAAGAGCTCATTTGCAGTTCTTCCCTCCCAGAATTCCAGAGGAGCATGTATGGCCTAAAAGTCTTCTCACACTGATTAAGGTGCTCTCTCCCTAAGGAGAGTTAGTTTCCCCCTTTGTCCATGCACAATGTCATGCTCTTCCAGAGGTTTTTGTAAGATTATTGGGCAGTTTCTCTGCCTACAAGATATTATCACAGATGCTTGGTTTACTTTTGCAGTTCTCAAAACTGAATTTGACTCAGCAGAGATCACATGCCTCTTCTTCACAGCAAAAATGTTATAACATAAACAGAGTTGAGAAAAAGACCTTAATCCTAACTTCTACAAACATATGAATACAGAATCAACCTAATCAAACTAATATGAAAAGTCGTTATTCTAAAAATCTTCATCTACTTGCATATTATAAGTTATACCAGCAAGAATTAGTCTTTATGTAGAAAACTATGATTTAAATCAAGCCTTACTGACTAGTGATTTAAATCAGTTTGATTTAAATCAAATCCACCCTGGTTAGCAGCCAATCGGATTCCATCTTTCATTTTCCAAATGAGCTCTGAAAATTGAAAGGTGGAATCTGATTGGTTACTATGGGCAACCAGTTTTGATAGATCTTAGGGCTCATGCACAAAGCCACAAAACGGACAAGAATAGGACATGTTCTTTTATTTGCGGGGCCACGGGACGGACTTATGGATGAAGACCGCATACACATGTGCTGTCCGCGTCTTTTGTGGCCCCGTTGAGATGAATGGGTCCGCATCCATGCGGACCAAAACTTTGGACGCGTCTGAGCCCTTACCCAAAGACTTGGATGCCATCATTCTGAAGGTTGGTGAGGTCCTGGCTACCTGATCACTTCCGATTTTAACTTTTACAGGACTCTGTTGAAAGACTTTTGTGGGAAAACTGTGTTAATTAAAGGTGTTTTTTTGAGCCCCCAAATTACCCTTCAAGGACAAATGAGGCGACTTTCTAATTTACTTATTGTGCATTACTGTAAAGTTACCAATTCACTGAGGTTGGGCACTCGAATTTCAGGAGTTTTTGCGGTTCTGTGGACTGGCCATGCGGAGTCCCCTGGGGTTTGTATTACAGACCCATAGGCAGTGTGCTGCCATACCGTGTCAGCGTGGCACTGTGGGTAGAATTTATCATGAGGTTAATAGTTGAAATTTTTTTTTTTTTTTATTGTGTACTGTGCCAAAAATATCAAATGTCATACGTTTGTTAAATTTGGCGCATCTTCAATATTAAGAAATGCTCCTCCAGTTTTTTGTAGTGGAGTGAGTTTGCAAATTTTATTTTTTTCACAGTGGTAAATCTGAAGTGACGCTAATTAACATCTGACCACGTCCACTTTCCCAACCCCTTTTTCAAGACTTAAGTGAACGGTGTGAATATTTCTGGCAACTCCACGATAAACATGCATTCTTGAAATGAGGAATAAGCCCACATCTGACACTCTTGAGAGTTGCTTGTCTGCGTGGTAACAAAAGATCTGCCTTTTTTTTTTTTTTTTTTTTTTATAATAACCATGGAAAACTTTGGCAAAATGCTGTTCTTTTTGCCGCAATGGCTGAAAAACGACAGCACAGACTGCACTGCGCCCGCAGTGTGTGCTCGGAGTGTAAATTGGCAGCATAAGGGTACTTTCACACTAGCGTTATTCTTTTCCGGCATAGAGTTCCGTCAAAAGGGCTCTATATAACGGAAAATAACTGATCAGGCATTATCCCAATGCATTATGAATGGATAGAAATCAGTTTAGTTTGCATCAGTATGCGTTCTGTTCAGTCACTGTCAGGCGTTTTGGCCGGACAAAATGTCTGATCAGTCGCCGGAATGCCGGATCCGGCATTAATTCCCATTGACTTGCATTAGTGCCGGATCCGGCATTGCAAAACAACTGAAGGACGGATCCGTCCTTCTGGTCTGCGCATGTGCAGACCGGGAAAACTGTGACTCCACCACTCCACCACGCTCCCGACTCCACCACTGGGGAGAGGAAAGAAAGCCTCTGCTAGACACTTCTGACGGCATCTTATCCCCTGGGAGAATATGGGTAAATGCACACGATCACGATTTAAGTGCGGAGAATCCGCACTGAAATCCGCAGTTGTTTATAGGGAAACCTGTGTGCACAATCCGCATCAATTGTCAATTGGTGCAGATTTTACTCCCCCCCCCCCCTCCCCCCCCCCCCCCCTTTATTGAGGTATGCATGAAATCTGGCCAGGAAACCTAAAATAAATTTTAAAATCCACACAAAAAAAATCTGCATTGTGTACATAACAATTTAAATTTCTCATAGAACACAAAGTACATCGCCTACGGTTGGTGCAGATATTTTCCACGCGCAATCCTGATTGTGTGAGTTTAGCCTAAAAGGATTGGGGGAAAATATTAAAGGGGTTTTCTCAACACGGTACTTGATACTTACCTGCTCCCGGCGCGCGCCGTCCACTTCCTGGTTTCGGCAGGGGGCGGGCTCTATCCTCTTTGAAGTCTTCTCCCGGCCGGGCCGCGCGCTGTACTGATCATGAAGATGATAATACCCCTTTAATTTCACTTGATCCTTCTCGCCCTTCTTGTTCAGGTTCAGCCAACATTACACTAATGTATATGGCGGCCTTAATGATGCAGTGTAAATTGTAGTGGCTGCTGTCACCTATAAAGATTTGGATTATTTTATTTTTTAAACACCAAGGTAATGCAGTGAAGACTAGAATATTAAAATTGCTTCAAAAGTGAAGTCAGAAACGAACAGTTTCAAAAATTGTTTTCTATAGTCTTAGGAGAATACTGAAGCCTTATGGCTCTGTTCACACACTGTTAGAAGCCTACCACGTGTTCAACAGAAATCTGCAATGTATCCCACTGCATAGGCAAGAAACCCCGCGGATAACCCCCCCCCCCCTCCCCATTGTATGTTGCTCACAGGTTCCCGTTTACTTTATTCACTTATAGTTTGTAGAAATAATCAGTTGGCACGCGGTGGTGGTGCTCGTATCCTGGGTTGCAGGCCCATACATCCTAGAAGAAGTGGATCAGCACTCGCCCTTTGATTTATTTATTTTATGCACTTATATATTGCTGCTATATTCCTCAGCGCTTTACAGACATTATCATCACACTGTCCCCAATGGGGCTCACAATCTAAGGTCCCTATCAGTATGTCTTTGGAGTATGGGAGGAAACCGGAGTACCCAAAGGAAACCCACGTAAACAAGGGGAGAACATACAAACACACTTTATTTTATATATTTTTTGCTAATAAATCTTCACTTTCTTGTCATGAACAGAATACAGTCAAATGTGACGCGTTTCGGCTAAACATCGTTTTTCAAACGAGCAACCATTGCTGTTTAACCGCAACGCATCACATTTGTCTGTATTCTGTTCATGGCAAGAAAGTGAAGATTTATTAGCATCAAAGGGGGGGTTGCTGATCCACTTCTTCTACCTGTATACACTTCTAGTCCGCAAAGATAGTATATTCCGGGGCATATCTTCTATCAGAAGGGCGCTTGGTGTACACTGTGTCTGTGTGGGCCGACACATGATGTGAACAACGTTCTAACAAAGCATACAGCTCTATGTGTGAAGGTCTTACAAGCTTATCAGCTCCGCAAATATTTGAGCCTACTATGTCTGTGATAGGGCTGTTTGCTTAGGCGCAGTATTTCCCGTCAGATTGCAGTCTGAAGGGTATATACCGTATGTGACTAGTCGGTCCCTACACTTCCAATGGACACAGGTACACTTAGTGATTTTTAATATTTTAATTAATCTTCATAATTACACTTTAGTGTGTGTATGTATATACACTGTGTCACGCATGGGATACTGCGCAGCTGCAGTTTTTTTCCTACTGTTCTCTGTACAGACTTTGTAAAAGCCATTTCTCTTGTATCATGGCAGATACAGCATGCCGGCTTATTAGGGTAGGTTCATGCCTGCGTTAAATGGATCCGGCAGGCTGTTCTGGAGTTCACTGGATCTGGCCTAGCCGCATACTACAGTTCACCACCGGACCCTATTGACTATAATGGGGCCCTGCTGTTCACATGCAGTGTGTTGTTTTTTGTTTTTTTTGGTCTGTCCAGAAGAAAGCATTTCACCAAAAAGCAGCTGGATGCAATGGGGACCTGTGGTGAATGGCAGTATTTGGCTAGGCCAGATCTGGTGATCTCTGGCAGGCTCTTCTCAGCCGGTTCAGTTTAATGCAAGTGTAAACCTACCCTTACTACCGGTTGCCTGGCAAGCTTTCCGATTGTGTTGGTGACCTCCATTTGAGGTGTTTACATGGTCAGAAGTGGTCGTTTGACTGGAGCGTTGCTCACATACGCACGTGACCGCTCCATTCAGTATCTACGGTATTGACATAGATAACGGGGTACAGCGCTTGGCTGTCTCTGTGAGGGCTTGTTTTTTGCATGATGAATTGAAAGGTCTCATTGGCACCAATATGAGTGCAGAACATACAACTTCTTCATTTTGGCAGGGAGGATGACAAAAAGTGGAATTCTAGCGGTGGTTTTATTTTTTATGCTTTTATAGCGCAATCATTTGAAAGAAAAAAAAAAATTTTACTTTTCATATTTTTTATGTAATGAATCATTGCAATTAGAGTTTTTTTATATATATATGGCTTTTTTGCTGCCACCACATGGGTGATTAAAGACACTTGCTTTACTGAAGAAACCGTTTGGCGTGCTGTCCGATTTTTTTCCATTGTTCATTAGTGGGTAAGCTCCAATTACCGTACTCGGACTTTGCACCCATTTTTTTCATTAGTGGTGCTGCCGGTAGATTTTTACAATATATATATATATATATATATATATATATATATATATATATATATATATATATATATATATATATTTTTTTTTTTTCCCTTTTAATATACTTAAGCATTTTATTTAACAAATTTTTTTATTTTTTTTAAGATTATATATATATATATATATATATATATATATTTTTTTTTATTGTGGGGGGGAAAAAAGGTATCATCCGATGTTTGTGTAACCACATAAGAGAAAAAAAAATCTAACAGACGTTAATTGGACAGCAGGCAAACAGACTTGGGCTACTTTCACACTAGCGGTTTCGGCCGATCCGTCATGGATCTGCAAAAGCGCTTCCATTACAATAATACAACCGCATGCATCAGTCATGAACTGATCCGGTTGTATTATGTCTTCTATAGCCAAGACGAATCTGTTGAACTCTATTGAAAGTCAATGTGGGACGGATCCATTTTCTATTGTCAGGACGGATTCTTCTCGCTCTGCATCCCAGGACGGACAGCAAAACGCTGCGAGCAGCGTTTTGCTGTCCACCTCCAGAGCGTAATGGAGACTAAACAGAGGCAAACTGATGCATTCTGAGCGGAGCCTTTTCCATTCAAAATGCATTAGGGCAAAACTGGTCCGTTTTGGACAGCTTTTCAAAACGCTAGTGTGAAAGTAGCCTAAGGAGACATGAAACAGTTAGCCTTCTCCTGATTCGTTATAGACATCACCAAACCACCAAAATATTCTCTGTAAACAGAAATCTGTTACTTGATGGGGCAGGTTTTCATGACGAGAAGAAGGTTAAGCTGTTGTGGGCGTTTACAGTGGCTGTATAAAGTTTTGCGTACACAGTGACGGTCAGGCATTGTCTGCCAAGCATCCTTACAGTTAAGAGGCACATAGTGTGACAAGGGACCCGGTCATACATGTTAGGATAACGTTTCCAAAACTCAAAAACATCCACAGCACTGTAATAGTTTAAAGTGAAGCCTTCATTAGTTTTGGGGCCACTAATCACCTGCAGGTCTGTCAGACCGTATGCCAACTGATGGCATTTGAAGACTGAACAGTCAAATGCATTGAAATGCCGGATCCGTCTTTCCAGTGTCATCTGGAAAAACGTATCCAGCATTTTTTTTTTTTCACGGATGTATCCGGCACTAATACATTCCTATGGAAAAAAAATCTGGCATTCCGGCAAGTGTTCTGGATTTTTGGCCGGAGATAAAACCGTAGCATGCTGCGGTATTATCTCCATCCTGATCAGTCAAAAAGACTGAACTTAAGACATCATGAACAGATTGCTCTCCATTTAGAATGCATGGGGATAAAACTGATCAGTTCTTTTCCGGTATTGAGCCCCTAAGACGGACCTCTATGCCGGAAAAGAAAAACGCAAGTGCAAAAGTACCTTTTAGCCTTATGTAGTAAAAGAACCCGTCTATTACCGGAGAGGAGCCGGCAGCTCCAGACACATTTAATCCGAGGACAGTACACCTCAATTCGTTGCACATGCGCAGTGAAGCAAGTTGTGTGGTCCTTGGGTTAAATTAACTATTTACTTATGGCCCTTGGCAAGGATCACCTACTGAAAGATTCTTACCTGTTCTGCCATCTTCTAGTGCCCAGGCTTGTGTACTTAAGGCCAGGTAAGGACACTGTCAAGTACGCTGCTGCAGCCAATGACTGTCTTCAGCAGTAACGTCCTCCGAATTAACTTACATTTTTTTTAAAGTATCAAAAATTAACGTAATTTTTTTATACTTTAGGGTGCAATCACTTTATATAATACATTTCTATACTTGTGTTCTTCTGTATCGCAGCGTATCCAGCCTATCAGCTTAATGCATATGCCTCTTAGGTGTACTGAAATGGCAGACCGGGGTGCTGCAGTTCGGACCCAGCTATGATAACCCATCAGCATGCTGTGATCAATGTCTTGGGTGCCGACGTCTGAGATAACCATGTACAAGAGCTCGGCTATCTCCAGCAGCCCCATAGAGTTGAATGAAGCAGCAGCACACATCTGCCACTTTATTCCAACAGGGAAACAAAGGGCCCCTTTCCTAGTGATCTGCAGGGGCCCCAGCAGTCAGAATCCCACTGATCAGATACTTTATCCCCTATCCTGAGTATAGAGGATAAGTTTGTTATAATGGCACATCCCCCATAAATTCATCACGTGGACGTTGGTCATTAATTGGATCACTTCGGTTTTATTGAGCATCTGGTTTTGTAAGTGGAATCTATCAACTTCTGCAGATACTTCTAGATGACTTCTGTCCTTCATGAAATGCTTTATAGATGTGTTACGACATCCTACAGGACTCGGGGATCGTTCACACAACGTTTTTTTGGCACTGTTTTTCACGTGTTTTACTGAACAGATAACGCATCAAAAAACGCCTCTAAAAAGATTCCCATTCTTTTTAGGTAGAACTTGAAAAAAGCAGTATGCTCTTAGGCGAAATCTGCGCTAACTCTCCCATTTGAAATGAATAGGAAGCTCAAAAAAACGTACAGGAAATCAGAGCGGATTCCACACTGATTTTTATTTCAGCGTGTTTTCTAAATCCGCAGAGTCAACCTTAGGTCCCCTTTCACTGCATTTTGAAGTGTCCTTTGGAGGTTCTCCCATGGTAATAAATAAGGTTGGAGACCACAGGGCGGCCCATGTGCCTGAGTCTTACTAGGCATTACATCACCTTACTGTGCCTCATTTTACACAGGGTAATGTTCCAGTCCAGACATGCCTTACGTGGATCGTCAGAATCGCATTTGTGGCTTCCTGGACATCGAGGAACACGAGAACAGCGGCAAGTTTCTTAGGAGATATTTCATCTTGGACACCAGCCAGAATGGTCTGCTATGGTACATGGACAATCCACAGGTGAGCGGCGCATTGACACTGTTGTATTACACGTGGCACTCCTGTAGGGCCGGCTGTCTGGCCCTACTTCAGTTCTAATGTGGTCAGGCTGTAACCGGGGGCCGACATGTCGTACTCATTACTCAGTAGATAAATATTTTTCTGCACTCAAACCTATGAAGATTGTGGTTTTCTGTGAATGATTTCCTGTTTTCTGAAGCTTTTTATATGCCTTTTCTGTATAATGTATTCCTTTATTTCTACAGAACCTCCCTGCAGGTTCCCCTTCTGTAGGGTGTCTTAAGCTCACCTACATTTCAAAGGTAAGAATTTCCTTTTTTTTTTTTTTTTTTTTTCCCTTCAAGAAAAGTTAGAGTACGGCCACACGGTCAGGTTTTCTGATGCAGTTTTGGAAGCCAATACCAGGAGTGCATTAAAAAATGAGAGGTCATATCTGCCTTTTATACGTTCTCTCCTTTTACAATCCACTCCTGATTTTGACTTCTGAAACTGCATCAGTAAACCTGACCGTGTGGCCGTGCCCTTATACTGCTGATCCCTTTATCTTGTGGTAGTCTCATCCAATCCTCTTTATACATAGGTGAGCGATGCCACGAAACTTCGACCAAAGGCTGAGTTTTGCTTTGGTAAGTCTTAATTTACATCATCCTACATTGTGAGTAGGGAGGCATTGATTACAAGATCATTAAAAGGGCTTATGTGACCGGAGGAACCCTGATGTTAGCGCACGGAAAAGGATTTGGAGCAGACCTCTGCCGCCCTCCTTTACTGAAAAGCTCAGATCTTCTATTCAAAATGACTCTAGTATACAGTGTGCCGAAACCAAAGACACTTAAACGCTGCTAGATATACCAGATGATTGTCGGGAAGGAAGCAGTCCTTCCTGGTAATCGCCTGCTTGTCAGTGAAGGGGACTGCTGCTATTACATGCACCAATCTCCTCCACAGTATGGGGAGGAGCGATCACTAATGCCATCACTCGTCCCCATACAAAATGATTATTTGCCGTCAGCAGACCATGATTAGACATCGCGATCTGCTGCCGGCAAACGATTATTTAGGTGACCGCACAAACGATCATATTACCCGATGAACAAGTGTTTTGCTCGTTCATCAGAAATTGGCGGCACCTTTACACCAGCAGTTATTCACTAACGAGTGTTCCTATGCACGCTTGTTAGTAATTATTTGGCCAATGCTCGGCCAGAGCAAAGGGACCTTAAGGGTTCTTTCACACTTGCGGCAGGACGGATTCGACAGGCTGTTCACCATGTCAGATCCGTCCTGCGGCTATTTCGCCGTGCCGCCGCTCCGTCCCCTTTGACTATAATGGGGACAGG
Organism: Bufo gargarizans; assembly: GCF_014858855.1. Lineage (NCBI taxonomy): Eukaryota > Metazoa > Chordata > Amphibia > Anura > Bufonidae > Bufo > Bufo gargarizans. The sequence goes on along the minus strand of NC_058085.1, from coordinate 288,603,905 downwards.
GGGCGGAGCTCCAGCGCAGCACGGCGGTGCACGGCGAAAGCCGCCGGACTAAAAAGTTGGACATGCAGTACTTTTTAGTCCGGCGGCTTTCGCCGTGCTGCGCCGGAGCTCTGCCACCGTCCCAGAGACGGATCGGCGGCACGTCGAAATAGCCGCAGGACTGATCCGACATGGTGAACAGCCTGTCGGATCCGTCCTGCCGCAAGTGTGAAAGTACCCTTAGGCATAAGTATACATGCTGATAAGCCCTCTGGTGTATAGACATTATATAGGTGCCCTAACATCAGGTGCTATTTGGGGGGATTCGCTAGTGTCAGATTGTCAATAGCAACTAGAGATGACTACTTTTATTTTCTGGCTGTGAGAAAATGAAGGCTGTCCTTTGGGTGCTGTGGGCATTAATGACCTTTTGCCTTAGAATGCCATTTATGCAGTTTGTTGTCTTTAAAGGGAACCTGTGGGGGGTTCAGCCAGCACAACCCTATGCAGGTGCACATTGCTATGGCGAAATACAGATACAAACGCAAAAACACAAATGCAATAGCACTCTGCAACCAGCACTCTGCCCTGCCTCTATGCTGGATGTTGAATGAGGCATTGGTGTACATTTTGGCTAAAGGGAACCTGTTACCAGGATTTTGTGTATAGAGCTGAGGACATGGGCTGCTAGATGGCCGCTAGCACATCCGCAATACCCAGTCCCCATAGCTCTCTGATTGTGTAAAAATAAATAAATAAAGATTTGATACATATGCAAATTAACCTGAGAGAAGTCCTGTATGTGAGATGAGTTAGGGACAGGACTGGTCTCAGGTTAAATTGCATATGTATCAAATCTTTGTTTTTTTACACAATAAAAGCACACAGAGCTATGGGGACTGGGTATTGCGGATGTGCTAGCGGCCATCTAGCAACCCATGTCCTCAGCTCTATACACAAAATCCCGGTGACAGGTTCCCTTTAAAGGACATCTGTCAGCAGATTTGTACCTATGACACTGGCTGACCTGTTACATGTGTGATTGGCAGCTGAAGGCATCTGTGTTGGTCCCATGTTCATATTTGCCTGCATTGCTGAGAAACATTATGTTTTAATATATGGAAATTAGCCTCTAGGAGCAACGGGCTCAGCTCTCTCTGCAACTGCTGTATCTTCTCCACTTTGATTGGCAGGTCCAGGCAGGCATGATATTGTTTACAATGCCTGGCCCTGTCAATCAAACACAGATTCCTTCAGCTGCCAAGCGCACATGTCAGCCAGTTTCATAGGTACAAAACTGGTGACAGATGCCCTTTTAATTCCCAGGTTAACAAAGCGGGACTCAGGTCATTGAGGTTCTGGGGTACAGAGTTACAAGCCTCTACACGGCGACTCAGCTGATCCCATAGGTTTTCAGTGGGATTCAGGTCTGGAGAAAGTGCAGGCCACTCTATTTGAGGTCCCCCAGTCTCCAGCAGCCGTTCCCTAATGATGTGACCTTGATGATCTGGCGCATTGTCCTCCATGAAGATAAAGTTAGGCCTGTGTTGTTCATGCAGAGGCACAATGACTGGATTAATGACATTATTCAAGTAGTATGGGCTTGTCACTGTACCACTGACAAAGTGTGGGACAGTTCTGTATTGACTAGACACACCTGCCCACACTGTAACACCACCTCCACCACCAAAGGCTCGTCTGGTGACAACAGTGGCTGATGCATAGTGATCACCTTGATGTCTCCAACATTATTGGTGGCCATCCTTTCTGCTTAGCGTGAATCGACTCTCATCAGTGATCAGCATTGAGGTCCACTGGTCCATTGTCCAGCGTAGATGCTCCCTGGCCCATGCAACACACAGCCTGTGATCAGGGACCCTTGCAGGTCAACTAGCACACAGACCACGATGATGTAAATGGTTTTTAATGGTCTGACATGACACTTTGGTGCCTCTCACCTCCCTTAAATGTGCCTCGAGTTATGTGGTATTCATCATCTGGTTCTGCAAGGCAGTCATCAGTCTGGGATGTGGCCAAAGGACATCCACTTCTATGCCTTTCTGTGACTCTTCCAGTCTCTCTGTATCTCTGATACAACCTGCTGATGACACTCTGACACTCTAAGCTCAGTGGCCACTTCTGCCTGAGAACATCCTGCTTGAAGCCTCTCAATGGCGAGGTACTGTTGATCAATTGTTAGGTGTCATCTTCGTCTCATGATGTCAAAATGTGAACAGCATGATGAGGAGGACTGTTTAAATACCAATTCTAATTGAACCTAGAAGTTTATTGGGCGATTCGTGGATCAAACAGCAAGTTGTGGAAAACATACTGAAACTTTTAACACTAGAACATGTGCGTTGAAAGGTTTAATGAAGGTCACATTAAGTTCACCTGTAAAGGTTAGGCTCCATTCACACGTCAGTATAATGGGTCCGCATCCGTTCTGCAAATTGTGGAACAGGTGCGGACCCATTCATTCTCTATGGGGATGGAATGGATGCAGAGAGCCCCCGATCTTCCGTTCTGCGGCTCCGGAAAAAAATAGAACATGTCCTATTCTTGTCCGCAATTGCAGACAAGAATAGGCAGTTCTATGGGCGTGTTGGCCGGGTGTAGTGCGGATCCGCAATACACTACGGATGTCTGAATGGACCCTTAGAGTGTAATTTAGGTTCATCGTAATATTTCACCCACAAGCCAAATATTTTTGTGAGTGGTGTATGTGGCCACTTTCAGTGATTTTATTTGTTCTTTTTGAGAATAAGGCCTCCTGCACACGAACGTGTGCTGCCCGTTGCCGTATTGCGGACCACATTCGCGGATCCGCAATACATGGGCACCGTTCCGTGTCTATTCCACATCACGGATGCGGACACATTCACTTCAATGGGTCCAGAGATGGGGAACGGAGCCCTACTGAAGCACTACGGAGTGCTTCCGTGGGGTTTTGTCCCGTACTTCCGTTCCGCAAAAAGATAGAACGTGTCCTATCTTTTTGAGGAACGGCCGGATCGCGGACCCATTAAAGTGAATGGGTGCGCGATCCGCTGTGGCTGCCCCAGGGTAGGTGTTCGTGCATTCGTGTGCAGGAGGCCTAACTGGGGTTAAAAATGTGTTGTTGTTGTTTTTTCTGTATATTAGCCCTAAAACAGGCATTCTGTACCAGTCCTGTTCTGCATTGGTTTAGTTTGACAGCATGTGTTCCCAGTAAAGGAGAGTCCACATAACATTGCATCTAGATGGGAATAGATCTGCACATACAGCACTTGACAGAGAATTGTCTCGCATCTACAGAACTCTTTGAATTAGGGTACATTATGACCATGTGTAATCCTTTCCGTTTAACGGAACAGTGTGTCTGCATTTTGCGGACAAATTACTTAAGTTTTTGTGTTTCGTATGGGAAAAAGAGAGAGAGGGGGAAAAAAATAAGGCCTTCAAAAATACGGAAACGGATCCGCAAAAAAAACTGATGACATATGGAAACCATTCCGTATGTCATCCGCAATTTGCGGATCCATTGACTTGAATGGGGCTGCGGACTGATCTGTGTGGACAATAGTAGTGCAAGCTTCATATTTTTGCGGAATAGAAATGTGGAAACACAAATGCGGACCACATACTGAACGTTGTCCGCAGAAATGAATGGATCCGCATCTATTCCGCAAAATGCGGAACGGATGCGGATAAAATTATACGGTCGTATGAATCCCATAAAAAAATAAAAATACTTTTATAAATAGGGTGTCTGCTTACAGCATAGAAAATAATGTGATGCCTAATAAGCGTGCATCTGATTCAGCTGATATTCAGCATTGGTTTCCTGGATGAAGGCCGATGGTTGGAAAATCTGAGCTTGCCGTTTGCAGGTGAGTGGGCCTATTTTTGGAGTTGCTGTGCCCTCTAGAACAAGTCATTCAGCAGAAAGCTTGCATTGATCGGGCTGTGGACGAGCAGCCTCCTGACTGCTGTTTTCTGTCGTTTGCAGAGTCTTATCCCTCTTGAGATGGGTTATTTTAAGTTCTAGCTTCCTGTATAGATGTGCCTCATTCTCCCCTCTTCCTGAGCAGCTTCCTTGCTATCTAGCTTCTTCTCTTCAGTCAGTCAAGTGCAGCTAATATTAAGGCCTCATACATATGAGCGCATCTTAAATTGACTTCAATGGGTCTGTGGTCTGCATTTTGCAGAAAAGTATAGGACATGTTATATCCTTTTGTGGAACGGACCTACGGATGCGGACAGCACACAGATCATTTGTGTGCTTTCTGCATCCATATGTCCATAAAATGCAGAGCGCGGATTCATTGATAACGTGTCCGCAAATAAAATGCTGACGGCACACAGCCTGCATCCGTATGGGCGTGTGCATGAGGTCTAAGGGCTCGTGCCCACGACCGTAGGGTCTAAGGGCTCGTGCCCACGACCGTATGTTTGGTCTGCATCAATGGGGCAGCAAAAGATGATCTCAGTTCAGCGGCCCCGCAAAACGGAACATGTCCTATTCCTGTCCATTTTGTGGACTAGAACAGGCATTTGAAACATTCTGCAGGACCTGCGGAAGGGAAAATGCAGGATGCACACGGCCTGTATCTGTATTGTGTGGATCCGCGATTTGGTACTCAGATCTTCTGAATAATTGTGCCTTTCTGGTTTAGTATTTAGTGCAAAGGACTTTTCTATTTGTCTTGGGGCTCATGGATGTTTTGTGGCTCCACAAAACACGCATACCGGCCGTGTGCGTTCTGCATTTTACAGAACATCTGGTCCATAATAGACCAGTCCTATCGGACAAGAATAGGACATGTTATATATTTTTGTGGATGCAACGGAACCGCCAAATGGATGTAGACCGCACACAGTGTTGCATCTTCATGCGGCCCCATTGACGTGAACGGGTCTGCATCCGACAGGGTTGGTTGGTTGCTCTCATGTGAAGGAAGGCCTGTAGCAGACGGCTGCAGAGGTTAGGGAGGATTGTACGTGTCTGATTTCAGCATGTCCAATCCTTTGTTCCCATGTGGGTTAAGCAACTACCTGAGAGGTCTTGTGTATGGCCAGCCTTAAAAGGGTTCTCCAATACATCTTGAGAACCTGTCTGGTGATATAGGCTGCTCATTTAAGAGCAGGCTATGATAGAGGGAGAGAAGCTGAGCTCTGTGATGTATAGGTTTTATATGATTCGGAGCAGGGTATCTGAGTAAAAAGTGGAGTAAATCCTGGCATGACTCCAGGGAAAGGCAGTGTTGTCAAAGGGGGTTTCAATGTAAAAAACGGGCACTCAAATCATAAGTTGTTGCATCGGAAGAGTTTATATAAACATACCAATATACATTTTAAATAACATTTAAAAATAACATTAAAACATTTATATAAGAACAAAATTTTATTAATTTTCGATTGATATTATGGTCGATTTTGATGGTATAAATTGATGTAGTAATCGACTCTTAGGATTAATATGTAATAATCGATGTAATATTAATCCTAAGAGTCGATTATTACATCGATTTATACCATCAAAATCGACCATAATATCGATCGAAAATTAATCTAATTTTGTTAAATGTATAATGGTATGTTTATATAAACTCTTCCGATGCAACGACTTATGATTTGAGTGCCCTTTTTTTTTTTTTTTTTTACATATATTTACTTTTCGCTTGTTTTTTGGGGTAAACATTTACGTGAGCACCTAATTCCATTCGGATTGGAGGTGAGCCGCCTTGTTCTCAATTTTTATAAAGGGGTTTTCCAGTTTTTAAATTTTTATTAATATTTTTTCTGATCGGTAGGGGATACGACACCCACCGTTCAGCTGTTTTAAGAAGGCAGCGGTGCTCGCAGTAGTTCTGCTTACCTAGCACAGCTCTATACATTGGGGCTGGGCCGTACAGCAGCTATACATTCACCTCATATCCTCGGAAAAGATGGAGAATGCTGCGCCGCTACTGTGAGCGCCACTGCTTTCTCAAAAAGCTGATCGGTGGGGGTCCTGGGTATTTTTCAGATAGTGATAGGCAGGGGTGGATTAGCCATAGACTTTACAGGGAATTTTCCCGGTGGGCCAATGCTCAGGAAGGCCACCCAAGCCCTCTTTATGGCCGCCAGCCAGGTACATAATGATCTGATTCTCTCTCACGCACCTGGCCAGCGGCCGCAGGTGCCCTCCTGAATCCTCGGGACAGCGATACAGTTGAATACTGTGGAGCAGATGGCAGTATTTAGTGCTGCACTGTGGTTTTTGGTTCAGCTGGGGTGGTATTGCTCTGCAATTTGTACCTTCCTACAACATGGGGCCACTTTTTTTTTTTTTTTTTTTTCAGGGCCACTTTTAGTTCCCAGTCTGCCCCTGGTGATAGGTCATCAATATAAAAAAAAATTGGAAAATCCCTTTAAAGAGAAGTCAATCATCCTGTGTGGGCGGGGTAATCAGGACATGCTATCTGTCCTAGGAGTCCTGTCAGGATATACTCTGCTTTTTTACTCATCTGATTGGTGATTAAAAGGGGCTTTAAAGGAGTATTCCCATCTCAAACATTTATGGTATTATGGTCTTTAGGATGCCATAAGTATCTGATGTGGGTCCCAGCTCTTTGGCTAGAGGTGGTCGAGAATAGGGAATCGGACAGGCAGGCTATGTGCTGCGCTATTTCCATAACTTTTAAGATCTGGAAATAGAAAAGCTTGCTGTGCTACTCTTTTCCATAACTCCCATTTACTTGTATGGGAACTGCCAAAATAGTTTAGCAGATCCCCCTTTAGTTGTTTCCATAGTCCCATAGCTTCTGGCTGCTGCATCCAGGCAAGAGGTGGTCATGGGGAAAAGCATCCTGAAATAAGAATACCTGTTTAAGATGGCCCGTGCTCAGGATAGGCGATCAGTGGGGGGGGGGCTCTCTGTGCTCAGGATAGGCGATCAGTGGGGGGGGGCTCTCTGTGCTCAGGATAGGCGATCAGTGGGGGGGGGGGCTCTCTGTGCTCAGAATAGGCGATCAGTGGGGGAGGGGGGTGGCTCTCATTGCTCAGGATAGGCGATCAGTGGGGGTGGGCTCTCTGTGCTCAGGATAGGCGATCAGTGGGGGGGGGGGCTCTCTGTGCTCAGGATAGGCAATCAGTGGGGGGGGGGGGGCTCTCTGTGCTCAGGATAGGCAATCAGTGGGGGGGGGGCTCTCTGTGCTCAGGATAGGCGATCAGTGGGGGGCTGTCTGATCTCTGGGTCCCTAAGTGGTTACACAGTAAAGGGGCTGTAACCTACCTCTGCCCATTTACCTTCAAAACCTATGTATTTGTTCCATTTATTCAACAATGAAAAAGTATCAACTTTTACGTAGACACCCGTGTACTCAGATCTTGTAGTCATATTGCCATTTGTCAGCCCCCTATTTTGTATTGGAAAGTTGCTTCATTTTAGATGCACTGGAATACAAACTAGCTTATTGCAAAGCGGAGACACAGCCTTTGGGTTTATCCGGAAACAGAGTAAATGGAAAATATGGTGAATGCAAAGTGTCTTCTAATGCCAGTTTTAAGATTTTAGAATTAAAGACAAGAGTGAAAGGATATCCAGGTGAGGGATGTTTGCTGAACAGCATCTTGGTCCCTAATACTTTTATATCAGGACACAATCTGCATTTCTTGTGCCTGAGGACAACCTAAAGCCGTAACAAAGACCCTGATTATAGTCTAACGTCACTTCATTTTTGATATGCTGTATTTATTTATTTTTTGATCAAATCCCAGTTTATCAGATGCAGCTGCTCCCCTGCCGGCTATTCATTGACGCACCGTTTTCTCCTTAGGCATGGTATTAGGGAGAATGCTGTTAATCGGCAGTGGGCTTTCACATGATTGAGAGGACTCCAGCACTGCACCTGGTGAAGTGACATGCCACCATAATCGGGGTCTCTTCCACGTCAGATAGGGCAGCATAAGCCGGGTGACCGAATCCCCTTTAATGTTTTCTCATATGAATTAATTTGAAATGAGCATTGGAAAAAACGAATGTCTACAGGAAATGGTGCTTTGCATATCTGAACGTTCTTGCACAAGTGGAGAGGAAGGCAGAGGAGGACATTGGGAGGCTTTTATATTTAGCAGTGCTTCTCATTTGAAAGCGCTCTTTGATATCAGAAAATGAAATTCGACTCGTAGACATTTTACTGCTTTGGTCTAATCGCTGGTTCATTTAGGCAGAAGCCTTTTTATTTCCTCCCATGTCTGGTCAGTTCATTTCTGGTCCATTGTTTCCCACATTCATTCCTCAAGTACCTTATGTGTGAAGACTGGGTTAAAGAGGAGCTGTCACCTTTCCTGACATACCTGTTTTAGTAAGCAAGGGCATCCCCCATAAAATATGAATTTTATATTATAACTCTCCGTTGTGCCATCCCTTTGTTATTCCTTCTGGAAGATGGTTGAATTGACAATCTGGCATTAACAGTAGAGTGGCATGCCTAAATACTCTGTCCAAGTGCTGACGGAGCCAAATGTACAGCAACACACCCCTTCATGAGCCAGTTGTCAATTTATTCATACATTTCTAAGAGGAATAATGAAGGGACAACACAATGCCGAGTTCTGAGGTGCCCCCGGTTTGTTTAAAGGGGTTATCTAATTTCTCAAACAGCCCCTCCCCCCTAACTTACCCCGGCGCCGCTCCTGGTCCCGGCACCGCCCTGTACATGGATGAGAAAGTCCAGTGTCGGGGAGGGGAGGGGGTTTGCAGCCAATGGCAGGGGGTGATGAGCCTTTGTAGCATCGTGGACAGCACACGTACCCATTCATTTTAATGTGTGTATTCACACATCAGTTTTTTACCACGGTCTGTGTTCTTTTAGCACGATTCGTGCTCTATTTTTCCATATTAATGGATCCATCACGCCTATTAGAGTCTATGGGTCAGTGAAAACCACGGATTATTAGAAAGACATGCTGTGCCGTGTCGGTAAAACACAGATGACACACGGACAGCATAAAACGGACACGCAGACCACACACGGATCCATCACGGACACGGGTGCATCACTGACCACCATTTCACGGATTTAATCACAGACTTCATCATGGACACGGAAGTGTGATTGAGGTTTAACCATGTGAAATGGCAGTGCTGGAACGTTGCTACCTCCTGAAAATACATGAATAAATTGACACCTGGTTGTTTTCAGCCTCCTGTTGGTTTCCATGGGAAAACTGTATTGGAGAGAAAAAACTTGCCACAGTCTCCATGTGTAAACCGTGGCCTCACGTGGATTAGTCCCTTTGAATAGGGCTGAATCCTCAGGTGGGTCCACGTCATGTGGGAATGAAAATCAGTGGCAGAAACCTGAGGGTTGGGCTTGGATTTCTGCTCCTGCTATTTGGCTGCGTAAACATAGCCTTTTTCTTCATTTAGGGGAATAACTTTTTATATATTTTAACTTGTACCAGTTTTATATGTGGTACCAGGGTATTTCAGTGATGTCTGCTTGTGGACAGATCCCAACATGTCCCCTGAATTCCTTTTCCTCCATTCCTTACATTCCTTCCTGTTAAATATTTATCAGCAACATTGGTCTCTAGGACAGCAGTTTACTGTGCCTGCCGCAGACGACTGTTCAGATTCAGGCTGGTATCATACATGCAGTTTGGATGCAGTTTATTTATCCAAAGCCAGAAGTGCATCCAGATACCTTAGATTTCTACCTGGGGTGAGTCTTGGCCCTGTCAGTGTGCTGCAGTCCAGTAAAGATTTGGCACACACTGCTTTTGCATTTTAAATGCTGGCGGGCCACAGGTAGGGACCCCAGCTGGCGGGCCACAGGTAGGGACCCCAGCTGGCGGGCCACAGGTAGGGACCCCAGCTGGCGGGCCACAGGTAGGGACCCCAGCTGGCACATTCAATGCCGCACAGCCATTAACATTACATTTCATGTAATGTTTGCCAATGGTGTCACAGTGCGACATTCTGCAACATGACTGATTTGGTTTAACAACTCATGCGTGTCTTTTCTTTCATTGACTTTAATGGAAGTTACACACGACTTGCCTGTTACTCTCCATGTGGCTGTACCCTAATAGAGCGGGACTGGTCCCCAAGTGCCATCAGTAAACTGCAGCGTTCTCAGAATAGAAGGACCATGGTGGTTGTCGCTGATGAGCATTATACCAACTTGCCGATCTCGTGCCCTTAAAGCATACTTGTCGTTTTTAGTGACTCTTTCTGAATAAGTGGTCATTTATACATGAGGAACTATATCTGACCATTATTTGACTTAGACTGCAACATACTTCACAGCATATGACAGCAACTCAACAGTCCCATGAAATTTAGCAGGTTTGGATTTCTTGTGACTTTTTGGGTCATGACAATTTGCAAATCGCAACGTGACCCCAGTAGTTTTGATTATGTTGCGATGTACAGTTGTATTGCAATGTTACAATCTTCCCCTGCACCACATGTCAGGGACAAAGTCACCATGCCACCCCAGCTGAATTGTTAGCTTTCACTGAGCTCAGCTTCAAGAGGGACAGTGATTAGCTGCTATAATGTCTCCCATACACAGAGGAAATCCTGCTCCCCTGTCTCTCTTTAGCACACCAAAAGGAGCAGCATGTATGACATTAAGGCCCCATTCCAGTGACCATGTTTTTGGTCCGCATCCGATCCGCATTTTTTGCAGATAGGATGTGGACCCATTCATTTCAATGGGTCCGCATCCGTATGTCCATTCCGTAGCCCCGCAAACGTGTCCTATTCCTTTCCATTTTGCAGACAAGGATAGGCATTCTTACAATGGATCCGCAAAAAAACGGATGGAACGCTCCTGTCACACGGGCGTCATCCGTATATTTTTTGCGGACCGCAAAATACATACAGTTGTGTGAATGCACCCTAAACAGCAGTGCTGCTGTGAATCCAGCATTGGGGTGAGATTAGCAGCCTGTAACTTGATTTCTCAGTGAGCTGGCGATCCGTTTTGGGCTACTTTCACACTAGCGTTCGATCGGATCCGTTCTGAACGTATCCGATTATATTAATGCAGACGGAGGCTCCGTTCAGTACGGATCCGTCTGCATTAATAACTTAGAAAAAATTCTAAGTGTGAAAGTAGCCTGAGCGGATCCGTTCAGACTTTCAATGTAAAGTCAATGGGGGACGGATCCGCTTGAAGATTGAGCCATATGGTGACATCTTCAAGCGGATCCGTTCCCATTGACTTACATTGTAAGTCTGAACGGATCCGCTCGCCTCCGCACGGCCAGGCGGACAGCTGAACGCTGCAAGCAGCGTTCAGCTGTCCGCCTGTCCGTGCGGAGGCGAGCGGAGCGGAGGCTGAACGCCGCCAGACTGATGCAGTCTGAGCGGATCCGCATCCATTCAGACTGCATCAGGGCTGGACGGAGGCGTTCGGGTCCGCTCGTGAGCTCCTTCAAACGGAGCTCACGAACGGACCTATGAACGCTAGTGTGAAAGTAGCCTTATCTCTGTTTTTAGCAGTGACTTCCGAGTGAATGATCAGTTCAGGAGGGAGGTTGCGGAGAAAAGGTGGCTCATAAGGGGAGGAAATGTCACTTTTCTCTAATAAGATATATTACATAGTTACTTATATATGTGGAATCAGCACTGATACTGTTACATCTTATGTGTCTGTTTTCTTACAGTAATAAATGCCGGCATGAGGAAATACTTTCTACAAGCCAATGATCAGCAAGACCTAGTGGAATGGGTGAATGTCCTCAACAAAGCTACCAAAATTACAGTGAGCGTTCTTTATTTCTGTTGGTGTGCTTGGATTTAATTAAAGCAGATCTGTCACCCGGGTATGCTGTCCTAGATCAGGAGGACTTATTACAGTGACAGGTCTGCTGGGATATTACAACAAATTGCACAAATACATTTTGCTATTCGTTAATGACAGATAAAGAATACAGCATCTCATGGTTATGCATTTGCTGTGTTGATGGGTAGAACGCCCCCACTGCCTCCGGACATCCCCTTCACCAATGTTTGATGGCTGCAGTGTATAGAGGTGGAACAGAGTGCTGTCTCCTCATGAGCAAATTCATGATTGAGTCCCATGTATAGTTAATTTGCTGCTATTAAATAGTTGTTCCATATTATAAAGTGATGATATAACTTTAAGATACAAAATCACCCTGATTTGTGGGTGTCAAACCTATTGGACGCCTACCAATCCTAACGAGGAGGAAGCTGCAGTCCTGTTCGCTGTTTTTCCCTGCACGACAGTACGTCCAGTCATCTGCAGTGCAGGGAAATACAGCACGGGTTCATTGAAATAAAAGGGAACATCATGTAGGTCCCTGCAGAACCGATGCCCAGGGGCACCACAGTGCAGGGGAGGCAGTACTCCGGCCTCATGCACACGACCAGATCTGATTTGTGGTTCGCAAATTGCAGATGTGCAAAATACAGAGGCCGTGTGCCGTCCATAATTTTTGGGCACACCCATTGACTTCGGTGGATCCATAGTCTGCATTTTGCAGACATATTCTGATCTGTGATAGAACATGTCCTATACTTGGCTGCAAAATCTGGACCAAGACCTATTGAAGTCAAAGGGTCTGCAAAAAACGTTGATGCAACGCAAGGTTGTGTGCGTGATGCCTTATCCCAATGGCACAGTAATATTTAGCAGTATATATAAAATGTTTAACTGCTACATGCAGTGTGTTACCAGTGTGCACGTGATTTTGTTCACATGAATGTAGTATTAAAGGGTTTCACTTTTAATACTTCCTTTTAGAATTCATTTTTTTTCCCCTTTCACTGAGGTCTATTGAATACCCAGGCCAGACTGGTCGTGTCAGTGACCTACAATATCATTTATATAACATCTTCTGTAAGAAAGCATGCAGACTAGGCCTTGAGAACTTTTCATCTTCTGGAAGGACCACTGTCCGTATATACAGTAAATACAGAGTATTGTCCACTATATAACAAAGCATGTCTTTGAGGGCATTATAAGAAGAAGAAAACGATTGCCTGATCTTACACTGGAAACGACCTGTGGAAGGGTTTCTGCAGTGCTCTGCTGTGGGTGGCTTCCTTTTCAATGCAGAAGATGGTTTTTGTCTATAAGTTCCACCTCGAGACATGAAGTGATGCCTATTAAAAGCACCGAGACGTGGGAGGCCTGGTTTCCTGCCAGAAACCATCTTTCTTCACAAACCAATGTGATTGGCTGCAAAATAAACACTTTCTTGTGAGATCTCGGTGGAATTGTAGAGACTTGCCTTGACCTCATCCTTATGACATGAAAATGCATTGCATAAAAAAAATGCCTTGCCATTGCGGTAAACCTCTGTAGCAGTAGCTGTGGGCATCTTTCGGCTGTCTGGATACATCTTAATTATAGGGGTTGTGAGAGTTAAATAAAAACTCGGGCAGCAGCTGTAAATGGCCTAAAATAACAAAAGAAGAGACACTTTATCACTTCCAGTGCTGCACTCCGATTCTGGCATCATCATCCTGGCTGCAGCGGTAAAGTTCAGAGCACTCAGATCACCGTGATACAGGGCATCAACGCTAAGGAAAGCGATTGGCTGCAGTGTTGATGTGTCACTGCTGCAGCCAGGAGGGAGGCTCGGAGCCCAGAGCAGAAAGCGGCAGAAGAGAAAAGTGTTAGGCCCCTTGCAGACGAGCGTGTCCGGATGCGTCCCGGTGCGTCCCGGTGCATTGCGGCAAACCCGCGCGAGTAAGTACGCAATTGCAGTCAGTTTTGACTGTGATTGCGTTCCGATGTTCAGTTTTTATCGCGCGGGTGCAATGTGTTTTGCACGCGCATGATAAAAAACAGACTGTGGTACCCAGACCCGAACTTCTTCACAGAAGTTCAGGTTTGGGTTAGTTGTAGTGTAGATTGTATTATTTCCCCTTATAACATGGTTATAAGGGAAAATAATAGCATTCTGAATACAGAATGCTTAGTAAAATAGTGCTGGAGGGGTTAAAAAAATTATAATTTAACTCTCCTTAATCCACTTGTTAGCGCAGCCGGCATTTCTTCTGTCTTCATCTGTGAGCAATAGGACCTTTTGACGTCACGGCATTCATCACATGGTCCGTCACATGATCCATCACCATGGTGATGGATCATGTGATGAGCGTAGTGACGTCATCAAAGGTCCTATTGCTCACAGATGAAGACAGAACAAGTGGATTAAGGTGAGTTGAATTATTATTATTTTTATTTTTTTAAACCCCTCCAGCGCTATTTTACTATGCATTCTGTATTCAGAATGCTATTATTTTCCCTTATAACCATGTTATAAGGGGAAATAATAATGATTGGGTCCCCATCCCGATCGTCTCTTAGCAACCGTGCGTGAAAATCGCACCGCATCCGCACTTGCTTGCGGATACTTGCGATTTTCACACAACCCCATTCACTTCTATGGGGCCTGCGTTACGTGAAAAACACACAAAGAGGAGCATGCTGCGATTTTCACGCAACGCACAAGTGATGCGTGAAAATCACAGCTCGTGTGCACAGTCCCATAGAAATGAATGGGTCAGGATTCAGTGCGGGTGCAATGTGTTCAACTCGCGCATTGCACCCGTGCGGAAATCTCGCCCGTGTGAAAGGGGCTTTAAGTATCACTTTGGTTATTTTAGTCCATTTACAAAGGCTGCCACAGTTTTTATTTAACGCTGACAACCCCCTTAATAAAAGTATGATTTAAAAATTGTAACACATGTATAATTTGCCAAGGTTCAAAGCACTCCAGGGTATAGTGTGTGTGTGGTATAAGCAACTTTTTTTTAACTTGTCAATGTGTTCCGACTTCTTTATAGGTACCAAAACCCAGTGACCAACCGTGTCCTGCTGACAGTGTGCACAACCAGATGGAATATTCAGGCAGCAAGAAGCAGATCTCCTACAGGACTGAAATAGTTGGCGGCGTCCCCATTATTACCCCAACGCAGGTACTTGCTGGATATTTCCAACCACATTAGATTGAATACTATGGGCACATAATCTGTCGCTTGTTGAGGGGGTGCAGGTTTTTTCTTGGACCACCCTCATGCACAGGGCTGTGCACATTACGGTGTTCAAAAGCATACGCAATACAGACTTGTCGGCCCATGTGACCTTACACGCAAGTCCTGCATCGAAACTCTACCGAGGGAGCAAGGCCAAGTTATACTTTACCGGAAAGGATTCTTTGTCAGATCTTCTCCCTTCTGCCTGTTTCTTGACAGTGACCAGGCCGTCCTATGCGTGAAGCACCCATTTTTATAGTTTTCATTTGTTAGCCTGCAATAAATAGTAAGTTGACATTTAAACCTCTGTCTCCCTAAAAGTCACAAATTCCTTCTTCTATATATATCTATATCTATCTATATATATATATATATATATATATATATATATATATATATATATATAATTAGTGTAGGCAATATACAGTATATTGCGAAAAAAAAATACTCAGTTTTTTAGGCTCTAATTTATTTCCAGACACAGCGCCACTCTTGTCTGGTGGCTGTATCTGTTATTGCAAGTCATCTTCATTCAAATTGATGGGTCTGATCAGCAATAACAAACAGTCCTTGGACAATAGAGGGGCTAATTTTTTGGGGAAAAATATCCTTTTTCTAATTCTGTACAACCATATAAAAAATGTCAAATCCTTCCCTCCTGATGCACAAATTTGCCTTTGCTATGGCAACAAAAGGACTAAAGATGAACTCTACCTCAACGCTGGATTCACTGAGCTTTCAAAATGAAATTACATTACTTTTTTTTTTTTTTTTTTTTTTAACTCATTACAGTTTATTTTTGGTCTCATTTTTAGCAAGACATAAGTGAAAGTGCCAACACTGGTGATCGAGGAAACTTGAAACGTACTCAGAGTCAGCTCTCCTCTCCCTATCGGCTTTCAGAAGGCGGTATTATAAAAGCTGGGTACTGTGTCAAGCAAGGAGCTGTGGTAAGATGCAAAATGAGTGCCATACCTGATCTGCTACACTAATAATAGCTGGTGATCATGTGGACTGAACAATTGCTCATTGGACTGTAGTGTTACACTGAAGCAAAGTAACACTGATGTATTATTATAGTACAATTATATTTGATGTGGTCCAAATTCTGAATGAAAATGTAATTCTTGAAGGTATTTCCTTTTAAATGGCCACTGCCGTTTCAACAAACTTTGCGTAAATAAATAGTATTAGTGAATATAAGAAACTTTGTAATATTGCTTATCAGAGAACGTGCTACTTTCTCCCTCTTGCAGCATCTTCTCTATAGACTACTGTGGACAACATGCGCATGTCTTTAGATAAGCTCATTTTCGTCTCTTCAGCTCACTCCCCTCCATAGTCTGCTATGGGCTGTATGTAATCTGACCCTTCAGTGAGCTGACGGCAGTCTTTTCACTCTTGATGGGCTTAGTTGCGGGACTACCAATTCTCTGCTATCTCCAGCCACTGTAAATGGAGAGATGGCCACTGATGCACAGCCCTCTCCATTCACTTCCATGGGAATTCTAAAAATGGATGAGCGCTCTTGCTTTGCTGTTTTCAGAACTCCTCTCTAGGAAGTGAATAAAGAGCCATGCATATGGCAGCATTACCAGATAGAAGCGGGTCCCATGAACCTCAGCCTATCAGATTCTTATGGATGGAAAAATCCTCTTTTAATTCAGGCAGTAAATACCCTAAAATCCCCCCCCCCCCCCCCTTACTAATGTGTTTGTCATTCTTCTCTCCATATAGATGAAGACCTGGAAAAGAAGATTCTTTCTTCTAGATGAGAACACAATAGGATATTTTAAGTCTGATATGGTATGGATACCGTGTGTTCCCAATTGCACAAGACAAACATGTTTTTAGGTCTTTGAGTTGTTCATAATTTATTCCATGCGTTTTCTCTTCTTTTCTCCTAGGACAGAGATCCGCTTCGCATGATACAGCTGAGGGAGGTGCAGAAGGTGCAGGAATGCAAACAAAGGTGAGATGAGACCCCCTATGTCCCTGTAAGAAAGTGGCCATCGGACTGCCCGTATTATGGTCCTCTGGGTAACACCAGTATAAGGGTCCATTCACACGTCCGTTGTTTCTTTCCAGATCTGTTCCATTTTTTGCGGAACAGATCTGGTCCAGATCTGGACCCATTCATTTTCAATGGGTCCTGAAAAAAAATTGGACATTGTGCTGTCCGTTTTTTTCATGTCCAATTTTTTTTCAGGACCCATTGAAAATGAATGGGTCCAGATCTGTTCCGCAAAAAACGGAACAGATCAGGAAAGAAACAATGGACGTGTGAATGGACCCTTATATGGCAGTTTTTTTTTTTATTATTATTATTATTTTTTTATTATTTTTTTATGCTAGTTGCATTGCTACTAGGAATTATTGGGGAACTTTGTATATGTACCGAGTCTATCCTTTGTCCCAGCTCCGTGCAGTGTCAGTCTGACAAAGTAAACTGCGCTTTGTGGCATCACATGGGATAACAGTCTTTTCTTTCTCCGCAGTGACATAATGATGAGGGACAACTTATTTGAAATAGTCACGACTTCTCGAACGTTTTACGTGCAGGTTTGTTTTCTGTTCATAAGAGAGATTGAGATATCAAGAATTATTGAAACTTAAATTTAATTAGCGAACTAGTTTTAGGGCTCATGCAACATTCATACAGATTTCGCAGATGGATCCAGACCCATTCAACTTGAATGGGTCCATGATCTGTCCCTACCGCAAAAAGAAAAAATAGAACTTGTTCTATTTTTTTGCGGTGTGAAGGCACGTAGAAACCCGCACCTAATCGGAGGCCGGCAAACTGGTGGCCGGCGGTTCCAGGTCTGGCCACCACCAAGCCTTCCTATTGGCCCGTTGATAGAATTCCCATAGCAATGAATGGGTGTGCACCGCACTCTCATTCATTTCTATGGGGTCGATGGAAACAGTCGACCCAGCACTCGGCTATATTCGGCGACTCCATAGAAATGAATGGAGGGCAGCCGCACATGCGCAGTGTGCCATCCGGGACTTTGCTGGCTCCATTTAGGTGCAGGTCCCACCTATCACGTATCGGACAACGCTAGCATATCTTAGCAATATGCCCCCATTGTCTGAGGTGACACAACCCCTTTAAGACTTCATATCGTTTGACAGCAGCTACATGGGCCATAGACACAATGGTCTAGAGCTGACCCCATTGAGTTTTCTAGGCATGCTCTGTGACCTGTGCAGAGGTCAGGAGGGAGCTGATAAGCTGTGATATCATCTATTGGGAATGTTGAATCCTGTGTTATCTATACAGACGTGATACTTTATTAATGGATTTTGCTTTTTTACTAGACTTAGGCAGCTGAACTTGGGCTCCCCTAAGCGCTTTAGACATTTGTCAGCGGTGTACATGTTTGTATGGATTCCACTGTACTGTGGAATAGGGCGCTGTACGGATCGCTGCTCCTGCCTGTGCCTCCCCCTGTTCATGGCTAAATTCTGGCACAGCACTCACCGATGCGCTATGCCAGGATCTAGTTACTCTTTAACATAAAAATATGTTTTAAACAAGTTTTCTGATGACATTTTCCCTTTTAAGTCAGTCCGTTTTCCCCTGGATAAGAAATGTAAATGTTGTTAATTCTAGGTGTGTATTGTATAGATTTTTAACTTTGTTTTGTCTGTCTTTTCTATTATGTTTATCACAGGCAGACAGTCCTGAAGAAATGCACAGCTGGATTCGAGCCATATCTGGCGCCATTGTAGCACAACGTGGGCCGGCCCGATCTGCAGCCTCTGTAGGTTTCCTCCTCTTGCAGTACATGGGGCTGCTGCTTGCAGTTGCGCAGGCATACCGTGCCTTTTAGACTTTTTTTTTCTGTGTACTTTCCTTTCTTATAGATTTCTAATCCCTATCTGTTCTCAATCGCGCTGTGCTGATAAATGCAAGTAACTGAGTACAGTTCTCACTTTTCTCAGAAAATTCCATGGCCGAACATGGACCTGTGAGTGTGAAATAATAATCATTTGGTAGTTATTCTGCGGTTGGCCAGATAGTAACCTACAAATACCCGCAATGCTGCGTCAGTGATTGAAATTGTAATGGTTGTTTGGTCGTTCTGGGTATGAAAGTTCATGAGGTGGAGGTTGAGCTGCTGTGGGGTCATAAGTGTCCAAGAATTCCTGGCACGGTGGACAGTGTGGTCATCTTTTGGCACAATACATCATCTTTAGAGCCCAACAGTTGTCTGGGTTTTTGGCTTAAGTAGCCATGAACTTTGGGTTATTGTATTTTTAAGTAGAGCCTGCGGTGTTGGTCATCTATTTTTTGGGTTACTTGCAGATTTCTTATGTTGTACTTGAGTGGTAGCATTTGTATGCTGGTGGTAGCAGTTTTGTTTGCTTTATTGTGGTCTATCTGTGCATGTAGTGACATAAGGCTAAGGCTCCATCGTTACCTTTTCAAGTTAGTCTGAAGAATTTGCCATACTGGGCTGCATGTCGCGGTCTCGTGTGCAGTGTTGAGGCAGGGTTGGTCTTCATCTCAAACGTTTTGCTGCATCAGGTTCAAGGCAGCTGAAAAATAATGGGCTGCTATGACTTTCCTTTAGGTCCTTTTGCAAAGTGTTTCTGCATAAGCAATGCTTCCTGAAATACAGCAAGCGCCAGTATGTTTGCTTGACAAAATGTAGTGTTCACCATTTGGGTATCTTGTAGCAGTCACAGTTTCTTGGACTGTAAGCATTTCAGGACCAGGCCATTTATACCTCCCTGAGCATAACTTTTTGCTGTTTGGTTATTTAAATATTTTTTTAGCCTTTTTTCGGTGATACCTGGGACGTTATTTTTATGTTGTTGTAGTATTTTTGTTTTTGTTTTTATACCCAGGAATATGTGAGTATAAAAAAGGAAATGGTCTGTTTTTTACATTTCTTTTAATAGCACAAAGTGCAACTAAAATGTCTCCTTTCCGGTTTGTTTGTTAGATATAGGAGATACATAGCTTATGGTGGATGGGGGTGCGTGTGTGGGCTAGTGGTGGCATTCTTATTTTATTTAATTTTTTATTTTTTCCCTAGTTTTTTAACTGTCTCCCATGAGGTTACAGAAGACCTTTTGTGGTCATTAAAAAAATACATTTATGATGTTTTTTTATTGTTGATTTCCCTCGTTATCATGTGATCCACTGGTACCAGTTCAGGAAGCAGCATTGCTTCTGCCGACCTGTGTATGCCTCACTCAGTGATGGAGACAGAAGGGATGGTAGAAAGCAGTCTCTTACTACTTTATGAGAAGCCTGCTGATACTGACAACGGGCTTCCCACTCCTGTAACTGCACGCTTCGAAAACAGCTGCCATCTCTGCAAAGACATTCAGGAATGGCCTGGCAGAAATGAACACAGAACGCTCGGACATATAGAGTCTACGGGTGGTCTGACACAGGTTAAAGAGCTTGGTGTGCTCAAGAGTTCCGCTGATATTGCCAGTGGATGGATCCTGCAGGTGGCTACATGAACAAGTAACCATGCAATATACGGTTGACTCACCAGTGCGGGAGCATCTCTTTCAGTGGCGCTCCTCTCTGAGTCCTAAGGCCCCTTGCAGACGAGCGTTCCTCCAGCAGCGAGTCCGCATCGCAGCACCCGGCCTGAACTCCCAGCACTGCCGGGGGTCACACAGCATTATATTGATTTATGATGCTATGTAAACCTTACAGTTCTGAAATGTACTGGATAACACTGGCATAATGCTGCCAGTGTTATCCAATACATTCCAGAACTGTAAGGGTTACATAGCATCATAAATCAATATAATGTTATGTGACACCCAGCAGCAAAGGGAGTTCAGGCCGGGTGCTGCGATGCGGACTCACTGCTGGAGGAACGCTAGTCTGCAAGGGGCCTAAAGGAAAGTCCCCGACGAAGACATCTAGATGGGGATGGCCATCTGAAGTGAAGGATCTTGGTCTATTATCTGCAGTTATAAATTAGTAGTACTGCAAATAAGGAGTCCAGAAATCACAATTTTTTTAATTTTCCTCCTACCTGCGCTTAATTACATTGTCAGGGCTGCCGTGCATGCGCACAGGAGTCCTCTCCATTGTGTTAGCACAGCAGTCCAGGCTGTGTTTCATCACAGATTTGAGTGCTGACAGTGGGGGAATAGGTTGCAGTAGGGAAATAAAAAAATTGCGATCTGGACTCCATCTCCAGCACTACTATAATAGTCCACACTTATGGTGACAGATTCCCTTTTAAGACCTATGAGTCTCTATGGTAACAGTCTACAAACAAACCATGTGTAGTCTGATCCAATAACCCAAAGTTCCATCTTGTTTCCTATGCTTTTTCTAACGAACATTAGGTACATTACATGAAGTAGGGCAAGTAGAACGGGGGATATCCCTGCAGGATCAGACTACTCTGGGTCTGTTTGTTGTCTGCTACCATGGAGACGTGAAGGTTGGTTTTGTAGCTGTATAAGCTAAATTTTAATGAAGATCTATTCTTCATTTTTCATCGTAATTGTATTACAACAAGAACAGTTCTTCCAATGGTGAACACACCCTTTTAAGGCTATCATTTAGAATTTCTCGCTCGTATCATTGGGGGACATAGGACCGTGGGTATAGCTGCTTGCTGCCAGTAGGAGGCGACACTAGGCTGATAAGTGATAACTTCTCCCCTGCCGGCTATACCCCCTCCAGTCTGGAGAGAGCATATCAGTTTTTAGCTTGGTGTCGTTGGAGGCAGACCTCCGTGCTTTTGCAGGGCTGCTTCCCTTTCTTATTGGTATGGGAAACAGAGGCGCCTGCCCCTCTGTCTATCCCGGGAGCTAGACCGGTGTCAGATTCCCTCACCGCTCGCCCTCCCCAAGAAGCAAAAGTGGACCAGGGCAGCCCAGCTCCCCTGCTTCCCACGAGCCAAACGGTCACCTGGATCCGGTGAGACCCCCGGCCATTCCAGTCTCCTGCCACTTCGGGTGCCAGCTGCTGAAGAGGTGACCCTGCTGGTACACTGAGAAGGGTGAAGAGAAGAGGATGAAGATGGGGTGAGTAGTCCGGATTGGGTAAGTATTCTCAGCTCTCCAAACCCCCCCCCCCCCCTTCTCCCCCCTCGGTCACCTTGTGCTAAAATGGAGGACATTTTCTTCAGGGTGGGCAATGCCCTGGGGAGGCCCCACGTTGCCTCAGCCCCTAACATATGTTTTTGAGCTTCTGTCCATGTCTGCGGGCCTCGGTTCCCCTATCTGGCTCCTTAGGTCCTGCGGCCTGTGCCTATTCTTCCCGGCCTGCGGGGTGGGCTCCCGCGACCGGTAACGGCAGGACACATTCCTGTCATTCCGGGGGCCTCACTTTATCCGGGCCGCTATGCAACCAGGGCGCCTGAGAGCGCCGCTCTGGGCCCTCCACTCCCCGATCGGCTGAACGGTCGGCCGGGCGCTGCAAGTTTAGGCACCGGCTTCACTTCGGACCTATCTGTACTTGGCCCGCACTGTTTCTTGCGGCCCACGGGGTGGGCACCCGCGGCCGGTGGCCGCAAGCAGGCACATCCCGCGCGCAGATCCTAATCCCTCTGTTTTTGGCAGTACTTCCCGGTTGGCCGTGCGCTGAACTTTATGCCCCGTCTTTGCAGCCTAGTAGGCCGCAACTTTTATTCCCGGTATGGAGGGGTGGGTTCGTCCCTCAGGTGCGAATTCTTCCCGCCTAGCTGTCCTCCTCCCCTAGGAGCCCGCTGAGCTTCGCCCCTGGTACTCAAGGCCAGCTTAACCCTTCATGGTCAGCCACCTCTTTGCAGCCGGCATCAAATTATCCAGTGTTTTCTTTCTGCAGGCCACGTACCTTAATTTTAAGGAATTTAACCCCTTCCTGCCTCTTGTCCATTCGGCGGGGGCATCACAGATAGTCCTGCCCCCCTCAGCCCACATCACCACGGGACCACCCTGGATGTGTGGTACCAAACTGGGCCCGTGTCCTATCCCAGACAGTGGAGGATCGCTCAGTTTCCCAATCCGCCCTCCGGGGCCGTTTGGTTAATTAAGCACTGCTTGCGCTCTCCGGTGAGTGGTCCTGTAGAAGTTCCTATTCCACCCCCTGGGTGGTTTGATTGTTAGATCACCACCGGCGCAGCCTGAAACTGCCATGGGCTAGATGCTGAGAGGTGGAATTGCACACGAGCGGGCCAGAGCAGGACATATTTCCTCCTCGCTCTCCTCCGCACCTCCACTCTTCCTCCCTAGGGTCACGTTCAGAACCCTCCCTTCCTGAAGGGGTTGGTTCTGAGGGGGGATCAGTTATTCAGACTCTGACATTAATCCAGTTCAATCTTCCAAGATTGCGTCCATGCTAGCCAGCAGTACTGATTGTATGCATTACCCCCTTCCTTAGGCGGCATTTGCACTACTACTGGATACAGTACTTACCTTATGTATTACCTTCTTCCATAGGTTCACTAAGCGCACTAGCACTGGTCTCAGTGCCAGCCATAGGCGTTCCCCCTTCTGTAGGTGGCGGAATTGCAGTTCCACTGGGTACAGTACTGGCCGTATGCATTACCCCCTTCCATAGGTGGAGGAATTGCACTTCCCACCGGGTACAGGACTAGTCATATGCATTACCCCCTTCCATAAGGGGCGTAATTTCTCTTCCATTGGATTCAGTTCCTGCTGTGTGCATTACCCCCTTCCATAGGTTATGTACTTGCACTACCTCGGGCTACAGTACTTGCCGTATGTTACTCCCTTTCATAGGTGGAGTGATTGCACTACCACTGAGTGCATGGCTTACCGTAGACATTACCCCCCTTCCCCCCAATAGGTGGGGTAATTACACTACCGTTGGATACGGTTCTGATTATCGTGCTACCCCCCTTCCTTAACCGGAGGATTGTACTACCACTAGATGCTATTCAATCAGTCATTTGCCTTCACCATGCTTCCTGTGGCATTACCCCCTTCTACAAGTGATCCGTTACCTGGGGAATCACTAAGCATCTTTGCATGCTAGAATTCAACTACGCCACAACACTAGATGCCTTGGCTTCCTTCACAGGTTGGCCGTGGCAACAGTCGGTACTGCTGGTGCATTGTACTCTTCATCTAGTGGTATATGGATACTGCCACTGGATACTGTGGCTACTTCCATATTGTATCCTTCTTTTCTTCCGGTGCTGGTTGGGGGCACAAATATTTTGACCTTTGATCTCTCAGGGGGGTCACCCAGCAAGACTTGTGTCCTAGAGACCCCCCATCCTCATGGGCCTCCAACATTCAGGCCGGTCATGGTATTGGTCCTCGACAACTTGTAGTGTGCACGCCATTACACAGAATATTGTGGTTACGATCCAACGAGCTGAATGTTGCACTGACTCTGTATTCTCTGTCCACCACTCTTCCTTATCTAGGTGAGGGTGTTATGCTTGCACTCTGCAGTGGCTACTACAGTGTGTTCTCCTCCGCAGGGGAAGTTTTCACACTAGGGCTAGAGATCTGGGGGGGTATAGCAGGCAGGGGAGGAGTTATCACTTTTCAGCCTAGTGTCTCCTCCTAGTGGCAGCAAGCAGCTATACCCATGGTCCTGTGTCCCCCAATGAACTAAGCGAGAGAGAGAGATTTTACAGGTGAGTTCCCAAAAATCTCGTTATTGTCATTTAAGTTACTTGGCAGCATCTTGGACTGGCTTAAATGAATTGTCTGATTTGCACAGGAGTCCACCTCCATAAACCTGTAATCATAAATCTTATTCTAATTTTCAGATCGTAACAATTGCCTCTACCAGGTTTTAATCTAGATTGTACTTTCTCTCTAAAGGTGGGTTTACACAGGCCGAGCTAAAGCAGAAGCTTGTTCAGAGAAGGAGACCACTGCATTTACATGCAGCGATTAGGGATGAGTGAACCCAACATGTTCGAGGGGCGGAGGAATTCCGTTATGGATTCCGTTAGCACAGAATATAATGGAATTCTATGACTGAATGCAAAACGGAAGCCCGAACCTAAAAAAGTTGGGTTCGCTCATCCCTAGCAGCGATCTCCTTCACAGTATGAGGACAAGGGATTGCTATTGCGATCGCTTGTCCATGTACAGTTGCAATGTTTCTGGACAGCAGATCACTGTTTATACCGCACAATCTGCTACCCAAAAACGACAATCTATGTGCCTGCACAAAATGCTCGTTCGTTGGGTGATCGGCGGCACATGTAGACGGGCAGGGAACAGGCGTTCGCAGGGACGTTGATAATCTGCCCGATTTATCACGCCGTGTAAATCCACCTTAAGTCTTTTCTCTTTTCACAGCTTTCTCTGGTATCTTTCAGCTTCTGTTTCATCTCTTTTGTTTTTCTTCCTTATTCTATTCTCTTTAAGGTGTTTTTAATTCCCACCCTGCCCTGTCTCCCCGCAGATGCGACAGGTCAGACGTCTTTCAAATCCCTGTATTCCGAGGTACATGGGCAGCAGTGCATGCCCAAAATACTAATTGCTGCCTCTTGCCATGTAACCCATCACACATCCACATAACCTCCATCCACTAAAGACATTGGCCCCCACAGTGTACGCCGTGCTCATGGCCATGCTGCACTTTGTTCTATTTGCATGCTACATGTTGAGTCCGTGACAGAGCATGCCTCATCCCGGGACAATATTGAAACGCTCATATGAACAGTCAGCTTTGTGTTACACTCCTAACCTTAACAGTTTTGCCTCAGCGTGCCTTGAAGTGGCTATTAAAGGCTTGTGGAACAATTCGGCGTCTTACATTTAAATCATGTCTGTAGAAGTATTGCTTATTTTTGCAAGTTTTGCCACCCCAGGAGAGAATAATCTGGTTCACATCCTGGTCAACAGTTGCCGCCCATTTCTGGCTGTGGCAATTACTAACATGTACCCAGTACCTGTTGCTGTCTCATCACCTACTCTGTTTTGTTTGCAGGAGAACCCCACCTTATACTCCGACTCCAGCTCCTCTTTTCGCTCCTTCGGTCTCCCTCACCCGACCGCCCGAGCTCAGCACTCTGACCCCGGGCCTCTTTATCGGAACAGGGATGACTCTAGCACCGATACCAAGAACCAGCCAGGACACCTTAAGATCCCGTCTGTCTCTGCAGGAAACCAAGCTGGCAAAATGACTCAATCTGTGCCCAGCGCCATTAGTCTGTTTCAATCGGGGATTGTTGACTTAGATGATGCCAGCTTGCCAGTCACTGATGTCTGAGGCAAATGCAAGGATGCGTGGGATGAAATCTGGAAAGAAATACAGCTTTGCCATTCAGTTTTTATGTCTTATAATGCAAAACCTCCTCCTTCTGACCTGCCATTTACTTTCAGTGGTAAAGAATTTTTTGAATGTTTTATTCCACCGGGTCTGTAGGACCAATGCAATAAGATGCTGAAACACATTCCCAAAAGTCAAGAGCTTTCTTCTACGGCAGCCAAAGCGAGAGAGGATTGACTTTAGCCCATTCGCTGGAACTGTGTGACACCGGTCACTGAGAGCATGCCGCATTTGGCATGGAGTGCCTTTTTTGCCCTTATAGTGGTTTTTCTTGCAAAGTAATTTTGTTCTTGTGCTACAGCTAGCACATACTCCTTAGTTCAGAGGTCAGCAACCTCCGGCACTCCATGTGTGGCGAAACTACATCTCCCATCATGCACACTTGCTTGGCTGTTCTCTGAAATCCCAGAGAAGTGAAAGCATGCTGCGAGTTGTAGTTTCACAACAGCTGGAGTGCCAAAGGTTGCTGATCCCTGCCTTAGTGAGACGTACTGTTTGGTATTTTAGCAGCTTTTTAAGAATCTTCTAACAAAGTGGGGGAGATTTATTAAAACTGGGGTGCAGGAAAACTGGCTTAGTTGCCCATAGCGACCAATCAGATTCCACCTTTCATGTTTCGGAGCTCCTTTGGAAAATGAAAGGTGGAATCTGGTTGCTGAGTGCAATTAACTGGGGTTGTCCTCTTTTTACTATTGATGGTCTATCCGTCTGATCGGTCATCAATATACGATTGGCGGGGGTCTGACTCCTGACACCCCTGCCAATCAGCTGTTTGAAGAGAGAGCAGCGCTCATGTGAGCGCTGCCTACTCTGCTCTGTTCACCTGCTTGCCGCAGCAATTGCAGTGACAAGTGGTGAAATTACAAGTATGGTGTCCACATTCACTTCTGTGGGACGGCTCCGTTCTATCCACTTGAAGAGACGGGAGACGTCCCATAGAAGTGAATAGAGACCCCATATTTGTAATTGCATGTACAAGTGCTGCCTTCTCTTCAAACAACTGATTGGCAGGGAGCCGGGTGTCGGACCCCTGCGGATCAGATATTGATGGCCTATCCTGAGGATCAATGGTAAAGGAAGTCATCAATAGTAAAAAAGCAGGCAACACCTTTCAGCCAGTCTTCCTTACCCCAGTTTTGATGAATATCCTCCTTTTCATGTTTAAACCTTTGCTGCAATGCAATAAATGCCTATCTGCAAGCAAAGAAAGCTGGACCACTGAGTTAACGTGATCTTCACATCCTGCCACCATTCCTTGTCCCAGTCATATATTGCACATTTTCTTTCAGTCAGTGCCACTTTTGGGACAAGTGCTCTTGAAATAGCACTGGAATGGATTTTTACCCTTTTTATGCTTTTTTTTTTTTTTTTTAAATATAAATAGTCCTCTGTTTGCAAAACTTTTAATCTCACCGTGCCTGTAGTCAGTGGTCTATTCCGTGAAATTCCTGGAGACCATTTTGTCCCTGCACTGTTCTTGTCTCAAGTGCCTGCTGATTCCTTGTGTTGAAGCTCATGTGACGTAAGACTGTCGTCTTGTGAACTGCTGATACTAACAAGTCTGCTGTACCCATGCTCTTCCATCTGTGACTCTTCACATATGAGATAATCCCAAAGTTCTTGTAATTTTTTTTCTTTTATATTATATATGTGGGTGGCGGGTTCTAATTTATAAAAGAGAAATTCTCAATAGTGTGCTTGAAATGCACCATTTGACCAGATCACTTGAAATAAATATATCCGTTTTCATTAACGTAGTGTTTCTTTATAAGTGGTGAGAGCGTGAGTAATAGTGCTTATGCCTACGCCATTAAAGTGAGTTATAGGCTGTATTCACACAGTGCGGTTGTACTGCTCTCTGTGGTGGTGGAAAAAGGTTAAATATGACCACAAAATGTTTACAAGGCCACGTAGTTCAGCAGGCTTCACCCACACAATGGACTTGTTCATTAGATGTTCTACTTACAGCAGTGATTTCAGTTCGTGCCGCCTCGACTTGGGGTTGGACTTTGCTATTCCTTATTTTTTTTATTTATTGAAGGTATTTATCAGCAGATTTGTACCTATGACACTGGCTGACCTGTTGCATGTGCACTTGGCAGCTGAAGGCATCTGTATTGGTCCCATGTTCATATGTGCCCGCATTGCTGAGAAAAATGCATATATTAAATTTGCTTGTAGCAAAACATCCTTTTTCTCAGCAATGCGGGCACATATGAACATGGGACCAACACAGATGCCAAACGCACATGTAACAGGTCAGCCAGGTTCATAGGTACAAATCTGCTGACAAGTGCCCTTTAAATGTTCTATAGGGTATTGCATGATGTGTAAGAATGTGTTTGCACTCAAGACTCCACCAGTCTAAAACGCACCTAATTTTTCTTTTGCAGTAATTTTATTAGGATGTGTGCTCCTGACCTATAGTTTTAATGGAGGCCATGACAGATGCATACCCATTGGCACCCAAAAAAGGTGCCGCATTTGTTGAATGGAATAGCAACATGCAGAAGATCTGCACAAATTTCCATGTAGATTTCTGTTTTTCTGCACTAAAATCCACGTGTTATTTGTGGTTTTAAGTGCGGATTTGATCCAGTAGCTCTCGCCCTTCCAATAAGAAGGGTGAAATCCGCACCAAAAATTGCAAAGATAATTGACATACTGCAGATTTATAAATCCATAAGTCAGATCAATTTCTTTGTGGAAGAAGTGAAAAAGAAGAAGCAAAATGTGCATGAGATTTGTGTAATCTCATACTTTTCGCTGATACTTTATGACGCTATTCTGCACAAGAATCCACAAGAAAAAAAACACAAGCATAATCCACAATGTGTGCAGAAAACTTTTAAAGGTTGAAAGTCATTATTAGGGTGCATTCCCACCCCTGTGGGATAGCTGTACCCGTTTTACTGACCACGAAACACAAGCACCCCACATTGTGGACCCATTGCGGGGCGGAGGCACAGACCCAGAAACATTCAGAAGCCCTTCTGTGTGCTTCCGAGTCCGTGCCATATAAGTAGGACATGTCCTATATCATTTTCCAATATGCTTTCTGAATCTATTCCAGTTTGTAAGATCTCTGCTTGTTTGCAATTAATACAAACTTTCATTGTTTCTTTCCACCGGATAAAATATTTCCTGGTCGCTTAAGTGAATGGCTCGGTACAGAACTGTTATTATTGTTACTATGTGTTCTGGCAAGACCTGCACCCCTTTGTCCATCACATAATCATTGGCAGATTTGTATACCCTATGAGTAAACCATGAAATTCCTGTTGGCAGCAAGCAGAAATCTTGAATTTTTATTTATTTTTTTATAATATACAAAGTAAATGATAACATTGTATACCTTTCAACTAAGACTATCATTCACGTGCTGAAACAGGATTACTCTCATTTATCCGATGGTGACTGCTTTAGTGGTCTCTCATGTCTTGCACATCTCTTAAAAGCCCTCTTTCCCTCATTTTTTAGATACTTTTTTAACTACAACTTTTCGCTGTTCTACTCAGTTTGTGTTCAAGTTGCTGTCTATTTCTGTGAAAGGAGATGTGTCCACTAGCAAATGTGCAATCAAGTCAAAAATGTGCTATGTGGCCTGGCCTTTTCTAGCTATGCCCCTGATTTCTCAGCACTGCTGTATAATGTCTTCTATGCTGCTTCTGTGGGTGTACTACAGAGAGCTACAGGAGCAGTGTTGTATCTTCTCTATGTATGGGGGACATCATTGCAACTATTTTCCACATACTAGAACTGGGCTCAAGTTAAAAATACGGAATGCAAGTCCTATAATAGCCAGAAATTACATGACACATATACACTTTAATAGTATAGAAAACGTACACGTTTCTCCTGTTTCTAAATGATCTCTTCCTCTTTTTTGTTTTGTCTTTTTAAGTATTTATTAAGATCCCACTATTTTGGAAATTGTTTTGGCACCATTCACAAGGCTTGGAGTTTTATATTTTATTCTAGGGGTTTTATTTTTAAAAATGAAAAAACGGCACACATTCTGAAGGTTCCCATTTTATTGCAGAATGTCAGACTGTCACTCCACCATTTCTCTATAGTGACCTACTGACTTCTGTTAAGGATTGGTCTGGTGCATAGCCTGTCTATAAATATAAATATATATATATATATATACACATACAGTACAGACCAAAAGTTTGGACACACCTTCTCATTCAAAGAGTTTTCTTTATTTTCATGACTATGAAAATTGTAGATTCACACTGAAGGCATCAAAACTATGAATTAACACATGTGGAATTATATACATAACAAAAAAAGTGTGAAACAACTGAAAATATGTCACAATCTAGGTTCTAAGTAGCCACCTTTTGCTTTGATTACTGCTTTGCACACTCTTGGCATTCTCTTGATGAGCTTCAAGAGGTAGTCACCTGAAATGGCCTTCACTTCACAGGTGTGCCCTGTCAGGTTTAATAAGTGGGATTTCTTGCCTTATAAATGGGGTTGGGACCATCAGTTGCCACAGAGTTCTAGCAGCAGACACATCTCTAGAACAACTGTTAAGAGGAGACTGTGTGAATCAGGCCTTCATGGTAGAATATCTGCTAGGAAACCACTGCTAAGGACAGGCAACAAGCAGAAGAGACTTGTTTGGGCTAAAGAACACAAGGAATGGACATTAGACCAATGGAAATCTGTGCTTTGGTCTGATGAGTCCAAATTTAAGATATTTGGTTCCAACCACCGTGTCTTTGTGCGACGCAGAAAAGGTGAACGGATGGACTCTACATGCCTGGTTCCCACTGTGAAGCGTGGAGGAGGAGGTGTGATGGTGCTTTGCTGGTGACACTGTTGGGGATTTATTCAAAATTGAAGGCATACTGAACCAGCATGGCTACCACAGCATCTTGCAGCGGCATGCTATTCCATCCGGTTTGCGTTTAGTTGGACCATCATTTATTTTTCAACAGGACAATGACCCCAAATGCACCTCCAGGCTGTGTAAGGGCTGTTTGACCATGAAGGAGAGTGATGGGGTGCTGCGCCAGATGACCTGACCTCCACAGTCACTGGACCTGAACCCAATCAAGATGGTTTGGGGTGAGCTGGACCACAGAGTGGAGGCAAAAGGGCCAACAAGTGCTAAGCATCTCTGGGAACTCCTTCAAGACTGTTGGAAGACCATTTCAGGTGACTACCTCTTGAAGCTAATCAAGAGAATGCCAAGAGTGTGCAAAGCAGTAATCAAAGCAAAAGGTGGCTACTTTGAAGAACCTAGAATATGACATTTTCAGTTGTTTCACACTTTTTTGTTATGTATATAATTCCACATGTGTTAATTCATAGTTTTGATGCCTTCAGTGTGAATCTACAATTTTTATAGTCATGAAAATAAAGAAAACTCTTTGAATGAGAAGGTGTGTCCAAACTTTTGGTCTGTACTGTATGTGTGTGTGTGTGTATATGTATGTGTGTATATGTATGTGTGTGTGTGTGTGTGTGTGTGTGTGTATATATATATATATATATATATATATATATATATATATACACACACACACACAGTACAGACCAAAAGTTTGGACATACCTTCTCATTCAAAGAGTTTTCTTTATTTTCATGTTTATGAAAATTGTAGATTCACACTGAAGGCATCAGAACTATGAATTAACACATGTGGAATTATATACATAACAAAAAAAGTGAAATAACTGAAAATATGTCATATTCTAGGTTCTTCAAAGTAGCCACCTTTTGCTTTGATTACTGCTTTGCACACTCTTGGCATTCTCTTGATGAGCTTCAAGAGGTAGTCACCTGAAATGGTTTTCACTTCACAGGTGTGCCCTGTCAGGTTTAATAAGTGGGATTTCTAGCCTTATAAACGGGGTTGGGACAGTGGCGTACTGCCAATATAGGCAGACCACGCCGTTGCTATGGGGCCCGCAGCACAGGGGGGCCCAGAGCGCATGAAAGGCTCCGCCCCCTACTCTGCACAAGACAGTGACACTACAGTGTAGTCATAGTTTCAGGCGGCGTTCTTGAACTTCTCTCTCAACCCCACCCATTGTTCGGGCTGAAGCTCCCTCCCAGGCAAGGATCCTGCTGCTGATTGGCCAGTGTATCAGGCAGCAGGAGCAGCGCAGCCAGGCACACATAGAGACTAGGGTGGCCACTGGCTTCACGGACCTCGCCGGCCACGCCCCCAGAACTTACAAACCACGCCCACCTCAGTGTAGCCATGCCCCCATCGCATGCCGGGAAACGGGTGGAGGAGAGGTAAGAACTTGTGGAGGGGGTCATGGGTGTCCTGGAGGGACAGTAGTAGTTATTATCGGTAACCCCTTTAAGCAGTACCCTATTCACAGTATTTATTAACCCTTTTTAGCAGTCCCCTGAGGGCTTAATAAATACTGTGAATGGGGAACTGCTGAAAGGGGTTAATAAATACTGTGAAAGTGTGAAGGGCCTTCACATAAACCCTTTTCAGCAGTCCCTCATTCACAGTATTTAACCCCTTTAAGTCCCCTCTTCACATTTATTTTCCCCTTTCAGCTGTTCCCAGGACCCACACAGTAGGTATTATTAACCCCTTTCAAAATTACCAGCGCCTGCCCTTTTCCCCCTGTGAGCAATCCCCGACGGCCCACAGCACAGACCAGGGAGTACCTCAGCGCAGCTCCTCAGAGTCTGTTCCTCCACTTCCTGCGTGGCCGCGCCTGCACAAACCAGAATTGACTGGCGCGATGCAGGCGCTGCCGGACGTGCGACTGATGTCGGTGCGCTCTACGCCGTGATGTGAGTGATCCTTAAAGTGCCCCGTACTCGTCGAGTCTAGAGTCGCTGATGACCACAAAAAAGGAGGACTTCTGGCAGTCCGTCCTGGCCTTGTGCCGGACGGAGGACCAGGAGTCTAAAAACCGGACGTCTGGTCACCCTAATAGAGCAGTGCACTCGGCGTGGCAGAGTTATCCTCTGCGCTCACGTGCTGCCCGCCATCTGCCGCCCGCCCTCAAGACAGTCATCAGCCAGTGAGTGCCCCACACCCCTGGCCCATACTGAAGGACTGGTCAGTGAATACAGAAGTGTGCCACAGTAAGAGGACAGCAGCAGACTTAATATAAAGCTCATATATGGTATTGGTTGGATATGGGTATTCTTGATAGGGGGAGGGCAGCAGCAAGCAGTGGGGTTTGGGGGGAAAGGGGCCTGTAGGATCATAGAGGACTCAGGAGGACAGTGTGCTTTCCTCCTACTCCCCCCCCCCCCCCCCCTCTCTCCCCGGGGAGAAGAGGGTGGAAGCACACTGTCCTCCTGAGTCCTCTATGATCCTGCAGGGCCCCCCAGCATATCAGTCACCTTGCAGGGGCGGGGGGAGAATATGATTGGTGGCTATGTGCACACTTAGCATCAGCAGCAATGAGTTAAAGGGGTTATCCAACCCATATAATGCCCCCCAAAATGCTCGGGGCCAGGCACCTTACTTACCTCATTCCCCAGCACCCGCATTGCTCCTGATGCCCACACAGCCGCCACTGCCTCCCTCCCGTCACGCAGATTAATACATCCTGTGACATAGGGGGGAGCAGCCAATAGCAGGCCACAATGGGAACGAGCCTCCCTAGCATCGCGGGTGACGCTAGGGAGGCTCATTTCTGACGCAGCCTGCTATTGTCTGCACCCCCCCATTGGGCATAAGTATTAACTGTATGCGGTGCCTGGGCAATTTGGGGGGCATAATAGGGATTAGATAGCCCCTTTAACCCTTAGGATACCAGAGGTTTTTTCATTTTTGCATTTTATTTTTCCTTCCCTATCTTCCTTGAGCCATAACTTTTTTTTGTGGGAAAACCCCACAATTTTTCCACCTTTTTAGGGGTTTTGTTCCTACAGCTTTACCTTTGTGGCAAAACTGACCTGTGCCCTTCATTCTCTGGGTCAGTACGATTACAACGATACCACATATGTATAGGTTTTTTATGTCTAAATAGTGTAAAAATACATTAACACTTTGATTTGAGTTGTGTGGGGGCTCATTTTTTGTGGGATGAACTGTAGTTTTTATTGATACCCTTTTGGAGTGTGTGTGACTTTTTAAATCACATTTTATTACATTTTTTGGGGTGAGAGAAGTGATGAAAAAATGGCGCTGGTAACAAAGCTGTGTCAGGCTTTACCGCAGTGGGCACAGGCAGGAGGAGTGATTTATATGCTCGCATACATATGGCGCCCTGTGCCCACTCTGCTAAAGCCTGACATCGCCCATTTATGCCCGACTTTACCAAAGCAGACAGGCAGGAGCAGTGATGTGTGCTGTACATGGCTGAGATCCTTACTCCCATACAGAGAGAGTATGGATTATAAAGCGCTATAAGCACCTGAATTCAGCACCTATTTCTTAAAGGTTTCTAACGGTTTCAGTAGAACATGTATACATTTTCTTATTGGCAAATGGGGGTGTGGCGGGGAGGAGCCAGGGGGTGGGATGGGCCAGGGGTGGGTAGTGGGCGGGGTTGGGGGCCCAATTCAGACTCTTGCTATGGGGCCCAGTGATGTCTGTGTACGCCCCTGGGTTGGGACCATCAGTTGCGTTGTGGAGAAGTCAGGTGGATACACAGCTGATAGTCCTACTGAATAGACTATTAGAATTTTGTATTATGGCAAGAAAAAAGCAGCTAAGTAAAGAAAAACGAGTGGGCATTATTACTTTAGGAAATGAAGATCAGTCAGTCCGAAAAATTGGGAAAACTTTGAAAGTGTCCCCAAGTGCAGTCACAAAAACCATCAAGCGCTACAAAGAAACTGGCTTACATGCGGACCGCCCCAGGAAAGGAAGACCAAGAGTCACCTCTGCTGCGGAGGATAAGTTCATCTGAGTCACCAGCCTCAGAAATCGCAGGTTAACAGCAGCTCAGATTAGAGACCAGGTCAATGCCACACAGAGTTCTAGCAGCAGACACATCTCTAGAACAACTGTTAAGAGGAGACTGTGTGAATCAGGCCTTCATGGTAGAATATCTGCTAGGAAACCACTGCTAAGGACAGGCAACAAGCAGAAGAGACTTGTTTGTGCTAAAGAACACAAGGAATGGACATTAGAACAGTGGAAATCTGTGCTTTGGTCTGATTAGTCTAAATTTGAGATCTTTGGTTCCAACCACCGTGTCTTTGTGCGACACAGAAAAGGTGAACGGATGGACTCTACATGCCTGGTTCCCACCGTGAAGCGTGGAGGAGGAGGTGTGATGGTGTGGGGGTGCTTTGCTGGTGACACTGTTGGGGATTTATTCAAAATTGAAGGCATACTGAACCAGCATGGCTACCACAGCATCTTGCAGCGGCATGCTATTCCATCCGGTTTGCGTTTAGTTGGACCATCATTTATTTTTCAACAGGACAATGACCCCAAACGCACCTCCAGGCTGTGTAAGGGCTGTTTGACCATGAAGGAGAGTGATGGGGTGCTGCGCCAGATGACCTGGTCTCTACAGTCACCGGACCTGAACCCAATCGAGGTGGTTTGGGGTGAGCTGGACCGCAGAGTGAAGGCAAATGGGCCAACAAGTGCTAAGCATCTCTGGGAACTCCTTCAAGACTGTTGGAAAACCATTTCAGGTGACTACCTCTTGAAGCTCATCAAGAGAATGCCAAGAGTGTGCAAAGCAGTAATCAAAGCAAAAGGTGGCTACTTTGAAGAACCCAGAATATGACATATTTTCAGTTGTTTCACACTTTTTTGTTATGTATATAATTCCACATGTTAATTCATAGTTTTGATGCCTTCAGTGTGAATCTACAATTTTCATAGTCATGAAAATAAAGAAAACTCTTTGAATGAGAAGGTGTGTCCAAACTTTTGGTCTGTACTGTGTATATGTGTGTGTGTATATATATATATATATATATATATATATATATATTAGCGTTTCGCTCTGGTAGACAGGATTAGCGGACGCAGTATAAAGGCAACAAGAAGTTCTTTGGATCAAACAGTTCAGTGTTTTATTCACACTTTAGGCAAGTCATAATCAACAAGCAGTCATAATCAAACAAAAGTCACCTTGTGGTGTTGTTGGTAATTCACACCATGCAGCAATTCTGCCTCAGAGTCCTTGACCATAGCAGCACCAACCTGTTTTCACGTCAAACCGGTAGCAAGCCTTCATCCAGACACAGGGCTCCCAGATCCCAACACAGAGACCTGGCTTCTGAGCCCAGCTGCCAAAATCCGGACCGGTATTTGACCTCACCTGGCTGTAAATCAGGCCAGCAGCACATGCTGGGAGGAAAATACCTGTTTTCCCAGACAAAACTTCTCACTGTGTCACATACACCCCCCCCCCCCTTTTTTTTTTTTCTCTAACTCTGGGGGGGGGGGGGGAACACACATCAGACAGTGTACCCAGGATAGGGCATCCATGTTTCCCTGTAACTGGCCTGCTCTGTGTTACACGGATGACTTTTGTAGGAAGAGAAAACCATCGGGTGACCCAGGCATTTCTGTCCTTGGCCTGGCTCTTGAAAGGGGAGTGGTCAGTCACCAGGTGGAATTTTCTCCACAATAAATAATCGCAGAGAAATTCTAGTGCCCACTTGATAGCCAGGCACTCTCTCACTCTCTCTCCACTATATTATACCGGGTCTCGGCTGGGGTGAGCTTACGGCTGAGGAAGACAACGGGATACTCCTCCCCGTTGACTTCCTGAGACAGTACAGGACCGAGGCCTACTTCGGAGGCATCGGTCTGTACTATAAACTCCCTTTTGAAGTTGGGCGTGACCAAAATCCGGGGACCTCCACAGGGCCGACTTCAAAGCGGAGAAAGCCTCTTCCGCCCGATCATCCCAGCGAACCATCGTTGACTTGTGTCCTTTCAAGAATCCTGTCAAAGGCGTGGCTATACTAGCAAAGTGGGGAACAAACCTCATGTAATAGCCCACCATACCCAGGAATGACTTTGTTTGCCTATTGGTGACAGGTCGGGGCCAATTCCGTATCGCCTCTATTTTGGGGTTTGATGACTCAGCGCCCAAAGACATACCCCAGGTACTTAGTCTCTTCTAACCCTATCACACATTTTTTTGGGTTAGCGGTTAGGCCAGCTTTCCAAAGGGAGTCCAGTACAGCCTGCACTTTGGGTAGGTGACTTTCCCAGTCGGTACTGTGGATGACAATATAGTCCAGGTAAACCGAAGCCTACCGATGGTGTGGAAAAAGCACGATGTCCATTAGTCGCTGAAAAGTGGCGGGGGTAAGACCTTATATTGATACAGCCCCTCAGGAGTGATGAAGGCAGTTTTCTCTTTAGCAGCCTACATTAAGGGCACCTGCAGTACCCTTTCGTAAGGTCTAACACAGAAAAATACTGGGCTTGTCCTAACCTCTCGATGAGCTCATCCACCCGGGGCATGGGATATGCATTGAATTTGGAAACCTCGTTAAGCTCTCGAAAGTCGTTACAAAACCGCAACGTCCCGTCCGGCATCAATACTATAGGACTGGGCCACTCACTTTTTGACTCCTCAATGACGTCTAGCTGCACCTCCTCCGATATGGCTTGACGCGGGTATCTGGTATGGTTTTAATCAGACTTTTGCCTGAGGCTCAGTGACAATGTCATGCTGGATTATGGAAGTGCGACTAGGGAGGTCCGAGAACACACCTGTGTTCCGACTAACAAACTCCCTGGCCTCCTGAATCTGTTTAGAGGAGAGGCTGTCAGCAATTTTTACTGTGGCAGCTGTTTCTCTTGCATCAGACAGAGGGGCTGGTACCTCTTCTCCTAGAAAACCCGGCCGCGGGCTGTCTTCTGTACAGGTTTCCCTATCTTTCCACGGTTTGAGTAAATTCACATGGTAAACCTGCTCTGGCTTTCACCGCCCTGGCTGGTGTACCTTGTAGTTTACATCTCCAACTTTCTCGAGTACCTCGTAGGGCCCCTGCCACCTAGCCAGGAACTTACTGTCCACGATTATAGACCCGACTCTGGGCTCGGTGAGCGGCCTCCATCTGCTCCCTAACAAGAGGCAACACTGTCTCTATCCGATCTTGCATCTGGGTAACGTACTCTTTGTTTATTATGAGTGAAAGAAATCAATAATTAACAAAGGAGGGCAACACGCCCCCAGAAATCATGAAGACAATATAAGCATAAAAGTAAGACATGAGTTACATCGCAATTTAGGTATACAGGTGATGGTACATGAGTGGCATAGGAATAAGCAAGAGAATTCAAATCCTCAAGATACACACAGGGACACATCCAATTATAGACTTGAGCACCAGGGAAAACAAGTGGATTCCAAGGCAGAGAAGGTAAACCCCATAGCTTAATAAGCTTTAATTAGGGACAAGACTAAACCTGATTACGGGTTCTTGTTCAAAGAGCGGCCATACCATTCCAGCCATGGCTCCCACATGGTCATACATTTATTGTGAGTGCGTGTCTCCCAGCTGGATAGTTCCTCAAATCTACAAATTGAATTTACCTTCTGTGCCCATTCTTCCATGGAAGGGGCTTGCTGAGAGAGCCAGTGAAGGGGGATTAATAGTTTAGCTGCCGAAACCAGATGTGCTAGCAGTGAGTGTTTGTGTAGAGGGAAATCACTGGACGGCATGTTCAGAAGCACAGAGGAGGGAGAAATGGGTGCAGAGAGTGGGCAGATGTGTTGAATGGTGTCAGCAAGTGCGGACCAGAAGGTGGTAATTTTCCTACATGACCACCATATGTGGTATAATGTTCCCCTTGCCTCCTGACATCTCCAGCACATCCCAGACGACAATGGGTCCATCTTGGGAATGGCATCCGGGAACCACCTGGTCAATAGTTTAAAAGAAATCTCTTGCACTGCTATGCATCTGGAGAACCCATGTGAATTCCGGAGAATGAGGGAGACCTTTTGATCAGACAGCGACGTACCCATCTCCTCCTCCCACTTGTATAAGAAAGCCGGTCTATTGGGAGCCCCTATATTGAGTAGCTTGTGGTAGAGAAGAGATAAAATCTTCTTTGATGGTGTAATTGAATTAACTAAGACATCTAACCTGGAAGAGAGAAAATTTCTAGGAGCTACATGTGTATACCTCTGGCATACTAGGGAGAAATGCGAATAATGTATGGAGGTCCAGCACAGAGGGAAGTTCTTGCCCTTTCAATCTATCCCCCGTTAAGTAAGTACCAAAGTGGACCAGATACCTAAATCATCTGAGTAGTTTGAGTCAAAAAAGTATGGTAATAGGCGCAAAGGCATAAAAGGAGATGGGACGGATGGAAAGTCAAGCATCTGGGTAACGTACTCAATGACACTTTTATGTGCAGTGGGTTGTTGTTCCCACGCCTCTTTGGCCATGTCCAAGAGACCGTGAGGATGTCTGCCATATAGCAGTTCGATGGGCAAGAACCCAGTAGAGGCCTAGGGAATCTTTCGCACTGCGAACATGAGATCGGGCAGAAGGAGGTCCTAGTCCTTCCCATCTTTAACCACCAACCTTTTCAACATATTTTTTAATGTTTGGTTAAACCTTTCTACCAGACCGTCCATTTGCAGATGGTAAACAGACGTCCGTAGCTGTTTTATGTGCAGCAACTTACAGAGTTCCCTCATCACTTTGGACATAAAAGCGGTCCCTTGGTTGGTCAGAACCTCTTTAGGTAGTCCTACTCAGGGAAAACATCTCCATTAATTCCTTAGCTATGAGTTTGGCCGAGGTATGTCGCAGTGGCACCGCCTCTTGATACCGAGTGGCGTAGTCTAGAATGACTAAGATGTTTTGATGCCCTCTGGAGGACTTCGTTTCTGGGCCTATGAGGTCCATAGCTATTTGGTCAAACTGTACTTTGATAATCGGGAGAGGTACTAGGGGACCATGGAAATGTGGCTGGGGCTAGTTATCTGGCAGTTTGGCAAGACTTACAAAACTCTTCCACTTCTTTGAATATGCTGAGCCAGTAAAACCGCTGTAGAATACGATCCTGAGTTTTCTGCAGCCCCAGGTGACCCCTGAGAACGTGTTGGTGGGCTAGATCTAACACAAGATTGCGATCAGCCTTGGGGACCACCAACTGTTCGATAGGCTCATCCTATAGGTTTACCAGATACAACATATCCTGATGAACCACAAAATGGGGGAAACACTGACTCTGCCCAGGTTGTTGTGGTTCACCATCTTCTATTAACACATTTTCCAGGTGCGGGATAGGGTTGGGTCCCGACATTGGGCAGTACCAAAATTATCCCCAGAGACATTGAGGTCTACCAATTCAGGACCCGGCGCCAAGTCCTCCCACCATCACACTTAGCGGGGTTGTCTCCCCCTCTTCCACAGAAGTGGCAGTCACCCTTACCGCTGGCCCTTTGGTCTCCCCCCTGAGCCCGGCTACTCTGCTAGGGTTACCCCTGTCTCATGGGCATCAGTCACTCTCATAGTGTCACGATCAGTCTAAGGGGGAAACGCCACACCAAACACAGGATGGAAGAGGAACAGTAACTGGGCCTGGAAACTAGGGAAGAAACAGGTCACTTCCTAGACAAACCTAATCTGGGCCCTGACTACCTATCAATATGAATAGACCTTGAAGGTAGGAATATTCATAAGCAGGATACCTAGTCCCTGATTTCCCTATAAGGCCCTGGAATAAGTATAGGACCAGAGACAACCCATTCCTCCCCAGATGGACGAATGGAAGTCTTTGTCTCAGGCCCAGATACAACAACAGGGAATATAACAAATACAAACGCGACACTTAACTTCTGTAGAGATGGAAGAACAGGAACACCAGAGAGGATCTCACACCAGCTCAGCCAAACACAAATGAAGCTACGCTTCTTCAACAACGACTTAGAAATACATTATGAATTTTCAAAACCTGAGGAAGTTCAAGACGGAAGTCTACAGGGTTAACAATGGCAGTGATCTTATATGGACCAATAAATCTTGGGCCCAACTTCCAAGAAGGTACCTTAAACTTAATGTTTCTTGTGGACAGCCACACAGAATCACCCACTCTCAGGTCCGGACCATTTATACATCTCCTGTCAGCCACACGCTTATACAGTCATGTGAAAAAATTAGGACACCCTTTGAAAGCATGTGGTTTTTTGTAACATTTTTAATAAAAGGTTATTTCATCTCCGTTTCAACAATACAGAGAGATTAAAGTAATCCAACTAAACAAAGAAAACTGAAGAAAAGTCTTTTCAAGATCTTCTGTAAATGTCATTCTACAAAAATGCCTATTCTAACTGAGGAAAAAGATAGGACACCCTCACATGTATTCCCTCTTAAATTGGCTCAGATCTCACACAGGTATATCACACCAGGTGCACATAATTAGTAGATCGTTACTCTGCATGTTGAATGAGGCTTGCCCTATTTAAACCTCAGACATTTAGTTTGGTGTGCTCCTGACTGTTGAAGTGAGAGTGAGCACCATGGTGAGAGCAAAAGAGCTGTCAGAGGACTTCAGAAAAAAGATTGTAGCAGCCTATGAGTCTGGGAAGGGATTTAAAAAGATCTCAAAAGATTTTGAAATCAGCCATTCCACTGTCCGGAAGATAGTCTACAAGTGGAGGGCTTTCAAAACAACTGCCAACATGCCCAGGACTGGTCACCCCAGCAAGTTCACCCCAAGAGCAGACCGCAAGATGCTAAAAGAGGTCTCCAAAAACCCTAAAGTGTCATCTCGAGAACTACAGCAGGCTCTGGCTACTGTTGATGTAGAAGTACATGCCTCTACAATCAGAAAGAGACTGTACAAGTTTAACTTGCATGGGAGGTGTGCAAGGAGGAAACCTTTGCTTTCCAAGAGAAACATCGAGGCCAGACTGACATTTGCCAGAGATAAAGTTGACAAAGACCAGGACTTCTGGAATAATGTTCTTTGGACAGATGAGTCCAAAATTGAATTATTTGGACACAACAGCAGAGGACATGTTTGGCGTAAACCAAACACAGCATTCCAAGAAAAGAACCTCATACCAACTGTGAAGCATGGAGGTGGAAGTGTCATGGTTTGGGGCTGCTTTGCTGCAGCAGGACCTGGGCAGCTCACCATCATAGAATCCACGATGAATTCTACTGTGTATCAGAAGGTGCTTGAAGAACATGTGAGACCATCAGTTAGAAAATTAAAGCTGAAGCGGAACTGGACCATGCAACATGACAATGACCCAAAACATACTAGTAAATCAACCAAAGATTGGCTGAAAAAGAAGAAATGGAGAGTCCTGGAATGGCCAAGTCAAAGTCCAGATTTGAATCCCATTGAGATGCTGTGGGGTGACTTGAAAAGGGCTGTACGTGCAAGAAACCCCTCAAACATCTCACAGCTGAAAAAGTTCTGCATTGAGGAGTGGGGTAAAATTTCCTCAGACCGATGTCGAAGACTGGTAGATGGCTACAAGAACCGTCTCACTGCAGTTATTTCAGCCAAAGGAGGTAACACTCGCTATTAGGGGCAAGGGTGTCCTATCTTTTTCCTCAGTTAGAATAGGCATTTTTGTAGAATGACATTTACAGAAGATCTTGAAAAGACTTTTCTTCAGTTTTCTTTGTTTAGTTGGATTACTTTAATCTCTCTGTATTGTTGAAACGGAGATGAAATAACCTTTTATTAAAAATGTTACAAAAAACCACATGCTTTCAAAGGGTGTCCTAATTTTTTCACATGACTGTACCTGTTGCCCATCTTTTTCAGTGGACTGTCTACGGTTATTAATGGAAAACTCAGCTAACGACAAGAATGAAGACCACTCCTCCTGGTTCTCCGAAACAAAACATCTCAAATAAGTCTCCAGATTATGATTGATGTGCTCCGTCTGTCCGTTCAACTGAGGACAAAAATCCGAAGAAAAGAACAATTGTACCCCCAGTCGAGTACAGAATGGTTTTCAGAATCTGGAAACAAACTAAGTGCCCCGATCAGACACCACATCAGAGGGAATGCCATGTAGTTTCACGATGTTATCGACAAACACCTGTGCAAGAGTCTTGGCATTAGGTAGAGCAGGCAATGCTATAAAATAAACCGATCAACTACCATCAAGCTCCCTGTTTTTCCCGAAGAATTCGGTAAATCCGTGATAAAGTCCATGGACAAATGCGTCCAACGTCTGGACAGGATGGGTAATGTAAGAAGAGATCCAGAAGGCCGATTATGTGTCACCGTATCACGAGCACAGATACAACAGGCTGACACATAGTCCTTAACACATTTACGCAGCCCTGGCCACCAAAATCTGAGCGAGATGAGATCGACAGCAGATCTACTCCCAGGGTGTCCATCCAAGACAGTACAGTGATGTTCCTCAAATATCTTATGATGTAAATCTGAAGGAACAAACAATTTTCCTGGAGGACAAGAGTCCGGAGCATCCTCTTGGGCCTCCAACACCTTAGCCTCAAGATCAGGATATAGGGCAGATATGACTACCCCTTCAGACAAAATAGGACTAGGATCTTTAGAAATTCCCCCCAGGAAAGCTGTGCGACAAAGCATCCGCCTTGACGTTCTTAACCCCAGGGCAGTAGGTGACAATGAAGTTAAATCTTGTGAAAAACAGCAACCATCTGGCCTACCTTGGATTCAGTCGTTTAGCCGACTCAAGGTAAGCCAGAAACAAATCTCCCCAGCAGATGATGAAAAATGTCATTGATTAAGTGTTAAAAAACTGCTGGAGCGTTGTTTAACCCAAAGGGCATGACCAGGTTTTCAAAATGACCCTCAGGGGTATTAAATGCAGTCTTCCACTCATCCACCTCCCTGATCCTTA
The DNA here is from genome assembly GCF_014858855.1 of Bufo gargarizans. Taxonomy (NCBI): domain Eukaryota; kingdom Metazoa; phylum Chordata; class Amphibia; order Anura; family Bufonidae; genus Bufo; species Bufo gargarizans. Next base: position 288,559,942 of record NC_058085.1, on the reverse strand, counting down.
CCAGATTTTATGCCCCCCTTAAGATCAAATTTAGAGAACATCTTGACACAGACAATCTGACTAAACAAATCCGGAATCAAAAGAAGGGGGTAAGGATCACGGACGGAAATACGGTTGAGCTCACGAAAGACCAGACACGGTCTAAGGGTACTAATTTTTTTTTTTTTTTTTTTACAAAGAACAACCTAGCAGCCACTGGGGATTTGTGAGCAATCGTTTTTATTGAATTGTTGACATAAACAAATGAAGCCTTTTGGTAGTTACAACATGACAAAGTGGAAATATATCCATTAACAGGAGCAAGTGATATGAATAAAACGGTGGAAACTATGGAAGTCTCCTAGGAACCACCCATCTGTGGTATAACGGTATACAAGTTACAGTACAAGTATAGAAGAGTACAAAATAAACATTCATATAAAGAACACTTCTCTCAGTTCAAACGACCATGTCTAAGGTATGCCGTTGAAAAAGCTTACGCTTCATGGGACATGTAGTGGAGTTATTAGCCAGGGGGCCCATGTAGCGTCTCTCTTTCTGGGATCAATAATGGAGAGTGGGAGGTTATATGGCACCCCGGGCATAAAAGGGGTTAAAACCGTTCAGGCGATCTTCCTCTTCCAGAGCTTCAGGCACAGCTACTTACAGAACACCAAATTCCCGAACGGCATACAAGAGAATGCTCCAAACTCCCAAACGGAATACAGCATAGCACCCCAAACTCACGAACGGAACCTCACGAATAGCTGCTAGCAGATGAATTGGAAACGCACCCAAGCGGCTTACACTCCTAGCAATCAGTCTTTAACAGCATACAGTGAATACCCCCAAGAACGAGATGAGGCTCTGTGTTGAGGGTTAAGCAGTGGTCAGCCAGAGCTGTGGGTTTATTGTTTCTTATATACACATTAGTACCACCCACAGGGTTTTGTAAAAAGAACCAGTAAACATGTACAATACACTCAGACACTCCCACACAAAATCCTCCCCTCTGCCTGTGATACAATTACCTTACAGAATGGATTAATGTAATTATCACAGGCAGGAGACTACACAGTTTTACACAATGTCTTCTGTCATGGAGACAATTGGGAAGTAATCCAATTTATCTCCAAGGGCAGAGGCAAAACTTCATTAGCCACATGGTAGCAAAAGACATAAGAATATTTAACTGTGCAGCTATTGCATAAAACATAGACATTTAACATATCCCCAGATAGCTCAGGTCTGAGTGCATTCAATTATTAGGTGAATGGCACTCAGACTACACGAATACAGTTCAATTGCCATGGAGCCAAATTCTTTCACATAGTCTTTGCAGGGGAAAATCAAGCGTTTAAACATGGGGCCATAGTCTAAAGGAAGTAGGTGGGCAACCAGGCTTCTCCAATGCAATGTGGCGAGATTAGTCTTGTCACATCTATCCCCTTTTCCAAACAGACTAACAGGGTATATGACTTCCTGCCAGTCAGTGCCCTTGTTAGTCCAGCAGCCCACCCACCCACAATAAATGGTTACTACACCTGAGCAAGGGAGAAACCTGTCCATGTGCCTCACTACGGCTGTGTAGGGGACTGGTAGACTGCCTTGGTGGGTTGCTGAGTGGGCAGAGACCAGCGGTACACTACACTGGTGCCAGCGCTACCACGGAAGTAGCCTGGTTGGAGCCTGATTGTTGGAGGGGGAGACCGACTGTCTCCCCTTTGGCTAAACAGCCCTGTTGCTGGGGGACAGGACCGACTGTCCCTACCCCCTGTGCTGTGAATGCAGAGACCACAGTCCCATCTGCACTGTTGTGGGGCTTACTGTCTCCCCCTGGTGCGTTAAACTGCTGCTGGGGGATGGAGACTGGGCTCCCAATTCCCTGTAAGTCACATGTCCGCTGGAGAATGGAGACTGTGCTCCCAATTCCCTGTAAATCACATGGCCGCTGGAGAATGGAGACTGGGCTCCCAATTCCCTGTAAATAACACGGCCGCTGGGGAATGGAGACTGGGCTCCCTATTCCCTGCAATTCACACTGCCGATATGGAGAGGGGGTAACCAGCTCCTCTCCCATACATACTTCCAGCCTCTGGGGAGGCAGACCGTCTGTCTCCGCTCTCAATACAGTGTCCTGTTGCTGGGGAAAAGAGACTGGGCTCTCTATTCCCTGTAGGACACTCTGCCGCTGAGGAATGGAGACTGGGCTCCCAATTCCCTGTTAATCACACGGCCACTGGGGAATGGAGACTGGGCTCCCAATTCCCTGTAAATCACACGGCCGCTGGGGAATGGAGACTGTGCTCCCAATTCCCTGCAGGACTGTTGGAGAGACCTCGGTCCCATCTCCACCGGCCACCTGGGGTTCTTCCCAGTAACACTCCACAATATCTGCCCAGCTGAATGGGTCTGGATCCGGGTCTGTCATCTTGCTGTCCTGCTGAGCCTTCCCAATGGAGTGGAAGAGATCTCGGTAGTCCTGCTCCAGTTCCCACTCCAGGGTTGCTAGGTGAGCCAGGTCTTTCTCTACCTCATGGGGGTCATCCCAATCCTGCCTAGCCACCCTCTCGTATAAAATGTCCTGAAGTCTGGACTGTGCAGGGCTCCCGAAGTCAGGCTCTGCAAAGGACACCCATAACAAGCCAAGACCATCAAACTCCTTTCCCTCTGGCTTGTCATGCTCAGCTGTCCAGGGTATATACTGTGTCATATACCACCAGAGCGCCTGGTAGGCATCCTCCAGCCATAGCTCCTGCCATACCCGGTGCCCTAGTTCCTTCACCCATTCCTCCAGGGGCTGCTCTCCCAGGAAGGGCATCCACAGGGCAACTTGCTTCTGAAATCGCTGCTCTTCACTGGGGAGACTCTTGCCTCGCTGGTATTGTACATTATCCAGGGCCTGGTACCAGATGCCTTTCCTTAATGCATCCCGGCCATCCAGGTCTTCCTCATCGTATGCCACTGCTGGTTCCATCCTACTGCTGTCAGGGTCGCTGTACTGGGACATGCGTTGCCCTCAAATTGTAATTCCAGGGAATGATGTTACTTTGTAGCTGTCCTTCTGGGCTGTGAGAACCGTCCCGTCACTTGCCACCAATTGTTACGACACCCCGGACATAAATGGGGGTGAAAATGCAGTTTATGCGATCTTCCCCTTCCAGAGCTACAGGCACAGCTACTTGCAGAACACCAAACTCCCGAACGGAATACAGCATAGTACAGCAAACTCCCAAACGGAACCTCACGAGTAGCTGCTAGCAGACGAATAAGAAACGCACCCAAGCGGCTTACACCTCTAGCAATCAGTCTCTAACAGCATACAGTGAATCCCCCCAAGAACGAGACGAGGCTCTGTGTTTTTTATTGTTATATTTTTTTCTTTCCCACTTCCCTAAAGTTGTTCTTACCTGTCCTTTGGATTCCTGGCTTCCTGGCTGCTCCAGTCAGTGCCCGTTGCCGCTTCTGCCGACTTCCGTGCTCATGGAGCGTCCCCATCACCATGGGAACGTCTCCATATACTAGAATGTACTGTCGGATTTGAGAATTAAGTTATAATAATCGAATTGCGATTTCAACTTAACACTCCCATATTCGTTAATTGTAGCCTAATATGGAATATAGCAGTGCTAACTTAGCTAAGTTGAAATCGCAATCTGATTAATTTAAGTTATAATAATCGAATTGCGATTTAAACTTTTTACGTATATTCTTAATATTGCTCTAACTTCGTCTTTTAGAATATTCGTTAATTAAATCGCATATTATTCGCGATAATTGGAATAATTACGAATATTCAATTTTGACGAATATAACACGAATATTCAATAGAATATTCGCGAAATCGAATATGGCACCTCCCGCTCATCACTATTTATATACACATTAGTACCACCCACAGGGTTTTGTAAAGCAACCAGTACACACGTACAATACACTCAGACACTCCCACACAAAATCCTCCCCTCTGCCTGTGATACAATTACCTTACACAATGGGTTAATATAATCATCACAGGCAGGAGAATACACCATTTTACACAATGTCTTCTGTCCTGGAGACAATTGGGAAGTAATCCAATTTATCACCAAGGGCAGAGGCAAAACTTCATTAGCCACATGGTAGAAAAAGACAATAAAAGACATAAGAATATTTACAGTTCAATTGCCATGGAGCCAAATTCTTTCACATAGTCTTTGCAGGGGAAAATCAAGCGTTTCAACATGGGGCCATAGTCTAAAGGAAGCAGGCGGGCAACCTCCAATGCAATGTGGCGAGATTAGTCTCGTCACAGGAGGCGTTTCTCATGTCTGCATATATTATTCACTGTACCTATGGCTTCCTGCAAGTCAGGTTGATTCACTGATTTCCAGTGGCGATTAACAACTAATTTGGCACTCAATAATATGTGGCCTATCAGGCCCGTATAGTTCCTATTACAATGGTGGATGCCCAAAAATAATAGCGCTAATTCTGAGGATGGAGGGATCATATTAAGGGCAATTTTAGAAATCAAAAGAAAGACTTGTTGCCTGTAGTTGTGAAGTTTGGGGCAGGACCATAGGATGTGATATAAGGTGCCCGTACCTCCACACTCTCTCCAGCAGCAAGCTGATACACCCGGGTACATTTTACTCAACCGTTCCGGAGTGAAATACGATCTTAAGAGGGTATTCACTCCTGCCTCATAATGTGTTACACATTTAAAGTTGGAAGAAAGGAAACCAATAGCCCTAGACCAGTCTTCTTCAGGGTATGAACGTCCCAAATCTGTTTCCCAAGATGGGCATAGATTTCGCAAATGTGTTTTTGTCCCCTATCAGATTGTATATACATCTTGTAGGTTGCTTTTTGTGTAGTGTCGGGTTTAGGAATAACCTAAGAAGGTCTGAATTGATTTTTAAAAGCTTCTTTAAGCTTGTGTCATAGTAGTGTCTCACTTTTAGGCAGTTATAAAATTCCCTATTGGGAATATGGAAGGGGTCTCGAAAATACTCAGAAGGAATTATTGAGGTTCCCTCAACAATCTGATACAAGGTGTATACTCCCGCTTTGCTCCATATAGACAAGTCAAGACCCTCAGAGCCACTTTCAACTATGTGGATCGAGACCATCTCGATCGGGAGTTGTCCTATCTTCCCATGAACTTGATGGATTCGCTGCCATGAATTCCCTGTGTGAACCACGATAAATAGCTGCGATTGGGGAGGTTTGGGAGTCTATAACGATTGAACTAAATAGTTTCTCAACAAGTGGTATTTTATAGATTACAACTCAATTTGAATCCACTGTTTATCAGGTGAGTCTGTCCACCACTCCCTTAGGAATGATAGTCCTATGGCCTCATGCACACGACCGTTGTGTGCATCCGTAGCCGTGGCCGCATTGGCCCCCAATGATGGGGGAAGGTGATTTTAATTGGGGGGGGGGGGAAAGGAAGGCCGCACTGGCCACCAATGAATGTAATACTGGGGAGGGAGGGGGGTCTGCCCCCTCCTGCCTGGCAGCACCTGATCTCTTACAGGGGGCTATGATACGCACAATTAACCCCACAGGTGCGGCACCTGAGGGGTTAATTGTGCAGATCACAGCCCCCTGTAAGAGATCGGGTGCTGCCAGGCAACAGGGGGCAGTCATTTACACAGTTCTTCATATATTCTAACTTGAAGCGTCCCCATCACCATGGGAACGCCTCTGTGTTAGAATATACTGTCGGATCTGAGTTTCACGATCTAACTCAAATCCGATGGTATATTCTAACATAGAGGCGTTCCCATGGTGATGGGGACGCTTCAAGTTAAAATATACCATCGGATTGGAGAAAACTCTGATCCGATGGTATAATAGGAACTCCTGACTTTACATTGAAAGTCAATGGGGGACGGATCCGTCTGCAATTGCACCATATTGTGTCAACGTCAAACGGATCCGTCCCCATTGATTTGCATTGTAAGTCAGGTCGGATCCGTTTGGGTCCTCACAGCCAGGCGGACACCAAAACGATTTTTTTTTTTTACTTTCCTTCATGTTTGTGTATCCTCCAAAAATCAAGGAAGACCCACGGAAGAAAAAACGGACACGGATCACGGAACTACGGGACACTTTTTGCGGACCGCAAAAAAAACGGTTGTGTGCATGAGGCCTATAGCGCAGTGGTAATATTTTATTGATGGAAATCCCAAACCTCCTGCACCCCTCCTCTGTGTCATCAAACTGTGTGCAATGCGAGGTCGACCAGATTTCCAAAGGTACCTATTCAGAATTGCCAGTGCTTTTTAAAAAAAAGAACTCTGGGACTGGTATAGGCAGGGCTCTGAAAACATAAATAAATTTGGGTAATGTCATCATCTGGAAAGAAGCTATTCTCCCTATCCAGGATATTTCTTTCATGAGGAAACTGTTGAGATCCTGAATAAGTGTGGACAGAAGGGGTTCATAATTTTTTTATATAACAGAGAGATAGAATTAGTGAGCTTAATTCCCAAGTATTTTAACTCTGTTGTCTGACAGTCTAGGGGATACATAGCCTGTAATTATCTGATAACTGGATGAGGAATATTAGTCGGGAGAGCTTGTGACTTTGATTCGTTAACCTTGTAATAGGAGAATGAGCCGAAATGAGAGAGAATCTTCAATGTGGCACCTAAGAATTTTGGAGGGCTGACAAAGTTAGAATAATATAGTCTGCATATAACGAAATGGTGTGTGTGGTGGAGCCTACCACGAATCCACTGACGTCATCTGAATTACGGATATGCTGAGCTAAAGGTTCCAATGCCAGAATGAAAAGGAGGGTGGATAGTGGGCAGCCTTGACGAGACCCGTTAGAATTCTGAAAGCTAGAAGATAGCACACCGTTCACAAAAATTTGCGGTTGGTTTAGAATATAGGCTGTAAATAGCATTTAAAAAAGGACCCTGGAAACCCATCTCGTCTAGAACCGAGAGAGTGTATTGCCAATGCAGTCGGTCAAACGCCTTCTCGGCATCTAAGGCCACTGGGGCAATTTATGCATTTCGGCGTAATTAAATAAATCCATTACTCTGCGGGTATTGTCAGACACAAGACGACCTTTAGTAAAGCCAGTTTGATCCTTTTTTTTATTAATAAAGGAAGTACAGGGGAAAGCTTGGATGCTATCAGTTTCGCAAATATCTTTATATTCGAGTTTAAAAGGGATATGGGTCTAAAATTCTGTGGTGAATGGGTAGGTTTGCCCGGTTTAGGAAACGTTATAATCAATGCTTGTTGTATGTCCTTAGGGAAGGGAGTTCCTCTCATACATTGATTGAATATGGTCAAGAGCTTGAGAGCTAGTAGTGTCTGAAGCTGCTTGTAAAACTCATTCGATAAGCCATCTGGGTCTGGGAATTTTCCCTGCAGAAGAGCTGATAACAATTTATTAAACTCTAGCTCCTTGAGGGGGGAATTAAAAACTTCTAGCTGGACTTGGGTGAGCGATGGTAGTGCTGCTTTGCTAAGAAGTCGGATACCAATGTTGTATAGTTCTCTGGCAGAGAAATAGACTCTTTGAGGTTGTATAGATTCATATAATAATTTTGCCTGTGTCTGTGAATGAAGTATATATGGGATCTTTGATTTAGTTTGTTGTGCTTTAAGTTGTTTAGCTAAAAAACGTCCCGCTTTATTTCCTTGTACATAGTATCTGGATTTTAACCTAAGTAGGCTTTTCTCATAATCCTGCATCAACAATAATCTCAATTTGTCTCTTTCCAATCTCAGCTCCTCCGTCATCGGGGCCGTGGGAGTCCGTTTATTTATTGTTTCTAACTTGGAGATTTTTTCAAGCAATGCCTTAGTATCCCGTTCCTTTCTTTTGTTCTCTTTATGATTTATTTTAATTAGCAGCCCACGAATGGAGGCTTTATGAGCTTGCCAGATTATAAAAGGGTCTGAAACTGACCCTTCATTGAAAAGGAAGTATTACTGCATAGCCTGTGAGATTTCCGCCTGGTAGGAAGGGACGTTAAACAAAAAGGAGTTATTCCTGCACACGGGAGTAGCGTGAAACTGATAGAGATCTTCTAGTGTAATTCTTACAGGAGCATGATCAGAAATACTAATAAGGCCAATATCAAATGATGTAGCATGGAAAAGGGTGGTCTGATTCACTAAGAAGAGGTCTATACGCTAGTATGACTTATGATGGGGGGAAAAAAAAGGTGTAGTCCTTCTCCTGACTAGGTTGTGCTCGCCAGAGATCTACTAGTCCTTCCGATTGGATAAAGGAAGTCAAACCGCCCATGGTCCTTCTAGAGGGGTTGGTGGAATCCAGGAACGGGTCTATTACAGCATTGAAGTCCCCGCAGAAAACTAGCTTACCCTGCTTGTGTCACCGCCAGTTCAGTGAGAAGGTCTGGCAGACGTCCTTCTCTACCTCTTGCATGACTTTATTTCTTTTGGTTTCACTTTGTCATCTCCTTTCCTTCTCCCAGGTGTCACCTATTTAGACTAATCGTCTCCCTTTATATTCCCTCCCATACTGCCTCACTTTGCGGTTTATACTTCTTCCTGGATGAAGTGTTCACTGCTGGAGGCTGCTGCTGCTGCTGCTGTTTGCTCAGATAAGTCTTTTAATGTATTGTGTTTCCTTGCTGGCTTGATTCTAGGTGACCCTGACTCCGTCCGTATTAAGTGCAGGGAGCTGGTGGTCGTGTCCCCTCACTATTATAGGGTTTTCAGGTGTCACACAGTCATAGGTACGTGGGCATGCAATCGTCTACCATTGAGACCCTTGCATGGGCGTAGCAGTCAGGGAGAGCGCTTAGGGTTTTATAGGGCTCACCTATATGCTCCTTAGTTTGGGATCAAGCCAGTCGGACGTTTATTCATAAGTTCCAGCTATCTGCAACATCATCTGTGACATTATAAACCGCCGTAACCGTCTTAAGCATGGATCCGGTTTCAGCCTTGATTGACTGCATACAAGGTCTTTCGTTGGAGGTAGCAGATCCCTGTAAAACTGTGTCTCAGTTTCAGTTGACCGGTTCTGCTGGCTTTCATGTAGTTTGTTCCGAGCCTAAGATCTCGCTTCAGACACATTCTACAGGGGTAGTGAGAATTTTGTTCGCTTTAGAGAGGCTTGCAAACTCCATTTTCGTCTACTTCCCCATTCCTCTGGTGATGAGAAGCAGAGGGTGGGGATCATCATCTCGCTGCTCAGGGATAACGCTCAGTCTTGGGCCTTTCGATCGGTGGATGAATTTTTTGTAGCCCTGGGATCGTATTGCTCTGGCTGAATCTAAACTGCGTCTTTTATGCCAGGGTAAACAGTCCGCAGAGATATATTGTTCTGAATTTCGGAGATGGGCAGCTGATACTGGTTGGAATGATGCCGAAGTCAATTTTGACATGGTCTTTCGGAAAAGATTGAAAGATGCATTTGCTTTTCATGAGAGACCAGCCTCGTTAGAATCTGCCATGTCTCTAGCTGTTCGTATTAATAGGCGTCTTAGAGAGAGAGAGAAGACTACTCCTTCCTGTCATATTCATCCCAAGGACAGTGGGGCTGTCTCATTCAGTGCGCAAGGGTCTCAGTCTCTCTCAATCCCCTCTGAGGAGGAGGCCATGCAGCTGGGTTTGCTTGCCTCTGATAGTAGAGGATTCAGCTCTCAGAGGAGGGTTTGTTTATGTTGTGGGGGTATAAATCATTTGGCTAATGTTTGCCCCTCTAGGAGATTCATGGAGTTTTCTGAGGGTAATAAAGAAAAAAAGAAAAAGAAAAAAACCCTCTAAAAACTTTCCATTTGCTACTATTGGCAAGGTTAATGCAGAAATTGAAGGTTTTCCGTTTGCTTGTAGTTCCCGTTTTCTCCTACCTGCCAGGGTGGCGCTAGACAGCAAGAACATTGTTTGTTTGTGAGATTTTTGTAGATAGTGGAGCAGATGTCAATCTCATTGATAATTAATTTGCAATAACGCATGGTTTCCAGGTATGCACTTTGGAAAAGGATATACCTGTTTTTGCTATCGATTCCGCTCCACTTTCTCAAAGATTATATCTGTAACGTTTCACTCGTTCTTCCAACGAGCTTTCTCAATTCTGAGTGATTGTACAAAAATTCTGGGAATAAATATGTAACTGAATCCACATCTGGTAATTATACCCAGCATTGGGTCAAAGGTGCTGATTCCATTATCCTAATTGGAGTCAGTAGGTGATAAAGACTTCCCAGAAAAAGGTGTAAAGACAGCATCGTATGTGGCAGACAATAGATGTCTAACCCCCCCACCTCTATTCAAGCTTGGCTTCTCCATTTTTACGTAGATGGCCTCCTTCACGCCTCGTTTGTACCAATCGGCCTCCTTATCCAAAACACGTACTTGACTGTCTTCAAAGGTGTGACCTGTTCCTTTTAGATGTAAGTACACGGCTGAATCTTGAACTATGTTGGGAAATAACCAATGTTGGATACGATGGGCATCACTACATAAAAGGTGGGATTCCTACACACATAATATATCAGCGTGTAACGACAGTCCCTCCCTCAATACAAAAGACCTCTTCTTATGACAATCGAGCCCCTTGGCATTCAAGAACATTATCCTGATTCCCATGGCACGAGAAAATGTCCCCTAAGCGGACATAAGTGTTGTCTGAGAGAATCAACATAATGTAACCGAAGGCCTGATAGCAGACACAACCATGAAAAACAATATAACCAGTAAAGCAAAAAAATGAAAAATATGAATACGGGAACGGTGATTTCCGTTTGGAACTGAGTGGGGCAAAAGTCCTTGCGAGGAAGCCGGGATGTCATTGTCCCAGGTCTTGTCAGCTTTCGTTAGTGAGAGCAAGATACTGTACCTAAGAAAAACACATACTTGAGAAAGAAAAACCTCTTAAACAGCAATTATCAAAGGACCTCTAAAGACTATGTTTCAGTCATACTGAACCCATGCATGTCGCAAAGCCCGCAGTATATGAGGCTGGGGGTCAGGCAAAGAGCTTGCATAAAACTCCATTGAGTCCTCCCAGGATTATCTAGATTTTCTGTTGGTCACTTGTCACCAATCAGGAGTGACTGGGGAGATCGTAGGAGAATTCCTAGGCTCCGGGTACGATAGTTGGAGTTTCCATTCCTGACATGTTGGCTAATCTCTCAATTTTAACACCAGTGTGAGGGCTTAGTAAGACCGCAGAGTGCACCTGTTTTTGTTATATTATATATACTGTTTATCACATCCACACATTTGCTATCCTGTGTAGGATGTCCATTGTGGTACTTGTGGTCCGCTGCAGGCATCCTCCATTGTATGCATTTCTGCTGGGGATTGCCATTAGCAGCGGACCACAAGTGCAGGATCTGCCCCCCCCCCCCACCCCAGTATAGATGCACCACTGCATGTGGGGTTGAGCACTTCCTGCTTTTTAATACCACGCCAATTTGTAGTTTGAATTTAGAATTTTTTGGAGGTGTAGAAACTCCTAGTCTGAATGTGCCTTTATTTCCATCTACAGGCAGCATTCTGGTGCACATGTGAGGCCCGGGCTATATCAGCCAGTCTTGGGTGCGGCTCAGAGCTCTCTGCCTCCTCCCATTGTATGCATGGTCACATGCTGGAGGTTACTCGGAGATTGCTTTGAGTCGGACCTTGCGCTCCTGTAATTTGCCTACTGGCTCCTGGTATTGTCCATACGGCCCAGGTAGGTTTATTTAGTGTTAGGTCCCAAGCTACTTGAGAAACCTTGGCGCGGTGCTCGGGCTCAGACATGTCCTCACGTAGGACATGTTGGCTAATCTCTCAATTTTAACACCAGTTTGAGGGCTTAGTAAGACCGCAGAGTGCACCTGTTTTTGTTTTTGTTATATTATATATACTGTTTATCACATCCACACATTTGCTATCCTGTGTAGGATGTCCATTGTGGTACTTGTGGTCAGCTGCAGGCATCCTCCATTGTATGCATTTTTGCTGGGGATTGCCATTAGCATGGGACCACAAGTGCAGGATCTGCCCCCCCCCCACCACCACTGCATGTGGGGTTGAGCACTTCCTGCTTTTTAATACCACGCCAATTTGTACTTTCCATTCCTGAAGTAAGCTTTTTCCTTCTTCCAAAGTATAAACGACGTACATGTGTCCATTCCTGGAGATCAGAATCTTTTGAGGGAAACCCCAGCGATAGGGTATGTTAAAATTGCGTAGAGACATAATGATAGGTAAGAGAGAACGTCTTTGTCTCAAGGTCACTGCAGACAAATCTGCAAATATTTTTACTGGTTGAAAAGGCCAGGGTGTCTCTAAGGATGTCTGGTCCCAGGTGTATCAGCTTTGGAACTCTATGAGCCCTGTCTATGATAAGATCAGGTTCTAACAAGTCCAGCAATAGCTTGCTAAAAAGCCTTTTTATATAAGCAGGCAGTTCCAGAGGGGGTACACTTTTAGGTATGCCCCTGAGCTTTATGTTATTTCTGCGTGAGCGGTCTTCAATGTCCGCCATTTTTCTTTTAATAGCTTCCACTTCCCAGGGGCGTAGCTAGAAGTGACTGGGCCCCACAGCAAATATTTGTAAGGGCCCCCCTCAGCGCGCTTCGCACCTCCCTCCTCCTGTGTAAACCCCACTCCTTTGGCACAGTGTAGAGGTATACTGTATATTGTGTGGCACAGTGTAGCGGTATACTGTATATTGTGTGGCACAGTGTTGAGGTATATTGTGAGGCACAGTGTAGCGGTATACTGTATATTGTGTGGCACAGTGTAGCGGTATATTGTGAGGCACAGTGTAGAGGTATACTGTATATTGTGTGGCACAGTGTAGCGGTATACTGTATATTGTGGGGCACAGTGTAGAGGTATACTGTATATTGTGTGGCACAGTAGCAGTATACTGTATATTGTGAGGCACAGTGTAGAGGTATACTGTATATTGTGGGGCACAGTGTAGAGGTGTACTGTATATTGTGTGGCACAGTAGCAGTATACTGTATATTGTGAGGCACAGTGTAGAGGTATACTGTATATTGTGGGGCACAGTGTAGCAGTATACTGTACATTGTGGGGCACAGTATAGAGGTATACTGTACATTGTGGGGCACAGTATAGAGGTATACTGTACATTGTGGGGCACAGTGTAGCGGTATACTGTATATTGTGGGGCACAGTGTAGGCTATATGTGCATAACATAAACATACTCCACATGAACACTTACAGTTACTTGGCTTGGCCCTTGGGGATCTCGGACGCCACTTCCACACTTTGGCCGGGGGCTCGGCGGAGCTGATGTTGTGTTTTATCCTAATGAGAAAGATTTTATAATAAGGATTTGGAGAAGGGGCAGAGGGATCACAGAGCAGGGAGAGGCTGGTGCTGCTACTAGGGGGTCATACCATGTGGGAGTAATAAAACCCACCATAATGCCCCCCCCCCCCCCGTAGTAATAATTAATTCTCCTTATAATGTGACAGTGCAAAAAATACCCCCTTGTAATGCCCCCAGTTGAGCTAATGTCCCCATAGTGCCCCCATAATGTGCCAGTATAAAATACCCCTATATAGTGCCCCCAGTAAATTCCCCCATAGTGCTCCTCTCCCCCCTTCCTGCTAGTGCCCCCCAAAATGTACCAGTATAAAATGCCCCATATATAGTGCCCCAGTAGATGCCCCTCAGTGTCCGGCCTCTGATAGGCTGCCGGCCTAGTGTCCCCCATAATGCCCCCCAATAATGTGCCAGTAAGTGCCCCCCATCATGTGCCAGTATCAAGTGCCTCCCCCCCCACATGTCCCAGTATCATAGTGCCATCTCCCCCCATGTGCCAGTATCAAGTGCCTCTCTCCTTCCCACCCCCATGTGCCAGTATCAAGTGCCTCTCTCTTCCCCCCATGTGCCAGTATCATAGTGCCATCTCCCCCGCAAAAAAGTGCTAGTATTAAGTGCCTCTCCCCCCATGTGCCAGTATCATAGTGCCAACCCCCCCCCCACACATGCCAGTATCAAGTGCCTCTCTCCTCCCCCCCATGTCCCAGTATCATAGTGCCATCTCCCCCCCCCACTAAAAAGTGCCAATATCAAGTGCCTCTCTCCCTCCCCCCTCCCCATGTGCCAGTATCAGGTGCCTCCCCCCCCCATGTGCCAGTATCAAGTGCCAACCCCCCCTCTCCCCTCCAGGTGCCAGTATCAGGTGCCTCCCCCCCCCTATGTCCCAGTATCATAGTGCCATCTCCCCCCCCCCACCACAAAAAAAGTGCCAGTATCAAGTGCCTCTCTCCCTCCCCCCCCCCATGCCAGTATCAGGTGCCTCTCCCCCCCCCCCCCATGCCAGTATCAGGTGCCTCTTCCCCCCCCCCATGTGCCAGTATCAAGTGCCAACCCCCCTCCCCCCCCCCCCAGGTGCCAGTATCAGGTGCCAATCCCCCTCCCCCCATGTGCCAGTATCAGGTGCCTTCCGCTCCCCCATGGCAGTAACAGTCGGGTATTAAAAAAAAAATAATAAACACTTCTACTTACCTCCATGTCAGCGATGCGATGCAGCCTCTTCCTGTGTCCCGCCTTGTATGTCCTTATATGGACTCAGTGCTTGTATTTCAGAAAAGAGTCTGCTGGGATTCGAACCCGCGACCTTCTGCTTCAGAGGCAGAGCAGCTAACCACTAGACCATACAAGCTGCCTTGATGCAGACTGAAAAAATATGAGACTTCTACTGTTATAGCTGGCTAAGTGTACATCTATACACATGGCAGCTGCTCATATATAGAGATGTAGCAGAGCTGAATGTGCTGAGACAGCTGTCATATACAGATATAGCAGTATCTCAGATATATCTCTATATGACAGCTGTTCCAGCACACTCAGCTCTGCTATATCTCTATATATGATAGCTGCCCCAGCAAACCCAGCTCTGCTACATCTATGCATATGACAGCTGCCCAAACACACCCAGCACTCCTATATCTCTATATGACAGCTGTCCCAGCACACTCAGCCCTGCTATATCTCTATATATGACAGCTGCCCCAGCAAACCCAGCTCTGCTACATCTATACACATGACAGCTGCCCAAACACACCCAGCACTGCTATATCTCTATATGACAGCTGCCCCAGCACACTCAGCCCTGCTATATCTCTATATATGATAGCTGCTCCAGCACAACCAGCCCTGCTACATCTATATATCTCTAAGTATTGCTATACAGTAGATAGATATATAGAGATATAGCAGAGCTGAGTGTGCTGGGGCAGCTGTCATGTGTATAGATGTAGCAGAGCTGGCTGTGTTTCGGCAGCTGTCATGTGTATAGATGTAGTAGTGCTGGGTTTGCTGGGGCAGTTGTCATATATAGAGATATAGTAGAGCTGAGTGTGCTGGTGCAGCTGTCATGTGTATAGATGTAGCAGAGCTGGGTGTGTTTGGGCATCTGTCATGTATAGATGTAGTAGAGCTGGGTTTGCTGGGGCAGCTGTCATATATAGAGATATAGCAGAGCTGAGTGTGTTGGTGCAGCTGTCATGTGTATAGATGTAGCAGAGCTGGGTGTGTTTAGGCATCTGTCATGTGTATAGATGTAGTAGAGCTGGGTTTGCTGGGGCAGCTGTCATGTGTATAGATGTAGTAGAGCTGGGTTTGCTGGGGCAGCTGTCATATATAGAGATATAGCAGAGCTGAGTGTGCTGGGACAGCTGTCATATAGATATATAGCAGTGCTGGTGTGTTGGGGGCAGCTGTCATGTGTATAGATGTAGCAGAGCTGGCTGTGTTTCGGCAGCTGTCATGTGTATAGATGTAGTAGAGCTGGGTTTGCTGGGGCAGCTGTCATATATAGAGATATAGCAGAGCTGAGTGTGCTGGGACAGCTGTCATATAGAGATATAGCAGTGCCTGGTGTGTTGGGGGCAGCTGTCATGTGTATAGATGTAGCAGAGCTGGCTGTGTTTTGGCAGCTGTCATGTGTATAGATGTAGTAGAGCTGGGTTTGCTGGGGCAGCTGTCATATATAGAGATATAGCAGAGCTGAGTGTGCAGGGACAGCTGTCATATACAGATATAGCAGTGCTAGGTGTGTTTGGGCAGCTGTCATGTGTATAGATGTATTTTTTTTTTTTTTCCCCCCAGTCAGTTGAAATGCAGCCTTTATGGCTGTGAGGGTAAATGCTTTGCCACTGATTCACTGATAGATTGGAGGTTGTGGGTTTGAATCCTAGACCAGGAGACTTTAGCAGACAGTAAAATTAGATCACACTAGCGGCTGCTGTGAAGGGGCCCTGAACACGATATTTAACTAACTTGAAAATAAACTGTCACACACGCTGCTGGGGCGCCGGGCCCCCTTGGCAGCCCGGGCCCCGAAGCAGCTGCTTCCCCTGCTTCCCCGGTAGTTACGCCACTGCCACTTCCTCCATTAGGCTCCATTCAGACGTCCGTAGTGCATTTCGGATCTGCAATACACCCGGCCGGCACCCCTATAGAAATGCCTATTCTTGTCCGCTATTGCGGACAAGAATAAGACATGTTCTATTTTTTTCCAGAGCCGCGGACCAGAAGTTCGGGGCACGCTCCGGAAATGCAGTTGCGGAAAGCACATAGTGTGCTCTCTGCATCCATTCCATCCCTATAGAGAATTAATGGGTCCACACCCATTCCACAATTTGCGGAACGGATGCGGACCCATTATACGGATGTGTGAATGGAGCCTTAAGTTGTTTTGAGCGTCTATCACTGTATTCTTAGACGCAGCAAATTCACCCATCTTGGTTTCTACATGCATGACCCTGTCTTCCACTTCTTGTAATCTAGTGGTAACTGGGTGTAACATTGAAACAATATCTTGTTGGATGGAGGCTTTTAATGCTAAGAGCATCTGCTTAAGAGATGATTCTGTGAGCGGTTTATCTGATGTGGGCAAACTGACAAGCGAGTCTGTGAGGACTTGTAGGTTCTCCCCGTGCCCTGGAGTGACACTGACCTGCATGGCGTCCAAGCTGCCCATTCTGGTTCTCAACCTCTGTGGGCTTCCAGAGGGAGATAATGCTGACTGCATGTAAGGAGCCTCATTCTGGAGGTCTGCCTCTAGTAATAGCGGCGGTCTGGTGTCCTCTGGCGTCGGAGGGAAGGAAGGAATGGAGGGCTCTTGCAAGATGAGGGAGTACAGTCCTGCCAGTGGAGAAGGTGAGTGCGGGAGCAGCACAGGAGACATGCTTCTAATAGAGGCGGGGGACTCTACCTTACCGTGGGAGTCTGCGCCATCTTTACACTTCCCTCTCTCAAAGAAGGACTCCAGACTTCTGCTGCTAGCCTGTGGGTTAGGCTGTTTGTTTTTGCCCATGCTGACCAGGAATGGTATCTGCTGTATGCATGCTGAGTGGAGGTATCGTTTAGGCTGAATACATAGAGGTCCTGTTGTTTAGAAGTCGCTGTGGTGCGGGAGCTCAGCTCTCATGCGGCCATCATCCTCGGCAGCCAGGCCATGCCCCAGCCACTGAGGATTTGGATGGTCTGATATGACCCTTTGCCAAGCTCTCGGGGATATACTCTCGCATAGCCTTTCTTTCGGGCTCCGAAATATTATACAACCCAGATTTGGGAAGTTTAACTCCAGGAATAAGATTGACGGAACAATCATAGTCCCGATGCTGGGGTAACTCCTGGTTAGAAATGAACGAGGGTACAGTTTTAGTGGTGACCACAGAGAAAGACTCATTAGGACAGTTGTCCATGCAAAAATCACTCCAATCGACCATCTGTCTCTCTTTCCAGTCGATGGTAGGGTTATGTTTGTTTAACCATGGTAAGCCCAAAACCATCAGAGCAGTCAGACCCTCCAACACATAACACGAGACAGATTCCTGATGGAAATCACCCACTCTTAAATGGAAGTCATTTACCACCTGCGACAGGCATTTTTGGGTAAGAGGTGCAGAATTAATTGCAAAGACAGAAATGCTTCTCTCTAGTGCACTAGTAGTTAACCCATGAATACGGACAAACTGTCCATCAATCAGGTTAACCCCAGCCCAACAGTCGATAAATACCTTGATTTACACAGTTTTGGACTCTAGCGCCACCTCGGCAGACAGGAGAATCGGGTACTACCAGTAAATGACAAAAGTACGTTTTCTTGCTCCCCACCCACACTGCCAATTGTAATTTGGGGATTAAGCATTTTTTGGGGTTTGTTTACACCTTGAAGCTGAATGTACGGACAAATATTCACTAAATGTCCCTTCTTTCCACAACAAAAACAGACTCCCTTCATATGACCAGAGCTCTTACCAGCAGTCCCAGGAGTAGCTCCCCTCAACTGCATAGGCTCCTCACAAGGCGTAACCACAGGTGTCTCTTTACCATAAGTGTCAAAGGAAGCCGCCACCTTATTTGACAGTACGTCCTGAGGATGAGGACCCTTAGATCTCCCCCTCAGGCGTCTATCCAGACAAACAGCAAGGGACATGGGTGCTTCCAATGACTCAGGTTTTTCATGAAAGGCCAACGCATCCTGCAGCCTCTCAGATAGACCCTGACAGAACTGGCTACCGGGAGCAGGATCATTCAACTCTGTATCCGTAGCCCACCTCCTAAATTCAGAGCAATAGATCTCCGCGGAGTGTTCTCCCTGCAGTAAATAACGTAACTTGGTCTCAGCCTGAGAGATCCAATCCGGGTCATCATAAATATGACCCAAGGCTCTAAAACATTCATCTACCGACTGGAGGGACGGTGATCCGGTCGGCAGAGAAAAACAGAGGAAAATCCCAAGACTGTGCATCTTCCTTAAGTAAAGAAATTATTATAACCAAACGTTGCCACTCATCCCCAGAAGAGTATGGACGCAGCTTAAAGTACAATTTAAATGATTCCCTGAACCGAATGAAATTGTCACTACCCCCTGGAAAATCTGTCCGGGAGGGTAACCTTAGGTTCAGGGCAGGCCTGGTACCCCCCCATCGGAACCAGACGCTTGTGGTCTCTGAATCCGTAAGACTGTCGCGCGGAGGTCAGTGACCTCCAAAGACAGTCCCTGCAGCTGTTCGACCAGTACAGACATAGGATCCATAGCTGCACTGACCTGAACGAAATGGCGGTTTTTGTGGCGGTTGATAATGTCACGATCAGTGTGGGGGGGAAACTCCACACTGAACACGGGAGGGAAGGGAAACAGTAACTGGGCCTGTAAACTAGGGAAGAAACAGGTCACCGCCTAGACAACCCTAATCCGGGCCCTGACTACCTATCAATATGAATAGACCTTGAAGGTAGGAATATTCATAAACAGGGTACCTAGGCCCTAATTTCCCTATAATGCCCTAGAATAAGTATAGGACCAGAGACAACCCATTTCTTTCCAGATGGACGAATGGAAGTCTCTGTCTCAGGCCCAGATACAACAACAGGGAATATAACAAATACAAACAAATGCAACACTTAACTTCTGTAGAGATGGATGAACAGGAACAATAGAGAGGATCTCACAACAGCATAGCCAAACCCAAATGACGCTATCTACTGCATAGTCAGAAGGGTGGGGTGAGACTGTAAAGGGTAGAAGTGATGACCACTGAGCAACGGCTGAGAAAAGGGAAGTGGTCATTAACCATATCAACACTGAATCAAGAGAAATCAAGGAGACTGTTAGATTCCTCCATGCTCCGCCAATCTCCTTGATTTCCTGACATCAGTCACCTGAGGGACTGTGACACGTAGCAGGCCACAGTGCCGGGAAGTCTCTCCCTTTTATGAGTTCATAATGTAGATTTTTGACGACAGTGACCTAGTGGGTCCATCTACCGGCCACAGGCTCAGCCGGGTTTAACCCCCACTGATGCAACCGCTGGGCCCGGACCAACACATTCACCCCCATCTTGCCAGAATCTCACCCTTGACTTTCTGGTGGTCGGCCGCTTGATCGTCCGGCAAGTCGAAATACACCTGCAGGGAATCGGATGCCAGGAACAAAGCGATGACCTTAGCCCACGGGTCACGGGGTAGCTTTTCCCTGATGGCCACTTTCTCGTACATCACCAGGTAGGTTTTAATGTCGTCTGCGGGGGTCATCTTAGGAATCGAGGCACGGACTGCTTTCCGGGCATCAGGGGTGCTCTGGGTTGCTCCTGCTATCTGCAAAGCCATCACGTATTGTAGCAGCAACTGGTTAGTCTCATGCTGCTGCTTATTAGCCTTGCGTTGCTGCAAGTTTGTCTCTCGCTGCTGCAGATTAGCCTCCATGAGGGCCTTTACAACAGCCTCCATTTTGTCGTGGGGCACTGGTTGTAATACAGCTGGTTTAATGTACGGCATACAACCGTGCCTGAAAAATGCAGAAACCCCAAAAAATGAGCGTTCACTCCAGCCTCACTGTTTATGACCGCATCCTCCACCAATTGTGGGGTTTCGCTCTGGTAGACAGGATTAGCGGACGCAGTATACAGACAAGTTCTTGAGATCAAACAGTTCAGTGTTTTATTCACACTTTAGGCAAGTGACAAAACAAGCAGTCATAATCAAACAAAAAGTCACCTTGCAGTGTTGGTGGTAATTCACACCATGCAGCAATTCTGCCTCAAAGAGTCTTTGACCATAGCAGCACCAACCGCTTTTCACACCAAACAGGTAGCAAGCCTTCATCCAGACACAAGGCTCCCAGGTCCCAACACACAGACTTGGCATCTGAGCCCAGCTCCCAATTTAAGGACAGCCAGGTGCTGCCAAAACCCGGACCGGCACTTAAAATCCGGTCCGGTATTTGACCTCACCTGGCTGTAAATCAGGCCAGCAGCACATGCTGGGAGGAAAATACCTGTTTTCCCAGACCAAACCTCTCACTGTGTCACAATATATATATATATTTATATATATATATATATTATATATATATATCTGTGTGTACTAAATCTGGAAAATACAAATGATCTTGCCAAACGCCATAGAATACTTTGGGAATATTGGCAGAATAGACTGACCACTTCACTGTTGTCAAAACAGCCTCCACACTTTTTTATTGCCACAGCTGTCCCCCATCCTATAGAGATCAAAGCAGATCCCTATTCCTCAGCAGAGTTCATAGCAGACCTCTCCAACCTGTAGTAAAAGCAAGGGCTCATGTGCCTCTTCCGCCGGGCTCCCTCATTGAAAACATCTGGTTTGACGTTGCCTGCCGCCATTCACTGGTTTCGGAGGTGACTGGATTTCCTTTGCATTATGTGACCATTTGTCATGACATAAGGGGATCCAGTTACTGCTGTGGCCAGTGATTGGCTGCAGGCAGTGTTGAACCAGATATTTTCAGCTAGGGAGCCCATCGGAGCATCACAGGCCCGGAGGAGAAGGAGCAGGGAGCCAGCGCGGAAAGTAGATAAGTAAGCTTCCCTTTACAGGTCCAGCAAAGTTTGGGTTCATGGTTTGCCAAAAATCCACCCATTCTTGGAAATATCTTTTAATATTCTGAACTGGTATGGTTACTATTTTTCCAGATTCATACATTAAAACCCAGAAATTCATGAATACATCCATAATTAAATGCACACACAAAGCACGTAGATACTTAAAGGGATTCTGTCATGAGATTTGAGCCCTATAAGCTCAACATATGGCCATGTCTGTACTAATAACATGAATCCTAAACTGCCCTTATTAAACCTGCTTGTGGCTCTATTAGCCCAAAAAACAGGTTTTTACAAGCTGTCACTAACCTACCCTCTGCCAGATCTTGCGCCTGTGCGCTAGGCTCAGCCTGATGCGCCGCGGACTCCTGGCATCGGCTTCGTTGAGCGAAGTGCTCATGCGCCGGCCTGATGCTTCGTTGAGCGAAGTGCGCATGAGCCTAGTGCGCAGGCGCCGGATCTGGCATCGGGACGGGAGGATTGCGGAGGTGGGACTGAGGTGAGGAAGGCGGTGCTGGGCACCAGACGGCGAGTGGTGCGGGCGGGCACCCTGGATTAACCTAAAACCCCTTGGACACCTTAGGTAGGTGAGTGACAGCTTATAAAGACCTGTTTTTTGAGCTAATAGAGCCACAAGCAGGTTTAAAGAGGACCTTTCACTGTTCCTGACATTGTGAACTAAGTATACAGACATGGAGAGCGGCGCCCAGGGATCTCGCTGCACTTACTATTATCCATGGGCGCCGCTCCGTTCTCCCGCTATGCCCTCCGGTATCTTCGGTCACTAAGTTATAGTAGGCGGAGTCTGCCCTTGTTCTGCTGTAGCGCTGGCCAATCGTATCGCAGAGCTCACAGCTTGGGAGAAAATAACCTGCATGTGCCTCTTCCGCCGGGCTCCCTCATTGAAAACATCTGGTTTGACGTTGCCTGCCGCCATTCACTGGTTTCGGAGGTGACTGGATTTCCTTTGCATCATGTGACCATTTGTCATGACATAAGGGGATCCAGTTACTGCTGTGGCCAGTGATTGGCTGCAGGCAGTGTTGAACCAGATA
The DNA here is from genome assembly GCF_014858855.1 of Bufo gargarizans. NCBI lineage: Eukaryota > Metazoa > Chordata > Amphibia > Anura > Bufonidae > Bufo > Bufo gargarizans. The sequence goes on along the minus strand of NC_058085.1, from coordinate 288,537,572 downwards.
TTTTTAGCTAGGGAGCCCATCGGAGCATCACAGGCCCGGAGGAGAAGGAGCTGGGAGCTGGCTGTGAGCTCTGCGCTGCGATTGGCCAGCGCTACAGCAGAACAAGGGCAGACTTCGCCTACTATAACTTAGTGACCGAAGATACCAGAGGGCATAGCGGGAGATGGAGCGGCGCCCATGGATAATAGTAAGTGCAGTGAGATCCCCGGGCGCCGCTCTCCATGTCTGTATACTTAGTTCAGTGTCAGGATCAGTGAAAGGTCCTCTTTAATAAGGGCAGTTTAGGATTCATGTTATTAGTACGGACATGGCCATATGTTTAGCTTATAGGGCTCAAATCTCATGACAGAATCCCTTTAACTCTTTCCCGACATCTGCCACACATCATTTTACACAGCAGGTATCTGCTAGCATCTCCACGTCTGAGTGGTCTTTTGCAGAGAGCTGGGTGCTCCCTGTGGCCCTCATGACAAGGTCACAGGCAGCCTGCAACATTGTAAAGGCTACTTAGCCTGTCATATTAAGGTTCCTATTAAGCCCTACCTTACTCCTGTTAAGGATTTTACCCCTATTATAAGTGTTCTCATATTGGTATGACATCCATCACTTTCTGATTGAAAGGTCCAGACCAACTCTTACGACCTTCAGAATGATGTAGCCACAGCTATCGCTATCCTATCAGAGGACATGGGCACATAAGGATAGGTCATCTGTCTCTGACTACCAGAAAACGCCTTCAAGGATCCACCTCCCTTGACCAGAGTGGACAACGTTACAAAGAGCATCACTCTGGAGCTCCTGTCCTGTTCTGAATGCAGACAAAGCATTGATTTGAATGGTCTTCTTACTTCCCCCTTGAAAAAAATTACAGCTGATTCAAAAATGTGTGATCTTTTTATTGTCAAGGAACTAGTGGGAATTTTGCTAAGCAGAGAACCTATTTAGGTATGCTGGACCAGTGTAATCTTACTGTACTGTGTTACAGAGTCATAATCTCTTGTTTGCCCTTTTGAGGCTAAGCGTGGCCCTGAAAAGACTTGATTGCACATAGGTTGTGCAAGTTGTATAATTTATTTCAAAATTGTTATTCTCCATTACGACAGTGGACCGCAAGAGCCTGGAAACCTATCCTTCTATATGTTTGTTGTCTTTTTATACATCCATAATGTTATAAATCTGAGTGGTTTTCTTGCTTAATTTGTTCATGGGTTTTGAGAGACAGGAAAAGTCTTGTCTCACGGCCAATAACTCCAGAGCCAAAATCCGCTGTTGTAATGTTTTACTTCATTTTGCTACAAAAATATATTTCTTGTCAAAGATCCTGACGTGACCCAGGGCTTTCTATAACACAGTCTTCTGTTTTTCTCATGGAAACCATCCAAAACTATTTCAAATGTTCTTACTAAAGCATACATAGCGAGTACAAGCAGCGCTCATCATTTTATTGCACGCACCAGTGTAAACTTTACATTAAATCAATGTTACTAGCTATGCAACTATATATGTTTGTCAGTCATGGTCAGTCATAGCTTTACTGGCTTTGTGGTTGTATTATTTGGAAAGGGGAATCCATTTTCATGGACCTGCAATCTCAGGACTTGAACTTAGAACGTAGTTGTCGTGTATGCTGAATCCTGCTGATGTTTATATGGTTAAATTCTTACTTATTTGGTATATAAAGCTTTGGTTAATTTGCTTGGGTAGTGCATAAATAGCAGTTCTTTAAAGGATTGTATCCCTATTAGGCCTCATGCACATGAGCGTATTTATTTTGCGGTCTGCAAAAGAAAAAGATGACGTCCGTGTGCATTCGGCATATAACAGCTGACCCCTATTAGAACAGTCCTATCCTTGTCCATAATGCGGACAATAATAGGATAGGTTCTATCTTTTTGCGGAACGGAAATACGGACATACGGAAACGGAATGCACACAGAGTACCTTCCGTTTTTTATTTTTTTTGCGGAATTTTTTTTGCGGAAATGAATGGTTCCGTATACAGTCCGCAAAAAGACGGAACAGACACGGAAAGAAAATACGTTTGTGTGCATGAGCCCTTAGGCTGACCAAATCACTGAAGTGTGAACTTCAGTGATTTGGTCAGTTATTTCCATCAGGTTTTTTGAGCCAAACCCAGGTTTGGGTCAAAAACACAGAACAGGTGCAGATCTCTCCATTATACCTTATTTCTGATTAGGCTTCACTACTGGTTTTGGCTCACAGTCATAGATGGAAATAACTGACCAATAACTGAAGTGTGAACTGGACCTCACAAATACTGACATATTGGTTGGATTACCATCACTTCCTGATCGGTAGGATAAGACCGATCTTCAGAATGATGGAGCCAAAACTATTGTTTATCTGGAGGACGTGGTCCCATGGCCCCAGTTGGCCGATTCCCAACTTAAATCAATGAAGAGGACTGCTCTTCCTCACATCCTTTCCATTGTAGTTCATGATCGGTCATGACAGAATCGGATGAGCATATCCTATTCCAAGCTCACAAAACTAAGCCTTTTAGATATACAGGTCCTTCTAAAAAAATTAGCATATTGTGATAAAGTTCATTATTTTCTGTAATGTACTGATAAACATTAGACTTTCATATATTTTAGATTCATTACACACAACTGAAGTAGTTCAAGCCTTTTATTGTTTTAATATTGATGATTTTGGCATACAGCTCATGAAAACCCAAATTTCCTATCTCAAAAAATTAGCATATTTCATCCGACCAATAAAAGAAAAGTGTTTTTAATAATTAATACAAAAAAAGTCAACCTTTAAGTAATTATGTTCAGTTATGCACTCAATACTTGGTCGGGAATCCTTTTGCAGAAATGACTGCTTCAATGCGGCGTGGCATGGAGGCAATCAGCCTGTGGCACTGCTGAGGTGTCATGGAGGCCCAGGATGCTTCGATAGCGGCCTTAAGCTCATCCAGAGTGTTGGGTCTTGCGTCTCCCAACTTTCTCTTCCCAATATCCCACAGATTCTCTATGGGGTTGAGGTCAGGAGAGTTGGCAGGCCAATTGAGCACAGTAATACCATGGTCAGTAAACCATTTACCAGTGGTTTTGGCACTGTGAGCAGGTGCCAGGTCGTGCTAAAAAATGAAATCTTCATCTCCATAAAGCTTTCAGCAGATGGAAGCATGAAGTGCTCCAAAATCTCCTGATAGCTAGCTGCATTCACCCTGCCCTTGATAAAACACAGTGGACCAACACCAGCAGCTGACATGGCACCCCAGACCATCACTGACTGTGGGTACTTGACACTGGACTTCAGGCATTTTGGCATTTCCCTCTCCCCAGTCTTCCTCCAGACTCTGGCACCTTGATTTCCGAATGACATGCAAAATTTTCTTTCATCCGAAAAAAGTACTTTGGACCACTGAGCAACAGTCCAGTGCTGCTTCTCTGTAGCCCAGGTCAGGCGCTTCTGCCGCTGTTTCTGGTTCAAAAGTGGCTTTACCTGGGGAATGCGGCACCTGTAGCCCATTTCCTGCACACGCCTGTACACGGTGGCTCTGGATGTTTCTACTCCAGACTCAGTCCACTGCTTCCGCAGGTCCCCCAAGGTCTGGAATCGGTCCTTCTCCACAATCTTCCTCAGGGTCCGGTCACCTCTTCTCGTTGTGCAGCGTTTTCTGCCACACTTTTTCCTTCCCACAGACTTCCCACTGAGGTGCCTTGATACAGCACTCTGGGAACAGCCTATTCGTTCAGAAATTTCTTTCTGTGTCTTACCCTCTTGCTTGAGGGTGTCAATGATGCCCTTCTGGACAGCAGTCAGGTCGGCAGTCTTACCCATGATTGCGGTTTTGAGTAATGAACCAGGCTGGGAGTTTTTAAAAGCCTCAGGAATCTTTTGCAGGTGTTTAGAGTTAATTAGTTGATTCAGATGATTAGGTTAATAGCTCGTTTAGAGAACCTTTTCATGATATGCAAATTTTTTGAGATAGGAATTTTGGGTTTTCATGAGCTGTATGCCAAAATCATCAATATTAAAACAATAAAAGGCTTGAACTACTTCAGTTGGTGTGTAATGAATCTAAAATATATGAAAGTCTAATGTTTATCAGTACATTACAGAAAATAATGAACTTTATCACAATATGCTAATTTTTTGAGAAGGACCTGTATATCACATACAAACTTTTATGAACTGGCCCTGGTTCTGATTTTCAATGATGGGTGATCTTATATACATGGCCTTTTCTCCACTGTTTGCCTTTTTAGGAAACTGGAAATAAAAAATTCTGAAAAACAAAGTAACCGGCTTCTGGTGCCACCTACCTTTCTACACTCATGGCTGCAGATGTACCTATGGCTCGCCATTGATGTTATCAGCACTTCCTGCTACACCTGTTACTACCTAACAGCCTGGAGATATTAAGATGCTTCATACTGAATACATCAGAAATTAGTTTTAGGGGCATTGTCTACTTTTAAAACCCATCCCAAATTTTTTTCTCTTGGCTACAAAAGAGTGTCTCGCTCTGGGAATACGTAATGCTTACTTTTCCCTGTGGTGGCGCTGCAGGGAATTTGAACACTTACTGCCAGGTTTCCTTACAGATTACAGCTGATTGCTTTAAGCAAGGGGACCCTTCTACTTTCTTGGGATGTCCAAAGCGGACAACTCTTTTATGGTGTCTTAAGAACTCTGATAGGAGTTTTTGCTTATGATAGGACGTCAATAACAGATCAGGGGGGTGCAACAACTAGCTCATTGAAGGGGCTGAGGTGCACTGTAAGGCCTTTGATTACTTACCAGGCACAGCTCCATAAATTTTGTTGTGGCTGAATATGGTACTGCAAATCGCAACTTAAAGGGGTTGTTCAAGAATGGGGATTTTTTTTTTTGGGGCCAGACCTATAAAGCATCTGGTTTAACATCGCCTGCAGCCAATCACTGGCCACAGCGGTGACCGGCTCACCTCACATCATGACAAATGTTCACATGATGCAAAGGGATCCGGTCACTGCCACAATTAGTGGTTGAATGAAAGTGATGTCAATCTGGATCTTTACAGCGAGGGAGCCTAGCGGAGAAGGAGCAGGGAGTCATCATTGGGAAGCAAGTAAGTAAGCTTCCCTTTACGGGTCCGGCCAAGAGGGCGGTCCTGTAAAGGGAAGCTTACTTACCTGCTTCCCCCCAATTTTTGCTCAACCCCTTTAAATGCTTTTTCCAGGGTTACTATGTTTTTGTTTTAAAAAAAAAACTAAAAAAAAACTGATATGCTCATGTGTTTTTTAGTCTTTTTTAGTCTTTCAATTTGGACTCTCCTGACCTGTTTTAACTCTGGTTTGTTTCCATCCTGTATGTGGCACTAGTTATGTCCAACCAAACCCATGATGCACTTCTTCTTTCTGTTGCACAGCTCAAGCACCACCCCTTACAATGCTCAGCTAGTTTATGGCTCCTCCCACCAGCTAGTTATACAGCCACTCCCCTATCACTGCCCCCATCCATGGACATAACATCACAGGGAATAAGAGTGGCATGGACATGGTCATGTGACCACAGTCTAGAGCGGGAGACAGGAGCAATAAAAGTAACAGAACTACATTAGAATATTACAACGACCTTCATAAATTATTATTTTAAAGGATGTTCATGCAAAGTGGAAACCCCCTTTAATACCACTCCAAATTAATAAAACTGGCCTGCAATACCAAGCGCCTGCACTACAAAATGTTCTGCATTGTGCCTGGTAATCAATGAAGGGGACACAATGCTTGCTGGTGCCCCTCATCCCCTTCAATCAGCTGATCATGGCTCATTCTGCGAGTGGTTCCCCCCTGATCTGATATTGATGGCTCGTCCTAAGGATTGTCATTCCCAGTAAACGCTTTAAAGAGGACCTTTCACTAGTTTAAAAACTAACTATATCAGTGGGCAGAGCGGTGCCCAGGGGTCCCCCTGCACTTACTAGTATGTCTGGGCGCCGCTCCGTTCGCCCGGTATAGGCTCTAATGTCTGCAGCTCCCTCTGTTGTACTGGGCGGAGTTTTTGCATTAGGGTTGTCCCTTGCTGCAGCGCTGGCCAATCGTAGCGCACAGCTCACAGCCTGGGACTCCCAAGCTATGAGCTGTGCGCTGCGATTGGCCAGCGCTGCAGCAAGGGACAACCCTGATACAAAAACTCCGCCCAGTACAACAGAGGGAGCTGCAGATACCGGAGCCTGTACTGGGTGAACGGAGCGGCGCCCAGACACACTAGTAAGTGCAGGGGGACCCCTGGGCGTCGCTCTGCCCACTGATATAGTTAGTTGTTAGTTTTTAAACTAGTGAAAGGTCCTCTTTAATGAATAATTTTAATATTTTTTTGGTGCCAGAAGGTTGCAACAATCATGTTATAGGGAAATATATTTATATTTTGTAATTTGAGTGGATCCTCATTTCCTAGTGTTATTTTATTCCTCTAGTCTGATGCATTTTGTCACCTGCAGAATGTTATATTATCACTAGTCACTATTATGTCAGAATATATTCCTTCATACATAATGCACAAAATTTACTCTGAACTGCCCTAAGCAGAAAAAATAAAGCACTTTGGGTTTTTATTGGTTTTAATGTTTTTTTTATTTTATTTTTTTGCAATTGTACAGATGTAATGGCAGCGGGGTAAATGATTTTAACAGGCATCGGACGTCAATATTTGTCTTGGACCACTCTCTCTCATGAGTCACCTTTAGATGACAAGTCTCTTTCCTATCCTGGGAGGATATTCCTGTTTTCATATTGTCTGGATGCCCCTCACATACATGGTGCTCACATTTTTCACTTTTTCCACAGGATTCATTGCTACATCCCTCTATTTAAACTGTAGTATTGGACTGAGTTATAGGCAAAAATATATCATCACTGTCATGGTCTCCTGCCCTCCTCTTGGGTCTTTGCATACTCGGCATCTCTTTGATACTCCAGCCGGGTTTGGCCACCTACTTGTTCACAGGTCTCTCAGGCTGGTACTCCTGCTGGTCCCTTCTTGTGCGCACTGACTCCCAGCTCTTAAAGGGCCAGTGCACACCAAGGTCCAATTAACCAATGGTCAGCTGACCTGGCCATCTTAAGCGCCTTTCCCCAGTGGATTGTGCCTGAGCAATAGATCCATTTTGGTTCCTGTATTCTGCTAAGGTACCATGATGTATTCCTTCCATCATCCTGATTATCGAGCTGCCCAAACTGTATCTGCATTGACCTCTACCTGATTGACTACCACTTCCGCCTACCGGTTTTAGGCTGCATGCACACAACAGTGAAAAAAAACAACCATCAAAAATGGACACACTGACAGTTTTTCATGGCCGTTTTTCAACCATGCGTGCACTTATTTTCCATCCGTCTGTCTGTTTTTCATGGCCGTTAAAAATGGCCATGAAAAACAGATGCATTTCATTGGCATTGTTTTATAAAATCCCAACCCCTGCAGTGCCCTCAGTATACACAATGTCCCATATAATGGCCCCCAGTGTTAATAATGGCCCCATACTCGTCCTCAGCTGTCATGTTTCTTTTTTTTTTTTTTATCACCTCATTCACTTGCACTCGCAGAGACAGTTGCTCCTCTCTTGATTGTGAAGGACCTGCGCTAAGTATGGTGATGTCATCACGCTGAAGCGCAGGTCCTTCAGCAGGTCCTGCACAATCAAGAGAGGAGTGACTGCCTCGGCGAATGCAAGTAAATGAGGTGAGTGATTTTATTATTATTTTTTTAACCCCTATCGCACTAGTGTGTGCATTTTTAATGACCGTTAGATGGGTGCACTCCTGTCTAAGCGGCCATTAAAAGCGGTCCTGTTGATTTCAATGGAGTCTGTTAGGCGGTGAAAATGGCCAAAAATAGGACATGTCCTATTTTTTGGACGGCCACTATTCCTCATAGACTGCAATGTTGGATTTTTGTGCGACTGTCACAGCACAGTCATAGCATGTCACAGTGACTAGCATAAAAAAAAGGCGCCCAACATTGGTGCTAAATATGTCGCAGTGTAGTTGTACCCTCTTTGTCGCGTGACACATGTCGCCTTGTAGCCTTAGGCCTCATGCACACAACCGTTGTTTTGCGGCTCAGATGCGGATCCATTCACTTCAATGGGGCCGCAAAAGATGCTTATGCTGTCCGCATCCGTTGCTCCGTTCCGTGGTCCGCAAAAAAAATACAACCTGTCCTACTCTTGTCTGTTTTGCAGACAAGAATAGTCAGTTATATCAAAGGCTTTCAGTGCCGTTCTGCAAATTGCAGAACGCACACGGACGCCATCCGTGTTTTGTGGGACCTCAAAACACACAACGGTCGTGTGCATGAGGCCTTAACCATAGCCGTGTGAACATACCCTGAATTGTGCACTGGCATTTTTTATTTAACCGTTAAAAAAAACACCAAAATATGCTCATGCATTTATTAGGGAAGTATGCAAAGATCTGTCTCCCAGGGAAAGAGAACCATCTAGCTAGCACCACCTTCTGGTGAACCAACTTTTTAACAAGCCTTCAAACATGACAATGGAAAATAGCCAAGTCAACTGTCCATTGTTATGTTACAAGGCTTGTTAAAAAGTTGTCTTTTTACTTTTAGGGAGCAACTTCCAGAAGGTAGCACTAGCGAGATGGTTCTCTTTCCTTGGGAGATACCTCTGCTTATTTATTTTTTTCCCATGGAGCATTGCCAATAAGTCTCATACCACAGAACACTGTTAAAAAGTCTGTTTAAAGAGAGCGAGCACCCTGCCTAAGCTTGAAGGAAAACGGAAAGACAAAAAACACCATCTAAGTAACAAAAACACTGCATTTATTTTGCATAAACTGTCTAACATCTAGAGCTGGCATTTTTACTGAAAAAAACCCCACTATAAATGCAAACGTACAGAGAAACGCCAGAAAAAACTGTGTGTGAGAACCCTAAGGAGTGCTCTAAATCCACACTTCCCAATCTTATTTCACTTGGGACCTCTCTAGCTAGAGCAGGATGATGCATGGGCTTCGCCACTGGTCATAGTCCATGTCAACATGTTTAAAAATGAACTCAATTTATCTTAAAATGTGTCTCCTGAACTCAGTAGAACATTAAAAAACATGCAGAAAAGTAGTCAATTATGTTACTAAACCAAAGATCTAATATTTGAAAGACCCATGCAGAATGTAATGACCTGTCAAAACTGCCCACAGGGGAAGTGCACACAATAACATAAAACACAGTGCACACCATACACACACACCTAACATAGAGGTAGTCAGGTGTAACCGCATGCCACTGCAGCAAGCTGCCTAGCACCGCTCAGGCTGCTCTGCTGACACACAACACAACTAGTTGCCCGCGGCAACCACAAGTGAGGCCACACACCAGCGGCCCTCACCTGTGGTTGAACACCCAAACTAAACCGCAGGCAACCGCATGCGGTTAAGGAGTCACGGTCATAGCCATGGCCGTGACAACTTGTTATACAATGGATTATTTTAACCTGGAGGAATAAAGTATAGGAGTGACTGGTCAATGATAGAAACAAGTCTGTGGGTTCTTAGTCAGGTTAGGTGAAGTTTTAAAATGAATTTAATAAACTTTCAGTCTGGAAAAGCGATACTTAGTTTTACTAAGGAAATTTAAAATCACATTTGTACAAACATCTGTGGTACTTTAGTCAGGGGCCCAAAAAGATGAGTCTTAACTTTGTCTGTCACCTGCAACCTACCCGTGACTTAATTTGATGTACCTAATTTTGTGAAAGTTATGACTATTCAGGTCTGCCCTAACACCCCCACCCCAAGGAAAGATCATATTACCTCCCTTCCTTTCTCCCTGTCTATGAATTAGAGGAAACTATGGGTCACTGTGCATGGGAAGAAGAATATGATCTTTAGGCTGCATAATGGTTATGTTATTGCCCAAAACTAGGTACCTAAACAAGTAAAACATGTAGGATGGGAAATTTCAGATAGAAAGTCAAGACACCCTGACCACTTAACTGTATGGGGCTTGTTGTTTGGAACACATGGAATGTACTTTATAATGCTTTAACCCACATTTGAAAAATATATCTGCACTTATCATTCATGAAAAAAGCAGACTTGACACGTAAAAAACTGGATAAAGCTCAAGACTGAACTGGTCTGTCCAGATATTTCCACCAATCTCATCTACAGTACCTCCTTGTTGATGAGCATAGGTGGTAGGTCTCAATCAGTTGACATTACTGTCATTCCATGGCCTCAAGAAGTCTCAAATTGCTTCCTACTGTGTTCCACAGATTCTGCCCAGGCTTATTCATCTACAGTCAGGTCCATAAATATTGGGACATATTGAACGGTGTAGGAATTACAACAGTTTGCATATTTGCCTCCCACTTGTTAAGGGACCAAAAGTAATGGGACAGAATAATAATCATAAATCAAACTTTCACTTTTTAATACTTGGTTGCAAATCCTTTGCAGTCAATTACAGCCTGAAGTCTGGAACGCATAGACACTGGGTTTCATCCCTGATGATGCTCTGCCAGGCCTCTACTGCAACTGTCTTCAGTTCCTGCTTGTTCTTGAGGCATTTTCCCTTCAGTTTTGTCTTCAGCAAGTGAAATGCATGCTCAATTTGATTCAGGTCAGGTGATTGACTTGGCCATTGCATAACATTCCACTTCTTTCCCTTAAAAAACTCTTTGGTTGCTTTTGCAGTTTGCCCGAAACACTTCAGAATTCATCCTGCTGCTTTTGTCAGCAGTCACATCATCAATAAATACAAGAGAACCAGTTCCATTGGCAGCCATACATGCCCACGCCATGACACTACCACCATCATGCTTCACTGATGAGGTGGTATGCTTAGGATCATGAGCAGTACCTTTCCTTCTCCATACTCTTCTCTTCCCATTACTCTTGTACAAGTTGATCTTGGTCTCATCTGTCCATAGAATGTTGTTCCAGAACTGTGAAGGCTTTTTTAGAGGTCGTTTGGCAAACTGTAATCTGGCCTTCCTGTTTTTGAGGCTCACCAATGGTTTACATCTTGTGGTGAACCCTCTGTATTCACTCTGGTGAAGTCTTCTCTTGATTGTTGACTTTGACACACATACACCTACCTCCTGGAGAGTGTTCTTGATCTGGCCAACTGTTGTGAAGGGTGTTTTTTCACCAGGGAAAGAATTCTTCGCTCATCCACCACAGTTGTTTTTCGTGGTCTTCCGGGTCTTTTGGTGTTGCTGAGCTCACCGATGCGTTCCTTCTTTTTAAGAATGTTCCAAACAGTTCTTTTGGCCAGGCCTAATGTTTTTGCTATCTCTCTGATGGTTTGTTTTGTTTCTTCAGCCTAATGATGGCTTGCTTCACTGATAGTGGCAGCTCTTTGGATCTCATCTTGAGAGTTGACAGCAACAGATTCCAAATGCAAATAGCACACTTGAAAGGAACTCTGGATCTTTTATCTGCTCATTGTAATTGGGATAATGAGGGAATAACACACACCTGGCCATGGAACAGCTGAGAAGCCAATTGTTCCATTACTTTTGGTCCCTTAACAAGTGGGTGGCACATATTCAAACTGTTGTAATTCCTACACCGTTCACCTCATTTGGATGTAAATACCCTTAAAGAGGACCTTTCACTCGTATACAAACTAAAAACTAACTATACCTGTGGGCAGAGCGGCGCCCAGGGGTCCCCCTGCACTTACTAGTATGCCTGGGCACCGCTCCGTTCGCCCGGTATAGGCTCCGGTGTCTCAGCTCCGTCTGTTGTACTGGACTGATTTTTTGTAGGAGGCGTGTCCCTTGCTGCAGTGCTGGCCAATCGCAGCACACAGCTCATAGACTGGCTATGAGCTGTGCGCTGCGATTGGCCAGTGCTGCAGCAAGGGACACGCCTCCTGCAAAAAATCAGTCCAGTACAACAGACGGAGCTGAGACACCGGAGCCTATACCGGGCGAATGGAGCGGTGCCCAGGCATACTAGTAAGTGCAGGGGGACCCCTGGACGCCGCTCTGCCCACAGATAGAGTTAGTTTTTAGTTTGTATACGAGTGAAAGGTCCTCTTTAAATTAAAGCTGACAGTCTGCAGTTAAAGCACATCTTGTTCGCTTCATTTCAAATCCATTGTGGTGGTGTATAGAGCCAAAAATGTTAGAATTGTCGATGTCCCAATATTTATATACCTGACTTTATATTATTGTATTGTAAATTTTAACCAGAGAAAGCCATCACGCGTGTTCCTTAAAATAATAGATGCACTGTTTTCAAAGACTGAATTTAGTGGTTGGACTTAAACCCACTAGTCCTCCAAGCTTATTGACAATGGGGATCACTATTTTCACAACTCAGCAATTTATAGAGAATCTGAAAAATTCCTTAATTCCCTGGTACTGTAGGACCAGTCAATGACTATTTATAAGATGGCTGATCCCAATGCTTGGTCAGAGATCTGACAACCTATGGAGTCCCTATAGCACCAGTAGAATATGAGCATTGAATACTTTCTTTTCTAAGAAAAGTCAATAGTTTTTTCTATTTTCTGCAAATATGGCCATCTTCTAATGTATGGCCAATCAAAGTTAATGTACACACATGGAAAAAATTGTTGATACCCTTCCGTTAAAGAAAGAAAAACTCACAATAGTCACTGAAATAACTTGAAACTGACAAACTTAATAATAAATAAAATTACTGAAAATCAGCTAATGGAAGTCAGACATTGCTTTTGAATTGTGGTTCAACAGAATAATCCTAAAAAACAAACTAATGAAACTGGCCTGAACAAAAATGATGGTACCCCTGAAAAAGCTTGAAAATAATTTGACCACAGGGACATGTTAAACTAAGGTGTAATACAAACCGGATTCCCAAAAAGTTGGGACACTAAACAAATTGTGAATAAAAACTGAATGCAATGATGTGGAGATGGCAAATGTCAATATTTTATTTGTAATAGACCGTAGATGACAGATCAAACGTTTAATCCGAGTAAATGTATCATTTTAAAGGAAAAATACGTTGATTCAAATTTTCACGGTGTCAACAAATCCCAAAAAAGTTGGGACAAGTAGCAAATAAGAGGCTGGAAAAAGTAAATTTGAGCATAACGAAGAGCTGGAAGACCAATTAATACTAATTAGGTCAATAGGCAACATGATTGGGTATAAAAAGAGCTTCTCAGAGTGGCAGTGTCTCTCAGAAGCCAAGATGGGTAGAGGATCACCAATTCCCACAATGTTGCGCAGAAAGATAGTGGAGCAATATCAGAAAGGTGTTACCCAGCGAAAAATTGCAAAGACTTTGCATCTATCATCATCAACTGTGCATAACATCATCCGAAGATTCAGAGAATCTGGAACAATCTCTGTGCATAAGGGTCAAGGCCGTAAAACCATACTGGATGCCCATGATCTCTGGGCCATTAAACAACACTGCACCACAAACAGGAATGCTACTGTAAAGGAAATCACAGAATGGGCTCAGGAATACTTCCAGAAACGATTGTCAGTGAACACAATCCACCGTGCCATCCGCCGTTGCAAGCTGAAACTCTACAGTGCAAAGAAGAAGCCATTTCTAAGCAAGATCCACAAGCTCAGGCGTTTTCACTGGGCCAGGGATCATTTAAAATGGAGTGTGGCAAAATGGAAGACTGTTCTGTGGTCAGACGAGTCACGATTCGAAGTTCTTTTTGGAAAATCTGGGACGCCATGTCATCCGGACCAAAGAGGACAAGGACAACCCAAGTTGTTATCAACACTCAGTTCAGAAGCCTGATGGTATGGAGTTGCATGAGTGCGTGTGGCATGGGCAGCTTGCATGTCTGGAAAGGCACCATCAATGCAGAAAAATATATTCAGGTTCTAGAACAACATATGCTCCCATCCAGACGTCATCTCTTTCAGGGAAGACCCTGCATTTTTCAACAAGATAATGCCAGACCACATTCTGCATCAATCACAACATCATGGCTGCGTAGGAGAAGGCTTCGGGTACTGAAATGGCCAGTCTGCAGTCCAGATCTTTGACCTATAGAGAACATTTGGCGCATCATAAAGAGGAAGGTGCAACAAAGAAGGCCCAAGACGATTGAACAGTTAGAGGCCTGTATTAGACAAGAATGGGAGAGCATTACTATTTCTAAACTTGAGAAACTGGTCTCCTCGGTCCCCAGACGTCTGTTGAGTGTTGTAAGAAGAAGGGGAGACGCCACACAGTGGTGAAAATGGCCTTGTCCCAACTTTTTGGGGATTTGTTGACACCATGAAATTCTGATTCAACATATTTTTCCCTTAAAATGGTACATTTTCTCAGTTTAAACTTTTGTTCCGTGATTTATGTTCTATTCTGAATAAAATATTAGAAGTTGGCACCTCCACATCATTGCATTCAGTTTTTATTCACGATTTGTATAGTGTCCCAACTTTTTGGGAATCCGGTTTGTATAAATGATAACCAAACAGCCCAGACGAATTTCCAAAGAGAGGTGAACTCCAAGGTCACTATCCGTTGCTGTCTTAGCCATAGTGGACTCAATGGAAGGTGACAGAGGAGGAAACCACTGTTGAAAGCAAATCATAAAAAAAACAAGTGGAAGAATGTCCTTTAGACAGATGAGACTGGAGCTTTTTGGGAAGTCACATAAGCTTTATGTTAACAGATGCAGAAATGAAGCATACAAAGGAAAGCAGATAAAAAAAAATTCCTGGGGGGGTTCAGCTTTCTCAAATTATAAGAGTCATCATCCACATCCACAGATATCTCCCCCCCCCCCCCTCATAACAGTGTCCCTATTGTAAGACGGACCCGCCGTTCCTTATGTAAGTGACTAAGTGAGCTACTTGTGCAAAGTATATGTACTATTACTGTCTAATAATCTATCACTAACTTACTAGGACTGGGATTGTCAGGACTCCAGAAAGTATTCACAATTACATCAGTTATTCTTTTCCGCAGACAGTGCACAAAAGACATCACATCACCCTCCATTCACTGCCTGGGCATGGGCAGTTGGGCTGCTTGGGCACTGGGCGAGTGGGCGGGCAGGCAGGCTGGCTCCCACTCTTTAAACACTAAAACTAGGCGGCCGGCGGCAGCGTAACGTGACGTCACTCACTACGCCTATGCTGCCCGCCCTGCAGCCTCCATCACCTGTCTGTGTGCCGCACTGCCCGCGCCGCTATTGCAGGCAGCGGCACGCCCGGGCCGTTCTCTGGCAGGTAAGGAGGACAGACACTCTGGGGGGGGGGTTTGAACCCCCCTACCCTCCCCCCCCTTATCTACGCCCTTGAAGGAAAGAACATTGTACCTACTGTGAAACATGGAGGAGGCTTGGTTATGTTTTGGGGCATATTTGCTGTATCTGGCACAGGGTGTCTTGAATCTGTGCAGGGTACAAAGAAATCTCATGACTGTCAAGGTATTCTGGAGCAAAATGTGGTGTCTAGTGTTTCAGTTGCAGGTCATGGATCCTCCAACACAATAATGACCCAAAACACACAGCTAAAAACATCCAAGAATGGCTAAGAGCAAAGGATTGTACTATTCTAAAGTGTTCTATAAGCCCCGATCTAAATCCTATTGAACATCTGTGGAAGGAGCTGAAACATGCAGTCTGAAGAAGGCACCCTTCCAACCTGAGACAGCTGCAGAAATCGCTTGATTGCTGTGGTTGCCTCAAAAGGTTGTGCAACTAAATATTAAGTTAAGGGTTCCATCATTTTTGTCCAGGCCAGTTTCATTAGTTTGTTTTATAAGTTATTCTTTTGAACCACAATTCAAAAACAATGTCTGATTTTCATTAGTTGATTTAATCAGTAATTTGTTATTTATTACTTTTGTCTGTTTCAAGTTATTTCAGTGACCATTGTGAGGTTTTCTTTCTTTAATGGTAGGGTATTAACAATTTAGTCCACATGTGTAGATCAGCAATGTACTATTCGTTCCAGTATTAATGGTGATTTACCACCTCTTATTCTAAACCATTAGTCTATAGTTTTCTAAATGTCAAATATAAATCTATGCATTCACTGAGGTTATGTGGAATACGAGAACCTTGATGTATTTACGCACTCTCAATGAAGAACGTCCACCAGAAACAATGTATCCAGTAAAGTGATCACTCATGTGTTGTCATATGCCTTGATATGTCATATTTCTTCCAATTAAAAATAAATGACCACCTAAAATGATGGAAATGATACCTCAATATTAATGATTTCACCGCACACATGATAGACTGTGTCAGTATGTTTGGATGCTGTGTTTTGACGACTGAGCATTTCTGAAAGCAAACAGAGTTCTCCATGCACTTTAAGATGACTTACAGTTCTAAATTGCCCATATGACCCTGCCCTTTCCTGTGTACTGTATCCCATTTATCACTCTAGTCTGGGTACTGCCAGCTTCACTGCTATGTAGGCATCCAAGTGTTTTCCTTTTAAAGAGAAGTTGTCTCAAAATAGTTCTGCCTGACTATGTAAGTTGATGCACGAAGACCTACATAGAAAAGAGGGGTCCCCATAACAAAAATCAAAATGGTGCTGGGTTTTGTTAACCAGAACAGGTGAGCCTAGTGTTTGTTTTTACGTCCATGCCCTTTCCATGACCCTTTCTCACCATTGAACACCCTTTGTACTTCTGTGGTATGTATGCATTGACTTGGTGGAGACATCTGGGCAGCCAGAAATTTTTCCTGTAAGTTTGAATTTAACCCTGGTCTCAGGATAAGGTTCACATCTCTGTTTTCGTTATACGTTTTGCAACGTTGGACTGGCCCACCAGAGGATCATCCTGTGGGCCCAGGCTTTGATATCCTTGTGGGCCAAAAAGTCCTGGGAAAAAATCTGTCTAAAGCTGCCTTTTGAGATAATCAATTGCCATTAGGGTCTATTTCTTTAAATAAAAACCTTATAAGACTTTATTGATGATATGAGGGTTGGGCCCCGAGAATAATTTTCTCTTGTGGACCCAAGGTACACACCCTAGTACAACACCGATGGTTTGTTTATTAGGAGCAATGTATGGTATGCTAAAGCGACACTGTTTTGGCACATAACTAGCCACTTATCCCCTACAGACATATTCTGTGCATATGCATAAATATAAAACTACAGCACGTGAGTTGCTCGAAAGGGCTGAGCTTAGAGGAGAATAGGGTGGAGCTTTGTGGAAAAGGAACGTTGCCTAAGATGCTCCATTTTGCACCAAATTTGCGTTACAATTCTGGTGTAAAAATCTGTCTCAAAGTAAGGCCTCATGCACACAACCGTTGTGTGCATCCGAGGCTGTTGTTCCGTTTTCAGTTTTTTTCCGCGGACCCATTGACTTTCAATGGGTCCGTGGAAAAATCGGAAAATGCTCCGTTTGGCATCCGCGTCCGTGATCCGTGTTTCCAGTCCGTGAAAAAAATGCGACCTGTCCTATTTTTTTTCACGGACAACGGTTCACGGACCCATTCAAGTCAATGGGTCAGTGAAAAAACACGACTGCACACAAGATTGTCATCTGCATCCGTGTCCGTGATCCGTGTCCGTTTTTTTTCTATCATTTCAAAGGCAAACTTGACTTAGATTTTTTTTTCATTTTTCATGTCCGTGGATCCTCCAAAAATCAAGGAAGACCCACGGAAGAAAAAACAGACATGGATCACGGAACAACGGAAACCGTTTTTGCGGACCGCAACAAAAAAACCTCCGTGTGCATGAGGCCTAAGGCAATCAATCTGCACCAGATTTATCATCCCCTGTATTTTCGTGCACTGATCTCCCGGCCTCTCCTTGGGTCCTGCTCCTCATTTGTGTGTCCCGCCTTGTGCTGCCTGTTTTATAATACATGTATGTACTGTTCATATATATTTACAATAAAGCTTTTTGGATTTTCATATACACGAAAGTCAGCTTCATTTTTTGGTGATTATTATGACTCCTTGGGGGTCCGTTTTTTTTATATCATTCTGTCCGGTTAATATTGGTTGACAGATTTATCATCCAGCCTGAGCCACTGTAATAAATCTGGTGCAGGTCTAGACAGCCTAAGGGCTCTTTCACACGAGCGGATGCCATGCGTGGAATCCGCTGCGCGAAAGACAGCCAAGCCCCGTTCCGGGCAGCAGAGACACGGAGCATTAACATGATTGATAATGGTCCGTGCCTCTCTGTGATCTTTTTACTACAAAATCAACAACTTTATCTCACTGTGATTTTGTAGTAAAAAGATTACACAGAGGCACGGAGCATTATCAATCATGTTACTGCTCCGTGTCTCTGCTGTCCGGAACTGGGCTTGGCTGTCTTTCACGCAGTGGATTTCACACACGGCATCCGCTCGTGTGAAAGAGCCCTAGGTTTCCGCCATCTATAGAATTAGTAAATTTATGACACTGCTTCTTACCACTGGCATTTTCTCCTCTAAAGATGGTGCTGTCAAAATGCCCGGGAAAATGCCAAAATCGCCAGCATGCCACGTTTTAAAAGAAAGCAAGAAAGACAAATAACACCACCAAATGAACAAAAACACCAAGAGCAAAAAACACTTCTTTGCCCCATATTTCCCACAGACCTCCAGTTAACATCTAGAAATTGTATTTTTGCAGCAAAACCAGCCCAACTGATGCTTCATTATGAGGATATTTGTGTAATAGTTTTGTAAGACATGGCTGTGTAAAATCTAGAAACACAGCAACATTTGAAACATTGCCTTGAACAAACTTTGAACAAGATGACAAACTAATATATCAGTGTTATAACATATATTCACTGTCCCTGAGATGCCTTGCAATACCGAATTCATATGAAACTAAAGGTGTCCAAGAATGCACCCTTGAAAGCTAAAGGTCTTCACCAAATGAAGAGAAACAAGCTGGACATTAAACATCCACATCCAATAACAAGTAGTGCAAGTAGAGAATTCCAGCGTCCTCAATAGCCTGTCATACAAGAAAAAGACAGCCTCATGACTGCTACTCTGATACAAAGGTTTCATTAAATATTCACAAGAATTCCTATAGAAATCACATCATCATAAATATCAAATTGAATTGCATCCACAGCTCATGTACATATTGGCCCAACTGGAGTTTTGCCTGGTAACTTCTGTTGGGGAAACCCAGGAATAATCATGATGAAAATGTTTGCTGTCAGTGAATGGAGTGTTCTTGTTCACATTTGCAGCGTGCCGTCCCCCCAGGGCCAATCGTGTCCCAGGTCTATAGGAATGCAGAGTGGTGTGGTGCGGACTTAACAGTCTCTGTGTGTGTCACGGTGCTCCTACCCGGATACCATCGCTCCCCAGGGATTGGCTCCAAAGCAATAAAAGGGCCCAGGCTTTTATAAAGTTCAACAGCTTTACTTGCATCAAGACAAATATTCAGGCTTTCTCTTGGTTCCAGCAGGCTTTGGCATCAACTGGCAAACAAACTTTGCTTTCTGTCTCTCTGCTGTGCTAAACTCAGCTCTATTCTGGCAGCTGGACTTTAGGACTGTTCTGGTATCTCTGTAGTGAGGTGCCTTCAGCTGTTGACCCCCTCGTGACACTCTGTAGGTAAATCTGCAAGGGGTCAGGGTGCTCTATGAGCTGCTTCCATCTGCAGAGACTCCTGCTGCAGGAGGTGGAACTGTCCACTCGCTTCTACATCTTGGCACGTCTTTTTAGCTCCACTGTCTAGAGTAGACTGGAATGAACTAAAATTGCAACCCTTCCCTTTAATAGGAAACAGGATTGGCCCACTTCTTCCCAAAAGGGGAAGAATGGAATGGTAAATTCCATTCTATCTAGAGATCTCTCTGCCATATATCCTCTGCCACCTGCTGGTGAACCAGACATATTACTTAAACAAAATAGTTACCTTATTGTTCGCTCCATAACACACATTTTTTCCCCGAAGGTGTGGGGAAAATGTCCCAGCATCTTATGGGGTGAATACTAATGAGAGCTTCCATTTAGGAAGTGCTCATTAGTACCGGAGGACTGGGAAGCGGTGAAGGCTCTGTATTCACTGCTTCCTGGTCCTCGGCTGTAGGCTGTGCTGTGGCCGTGCCCAGCGTGAGGGCGCTCTATGACCTCATGCTGTGCTCGTCAGTTCACAGCACAGCCGGTGGCAGGAAGAGCAGGAGGAGAGCTTGAGGTGAGGAGCGGCGATGTCCGGAGCAGGAGAGGTAAGTGTTTTTTTTTTGTTTATGTACTCTGTGGCATGGGGGCTAATGAGAGGCATAGGTGCTGATATGGAGTCTGAGTGGAGGCATGGGGGCTGTTAAGAGACACGGGGTCTGATATATTGGCTGATAAGAGGCATGGGGGGTTGATGAGAGGCATGGGGCTCTTACCTGAGGTCTGATTGGGGGTCATTCACATTGGGGTCTGAGCTGAGGTCTTATTGGGGTCTTATTAACATTGGGGGTCTTATTGGGGCTGTCAGCTGAGATCTGATTAACATTGGAGATCTGATTGGTGGTCTGACCTGAGGTCTAATGAATCTTTTTTTTTTCTTATGGTCCTCCTCTAAAAACCTAGGTGAGTCTTATGGGCCAGTGTGTCTTATAGGGAGAAAAATACGGTACATAGCAGTATTAGGAATGCACAATGTAGGAGGACCTGGAAGAAGTACACACAGATGGAATTATAGTTATCATCAATTAAAGACAGTAGCAGGGTGTAGGAATGGTGATACCACTCTGAGGTATTACACATTCAGCTATTCCACATTTTCATAGCTGAAAATGTACTAAATTTTTCTTTCCTGTAAGCTAAACAGGAGCCCAAACCTGAATACACTGTGGTCTGAGGGTTCATCATTTATCTGTACAGAACCAGTGCTCATCCACTTGCACTGTAATATTTTTGTTATCATTGTACACACAGGACTTATCACTAATGAGGTCTAATAAGTTATTTGTAAATTGGTCCCTAGGAAATAGATGCTAGTGGCAAGTGATACGTTCTGAGGCAATAATGGGTCCCAAAAGCTCAGCAGAAGACAACACCATTTGAAGATATAATTTGAAGACTTTAGAGCCTGAGTTCCCCTGAGGATCCATTGGTACTTTGGTGGGCCAGTCTCAACCTTGTGGCCTTGTGTGCTATCCTATAATACTGCATGGGTACTTCAATGTGGAATATATGCAAGGTGGCACCACTCTGCTGTGAGCACCTTATTTTGGGACAATTCAGAGGCATGGCTAGGTGTAGGCACTCGGAGAATACAGTTTAAAGAGGTTTAGTTTTAAAGGATTTGTATCCACTATTCCCTGCACCGATTATGGGAATGATGGACCAGATTCCCTCAAATGTTTGACGAGAATGGGGGTACTGAGTACCCTGAATGAATGGAGTGTCAGTAGAGCACTTTTTGGGACTTGATACTCCCACCCTCATGAATGGTGGAGGATCCTAGCAGTTAAACCACCACCAATCAATGTATCTCTTATTCCGTGCATAGGGGATACCTTTAAGACTTGGAACACACATTTTGAAGGGTCTGGCCCATCTCAAACATTAGAGGCATTTGGCTAGGATATGCCACCAATGGGACTTGCACCTATCTCTAGATCCCCCCCCCCCCCCCCAAAGAGAAGGAGAGCACCCAAGCATGCTCTACGTGAAATAAGTGGTTTAAAGTTTCTGACCTACTTGTGTTGTGCTATGGACTCCTTCCAGATGTTAGCAAAATCGGATCAGACAGTGAAGAACAGAACAGGATAGACGAGAGCTTCACAGAAGAGCAAACCAGGCTGGTAATCGTTATTCTTAAAACAGTAGATATTTTTTTACACAGGTTGTTATGCAACACGTTTCGGGGCCATACGGCACCCTTCATCAGGCATTACAACATATGTGTATTCCCTGATGAAAGGGCCGATACAGCCCCGAAACATGTTACCATAACAGCCTGTGTAAAAATAAAATCTATTGTTTGAAGAATAAGAATTACTTACCTGGTTTGTGCCACTGTGAAGCTCCTGTCCATCCTCTTCTGTTCTTCCTTTAAGGGATAAGGGTACTTTCACACTTGCGTTAAACTTTTCTGGTATTGAGTTCAGTCCTAGGGGCTCAATACCGAAAAAAAACTGCTCAGTTTTATCCTAATGCATTCTGAATGGGGAGCAATCTGTTGAGTATGCATCAGGATGTCTTCAGTTCAATCAGCAGCATGCTGCAGTATTTTCTCCGTCCAAAATTCCGGAACACATTGAAATGCATTATTGCCGGATCCAGCCCCAAGTGTTCCGGAAAAAACGGATCCGGTCTTTAACATTTTGAAAAAGATAAATACCGGACCTGTTTTTACGGATAACAACTGGAGAGACGGATCCGGTATTGCAATACATTTGTGAGACTGATCCGGATCCGTCTACAAATGGTATCCGTTGGCATACAGATTGCCGGATCCGGCAGGCAGTTCCGGCAATGGAACTGCCTGCTGGAATCCAACAACGCTAGTGTGAAAGTACCCTAAGCCAGAGTAATACCAGGTGATGTTTGTGTGGCATTCTTAAGGGTATGTTCACATGTGGAAAATCTACAATACCAGCACAGTGGATGGGATTTTAATAAACCTCCTGCACAGACCGCACCCTACATCTTCATCTGGCTCTTAAATGACTGCTTTTATTGCGGTTCCCAAAGGGCAGTTATTTAAAGGGATTGTCTCATCTTACAGTTAATAAGGCAAGATAAGACACATTCCCGACCACCAGCCGACAGGGGAAACAGCAAAGTAGCTCCTATTCTGGTCATGGGAGCTAAGAAAGCAGCATAGCTGTGCTGTAAATTTCTGGATGGATGGGATCACATGCGCTGCTGCAGCCAATGCCTGGCCTCAGGGGTGAGATATCTGCAACCATCATGTGACCCACATGCTACTTGGGACATGTCACTGCAGAGACTTTGGTGCTAGAAAAGGAGCAGCAGGTGAGTATGTTTTTTTAACAGGTGCAGCACGCTTGACTAAAAATTTAAAAGCCTGGAAAACACCTTTAGGCCTCATGCACACGACCGTTGTGTGCACCCGTGGCCGTTGTGCCGTTTTCCGTTTTTTTCTGCGGCTCCATTGACTTTCAATGGGGCCGTAGAAAACTCGGCTTGTGCACCGTTTTTACACCGCGCCCGTGACCCGTGTTTCGAGGCCGTGAAAAAAATATAACCTGTCCTATTTTTTTCACGGCCAACGGTTCACGGGCCCATTCAAGTCAATGGGTCCGTGAAAATCACGGATGCACACAAGATTGTCATCCGTGTCCGTGATCCGTGTCCGTTTTTTCCTATCATTTCAATGGCAAACTTGACTTAGATTTTTTTTTCATCTTTCATGTCCGTGGATCCTCCAAAAATCACGGCAGACCCACGGAAGAAAAAACGGGCACGGATCACGGTACAACGGAACCACGTTTTGCGGGACGTTAAAAAATACGTTCGTGTGCATGAAGAAGACACTTCATGGGTACAGCTGACCAAATCTAAAGGGAGCAAGTGTGAATGCCAGTTTCTCTTTAGGCCTCTTTCACACGAACGTATTCGTTCCGTGGCTGTATTACGGGCCGCATACAGCGGTTCTGCAATACACGGCCGTGTCCATTCCGAATCACAGATGCGGACCCATTCACTTAAATGGGTCCGAAAATCCGGAGATGCAGTGCGGAATGGAATGGAAGCACGGAACGAAACCCCACAGAAGCGCTACAGAGTGCTTCCGTGGGGTTCCGTTCCGTTCTTCCATTCCACAAAAAAATAGAACTCCTTTTTGCGGAACGGACGGAGCACGGACCCATTCAAGTTAAATGGGTCTGGATCCGTCCCGGACGCCGCCTGTGCATTGGGGACAGACAATTGTGGTCACGGAACGGAACAAACACGTTCATGTGAAAGAGGCCTGGCAGACCGACCGCCTACAAACATGTTGCAAGCTGCCAGGTTACATCACTATTTTTTAGGTGGGCTGCTTTGGCACCTTTTCCCTCAGTGATATTGCTGATAAATAGAAATACCTATGAGGCACAAAGACACTATACAGAAAACATACAGAGGATGGCGCAGCATATGCTGCTCTCGTCTTACCTAATTTGATAAATAAATAGAAAGAAAATGGAAATGCAACCTTTCTCATCCCGGAGCAGCAGGTTGGCTCCGGCCTGCGCAGCCTGTTCCAGCGTGTTACTGCCTCAGGGCAGGAATACGCATTAACCTGTTTTCAGCTGGGCAGCGTGTGCCAAGCTAGCAGAAAAATCATTGGAAATAAGTCTTATTTTTGGAGCTTTCTGGGACTAGAACCTTACACAACAATCTTGTGCAATGTTTCAGTGTGAACTTATACAAGTATGTTTTATTCCTACAGCTTGACGGACAGCTCTATGATTCATTCTTATGAAACAGCAGCCTGAAATGTTAGATAACACAGACAGAGCTCCCCCAATGATTGCATCCCGTCCAGGCAGAGCTCTGATCATACACAGCATACAGCCCAGGTGGAGTATTTGCCGGGGTGTGGACGGATCTAGACCATTCTCCATTACAGTGAATGGGGCCAGACGGCGATGCGGTTGCTCCCAGCAATGCCGGAATGCAGAGAGATCCGGCAGGCTGTTCTGGGCTGGAACAGCCTTCCGGATCACTTACCAACCGGCCTTAGGCTACTTTCACATCTGCGGTTTTTCCTTTCCGGTTTTGAGATCCATCATAGGATCTCAATACCAGAGATAAACGCTTCCGTTTTCTCCCCATTCATTGTCAATGGGGACAAAACGGCACGGAATGCACCAGAATGCATTCCATTCCGTTTGGTTGCGTTCCCATGCCGGACAGAAAAACGCCACAAGCAGCGTTTTTCTGTCCGGTGTGGGATGCTGAGCAAGACGGATCTGGCATGAAACACAATGTAAGTCAATAGTGCCGGATCAAGTTTTCTCGGACACAAAACAAAACGGATCCAGGGCCCATTGACTTACAATGGTTGTAGGGCCGGATCAGTCATGGCTATTTTAGAGATAATACAACCGGATCCGTTCATAACAGATGCAGCCGGATGTATTATCCTAAGGCCCCTTTCACATGAGCGAGTATTCCGCGCGGGTGCAATGCATGATGCGAACGCATTGCGCCAGCACGGAATCCGGACCCATTCATTTCAATGGGGTTGTGTACATGTGCGTTGGTTTTCACGCATCACTTGTGCGTTGCGTGAAAATCGCAGCATGTTCTATATTCTGCGATTTTCACGCAACGTTGGCCCCATAGTAGTGAATGGGGCTGCGTGAAAATCGCAAGCATCCGCAAGCAAGTGCGGATGTGTTTTTCACTGATGGTTGCTAAGAGATGTTGTTTGCATTGCACCCGTGTGATAAACAACTGAACGCGATTGCAGACAAAACTGAATGAATTTGTTTGCGAAATCGTGCATTTTTCACTGAACGCATTCGCAACGCATCCGGACCTAATTTGCACACGCTCGTCTGCAAGGGGCCTAACTGAACTGTTTTTGCTGATCAGTGAGGGAGGCAAAAACGCAAGTGTGAAAGTAGCCTTACTGATCTCTGACGGAAGTGACACAAATGCCCATAGCAACCAATCAGATTCCACCTTTCATTTTTCACATCTCCTTTGAAAAATGTAAAGTGGAATCTGATTGGTTGCTATGGGCAACTAAGCCAGTTCTACTTTACACCAGTTTCATAAATCTCTCCCAAAGTTCTTTGCTTTGTATGCTTCATTTTTGCATCTGTGAACGCTGACGCGACTTGCTAAAAAGCTTGTCAATATGTATTTTAGCTACTTCCCCTCTTGCTTTTTTATGATTTGCTTTCAACAGTAGTTTCTTTCTTGGTCGTCTTCCATTAAGTCCACTTTAGCTAAGACAGCGATGGATGGTGGGATCTGACACTGATGTACCTTGACCTTGGAGTTTACCTCTAATCTCTTTGGAATTTGGTATAGCCTCTTTGAATGTATCTGTATAGCGCCACCTGCTGTTTGTACTTCTTCCTATTTCTCTGTCCACCTCACTGTGGGGGTTGCACATCAGTTCCATCCTTCAACTGCTACCAGCTGTATCTGCAGTGACCAGGAACAGTTACGCTGACGCCACTTATGCAGTGGGTCAGGATATGGGTGGTTAATAGTCTGTAGTTTGTTCGTGACGCCAATTGCAGCGTGCGCAGGGTACTATCACAGGGCCCTCCCAAGGTTTTATAACGCACGGCTCAGTCTGGGTATGTGATCAATGTCTCAGCCGAGACAAGATCCTGGCTTTCTTCCCTATACAGGAGGACTCCTGACACACACACCCTACCCCTAGCAGGAGGTGGGCTACACTACATCTAACTTCCTTCTCCACCCAAGGTGCAGGATGTTGGAACAGTCCACACCTCCACAGAGGGGGAGCTAAGCTGGAATAATCCATTCCAGCCTAGCTATACTAAACTGTAACTAGCTCCTTACCAACGCATTGCTGCCACCTGCTGGTGAACATTGAAAATTACAAGGAAATTTACATTTAACATAGTTTTAAATGCACAGTTGTGAAGACATGAGTAAAATCACATCAGATGACAAGGTAAAGGCTCTTAACAGATAGTAACACAACTCTGGGGTGTTATATTTCTACTGTTAGAACCCCAATTAGTTCAGTACTTTCCCTTGCAGTATGCTAACTGGCGCTTCCTAGAAGTTCAAGACCCACTGAGCACATATGAAACATATCATATTACATAGAAAAATTGTGTATTTCACATTTAAAGGTTTAACCAAGACTAAAAGACCTCCAGACATGGCAGACCTGTGGGGGTGCTGATACTGACTAGGTACCCACCACAGGATTCGATCTGTGTGGTTCCCGGAGTGGCACTTTCACTCCCCTCTGCATCAATATCAACATCCATCAATGGGGGTGCTCCTCTTGTGGCTATTGATATGTGTGCAGAGGGGAGTGGAAGTGCAGTTCCGGGAGCCACACAGATCAAATCCTGCGACGGGGACCAGGTGAGTATCATCACCACTGTGGGTTGGCCATGGCTGGAGGTATGATCAGGTATATCAACAATAACAGTCCAACAGTTCATCTGTAACTTAATGGTTAAAAATGTACTTGTGTGAGGCCAACATGCATACCATTTGCAATGCATGCGTGTCCTCATCAACAGTCACAAACAGTTCAACTTAGTCGGTATTGTTACCGATACCACAACAGGGTCAACGGTAACTTACAGCAATATAATACTGAAAAGGATAGATTTTTTTTTTTTTTTGTAAGAGGGGCAAGGCTGTTTTCAACACCATCTATACAGAACATATGGAAATCTTTCGGCATTGTAATCTCTGTTGTTACCATTTTACACACAGGACGTATCATTATTGAGGGCTAATACTGTAAATTATCTGTGAATCATCGGATAAGAAGTGATTGTTTCCAAAGTGGTCTGAAAATGGGGATGTCCTCTGCTGGACCTTTAGAGCCTTCTATTGTGTCCTACTAGAGGATCCCTTGGTGGTACCAGGGGTGGACAGGGAACTTATTATGGCCCTGGAAAAAAATAAACTAAGAGTGTCCCCATGTTGTAGGCTGGTCCAAATTGACAGAAGGAGGGACAACAGAAGTAGGCGGGGCCAGCATTACAGTAGTACAGAACAAAAGACCACCCCAGCAGAACCAAATACCACAGTGCAGCATAAAATACTGCCTCAGCAGAACCGAACACCACAGTGCAATATAAAATACTGCCTCAGCAGAACCAAACACCACAGTGCAGAACAAAATACTGCCTACATTGATTAATGCTGAGCATCAGATATTTGTGTTTCTCGGTAGTGGCTGAAAGGAGGGCTTGGGTGGCCCTCTGGGCTTCAGCCCACCAGGAAATTTCCCTGTAGGGTCTATGGCCAATTCGCCCCTGGGCGATACCAGCGATCCTGTTTACACTGTAGTTATTAGTTTTATGAATAAAGTGAGTTTCATCGCGTAATAAACTTTACAAGCTGCTCAAGTCTGGCTTTTCCAACATTCTTTCCTTTTAATACAAGTGGAAAACATATCTAGGTCAATTACTTTTACAGTGTTCTGAAAATGGCACACAATGCCACAGCAAAACGAAACGTTATGGGACACAAAAGTTATAAAAGTAGCGTAATCTCTGAATTGTTCACTGACCCACCATAATTTCAGCCGTTATGAGCAAACAGGAGGGAGGTGTCCTCTTCAGTGGACGTTCTAGAAGTTTTATAGTGTTGGCGACAGACACTGCAGTGGACTGAATATGCAGATATGAAGGTGGTGGTGGTGGAGTGATAGGTTATTGCACCGTTACTTTATGTTGTTTAACAAGTTATGAGTTAATGTGTATTTTCTCTCTCCAGTTATAGACATTGGGCCAGATTTACCACACACCGGACCATGATAACCAGGCTCCATCCTCTGTGTAGTGGCATCTCAGGGTACTGCAGCTCACTTACCATTCAAGTGGGAAATCTGCAGAATAGCTAAGTACCCGACATCCCCTTTAAGGCAAAGGTTTAGTGTGAAGGAATCAGAGACATATTTATAAGGGGTGCAGAGGTAGCAACCGCAGTCAGGTCCTGATGCCCGAGGGGACCTACCTACTTGACCAACTGTGTGCATCCACCTGTTTTGCAGTTTGGAGGAGAGATTTACTGGGTGCACTTAGCACCAACAGTTTGAGCCCTTGAAGGGTATATTCCAGATGTACATCATTTAAAGTGCCAGTGACAGCTGCACATTCATGAGTTGGCTGCTACAGCAGTAAAGCTATTACAGTGTATTGTGGGCACTGTGCATTGTGGTCTGTATCTCTGGGTCATCCCTTTAGCTGGGCTCTGACCCATACTCTGCTTCCTGGACGGTCCTGCATATTTTGTGATGCTGTCTGTTCCCGGCAGTGTGCTCTTCTTTGTGAGTGATGCTCTTTGTGCTCTGATCTCAATGGCTCTTTATGCTGTATTCTTGTGTGCTCAATAATACACAGCATTGTATGTATCCTAGTCTGCACTTTGCTCTTGTACCCAAATCTCCTTTACTGTAATCACTGCGCATTATAGTAGCTGCGTATTCTCCTTTATAATGGAACTTTGCTCCTTTCTATAGGACTTTTATGTTGTTTGTTAAAGTGATCCACCGATGAAGCCACATAAATGCTACATAAAAGTTGAGGAAAAGGCAATTCCAATTATTTTGCTGTACAATCTGTAATCATAATATCTAATTTTACCGGCATTATTTTTACATTGATGTCACAGTACCAGAATAATGCACACAGTGATATCACAGCATAGACATATTGCACACAGTGATGTCACAGTACCAGACCTCGGTGATGTCACATCATAGACATATTGCACACAGTGATGTCACAGTACCAGACCACGGTGATGTCACATCATAGACATATTGCACACAGTGATGTCACAGTACCTGGCCTTGGTGATATTACAGCATAGACCTATTGCACACTGTGATGTCACAGTACAGGGATACTCCACCATAGCTATATCTAATCAATCTTGCAGGATGTCACAGTAGTGGGATAATGCACAAAAATCACATTTATCAAAACAGAAAAGCTGTCTGTTGCTCATAGCATCTAATCACAGCTCAGCTTTCATTTTGCCAAAGCATTTTCAGAAATGAAAACTGAGCTCTGGTTGTTACTGGCAACAAAGACAATTTTACTTATAGACAGTTTTCATAAATTAGGCCTATTGTGAGATCAGTGATATCACAGTGCCAGCAGAAGGCACACAGTGATGCTACAGCACAAGGTTAATCCACTCAGTAATGTTACAGCTCAGTACAGTGTCACAGTAGTGATGTCGTGGTACAAGAATTATGTTTCTCAGTCAATGCTTCTGCACTGCGCTGACCCACAGGGGGAGGCGTGAGGGCAGTGGAGAGTGAGACAATTGGAGTGGTGACAGTAAAGATGAGGGTGGTTGTAGTCCTCATGCTGGATAACCCTGCTTCAGTGCTCTCCCAGTTCGAGCGTTCAGTGTAGGGTTGCCACCTTTCCCATAAAAAAAAGGGCAAGTTAAGCCACACCCCAAAGGGGGTGTGGTTGTGGGGGAGTGGCCTAACACGGGGTGTGAAGTCACTGTCATACTGTGGCTCCCCAGGAATATTAAAGCCCCCATTAGCACCCCCAGTAATAGTAATGCACCCAGTAATAGTAATGCCCCCTCAGTAATAGTAATGCCCCCTCAGTAATAGTAATGCCCCCATTAGTGTGCCCCAATAAGAGTAATGGCCCTATTCGTGCGCCCCAGAATGAATAATGCCCCCTATTAGTGCCCCCTAGTAAGAATAATGCCCTCAGTAAGAGTAATGCCCACATTAGTGACCCCCAGTTAGAGTAATGTGGCCCTCATCCCCTGGGAACCATCACTCGGAGTGTTGTGTGAGAATCGGGCAGCTTTCCTGGGCCCGGTAACGGAGCCCGGGGAAGAGGGGAGGTGTCGTGATAGGAAAGGAGCGCAGCAGAAGAGTCAGGGACAGGAGGAGCCCAGGCCCGCGGCTCGTCTCATTGTTATCCTGCCTGATCTGGGAGTGAGAGCAGCTCAGTCCCGGCGCGGCCGCCATGCTGTGTGGCGAAGGTTTGCTGCTCTCCTTCAGCAGCGTCTTCGTGCTCCTGCTCCTGACCACCCGCAGCCCCCAGCTCTCCGGCTTCCAACCGTCCTCTTCAGGTTCGAGATGGTCCCGGAGTGCCGGCCGCTCACAGCTTGCCGTCGCTCACTCACCGCCAGCTGTCAGGACCGTGAGCGAGCAAGTCAGACAGTCTGCACTGCAGTTTGAAATTGATCCTGTGTCCGGGTCTGAGAAAGGCTTGTACCTGGACACAGGATTACAAACCCGGACTGTCCGGGTCAATCCCATACGGGTGGCAACCCTAGTTCAGTGGTTGGATTAGTGCAACCCTTCTTCCCCTTGGGGCACACCATGAGCCTTGGGGTCTCCTGCCTGGTGGTGGCTGGGATGCCCTTGATTTTGGGTAAATGGGTAGCGGGAGAGCAGGGGGGGCCAGATCAGATGTGGAACCCAATGACCTTGGTTATAGAAAAATAAAGTCTCTCTTTTACGGAATAGAGGATGGGTGTCACAGTTCAAATAAAAGCAGTAGGCACAGTTCTTAAGTATTTCCACAGAGTAGGTTAATTCCAAAGGCTGTGTATAAGAGGGGCTACTATGGTCCTCCCTGGGTCTATTTCTATAGATACAAGCAATCTTTCAAAATGACCAAAGGGGTGCAAGTCTAAAACCGAAGGCGTGCATTACCTTTACTGATTTTGTCCAAGCACTGTATCTTTAAGGCTACTTGCACAGCTGTTCCAGAGAAGAGAGCATCCCACAGCGCAAAGGACCAGCCAGAATTCAAAGCGGATCTTGGTTCAGGATTAGTTTAATTATTATTGCAGCAGTACAACGTTTCGGGGATTTACTCCCCTTCATCAGGTAAAAGATAAGCTGCACAACTTGCACAGCTGTGGTAAGGTAAGTTCACTGTATCCAGCATAGCCGAATAGGGCCATGCACCGCCAGTCCCCATTGACTGGGAACTGACAGGGATTTGGCCAGTTTCCAGCATGAGCACCGGGTTTTGCCTGGACAAAATCTACTGCTCATGACAGAAGCCAGGCAGTTCCCATTATAGTCAACATGCTCCAGCGGTGAACGCAGCAGTATGGCAGATATCACGGGTGTGAAACTAGCCTATTGGTCCACGACCTTCTGTAAAAACTCAATGCTTTTCCTCACAGGTTGGTTCTTAGCAAAGTTGCTTTTCTGACAGTTTTCCACTCACAGACATGGTGTCTCCCTGAAGAAGGATTCTTTTCCCTTGCTGTAGCTTATCTGGCAGTATAAACGTCTTTCCTCTTGGCTTGCTTACTAGCAACTCTTCACTAGCCAGGGACCCAGCAACTATTACTAAGGACTGCTAGTTAACAATTTCCTACCTATGGATAGTTATTCAGAATACACAGTGCATAGGAACATAGTTATCATCACATCATTCTAATAGTTTAGCAGTTAACCGGCCGGCTGTCTCAGACTCTGCTTTCACCACAACAGTCACAGCTCACAATTACACACATGCCAAAGTCCTGCTTCACCTTTCCTTTGGCAGGAAACCCCTGCCCTACATATAAGCCGGGCTGCCGGGCCATTTACCCGTAGAGCAGAGGCACGCAAAAAAGGAATGCCACCTCCTTGCTTTCTGCAACTAACTATTTAATAATAGAAAAAATTGATATAGTGGCTCCCCCATCTCAATTTATGGATATAGGTGCACTGTTATAGGCCTACCCCACAGCCTTTTAGTACTATATTTTATGCTTGGAAATATTAACAGGCACTCAATCATCTGGAACTGCTCTGAAAATTCATACTTTAATCCCTTCCCGACATATGATGCAATAGTATGTGCAGCCAGCCAGTCGCAGGGGGAACACGTGAGGTGCACGGTGGCGGTGGACCGATGAGGGGTCATATAATATAACACCCAGTTCATCAGTTTACTCACAGTTAGCAGAAAGCCTCCCTGGGCTGGCAGCACAGTGTTGAGGTGGACAGCACGAAATCCTCCGGGGCACACTCTGTGGTAGGAAGCATCAGCCAAGATGGTGGTTGAGGTGCCCTTGATGTTAAGGGTGCTTAGGGTGCTTGTTGTGGCTGAGTCCCTTGATGGTTTTTGTCATGACGCCAGTACCGTTAATGGTGGTACAACCATAGGTAGTAATAATGAGGTAGACAGAGGTAAGATGCAACTCACAACTTTTACTTCGGATGTCTCTTAGTTGCAGCAGTACAAATATGCAGCCTCTAGATGGTAGAGAGTTAATTCTGCAAATCCACTGTTTTAGGCTGTTTAGGTTTTGTGGCTTTGGAGCAGTGGGTTAGGTGAACCTGGTTCCTTTAGGCTACTTTCACACTAGCGTTCGGGCGGATCCGTTCTGAACGGATCCGCTCATAATAATGCAGACGGAGGCTCCGTTCAGAACGGATCCGTCTGCATTATTTTAGCATATAAAAGCTAAGTGTGAAAATAGCCTCGTACGGATCCGTCCAGACTTTCAATGTAAAGTCAATGGGGGACGGATCCGCCTGAAGATTGAGCCACAGGGTGACATCTTCAAACGGATCCGTCCCCATTGACTTACATTGTAAGTCTGGACGGATCCGCACGGATCCGCACGCCTCCGCACGGCCAGGCGGACACCCGAACGCGGCAAGCAGCGTTCAGCTGTCCGCCTGTCCGTGCGGAGGTGAGCGGAGCGGAGGCTGAACGCCGCCAGACTGATGCAGTCTGAGCGGATCCGCTCCATTCAGACTGCATCAGGGCTGGACGGCTGCGTTCGGGTCCGCTCGTGAGCTCCTTCAAACGGAGCTCACGAGCGGACCAGCGAACGCTAGTGTGAAAGGAGCCTTAGATGTGTTGGATCCTATTCCTTGACTTTCCCTACAAGCTGAATATTTTAAGACAGGAAAACTCAACTGTCTCTTAGAAGGTTGGTGTGGCTGCCTGAAGCTATAAAACCTCCACCATGCAAAGGTGTCTGTGGCCCTTAATAATGGCTCTTATCACCGATGAATTCCTAGGAATGCTTGTTTCTTTTCCAGGGAGGCAAACTCTTCTCCTACTGGTCAGGGATGCAAGTCTATAGTCCGCCCACACACACGTAGTGGGACGCTGCATATGTCATGGCGGCAAGTCACTTGCCGCATTTTGACATACTATTACGTCATGGTAATCGGGCGGGCATCGGAGTGGTGCGCACCCGATCACTGCAGGGGCCCGGCAGTCCCTGATAGCCGGGCTCCTGCTGTATCCGCCGGCATCGCTGTAAAAGCCGATGCTGGCAGATTAACCCCTTCTATGCCACTGTCAGAGCTGACCGCTGCATAGATGCATGCTGCAGATGAGGGAGCCCATTGGGTCCCCGCGCTGCTGTGGCGGGGACCCGATGGGTGACAAGGCAGCTCGATGCCATGCACAGGCTGCCCGATGCCTTGCATGGCATCGGGACCTGCCTTCTACAGGGGCCGAGGAGATCCAGCCCCAGGCTGCGTCTCCTAGGCAACCTGTTAGCGTATTACTCAGTGTACAGATGTATTGTAATGCATTGCAGAGGGGATCAGACCCTCAAAAGTTGAAGTCCCAGAGAGGGACAAAAATAAAGTTAAAAAAAAAGCAAAAAAGTGTTTTTAATAAAAAAAAGAAAAAAAAGCCCCTTTCCCCTGATTTTATAATAAAAAATAGAAAAAAAAGGAAAGAACACACATATTAGGTATCACCGCATCCGTAATGCCCAGCTATATAAATATATCACATGATCCACCTCATCAGATAAACACCATAAAAAAAAACAACTGTGTAAAATTTATTTTTTTTTTGTCACATTACATCAAGTGATCAAAAAGACCTATGGCCCACAAAATGGTACCAATAAAACCGGCACCTCATCCTTCAAAAAGTGAGCTCCTACATAAGAAAATCGCTAAATAAAAAAAGACATGAAAACATAATTTTCTTGTTTCAAAAATGCTATTATTGTGTTAAAGTGAAATAAATAAAAAAAAGTATACATATTAGGTATCACCGTGTCCGTAACAACCAGCTCTATAAAAATATCACATGACCTAACCTCTCATCTGAACACCGTAAAAAAATAAAAATAAAAACAGTGCCAAAAAAAAACATTTTTTGTCACCTTACATCACAAAACACCAAGCGATCAAAAAGGCGTATACCCCCAAAATAGTACTAATCAAGCATCACCTTATCCCGCAAAAAATGAGAGCCTATTTATGACAATCGATTAAAAAATAAAAAAACTATGACTCTCAGACAATGTTACACTAAAATATGATTTATTTTGCTTAAAAACTGCAATTATTGTGTTAAAGTGAATAAAAAATATTGGTATTGCCACGTCCGTAACAACCTGATCTATAAAAATATCACACTACCTATCCCTTCAGGTGAACACCGTAAAAAAATTAAAATAAAAACAGTGCCAAATTTTTTTTTGTCACCTAACATAACATAAAGTGCAACACTAAGCGATCAAAAAGGCGTATGCCCCCCAAGATAGTACCAATCAAACCATCACCTCATCCCGCAAAAAGTTAGACCCTACCTGAGACAATCGGTCAAAAAATAAAAAAGCTATGACTGTCAGACTATGGAGACACTAAAACATCATTTTTTTTGTTTTGAAAATGCTATTATGTAAAACTTAAATAAATAATAAAAAGTATACATATTAGGTATTGCTATGTTCTTAACAATCTTCTCTTTAA
The DNA here is from genome assembly GCF_014858855.1 of Bufo gargarizans. Classification (NCBI taxonomy): domain Eukaryota; kingdom Metazoa; phylum Chordata; class Amphibia; order Anura; family Bufonidae; genus Bufo; species Bufo gargarizans. The sequence continues at coordinate 288,502,319 of NC_058085.1, read as the reverse complement.
AAATGTCACATGACCTAACCCCTCAGGTGAACGCTGTAAAAATAAACTGTGCCAAAACAACCAATTTTTTTGTCACCTTGCCCCATAAAATGTAATAATGAATGATAAAAAAATCACATGTACCCAAAAATGGTGCCAATAAAAACGTCAACTCTTCCTTCAAAAAACGAGCCCCTGCACAAGTCGATTGGCAGAAAAATGAAAAAATATGGCGTTCAGAAAACTGAGACACAAAAACATAATTTTTTTCAAAAATGCTTTATTATGTAAAACTGAAACAAACAAACAAAGAAAGTAGACATATTTGACATCATTGCTCTATAAAAATAGCACATGATCTACCCAGTCAGATGAATGTTGTAAAAACAAAAAAATAAAAACTGTGCCATTTTTTGGTTACCTTGCCTCACAAAAAAACGTAATATAGAGCAATTAAAAATCATATGTACCCCAAAATAGTACCAATAAAACTGGCACCTTATCCCCTAGTTTCCAAAATGGGGTCACTTTTTTGGGGAGTTTCTACTGTAAGGGTGCAACAGGGGGCTTCAAATGGGACATGAGTTGACCTAACCCCTCCTGGGAAGATATCTAAGTGGTAACGTAGAGCTGCCAGCAGCAAAAGACAGTTTGCATTAATACATATACGCATTGATACTGCATAGATGACATTTAACCCGGGGAAAATTCTATCCATGATGTTAGATAGATGAGATATCTACATGAACTTGAATAGTGGACTAATGAGGGGACTACTTGATACTATCATAATTATAAACACTGATTCCTGAATTAAGAATACAAATAATATCTGGATTAACTAACAACACCGATGATCTAATAATATTTTAATCTAATGCAATCATGAACAGTGTTCATTGGATGAATTAGGAATAACAGCTAATTAGTCATTTGGATTAAATATTACCATCAACATTGTTATTCTAAAGTGAATTAATGTAATTATGGACAATAATCAACTAATTATTTGAATCAAGTAATACCATTAACAATTCTCTGGATCAGTGGTCTATTGATCAGTGGTCTATACAATAGATATATTTTCGATCATGTATTAATGCACACAATACGCATTTGTTTTTTTGGCTATGATTGCTGCTTATATTGTACTTTAACTGTAATTTTTTTTATTTTTATATTGTTATTGTTTGCTTTATGTATGGGGTATATTAAAGTATGCATCTTCAGGGCAGTTCCAGATGATTGAGCGCCTGTTAATATTTCCAAACAAGCTATTTAATGTGTGAAGGAAAATCTCCAGGAGATATTATCTTGCCTAAGGGCTTATTCACAGTTCATCAGTTATTCATGGATTCTCCACGGACAGCTCACATAGCCATTGATCTTAATAATGTTTATTCACACATCTTGTCTTCTACTGCTCGTGGATCAGTGGAGAAACAATGCAAACATGCAGTACTGTGGTCCCTGATGTAGACCAAATACACTGAATTCTATGGACCCACGAAAACCACTGACTGAACATGAATAGTATACGTGTTCTATCAATGGTTTTCTCTAGTCATTGATAGGAGATGCTCTGGAAATCGATTTAGCATCCTAGCAGTGCATGTGGTAAACAGATGACACACAGAGGTAAAAAAAAACGGACACACGGACCAAACACAGACTTTTTATGGATATTGTCAAGGACGAAACATTGACCACGGACGTGTGAGTAAGGCCTCTTGCACACGACCGTATTTATTTTGCGGTTCGCTAAAAAACGGATCTGCAATAAATACGGATGACATCCGTGTGCATTCCGTATTGGCAGCTCAATACCATTCACTTGTACAGGACTGAGCTGCACAAAGGCCATGTGACCCATGGACATGATGTCACAGGTTGAGGGAGGGGGCACATTGTTTGCCTGAGCGTCACAACCGTTTCCTGAATTGTGGAAGTGCCAGAAGTCAAACCCCCTTTAAAGCTGTACTGTGAAGAATGTATTCCCTGCTGTACTATACTCAGGGCTGTGTTGCAAGCCCAAGAGGAGTGGAGAATAGGAGTTGTAGTGGCTCTGGTTGCAATACTTATTCACGGTGGCAATCCTCACACTGATAGGAGGGCACACCTGGGCAGTGATAGGAGGGCAAACCTTTTCTTCCCTTGGGGCAAACTCTAACGTTGGGGCTCCTTCCTGATGGTAGTTGGGGGGCCCTTGGTGTTAGAAGTGTTGTACAGGTGCAGAGCAGGAGCTATAGGTTCTGTGGGCAGGGTACCGTGTCCTGAAACACACTGCTTAAAGGGGTTTTGCAGTTTGTTTAAACTGATGATCTATCCTCTAGATAGATAGATCATCAGCATCTGATCGGCGGGGGTCCGACACCCGGGACCCCCGCTGATCATGTAGTGTCCCACTAGGTATGGGTGGGCACTACACAAGGGTCAATTGGTGTGCGCGTTACTCCTACTCACAAGGAACAGAAATGTCATGTTTAATTCTGCATTTAATGTGTGTTTTAATGTGTTGTTATATGCAATGTACCCCTGTCTAATGCAGCAGCAGGCCTAGTTGGGTGTAGTTAGACATCCCAGACACTAGAGGGAGATAGGGAGCCCCTAGTATAAATGTCCAGGCCCAGACAGGGAGAGTTAGTGCAGAGTCAGGAGTCTGAGAAGACACAGGTTAAGAAGCCTGCTCCTGACATGCAGCTGGATAGCCCTGGCTGCTAGTGATGTCCAGGAGGCTGTTGAGAAACTCCAGCCTGCCTGAGAACAAGAGAGCCTAAGTTAGCTCTGAAGAGATACCCCAGTTGCAGGATTCAACCTCCTGGGAGAAACCAACAGTTACCCACCTGATAGGAGGAGGCGACCCAGGGTAAGCAAAGTGACCCTGATAGGCAGAGGAACTTAGGAATCATAGCAAGCAGTATAATACCTGAGGAAGAAAGTAACCAAGGATATAAGCCACCCTTTTAGGCATCCGGGCCTTGGGAGATATAAAGCCAGAGCAGGAGTTCTATAGAGGACACGGTACAGTGATTCTGGGAAAAGTACAACCTGCTGCTGAGTGCTTGTGGAATTTACCCTCAGTGTAACTTGCATGACTATTGCCTGCCATATTTGTGAATAAGCCCCTTTTGTGGAACTGTAATACAGAGACTATACTACTCCCTGCTGTACAAAGTTGGATTGTCCAGTAAAGTTTCCGTTTGGTTCACTGCATACTTGTGTACCTTCATCTTTCCAACCATCAACCGGCGTGCCACCGGCCAAAGGCACTGGCGTCACGAATACCACAGGGACCTTGCCCCAGGCACACAAAATACCTGTAACATCCAGGGCACCTCAACTACCATCAGGCCTGGTCCCTATCTACAGAGCGTGCCCCAGAGGAACTGTGTCTACCTCTCCTTCACTGCCACGCGCCTGCCCAGGGTTCTTCAAATATAGTGAGTACCCTCGATTGCCCATAACTGTGACCTCACTTCGTCATACCCTGCAGGTCTGGCGTGTTGCATAAATTGGCGTCACGAACAGGATCCGAATATTCCTGCGCCATAGCGGATTTAAAAACTGTGTGCTGAAAATTGTCTTAAAGTGACATGCCCCAATTGTTTTATTGAAAATTGCTGGGCCAAAGTGAACTGTAATATTTGCGGTGTGAAGATTGCATTGTATGGACTGTTTTCTGCTTATTTAAGCCACCGCTTGCTGTCAGTGACTAGACAGCTATTTTGCTCAAAGATGGCCGCTGAGCTTGCTTGAAATTGTTTGCTGCGTCATCTTCACCATAAATTGGCGGTAAAAATTGGCGCCTTCTGCTAAAAGTGCGGGAAGGCTGTATGCTGGCGCCACCGCCCTGTCTGGACATTTGCATGTCTGCTGTGATGGACTCCGCCTCCCCAATACTGGAGTACCTGGGGGGCAGCCTCCCAGTGCAATGGGAGGATCTGTCTGAACTTGTTGGCGCCACCCTGTCGCTCTCCAGAGAAGGATCGAGCATGTTGAGGAGTGAGGACTTTTCTGATGATATGTCCGAGCCTGACTTATTAAACATGAATGTGACTGGTGTTGAGCGAGAGGACGCTCCACCGCCCTACTCTCCGGGACCGGAGAGACCCGCCTGCCCGCCACCGAGGACGCAACCGGAGACCTATTATGGCTCCTGGAGAGACTTCTTCCAGCCCTCGTTCAAGTGGTCCGCATTGATGGCAGAGATCCGGGAGGCCGCCATAAAGAAGACAACCAAAACCAAGATTTACTACGAAGAACTGGCAAAGACCGTTCACGAGTGCCACACTGACACACAACCCCGCCTGGAAAGGAGAATGGGGTTGGTTGTGGCCTTTGACCAGGATCCGGACTCCACCTGGCCTACAACGTAAGGACTCGGACGTCTCCGGGTCTAAGGTGAGAGTACCTGTCCCTGCCAGTCGTCCCTCCTTAGTACCGGCACCTGCGGTGGGATCCTCTTACGCTGTGCACCGGCGCACAGAGCCAGTCGTCCCAGAACCCACCGGACCGCTTGCAGCAGCGGTACCCAGGCCAGTGCAGCAGCCTACGATTGTGATGCCTGCTCCGGTGAGGTCAGCGACTGTGATTACCCCTAGGCCTATGGGGCCAATACCTATTAGGGGTCCATTTATGCTACAGTTGCCCCCCCAATACTGTGTTGTGGGCACATCCATCTATTGAACCTCAGTACAGGCCCAATATACAAATGGAGCCAGGGAGCACCACTGAAATGCAAAGTGGATATGATATGCCCCTGTGAATTGGCCTGCTAGGCCCTTGATGTTTGCTTATTTTGCCAAGGGATCCTAAAGAAGATTTAACTCTTTCAGGACAGGAGTCCTTCGTTGTTTTGGCCCTCTGTTGCTGCTGCCAGTTGCCCACGGCTCAGTGGAAGGCGGCAAGCCACTGAAATACCACACGCAGCAAGGCCATCTTGTTTACAGGACCTCCTGCCTGCTTTCTCAGAGTGAAAACCCAGTTGTGCCTGTTTCCATGTTGCACCTTTTAACCCTTTAACCCCTTTTCAGGTTGATTAAGGGTATTACAGCACTACTTTGATGTGTATGCCATTTAAATAATGTGGACTATTTTATGTGCTGTTATTTTATTATGCAACTGAAATTTAAAGGAATTGGGCCCAGGGATAGACTCAAAAGCACATGAGCCTCTGAGATTTTGCTACTGTTTTAAAGTATTGTGCCCAGAGATGGACTCCACCCCGTGCGAGCCTCTGTGATTCTTACTGCCCTTTATGGTCGCCTCTGCCTATATCTCTACTTAGCTGTGGAATGAACGAAAAGAAAAGAACCTGGGTACGGACTCATTTTAGATGCTTTGAGCCTCCAAAGAACTGTTATTTAATGTTTTACATTTTCCATGGACTACAACTGTTATATCATGGACAATTTGCACTTAAAAAGTATTATATGGACTATCCTGGTATATATTGTTACGCTGTGCCAGGTCAGCGCCCCTGTTCCCATTGTTTTATCCTGAGAGAAGAGAACGACGCCCCTTTTCACCATTACTTGCTCCTATTCCAGTGGAACTGCCTAATATATGTATACATATAATGTATATTTTGCAAATGTAGATGTGTTTTCCTGCTTTGCTTTATTGTCCTCATTACAGGTGCAGTATCCAGCTGTGCAGGTACCCTCCATGTTGCGCCGAGGACGGGCAACGTTATAGCGTGGGGGTATGTAGTGTCCCACTAGGTATGGGTGGGCACTACACAAGGGTCAATTGGTGTGCGCGTTACTCCTACTCACAAGGAACAGAAATGTCATATTTAATTCTGCATTTAATGTATGTTTTAATGTGTTGTTATATGCAATGTACCCCTGTCTAATGCAGCAGCAGGCCTAGTTGGGTGTAGTTAGACATCCCAGACACTAGAGGGAGATAGGGAGCCCCTAGTATAAATGTCCAGGCCCAGACAGGGAGAGTTAGTGCAGAGTCAGGAGTCTGAGAAGACACAGGTTAAGAAGCCTGCTCCTGACATGCAGCTGGATAGCCCTGGCTGCTAGTGATGTCCAGGAGGCTGTTGAGAAGCTCCAGCCTGCCTGAGAACAAGAGAGCCTAAGTTAGCTCTGAAGAGATACCCCAGTTGCAGGATTCAACCTCCTGGGAGAAACCAACAGTTACCCACCTGATAGGAGGAGGCGACCCAGGGTAAGCAAAGTGACCCTGATAGGCAGAGGAACTTAGGAACCATAGCAAGCAGTATAATACCTGAGGAAGAAAGTAACCAAGGATATAAGCCACCCTTTTAGGCATCCGGGCCTTGGGAGATATAAAGCCAGAGCAGGAGTTCTATAGAGGACACGGTACAGTGATTCTGGGAAAAGTACAACCTGCTGCTGAGTGCTTGTGGAATTTACCCTCAGTGTAACTTGCATGACTATTGCCTGCCATATTTGTGAATAAGCCCCTTTTGTGGAACTGTAATACAGAGACTATACTACTCCCTGCTGTACAAAGTTGGATTGTCCAGTAAAGTTTCCGTTTGGTTCACTGCATACTTGTGTACCTTCATCTTTCCAACCATCAACCGGCGTGCCACCGGCCAAAGGCACTGGCGTCACGAATACCACAGGGACCTTGCCCCAGGCACACAAAATACCTGTAACATCCAGGGCACCTCAACTACCATCAGGCCTGGTCCCTATCTACAGAGCGTGCCCCAGAGGAACTGTGTCTACCTCTCCTTCACTGCCACGCGCCTGCCCAGGGTTCTTCAAATATAGTGAGTACCCTCGATTGCCCATAACTGTGACCTCACTTCGTCATACCCTGCAGGTCTGGCGTGTTGCATAAATTGGCGTCACGAACAGGATCCGAATATTCCTGCGCCATAGCGGATTTAAAAACTGTGTGCTGAAAATTGTCTTAAAGTGACATGCCCCAATTGTTTTATTGAAAATTGCTGGGCCAAAGTGAACTGTAATATTTGCGGTGTGAAGATTGCATTGTATGGACTGTTTTCTGCTTATTTAAGCCACCGCTTGCTGTCAGTGACTAGACAGCTATTTTGCTCAAAGATGGCCGCTGAGCTTGCTTGAAATTGTTTGCTGCGTCATCTTCACCATAAATTGGCGGTAAAAATTGGCGCCTTCTGCTAAAAGTGCGGGAAGGCTGTATGCTGGCGCCACCGCCCTGTCTGGACATTTGCATGTCTGCTGTGATGGACTCCGCCTCCCCAATACTGGAGTACCTGGGGGGCAGCCTCCCAGTGCAATGGGAGGATCTGTCTGAACTTGTTGGCGCCACCCTGTCGCTCTCCAGAGAAGGATCGAGCATGTTGAGGAGTGAGGACTTTTCTGATGATATGTCCGAGCCTGACTTATTAAACATGAATGTGACTGGTGTTGAGCGAGAGGACGCTCCACCGCCCTACTCTCCGGGACCGGAGAGACCCGCCTGCCCGCCACCGAGGACGCAACCGGAGACCTATTATGGCTCCTGGAGAGACTTCTTCCAGCCCTCGTTCAAGTGGTCCGCATTGATGGCAGAGATCCGGGAGGCCGCCATAAAGAAGACAACCAAAACCAAGATTTACTACGAAGAACTGGCAAAGACCGTTCACGAGTGCCACACTGACACACAACCCCGCCTGGAAAGGAGAATGGGGTTGGTTGTGGCCTTTGACCAGGATCCGGACTCCACCTGGCCTACAACGTAAGGACTCGGACGTCTCCGGGTCTAAGGTGAGAGTACCTGTCCCTGCCAGTCGTCCCTCCTTAGTACCGGCACCTGCGGTGGGATCCTCTTACGCTGTGCACCGGCGCACAGAGCCAGTCGTCCCAGAACCCACCGGACCGCTTGCAGCAGCGGTACCCAGGCCAGTGCAGCAGCCTACGATTGTGATGCCTGCTCCGGTGAGGTCAGCGACTGTGATTACCCCTAGGCCTATGGGGCCAATACCTATTAGGGGTCCATTTATGCTACAGTTGCCCCCCCAATACTGTGTTGTGGGCACATCCATCTATTGAACCTCAGTACAGGCCCAATATACAAATGGAGCCAGGGAGCACCACTGAAATGCAAAGTGGATATGATATGCCCCTGTGAATTGGCCTGCTAGGCCCTTGATGTTTGCTTATTTTGCCAAGGGATCCTAAAGAAGATTTAACTCTTTCAGGACAGGAGTCCTTCGTTGTTTTGGCCCTCTGTTGCTGCTGCCAGTTGCCCACGGCTCAGTGGAAGGCGGCAAGCCACTGAAATACCACACGCAGCAAGGCCATCTTGTTTACAGGACCTCCTGCCTGCTTTCTCAGAGTGAAAACCCAGTTGTGCCTGTTTCCATGTTGCACCTTTTAACCCTTTAACCCCTTTTCAGGTTGATTAAGGGTATTACAGCACTACTTTGATGTGTATGCCATTTAAATAATGTGGACTATTTTATGTGCTGTTATTTTATTATGCAACTGAAATTTAAAGGAATTGGGCCCAGGGATAGACTCAAAAGCACATGAGCCTCTGAGATTTTGCTACTGTTTTAAAGTATTGTGCCCAGAGATGGACTCCACCCCGTGCGAGCCTCTGTGATTCTTACTGCCCTTTATGGTCGCCTCTGCCTATATCTCTACTTAGCTGTGGAATGAACGAAAAGAAAAGAACCTGGGTACGGACTCATTTTAGATGCTTTGAGCCTCCAAAGAACTGTTATTTAATGTTTTACATTTTCCATGGACTACAACTGTTATATCATGGACAATTTGCACTTAAAAAGTATTATATGGACTATCCTGGTATATATTGTTACGCTGTGCCAGGTCAGCGCCCCTGTTCCCATTGTTTTATCCTGAGAGAAGAGAACGACGCCCCTTTTCACCATTACTTGCTCCTATTCCAGTGGAACTGCCTAATATATGTATACATATAATGTATATTTTGCAAATGTAGATGTGTTTTCCTGCTTTGCTTTATTGTCCTCATTACAGGTGCAGTATCCAGCTGTGCAGGTACCCTCCATGTTGCGCCGAGGACGGGCAACGTTATAGCGTGGGGGTATGTAGTGTCCCACTAGGTATGGGTGGGCACTACACAAGGGTCAATTGGTGTGCGCGTTACTCCTACTCACAAGGAACAGAAATGTCATGTTTAATTCTGCATTTAATGTGTGTTTTAATGTGTTGTTATATGCAATGTACCCCTGTCTAATGCAGCAGCAGGCCTAGTTGGGTGTAGTTAGACATCCCAGACACTAGAGGGAGATAGGGAGCCCCTAGTATAAATGTCCAGGCCCAGACAGGGAGAGTTAGTGCAGAGTCAGGAGTCTGAGAAGACACAGGTTAAGAAGCCTGCTCCTGACATGCAGCTGGATAGCCCTGGCTGCTAGTGATGTCCAGGAGGCTGTTGAGAAACTCCAGCCTGCCTGAGAACAAGAGAGCCTAAGTTAGCTCTGAAGAGATACCCCAGTTGCAGGATTCAACCTCCTGGGAGAAACCAACAGTTACCCACCTGATAGGAGGAGGCGACCCAGGGTAAGCAAAGTGACCCTGATAGGCAGAGGAACTTAGGAATCATAGCAAGCAGTATAATACCTGAGGAAGAAAGTAACCAAGGATATAAGCCACCCTTTTAGGCATCCGGGCCTTGGGAGATATAAAGCCAGAGCAGGAGTTCTATAGAGGACACGGTACAGTGATTCTGGGAAAAGTACAACCTGCTGCTGAGTGCTTGTGGAATTTACCCTCAGTGTAACTTGCATGACTATTGCCTGCCATATTTGTGAATAAGCCCCTTTTGTGGAACTGTAATACAGAGACTATACTACTCCCTGCTGTACAAAGTTGGATTGTCCAGTAAAGTTTCCGTTTGGTTCACTGCATACTTGTGTACCTTCATCTTTCCAACCATCAACCGGCGTGCCACCGGCCAAAGGCACTGGCGTCACGAATACCACAGGGACCTTGCCCCAGGCACACAAAATACCTGTAACATCCAGGGCACCTCAACTACCATCAGGCCTGGTCCCTATCTACAGAGCGTGCCCCAGAGGAACTGTGTCTACCTCTCCTTCACTGCCACGCGCCTGCCCAGGGTTCTTCAAATATAGTGAGTACCCTCAATTGCCCATAACTGTGACCTCACTTCGTCATACCCTGCAGGTCTGGCATGTTGCAATCAGCTGTTTGAGAAGGCAGCGGCGCTCCAGCAGCGCCGCGGCCTTCTCACTGTTTACCGCAGGCCCAGTGACATTGCGGCTAAGCTCCGTTCACTTGAATGGAGCTTAGCCGCGCCCAGGCCAGTGATACTAGTCGTGACATCACTGAGTCAGCGGTAAACAGTGAGAAGGCCGCGGCGCTGCTGGAGCACCGCTGCTTTCTCAAACCGCTGATCGGCGGGGGTCCTGGGTGTCGGACCCCGCCGATCAGATGCTGATGATCTATCTAGAGGATAGATCATCAGTTTAAACAAACTGCAGAACCCCTTTATTGTTGTGATTGCGTTTAGAAATGTGTTCTCATAAAGTTGCATAGGGAGGGGGAGATTCTAACAAGCCTCCCAGGGCTAACTCTGCCCTACACACTCACAGCACAGTGCAGGAAGAAGAAGGTCAGTGTGTCATGTCTGAGGACAAGCTGAACCTCAGCAGCCATTTTTGTGAGTTATCCAAACTCCATACTTAGTTCCATGTACCAGCCCATAGAAGGGAAAAGATCACAGTATCTCCAGGCAACCCAGAGAGGGGATGAGGATATTGGCGAAGGAAGGTAACTGTCATTTATCAGACTCTAGACTCCTTTGCATTAGGTGGAGAGATCTCAAGCTACAAGCTATCCACCATAATTAAAGACAAAAAGGCGATTTGTCAGAGTATAGTATTCCTAGAGGAGGATACAGGACAGCAGAGATAGTTTGTCCCTCCAGCCTGGAGAAACAAGAGAGAGAAAGACTGATTGTCATAGAGGACGATTCTTTATGCAACTTCTGGAAACTAATGTGAATCCCTGTGAAAGCTGCCTTTATGTAAATGACTGATGCATACCTTGATGATCTGTGGAACAGCTTCAGTAAAGTACTGGGAGTTTGTTAAAAGCTCTAGTCTCCCTTATTCTATATTATCATTTCAACTACTACCACCAACATTTGTTTCTAGCGGTGCTGGCATCACGAACCAGGGGCCCAGCCGCAAAAGCATCTAACACCACTTACCACCAAGGGCACCTCAACTTCCATCTGGCTGGTGTTCCCTGCGACCGAGTGCCCTGGAGGATTTCATGCTGACTTCCATTCCACTGTACGCCAGCCCAGGGAGGCATCTGCTAACCGTGAGTACATGAACTTTTGCACCCATCGGCCCACCGTGAGCCTCGCGTGTTTCCCCTGTGGTTTGGTATGCTACAAGGGAATGGAGCTGGAATCCGTAACCAAGGCCGATTGTAAAAAATAAACAAGTTTCTCTTTACCGAAGGGCAGAATGGTAGTTGTAGTACATCCTTCCAAGGCAAGTCACAGTGCAGTCTCTTCCCAATAGCTGTATATAGGCAAACGGCAACAGTGATGATAATAGGAGTAGTGGTCCCTAAGCTCTTTCTAAACACTTTGCAACCTTTGCAAGATGATCACAGGCGTGGAAAGCTCTAAAAAAATGTGGTAGGCGTCTCAGTCTACAAACCATCCACACACATAGCAAGAAAGTATGGTAAGCACCAGAGACTACAAACCATCCACATGCAAAAAGTATCACAATCAGCTGTAAAATTCCTGGACTAAGGAATGCGGACTGTCGAACGGTTATATACTGTAAGTGTGAAAGGTGCCATTAACTGTAAATCCTTCCCCAAGGGATGAGTTGTGGTAGTTACTGAATTGCGTTATGGATTGCGTTACCACGGACCATGACGGAATGCATAACGGAATGCCTTTAGATGCATTCCGTTATTCATTCCGTCATGATAGAAGTCTATGGTCTGCATAATGGGTTCGTCCGGTTTACTTTATGCAGGAGAGGACTCCAGCATAACGGAAACCGGACGGATCCGTTATGCAGACCATAGACTTCTATTATGACAGAATGAATAATAGAATGCCTATAAAGGCATTCCATTATGCATTCCATGCATTCAGTAAGTACCACAACACGAACCGAAAATGAATTTCAAAATATGAAATTCGCTAATCCCTAGTACCCAGTGCTGTACCGTATGTACGCTGTGCTGTGAAGCGTTGTATCCAGTGCTGTAATGTATGTGGTGTTATACCCAGTGCTGTACTTTATGTAACTGTGCTGTATGTACTGAGTGTTTTGATGTGTTGTATCGAGTGCTATAATGCATGAGGTGCTGTACTCTGGTGTTATACTCAGTGCTGTACTGTATGTATGTTGTTAAGTATTGTACCAAGTGCTGTAATTTATGCGATGCTGTATGTACTCTGGTGTTATACCCACTGCTGTACTGTATGTATGCTGTGCTGTATGTACTGAGTGTTGTGAAGTGTTGTACCCGGTGCTGTACAGTATCCAGTGCTGTAAAGTATGCGGTGCTGTATGTACTGAGTGCTGTACTCTGGTGTTATACCCAGTGCTGTACCGTATGTACACTGTGCTGTATGTACTGAGTGTTGTGAAGTGTTGTACCCGGTGCTGTACAGTATCCAGTGCTGTAATGTATGTGGTGCTGCATGCTATACTCTGCGCTGTGCTCTGGTGTTATACCCAGTGCTGTACCGTATGTACACTGTGCTGTATGTACTGAGTGGTGTGAAGCGTTGTACCCGGTGCTGTAATGTATGTGGTGCTGCATGCTGTATGTACTGAGTGTTGTGCTCTGGTGTTATACCCAGTGCTGTACCGTATGTACACTGTGCTGTATGTACTGAGTGGTGTGACGTGCTATACCCAGTGCTGTACCGTATGTACGCTGTGCTGTATGTACTGAGTGTTGTGAAGTGTTGTACCCAATGCTGTACAGTATCCAGTGCTGTAAAGTATGCAGTGCTGTATGTACTGAGTGCTGTACTCTGGTGTTATACCCAGTGCTGTACCGTATGTACACTGTGCTGTAATGAGTGGTGTGAAGCATTGTACCCAGTGCTGTACAGTATCCAGTGCTGTAATGTATGTGGTGCTGCATGCTGTACTCCGCACTGTACTCTGGTGTTATACCCAGTGCTGTACCGTATGTACACTGTGCTGTATGTACTGAGTAGTGTGAAGCGTTGTACCCAGTGCTGTACAGTATCCAGTGCTGTAATGTATGGGTGCTGCATGCTATACTCTGCGCTGTGCTCTGGTGTTATACCCAGTGCTTTACCGTATGTACGCTGTGCTGTATGTATTGAGTGGTGTGAAGCGTTGCACCCAGTGCTGTAATGTATGTGGTGCTGCATGCTATACTCTGCGCTGTGCTCTGGTGTTATACCCAGTGCTGTACCGTATGTACACTGTGGTGTATGTACTGAGTGGTGTGAAGCGTTGTACCCAGTGCTGTACAGTATCCAGTGCTGTAATGTATGTGGTGCTGCATGCTATACTCTGCGCTGTGCTCTGGTGTTATACCCAGTGCTGTACCGTATGTACACTGTGGTGTATGTACTGAGTGGTGTGAAGCGTTGTACCCAGTGCTGTACAGTATCCAGTGCTGTAATGTATGTGGTGCTGCTGTACTCTGCGCGGTGCTCTGGTGTTATACCCAGTGCTGTACCGTTTGTACGCTGTGCTGTATGTATTGAGTGGTGTGAAGCGTTGTACCCAGTGCTGTAATGTATGTGGTGCTGCATGCTATACTCTGCGCTGTGCTCTGGTGTTATACCCAGTGCTGTACCGTATGTACACTGTGGTGTATGTACTGAGTGGTGTGAAGCGTTGTACCCAGTGCTGCAATGCATGTGGTGCTGCATGCTGTACTCTGCGCTGTGCTCTGGTGTTATACCCAGTGCTATACCGTATGTACACTGTGCTCTATGTACTGAGTGGTGTGAAGCGTTGTACCCGGTGCTGTACAGTATCCAGTGCTGTAATGCAGGTGGTGCTGCTGTACTCTGCGCTGTGCTCTGGTTGGCTGCCCTGCTCTCTCACATGAGATGCGGGGGTGGAGTAATTCTCTGTTTTGGGGCTTTTCCAGATAAAAGAAGCTGAATCAGTGCAGGGCTGTGAGGACAGAGAGCCGGGCCGGTATAGGAAACAGCAGACATCCGAGCTCCAGGGACCAGGGAGGAGATCACAGCTGGACCACAGAGAACACGGGCTGTACAGGGAGCAGCATCTCCGGGACTCTGCTACTGGATACACAGGGTGTGTATACTCTATATACAGGGTAGTGGGGCTATGCTAGATACAGTGACACCTCTTTGAGACTACCACCCAAAACTGCAGTGAATAAGGATCACCTCCTAACGAAAAGGATATTATACACAAAATACCTAAACATTTAAAAGTCATAGAAAACTCTGGCCTTAATGGGGGGAGATCTTCTTAAAGAGACGTGTCTCTTGGTGAAGTTTTACTGTATATGATAATACTAGTACTTCGAAGACCCCAAAATCGTGTGGAAAACTGGGGTCATATTAAGTGATTGGATTATAAATGGGTATGTAATAGTGAACCCATTAAATAAGGGAGCACGAAGTGGGAATTCTGCTATATACGAGTGCATGAAGTAGTACTAGTACCTCCTGTGTATACAATGGGGGATAGTACTAAGTGTATATAAGCTGGGCATATTAGTAAGTGTGTATACAATGGGGATAGTACTAATGGGGTCCTTTATCAAACTGGCGTAAAGTATAACTGGCTTAGTTGCCCAAAGCAACCAATCAGATTCCTCCTTTCATTTTTGACAGCTCCTTTGGAAAATGAAAGGTGGAATCTGATTGGTTGCTATGGGCAACTAAGCCAGTTCTACTTTACACCAGTTTGATAAATGACTCCATAAGTTTATATAAGCAGGGAGTAGTACTAAATGTCTATATGGTGGGGATATTATTAAATAAGGGTGCATTAAGTGAGGATAGTACTAAATGAATGTGTATAAAGGGGGGCTCTTACTATATGTGTGCATACATTGTAGGACCTCTGTGTTAAATGTGTTCAGGTCTCATTAGTGCTTTATATAACCATAATGTTACTCAGTGTCATTTGTATAACTGTCAATAAATACTTTTTTTTTGTCTTCCTGTAGGAGTAATTGGGGATATTTAGAGGTACACCCTCTATTGCAGTGTACCAGTATTACAATGCTCTGGATAGTGCTGTTCTTGTCTTGTGGGGTCCCTGCTGCTTTGCTCCCCTCACCCCGATGCCCTTCACGCTGTGACCCATCCTCATGTCCGCCAGCACCCACAAACTGCCCATCTGGAGAGACTTCTCTGCGCTGTGGCTGCTGCACAGTGTGCGCTGCTGATGAAGGGGAGAGATGCGGGGAAGGACCTGCGGACCCTATTTGTGCCTCTTCCCTAAGCTGTGTAAAGAGTGCATTCGGGGGTGCCCGAACCTGTCAGTGCTCATCGCCCCAGCCCATCTGTGGAAGTGATGGCAAGACATACAGCAGCCTCTGCAAGCTGCGGGCGGAGAGCAAAAGAGAGCAGAGTCAGGGTTACACAGCCATCATCCCCATCCAGAGGGGAGACTGCCAGCAGGGTAAGGATAACTGCACTTATGCTGTTCTCTTACAGTTTTACGAATTCTCTTTAGCTGTTTCTGAATTTTATTGTTTCTAGGAAAGCTAGGTGACACTGTGGGAGGTAAGTGACAACCAGTTATCCTGGTTGTCACTTGTACGTGCCTTCTATATCTCCTTCACGTACAGTGGTTGCTCAGGGTTATGGCAAAGGGGTTGTGCCACGAATAACACTTATCCCCTGTTCACAGGACGGGGATAAGTGTTTGATCACTAGGGGTCCGACTGCTAGGGCCCCAGCAGTGGGTTATAGAGCAGGAGGAGCTGAGCAGACTGATATACTGTTGTGGGAAAAGACCCAGTAAGGCCAGATTCACATTAGTGGTGCATAACTCTGGTAGTAGTAGCAGAGAACGATTCCATATTTTACCATATCCAGAAACACCGCACACCACCGGGCACCTCCAGATCCCCATTGGCTACAATGAGATCCAACAGGGTTGCAGTGGGTTCCCGGCATAAATGGCGGCATTCTGCCAGACAAATAGTGTTACATCCCACTATAGCCAAAGGGGATCTGGAGGTGTCTGGTTGGGCTGGATAAGAAAACTTGGGTAGTCTGTTAGTCTGCCAGAACAGACCACCGGAGTTACTTGACATAGTTGTGAACCTTGAACTTGTATTTTATTAATTTAAACCTCTGCTCTTTCTCTCTTAGGAGTCATGTGGGCGGTCCTATCAGTGATTGACAGTCTTCCCTGTATGCTTAGTCATGAAGAGTTAGCTGTCCATCACTGGTAGGACCACCCATAGAAAGAGCAGAGGGCTAAATTAATAAATTACATGTTGTTTTTTTTTTACTCGTTTTCCATAAAACTACAGTATATACCAATCTGCTCAGCTCCTCCTGCTCTATAACATGCTGCCCGCAGATTGTACTGCATTTTGGCGACAGGTTCTCTATAAACATATGCCAAGATATGATTGTCCTCATAAATGCTAAGATAGTATAGATCTGACTGCTAAAACATTCTTGGATTGTCAGATGTAGCTTCATGGCTTTAGCCACCAATAAAAGAAGTCAGAAATGAGTAAATGTTGAAGGGATTATTTCATGAAGACAATTATATATGCAATCACAGGCAATATGGACATCACAGAGGATGGTTCCTTGCTTAGGGAACTTCTGTATTAGCCAGAAGCCACTCACACAAGAACCAGCGTATCCCATGTATTGCATGGTCCACCATTCAATTGAATGGCTGGCATGTTCTACTACATTTTTCCTTCAGTGGCCAAGCTGATCAGAGACAACCCCATCAAACTGGTACTTGGGGTAATCTCCATATTCTTGGAGTTTTCCCTGGACTGCTATCCCAATCATTCTTCCAGGTCTAATGGCAGCGTGTTAGAGGGGTTATCCTAAGAAAAACATTGGACAGCTGGTAAATGTATAATTGCTGGGGGCCCCACTATTGGAAACCTCACAATCACTGGAATGGGGATTCCAAGCTCCTGCGTTCCAGAGGAGTTTGTAGGGAGCGGGTGTCACGCAGGCACCCTGCTCTCCATTTAATGTCTACAGGACTGACAGAGATGTCTGAGGACCCCTTTTCCTTTAAAGACCCCCACATCTCACTCCGGTACTACTTTGGATAGAGTAGGATGTTTGCAAAGACCTTGCCAAGGTCCCTGGAAAGTGAATATGAAGGACTGAACTGGCAGTGAACAAAGTCAACATTCCGAGTAATGGTACAATGTTCTGGAGATCCCCCACAGTCAGTTATGAGTTTTGCCTGGAATAAGTTTTTCAGCCTTTCCAGGTGTCAGGGGCCTGATGTTGTGAGCACATGATGGTAGAGCAGATGGTATTTATAGAGGAAAAGGAATATGTGGGCCACATGAAAGCTGATGATAACCATGGAAGGTCCTAGAGTTTCCAAAAGATCATCTATACCTTGTGAAGGAAACAGTTCTCCAGGTTCAACCATTAAACCCACTACATCTCTCTCTTACAGGACAGAAGGACCCAGACAGTCCTCGCTATAAATACAACTTTATTGCTGATGTGGTGGAGAAGATTGCACCAGCTGTTGTGCACATTGAGCTGTTTCGCATGTAAGTTTCTCTAGTGTATATAGGAGGTACAGGGATGTTTTGCTCCCCTGCTTGGCAGAGGTTATTCATGACTCAGCCTTGGAGAGGGAATTTTTGTGATAATAGGAAAAAAGGGGAAAGATCTGCTGGAGGTTGGTGCATACAGACCTATATCTCTGCTTAACACAGATATTAAAATTATTGCCAAGGTATTGTCTATTAGACTTAAGAAAGAGTACTCACTATAATATAAATTGCCTCTATTCTAGTATGCAGGTAATGGGGGGGGGGGGGGACCTTCGTTCCATCCTGTCATTGGATGCCACTGGCCTTTGGTGGAGTGGGGCTTCATCTGGACAAGAATGACGTATTTTAGAATTGGGGACCATTTCATTAATTTCACCCGAATGTTATACACAAATCTGACGGCTCGAATAAGCGCCAACGGCGTGCTGACTTCTTCTGTCTTGTTATCAAGAAGTATGCGTAAGGGATGCCCCTGTCTCCCCTTTTATCTTTTTTTTAACCTCTTCCTAGAACCTTTGGCCTTAAAGATCAGGAAAGATGGTTTAATAAGAGGTTTTGGAGAAGATCGGAGTGTAGCAAAAGTGTCTTTATGTGCTGACGATATTCTATTTTGTTTGGGTTATACTCCGAATACCTTACTGAACATTACTCACAGTGTGGAGGAGTTTGGGAGTATGTCGCGGTTAGAGATTAACTGGAATAAAACTATCATGCTACCCCTAGAGGATATGATGCTGGTTAACACAGGGGGAGTGAGGATATTGGGACCACAGGAATTCTTTGAGTATTTTGGGATTAGAGTCTCTGCCTCTATAAATGGTTTTATCCCACTTAATATCCACCCGCTAATAAAAAAATTAAAGCTATAAGGGGAATTTCACACGCGTTGTTTGATTCCGGCAGGCAGTTTTGTTTCAAACGCATGTCATTTTTTCTGACTGATCAGGCATTTTTCAGACTGATCAGGATCCTGATCAGTCTGAAAAATGCCTGATCAGTCAGAAAAATGCATTGCAATACCGGATCCGTTTTCCGGTGTCATCTGGCAAAATGGATCTGGTATTTATTTTTTTCGCATTTTTAAAGGTCTGCGCATGTGAATACCAGATCCGTCAAAGCGGCACTAATACATTCCTATGGAAAAAAATACGGCATTCAGGCAAGTGTTCAGTTTTTTTGGCCAGAGATAAAACCATAGCATGCTGCGGTATTATCTCCGCCCTGAAAAGTCAAAAAGACTGAACTGAAGACATCCTGATGCATCCTGAACGGATTACTCTCCATTCAGAATGCATGGGGATATGCCGGATCAGTTCTTTTCTGGTATTGAGCCCCTAGGACGGAACTCAATGCCGGGAAAGAAAAACGCTAGTGTGAAAATAAGCACACTTTTTTCCAGCTCACCTTGTATCTGGCCTTTATACCTGTATTCAGGAGCCTTTGGGTGAGTCCCCAGGTACGGTAAAGTAGAAAATAGTAGAAAAACGGCTCCAGAAAGCAATTTTCGTCCTCTTAAAAACTTCTCCTTTAATTCATAATATTCAACAGCAGATACAGTCACTTCATATGCAGTGCTCGTTTACGCGTTAAACGAGCGCATAAACGAGCACTGCATATGAAGTGACTGTATCTGCTGTTGAATATTCTGAATCAAAGGAGAAGTTTTTAAGAGGACGAAAATTGCTTTCTGGAGCCGTTTTTCTACTAGTTTCTACTTTAGTGTGAAAATACCCTTAAATTGTGATCTGGTCTAAATTACCACTATCGATGGCTGATAGAATTTCACTTATTAAAATGATTGTCCTCCCTCAATTTCTGTACCTGTTCACGGCTGCACCAGTCTGGATTGATAATAGCATGTTTTCACTTATTGATAAGTTATTAAATGATCTGATCTGGGGGAGAAAACATGTTAGAATGAAAATAAAATATCTATATTATCCTGTCAGTTCAGGAGGACTGGGTGCACCTTATTTTAGAGGTTATTTTTTGGCAGCCCAGCTACAAAGGATAAGGGAATGGCAGTCTGACCCCGTGTTAAATGACCTGGTTATAACTCAGGATATAAAAGTATATTTGTGCTGGTGGAATCTGGACAACTGAAGCAAATGAAGGCACCTACTTGTCATGCCATCCTGAATCTTCTTACTTAGGCTACTTTTACACTGGTGTTTTTTGCGGATCCGTCATAGATCTGCAAAAACGCTTCCGTTATAATAATACAACCGCATGCATCCGTCATGAACGGATCAGGTTGTATTATGTCTTCTTTAGCCATGACTGATCCGTCATGAATACTATTGAAAGTCAATGGGGGACGGATCCATTTTCTGATGTGTCAGAGAAAACAGATCTGTCCCCATTGACTTACATTGTGTGTCAGGACGGATCCGTCTCGCTTCACACCACATAGCAGATAGAAAAACGCTGCAGGCAGCATTTTAGTGTCCGCCTCCAAAGCAGTAAGGTTTAGACTTCACGCCACTCTGGGGCAATGTTCACTTAGGTGATTTTTTGAATATGTCACAAGATAAGTTTTGAATAAATTCAGATATTAATTATAACTCTCAACTTTTTTAGATGAGATATTACACTTAGAAGGTATTTGCAATATTCATTGGTTTAGTTATAGACAATTGTATTCGGCTTACATTACCACAGGTCAATCTCCGTTATTTACAGTAGAACATAATAGATTAATAGATATTTTGACTAAGGAACAGGGGGGGAATTTTAAAGGGGTTGTCTGGGTTCAGAGCTGAACCCGGACATACCCTTATTTTCACCCCTCATGCTCCGATGCGCTCCGATGCGCTCCCGTGCCCTGCGCTAGATCGCGCAGGGCACGGGCTCTTTTGTTTTCAATAACACACTGCCGGGCAGTAACTTCCGCCCGGCAGTGTGTTCGATGACGTCACCGACTCTGAGGGGCGGGCTTTAGCTCTGCCCTAGCCGTTTTACTGGCTAGGGCAGAGCTAAATCCCGCCCATCAGTGCCGGTGACGTCACCAGGGTTCTTGTTAGCCCCATGGAGAGCCCCTATACGTCACCGGAACTCCTAAAAATGCCTTTGCCCTGTGCAATTTAGCGCAGGGCAAAGGAGAGCATCGGAGCATGAACTGCTCCGATGCTCCTGTCAGGGGGGCTGCTCTGAACCCGGATAACCCCTTTAAGATATCACATATATACAGGGGATTGCTCCATGGCATGGCAGGTAGGGTGTCATTTCCCAGATGGGTGAGATGGAGACGTGGGGTTCCTGGATTAGTACATGTGGATTGGGATAAGATTTATAGAAACATGAGCAGTTGTCTAGTGAGTACTAATTATACTGTAATACAATTTCACTTTGTACATTGGCTATATTTATCACCGTGAGCGGTCCGTGGTATCCCGGCCTGGCATCCCGCTGAGAGCAGGAGAGCGCGGAGTCATTGGTTGCTATGACGCCGTGCTCTTCATGCTGCCGCTGCACTACAGTAATTCACTCACTTATGATCTATACCAGTGTATTACAGTAGTGCAGCGGCGGCATGAAGCGCACGGCGTCATAGCAACCAATGACTCAGTGCGCTCCTGCTCTCAGCAGGATGCCAGGCCGGGATACCACGGACCGCTAATTCGGCCTAAGTCTGCTATTTTGATAATAAAAGGGAAATAGTGAGGGGGAAAAAAAAGTTTCTCTAGTGTAATGAGTGAAAATATGGTTCAAATGGGGACGTATGATTAGCGTTGACAGTCAGGATATATCCATGCTTGTCTCCAGGTGGTGCCTGACATAGTTCATGTGCCAAGGCGGGTGCGGTATGTCTGACATGACAGTATACACATTTCAGCATGGTTCATGTTGACCTCTGCCGTGTTGTGCGCAGTTATATCTGTGAGGTTTTGTGTCTTCGGTTTATGTTTTTTCTGTGAATCAAGAAACCTCTGCGATGATGTGTCCCCATGCCGCATGTGACCACTGTGGCCAGTGAATGATGACAACAGAGGAGACATCACAAGTCTAGTCCACAGGGGACTGGGATAAACTGGGATGGGACTGTGGGCGCTAGGACGGAGCTGCTCATCAGAGGTGTCAGTCTTAATTCAGTGTACACTACTCGGCTCTCCTGACTGGTCTGTTTTAGTAAATACTTGTATTCCCCACAAGATAACAAAGCTGGAGCATCCTTTTTTAGAGCTCTACAAGGTGCTGTTCCTCTATTGATCCTCCTAGAAATGTATGAATAAATTGACAACTAGGTAATGAGATAACCTTTTGACAAGGGGAATGGTAGCACCCAGTTGTCCAGGTATACCTACATTTGCAGGAGGAATGACACAATGCAGAATACTATGCCGCAGAATTGGTAGCTTATAGGAAACCCAGGGTCCTATTTAAATTCTGGCCTCCCGCAGCCGCCACCATCACAGAGAGCTTAGGTGTGACTGCATGCAGATTCATTATTCTGTACCACTGGAAGCAGTATATACTGTATACATATGGTGTAAGAATGCCTAGTGATGGCTGTGAAACGTATCAGCATAGAGTTTTGGACCTGGAAATGATGTTTATAGTTGGAGGTACACTTTAAAGGGGACCCGTTATATCCTCCAAGAACGACAGCTGCCTTCACGTACCTGTAGCTGCCACTTCAGGCCTCTTCCCTCTATTCACTGAGCAATGGTACTGTTAGTTGTGGCTCTATTAAAGGTGCGGTCCCCGATGCTGATTCTCAATAGGGTGTGCACCTAGAAAGCTCTGATACTGTCCAATGAGCACGGACAATCCCAGTGCATGACAGGTCTCCTTTAAAGGGCTTTTGGGGGAGTTTAGTATTCATGGCGTATCTGCAGAGTAGGTCATCAGTATCTCGTTGGTGGAGGTCCGACTCCCGGGCTTTTTGAAGAGGCCGAGGATCTCCAGTGATTGCTGCAGCCTCTTCCTAGGCCAGTGACGTCACGTTCATCAGTCACATGGCCTGTATGCAGCTCAGTACTGCAACAACAGTGGTCTGCAAGGGGGATAAGTGTTTTGTGACGCCAGTTAAAATGAAGTAACAACAGGACAGAGAAATTGTGTTGGTACCCAGGTGTAGAAATGGCCGAGTGATATAGGGTGGTCTATAATGTCCCTTAATGTTTTGTGCACGTGTCATAGTGCTCCTACCTGGATACGCTGGAACCCTAGGCATTGGCTCTGAAGCAGACAAATAGGGTGAACAATTGAGGGATTTGAAGACATATTTGAGTCCAGACCTTGTGATGAAGTTCAATGGCAGCTTTACTTTGCATAAACGTTTCTCCAAACGGTTTTCAGACTTTATCTTGGTTCCAGCAGGCTTTAGCATTAACTCTTGCAGGCAAACAATCTCAACTCTGCTACATCATTTTCTCTTTGGCTCTGCTGTGCTAACAGACTTAAATGGAATCTCTGCTTCTGCAGGATGCTGCAATTTCTCTCTGTAGTCTGACTCTGGATTATGCCAGGGAATAGGTTAGAATCCTGGCAGCTCCAACATGGAGTCTCAACCATAACACCCCAGAACTCCCTACCTTCTTCTGGTAGCAAACAGGACTGGCCCACTTCTGACCAACAAAGGAGGGAAGAAAGGAATGGTGAGTTCCATTCTCTCTAAGTGTAGCTCTGCCAAAGTTGCTGCCACCTGCTGGTGAACCAGGCACATTACATGAACAATTAGATAACATTATTATAAATGCATAGTGTCTAGGGACCTGGAAATAAATGCATAAGGTAACATTATATTAGCATTCACAGATAGAAGCAGGGCAAAGGAGTGGTAATGCCACTCGGGGGCGTTACAAGTACTATTCAAGTGAATGAGGCTGAGCTGCAATACCAGGTACAGCCTCTATACAATGTAAGGTGCTGTGCTTGGTGAGCTGCGAGGAGATCTCTTCAAACAACTAATCGGTGGCGGTGTCTCGTGTTTGGATTCCACAAATCAGATACTGATGATCTATCCTGAGTATAGGTCATCAATATTTTCCTCCCGTAAAATCCCTTTAAATGATCAGAATGCATAATAGGGTTAGTATAACATAACATAACTTTAATTGAGACAATTCAATAAAATACATATAACAGGGGAGACCAGAAAGTGCAAAATATGGTCATAAAAAAAACGAGGGTTGCATAAAGGTACCACAAGGAGAAAATATAAGTATTCCAAATTCCAATGGCTCCTGTGGTAAGAGAAAGGTAGAGGACCCCTAATCCTACACTGTACCCAGAATACCCTAATGATGCAGGGTGCAACCCTACAACATTGGAACATACCCCTAGTTGCACCCTACACAATCCCTATAGTAGGATTCTTTCTTTGTCTCTTCTATTGAACGTATTTTATGAATGATCTCAATTAAAGTTATGTTTTAGGCACCGTGCCTTCTGTAGTAACAATTAGTACTAACACAGGGTATTTTTTTTACCAGGATTTGCTATTTTCTGACTCAGTTGTACTGTGATAGTTCATATAACATAATATCAATACTCACCAAGAAGAATCAGATATAAATTACCAGTCCAAAAGAAGAAAAAAAAAGTTATATTGTGTTTTGTACCTTTCCTTCAGACTCCTGTGTCCTGTCATGACCATCTCACAACCATGTCTTCTTTTTAGGTTCTCTTTCTTTGGAAAACGTGAAATTCCCGCAGCCAGTGGCTCTGGTTTCATTGTCTCAGAAGACGGCTTGATTCTTACTAATGCTCACGTGGTCACAAACAAGCAAAGATTAAAAGTGGAGCGCAGTGACGGGTCCACGTATGATGCTAAAATCATAGATGTGGATGAAAAAGCAGACATTGCCTTAATCAAAATCAAACCAAAGGTACAAAGCAAATGTCTATGTCCTATAACAGTGGTCTCCAACCTATGGCTCCCCAAATGTTGCAAAACTACAACTCCCATCATGCCATGAGAGCCTGTGTTTGCCTGGACATGACGGTGGTTGCAGCTTCGCAACAACTAGAGGGCCACAAGTCGGAGACCACTTTCTTAAAAGAGCTTACATATGTGATGATAACACTATAATAAATACTATACTTATTTAAAAGGTACTTCACCTATAACAGTACCAGTATACCATAAGGGTATGTATACACGGGGCAGATCCACTGCAGACTTTCTGCAGCAGGAATATTTGAGGTAATCGGGAACATATACCGAGGCAGTGAGGTAGGTGGGATTTTTACAATCTCATTCACCCTTCCGAAAACTTCCACACAGAATCCTGTGGTATGGATATGAAATCCACAGTGTGTCACTTTATGCCGCAGATTTCCATAGTTGATTTCACCCTTTGCAATACGTTGGGTGAAATTCGCAGCAAAGGTACATTAAAACTGCATTGTATTCATGTGGATTAGGGTGCATTCACACGACCGTATAAATGGATCCGCATCCGTTCCGCAATTTAGCAGAACGGGTGCGGACCCATTCATTTCAGTGGAGTCGCAAAAGATGCGTACAGCACGCGTTATTCCGTTCCTCGGTCCCGCCAAAAACTATAGAGCATGTCCTATTCTTCTCCGCCAACGCGGACAAGAATAGGCATTCTCTATATAGCGCCGGCCATCTGCGGTCCGCAAAATGCTGAACGCACACGGCCGGTATCCGTGTTTTGCGGATTCGCAATTTGCGGACCACTTAACACTTACAGTCGTGTAAATGCACCCTTATGCTGTGGATTTGTAGCGCATGTGTGTTGGATTTCCTGCACCGATATGTGTCCTGTGTGGAAGTGCCCTACTAAGGGTAGGTTCACCACTCTGTCTAAATGATCCGGCAGGCAGTTCCGGCAGAGAACATCTTGCCGAAGTTCACCAGATCTGGCATAGCTGGATACTGCCATTCACCACCCAATCCTATTATAGTCAATGGGATCTGGTGGTTGACGGCAGTATCCGGCTAAGCCGGATCCGGTGAACCGTATCAGGCTCCCGGATCAGTTAAACGGAGGTGTGAACCTACCCTTAGTCATTGTCAGGTTCTAAAGTCTGGCATCAGTCTAATTTGGAAGATTCTCAGCATCTTGGGGCAATCACATTTAGGGTGCACACATACTAGTGATGGTCAGTTCGCAGTGTTAATGCGGCTGCCATCTTGACTCACCCGTCCGGCGATGCACAGGTAAGCCCTTACCTGTGCTTGTGTCGGGAGCCAGTCTGAAATCAAATGCCGTCACCAGGAGCAGGCAGTTCCGAGAACAGCCGCCGGGGGTGTTCATTGGGCTGTTCTAGGAACTGCCTGCTCCCGGTGACCACATTTGATTTCAGACCGGCTCCCGGCACAGGCACAGGTAAGGGTTTACCTGTGCATCGCCGGACAGGTGAGTCAACATGGCAGCCCGCATGTGTTCGCTGTCGAACACTGCGAACTAACCATCACTGATACATACCACAGTATGTATTTTGTGGTTCTCAAAATACAGATGACCACCGTATTGCATCCGTTTTTTTGCAGACCCATTGACTTCAAGTATAGGATATGTTCTATCTTTTGCGGAACAGACGTACGGATGCAGATGTCGTCTGTGTGCTTTCTGCATCCGTATTTCCGTTCTACAAAAGATAGAACATGTTGTATTCTTGGCTGCAAATGCGGACCACGGACCCATTGAAGTCAATTGGTCCACAAATAAAAACAGATGCATCACGGACGTCACATCCTTACTTTGCGGATCCGTGTTTTGCAGACTACATACGGTGGTGTGCATGAGGCCATATACTGTATAAGAACACCTTTTAGTCACTTCCAGTCTGTGTAAAGGCATGCTTGCAAGTGCGATATTTCAATGTTAGATGTCAGACTCGGTTTTGGAGTCCGGATCATCGTGATTTTCCATGACAATTTTTCTGAGGGTCCACACTGAAACCATTCAGATATCTGTGCATGCAGATCTCACTTTGTCCACCCAGAAGTCATGAATACACACTCTTATACAACTACAGCCAGATCAAAGGAGGGAAGCTAGGGTCAAGCTGTGACGGGATACATAGAGTGAGGGCCGAGTCCTAGATGAGACGGTATCTAGCACATCAGGGAGATTATGGGTTTAGTGCACCTGAAACATGTCAGTGACACATAGTTAGCTGTGTACATGGGACTGCAGCCAGAGAGTAGAAGTCACTCGACCGCTCTAGGAATGAATGACAGCACAATCCTGCGGCTGTACACAGCGCCGACTACTACAGAGCTCTGCGTGTCTCATCTGAGAACGAGCCCCTTCCATACAGATCCTTCAGAAACCAGAGCTGCTGGTACTGGATGATTGTCCATCTCACTGCCAGGATCCGATTAATAGGGACATGTCATTGAGGATATTGAGTAACTTCTCATTCTCCTGCTATATGACTTATGTGGGCAGTGTCTGACTGGGGTGTCTAGGGCCCACCAGGAAAATGTATTTTGGGGGCCCATCGTACGGATACATTCTAATATTACCTGCTCACACAGCAGCAGGATGCTACCAAATGATGGAATATGGGGGTCCCTGCAGTAACTTTGAGAAGGTAGGTCCTGGGGAGAAGAGGACACTAGCAGCTTTCCTCTATACCTAGAAGTCATCTCAGCTCTGATCGTGTCTATAATAATACACTGGGGAGTTTCTATAATAATCTATCAGGCCTTTAATATGAACACAGGCTGGTTGAGGTGCTGTACATTGAATATACACTCACCTAAATAATTATTAGGAACACCTGTTCTATTTCTCATTAATGCGATTATCTAGTCAACCAATTACATGGCAGTTGCTTCAATGCATGTAGGGTTGTGGTCCTGGTCAAGACAATCTCCTGAACTCCAAACTGAATGTCAGAATGGGAAAGAAAGGTGATTTAAGCAATTTTGAGCGTGGCATGGTTGTTGGTGCCAGACGGGCCGGTCTGAGTATTTCACAATCTGCTCAGTTACTGGGATTTTCACGCACAACCATTTCTAGGGTTTACAAAGAATGGTGTGAAAAGGGAAAAACATCCAGTATGCGGCAGTCCTGTGGGCGAAAATGCCTTGTTGATGCTAGAGGTCAGAGGAGAATGGGCCGACTGATTCAAGCTGATAGAAGAGCAACGTTGACTGAAATAACCACTCGTTACAACGGAGGTATGCAGCAAAGCATTTGTGAAGCCACAACACGCCCAACCTGGAGGCAGATGGGCTACAACAGCAGAAGACCCCACCGGGTACAACTCATCTCCACTACAAATAGGAAAAAGAGGCTACAATTTGCATGACCTCACCAAAATTGGACTGTTTAAGAAACCATTTTTCCAGTCTTCAACATGACAATGAGTTCACTGTACTAAAATGGCCCCCACAGTCACCAGATCTCAACCCAATCGAGCATCTTTGGGATGTGGTGGAACGGGAGCTTCGTGCCCTGGATGTGCATCCCTCAAATCTCCATCAACTGCAAGATGCTATCCTATCAATATGGGCCAACATTTCTAAAGAATGCTATCAGCACCTTGTTGAATCAATGCCACGTAGAATTAAGGCAGTTCTGAAGGCAAAAGGGGGTCCAACACCGTATTAGTATGGTGTTCCTAATAATTCTTTAGGTGAGTGTATGTATGTAGTGCAGTAAGTCTACTTGTGCAGGGGGTGGGAGACTAGGGGCCAACCTTGCTCAGAGACCCACCGGGTGTTTCACCTGTACCCCTGTGGGCCTGTCCGAGCCTGTACAGTACCTGATCACACGGTTTCCCACTGCTGGGACCTCCGGTGACCAGCAATCATTCAGTTCCTCTGTAGCGCCTCCACAGGAGAAATATACAATTGTACAGTTTTCATTGAAGTCAATGGCTGTCCATGTAATGCACATATTGTACATGGGATTGTCCAGAGCCTAGGTTCTCAACCTGGGGTACATGAAGAGAGGTATCTGGCACGTCTAGGAAGCACTTACGCTATACTTATGTTGTGCATTTAATGGACAGTAGTGTTGGGCACGAATATTCGAATCTCAAATTTTAATCGCGAATATCGCCACTTCCAGAATTCTCGAAGATTTTGAATATAGTGCCATATATTCGTATTCGCGAATATTCTTGATTTTTTATTTTTTTTCCATCTGTACCCATGATCCCTCCCTGCTTTTGTGGGCCAATGAGAAGGCTGCAATGTCTTTGTCAGAGCTTAGCAACATCCCTAGCAACCAATAGGAAAGTTGCCTGCCCCTTACTATATAAGAACCTCCCCAGCAGCCATTTTCTGCAGTTTTTTGCAATTCTGAGAGAGAGAGCAGTGTCATTGCTGTGCTCTGTGCTTTCCACACTATATTAGATAGATAGTTAGATAGCTTATATATATAATACAGATAGTTAGTGGTAGATAGTGATATAGTGCAGCTGATAGGTTTCAGTGCAGGGTGTTAGGCAGTATGAGAGGGTCTGCTGTTCATACATACATGCTACAGACATAGTGCTGTGATGTCACACGCTCACAACAATACTTAGTGCACCAAAACATGCGCATAATTAATTGACGATTTGCGCTATCGCAAATATATTGGAGCACTCTATCTGCATATAAAGCTATTGTAATGTTCTGCCGAGCCAACCATTTTCTCCAGTCTCAGGAAACTTTTAGCAGCTTGATAATTGTAGCAAAGTGACCCACGCCTGTATTGCGCCCGCAATACGCACATATTACATTGCCGATTTTTGCAATCAAGAAAATAATGGCAAATTCTCGAATTTGTGAGTTAATGACGAATAGTCACCCAAATATTTGCTAAATATCATGAATTTGAATATTGCCCCTGCCGCTCATCACTAAGGGACAGTTAGGGCTCATGCATGCGACTGTTGCCGTTTTTGCTGTCCGCAAGTTACAGATCCACAAAATACGGATCACGGATACCAGCTGTGTGTGTTCTACATTTTGCAGAACAGAACGTTCTGACCTCTATAAAACTGTCCTATCTTTTCCTATTTTTTTTTTTACTGGGATGCAGAATGGAAATGCGGATGTGGACAGCACACAAAAAAAAAACGCTGCTAAAGAGAGATAAACTGTTCCAATGTTATCAGTGAAAGTATATAGCAAGTGAATTGGGCTGCACTGCAGTTTCCTTTAGAGAACCACCAAGCAAAGGAAACTTTGATGCGCTGCAACCCCTTCATTTTCAGGGGTCCCAGATATTGATTGATCACTGTATGATCTAGGAATATCGCTCTCACCTCTCCTGACATTAGTAAAGTGTATACAGCGGACAGCACTCCCAGTAGTTGTAGTGTGCTGGCGCATGACTCAAGGGATTTGGTCCAACTCACCCCAACACGTGACAGTGCAAAAGAAACAGGGACAGAGGCAGCACCCCAATTGGTTACAAATAAACGCTACTCTTCATTCCAGATGCAACATTTCAGTTGATGTAGCCTTTTTCAAGCAATGACAAACGCTGTTGCATTTATTTGCAGCAAAGTGGGGTGCTACTTCTGTCCCCGTTTCTTTTGACCTCTCCTGATATGTCTTTTTCAGGAAATACTACATTCCCTATGAAATAACAATTCTGGATAAATCATTTGTTTTGTGCCGTTCCTCTGTTATTCCTCCTGAATATTTAAGAATACATTTATAACTGGTCATTACCATTCCCTTTGTCTTAGATTTGTGTCTCTGCACTGTCTTCCTCGACTACATAATACTGAATAACAGCATTTATATAACCACCTAATCCCCATCACTTAATCATGACATCATCAATTGTCCCGCACTCATAAGATCATATGAGTGCGGGACAATAGCCCTGCGGGCGGCCCGATGTGCACAGCATCATTGTAATCTATGATGCTGTGTGCTCCCGTGCGCACGATCAATGCTGCTCCGGGACATATGGCCCGCTCACGGACCGTATATCTCGGAGGGCATACGGTCGTGTGCAAGGGCCCTAACAGAGAATTTCCTGGTGACGGAATCCCTTTAATTTGTATGCATTCTCCAATATAGTGGGGCACATCTATTCATTTCAGTGTTGGGGGGGCTGTAAGTAAATTTGACCCCATCTGACAGTTTCCACTAAGTAAATAGTTGCGGTTGCTTTAAAGGTTATACGCTACGCTCTTGTTCCAATGACATGTACAGTGCTGTATATAAACCCAATTAGTCATATTGAAGTATACAGTGCCAGCCGGGAAATCTTAATCCACATGTTTTTGATGGGTGAATTCCAAAAATGTGACTGTCTCCATATCAAGGCTTATTGTCAGTAAATAGACCTAATCTAAGATGCGGTGACTGGCTCGCTTACAATTCGGGCCTGTCAGAGCCTGTCCAGATAAGAGATCCTGAAAGAGTCACCCACGTGAATAAGGAGGAATCGTCGCCCCGTAGGCTCCACAGTAAATCAGCTATGAGAATCTAAAAGCAAACTGCTTATTGATGTCTGACGTGACTGGCGGCCGACGTCCTAGCCAGGTGTCGGCCCATTAAGACTAAACGTAGCCTTCAATAAATCTTCCCTTCATTTAGACGTCTTGATAGCCGGGTGACTCATGTGCAGCTGTTTTTGGCTGAGGACAATAGCAGCACTTGGAGGACGGGGAAGAGACTACACGTCCCAGTCTGGAACAGTACTGCGCTCTTGTTCTTGGGAAAAATAGGGAAAGAGATGTGGCATGTCCTGAGTTATGAGAACAGCATGTCTTAAGTTTTGTAGGTTTTCTGGCAAGCAATAGGGAATTGTTATAAAACAGCATATTTTTCTGATTTATTTCAGGGCTCCCCATCACCCACTAATAACTATTTGGCCATTTAAGCCAGTATGAAATCAAATGCAGCCTATAAAGTTGACAGAAACTGTAACACGGTCCGATCAGCCTTAACTCTGGCCATCCTTGGTTGACGCTTAGAAGTGTTGTATGACCCATTAATGTAGCGCTTTTCTATACTCCTCCCTGTGCTACTTTTTGATAGTTTTTTCATAAAAAAAAAAACACTCTAGGCTAGGGATGTCAAACTCTCGGCCCTCCTGCTGTTGCAAAACTACAACTTTCAGCATGCCGTGATAGCTATAGACTGTTTGGGCATGATGGAAGTTGTAGTTTTGCAACTGCTTGCGGGCCACAAGTTTGTAATCCCTGTTCCAGGCAAGGCTGATGCTCTGTGTTATTCCTATCGCAAGGACATAGAGGCAGGGCAGGACTCTTTTTGGTGTTCTGTGGAGCTCTGTGTAATGCACCATCCCCACCGGACCTGCAGGGGACATGAGACCAGGGATTGATCGAAATGGAGGCCTCTGGACAAAACATTTTATGGGGGGGGATAACTCCCTGCTTTGTAAAAAATAAAAGAGAGACTAGCTCAAGAAAACCAGACGACACATAAAATAAGAAAGCAATGGTGGTCATTTACCAACCAATATACGCCACTTGGTGTATATTAGGCACAGATTTTGTCGCAAAGGTGTTTTGTGGCAAAATCTGCGACTTTTTCACCAAAAGGGGGCATGGCGTGGGCAAGTAAGAGGGCAGTTCAGCGGGCCCATCTCATTTATCATTTTCTATGTCTGCCTTAAATCTACGCCAAATCTGTGCCTCTACATAACGTAGGTGCATCCACCACCAGCGCAGGGATATTAAGAATGGAGTATAAATTGATGGTCTTAATAAATGACCCCATATATGTATATAATTTATAGTGCAAACAGCACAATCACAGCAGTCTTCTAAGAAACTACCATAAAGTGCATAAACATCAATGTAATGCAGTGTCCAAATAACAGTATCAAAATGCCCATATCATAGAAATACATTATGCCTAAATAATAGTACCACTATACAATACATGTAAGTGCTACACAGTGCCACGATAACAGCCCTCGGGTCCAACCCTGCAGTGAATCATCCTGGGAATTGTAAAGGAGGCCCCTAAATGAATGGAGCCATAGGGCATTAGCTCTTTCTGTCCTGCCTACAATTTGCCCTATACAGTATATATGTTTTGCCCTTTAATGCATCTTAGCAACCTCTGTACCAGACCAGACCAACAGTAAATTCTGGGCTTTTAAGCCCCACCCTAGGCATGCCCTAAACTCAACTGATAACACCCACTTTTGGGCAGGCTTTTTGTAAGCCCCACCCATTTTGAGTTCGGATCAAAGTAAATTTGCCATCTCTGAAAATTCAGGATGATCCTAGCAAATTCAGGACTGTTGGCAACTATGATGTTATCTAGGGCATTTGAAAACATGGCAGACAGCAGGAGATGTACTTAAATATTGCCATATGCATTACTTTCCAGAAAAATCCAGTGACGCTCCTGTACTCTCGCTGGTCTCTGTTGCTGTCCTTACGTTAAGGGTGCATTCACACAACCATATAAATAGATCCGCATCCGTTCTGCAATTTTGCGGAACGGGTGCCGAGCCATTCATTTCAATGGGGCCGCAAAAGATGAGGACAGCACACCATGTGCTGTCCGCATCCGTTGTTCCGTTCCACGGCCCCGCAAAAAATATGGAGCATGTTCTATTCCTGTCCGAAGTTGTGGACAAGAATAGGCTTTCTCTATATAGCACCAGTCATGTGCGGTCCGCAAAATTAGGAATGCTCACGGCCGGTATCCGTGTTTTTTGGATCCGCAATTTGCGGACTGCAAACCACTTACGGTCGTGTGAATGCACCCTATCATTTGTACGCTAATCACATGTCTGCCTACAATGTGTACGCCGAGAAAATATAAAAATTTTATAAAGCGTTATTACATAATGGCTTAATATGTGGAACACCATCTGCATGTTTTTTTTCAGGGAAAGTTGCCTGTTCTGCTCTTGGGCCGGTCTGAAGACCTGCGTCCCGGAGAGTTTGTCGTCGCCATTGGAAGTCCATTCTCACTTCAGAATACAGTCACAACAGGTATCGTGAGCACTGCACAACGTGGTGGGAAGGAACTGGGCCTGAAAAACTCTGACATGGAATACATACAGACAGACGCCATCATTAATGTAAGTCACCATCTACCAGCATGGTTTTAAAAAATGGTCGTCAGAGGGCGACATGTGGGAGTAGTATATCTTGGTCGTGTTGTGTTTCAGCAGCTTAAAAGTATTTCCTTGGGGTCATGACCATTTCATGACAGAATTGTTCCTTTCATGGTCTGAAAATCAAGACAGTTTGTATGATATGATTGACCCTTTCAACTAGTGTTTTCTTGAATATTATATTGGTCCGGCACAATATTTCTATGTATGAGGCACATCTCAGGGAGATTGTACACCCAGGTCAGCTAAGCCAGTGGTCAGCCGTGACACATCCAAGGAATGCAAACTTATAGTCTGAATCTGCCTAAAAATATGGCCACAAAGAATATATTTTTTTGCAGAAAATTGTGTGGCCGTACTGTAACAGTAGTCTCATAATTCCCCATGATTTTGTCATTTATTTCAACAGAAAAGGATTGGCACAGGGACTATGGTCCTCCATTAGAACCTAAGAGTTTATTAAAGGACTTTTATGGCTTAAAGGGGTTATCCCATGGTTCATGTTAAAAATGAAAATCAGGCACCATATAGTACAGGGCAATCACGTTCTAACAAATCTAGAACTAGCCCTGTACCTCACATGGATCCCGAGATCTCCTCCCTCATTGCTTCAATTGCTCCTATAAATGTATTTCAAGATGGCAGGTCAAGGGGTGTGTCCTTTCTCAGGAGGCTTTTCCTTTGTCAAGGGGTCATGTCTTGTATGTGTCACATCTTCTAACAGTAGATGTTGCTGGTGTCAGTTAAAGGATGGAACTGAGCATGTGTGTCCACCTCAGCGAGGTAGACAGAGAGATGAGGAAAAAGGACAAACAGCAGGTGACACTAAACATATGAATTTTATTGAATAACTCAGTGGGTATAGAACATTTTTAATTACATGCAATTACAAAAATATTCAGATCCTGGTGCTGGTTTAAAAAATTTAGAGTATTTTTCATGGGACAACTCCTTTAAAGGAAAATATGTTTTTCGGGGATGACTTTCTACTCAAGTATGCAGTCATATTAGAAGATTGGGGCGATCAACTGAACTGTTTTCCAGCAAATGGGGTCATTTATCAAACTGGTGTAAAGTAGAACTGGCTTAGTTGCCCACAGCAACCAATCACAGTCGACCTTTTTATTTTTGACAGCTCCTTCGGAAAATGAAAGGTGGAATCTGATTGGTTGCTATGGGCAACTAGGCCAGTTCTACTTTACACCAGTTTGATAAATGACCCCAAACGTTCAGTGACTCACAAGATAAGTATAAAAATAATAAAAGTAAGCCAGCTGGCTTTCAAGTGCATGGGATCTGAGTTGCACTAACCCTGCATGGCCACTACACAGTGCTTCTGGCCCTGTACTAGTTAGTTACTGTGTTAGTTGCGGTGGCCATGGTTCTCAGAATCAGCTGTTCTGTGGCTAAACCTTGCGTCAGAACCCCACCAATCCGATAGTGATGACCTATCCTAAGGATAAACCATCAGAATTTTAACTTAATTATGGTCTGCAAATTATGTATTTTTTATTGTTAAACCAAATCAGACCGGTAAAATAGAAAAATACTTAATTCTTGGTCATATTTATTACATGTAACCATAAATTACCCAAATTAGAGGGTTACCAGACAGAGTCCTCATTGAAATATCCAGCCAAGGTTAAGTCTATGGTGGGTTCTGCACCCACAAAATGGTCCCCTGGTCTTATGATGTGGATTTGGCACAGAATAAAGTGTGTATGTGTCTGGAAGGAGGGGAAATATTTATACAATTAGCCACCTCTAATGTTAACCAGTGTAGCTCTGAGGAACGAATGACTGGAACACGCATTGAGAAGAAACTCAGTAAATGCAAGTCCTGTATCATATTTGTTCTGGCTGCTTTCAATAAAGATTAAAGTAACTGTGAGTTTGCTTGCTTTTCAGTATGGAAACTCAGGAGGACCACTTGTGAATTTGGTAAGAGAACCTGCCCTCCATGCCCTCAGGTAGTGGTTATGTATGTGAGTTCATAAGGTCTTGTAAGAACATGTTATCAGATGCAGCCTGGCAAGAGGTTTGCGCATTGGCATTACATGATGACATGACTCAATTATGTAGGCTTGGCAAGACAAACACAGGGTGTTGGTGTTAGTGGCTGACTAACCATCTACAGACTATTTTTAAGGTACACAAATAACCATAGCTTTTAAAAAAAAAAAAATTAAGTATCTCAATAAAAAGGAGGAGAATATGTCATAGAAAACAGTAATGCATTAGGTAAGCAGGTTGATATTTGCACAAAGTTCAGTAGACTGTAAAAAAACAAAAACATTATAAAAGAGAAAAATAATAATAAAACCAGTAGAAAAAAATGCCCATAATAGAATTACTACAATTCAGACACATTTTCCAGGTCAGTCTATTTTGTACCAACGGCTCCAGTGATGTCATATCATTACTAAAACGTAAGGTAACACACATTAAACTTAAGGTAACACACATACAACTGGTAAATAAAGAGATTGTCCAAGCAACAGTGGACTGGGAACTTAAAGTGGAACAAAGCTAAAAGTGGCCCTATTTTGTAGTAGGGCTCAAATTGACAGAAAGCAGGGTCAACACAAGTAGGTGGGGCCAGGAATACCATATTGCGGCACATTATACCACCCCAGCAGAGCCTAATACCACAGAGCATCACAAAATACCTCTTCAAAAACTGCCCCCCTGTGGTGGTCAGGGCCAGCCAACACATTCTGTCCTCCTACTCCAGTTGCCTTAGGATGGAAATACAGCCCACCAAGAAGTTTCCCTGAAGAGTCTATGGCTAGTGCAGCTCTGTGTCCAAGATTAGAAAAACATGACATTTCTTCCAGAAAACAGTAAAGCTTCCTTCTACTGCGTGTATATGGTTTTACAGCTTAGCCCTATTAACTTCAAAGGAACTGGGCTTCAATACCAGACTTGAGATGTGGATGGTTGTGGCACTGTTTTTGGAAGAACGCAACCATGTTTTTATTATCTTGGTCAATCCCTTTAACAATAGGATAACACTTTTTCCTTTTACCACTGACGCTCAACACCTGGAGGCTCCCCATATACAAAAAGTCGGAGACCTCTATGTTCTCCATACAAAATAGAATAATAAAACTTCTGTTAGATGTACATTTTAAAAGGGCCTTCCAAAAATAGTATACTGATGACCTGTCCTCATGATAGGTGATCAATATGTCATCAGTGAAGGACCGACTCCCAGCACCCAGCCGGTGAGCGCTGCGGCTTCCTCACAGCATACCAAGAACTGTGCCATACATTGAATAGTGGCTATGATTGGAATTGCAGCCTAAGCCTATTCACTTGAATGGGACTGAGCTGCACCTGGGCCATGTGTCCGGTTAACGTGACATCACCGGCCTAAGAGGATGCCAGAGCGCTCATTGTGTTCTTCAAACAACTGATCTTGAGGGTCCAGGAGTAAAAACTTCACTGCTCAGATGTTAATGACCGATCATTATTATAGGCCATCTATACTGAACTCCTGGAAAACCTCTTTAAATAATAAGTAAAACACTTAAAGGGGTTGTCCGAGTAATCTTTTTGTTCTATCTTTGTTCCTAACTAGGCAAATATAACAACAAGAATTGTACAAGAAGGTAGGGGGAAGATCCTGTGTGTATTAGCAGTGTCATTATACAACTGGGACTTGTAGTCCTACACATACAACATGCTGCAGAGTCTCCCAGCAGGCAGACATGTCACTCAGGGCAGCTCTTGTATCCACTCCCTTAGCAGTGCAGGGGGAGGGGCAGAGATTGTTTTTATTGCATGTAAAAAAAGGGCCAGAAGAGAACCAGGGAAATGAGGATATATATATATTTATTTATTTTTTGCATAAAACTAGCTTAGCTTAGTTATATATTCCTGCCCACCAGATTTTCAGTGCTATCTATTTATTTTTTTATAACTCGGACAACCCCTTTAATAAACCAAAAGTGAACATCATGAGAAAAATAGACCTCATCACTCAAAGCCTTCATAGCTTGTTCCTCAGAAGATGAAGGCTTGCAAATGTTCATGTATAAAACCTAAATGTTGTTTCCGCCACGCAGTATATTATTTGTGTTGGACTTGCTGACCACATTATTTTAACCATAACTATTTTTCTTTTTCTCACCACAGGACGGTGAAGTGATCGGGATAAACACTCTAAAGGTTACTGCTGGCATCTCCTTTGCTATTCCATCAGATAAAATCCGCAAGTTTCTTGCCGAGTCACACAGCAGACAGTCCGCAGGTGATTTTGCAACCTCTGTCCTTTCATGGGTAAACTTGCAATGAATAGTCATCATTTATTACCAGTGATAACAACTACCTGC
This sequence comes from Bufo gargarizans, assembly GCF_014858855.1. Classification (NCBI taxonomy): domain Eukaryota; kingdom Metazoa; phylum Chordata; class Amphibia; order Anura; family Bufonidae; genus Bufo; species Bufo gargarizans. Next base: position 288,464,315 of record NC_058085.1, on the reverse strand, counting down.
AGTATTTGGCAATCTACACACTTAAGAGGCTGTAGTTCGAAGGAAAATAAACACAAGATATATGGGTTTTCAGATGAAAGAAGAGGTAATGACACATAAAGTTGTTAAAGCCCACACATGAACACATTCCAATCCAGATGTTAATTAGGGATTGCCCAACCTGGATACAACTGTGTGGTCCAATGCACAAACTTAGTTATTTACTTCGGTGCCAAACAAACAGATCCTACCTTGCATTGAGGGGGGGGTTGAGGGGTTCCATAGCCAAGCTATAAATAGGGCCCTCACGAGTGCTACTGAAGTTCAAAAAGCATTTGTAAGGTTACGGTTCACACACTTTTGGAAGGAAAATGGGGTCCTTTTATTTGCATCATAGCAGTCATAATGATCTGTATGTCTCTATATGATCACATCATGAGGGTTACACACTCATTTGACTGTTTCTGACTCTCCAATTCATCTTTATAGGGAAGGTTAGAGCATGGTCACCCAGTGGGTATTTGGAGCCACTCATTCCTGGCAACAGTATATGACCCAAAGTATGTGGACAACAGATCAACACACCTATATGAGCTTGTTGGACATCCCATTCCAAAAACCTATGTAGGCTACTATAACAGCCTCTACTTTTCTGGGAGATTTTGGAGTGTATCTGTGAAAATTTGCGACCATTCATCCACAAGAGCCTTTGTGAGGTCAGACACTGATGTTAGACAAGTAGGTCTGGCTCGCAGTCAACGTTCTACATGCTGATCTTGTGTGCAGTTGCTCGACTACGTAAACCCAATTCATTAAGCTTGTAATGGACAGCAATCCGGAGCTCTGTGGAGAGCATTCCCACTCTGTGACATTGAGTGGTCTTCACCTTTGTGTCTGAGCTTTTGTTACTCCTAGATACTCTAGCAAAATGTTTTTTCAAAAACTGACTTGTGGCAAAGTTGGCACCCTATGACAGCGCCATGTTTTAAGAGAGACGCTCTAAGATGCCATAGAACATCTGTCCTTACTACATACTAGCCGCTGCCTGCTCCTACTGGCTGTGACCACGGTCCATGTCTTGCCACTGAAACACTAGTGTCAGCCATTAACTTGTAATTTTAGCACCTTTAAATAAAGCCAAGAAACACTTGGCTTTATTTATTGACAGAGTACTTCTACCACTGAGCACCAACTAGTTTTCCCGGGGTGCCGACCAATTTCTTCTCTAGCGCCATGTTTTAAGTCATATTAATGACTAGTGACCCATACTTATACCAATGTTTGAGTATACAGATTGCAGGGCTGTGTGCTTGCATTTCTTGGCTTTCGGTGTGGCTGAAGGAGCCAAAGTTAATATGGGATGTGCATCTACGTTTGGCCATATACTGTAGATTACTACCATAAATAGATATATGAAAAAATATCAGTACTTGAGTGATTTATTTTTCATGTACGGTATGACTGCAGTGGATCAAAGAATGCAATTCTATCTAGCAAACTGGCTAACTTTGTATTGGGGTGGTTTTCATTGAGGGCATTAGTAAACCTACTTAACTCCATCCACTCATTATTACAAACCAAACAATGCAAAAACAGTGTAATGATGCGTTCAGTTCTGCTACATCTGTTGGGATATTGTAAATTGGCCGCCATTGATCAGGCACATTCATAAAACTGGAGCTGGGTGTGCACTATGGATTCATCTCAGGTTGCATTGACTTCTCCGCAGGGTCTCCGTTGACGTTCATGTACACTGACACTGAGCTATAGATCTGTCCAGACACTGATTTTTATAGAATATCTTTTACACAAGGACAAATGGAAAAGACATTCATGCTGACCGATTCTCTTAGGAAGGCTAGAAGCTAATTATACAGTACTTACTACTAGAGTTGCACCGGGTATTGATACCCAATTGATACTTTTAGAACCGGATCGATTTGATACTGGGATTTGCATTTGCTTAGTGCAGTTTCTAGGTAAAATTTCTCTCAGGGCGAGTGTCAAACCCCCCCCCCCCCCTTCAAAACTGCTCGATGAAATACATTGTAAAAAATGTGTAACCACATTGCACGGACGGTCACAGTGACGCACCCAGTGACCCACAGACTCAGGCTCGCACTCACAGTGACGCACCCAGTGACCCACAGACTCAGGCTCGCACTCACAGTGACGCACCCAGTGACCCACAGACTCAGGCTTTCACTCACAGTAGGCTTCTTTATCAGCACTGCTCCGGGCGGGCGGTAACAGGCAGGCAGTGTGGGCGGCGGTGCTCACCTCACTCACTGTACGTCACGCGGCGCATGACGTACAGTGAGTGAGCGCCGCCGCCCGCACTGCCTGCCTGTGGGGGGACATTATTTTTAATAAGGATCACTATGGACATTATTAAGAATGGAGGCTGCTGTGGGTGTCATTATAACTATAATGTCTGATAGGCCTAGTCCTGAGTTATATTACCCTGCCCTGTATAATAATGTACCCTGATACCCCTTAGTTATATTACCCCAGCGGGGTAATATAACTAAGGGGTATCAGAGATGGGTACATTATTATACAGGGCATGGGCAGAGTAATATAACTCAGCTCAGGACTAGGCCTATCAGACATTATAGTTATAATGAGTAATGACACCCACAGCAGCCTCCATTCTAAATAATGTCCATAGTGATCCTTATTAAACTTAATGTCCCCCTCAGTGACAGTGGCCCCCATTTTCATGTCTCCCACAGTGGCCCCCACCCCCCATTGTAATTAATGCCCCCCCCCCCCCACGACCATCACTCGCCTCACAGCAGGCTTCTTTTCAGCATCAGTACTGCTCAGGGGCTCAGGGAGGACGGTAACAGGCAGGCAGTGCTGCGCTCACTCACTCACTGTACGTCACGCGCCTGCGCCGCCTAGTGGGAGGAGCAGGCGCGTGACGTCAGTAAGTGCCGTCCGCACGTACGTACTGGCACTGTCTGAAGAGGACTCGGCACTCGGGCGCAGGGCAGGCGAGATCTCAGAGGGAGGGAGCCAAGGCGCACGGCAGAGAAACAACAAGAGGGCGCGCTGCCGGCGCCCCCCTTCTGACAGCGCCCCGGGCGGCCGCCCGCTCCTAGAAACGGCCCTGGATTCGCTATTTACCGATATAACTGTTAGAGAACATGGCACGCACTGCTCTCACGTGCCATGTTCTCCTCAGCAGCACAGTGGAGAAGCAGTCTCTCTCTCGCTCCCCCCTGTGCTTCTGCTGCCACCAATGAGAAGAGAGGGGAGGAGGAGGGGAGAGGCTGTGGCCTCTGCGCCGCAACTGAGGGGTTAATGGACGGGGATTGCAGCACCTTGTCATAGAGGCCGGGTGCCGGGTATGTGATACTGCCGGCACCTGCATCCTACATTTGTATTAACAGGTTAATTATAATCATTGGTGGCGCAGTGCGCCCCCCCAGTATTATTATCATTGGTGGAAGTGGCAACAGGGTCCCCTCCCCTCCTTATTGGTGGCAGTGGCAGCTTCCGATCAGAGCCCCAGCAGTGAAGTTGCGGAGTTCCGATCAGTTACCATGGCAGCCAGGACTCTACTGAAGCTCTGGCTGCCATGGTAATCTCCCTGCTGCTGTGTGTACTATGCACAGCGCAGCAGGGAGAGTGTAATATCCTATTCACACTAATAGAGCTCTAGTAGGGTGAATAGGACAAGGGATGAAAAGATCCAAAATTCTAGCCCCTAAGTAAAAAAAAAAAAAAGGTTATAAAACAAGAAAATATTAAGTTTAAATCGCTCCCTTTCCCAATTTTACATATAAAATATATAAACAATAAAAAATAAACATATTACATATCGATCCAAAGTCCAAACAATCAAAATATAAAAAAATATCTCATATGCGGTGAACGCCGTAACAAAAAAAAAAAAAGAAAACCGTGCAATTCACCATTTTTTTGTCACCTTGTCCCCTCAAAAAAAAAGGATCGGACTGTTCTATTATGGGCCGGACGTTCCATAAAATGCAGAATGCACACAGCTTTTTTTGGTGTTTTATTTTTTTGCGTGGTATTGAATGGTATCGAGTATCGCAATACTTTTTTGTGGTATCAAAATCAAATCAACATTTTTGTATCGTGACAACCCAACAGGATTCCAGTATGAATAGTACAACTCTATGAAAATGTGAATATTTGTGAATTAAGACATCAAGTTATATAATGCATCTAAGATGCTGGAGAATGCCCACTGAGACCAATAACTAGAAGGAAGGGGCATTTTGCACTCTATTGCTTTACCCTCATTATCTTCTCTCACATTCATTTGACTTGCACCACAGACTATGGGTCGTCTTCAGTTTTAAAGCGGATCTGAAGTGCCATGGAGTTTTGCAGAGTGTCACAGCCCCTTTGTTATAGCCATTGGTTGGTATCCTAATGCCCAGTCAGAATTTCAGATGTGTCTGGAAGCTGGCAGAAGATTTCTATACAAGCTATACTTGAGGATGATCCTTCATGCAATGATGTAACTTACTTGCCCATAAGAAGACATTTACCATTGTAACTGGTACTCAGTTTTTTATGTGTTTCTAGTAATTAATAATTTTGACTTGTATATTTTTTATAGGCCAGGGAATTAAGAAGAAAAGGTACTTGGGAATAAGGATGCTGTCACTCAGTCCAAGGTAAGAACCTTGCTTTATTTCCTACATGATTTAAACTCTATGTACAACTTTGGGGGCAATTTAGCTTTATTGCATTGTACTCAGTTTGGTCTTTATTAAAAAATGTGAGCCCTTTTCTCTGTGTCAGACATTGTCAGGAGGGAAGTGTTCCCTCCCAGCAATTGCCTTCACACTTGCAGAGAAGGCCGCTGCTATTACATGCAGTGCTCGTCCCCATGCTCTATAATGGTTTGCTGGCAGCACATCGTCATCAGACACCACGATCTGCCACCTGCAAATGATAATTTTTTAACATGCCAAAACATTTGGATTTGGATTGACCAATGATCAAGTGTATGCTTGTTCATCGGGCAATCAGAGGCATTATTACACTGCCAGATGATTGCTAACAAGCGTTCATGCAAATTATGTACTTGAAAGTACTAGACAAACAAAGTGTAGCTGTCATATTTTTTTTATTTGCTAGTTTGTTAGAGCTAGGCATGTATACCTGAGTTAGTCGCTAAAAGATCTGTAATTACCTTATAACAACAGCTTTCATTAATGTTCCCTGTCCCTTTCCACTGGTCCCTTAAAAGACTGTTGCTAGGGCTTGTCTGTCTTCCATTTAGTGTAAACAGAAGACAGAGGGGCGGTCTTCCACACTGCATGCCTGCATTAGGCTTCAGAGTGAGGAGGCGTGTCTCTCAGTAATCCAATCTGATTGGCTGGCAGGAAGCTGCTGGCTAAAGCAAGTGTGTATGTCAAGTGAGGGAAGACAGTTTTGGCTTCAGAGAACTGGCAGAGGAGTCATACTCATATTGTAGGGTTCAAAACAGCCGTAAATAAGGGAAAAGCTCAAGGAAAACAGTGGTATGTGAAGAAACTAAACATTGCTTTATGCATAATGCTCCACCAGCAGTAACATATGCTAAAACAGTTTTTTGTTTTTTTATGAAAACATGACAGTTACACTTTAACAGAAAAGCTGATTATTTTTTAATGAAGACCAAATGAAAAATTATTTTTAGCCAAAAATAAGTAAAATGCAATCATAATAAAAATTGCCCCTGAAAGTGTACATAGTCTTTAAAGGGAACCTGTCACCTGGATTTTGTGTATAGAGCTGAGGACATGGGTTGCTAGATGGCCGCTAGCACATCCGCAATACCCAGTCCCCATAGCTCTGTGTGCTTTTATTGTGTAATAAAAACGATTTGATACATATGCAAATTAACCTGAGCTGAGTCCTGTCCCTGACTCATCTCACATACAGGACTCATCTCAGGTTAATTTGCATATGTATTAAATCTGTTTTTTTTTTACACAATAAAAGCACACAGAGCTTTGGGGACTGGATATTGAGGATGTGCTAGCGGCCATCTAGCAACCTATGTCCTCAGCTTTATGCACAAAATCGAGGTGACAGGTTCCCTTTAAAGGCCTTAACATTTCGGATTATATTATCAGATTCTTCTATGCAATCTATATGTAAAAAAAAATCCTTTACTATGTCACCTATTTATCTAGTACCAATACATTTGTTTTATATCATTGCAGCAAAGTGAAAGAACTGAGGGAACAATTAAAGGATTTCCCTGATGTGACCTCTGGAGCTTTTATAGTAGAAGTGCTTCCAGATACACCAGCAGAAGAGTAAGTGACGCTAAAACGGATTCTAATGTCTATACCTACTGCACCTCAGATTTTTTTCCACCATTGTTTCTGTTACAGCCAAACCCATTTTACAGTACTGTGTCTTATCTTAAAGGGGGTTTCTTTTTATGGCCTATCCTCAGGCACCCCGCTAATCAGCTGTTCAAAGAGGCTGTGAGTGCATAAGCCTCTTCCCTGGCCATGTGACGTTCATCAGACGTATGGCCTTGGCGCTGCCCAGTCCCATTCTTTTGGCAAAGAAAAAAACTATGAGAGAGATTTACTGTGCTAAAGGCTCCAGAATTCACCCACAGAAATTGGTGTATATTCTAGGCACCTTTTCACCTCACTAGACCATTTTGAAAAGTGTCTAAAAAAGGGGGAGTCTTGAAATTGCATCAAAATGATGGCCGTAAAATATTGGTCTAAAGTGAGCCAACCAAGAAGTGTCATAAGTAAGGATGAGCGAATTAACTATGGATGAAACATCCGAAGTTGATTTACATAAAACTTTGTTCTAATACTGTACGGAGCAGGAGCTCTGTACAGTATTAGAATGTATTAGCTCCGATGAGCCAAAGTTATTGCTTCGCGAAGTCTCGAGAGACTTCTGGTAATAACTTCATAAATTGCCGTAATTTGTACTGCAAAAAAACATCTCCCGAACTCGGGTTCAGTTCCAAGTGGTACCTTGGAACCGAACCCGAGTTTGGGAAATGTTTTTTTACAGTACAAATTATATTATGAAGTTATTATGACCCGAAGTCTCACGAGACTTCACGAAGCGATAACTTCTGCTCATCGGAGCCAATACATTCTAATACTGTACAGAGCTCCTGCTCCGTACAGTATTGGAACAAAGTTTTATGCGAATCGACTTCAGATGTTTCATCCGAAGTCGATTTGCTCATCCCTAGTCATAAGGAAAAATATCAATCAGGATGCAGAAAATCTGATCAGACATTGTGAGCTACTATGATAAATTTGGTTAGTCTTCTGCCCACCTGGTCTAGTGTTTTAGTTTTTTTCAATTTAAAAGGTTTCTCCAGGATTAGGATATTTAAAGCTTATTCTCAGGTCATTGAGGATCCTACTCTCAGCACCCCATTGATCGGTTATTTGAAGGGGCCATGGTGCTCATGGTCACACTGTTGCATCTTTAGTGTTTTCATGAGTCCTTCTACCTGTATGTTGTCTACTAAGCTAAGCAGTGGTGCTGGTTATTGCAGCTTCGTCCCGTTCAAGTGGCGAGAGTTGAACCCAATCTGAAATTGATGGCCTATACTCAGGATAAGCCATCAATACCCTGATCCTGGAAAGCCCCTTTAAGACAATAATAATAAATCTACCCCATTCCAATAGATGGTGTCACCATAAACATTAATGAAGACCTGGATTAGAACAATATGCGTCTGTTTTTCTCATTCAATCAGATTTTTCTTTAAAAGCATGCAAAGATCTAATCCCTGCCTTAAAGGGTTTATTCTTGGGTCTGTGTACGCTGTTGTCACCTTCTGTCCACGTCAGTTATGTATCCAAACACGGGAAGACAACTACATTGACTGCTGCATGCACAAAACCTGACATCACTTCCAGTTCTCTGGATAGAGAAGAGGACACAAGGATAGTTCCTGGAATTCAGGACTATCCTCTTGAAAATAGAAGACTTGAAACTATGAATTCAGATGTTTTCTCTAAGAAAGTAGTCTAGTAATACTATGTGCAAAATAGTGACTGCCTGTGAAGTCATCACTAACACCAGAGTCATCCTGAGGATGGCTGCATTCAATTGTATCTTCTTCTTTTGCCACCAATGCCCCATGGTGCACCAGGTATTTTCCGACTCTACTGACAATTATATTTTTATGCTCCGTTAAAGGAGCAGAATGGATATAGGAGAAGTGAACATAACTGACCCAGATGGAACTGAACAGACTCCATTGACTACAATGGAGTCTGTTCAGTTTCCATTCAGTTTCCATTCAGAATCCTGCTTTTTTTACCGGAAAAAAGTACTGCATGCTGGACTTTTTTGTTTTGTTTTCTGATGGAATCTGCAACTGCTCTGACGCTGATGCGAACTTGACCTTAGGCCTTCTGCAAATGACTATTTATTTTGCTGTCTGCAAATTGTGGATCTGCAAAATACAGATACCGTCCTTTTGGCATCTGCTTTTTTTTTCCGGACCCATTGACTTTAATGGGCCCGGGTTCTGCATTTTCCTACAAAGTATAAGACATGTTCTATCCTTTCGTAGAACAGACATACAAATGCTGAAAGCACACGGGTCATCTATATGTCCGTTCTTCAAAAAGATTAAATATGTCTTCAAAATGTAGACCACAGAACCATTAAAGTCAGCGGACGGCACACGGACTGCATCCATATTTTGCGGATCCACGATTTTGTTATGTGCATGAGGCATATTGTAGACATGTAGTCTTATACAGGTGATCTCCTGTGGAGCAACATCTTTTGTTCTCTCGCTCTTTCCTTTTCTGATGCTGTATAAAGACACAGAAGTATTATAGGAGGGGACGACACATGGTCCAGTGTCACCACGGCAGTCATTGCATGTCAACACGTTTACTCTTTAATACCGCCATTATACATGAATGCATCCTTCATGCTACACTCAGCTACATTGAACTCGAGCGTGGCAGACGGTCGGAGCATCCATGAAGCCATTTCATCATGGCCTTTTTTTTTTATTTCAGGGCTGGTCTGAAGGAAAGTGACGTCATAATCAGCATCGGCAGTCAGACTGTGACTTCCAGCAGTGATGTCAGTGAAGCCATTAAGCAGGAAGGACCGCTACGTTTGGTCGTACGCCGCGGGAATGAGGATATTGCCATCACAGTGACACCAAAAGAAATCGATTTATAATGGAAGGAATGAGCTGGTTTCATAGATCTTCCATGCTACAGATCCAAACAATGACTCTGCACTTGTGAGGACACTGTGTATAAGCACTGAAAGTTAGTGACCCCTCCTCATCCAAGAAGACCCCTTTAGCTTTTTTATTACAGAACCCTCTGTCTGTGCATCTGCACAATCCCACCACTGGTATGCACCCTTCTCAGATTAACATGCTGGTTTATGTGTCTTAACTGGAGGAGAAGTAGGAGTGGTACAGTAATAAAGACCCAAGTGGTCCGACAATTATATTTTAAATGTGGATTCTGATGACTTTTATTGTTTTGTGTTTTCTGTCTGAATTCATTTAGCTCTGCCAGTTGTTTGTATTGTCAGGAATCTGGAAAATGAATGCATTTTTATAGCTAACGTTTCATGGCACATGTTGAGTCCCAATTTTGCCAGGCAGCACTTGGTAAGTGTGATAGGAAGACTTTTTGGGTAAAATACTTCACTGAAGGTGGGAAAGCATGGAAGAACAGAAAAAAGTAATAATTGGTCCTTGGTAATATATCTCAGCTCTTAGAATAAAGCATTGCTTTTGATTCTGGTGACTGATCCATAGCACTTAGTAAGACTACTTTCACATTGCGTTCGGAGCGTATCCGTCTGGTGTCTGCACAGACGGATCCGCTCCTATAATGCAAACAATGGGATCCGTTCAGAACGGATCCGTCTGCATTATCTTTTAGAAAAAATTCTAAGTCTGAAAGTTAGTCAGACGGATCCGTCCAGACTTTACATTGAAAGTCAATGGGGGACGGATCCATTTGAAATTGCACCATATTGTGTCAACTTCAAACGGATCCGTCCCCATTGACTTACATTGTAAGTCTGGACGGATCCGTTTGGCTCCGCGCGGCCAAGCGGACACCCGAACGCTGCAAGCTGCGTTCGGGTGTCCGCCTGCTGAGCGGAACGGAGGTCAAACGGTGCCAGACTGAGGCATTCTGAGCGGATCCGCATCCACTCAGAATGCATTGGGGCCGTACAGATCCGTTCGGGCCCGCTTGTGAGAGCCTTCAAACGGAACTCACAAGCGGAACCCCGAACGCAAGTGTGAAAGTAGCCTAATAGGTAACCATGTAGATGTGATGCAAGAGGGAATTCCTTGATTAGAAAGCTCCCAATATGACCCTAGTGTTTCGGTTTGTCCCGGACCTTGGTCGCAGCCAAGGATGAAAGCAGAAAGTATGTGTATAATGTGTATAGTGTGCTCTCCCCGCTCTATACATGTGCTTTCTGCTTTTATCTTTGGCCATAACCAAGGTCTGGGACAGACCGAAACACTAGGGTCAGCCTACACTATGGTCATATTGGGAGCTTTCTAATCAAGCAATTCCCTCTTGCATCACATCCACTTGAGTGACATGGTTACCTATTACTAAGTGCTATGGACTTACAGGATCAATGTTATTTGCCACAAAGCCGAATTTCCTAGTGCCTCGTGGTAGCGAATTGATTTAACCTGAAATGTTCGCAACGGGCCAGCCGCCACCATCTTGCTTGAAGATCCCGTGTGCGGTGACGTATGACATCACCATGCCAGCCGCTCCCCGTCTTAGCACCTACTGCTTACAAAGAAATGCGATTCGTGACGAAGTAATTCGTCACAAAGCGGATTTTTTTTGCAAAATTCGGTGATGCAGCCGAATAGAATTGTCCAATACTTTGCTCATCTCTACTGATTTCCATTATACAAAAGGCAGAATGATTACTACACCACATGTGGGAAATGGGAGATTATTAGGTAAGTGACACAGATATATTGAAGGAAATGAGGCTTAGTAAGGGGATCGGACACCAATACTGACATGTCTGTTTTAGTAATTACTGTACTTTTCCCATGTATTAACAATGCTGGAGCATCTATTCCTATAACTCTATGTTGTACCATGATAGCAGACTGCAGTAAAGGTCCAACTGGGTGTTACCAGTTGGGGGTTACCAATTGTCTGACACTATCCAATCAGCACTGCCAGTAGCAGACTGTGCAGGGACACCCCCCCAACTGGTAACATCTAGTTGGATCTTTATAACAGATTCCTTGCACTTCATTCATAAACGTCTAGCAGGAACAATGAAAGAATGACACAGAATAGTCATAAGAATAGATGTTCCAGAATTATTATTACATGGGAAATTTAAGTAATTCCTAAAACAGACATGTCAGAAGAGGTGTTGGCTCCTCTTTGTCATATGGAATTTGCCCCTACATAACTAACCCGCATTAGATAGGAAATGCATTAGCTTTTGCATTACAGGGGTTATTCAAAATGTTATCAGAGTAGCCGGTCTGCAGTGGTGATCATACTTACCTGGTTCCCACCTCTGGGTTCCGCATCTATTGCTCACTGGCCGGCGCTTCATCTCCCTAGTGGGCTGATTTCAACATCCTGTTGACAAGGGAGCTTCAGCGATGACCCCTGTGTCGGGACAAGTAGTCCCATAACATATTGGGAGTAGGTCACTGTGGCAGGCGCAGCACTATGAACTGTTTTTGCGCTGTGGCATTAGAAGAATTTTGATATCTCTAACTTTTTAATCCAACCAGACTGTTTGTTACTCTGTAATTCTTCTAGCTCCGTTCTATGGAAACAGTAGGTTTAAAGCGCACACCAAATGCTTGAAATAACTTCTTTATTAACTTCAACTTTTCTTCATATAACACTGCCACCTCCGCAGATAGTCCATGTACATAACACGTGTTGAATACAGTATCACAAAATGGCAGTATGCATAAGATGGTGGTTCAACTGTTCAATCTTGTCATTCAACATAAAATGGATATATTTCTCTCTTCAGTATCTGTACTCTCACTTTAAGTTATTTAAGCACTTTATGATCTCTCTGAGAGGTATATCTGAGGTTCAACTAATAGTTCTACTTGCTCTACTTGGTTTGCAGTTTGCTCTATACAATTGCTTGAGCAGTTTGCAGATTGCTTTTATGCAATTTGGTTGCAATTTGCTTTCTATGGCTCAGTATAATCTGGCATGAGCAGTTCGTAATTTGCAATTTGGTGGAACTGTAAGTAAACACATAACTAGTTCAGTATACAGTTCTAATCCCTACATTAACAACAGGAACTTATATAACTGTTCTAAATACCTATTTTGGCCTCTTGTTCCCATAAGACTGATCTCTGATTGGAACTGTGTTTAGCTCCTCTCTTGGTGAATAATGATTCCAGCTAGGGGATTTCCCACACGGGCTGTTTGTGAGGCTTGCTGTGATTGGTCAAGACTTCTGCTCAGTAACAACAGTTTAACTCTATGCTTTCTGTTGTGTCTGCTGTGTCATTGAGCTTACCTTACATTCATATAATGAATCTTAAAGGCATATTATCTTTTCTGCTTCTGTGAACACAATATATAACTGTTACATGACATCCAAAACATGAAGTCACAGTAAATAACTCTGCTTTTGTCTTTAACATAGAAACTCTATTAAAGTTATTGGCAGGTCTAGCTGTGTATACATAAATAAGCCATAGTAGCAACCTAGGACGGGTCTTAGCTGGCCACCTACAGTCACCGTTGTTGCCCGCCATTAGCTGCAGCAGTTATGTGCAAAGGCATATTTGTAGTAGTTCCATCATATGAATAAAAGGTATAGAAATCTCAAGAACTTAGAAGATTACCTCAGGGTAGATATTGGTCGCCTATGTCTATGATATGCCACCAGTGACCAGGGCCCAACCACTGTGACTAATCACTAGAATGATGTTGTAGCAGTACTAGGAAAGCACCGTACCTGTTTATATCTGCTTTGCTTTCTTCAGAGCCTGCAGGGTTGGACTATTAAAGTAAATGGCTGTCAACATGGTCACCCAGGAAAACACCAGTTCTACAAACTAGATGTTCAGACATTGGTGGCCTATACAAGCAATAAGCCACCAATGTCTCTGGCCACTCTGGCCTGCCTAAGCCCCAGAAGCCTATGGGTCTGGTTGTTTTTATGCCCTCACCACTACTGAAACATTGTATGCTTGGAAAGCAGCAGAGGTATCTTCATAACTTGAAACTAGCAGTTTTGCCTGGCAAATTTCCTTATAGATATGGCGTTCCCAGGGGAAATTGGCCAATGTTGCATTTGCTTTATTGCACAGAGCTGACGTGAAGTTCAGATTTGGGATTTTTGGGAGAACATTGAATTCCTTTCATCTTAAAAGGAGAAGAAATATAAATCTTTTACAGTATTAAAAACAAGGAACTGACACCATTTATGCAAATGACGTCTGCAAGATAGGATGGTGGCCAGTCCTCTAAAGCCTAGAACATATCCCTGGATGACCTTGTCTGCAAAAGTAGACCCCAGATACAGGCACATTTCATATTATATATATCAAATGTAAACTGGTTGTATTGTACTAGAAGTAGTACTAAAAAATATACTCCCAACTGTGCATATTTTATTCCTCTGTGTCCACAGATTGCTGATGCCCATGGTGCATTGGTGGTGGGTAATAGCATACTCAGTCAGGGCAGGTAGGTCATTAGAAGTTCTGACATCCCATCATCTATATTATAATCCAACCATTATTGGCATGTTCACGTGCAGTGACATTGGAGGGGAAAACACGTGATGTTCACGGTGGGCCGATGGGAGCAATAGATCATGCACTCACGGTTAGCAGTTGCCTCCCTGGGTCAGCAGTGCAGTGAAGGGGAGAATAGCACCAAATTCTCCAGGGCACGCTCTATTACAGGGGACATCGGCCAGGTGGAGATTAAGGTGCCCTTGATGGTGATTGGATTTCTGAGTGCTTGTGCGGCTGGGCCCCTGAATTAGGTCATATCGTGACGCCAGCACCCTGGTGGTGCAAAATGATGAGAGTGGTTGTAGTATGGAAATGAAAGAATGAGACAGGGTTCGAATCCAACTAAGAACTTTACTGTAAGCAGGGTCTTGACAGCAATTTACATCCAGATATAAACAGTCTCTCATGTTTATGGAACTTGAATACTGTAAATCCCATTATAAAAGGCTTTATATGTGGTCCTGTATCAGGCTAAAGTATTCTTAGAGTATGAAAAGTATCTTCTCACTGGTACTTAGCTCTTTGCTTGGTTCTAATCTCAGTAACAGTTAAAGTCCTTATCTTCTACACACAAATGCTACAACAGATGGCCTATCTGTCTTTGAAGTATTGGTGAGGCTGCCGGAAGCTAATAAACCTTAACCTTGGTACAAAGGCACCTAAAAGTATAGTATAATGGCTATTGTTCTTCCTTTGTCTTTTGCATAGAAAATGATTAAATCCACTTGGCACTCCAGAAGAGTAACATAGAAAACATAGAAACATAGAATGTGTCGGCAGATAAGAACCATTTGGCCCATCTAGTCTGCCCAATATACAAAATACTATGGATAGCCCCTGGCCCTATCTTATATGAAGGATGGCCTTATGCCTATCCCATGCACGCTTAAACTCCTCCACTGTATTTGCAGCTGCCACTTCTGCAGGGAGGCTATTCCATGCATCCACTACTCTCTCAGTAAAGTAATACTTCCTGATATTACTGTTAAACCTTTGCCCCTCTAATTTAAAACTATGTCCTCTTGTAGCAGTTTTTCTTCTTTTAAATATTCTTTCCTCTTTTACCTTGTTGATTCCCTTTATGTATTTAAAAGTTTCTATCATATCCCCTCTGTCTCGTCTTTCTTCCAAGCTCTACATGTTAAGGTCCTTTAATCTTTCCTGGTAAGTTTTATCCTGCAATCCATGTACCAGTTTAGTAGCTCTTCTCTGAACTCTCTCCAAAGTATCAATATCCTTCTGGAGATATGGTCTCCAGTACTGAGCACACTCCAAATGAGGTCTCACCAGTGGTCTGTAGAGCGGCATGAGCACCTCCCTATTTCTACTGGTAATGCCTCTCCCTATACACCCAAGCATTCTGCTAGCATTTCCTGCTGCTCTATGACATTGTCTGCCTGCCTTTAAGTCTTCTGAAATAATGACCCCTAAATCCCTTTCCTCAGATACTGAGGTTAGGACTGTATCACTGACTTTATATTCTGCTCTTGGGTTTTTACGTCCCAGGTGCATTATCTTGCACTTGTAGACGGTAGAAGAAGGGTCTCACCTCTGCCTGTTTCTTGGCTTGACAACTGAGACAACAAATTGGCTCCTCTGGGCCTTGGAGCCCAAGAGAAAGCTGAGAGGAGGGGGTCCTCTCCTTCCCCCTGCTCCTCACTCCATCTCCTCAACCAACAACAACCTACAGTAACTAGGCCTGAACTCTGGTATGTATAGACTATGGTGCTATCCCCATCTAGTTGTGGAATAAGTGTAGTGCACCTGACAGCCTGTTAACTGGGATTTTACATAAGGGTGAAATACAGCATGATATAACATATAATATGACAAACTATGCAGTGCCCACGTATACGAGTGGGACGCTGCAACATAGCTATAGGGGTTTCAGCAGTTGCAATCGTCAGGGGACTCACAGGCCCCTGTTACCCTCATTCTCCTGAATCACTCTACCTGATCATATAGAGCACTGAGCAGCTATACATTTACAACTGCGCCTCTTTATCTCCTCCTTGCACTCATCTCTATGGTCAGAACAGGAAGTTACAGCCAGGGCAATGCTGGATCCTGTACGAACCACTGGACCTTAAATATGCAGCATTAACCCTTCCACTGCCCTCCACCAGCTATATTAACATTAACTTTTCTACTGCATGACCGGAGATTCTTACATTGACCCCATTCACTGCCCTAGACCACCAGAGGCACTTGAGTTAACCCCCCTCACTGCCCTAGACCACCTGGTATGTTGTAATCAACCCCTTAGACCACTAATTATATTAGTCCATTCACTGCTCTGGAGCTGCTGATATTTCCGCCTAAACTGCTCCAGATCAGATATATTGACATTATACTTGCTGCACTGCATGCTAATAATGAGGAGGTGGTGCCAGCTTCCAGCCACCAACATAGGATGGCAGTAATACCCTTAAGGAGCGAAGCTGCGGTGTGAAGCAGGACATACAATGTTTCTGTACATCAGTGCATGAAGCTGACACAGAGACACTTACTGTACCTGAGTGCACAGAGCAGAGCATGGCGGCGTTACACTGTGTCAGTGACTGAGAGGGTGAAGATTAAGGGTTATCTGCAGAGCTGAACTGGGGGTTCAGAACTGGAAACTGGAAATTATGGGTTCACTTCACACCTAAAACACATATTACTGACAGCACAGTCACTTCTCACCTAAAGTGATAGTTTCCGCAGAAGTCACTCTCATCATCCTCTACACTGTCACTTGCAAGTTGCTTACAGAGGAATGAAATCCCGAGTTCCGTGGCACAGGACACTAAAGTTTATCTGATGGGTGTTAGGCAAGCCAATCAGCAGCAGGCTCTGCAAGCACCGCTAATGCTGATTGGCCAGCCCAGCACCCAGCAGTGAGACAACATAGAGCGCTAGTCGGGACTCTTGCGGGTGCAGCGCTAGCCACTGATGATGTGCTGAGTAAAGGGAGGCCCCGAGGACAGGACAAAGGAAGCAGGGAGTTGGGAAGCAGAGCCTGAGCCCCGGACAGAGACTTAAGACAGGAGCGAGAATTAAGTGTAATTAGGAGGCGGGGCCATTTGTCTAAGACTGGGCCTCCCTCCTCCAGGGGCCACATAGCAACTGTGTGGTCTGCCTCTATTGGAGGTACACCGCTGACTGTACCTCTTAATTAATTTACTTTTTTTCTTCTGTAGAATCTGTATATGGCCCCATGCAAACAACCATATCCATTTTAAGGTCTGCAAATGTGTATATGGTCCAGAGACAGTTTTTGTCAATACAAAACTTTCCCCTATCCACAGAATATCTGGGACCACCACTGATCATGAGAACTGGATCCTGTGTCCCCTGATGAATGAAGTGGCAGGTCGAGCGTGCACATAGCTACTCTGTTCACTCTCTATGGGACTGCTGGAGATTGGACTATTGGGACTGCCGAGTACAATGCTCAGCTATTTACAGAAGTCCCATAGACATTAAATGAAGCAGAAGGGAACATGGTTGACCTACCAGTACCTAGCGATCAGATACTTATCCCCTAGCCTGTCGGTAGGGATAAAAAAAAAAATAGGCTGAGCTGTAAAACCAAGAAAGGCCATCACTATCTGATCAGCAGGGTCCGACACCCTGCACCCCCATCCAGTCGACTATAAAGATTCATATAGAGGCTCAGACACACCACTACTTAATATACACTGACTTCTTTATTAACTGCAAGGTATCAAATGTACAGTAATAGATGTTCTCATTAGAAGTCAGGGCACTGTTCTTCAATGTGGCCCTGTTGATGATGGGGCTTTGACTCATGAAGAGTCGGGCCTTCAGCACTCAGGAGAGGAAAAACCCCCAGTGAAGGAAACCTCTAGGGAACCATGGCTGAAGGACTGCCCTTCCCCTAGGCGGTGGAGAAAAATTATGTGACATGACAAGGACGGTAGATTTTTCCTTGAATCAATGGTGAATGTCAAGCATGTTGACTTCTGCAGAGACCAAGCCTGGAATCTGCCTTTTGATGCAGCAGGAAACTCACTTCTTCTGTGAATACATCTGACTGCGAAAAGTCCGGTGAATGACAAGTCCAGTGGTGAATGCAGAGACCGAGCCCGGAATCTGCCTCTAAATGCAGCAGGAAACTCACTTCTTCGGTGAATACATCTGTCTGCGGAAAGTCCGGTGAATGACAAGTCCAGTGGTGAATGCAGAGACCGAGCCCGGAATCTGCCTCTTAATGCAGCAGGAAACTCACTTCTTTGGTGAATACATCTGTCTGCGGAAAGTCCAGTGAATGTCAAGTCCAGTGGTTATTGCAGAGACCAAGCCTGGAATCTGCCTTTGATGCAGCAGGAAACTCACTAATTTAGTGAATACATCTGACTGCAGAAAGTCCGGTGGGTGAGTGCAGAGACCGAGCCCGGAATCTGCCTCTTGCTGAAGCGCAGGTCATCTGATCCTGACATGGTGGCCACCATGTCGTTGACTTGTGGTAGAGTCATCACCTACAGCTGTATCTAATATTCATTGCCAGGACACAGCGAGACCCCCGCTCTGGTACAGTGATCTGCAGATGCAAAAAATATAACTAATTATGACAGTGACCGGAAATAAATTACATGTACTTTTCTGCTGCTCCATGTTCTGTGTTAACTGTATTAAACTTGGGTCCGTGTTTCTAACAGCGATACCAACGCTTATCATTTTCATTGACTGTTATAGCTGTTATTCTTGTTCTGGGAACCACTGCTGTATCCAACATAAACAGAATACACCTTATAATTGTGGGCTGATTTATTTTCATATATCTTTATAGGGTTGGGAGCCGAAACCCCTGCTTTCTTACACTCCCTAGTGGTGACTGCAGAAAGAATTTTATTATACTTATATGCCATGTATCAGGCAATTTGGATGGTTTTCCACTAATGGCCCCTGCTCTGCTCATCTATGTGGAGCATCTAAACCCTAACTCTAGTGCCTCCAGAACTTAGCATCATGTTTGTTATTATTATGAGCTCCTGTCATAAATCACATTACATTTTATGACTCCTGTAACAAGGATCTTACCTTATTTATGGCTTTTTTTGGTTCTTAAGACCAATACCTTCCAGCAGGGGTCACTGGTGAAGATCAGGAGATGGTTTAGTCTGCACTTCATTGTGTCTCAGACCTCTGGTGATCCGATCTGCTGCAATTGCCTTCTTAACCCCAGTGGTGACCAGTGAATACCGCTGTGTCCAAATTATACAGAAAACACCATAAATATCAAGAAGCAGAAAAATCACAAATCATCAATATACCCAATAAAGATACAAGGTCTTCTCATGGATGCAGTCCGTATCATCTGATAGTCTGACGTATATTCCCGGGACACAACTGCCTGATAATCAGGTCTCTATGACCGAATTAAAATAATAAATTAGGATGCCCCCCTCATTAATATAGGTATAACTACAGACAAAGCAAAGTTATGGGGCCCATAGGTTAAAAGGCCATTGTTTTTGGGGTGTGATTATCCAGGACCTTTGGTGGTTGTCTAAGTACTTACTACACATACATATATTATCACATGAGAAGACATTATTACAATCAATACATGTAGATCAGGCATGCTCAACTTGCGGCCCTGCAGGTGTGGCAAAACTACAACTCCCAGCATTCCCAGACAGCATACAGCTATCAGCCTACAGCAAGGCATGGTGGGAGTTGTAGTTTTACAACAGCTGGAGGGCTGCAGGTTGAGCATCCCTGATGCATATGAATAAACTTAGAAAAGTCACTGGTTTCTTACCGATGGCAACAAGTCTGTGGGTTCTAGACCTGTACCATGGATCAGCGGTTGTAATCTGGGGTCAGGTAGAGACTGCAGCTTTGGTGACGTAGAGGATCCAGGTCTGTTTCAGTAATATCAGGCTTCTGGTCAGGGCGATCTCTTGGCCCATCATAGACTCGACATGTCATGAAAGACATGGAGTCGCTAATTGACCTTTTTGGGAAAGCCTGTGATCCTGCCATTCTGCAGGCAGGATATTAGATGGTCTCTCATCACGTTGTGCTGGAAGATCGCCGTGGGTTCACCGTCATCTGCCAGAAACTCAAAGGCAAATGCTATGGCGAACACCCCACAGTCATAGGTGTTTCTCTGCTGATCCACGTTGAGAAATTTTAGATGTTTCAGGGGCTCATGGACCACTACACTGTAGATGTTATTAATCTGCTGGCAAACAGATAGAGGCAAATTGCTGGTCTTGATGCTGTCGGCAACTAGGATGTCGCCATTTTTGAAGCAGGTAGTCAGCCAGTGCACCCTGTCCTCGTCGTAGTGGATTTGTACGGCCTTCTTTAGCACACTGTATCCTGGAAAGAGAATAGCAGCTGCGGGTTGCAGGCCATCAACGTCTCCAAACTGATTCTGCAGGAGATCCTGGGCCTTGTTAATGATGTCATCAACCAGCATGCCTTCCTGGCCGCTGCTCTTCAGGATTGATAAGTGCTCTAGAGACAAGTTGTTCAGTGCTCTCCAGGTATAGGCCATCTCCACTTGTGGTGTTCCCAGCTCCGGGCTTCCTACATCATTGGTAGATGGAGCGGACATGTTTTCTGCCGCAGCTCTTTTGGCTGGTGGAAATGTCCCGGACTGACTGTCATTGGAGGTTGGTGCTTTCCTTTTAAGACTGGCTTTGGAAGCTTCACAAGATGCCTTCAAAAGGTCTTCAGCAGACTCAGCCATTTTCTTGTCCTGTTTTTGACGAGTCTTTCTATTACATCGTCGCTTACAGCTCTTTGGTGTTTTTTTAGCAGGTGGTGCTTTGTGGACAAGGAATGGCTCCACAGCATCAGTGTCCCGGGGTCTTTTTTGTGGGGGTTCCCCCCTTTCTGGTATTTCTCCCAGGGACATGCCTTGTGGTATTACGGGCCCCTCATGTGCAACTTTTGGATCAGCAATAAAATTGGTTGGTGTCTTCTCAGCTGTGTCATGGCGGATGACATGGTTTTTACGTCTTAAGACAACTGACCTGAAGAAGCTCCTGGCCTGTGTCATGATGGTTGATTTCTTGGCCAGGAAGCTGGAGTTCCTGATCAGAGTTCTC
Source organism: Bufo gargarizans (assembly GCF_014858855.1). NCBI lineage: Eukaryota > Metazoa > Chordata > Amphibia > Anura > Bufonidae > Bufo > Bufo gargarizans. The sequence goes on along the minus strand of NC_058085.1, from coordinate 288,443,513 downwards.
CATTTTTGATTCAATTTCCTGAATCGGGTCAGAAAGAATGAGCCAATCGACATGCAGGATGAGAGAGAGTTGACCAGCAGCCGCCGATCAACATAGCGCCGACGCCTATGAATCCTCATGATGGCGTCCAATCTTCTTTCTGAAGTTGTGTGCATCCAACATGGAGTCACACCTTCACAAATTCATCATTGTGATGTCATCCAGTGACTTCACAGCTGTAGGCCCAGTTCTAGAACATTCTATGCAAATGTGGTGACATCACAATACTCAGGATGAAGGCCAGATTATTTTAACCACTTAATGACCAGAGCATCTAAGGCTACTTTCACACTTGCGGCAGGACGGATCCGACAAGCTGTTCACCCTGTCGGATCCGTCCTTCCACTGTTTCGCCGTGCCGCCGGCCCGCCCTCTGTCCCCATTGACTATAATGGGGACGGGGCGGCGCTCCGACGCAGTACGGCAGTTCGCGGTCAGAGGCCGTCGGACTAAAAAGTCGGACATGCAGGACTTTTAGTCCATTGGCCTTTCGCCGTGCACTGCCGTACTGGTCCGGCAGCACGGCGAAACAGCGGAAGGACGGATACAACAGGGTGAACAGCCTGTCGGATCCGTCCTGCCGCAAGTGTGAAAGTACCCTAATATGTTAATGAACTAAGATATATAGATATTGTTTGTTTAGTGGATGCAGATTTTCAGTTTTCGAAATTGCATTGATTTTTACCTTTACAGTAGTTCCAAAACGTACGGGTCAGATCTTTTTATGATATAAAACACTCTAATCCATTAAATAAAATTACAGAATTTGAGATGCAGATGCTGCAGAACCTCTTTTCTGAAAAGTGAGATTCCTGTCCACCGTTGATTGCTTAGATAAGGTCTGCAGCTAAGAAGGTCTGCAGTATATGAGATGTGTATTTTTGTGTTGTGCCCACACTGGTGATTAAGAAGGGGTTGTCCAAATTGTAAAGTCCATTTAATTTCAGCCACCCATTGACACCATTGTAATATGCAAGTGGTACGCAGCCATAATACAGTCCCCAAAGTAGTCTATGGGGCCTTACTGTAGCCAAGGGCATAACTAGGCGCAAAATTTGGAAACACCACAAGCAACTTCTCCAAAACCTCTCCTCCCGCGGCGAGTCCTGCACCGTTCAGCCATTACTAATCAATGGCTGATGAAAGCAGCTCCCCAGGGCCCCTCCCCCTTATTAATGCTCCTCCCCTCCATGCAGCAGTTTCCTGATAGTCCTCTTCTCTCTGAGGGTTTGGGTCCCTGTAGTTTATAATCTTCTATCCTTACTGTAACCTAATCATCTCTCCACGTACTGACCTTCCACTTACACACAGCAGCAAAATTGAATAGGCAGTGCTGCAGTGTAAAGCAAGAGGAAGATACAGAACAGCAGACCTAGTTTATATGGAGACAGGACCTCCTATACACAATGCAGCTAACCTTCAGTCTTTGATACCTCCTATGCATACCTCACAAGTTTTTGGACATTTAAAGAGGGACACTTATGGTTCATTATGTGAAAGATCCTTTTTTTTCTGCACATCTTTACACTTTAATCGTTTTTTCTTATGAAAAAGAGCAAAAATTATCTGGATATAGAGATTTCTAAAATTCAAATTGCATCAAATAATATACAAGGAGGGCTCTAATATACAGAGAGGAACCAAACACTTTCTGGATCAATATTGTAAATGTAATAATAAAAATCTATCTCTTAGATCAAAAAGAGGGACATTTATGGAGCAAAGAGGGACAGGGGGACTTGGGTCAGAAATAGAGATGGTCCCTCCAAAAGAGGGACACTTGCCTTATCTGTACTCAGAGAGTAATCACTGTGTAATCTATGGTGTTACATAGGACTGCAGGTAACATCTACTACATTATCTGTACAGACAGAGTTATCACTGTGTAATCTATGGTGTTACATAGGACTGCAGGTAACATATACTACATTATCTGTACAGACAGAGTTATCACTGTGTAATCTATGGTGTTACATAGGACTGCAGGTAACATCTACTACATTATCTGTACGGACAGAGTTATCACTGTGTTATCTATGGTGTTCCATAGGACTGCCACAGTGGCGTGCTAAGGTGGGAGGTTCTCCCCAGGTGCTAGCTCTCAAGGGGGGCCAGAGTCCAAAAGCAATGTGCGCTTCCATTAATACAGATGGAAGCGCTCATTGCTAGAGTGCTGGGAGCTGCGGTCCTGTCACTCACCGCTCTGTTCCCCGCGCTCCTCTCCTCCTTCAGGCCGGTGGCACTCTGAATGGTGAAGCAGGAAGACTTCTCCCTGCTCCATCATTCAGCCTGCAGGCACAGATCGCACTGCCGACCTGTGTGGGTGGAGCCTGCAGCCCAGAAATCTGCATAAACTCTGCCCACACCATGCTGCAGAGCGATCTGTGTCTGCAGGGAAGAGAGGTATGTGAGCTTCAGGAGCGGGACAAGGCGAGTACTTATGCAGCGGGCAGGTCCTGTGCTAGGGGCCTCTTCTAAGGTGGTATGTGAGTTTTTGTTGTGACGCCAGTTGCATTTCAGCAATGAGGGATGGAGTCCCCCTATGTTGAAGGTGATGGTCGAACCCAGGTGTAGGAATGCCAGAGTGATGGAAGGGTTGCCTAAAATGTCCCTTTAAGTGTGGCTGTGCACGTGTCACCATGCTCCTACCTGGGTACCCTGGAACCCCATATGTGGTTGTCTACAGTAGTGCAAATAGGGTGAACAGTTGAGGGATTTGTAGAAGAAATGGAGTCCAGACTTTTATTGAAATTGAAACAGCTTTACTTGAATAAACTTGCATCAGAAAACAGTCTTCCAACTTTATCTTGGTAATCAGATGGTTTTGGCATAAATTCTGGCAGGCAAACACATTCGGCTCTACTACATCTGAAACTCTTTCAGCTCTGCTGTGCTATTAGGATTAAATAGAAACTTTTCCTTTTTGCTGAACTTTACTTTCTGTAGTCTGTCTCTGTCCTCATCTCTGTATCTCAGTCTTGGTATCTTTATCTTTCTCCTTGTCTTCACTCCTGACTCTGGAGGTACTCAGCTCAGGCCTCCAAGCCCAGCCGAGCAGACAGTTCTCTGATGGCTGACACACAGCCTTCCACTTACAGCGGGTACGCTTAACTGTCTCTAACTAACACCTCCCTATCTAGAAAGAGGAATAGAATGGAAGAAGGGTTCCATTCTAGCTAACACAGCTCTGCCATAGGTGCCGCCATCTGCTGGTAAATCAGGTACATTACACTTTAACATAACATTTCCATAGAATTGAAATACACATTGTGCAGGATCTGGAATAAATACACATGATGACACAGGATCACCCATAAAAGATAGTGGGGGGCGCAAAAAGAGGTGGTAATGCCACTCTGGGGCGTTACAGTTACTGTGTTTTGGCATTTCTACTCTGGAGGGGGCACAACGTGCATTGCTAATGTAAAGGGTAGAGATGAGCGAATCGACTTCGGATGAAACGTCTAAAGTCGATTCGCATAAAACTTTGTTTCAATACTGTACGGAGCTGACCAATGGAGGAGGAGGGATTAAAATGATTCTAGCAGCGCTTGTGTAACACCTTCACTGCCCTAGAGCACCAGGTAAACTAGAATGAACCTCCTCACATCATCAGACCACTAGTCATACTAAACCTGTGATAGCGAACCTTTCACAGACTGAACGCCCAAACTGTAACCCAGAACCCACATATTTATCGAAAAGTGCCAACACTGCAATTTAACCAGAATACTACAGTCCAGTATAGTATTATATCTTCCATGTACTTTATCATTGAGCTATAATAGCCTGCCTACATTCAATGGCTGCCTGTGCCGTTCATAGTGTGCCCTGCACTGATGAATGGCAGGAAAAGTCTAAGGCATATTAGTACACCATAGACTTTTTCCAGGGTGCGGGTGCCCACAGAGAGGTCTCTGAGTGCCGCCTCTGGCATCTGTGCCATAGGTTCGCCACCACTGTACTAGACCCTAGAACACCAACCCCTTCACTAACCCAAGCTAAACTTTAGCTCCAGGGCCCATGAGCCCTTGGCCTTCTAAGATATAATGGAAAGATCTGCTCCTGTTCCATGTTTTTGACCTGCACCTTGTTTTAGCTCACAATGACTGGAGGAAATAACTGATCAAATAACTGACCTAGGCCTTTTTTCTTTTGCTTTTCTACTTTTTTATCGTTCAGGTTTGCCTGAAGGATCGAAAAAACTGATGCAAACTGATATAATTTTATCTTCAGTGTTTTCAGTTGGATAAGACCAGAGAAAACAGAAAAATACTGGGAAAAACAAAAACAAGTGTATATCAAACCTCCCTGACTGAGTCCAATTGATCTATAGACATCAGTACCACATCGCCACCTAGTGTCCAGATGAGAAAGGCAATGTATGACATAGAGTTATGACCCCTATATGCCTTCACACTATGGTATAGGCAGCATTGCTTGAAGTGTAAAGCTTCATTCACACGTCAGTGATTTCCATCAGTGATTGAGAGATGAAACCAAGAGTGGAGCCTCCACAGACATAAAGTATAAGGGAAAGATCTGCATCTGTTCTAGTTTAGAGCCGCATCTGGTTTTGGCTCAAAAATCACTGATGCAAATCACTGACCAAACACTGACGTGTGAATGAGGCATAACTGTCATTTCAGTTTATTTTTAATATAGCGTCAGACAGGGATTTTAATGTTTGTAATATACTTTATTAAAAAAAAGATGTTTCTTTGTTCTAGAAAACAGGATATAGGCTTTGCCAAGTAGAGTGTGTCTTCGGTCTTCTACTGAGCACTGAAGATGCTCTTTATATATATCCACACTCTCTCTCTCTCTCTCTCTTTTTCTGGAAAAGAGGTGTAATATCTCTCTTTTCAAAATGCAGCACTACAATGCCCAGCTGAGGGGTGTAGTCCTGTAGCAGAACTGCAATCTGCCTCATAAGTATGCCTGGCTGCTTAAAGCCTTCTATTCCCCAGACATTTGTGTTGTGAATCTCAGAGTCTTAGGCTGACTTCACACGGACGAGATTTCCTCACGGGTGGAATGCGTGAGTTGAACGCATTGCACCCGCACAAAATCCAGACCCATTTATTTCTATGGGGCTGTGCACATGAGCGGCGATTTTCACGCATCACTTGTGCGTTGCGTGAAATTCGCAGCATGCTCTACTTTGTGCGTTTTTCACGCAATGCAGGTCCCATAGAAGTGAATGGGGCTGCTTGAAAATCACAAGCATCCGCAAGAAAGTTGCTAGGAGACGATCGGGATGGAGACCCGATCATTATTATTTTCCCTTATAACATGGTTATAAGGGGAAATAATAGCATTCTTGATACAGAATGCTTAGTAAAACAGGTCTGGAGGGGTTAAAAAAATAATAATAATAATTTCTTACTAATTTCTTAAACTAACCTTAATCCACTTGCTCGGGCAGCCCGGCTTCTCTTCTGTCTTCATGTTTGCTGTGCACAGGAAAAGGACCTGTGGTGACGTCACTGTGCTCATCACATGGTATGTCACATGATCCATCACCATGGTGATGGATCATGTGACGGACCATGTGATGAGCACAGTGATGTCATCAAAGGTCCTTTACCCAGGTCCTGAAGAAAGAAGATAGAAGAGAAGCCGGGCTGCGCGAACAAGTGGATTAAGGTGAGTTAAATTATTTTTTATGTTTTTTTAACCCCTCCAGCCCTATTTTACTAAGCATTCTGTATTAAGAATGCTATTATTTTCCCTTATAACCATGTTATAAGGGAAAATAATACAATCAACACAACCCCTAACCCAAACCTGAATTTCTGTGAAGAAGTCCTGGTTCGGGTTTGGGTACCAAACATGCTGACTTTTCTCACGCGCGTGCAAAACGCATTAGAATGTTTTGCACTTGCGCAGAATAATTGCGTATTTTACCACAACGCACCCGTCACAGGAGGGGATGTGTGGAGCAACTATTCCCCCGGGCCTGTTAACCCAATATACAGCCGTCAGGGTGGACCCTGCATATTACACAGGGTAAGAGCTCATGCACACGTCCGTATGCCCTCCGAGACATACGGTCCGTGAGTGGGGCATATGTTCCGAAGCGGCATACATCGTGCACACGGGAGCGCACAGCATCATAGGTTACTATGATGTGCGCATCCGGCCGCCTGAAGAACTATTGTCCCGCACTCATATGATCTTATGAGTGCGGGACAATATCCCCGTGGGCGGCCCGATGCCTATGATGCTGTGCGCTCCCGTGCGCACAATGTATGCTGCTCCCCGGAGCATATGGCCCGCATGTCTCGGAGGGCATACGGTCGCGTGCCTGAGCCCTAAAGAGACATTTTAACCCCTTATGCAGTGAGCTGTTGTCACTCTGCAGCATCTTTCATCCTGAGTAAGGATCCTTGAACAAAATAAAAGGACTGGGGGTTTCCCTATGTATACATGCTGTAGGTGTATCCCTATTCTAATGATGCTTAGGGCTCATGCACACAAACGTTTTTTGTTTCCGTGTCCGTTCCCAAAAAAAAAACGGAAGTTACTTTGTGTGTATTGTGTTTCCATATGTCCGTCTTTCCGTAAAAAAATAAATAGAACATGTCCTATTATTGTCCGCATAACAGACAAGGATAGGACTGTTCTATTAGGGGCCAGAAGTTCTTTTCCGCAAAATACGGAATGCACACAAACGTCATCCAGATTTTTTGTGGATCCGTGTTTTGCAGACCGCAAAATACATAGGATCGTGTGCAAGAGCCCTTACGCTGTGTTTTTAAAGGAACTCAAATAAAAATATGGGAGGACAATGCTGGATCTCGTTTACACTTGCTCTGACTGTCTATGAACGCTGAGGTGCGCTAATCAGCTTTTTCTTATTAGTTAATCCTAGATGGCGACTTGGATCTGATCAGGATGACTGTCATCGATCATATCCCTTAGGCCTCATTCACACTTCAGTGTTCGGTCAGTGATTTCCATTCAGTGATTTTGAGCCAAAACCAGGCTCTAAACACAGAGCAGGAGCAGAGCTTTCCCTTCTACCTCATGTCTGTGGAGCCTCCAATTCTGGTTTTGGCTCACAATCACTGATGGAAATCACTGACCAAACACTGACATGTGAATGAGGCTTTACTCTGTACAAAACAGATTTGAGGAGAGACATGCTGCGTAAAAAAAAAAAAAGCTGCAAAACAGCTGCGGTATTGCGGATTCCAAATCTGCAGTACGTCAGCGGATTTCTCTTGCGGATTTCACCCTTTGCAATGGAGAGGGTGAAGTCGGCTGGCTTTTCTGCTGCAAAAAACACAAGTAAAACATGCAGTTTTGTTGCGGTTTTTCATGTGTTTTTCACTAGATTTTCCATCACATGCATCGCTGGCCTAAAACAATCCTGTGAATAGAACTTGGGTGACATCCTCTGGACAAAATATAAACTGCACCAATGGGATTCTTTCTATTAAAGGGGTTTTCCCATCTGAGACAATGGGGGCATATCGCTAGGATATGCCCCCATTGTCGGATAGGTGCGGCTCCCACCTCTGGCACCCACACCTACATCGAGAACGGAACAGGGAAAGTGCTGTCCGGAGGACCCTGGGTTTTCCAGGATCAGGCAACAGTAGTGAATAGGAGCGCATTGCACTTGCGGGGTCACCGCTCCCATTCATTTCTTGGGGGCTGACGGAAATAGCCGAGTCAGGGCTCGGCTATTCTCGTGGCCCCATAGAAATGAATAAAGGGCGGCTGTGCATGCGCAGTGCACCCTAGCTTTCTGGGCTCTGTACTCAGTGTAGGTGTGGGTCCCAGAGGTGGGACCCGCACACCTATCAGACGGTGGGGGCATATCCATTGTCTGAGATGGGAATACCCCTTTAAGGTTTCAGAACTGATACTTTTGTGTTAAAGGGAGTCTGTCACCAACTTCAGTGTGGTCAAGTTGTTAAAACCTCGTTGTGGGTCACACACACAGATAACACATGCATGGTACCTTTTTTCACCACTTCTGTGGCTGAAATTTTCCAAAAACTAAGTTTAAACCATATGCAAATGAGGGTTGCATGTGCCCAGGGGCGGTGTTTGCCCCTTCAAGTGCCCTTCAAGTGCAAAAATGTCTCCCTCCTATCACAGTTAGCCTGCCCAGTACCCATGTCACGTGCCTATGTTCAGTATGTGCCTGCGAACACCAGCGCTGTGCCGCACGACACCCACTGTGGACAGCGGCATACTTCAACTTAATGCGCATGCGCCACTTACTGGCTTCTTTATTGTTCAAGCAGTCGGCACATTTCCAGTAAAGGTGGGCTCACATCAGCGTCATGGATCTGTACAGATGGATCTGTTCAGATAGTACAACTGTCTGCATCCGTTCAGAACGGATCTGTTTGTATTATCCGTTTGTATTATCATTGCCCAGACGGATCCGTCTTGAACACCATTGAAAGTCAATGGAGGACGGATCCGTTTTCTATTGTGCCAGATTGTCATAGAAAATGGATCCGTCCCCTTTGACTAAGGCTACTTTCACACTAGCGTTCGGGCGGATCCGTTCTGAACGGATCCGCTCATAATAATGCAGACGGAGGCTCCGTTCAGAACGGATCCGTCTGCATTAAAATTGCAAAAAAAAAGCTAAGTGTGAAAATAGCCTCGGACGGATCCGTCCAGACTTTCAATGTAAAGTCAATGGGGGACGGATCCGCTTGAAGATTGAGCCACATTGTGGCATCTTCAAACGGATCCGTCCCCATTGACTTACATTGTAAGTCTGGACGGATCCGCACGGATCCGCACGGCCAGGCGGACACCCGAACGCTGCAAGCAGCGTTCAGCTGTCCGCCTGTCCGTGCGGAGGCGAGCGGAGCGGAGGCTGAACGCCGCCAGACTGATGCAGTCTGAGCGGATCCATTCAGACTGCATCAGGGCTGGACGGCTGCGTTCGGGTCCGCTCGTGAGCCCCTTCAAACGGAGCTCACGAGCGGACACCCGAACGCTAGTGTGAAAGTAGCCTTACATTGTGTGCCAGGACGGATCCGTTTGGCTCAGTTTCATCAGACGGACACCAAAACACTGCAAGTGGAATGGAGACTGAACTGATGCATTCTGAGCGGATCCTTTTCCATTCAGAAGGCATTAGGGCAAAACTGATCCGTTTTGGACCGCTGGTGAGAGCCCATGACATATCTCACAAACAGAAAGCCAAAACACTAGTGTGAACGTATCCTAATCTGTATGTGACCCACAATGTGGTATTAACAGCTTGACATGACTGAAGATGGTGACAGACTCCCTTTAATGATCTTACTACAATGTTGCGCCAATTTTGTTACTATTGCTAATTTTGTTCATAAATATTTTTAAAACTCTTTCTAGTGCATCAATAAAGAGGTTTGTACTGGGGAGCCAGAGAGTAAGGGAAGGAGAGTACAGGAGGCTGTCCAGCGCATGTCCATGGCAGAATAGATGACATATAACTAGTGACCATACATCCTCTTTTTCCAGGAGAAGGAATAAAGTGGAATAAAGAGCCATTTTTCACTAATAACATATAATACAATGTTTCATATATTGGCCATACCACCCCCAATTGTTTGGACAGACAAAGAGGAGATCCAATCCCTGTCTGAGGAGGGTCATGGCTGGAGCCAGTGAGCGGCTGAGTAGCATTCACAGCCATGTCCTGCCGTGTCGAAACAGTACCAGCATGTGGGGTGTAGCAGGGATACTTTCATGATGAGAACTGCAGCGGCAGGGGATTGGTGAGGTGAGTATAATTATTATTTTTTTAATTTTTTTACAGCACATGCAGTCCCTTTAAATATTAGCATAAAAATCATCTGATTAAGAGCCCTTGCACACGAACGTATACCCTCCGAGACATACAGTCCGTGAGCGGGCCATAGGTCCCGGAGCGGCATTGATTGTGGGCACGGGAGCACACAGCATCATAGGTTACAATGATGCTGTGCACGTCGGGCCGCCCGCGGGGCTATTGTCCCACACTTATATGATCTTATGCGGGCGGCCCGACGTGCACAGCATCATTGTAACCTATAATGCTGTGTGCTCCCGTGCGCACGATCAATGCCGCTCTGGGATATATGCCCCGCTCACGGACTGTATGTCTCAGAGGGCATACGGTCGTGTGCATGAGCCTTAAGGCAATTTAAGTTGAGGTCTAATATACAGTTTCTGGAGACGTTTCACAAGCTTATCAATGCACGTTTATTTCCCAGGTCACAAAAGAGGGACATTTAAGGAGCAAAAACAGCAGGACTGGAGACAAAAATAGGGACTGTCACTCCAAAAGAGGGACACTTGGTAGACATGCAGTCACTCATAGCATTGATTCATGCAAAGTTTGTTGATAACTCCAGTGACCATTTAAATTTGTCTTCCTTCTGCAAATACTATTTTTGTGAAGTGAAGATATCTGGCAACGAGCAGCCGAGTTCTGGAATACATGGGGCAGATTTACCATTGCAAATGCGGCAGAATTATGATGCAAAGGCTGTGCACCACATTTTGTTTTCACCTCCAGACAGGGAGTAATAAACATAGCGACAAAGGGGACTTGACTTTAGACAGGGGCGGACTGGCAACCTAAAGGGATTCTGTCAGCTGGATTTTAGTAACAGTGCTTTTGACATCACCACATCAGTCTCCTCGATTTGTTTTAAAATATACCAGTATTACTGCCATCTGTCTTGTCATTTTGTAAAAAATATGCTAATTACCTCAGTAAAGTGCCCAAGGGGCTGTCCCTCTGGCCGTTGGTGCCCAGCCATGCCCATTCTCTAGGAGCCCAGCACTGCCCCACTGCTAATTATTCACTCCTCTCATCGCCGAAGGTGCGCCGTAATCTCGTGCATGTGCCCTGGATCCAATGGTCAGCACCCACGAGCGAAGTGCGCAGACAGCTGGCGCATGCGCGCTTCGTTCGCTGAGGCTGCTGCCAGGACACCTTGCGGGCACTGACCAGTGGATCCAGGGCGCATGAGCGAGATTATGGCGCACCGTCGGCGATGAGAGGAGTGAATAATTAGCAGTGGGGCGGTGCTGAGCTCCTAGAGAATGGGAGCATCTGGGCACCAACGGCCAGAGGGACAGCCCCTTGGGCACATTACAGAGGTAATTAGCATATTAATAAAAGTTTTTATTTTTTATTTTAACAAAATGACAAGACAGATGGCAGTAATACTGGTATATTTTAAAACAAATCGAGGAGACTGATGTGGTGATGTCAAAAGCACTGTTACTAAAATCCAGCTGACAGAATCCCTTTAAAGTTGCCCTGGAAAAAAACCTAAAAGTGGTCCAACCAAACTGACAGAAGGTGGGGCAACACAAGTAGGCATGGTCAGCCATACCATCTGCAGTGCCGGGCACAGGCCTATTCCAGCAAGAGGCCTTAGATGCTTGGTCCCTAGGACAGGGATCAGCAACCTTCGGCACTCCAGCTGCTGTGAAACTACAAATCCCATCATGCAAACATTCTCGGCTGTTCTCACAACTCCCATAGCAGTGAATGGGGCATTCTGGGAGTTGTAGTTTCAGAACACCTTGAGTGCCGAAGGTTGCTGATCCCTGCCCTAGGACATCTGTACACTGCCTCAGAGGCTTCAAGCCTAGTGGCCTGTTTCCTCTGAGGGTGAACGGCAGGGCAGGATGCCACAGTATTCAACTGTAACACCGTCCTGATAATGGTGATACAGTTGAATTGAGCAGAGCCCCTCAGGTACTCAGCCGGGAACGTAAGTACCTGATGATCCAAACATTAATCAACTCTGGGAATGTCAGATCATTATGTACCCGAGGAGAGCTCAGCTGCCCCATGAGCCTCAACCCAATGGGAAATTACCCCGTGAGGTCTATGGCCAGTCTGCCACCGATTTTAGATGAGATAAAAATACACCTAAATCCAGGCAGGTTTCCAGCACAAAGTAAGCCACATAAGTGGTAAAAGCCTAGGCCACACCATCTAAGGGTGCGTGAGATGTATGTGAGATGTACCATCCAGCATCAGCCACTGTGATAAATCTTGCACATTTTTATAGTGTCCAGTCTTAGATGCATTTGAACAGCACTAGTTAATCTACCCCATAGTGTTTGTGAAAAACCATCTATATTGGGTTGCAGCACTATTATAGTCTAAACTACCTCTGGAAGCGACAGACCCGAGACGGGAACACCTGTTTACATGGCCGGATAGGGTGCAAAAGATAAAAAAATTGTCTCACTTTTCACTGGAGCTCCAAGTCCAGCACCCAGTTCCTTTCTTCTCCTCTTCTGGACTGGAACATGGAACTATAAGCAGTACCATGCTGTGCCTGACCACGACCACCGAGTCTAATGACAGTCCGTCAGTTGTATTATGCATGTAGATGGCATGTCGCACTTCTGGTCCAACGAGGACTGTAAACAGAGAAGAGGGGAGCACGGTGCTGGACCTGGAGCGTCTTTGACAGATGAGACTTTCTTTCCCTTTGCACCCTGCCCGGCCATACAAACAGCAGTATCTGGTGTCAGGGAACCCGGTTACGAAAGGAGCGGAGGCTATTAAACCACCTGTGCCAGTTTTCGGACGTCAAATAGTTGCACATTTTGGTGCAAACCCGACTTGGCAGTTTTGCGCAGTGCTTGGTAACTTTTGGTGAGGAGTGGACGGAGCAAGGCCAGGCGTAGGCAGTCAGGCACATTTATCATAATGTACATCAGAAAACTAGACTGAATGATACCTGAATGAGAGATGACATCGATTTCTGTTCTGACACAACTGGGATGCATCACAATTATTGACTCGCATTTCTTAATAATTGGGGCGCATCTGACACCAGTGGAACGGAGAATAAACCCGGCTCAAAACACCAGTCTTATTAACTTTCCCTCTATATCTTCCAAGGATTATCATTTAAGCAAGTGCATGATCGAATATGAACAAATCGTACATGATACTCTCTGATGTCGCTATCATTGCCATTGTGTCAGTAGGTCACTGGTGTCGCCAGTCGCCTGAACGATTATCTACTCGACTAAATGAGCCTTTCGTTTTGGTAAGGAATGATCTTAAAGTGTCCCCAATGCAAAATCTGTGACAAGTTCCTCTACTACCACTTTCCAACTAAAATACTAGTGTTTTCTTTTGCAGTAGAGGGACATTTGGGCCCCTCTATGACCAGGAGCAACTGCTACCTCTACACCTCTTATAGCTATATCCCTGAGTGCACTTAGCAGGCAAAACATGCTTTCCTAGCATATTCTGGAGACACAATATACACTACCAGAAAATGGTATCAGCCATCAACAGCAAACTACAGTGTTCAGTGGTGAAAGCAGGTTCTGCCTTGGGACTAAGGCTACTTTCACACTAGCGTTCGATCGGATCCGTTCTGAATGGATCCGCTCATATAATGCAGACGGTGGCTCAGTTCAGAACGGATCCGTCTGCATTATATTGTCAAAAAAATGTCTAAGTGTGAAATTAGCCTGAACGGATCCGTCCAGACTTTTACATTGAAAGTCAATGGGGGACGGATCCGTTTGAAGATTGAGCCATAGTGTGTCATCTTCAAACGGATCCGTCCCCATTGACTTACATTGTAAGTCTGGACGGATCCGCACGGCCAGGCGGACACCCGAACGCTGCAAGCAGCGTTCAGGTGTCCGCCTGCTGAGCGGAGCGGAGGCTGAACGCCGCCAGACTGATGCATTCTGAGCGGATTCGCGTCCACTCAGAATGCATTGGGGCTGGACGGAAGCGTTCGGGTCCGCTTGTGAGCCCCTTCAAACGGAACTCACAAGCGGACAGCCGAACACTAGTGTGAAAGTAGCCTAATGATGGTCACATCAGAGTTCACAGGAGGACTGGAGAGTGCCTACTGCCATCATGCACCTAATCTCATGGTGTGGGGCGTCATTAGCTACCATGGCCGTTCCAGTCTGATATTCGTGAAGGGAACATTGACCCGCCTTCAGTCCAAGACATTGTGGATCCAGTCCTACTGACTTTTTTGACTCAGAAGATGTGGCGTTCCAACAAGATAATGCCTGTCCACACACTGCCCACACTAGACTCAGATTGGGTCACTGTCACTAGTGGGGTACCTCAGGGGTCAGTATTGGGCCCTATTCTCTTTAATATATTTATTAATGATCTTGTAGAAGGCTTGCATAGTAAAATATCAATTTTTGCAGATGACACTAAACTGTATAAAGTAATTAACACTGAAGACGACAGTATACTACTACAGAGGGATCTGGATAGACTGGAGGCTTGGGCAGATAAGTGGCAGATGAGGTTTAACACTGACAAATGTAAAGTTATGCACATGGGAAGGAATAATGCAAGTCACCCGTACATATTAAATGGTAAAACACTCAGTAACACTGACATGGAAAAGGATCTAGGAATTTTAATAAACAGCAAAGTAAGCTGCAAAAACCAGTGTCAGGCAGCTGCTGCCAAGGCCAATAAGATAATGGGTTGCATCAAAAGGGGCATAGATGCCCGTGATGAGAACATAGTCCTACCACTTTACAAATTATTAGTCAGACCACACATGGAGTACTGTGTACAGTGCTGGGCTCCTGTGAACAAAGCAGACATAGCAGAGGGTCCAGAGGAGGGCAACTAAAGTAATAACCGGAATGGGGGGACTACAGTACCCTGAAAGATGATCAAAATTAGGGTTATTCACTTTAGAAAAAAAGACGACTGAGGGGAGATCTAATTAATATGTATAAATATATCAGGGGTCAGTACAGAGATCTATCCCATCATCTATTCATTCCCAGGACGGTGACTGTGACGAGGGGACATCCTCTGCGTCTGGAGGAAAGAAGGTTTGTACACAAACATAGAAGAGGATTCCTTAAAGTAAGAGCAGTAAGACTATGGAACTCTCTGCCTGAGGAGGTGGTGATGGTGAGTACAATAAAGGAATTCAAGAGGGGCCCGGATGTATTTCTGGAGCGTAATAATATTACAGGATTTAGCTACTAGAGAGGGGTTGTTGATCCAGGGAGTTATTCTGATTGCCTGATTGGAGTCGGGAAGGAATTTTTATTCCCCTAAAGTGAGGAAAATTGGCTTCTACCTCACAGTTTTTTTTTGCCTTCCTCTGGATCAACTTGCAGGATGACAGGGCGAACTGGATGGACAAATGTCTTTTTTCGGCCTTATGTACTATGTTACTATGTAGACAATGTGGTCTTCACGGTGTCCAGCAGCTCTCCTGGCCAGATGTCTCCCAAAAACATCTGGGACTGGATGCAGAGACAGATCGCCCGTGTACTGCAGCCAACAACCACCTTGTCTGAACTACGGCTCCAAGTTGTTAGAGCTTGGAATGACTTCCCACAGGAGGATATCCAGTATCTGTGTGACCATTACCATGCCAGAGTGGCAGCGTGTATCACTGCAAGGGGAGATACCACCCAGTATTAATTAATGTGACCCTGCCTCAACATATACCCTGCTGCAGAACCCAAAATAAAGAGTGCACCACCTTGGTTGTGTGATCACTGACCAAGCACCACTAGTAGCTCATACTATAATCTCAGCTCAATCGCATTAAGTTTTTCAGGTGTTCTATCTTCATAGATGCAGAGGTTCAGTTATCTCGAAAACCTAAATAAATAAATATCTACTATTGTACTATTTATTTGGGTTTGCAGCCTCTTTGGGTGGTCATTTTTCATGTTGCTTTGGTATAATTGAGTTCGCACGACCACAAGACGCACATTGGAAAACTTTATTAAGTGGATAAATGACATGAGTGATTCTGATGTGGCATAATATGGTTGTCTGACCTAAACTTCATCTGTCAGACATTTTTCTTAAGAACACAGACATTAAAAACAGAAATGCACACCTATCTGAACACATCCAATCACAGTGCAACAAAATATTCATAGAAACGTGTACAACCTCTTAGATTCTGGGGGGCCAAGTAGCAGCTACAAATGTGCCGCCCCATTGAACAGGTTGAGTTTTGCCCGACATTTTGAACAAAACATACGTACTGGTAACACAACACTATTCATACAAGCAATGAGAGATGTCACTGGCACCAGACATACCCGGTGTTGTGTCCTATGCTCCTAGGTATATTCTGAAACCGATACAGCCCTTTATGCCCAGGACGTCATCTATGTGTATATTGCCTCCAGTAGTCATATGCAATAGAGAATGGAATAAAGTAACACCCTTAGTACATTGCTTTCATGTATGGCTGGTGGGACCCAGTTTTAGAGACCTAACTGTAAATATAATGGAAATGAATAGGGAAACTCTATGGATATCTTAACAAACTGATAAATAAAGTATAAAATAATAGTAATAAATTATAAACAGACATACATGGCCTAAAACATAGGGTTTGTGATGCAGACAGGAGTCCAGAAATAGCCAGTGCTAGAGACAATACTCTTCCTATGGTGGTCTTCTATTCCCCCATGCTTAAATTTCTATGGACAGTACGGGACGGAAGGTCCCAGCCTTGTTACGATTACTGCTTGAAATGAAAGTGCTGGAAAGGCAGGAAAACACAAGCATGACGATGCAATCTTTAATGCTGTTCAGTGTCACGGAGTCTACACCCAACGGCTGTGATCAATGCTGCGCCCTTCCCGCTGCCATCTTCTGAGAGGAGGAAGGACACGTTACACTTTGGAGCAAGGTCGACTACAGTCTGGTGCATTATTCTGGAAAAGCTGCAAGTAGAAGCAATTAAATGGTTAATTTAAATGCCCAGAAAACTTCATTTAGCTTTTACACTATTCCCATCAGCCAACACAGTGTCAAAGCCATTAATACCATCGTGGTGAAGTGGGCTACAACATTTTAATACTTTGCACGGTTTCCAGTTACAGTGGCCGGTTGTATCCCCCTAGACCTCCGTTATTTGACAGCGGCTCTTGTCAGCAGGGCGCCATGCTCAACATTTGGTGTGGATTTGAAAGGTTAATGAGGTATTCTGGTTTTAATGATTAGATTTATGTAGTGAATAGGATGTTAAACAATTTTCTAATATACATCTATTTAAAATTTTGGGACAGGGCATCAATATCAGAATGGTGGAGTCTCTGACACCTGGCATCCCCCGATAGCTCATCAACTGAAGTGAATGGAACTAAGATGCAATGCCAGCCAAAGTATGGAGCTGTGCATAGCAAACAGTAGGGGGGCCCTTCATTCAGGTGTTTGCTTTTCTAACAATCACTCACAAGCTCTTTACTCTTTCACCACTTTCCCAAATGGGGGTTTGTGGGAAGGAAGAGGGGGGTCGTGTGGCCAGCCCATTTGTCATCACTTATGGCAGCTCCGAGTTGCTGTAGATTTCTGTTCAGACGAACGGACTGCCGGAGGAAACGCCTAATTAGTGACAGGGCCTGCGCCTTTTCTAGGCAGGACATCATAGACCGGCATGTCCATGACCTTTGTCAATCTTGATATCTTACAAGATTCTCGCACCTACAGTCTACTCATTGATCGGAACCAATGAAAGAGCGACCATCAACCTGATATGTACAATTTGTACACATGACTGTACAAGAGCTCATGTCCGCCGGGCCCATGCTTCAGACCACAATGCACGGGCACCGAAAGTAGGGCCGCTGCATGCGGACCCATTCACTTAAATAGGGTCCAGGATCCGCATCCAACCGTCGGCACCGTAAAAAAGTAGTTCATGCACTACTTTTTTGCTGTGCGAAGGCACGGACAGAAACCACACGGAAGCACTCCATTGTGCTTCCGTGCCGCACCAGACCTTCCGGATTGCGCACCCATTCAAGTGAATGGGTCCGCCTCTGTGATGTGGTGCAAAACTCGACAGGGCCCGTACATTGCTGACCCGCTGGTCTTTGTTACGAGTAATTCAAGTAAATACATTGTAAATCTTCTTTTAAAACACATATAGTTTTTTCTAGCTGGACAAATCCTTTAAAGGCGTCCTTTACACAGGCAGATTACCGGGAATGAACATTCATATGAAGGCTTATTCCCTATAACTTGCCTGTGTAAATGTGCCGCCAATCAACCAACGTACAGGCAAACGTTATTTCATTGAGTGAAAACATTATTGATCCAGACACCAAAATCCCAGTTTCTGGGCAGCAGATTATGCTGTATAAACAGGGATATGCTGCCCAGAAAAAAATGAATCCATATGAGGATCATTAATCGCAGTAGCTCCAATGTAGAGGAGACAATTGCTGCATGTAAATGATGCCATCACCTCCTGTAAAGTTACACTACTTTATTAAAATTGCTTTACTCACTGTGGATGTAATTTATAGAGAGTTCCATCAACACCAACGGTGACCTCCAAATGGTCGAGGCCTCTGTTTTCCCGTATCTTATCTACCACGGCTGCCATCCCTGCCCCACACAACTGGGCCGCTCTTCGAGATACAACGCCACAGACTTCTTTGACAATTATACTGTCATCGCAGGTGCTGTTCAGACCCAGCTGCTGAAGGATTGATCGTACTTGCAGCAACGCTAACCTATCACTGTATGAAAAAAGATACAGCATCTCTTTAGTATCACATATTACATGACTAAGTAAGAGGGTTCCCTGCGTCCAGGTATTTGGAGCTTAAAGTGAAACACCATTTAAAAAAATCAAAATATACTGAAGTTCTGCCCTTATTAATTTCCAAATCCCCTGGTTGTCTGAGTGTTTAACCCCTTAATGACCAGCCTGTTTTGGGCCTTACTGACCAAGCGTTTTTCTTCCTTTTTTCATCTTCGCCTTCCAAGACCTATAACTTTTTTATTTTTCCGTCTATATAGCTGTATGAGGGCTAGTTTTTTACGGGAAAAGTTGTAGTTTTTAATGGCGCCATTTTTGGGTACACAAAGCTTTCTGATTAACTTTATTAACTCTTTCTCGGAGGGAGATGGGAAAAACAGCAATACTGCCACTGCGTTTTTACGTTATAAACTTTACGGCGTTTACTTTTCAGTATAAATAACATAACATCTTCATTCTCTGGGAAAGTACAATTACAGTGATACCAAATACATATAGTTTTATTTATGTTTTACTACTTTTTTGCAATTTTACTTCCCAAGACCCATAACTTTTTTATTTTTATTTCTATGGAGTTGTGCGAGGGCTTGATTTTTGCGGGACAACTTGTATTTTTCTTTGGTATCATTTTGGCTTTTTGATCTCTTGGTATTACCTTTTTTGGCATTCACCGTAGGGGATAATTTACATGATATTTATGTAGTCTGGGTCGTTACGGACGAGGCAATACCAAACATATGGGGGAAAATGTTTTTTTGCAATTCTTTTCATGAAAAGCATATTTTCTATTGACTTTTTTTACCACTTAATAGTCCCACACGGGGACTATAACAGACAATATTCAGATTGATTTTAAAATGCAATGCACTATCCCTATAGTGCATTGCATTTTAATGTCAGTGCTTTACTGACATTGACCAGCAGGCTGCGCCAGAGGCACAGCCTGCTGGAAACTATTCAAGGCAGGCTTGGGGCCTTTATAAGACCTCAGCCTGCTCTTACACACATCGGCACCCCGCGATCGCATTTGCGGGGTGCCGATGGGAGACAGAGGGAGTCCGGTCCCTCTGTCAGCGCTTTACATGCGGCAGACGCCATTGCCCGTGGCTTGTAAAGCGTTAAACAGCCCGGATCGGTACTACTGCTGGTCCGGACTGTTAGAGCAGGACTGCGGCTTTCATGTGAGAGCCGGGTCCCCAGCTCGCCGCTGCCTGGGGACCCGTAAAAATGTGACAGCCCAGCCTAAGGACCCTTAGTGAACGCTGTAAAAAGGCATATGGGTGGTCACTAAGGGGTTAGGGATAAGACCACATGGTCAGGTTTCTGCTTGCAGTTTTGGAAGCCAAGACCAGGAGTGAATTAAAAAAGAGAAGTCGTATCTGCCCTTTAGATTCTCTCTCCATTTAATATCCAATCCTGATTTTGGCTTTCCAAAACTGCATCAGTAAACTTGACCGTGTGGCCGCACCCTAATACTAATGACTTCTCTGGATGGTCACCGGTATCTGATTGGTGGAGGTCAGACTCCAGGCACCCCGCCGATCAGCTGTTTGAAGAGGCCTCCAGGGAGTGCTGTAGCCCCTGTTCCTAGGCCAATAACATCAGTGGTCATGGCCTAGGCACAGCTCAATCTCATTCAAGTGTTTTTTGCCAGACAAGTTGTAATTTTTAATGGCACCTTTAATCCCACCATGGTGAATGCCATAAAAAAATGCACAGTGCCAGAAGTGCTATCTCTTGGTTACCTCACAAAAAAAAAAAAATTGTACCAATAAAGACTACAATTCACCCAGCAAAAAAGTAAGCCTTTAGTAAGTCCCCTCTCTCTGTCTAACCCAGCAGAAGCAGAGCCGGCAATCAGAAACAGAATCAGAGCTCTGACAGGTTTAGGTTTATTACACTGGCTGCTAGTGTCCAGGATACAGCGACCGGCGGGGGACCTAGGACATAGCTAGGCATCGGTAAGGTGAGCATTCCTCAGTTTGTTTCTTATACCCTTCTAACCTTTAGATCAAACATGTCCATGAGCTGGAGAACCCATTGATATAGTGACCCCTCACATCTATTCAGACTGGCAGAAAAAGAGCAAGTTGTACAATAAGACACTTCTTTTAATACCCACACGCACATTATACCCATCACCTACCTCTCAATCTGAGAAAGGAATTTAGTTTCAAAGATACTCCTAGTTTTCAAGGCCTCAGAGATCTGGCCACGGAACAGAAATCCTCGCTTAGTAAAGTCCATTAGAATGTTTCTTACAATTTCTCCTAAGTACATTCCACTTATCATTTTCTCATATCTAGAAATATAAAAGAGATTTAATGCAGATACTATACATGCAGGTTTTCCAGTATTTAGCTTAGTTGGATGTCTGAATTTTATACCTCTGCTTTCCTGAATTTAGGGACAGTTCATCCACAGCTTTGTCATATTTTGTTCGGATATCATCCAGACATCCATTGTCACCGAAGGCTCCCCATTCCATGTTGACACACATTCTCCCTTCATCCCCATCTACCATTTCTATATTTTTTGTCTCTTCCATGTAGCATGCATTACTGCCGGTACCTAACACAAAAGAAGACATGCTCAATGTATATACATGAAGATATATAGACAAAAAAGGGGTTGTCCTACAATAAAATATTCTACATTTTTCAAGCCAGGACACTGGTTCTGAACACTTTTTAAATTTCACATACTATATAATTTTGTATAGCCAGTGAGTTATTCACTGATCTCTATCTGTATAGCGCCACCTGCTGTTTGCTCTTTTTCTAATTTCTCTGCTGACTGAGATGGCCGCACATGCTCAGTTCCATCCTTCAACTACCACTTAGCTGCAGTAGAAAGGACACACCCTAAAAACTGGGAGATCTCTGGATCCATGTGAGGTACAAGGCTGGTTCCCAGTTTGTTAGAAAGAAATCTTGTACCATATGATGTCTTATTTTCATTTTTTCACATTAATCATGAGATAACCCCTTTAACTATGGTAATAGCAGAAGACTAACATTCTGTTGACCAAAGGCAGTCAACATTTACAGATGGGTGCATTATGTATATCAGGATGCTGATATCTGGATCAAATGCAGCTGGGAAAATAAATTAATACCATTTTAATGGTTACTATTATTACTATAGGAAGGTGATTTGAGTGTAAAGCTGAAATTGGGTATTTCTATGCTTAACAGCATAGCCACAAGATATATACTGAACTGATAGATGTGGGTCCCATATCCTACATGTGCGTGGCTTTCTCCATTTACTTCTATGGGAGTCACAGAAACAGCTGTCCAAACTTGCGGTCAAATTTACGGACCCACCAGAGCGATTCGCTTGGGGGACACATGGGGGCAATGACCCCCCTTTTTTATTGCATTTATATTAGGTAGCTCTTGCTATCCTCCCCCCCCCCCCTTTTTTCTCTCTTTTCCCCTTGTTTTCCCGCCTTTATTTTTCAGGTAAAATTACCTCAGTCACGGTGTTGAAGAAGCTCAATCCGGTTGGAGCTGGTACTTGTTTACACAGAGGAACTTGTATGGTAACTAAAGCTGCGCTCCTGATTGGTTACTGCCTTTTGCTGGGGGAGATTTCCAGCTCTCTGATTTGTCCTTGCCCGCACGGCGGGAATTTTGTCCCCTTTATATTTGCAGGTTCGGCGCTACTTCAGGGCAGTCGACGCAGATCTGGACAGGGCCCGCCCTCCCTCCCTTAATTTTAAGCTATTTTGTCACTGTGCTTTATTAGAGAGGCTGTATCGCTCAGGTGATGCTGAGTGGATCTTGGTCTATATATGAATGGTTTTAAATAGTTTTTTTATTGTTATGGTTTTAATTTTTTTTTTTTTTTTTTTATTGGTTTTAATTATGGTTACCCTTAATAAAGCACTGCGGCCATTTCTATTCCAATAAAAGTTGTCAGTGTTGTTATTTATTTTAGTCACATAAGGTTGAGGCGGAGTGGTATCATTTGCCTCCATGGACGACATGTTTATGGAATGCGTACTTACCCACAATGAGACCAATTTCACAGTTTGGATCTTCATATGCACAAGTCATCATTGTCCCAACCGTGTCGTTTACTATAGCAACTACGTCAAGGTCAAATTCCTGTTTTAAAAAAATGATGTCATACTGTTAATCCAGAACTGATATTCTGCGATGTCCGGTAATCAGACACGGCACGTCTCAGCCGACTAGCACTAAGCAGCACATCTGAGAGCCAATTCCCTGGTACACTCTGCACCAAACCATATGGGGGTAGATCCTGCCACCTGAACTCAGGATATATGCCCAGTGTGACCACCCAGGCTGATCCTTCACAAGGCTGTGGGCTCTGTTGTAGTCTGTATGTGAATAAATACGTGTATACCGCCTGCTCTTCTCTGAAGTGACCTTTGCAAAGGCAACCAGAAGCGCAGTATCCAATGCACAGATTCTGTAACACTCCAATGTTTTATTTAGGTCATATTAAAAACCTTGAAAAAGGCTCTGTGGGGCCAAAACGTTGCCTAATATGACATAAATGACAGCTTTATAGAATCTCTGGTACCTTCGAGAAGATTACATTTCACATATTATATAGAGCCATTATAAATGAGGTCCTGGAGGGTGTGAAACAAACAGTAACGGAGGAGTTCTTCATCGTACATACCTCTCTCCTCTTGATTCCTTCCCTCAGCAGGTTAACCACATCTTCACCCTCGCAGTCAGTTGCTTTAAAGCCCTTAGTCCACGTTAGCAGGATGCCCTGTAGACAGACATGCATTGTTAGATCACAAGTCACCCTGGGTTCACACCTGAGCGTTTTACAGCGCGTTCCTACGCGCTGTAAAACGCTCAACAAGGAGAAACCAATGATTCCCTATGGGCATGGTTCTCACCTGGGCGTTTTACAGCACGTACGATCGCGCTGTAAAACGCCCGACGCCCCAAGAAGTACATGAGCTTCTTTGGGGCGTCTTGTCGGGAACGCACGACAATGGGCGTTCGCTTGTCTCTGTATGCGCGATTGCAAACGCCGGTACAATCGCGCATACAGAGCGCTCCATCGCGAACGCTCAGGTGTGAACCCAGGGTCAGGGTCAAAGCCCTAATCTGCCAAAACTTGAAGTTACACCCAGTTCAAAATAAGTATATGTTTGATTTTAGTATGTATGGAAATGCTATTTTATAATATACATTAGGGTGGATTCGAATTGGCGTTATTAAATTCCGTTAAAGGTTCATTATGACTCTTAACGGAATGCAAAACGGAAGCCTTTAAGAGGCATTGTTTTGCTCCGTCCTAATACATGACTATGGGGACACATAACGGTTCAGTTTTGTTCCGTTATACATGACAGAAAATATAGTCCTGTTTTGCATTCCATCCTAGAAATCCGTTATAACTCTGTTATTACGCAACCTATAATGGAATTCAATAACGCCAATGTGAACCCGCCCTTACTTACCTGTGTTGTATCTTGAGATCATGACTCCAGTCACATAAGCCAGTGCAGTAAACATGAAGGAGTTCCCACCGATATCACATCCACTTCTCTACTTCTGTCTTCCGGTCCAAAGAACGTCACCACCATAGGTGTCCAGAAGGCGATGCCGGAATCCTTCCCCAAGTTATGACTGGAGGAAGGCATCCAGCACAGACTAGGGACCACTCATGGTGGTAACACACTCTGGTCTGGAAGATCTTAGAGGATCGGCGCCTGAATTCCAATCTCCAGATACATCCCACACAGGTAATTAAAGTATATTATAAAATGAATAGGAGAAACAATGGAAAACAGCGACTCGACCTATAGACCGAATGAATAAGGGTGCTCACCTCTCGGTCCACCCAGACCGCACAAATAGACTAAAGAGAATTGTAGATAAGTGAGGGGCTCTCCGTATATGGGAATGGAGACAGCAAATGGATAATGGCTAAATATTATTTAATCCGATGTATCATAAAAAACCAATGCATCAAACAATAACAACATTAAAAACATCCATACAATACAATACAATAAAATGCAATAAAATAAATACCCAATGGATAAGGGCCCTGAAAATTCGCCAGACAATCGTAAAAATTATCAATATTCGTATTCGCGAATAATCGGCAGTCCCCACAATATTTCTCTGTGTGAGTAATCGCAGGGGATATTCATACACTTGGAGAGTTCGTTCTTAACTCCGGCCTCTGTCAGGCTCCAAATAATTTGCATGCACGATCTAACTGTGTCAGAAATATCGTACTGCGTACTGTCCGAATTAAATCCTCCAGTTTAGGCCGAATGCACACGGCCGTTGTTCACGGCCGTTGTTCACGGCCGTGAGCGGTCCGTGGAACCGCGGCCTGGATTCCTGCTGAGTGCAGGAGCGCACGGCGTTATGGGTTGCTATGACGCTGTGCGCTCCCTGCTGCCGCCACAGTACAGTAATATACTGGTATAGATCATACCAGGTATTACTGTACTGCGGCGGCAGCAGGAAGCGCACGGCGTCATAGCAACTAATGACGCCGTGCGCTCCTGCACTCAGCAGGAATCCAGGCCACGGTCGTGAACAACGGCCGTGTGCATTCGGCCTTATTCGGATAATCTGATATATCAGTGACCCCTTCCTCAGTGGTATACACCCCTTCCACTGAGGAAGGGGTGTATACCCTGAAACACGTCTGGGTCAGTTGGGACAGTGAGCTGTTCCCCAATAAACCAGAAGTCACCTAGAGGAAAAGACTACGTTAGGGGTGATCCTCGCATTTGGACTATTACCTTGTCTCGAACCAGAGGCTGTATTATTAAGAAGGATCGACAATTCCACTACTGCTTTAGCCGAGGAGTCACGTGAGACGTCACGTTCGAGACTCCATACCACGTGGGACGCCGCGTTTGGGTAAGATCGGCTGTATCTTCGATTCAGTACATCGAGCCGGTGACGGAACAAGGTAAGAGATCTCCTTCACTGATATATCGGATTATCCGAATAAACCGGAGGATTTAATTCGGACAGTACGCAGTACGATATTTCTGACACAGTTAGATCGTGCATGCGAATTATTTGGAGCCTGACACAGGCCGGAGTTAAAAACGAACTCTCCAAGTGTATGAATACCCCTGCAATTACTCACACAGAGAAATATTGTGGGGACTGCCGATTATTCGCGAATACGAATATTGATAATTTTTACGATTGGTGGCGAATTTTCAGGGCCCTTATCCATTGGGTATTTATTTTATTGCATTTTATTGTATTGCATTGTATGGATGTTTTTAATGTTGTTATTGTTTGATGCATTGTCTTTTTATGATACATCAGATTAAATAATATTTAGCCATTATCCATTTGCTGTCTCCATTCCCATATACAGAGTGCCCCTCACTTATCTACAATTATATTATAAAATGACCGTTCCATACATATTGTTATCATTGACGAATACTTATTGTAGACTGAAATGCTCCTTTGAGTGACCACTAAAATAAAAATAAATACTAAATAAGGTATATATATATATATATATATATATATATTATTTTTTTAAAGTTCCCATCATCGCCCAAGTGACTCACAGCATCCAAACTGGTTTGCTTGCAGGGGAAAGAGAAGGTGAATCCCAGAGGAAGTCGTGCCCCTTTAATTCCCATGTAATCCAGGAAATCAGAGATGCAGTGAACAATGTGATCGAATAGCTGAAAAAAGAGAAGATCTGTCAAGCACGCTAAACACAGGAACGTGGACCGTCCATGACATCCTAGGACAGAATACATCTTTAAAGAGCAACAGTTTGACTAGTCAGTATAGACGGCAATACAGGAGTGACAAACTATGTGTCTCCCTGACCTATGGACTGCCGTAAATTTGACTTCTTTCTATACAGCCAAGATATTCAGCTTTAAAGGGGTTCTGCAGTTATTTTAAACTGATGATCTATCCTCTAGATAGATCATCAGCATCTGATCGGGGGGGCTCCGACACCCGGGAAACCCGCCGATCAGCTGTTTGAGAAGGCAGCGGCGCTGACAGTAGCGCCACGGCCTTCTCGCTGTTTATCGCAGGCCCAGTGACGTCACAACTAGTATCACTAGCCTGGGCGGGGCTAAGCTCCATTCAAGTGAATAGAGTTTAGCCCCGCCCAGGCCAGTGATACTAGTCATGACGTCACTGGGCCTGCGATAAACAGCGAGAAGGCCGTGGCGCTACTGTCAGCGCCGCTGCCTTCTCAAACAGCTGATCGGCGGGTTGCTGATGATCTATCTAGACTAGAGGATAGATCATCAGTTTAAAATAACTGTAGAACTCCTTTAATGTGACAGTACTGCAAGTGTACCTTGAATACTCATGAGAATGGCATGGTGGCCTGGTCCCATCTCAACACACAGGAAATACCTGCTCAGCTAATCACTGGCTGAAGCAGGTCACTATGCGGCCGAGCTCTTTCCAAATAATTTTGCTGTGTTGGACAAACCCTTCAAACAATAAAAGATTTTAAGAGCAAGTAGATCTTGTATCCCATCTAGCACCTACATATAATGTATCACAAGTTCCTATTTTTTGTTGTTTTATTTAGCTGGCGACGTGTGCATTTTTACAATTGATTTAGCATTTAAGGCAACAATGCCTTAATAAAGTCTTGAAGGGACTGTCCAAATCGTCCACTTTCATATACCCTATTAGGGAATTCTAATGAAATAGAGGGGGTCCCCTGTTCATGATCTTAATCTTCGCTTGCTTTGGAGGACCCAAACTCTCCTGTATTACAAAGAAAACCGACTGATTTAAAAGGGACACTGTGTAATGTTTTATTCCCCCTGTGGTGGCGCTGCAGGAAAACTGAAACGCTTACTGCCAGGTTCCCTCACAGATTAGAGAGCTGATCTATGGGGGGTGCCCGCACACGGACACTCTATTAGCTGCTTATTTTCAAAGGACCCCTCTAATAAGTCAGGATTGTCAAAAGTGGGGATACCCTTTAATACACATAATTAAATCCATAGCTTTCCATATCGGACTAGAAGGATAAATGTAGTCATGATGTATTGGACTTACTTCGTCCCCAGTCCCTTGCATGACATCTGTAGGAATGGCATAGATTTTATTATGCATTTCCACTGTTCTTCTTTTGCCACTACGGATCTTGACAAGTAAAACTCTAAAGTTTGTTCCTCCAAGGTCCAGAGCCAGAAAATCACCATTTTCTAGAAAGCAATGAAACAAGATAAGCACTATGCGGCACACAAATATACATGATACATCATTAGCAAAAAACAAAGGAGGTCACTTATTAAAACCGGTGTTTTAGACGCCGGACTTAATAAGCCCCTGCGCAGGCGGTGGATCTGCAGAAGTTATGTAGAGGTGCCAGCCTCTACATAGCTTCAGCATAGCCAGCGCCGGTCTAAATGTAGGACAGCTATCGAGCTGTCTTACCTTTAGACCATTTTCTACACCTAAAACAGGAATAGAAAATGATGAATTAAAACGCCCCCTTTTTTAGATTTGGCGTGAGCGGAGAAAAGATGCAGATCGCCATAGGCGAAGTTCTGAACGTAAATGGTCCTCAGAGACTTTGTTGTTTTAGACTTGAAACCATAACCAACAAATCAATTAGCAATCAGCTTTCTATTCCCATTATTGTGTAATAGACGGGGCGGTGTGTTCAGGACCCTCATGTCTTAACCAGAGGGGGGAGCTGCTAAAAATAGCATATCAGGGGATCATTCTAACCAGCAGGTACTTTCCTGCCTTTAATGCGAATTTGTCACTTCTTCCTAAAGGGATTTTAATGCTTTTATCATTCAAAACATAATATCTGTATCATGAAAAACAGAATTTTCTATAATACTTTATGTTTCGACCATTTGTAAGATACCTGCTTGCTGTCGGTGGTCTGAAAGGTTGCTGTTTATATTCACAGGCTGAAAACTCTCCCTGCAGACACAGCTGTTGCTACAATGTATCAGTCCAGGACAGGGGAAATATCTGTGTTGCTGCCAAGTTTAGGGTCCATTCACGCGTCCGCAAAATGGGTCCGCATCCGTTCTGCAATTTTGCGGAACAGGTGCGGACCCATTCATTTGCAATGGGGCCGGAATGTGGTGTCCGCATCCGCATTTGCGGATCCGCACTTCTGTTCCGCCAAAAAATAGAACATGTCCTATTCTTGTCTGCAATTGAGGACAAAAAAAAATAATTTTCAATGAGAGTGTCGGCGATGTGCGGTCCGCAAAATGCAGAAAGCACATTGCCGGTGTCCGTGTTTTGGGGATCCGCAAGATCACATACGGATGTGTGAATGGACCCTTACCCTGCAAAGATTGTAGTGAACAGTTAAAGGGATATTTCATCTTTTAGGGTACTTTCACACTAGCGTTATTAGAATCCGGCAGGCAGTTCTGGCAATGGAACTTCCTGCCGGATCCGGCAAGCCGTATACAAACGGATAGCGTTTTAGACGAATCCAGTATTACATTTTTTTTCAAAGCTCAAAACAGAAAGTAACTCCTCCTATGTCCTGGTGCGTGCACAGACCGGAAAACTGGATCCAGCGATGCGGCAATTTCTGGAACACTTGGTACCGGATCTGGCATTAATACAGCTCTATGGAAAGTGCGGTATTGTTCCGGTCTAATACCGTACAAGGGACGGAACGGAAGACATCCTGATGCACACTGAACGGATTGCTTTCCATTCAGAATGCATTAGGACAAAACTGATGCGTTTGTTTCCGGTATTGAGACCCTTTACCGGATTTCAATACAGGAAAAGGATAACACTAGTGTGACAGTACCCTTAGATATTGACGACCTATCCTCCAGATAGGTAATCAATGTCAGATCGGTGGAGGTCCAACACCCGGCAGCCCCACCGATCAGCTGTTTTCAGTAACTGCCGGCACTAAACAGTGGACAGAGCCAGAAGCAGAAGTCTCCATCCACTGTGTACTGCCTGAGCCAGTATACTGCAACTCAGCTCCCATTCATGTGACGTTCACAGTCACTACACCGAGGACGGAGCCTTCTGCCTTCGGCTCTGCTCACTGGTGTCTACAAAAACAGCTGAGGATAGGCCATCAATATCTAAAAGCTAGAATACTCCTTTAAGGTGCCCATACTCCTTCCTTAGCTCTCCATGTGCGGTGTGCTCTCCTTCACTTCAGGCGATAGGAGTGACACTGATGGTATATCCTAGTGATATGCCGTTAAATTTCTGAGATGGGAATAACCCTTTAAAGGAATGAAAACTGGTAAACGTCATACGTAAAATACAGATGTTTAGACCAGGAAACATGGTACGGACACATGCTGATTGTGCACCATATTCACAGAATGTTTACATATGTAATACCGTAATCTGTAGCATATGTTTCTGGCAATTCTGGATGACTTTCCTGTTGTTATGAATGTGGAATTTGAAGTTTAGGACCTTGACCACCGTCCACCATAAATGATGCATGGATGTTCTACGACTATGTCCCCCAGACAGACTTCACGCATTGTGCTTCCCCCTCAATAATTTATAGATAGCGATCCTTACCAGAGCCATCTGGTGTACTGCGAACGAACGTTGGCAACATTTTCACTTTTGCAATCTCATTAGTCTTCTTCCTCAGTCCGTTCTCCATCTCGATCCGCATCCTTCTCTTCACCTCCAACAGCTGCTCATGAGTGAGGTTGAACTCCTCAAGTGTCTCATCCATCTGTCTCCGCTGCTCGGCCAGCCGGTAGGCCACTGCCGTCACCATAGCCGCTCCCTTACCGCTGCCGCTCTCGGACAACAGAAATCGCACATCGGAGTCAGGGACCAATCGTCTCACTGTTTTGTGTAAGCGCCTGGCGTATCTGCACAAATCGTACGGGAGAAAAGGTCAACAATTTTTAAAAATTGCCTGTATTTGATACTAAAGTTACACTCATTGTATGGATTTTAATATTTTACATTGAGCTCATTTGTCAGTGCCAAAGTAAAAACATCAAAGAACATTTTTCAACTATATAAGCAATAAGGAACTTAAAGGGGTTCTTCGAGATTTTGATGGCCTGTCCTCAATATCAGATTGGCGGGGTCCGACTCCCGGTACACTGTTTGAAGACACTCGGCATTCCAGTTATGTCACGGTCATCAGTCACACGGCCTAGGAGCAGCTCAGTCCTATTCAAATGAATGAGGCTGAGCTGCGATATCACGCACAGCCGCTATACAATGGATGGTTGTGCTTGGTAAGCTGCGTGGCGGCCACAGCACTCACTGGACAACCGCGCCTCCTCCAACAATAGATCGGCGGGGTGTCGGACCACCATTGATCAGATTCTGAAGTCCTATCCAGAGAATAGGCCATGGACCTGGAAAACCCCCTTAAAACGAATAGTGTTGGTACTGTGAGATCCAGAGAGCATTCATTCTGCAGATACTAATGGGACCCCGTCAGCTCCCGTATGCAGCGCTCACTGAGGATAGCGTAGTGCAGTGATAAACACACTGAGGTCTGTAACTGCCGCAATGGCATTCAGTACTTTTAGAGTACTTACCTGCTAAAGCCCGCAGTGTGCACCAGCGCTCTAAGGCCCCTTTCGCCTGGGCGAGAATTCCGCGCGGGTGCATTGCGTGAGGTAAACGCATTGCACCCGCCCTGAATCCGGACCCATTCATTTCAATGGGGCTGTTCAGATGAGCAGTCATTTTCACGCATCACTTGTGCGTTGCGTGAAAATCGCAGCATGTTCTATATTCTGCGTTTTTCACGCAACGCCGGGCCCATAAAAATGAATGGGGCAAGCAAGTGCGGATGCAATGCGATTTTCACGCATGGTTGCTAGGAGATGATGTTAGTAAATTGATAAAAGTCAATTTACTGTCTTATTTTCCCTTATAACATGGTTAAAAAGGAAAAAAAATGCATTCTTAATACAGAATGCTTACTAAAATGTGGCTTGAGGGGTTAAAAAATAAATTAACTCACCTCATCCTCTTGTTCGCGCAGCCGGCATCGTCTTTCTTCTTTTTCTTTCAGGACCTGCAAAAGGACCTTTGATGACGTGAGCGCGGTGACATCAGCACAAGTCTTGCTGAATGAAGATAGGATCTTCTATCTTCATTCAGCAGGACCTGCGCTGATGTCACCACGTGGTGAGCGCGATAACATCATCAAAAGGTCCTTTTGCAGGTCCTGAAAGAAGAAGAAAGAAGATGATGCCGGCTGCGCGAACAGGAGGATGAGGCGATTTTTATTTTAATTTTTTAACCCCTCAAGCCACATTTTAGTAAGCATTCTGTATTAAGAATGCTATTATTTTCCTTTATAACCATGTTATAAGGGAAAATAATAAAATGAGTAGAACACCTAACCCAAACTTCAGTGAACAAGTCCGGGTTTGGGTCTGGGTACCACATTCCGTTTTTTCTCAGTCGCGCACAAAACACAAAAAACTGAATGTCGGAATGCAATCACAGTCAAAACTGACTGAAATTGCGTGCCTACTCGCGCGGTTTTCCTGCAATGCACACGCGAAGCGTCCAGAGCAAATTATTCGGAACGCCCATGTAAAAGAGGCCTAAGAGAAACTAGACCGATTCAGACAATGATTGACAGTAGTCTATCAAACACTGTCTGGAGGCAGGGGGGAGGGCAGGGGCGTCGTACTGCATCAGACTCATCTCTCTTGAACGCTACGTTCTTTGGCAGGTAAGTACTCTAAAGCTACTGAATGCCATCACAGGAGTGATAGACTGCTGAAATCAGCGGGTCTATCACCACACTATGCTGCCCTCAGTGAGACCAGTATGCCATAGCCTTTAAAGGCTATGTGCAACTTCAGGGACCATTTTTTTAGGATTGCTTTTTACTCATATCAGTCAAAAAATAATTTTTTCAATTGGTTTTATTAAAAACTAGCAGAAGGACCCAGCTTTGCACGCGTATATTTCATCTATTTAATTTAATGTTTGTGTGTGTCGTTAAAAGATATCCCCCATTACAGTGACCTCCACAGCCCCCCACCCCTTAACACTAACCCCCCACAGTGCCCGCCTCCTTAAAATGTGACCTCCACAGCAGCCCACCACATTAACTTTGACCTTCACAGCAGCTCACCCCTTTTACAGTGACCTCCACAACTCGCCACCCGCACCCCTAACAACGACCCCCGCATTATTGTCTTTAATGGACGGTATATAAAACCCCACAGAATTCGTATACACTTAAGGTCACGTGAGTTACATCAGCCTATACAACAACGCTGGCTAAGCGTCGCAATCAAAGTTAGATTCAGGGTCTATTCACACGTCCGTTTTTTCTTTCCTGATCTGTTCCGTTTTTTGCTGAACAGATCTGGACCAGATCTGGACCCATTCATTTTCAATGGGTCCTGAAAAAAAATCAGACAGTGTGCTGTCCGTTTTTTTTCAGGTCCCATTGAAAATGAATGGGTCCAGATCTGGTCCAGATCTGTTCAGCAAAAAACGGAACAGATCAGGAAAGAAACAACGGACGTGTGAATGGACCCTAACTCACACATAACCTGTCTTATACTAAGAATGTCCTTCGTTGCCTATAGCAACCAATGACCTGTAGCAAAATAGAAGCTGTGCTGTGATTGGTTGCTATATGCAACCTGATGAATGTCTAGGCTAACTGCCAACAGACAATGGCTCCTGTAGTTTGGTGGTTAGGTTACTAAGCGTATTGTTTTGGGCAAATAATTGGAAAGCGCGGGGTGAAAATTTCCACTGAAAACATAGTCTATAACGTTCTCCGAGTCACAAGAGGCGGCTGTGCAACATTTCGTGATTGTAAATGCGATGGTGTGGATTTCTTTAGCGGACATACACACACACTCAGCTTTATATATTAATACTAGCTGTCCCGTCACAAAGGGTTAATTTGTCTAGCTGTGTGAATGGTACATTCACTTTTTGTCAGTCAGCTAATAAAAGTTATCTCTAAATTACTAAAAGGTAATAAACACTAATTTAAGACACATTCTTATCAGTAAGATAAGAACTGAGCCATAATGAGTGTTTATAAGGTCAGAGATAAGGAGCCTGTCAGCTCCCTGCCTGACAGAACGAAAACAGACAGCAGCTACTAGAGAAACTCAAGGCTGCACAAAGACAGTGGGTCAAGATTTTTAACAAAGACCAATTCAAAAAATAATTTTTAGCCCAAAATTAGTACTATGCAATAATAATAAAAAATGCCACTGTAACAACCAGCAATGGTGCATGTGGTCACCTCATTAAAAGTATCTATTCAAATAAATGTGTCTCCTGTCATTGCTCTGTTATGTCCTGCCATGCTTCTTGCTCTGCTAGATTACTTGTAAGTATTTGTCTGTAACACACACAAACACCGTTCTGGTACACACACAACACTACTATACTACTAACAGCTCAACTACACCCATACAGTTCTGCTACACCCATATAATACGCCTACACCCATACAGTTTTGTTACACACATACAGCTTGGCAACACACATACAGCTCTGCTACATACAAATAGCACTGTTACACACATACAGCTCTACTACATCTATAATGTGCAGGTACACACATACAGCTCTCCTACACACATACTGTTCCGCTACACATATATACAGATGCACACTTATCATCTTTAATAAAAACTCACATTTCCCTGCACTAGTGCTGGCTGTATAGTTTTTTGTTCTTTCTGGCTCCTCCCATTGATGACATCATCAATGGTCCTTAAGCTGTACTTTTTTCATGTCCTTTCAGTACAGCTGTAGGACCTTCCTCCCCGTGGTCTCTCCTGCTCCTCCACTGATCACACAGATCGGTGTGGGCACGGAGAGAGGTGTCTGCAGATGCACAGCTCTCACTAATTGGGCACAGCGCTGAATGTGCGCTCTGACCAATCATTAAGACAGCAGTCAGGGGGTCTGGCCATGCTGGATCTCCCCGATTGCTGTTTATATGACGCAGGCACTTTTTAGCAAGATTTTTCTTGCTAAAAAGTGCGTCTTATAAAGCGAAAAATCTGGTATAGGGTTGTTGAATTATTCTGGAGATGCTTTCGTGTAAATAAATGTATAACTCTTTATCGGCATGGATGAAACTAAACAGTTCAGCTTCTGTAAGGAGGTAAGTAACAGCATGGTCGATAAAATGAGGTTGATGGAACTTGTGAGGATGATATGTAACTGAGTAGATCACAACACAGCAGGTTACAGGTACAGATAAAACCTCCACACAACATTCTCTTTACTGAAGATCTATCACTTCCCTTCCATAGAACATTTGTCATTACTGGTCTAGGAGTCTGGAAGTTGTATCTACAGCAGTGACAGATAAATATTAATGGTACAGACTCGGTTTGGGTCACAGGGACCAGTGGGGTCCCACGGGGGTCAGTACGAGGCCCTCTTCCTGTTAATATTTATGAATGACCTTGTAGAGCGCTCACAGAGCAAAATGTCAATAACTGCAGATTATCCTCAGCTCTGTAAGTTAATCAACACAGCGGAGGATAATATAATATTACAGAGGGATTTGGGGAAGCTGGAGGCTTAAAAGGAGACAGTGGAAAATTAAAGGGGTTGTCCGGCCACGCAACAAGATTAATCAGCACCCGGAATGTGTGCCCTAAAAAAAAGAAAAAACACCATTCACATGTTCACACTGAAGCCATTCCAGGCCCATGTCTCCATATCTGACCGCTTCGGGAACCTCCCGGACTACAAGAGGCTCCGTAACGGCAAGGCACATTTTAAAACTTTGCACGTAGGCCGAGGAAAAATAATTCTACAATTATGTAGTGCATGTAAATAGTAAAACATTGAGATAAACAGAAAAAGACATGGGGACATTGGTGGACAGTAAACTTAAAGCTGCTCTGTCACCAGGATCAACCCTGCACAACCAGGCATATAGCCTGGTAGGGTTGGTGCAGCTGATTAAACGGATACCTTTTATTTTTTTTCTGCAGGAACCTGCATTTTTGAGAAATTTTAACTTTTATTAATATGCAAATGGTCTATTGGAACACCAGGGGACGGGCTTATGCGGTTTGAGCACTGCTCCAGTGACGCCCCTGGTGCTCCATACTGACGCCCCTTTCCTTCGAAACAAACCCCCCCACCCCCTAAATTGACAGCATTAGGCCAGAGGTGCATGCATGATGTTGCTACTGTACCTTGTGATATCATTGGTGGCAGTGCGCAATAGCAACATCATGCATTTGGTTCCTAATGCATGATGTTACTACTATTTTTTTATGCTCCCTGTTCTCACTGGTGGCAGTGGAGTCTCAGGGGAAAGAGACAGTGGCAGAGAGGGAGGTGAGAATACTCACCCTTCGATCCTACCCACAGCCAAGCTCCTCTGCTTCAGCTGAAGATGCATACTGCACACGCACCGTCACGTCACTGAACCCGGGAGTGGTGGCGCGGTCATCTTCAGCTGAAGCGGAGGAGGCCTACAATTTTGGGCATAAGAAGGACAGCCAAGGGAATGGGGTTACCAAGAAAAGAGGGTGTCCTCTACATCTACAACCTTCATCACAGATTGGCTTGTTTAATGTAAGATCAGCGATACTATGGGTCTCTCTACCACACATTGCCATGATGGTTGATGCATTGAACAAGTTCAGAGAAGCCTGGGAGCCTTTCGTGAAAAATCTAATATTACAAGCTATGGATACTAGATTTATACAGACCCATGGATTATATTCCCCCCTAATATTGTTCCATTGGCATCTGCCTCATAGGAGGTTTTTTGCTTTAATCTGGACAAACATGGTGGAATTAAAGGTTGGACTTGATGGACCTGTGTCTTCCTTCAGCCTTCACAACTATGTAACTAGGTAATGCTGAAAAAACATCAAAAGATAGAGTATGCTAAGAGGACTCTTCCTGAGACATGTACTCTATCTCAGCGTGTACTGTACATAAACAAATCCCAGGCCTTGCTGTCATCTTTAGTCTAAACGTCATTACAAACAAGTAGTCAAACTGACATACTACAAGCAAAGCAGAATTTATATAAAATAATGTACTGATAGGAAAAAATCCCAGCAGAATCTATTTATTGAGTATTTATTTCTTTGGGGGGGCACTCTGGTCTTTGCACTACTTCATGAAATGCTAAAAGGTTATCAGTGTGTCACGATACAAAGAATATCTCAGATGTCCACTTCCAAGATCAAGTGGAATCATGATGTGGGGAGGGAGATCATCACTTAATGACCATAAGGACACTTACTGTGGATGCATCTTGTACAAAGATCCATCAATGCCAACTGTGGTGCGCAGTCTGGGAACACCTTTGTTGTCCCGAAGACGAATAAGGATCCCACCCAGCGTGGAAGCAATCAGGTTAGCCGAGCGGAAGGAAACAATTGTGCAGACATGTTGGACAGCTATACAGTCTTCATGGGAGGGTTCCACCCCCAATCGAGTCAGTATGTCTTTGGCTTTGCTTAAACCTTCTTTGCTCCTGAAAAGCAAATAAAAAATTATTGAAACGATCAAAAAAATACACGACTCCTTGTGCTATAAGTAGACATTGCAAACGTGTAGGCTAAAATTGGGCACCTCAACTCTTTCCCATGTTCCTCTTTCTGGGGTTAACATTTTTAAGTTCTACGGGGTAGGGGATAACCCTTGTATGGAAGCTACAGTTCTTAGTAGTCTTAAGAAGGGCCGTCCATACAACCCGTGCTGGGTGTTACAAATTTACTTCACGTAACCATACTAAAATACCTATATGCCTCCTGAAAGAGAACTTGGAAGGTTCTTCAGCCAGAACTGTGTGGGTCAGCTGGAGTTATTGCCACCACTTGCGCCCTTCAGTAATATCCCAGTATAAGGTGCTCTTTGAATGGAATATGAAGATATATATTTCTTTGGCCCTTGGGATTTTCTTACACATCTTTGTAAGAGGTAACTTACTTTTCTATGGCCGATAAATGTTTAGTTTCAAATTTTCCTCTAGTTAACAGCTCTGGAGTGATTCTTCCTTCAAACAGTAGTCCTTCTTTGGCCATTTTGACCAAGATGAGTCTGACAAGTTCTCCCATGTACATGCCACTCACCATCTTTTCAAACCTGCAGTAAAAAAATCATACACAAAATGTGATTACTAGAGACAGGCCAATATGGTGTACTGTTCTCGGAACTGCCTGCTCCCGGTGACCGCACGTGTTTCAGAGCGGCTCGCGGCGCAGGCACAGGTAAGGCCTCACCTCTGCATCGCCGGACTTGGGAGTGAAGATGGCAGATCACATGTGTTCGTCATCGAACACTGCGAACTGGCCATCACTGGTCTCTACCATGGTCAACATCATCTGCATTTTTATCTGTGACGAGACTGTGACGAGGGGACATCCTCTGCGTCTGGAGGAAAGAAGGTTTGTACACAAACATAGAAGAGGATTCTTTACGGTAAGAGCAGTGAGACTATGGAACTCTCTGCCTGAGGAGGTGGTGATGGTGAGTTCACTAAAAGAGTTCAAGAGGGGCCTGGATGTATTTCTGGAGTGTAATAATATTACAGGCTATAGCTACTAGAGAGGGGTCGTTGATCCGGGGAGTTATTCTGATTGCCTGATTGGAGTCGGGAAGGAATTTTTATTCCCCTAAAGTGGGGAAAATTGGCTTCTACCTCACAGTTTTTTTTTTGCCTTCCTCTGGATTAACTTGCAGGATGACAGGCCGAACTGGATGGACAAATGTCTTTTTTTGGCCTTATGTACTATGTTGCTAATATCACAATCCCAGAAAACCCCTTTAAGAATCTTTGGAGCTGGGCATTTAGATTGATTATTCACATAGAAAAATGTTCTGAGTTCGTACAATACCATCAATATAAACATGCAGCAAATTAAACATGTAACGTCTACATTCGCAAATGTAAAAGTGAATTCTGGGTGGTAGAGAGAAGGACTCTGGATATGTAAAGTTACTTACAGCTGTTTTCCCGGATTCATGGAACCTCTGTCAATCTCTCTATCAAATTCAGTCCTAATGTCCTCCAGAGATCCATCATCCCCGAAAGCTCCCCATTCAGTGTTTATGCACATTCGTCCCTCATCTCCTTCTACTAAATCAATGTGTCTCAACTCCTCCATGTAACAGGCGTTAGTTCCAGTACCTTAGAAGACAGATCACAGTAAGCCAGGCTCCATATTATCCATGGTGAGAACCCTATATACAAATGGTTGCATCATGTTACCAATGATTATGCCAACTTCACAGCGCTGATCATCAAACCCACAAGTCATCATAGTCCCAACGGTATCATTTACAACCGCCATGATGTCTGCGTCATAGTCCTGTGGAATAAGAGCGAAACAATCAGTGTATTACTCATAAATCTTAATAAATACATATATAAAATCACCAGGGAACTGCAAAATTATGGAATAGTGAATAAGCCATACATAATGAATGCATCGCCGATTTCTATCCTGAATGATTGCGTCATCAGAAAATGACCTATTGTTTGAATCAGGGTTTTTATGTTTACATATTTCAAGATTTTTTTGTAATGTTATTTAAAATTTTCCAAGTCACAATCTATATGTAAAAACATCCTACAATCCTGCATTTTTCACATTGACCACTAAGCCTAATAATTTTCAGTAGTCATCTCATTATCATCACAGACAGGATTACAATGAAATAAATACTATCTTTATATAGATAAACCAGAATCGGTTATTTACAATAGGTGACAGACACAGCTTTTCTGTCATCTGTTCCTGTTCTGCACAGATCACTTTTCAGTAGTCATCTCATTGTCATCCCAAACAGGATTACAATAAAATATATCGCCTGTATATAGATAAATCAGGATCCACTAATGAAAAAAAGTAATAGACTCAGCTTGTCTATCACTTGTTCCTATTCTGCAGAGATTACTTTTCAGTAGTCATCTCATTATCATCACAAGCAGGATTAAAATGAAATATATCACCTGCAAATAGATAAACCAGAATCCACTATTTACAATAGGCGATAAACACAGCTTGTCTGTCACCTGCTCCTGTTCTACAGAGGTCGCTTTTCAGTAGTCATCTCATTATCATCACAAGCAAGAATATAATTAAATATATCACGTGTATAGATAAACCAGGATCCAGTATGTATAATAGCTGATAGACACAGCTTTTCTGTCATCTGTTCCTGTTCTGCACAGATCACTTTTCAGTAGTCATCTCATTGTCATCACAAGCAGGATTACAATTCAATATATCACCTGTATATAAAAAATAAACCAGGATCGACTATTTACAATAGGGGATAGACATAGATTGTCTTTCAACAGCCCCTGGTCTGCAGAAATCACTTTCAGTAGTCATCTCATTTTCATCACAGCCAGGATTACAATGAAATACATACCACCTGTATATTGATAAACCAGGATTGACTATTTACAGTAGGTGATAAACACAGTTTGCCTATCAATAGTCCTTGGACTGCACAGATCATTTGTCAGTAGTCATCTCATTATCACCACGGGCAGAATTTCAATGAAATATACAGTATCACCTGTATATAGATAAACCAGGGACCACTGTTTACAAGAGGTGATAGACACAGCTTATCCACCTCCTCCCTGAAGAATGACCTCTGCACAGGTCACAGAGCATGTCTAAGCAAAAAAAATAATCTATAATCAGAATAGAAAATCTAATAAAAAAAAATACAATTCTTTCACTATCTGGTTCTTAGTTAACAATATAGGTGATGCGTTCCCTTTTAATTGGTTTCTGGCTTTAATGAGCACAATCTGCACTAGATGAGTCAAGTAAATGTACAGAATGTTAGTCATCTGTGACCATCTGTACCTCCAAAATAGAAGAACTCCAGAAAACACGGCACAGCTCACACAGAGACGGAGGGCAACAGAGACTCCACCACAAATATATTTGTCACAATAGATAGAAATTTAGTGGGAGACGTATCAAACTAGTGTAAAGTAGAACTGGCCTATTTGCCCATAGCAACCAATCAGATTCCACCTTTCATTTTCCAAAGAAGCTGTCAAAAATGAAAGGAGGAATCTGATTGGTTGCTATGGGCAACTAGGCCTGTTCTACTTTACACCAGTCTTGATAAATGTCCCCCTTAGTTTCTGTACAGAACATTTACAACTCCAGCTCAGAAACAAAGACTCACCCCTCGTTTCTTGATGGCCTTGTTCAGTAGCTTGACCACATCCATTCCCTCCACTCCACTAGCCTTGAATCGCTTGGTCCACGTGAGCAAAATACCCTATGGAAACAATACTGAAATGAGGGACATGTTCTAGATATAACCTTCTAAAGTAGATTTCCAGGAGCTCCATCCCTGTACAGCCTGTGCGCGAGACGCTTCTGCTGGTCTGGGCCGTTAGAGCAGAAGCACGGCTCTCATGTGAGAGACAAGCCCCACTCTCCACTGCACGGAGTCCCCTGCAGAATTTAGACTAGGCCAACATACAAAGGCGGACGCCTAGCCTAAGACCGCTGTAAAAAGGCGTACTGGTAATCACTAAGGGGGTTAATTCTGATGACCAATCCTCAGGTCACTTGTATCTGATTGGTGGGGTCCTCCATCTGGTGATTAGCTGTTTGACTGGCCTAGGACAATAGAAGGAAAGCCCTGCCAGATATCTACTTGAGGTCCAGGAACTTCAAGCCAAGTGTCTCCCATACATGATAATCAGCTCAGAGATACTCATTTGTCATACTTGGGTTACGTTACCTCATCTAATTTTGACTGGCTGCATGGGAAGGAAAAGGTGAATCCCACCGGCAGCTTCTTGTCTTTGATCTGCTTCTTCTCCATGAAATCTCCAAGGCATTCAGCAACATGGTCAAAGAGCTAATGGGATAAAGAAGAACACTATATCACAATACTGCAGGAAATGAAAATACCGTATAAAACATGAGTATTGGACCAATACTGCCTATAATAATCTCCCTGGCCACTCAATTGTATGTGGGCATGTCTACGGCCCCCATGGTCACCATACTTCAAAAATACGATACCCTCATTTATAATCAGTGCCAGACCCTGAGTAATACACTCCCATCCTCATTTAGGGTACGGCTACAGAGTAATTCTGGGGCCGACACATGTCGCACGTCAAAGTATCGCAGTGTAGCCGTACCCTTAATTTTGTGAAGAGATACAGACATCAGTTCAGAACAGGGGTTTTGTGTTTTTGGTGCAATTTTTTGCTGCCTTTTATGCCACATTTTATAGGCTAAAAACTCCAGTTCCAGATGTTGCATTGAAGTCTATTGGAATCTGTCAGCAGATTTGTACCTATGACACTGGCTGACCTGTTACATGTGCACTTGGCAGCTGAAGGCATCTGTGCTGGTCCCATGTTCATATGTGCCCGCATTGCTGAGAAAAAGGATGTTTTAATATATGCAAACGAGCCTCTGGGAGCAACAGGGGCGTTGCTATTACACCTAGAGGCTCAGCTCTCTCCGCAACTGCCACGCCCTCTCCACTTCGATTTACAGGGCCAGGCAGGCGTGATCACATTTAAGGTACATTCACACAACCGTATTTATGGCAAAATGCGGAACGGATGCAGACCTATTCATCTCAATGGAACCACAAAAGATGAGGATGTCCACATCCGTACTTCCGTTCCGCGGCCCCGCAGAAAAAATAAAGCATGTCCTATTCTTTTCCGCAACTGCGGACAAAAATAGGCATTTCTACCATAGGCCTGGCCGTATCTGTTCCGCAAAATGCATAACGCACACGGCCGGCATCTGTGTTTTGCGAATCCGCAATTTGCGGCCCACAAAACACAGACGGTCATTTGAATGTGTCATTACACTGCCTGGCCCTGTCAATCGAAGTGGAGAGGGCACGACAGTTAAAGAGGTTATGCCCGGACCTGTGGAAAGCATGGCATTTTCTTTTCCCAATGTTTTTTCTTCATATAGCTCTAGAGAGGAAGTGAAATGGAGGGCACAAATCCTCTGGATAGATCATCAGCATCTGATTGGCGGGGGTCAGACACCCGGGACCCCTGCCGATCAGCTGTTTGAGAAGGCAGCGGTGCTGGCAGTAGCACCGCGGCCTTCTCGCTGTTTACCGCAAACCCAGTGACGTCACGACTAGTATCAATGGCCTGGGAGGGGCTAAGCTCCATTCAAATGAACAGAGCTTAGCCCCGCCCAGGCCATTGATACTAGTCGTGACGTCACTGGGCCAGGGGTAAACAGCGAGAAGGCCGTGGCGCTACTGCCAGGGCCGCTGCCTTCTTAAACAGCTGATCGGCAGGGGTCCCTGGTGTCGGACCCCCGCCGATCAGATGCTGATGATCTATCCAGACGATAGATCATCAGTTTAAAAAAACTGCAGAACCCCTTTAAGAGAGAACAGAGCCTCTAGGTGTAACAGCAACGCCCCCATTGCTCCTAGAGACTCATTTGAATACATGAAAACGTCCGTTTTCTCAGCAGTGCGGGCACATATGAACACGGGACCAACACAGGCGCCTTCAGCTGCCGAGCGCACATGTAACATGTCAGACGGTGTCATAGGTACAAATCTGCTGACAGGTGCCCTTTTAATGAAGTGCAAATAGACTTTTTTCTGGTGCAATTTTTTCACCCTTTAGGCATTTTTTTTTCAAATCGCAGCTGCATTTTTCTACCATAAACCTCAAAATTAAAACTCAATTTGCAATAAGTGCTGGAGTTTTTGTATGGCATTTTCTTTTCCCAATTTTTTCTCTCCTTACAGCTCTAGAGAGGAAGTGAAATGGAGGGCACACATTTTCCTCAAAAAAAAAATGTCAGGTTCTAAACATACTATATGGGCAAAAAAAACCTCACTATTACCCCAAAAACTATTTTTCTCCTTATACAAACCATATGCATCATGGGAAATTTCTTTCCATGGATGGCCCTTTCCTAATGACAATAATGGGAGCAGAAACCTATTGAAGTGCCCCATGGACTGAGCCGAATT
This sequence comes from Bufo gargarizans, assembly GCF_014858855.1. Lineage (NCBI taxonomy): Eukaryota > Metazoa > Chordata > Amphibia > Anura > Bufonidae > Bufo > Bufo gargarizans. The sequence goes on along the minus strand of NC_058085.1, from coordinate 288,400,012 downwards.
TCCCACGTATGGCCATCGTAATGCTCAGCTTAAGTAATCGTCCGGGAAGTGCGGCAGATGCGAGCTACAAAAGGGCGGAGAAAGACTGACCATAGTAATGAATGAGCAGAAAGGTCTGCTGGTGACTGAGGTATTGTCTCTTAGATGTCCCTCAGCACCCCCGTCACCCTTGTATTGACCACCACCAGCCTGGTCAGACGTAATTACCCAATGTTCTATAGATTTGGTCTCTACAGACACCAAGTGCCCACAACATCTGTCACAAGATGTCACCGCGATCACAGAAACAGTAAACGGAGAAGGATTTGTGAGGTCTCATAGAAAGAAGAAAAAACTAGAAAGAATATCTGTAAAATACATCACAGTGAATCAAAGAACATAGTAAAGATGGGCATTGGTTTGATGTTCCTCGGGCCTCATGCACACAACCGGAAGAGCTTTTCTATCTGCAAACTACCAAACTACGCAAATACCGGCCATGTGCACCCCGCACGGAAAGAACACAAATACCGGCCATGTGCACCCCGCACGGAAAGAACACAAATACCGGCCATGTGCACCCCGCACGGAAAGAACACAAATACCGGCCATGCGCACCCCGCACGGAAAGAACACAAATACCGGCCATGTGCACCCCGCACGGAAAGAACACAAATACCGGCCATGTGCACCCCGCACGGAAAGAACACAAATACCGGCCATGCGCACCCCGCACGGAAAGAACACAAATACCGGCCATGCGCACCCCGCACGGAAAGAACACAAATACCGGCCATGCGCACCCCGCACGGAAAGAACACAAATACCGGCCATGCGCACCCCGCACGGAAAGAACACAAATACCGGCCATGCGCACCCCGCATGGAAAGAACACAAATACCGGCCATGTGCACCCCGCACGGAAAGAACACAAATACCGGCCATGTGCACCCCGCACGGAAAGAACACAAATACCGGCCATGTGCACCCCGCACAGAAAGAACACAAATACCGGCCATGTGCACCCCGCACGGAAAGAACACAAATACCGGCCATGTGCACCCCGCACGGAAAGAACACAAATACCGGCCATGTGCACCCCGCACGGAAAGAACACAAATACCGGCCATGTGCACCCCGCACGGAAAGAACACAAATACCGGCCATGTGCACCCCGCACAGAAAGAACACAAATACCGGCCATGTGCACCCCGCACAGAAAGAACACAAATACCGGCCATGTGCACCCCGCACAGAAAGAACACAAATACCGGCCATGTGCACCCCGCACGGAAAGAACACAAATACCGGCCATGTGCACCCCGCACGGAAAGAACACAAATACCGGCCATGTGCACCCCGCACAGAAAGAACACAAATACCGGCCATGTGCACCCCGCACGGAAAGAACACAAATACCGGCCATGTGCACCCCGCACGGAAAGAACACAAATACCGGCCATGTGCACCCCGCACAGAAAGAACACAAATACCGGCCATGTGCACCCCGCACAGAAAGAACACAAATACCGGCCATGTGCACCCCGCACGGAAAGAACACAAATACCGGCCATGTGCACCCCGCACGGAAAGAACACAAATACCGGCCATGTGCACCCCGCACAGAAAGAACACAAATACCGGCCATGTGCACCCCGCACGGAAAGAACACAAATACCGGCCATGTGCACCCCGCACGGAAAGAACACAAATACCGGCCATGCGCACCCCGCACGGAAAGAACACAAATACCGGCCATGCGCACCCCGCACGGAAAGAACACAAATACCGGCCATGTGCACCCCGCACGGAAAGAACACAAATACCGGCCATGTGCACCCCGCACGGAAAGAACACAAATACCGGCCATGTGCACCCCGCAGAACCTCTCTATTGCCCACTGACTGACTGCAGCCTTTCATCTGGAGACTACTTATATACTACTTGCTAAGGCCTCGTCCAAATTTCCGTGTCAGTGTCAGGTCCATGAAAAAAAAAAGCGTACGTGTTTCATCCGTGAAGGATCTGTAGTTGGTCTGTGTGTCCCTTTTTACTATCCGTGTGTCCATCCGTAATTCACTGACGTTGCTCAGCTGAAAATTAATTTCCAGAGAATCTCCTATCAGTCTTCAGTGAAAAACGGACGCACCACAGATGCCATGAGTCGTGTGTCTATGATTTTCACGGACCCATAGACTTCTATGGGCGTGCTTGGTCCGCATCACGGATCAAAGTAATGCATGTGATTTTTTGGGGTCAGTAAAAAAATACTGAAATGCGAACAGACACATTTAAATCAATGGATACGTGTGCTGTCCGCAGAAAATGCGGACAGCACACGTCAGTGAAAAATGGAAATGTGGACGAGGTCTAAAAGGTAGAAGGTGTAACAGTTATTAACGGCTTAGTATCTAAAAGTGAACCAGTCGGCACAATATCGGCCTCCAAACTGCCTGGAGAACCCTAATAGTCGGCTTATGTGGTCTCTGCTGTCTGCCGAGTGCACCGAAACTCATCTTTATTCACCCTCCCCACTGTATGTTCATCAGCAATTAAAGCCAAGGAGGCTGGCACCATCGAGCTGTGCCCCAAATCCTGCCCCATATCCTTTGATTGATGTTTCCTAGCCCAGAAGACATCATCCCCTGGCCTCCCCTTGCCTGTGCTCCCCCGCTGATTAGCATAGAGCGGTGAATAAAGATGGTTCTGACTGCACTGGGAAGACACCGGTAGGACATAAGAACTCCATCAGCTGACATGTGCACAGTGCTTATGTGTACGTTAGCCTATACGTGAAGATAGAAAAACGTGGCATACTGTGCCTTCCCATCCTGCAGAGTACAGGTTTTTTTGTTTTTTTTTACAAAGGCACAGATATGGCATCTGTCAGAGGCATCCGATAACATATCCGTTTTTTGTGTATGTTAAACGTCTGACAAAAACCCAGCCTTACGTCCCGATCCAGCAATTCCATTATTTCTGTTGTTCTGCTCATCTAACGGCAGAACAACAGACATAAATAGAGGCAGTGTGAACGGGGCCGACGAGGGGGGAACCATTACTGGTCTAAATAACAGCAGGGAATTATAGCCAAGTGATAAAGCCCAGTCCAATATGGCGGATCTTCCCTGTACCTTATCACTTCACTAAAATGCCTGCATTCACTACACACTGCACCACACACATCACACACTGCACCACACACATCACACGCTGCACCACACACATCACACACTGCACCACACACATCACACACTGCACCACACACATCACACACTGCACCACATACATCACACACTGCACCACACACATCACACGCTGCACCACACACATCACACACTGCACCACACACATCACACGCTGCACCACACACATCACACACTGCACCACATACATCACACACTGCACCACAGACATCACAAACTGCACCACACACATCACGCGCTGCACCACATACATCACGCACTGCACCACATACATCACGCACTGCACCACACACATCACACACTGCACCACACACATCACACGCTGCACCACACACATCACACACTGCACCACACACATCACACGCTGCACCACACACATCACACACTGCACCACACACATCACACACTGCACCACACACATCACACGCTGCACCACACACATCACACACTGCACCACACACATCACACGCTGCACCACACACATCACACACTGCACCACACACATCACACACTGCACCACACACATCACACACTGCACCACACACATCACACGCTGCACCACACACATCACACACTGCACCACATACATCACACACTGCACCACACACATCACACGCTGCACCACACACATCACACACTGCACCACACACATCACACGCTGCACCACACACATCACACACTGCACCACATACATCACACACTGCACCACACACATCACACGCTGCACCACACACATCACACACTGCACCACATACATCACACACTGCACCACAGACATCACACGCTGCACCACACACATCACACACTGCACCACACACATCACACACTGCACCACACACATCACACACTGCACCACATACATCACACACTGCACCACACACATCACACACTGCACCACACACATCACACACTGCACCACATACATCACACGCTGCACCACACACATCACACACTGCACCACATACATCACACAATGCACCACATACATCACACACTGCACCACCGTCATGTTTGCCAGGGTCCTCGGTCACAGCGCACCGCTCCCCTTACTACAGAAACTCTCGGGAGTTAGACCCATCTCTTTGCACATCCCGCCAGCTGCAGGACCCGTATCTCTCCGGCATCCTGCCCAAACCAACCAATAACCAGGCTCCTTGCTGTAAAGGAACTTTGTTAACGGTTATTTCAGGAACACGCAGTGTCGCTGCCCGTGCCGTTCAGAGCGTTTACTGCTCTGATGAATGTGAGGGAAAAGGCTGAGACGTATTGGTACACCTTAGACTGCTTTCAAGGAGTAAAATGGCCTGAACAAGCGTCTATGGCGTCTATACACTGCAGCGGGGGGCCACTTCTGGAGATAGAAGCAGGATCCAGGTGGATATGCTATAATGGTGGTCCTGTGGATGAGATGGGAATACCCCTTTAAGGAGGGAGAGGCTTGGCAATTGATGACTGAATGCAGAACCAGGGGCAGCTTTTGTGCTCCACATGAAGCACTGAACAATCTCCCACAGCTCTGGATTCTTCTTGCATATTTCCAAAAAGACGATACCTCGAAGACTTTTGAGGAAGAAGCCCCCCGTCCCATGTAGAAAACTCTTACCCGCGTTCCAGTGCCATGAATGATGTCCTCAGGTGTGTCGTATATCTCACTTTCCATCTGGACCGTCTGCTTCTTTTCATGGGAGACCTTCACCCGCAGAATGCGGAAATATGATCCACCAAGATCCAGGGCGATGAAGTCTCCCTTCTCTGTTTGGGGAGACAGGAATTGTGCATATCTTTAGCTGACTACTGGACATGTAGCACAGAGCCAACACTATGTCACAGATGTCCCTCTGTCACCCTTGAGTGACTCCAGAGCTGCACTTCAGCTAAACACTGGATAATTCGAATGTACATAACCTGGTAAGTGCGCAGCTAATGTGGTGAAAGCGATCTGACATCAATGTAATGAGGCAAGGCAAACAGGAGACATCCCGATAGATCGGCACCGAGCACAAGACATCAGTTATAAGTAGAAGTAACCCTTTCAGGATCATTCATATTTTTTTATAATGCAACAATAAATACTTTTCTCATTTCAAAGTTCAACAAAATGTTTTTTTTTTGCAGTACATATTAAGATTTCTAATAGCATCAATACAGATCCACTAACTTTTTGATTTGCTGACATTATTTAATGAAAAAGAGGGGAAAAAAGACAGAAATTCAACTTTCCTTGGATCTTTCTTTCCCCTCATCTAGTTGGTATATCCAATCAAATGGACCACAGAAAATACCTAAACAGTCACCCGTTACTTGTTGACCGCTGCAGCAATTACAGCCCTATTAAAGTGTTTTTTCCATAAAATACATTTTTAAAATAAATAAAATACAAATACGGCTAGTTTCACTAGCGGTAAATTCTTCCGGCAGAGGAACAGCCTGCCAAAGACATTGTATCTGGAAGAGGTTGGAGCATTGCCAGGCCCCATTGACTATAATGGGACTCGGCAGGGATATGGCCTGCTTCCGGCATTAGTGCCAGGATTCGGCCCGGACAAATAGCTCTGCAAGCAGCAAATTTTTGTCTGGCCGAATCCCAACGCGAATGCTGGAAACAGGCCGGATCTCCGCCAAGTCCCATTATAGCCAATGGGCTCTAGCAGGGTCAGGTAGTATCTGGCTATGGCTCTGTGAAACTATCCTAAACTTAACTCACTGATCCCCACCACTGACGGTCCACCTGCTCCAGTCCCCAATGCTCTTCACTGACGTCCAGGTTCCGGCTCCACACTGAAAATGGCAGGAAAGGCCCAATCAGCCTGAGGTACAGTACAGACCAAAAGTTTGGACACACCTTCTCATTCAAAGAGTTTTCTTTATTTTCATGACTATGAAAATTGTAGATTCACACTGAAGGCATCAAAACTATGAATTAACACATGTGGAATTATATACATAACAAAAAAGTGTGAAACAACTGAAAATATGTCATATTCTAGGTTCTTCAAAGTAGCCACCTTTTGCTTTGATTACTGCTTTGCACACTCTTGGCATTCTCTTGAGGTAGTCACCTGAAATGGTCTTCCAACAGTCTTGAAGGAGTTCCCAGAGATGCCTAGCACTTGTTGGCCCTTTTGCCTTCACTCTGCGGTCCAGCTCACCCCAAACCATCTCGATTGGGTTCAGGTCCGGGGACTGTGGAGGCCAGGTCATCTGGCGCAGCATCCCATCACTCTCCTTCATGGTCAAATAGCCCTTACATAGCCTGGAGGTGTGTTTGGGGTCATTGTCCTGTTGAAAAATAAATTATGGTCCAACTAAACGCAAACCGGATGGAATAGCATGACGCTTCAAGATGCTGTGGTAGCCATGCTGGTTCAGTATGCCTTCAATTTTGAATAAATCCCCAACAGTGTCACCAGCAAAGCACCCCCACACCATCACACCTCCTCCTCCATGCTTCACGGTGGGAACCAGGCATGTAGAGTCCATCCGTTCACCTTTTCTGCATCGCACAAAGACACGGTGGTTGGAACCAAAGATCTCAAATTTGGACTCATCAGACCAAAGCACAGATTTCCACTGGTCTAATGTCCATTCCTTGTGTTCTTTAGCCCAAACAAGTCTCTTCTGCTTGTTGCCTGTCCTTAGCAGTGGTTTCCTAGCAGATATTCTACCATGAAGGCCTGATTCACACAGTCTCCTCTTAACAGTTGTTCTAGAGATGTGTCTGCTGCTAGAACTCTGTGTGGCATTGACCTGGTCTCTAATCTGAGCTGCTGTTAACCTGCGATTTCTGAGGCTGGTGACTCGGATGAACTTATCCTCCGCAGCAGAGGTGACTCTTTGTCTTCCTTTTCTGGGGCGGTCCGCATGTGAGCCAGTTTCTTTGTAGCGCTTGATGGTTTTTGTGACTGCACTTGGGGACACTTTCAAAGTTTTCCCAATTTTTCAGACTGACTGACCTTCATTTCTTAAAGTAATGATGGCCACTTGTTTTTCTTTACTTAGCTGCTTTTTTCTTGCCATAATACAAATTCTAACAGTCTATTCAGTAGGACTATCAGCTGTGTATCCACCTGACTTCTCCACAATGCAACTGATGGTCCCAACCCCATTTATAAGGCAAGAAATCCCACTTATTAAACCTGACAGGGCACACCTGTGAAGTGAAAACCATTTCAGGTGACTACCTCTTGAAGCTCATCAAGAGAATGCCAAGAGTGTGCAAAGCAGTAATCAAAGCAAAAGGTGGCTACTTTGAAGAACATGGACTATGACATATTTTCAGTTGTTTCATAGTCATGAAAATAAAGAAAACTCTTTGAATGAGAAGGTGTGTCCAAACTTTTGGTCTGTACTGTATGTCACCTCTACTGCCAGTGATTGGTTGAGTGGGCCTTTCTTGGCATTTCTGGTGTATGGAGCAGGAACCAGGACGTGAAGAGCAGCGGGGATCGGACCAGTCTGCCGGGCGCCGGGTGTCAGACCTTATCAATCTAATACTGATAACCTATCATGAGGATAGCTCATAAATATCTACGTGTCAGAAAACCCCTTTAAGGTTCTGAGCCTGTGCCCCTGACTTGGCATCTATGTAGTGTCTGTACATGTACCTGGCCCCAATCATTTTTTGGTTAGGTGTAAGAGCAGAGAGGGGTAGGGCGGCTGGTGGAGGACAAGGATTTAATTTTGTAGGAAACGACTATTCTGTGTAAATTATAATTTTATTGATTTTTTTCCTTAAAATATGTAAATTCACATTTTTACACATAAACAAAAGTATAATCATATGTTAATCAGCATGAAAATTCAATATTGGAATTACGTCATTCCATTCTTGAAACAAATATAAAGAAATAAGAGCAACAAGTATACACAGGTATAAAGCATTTTGTACAAACAATTTGAAGAGCAAATAGGTACATCATAAAAAGGTTGGATGGGAGAGGAAGGAAGGGAGGGGAGGGGAAATGGACATTAGCAGAACAAAGTGGATGTCCCTATCTCGTATAGTGAACAATAAAATCCCTGACATTATAGAAGAGGATTGATGTTGTCATTCTCTATAGCTTGAAGCCACTTTTCCCAAACCTTGTAAAATTTTTCCGGTTTATGAACTGTGTACCACCTTTTCTTCTCAAAATCACAAACCTTACTAAACTCAACAAACCAATCTCCTAAAGTAGGTGGATTTTTCTGGAGCCATCTCCTCGGGATCAATAACTTTGCTGCATTCAGAATGAACGAGCACAGGTCAGACTTCACACAATGTTGATGAGCATTATGTATATTAAAAAGGACCATGTTGGTGGACAACTTAATCTCGGAGTCAAAAATTTTGTTTATGATTTTGCTGATGCCCTCCCAGAATGATGAGAGCGCTGAACAGGAAAACCACAGATGCTCGTAATTCCCAACCCCCTGTCCGCATCTCCAGCAAGTGTCAGGTATCTCCTGATTGTATCTATGTAGCAAGACAGGAGTCTTGTACCATCGTGTAGTAATCTTGTACTGCAGTTCTCTATAATTGAACGCAGGAGAATTGGAAAAGGCGAAAGTGGATCATACTGCTTCTCAGAAATAATGGGTAAACCTAGAAATCTCTTGGAAGGGGGCAAAGCAAACAGAACCCCACAGAGATCCCTCAGCACTCCCAGAGCACAGAAACTCTGCCCGGAAGCACCGGAATTTGTTCAAGGAAGACCTTCTAAGTCGTCAGAAATGTACCAACGTGGGGCTAGTTATGCCTCTGAGTCAGAAGAGGACTCGGTTCAAGAACAGGACGACCTTAAAAAACATATTAAAAGTATACCTACTATGGAGGATATGAAAGGTCTGTTCAAAGAAATGCTTGCTCCCATTAGAAGTGACATCACCGAGATTAAATCAAATCTTGTACAACTTCATGACAGGATCGATAACGTTGAAGACTCTACTACAAAGTTATCTTCACACGCTACATACATGGAGGAGAAAATCTTGTCACAGCAGAGCGAGATACATGACCTAAGATTGCACCTGGACGATTTAGAGAACCGCTCAAGGAGGAATAATTTGCGTATAAAAGGCATGCCGGAATCCGTAGAGGACAAGGACATTTCCTTTGCTCTTACCCAGGTATTTCTTGAACTTTTGGGGAAAGAAGAAGGTTTCCATCTAGGCATAGAAAGGGCGCATAGAGTGTACCGACCTAAATCCGCTCCGGCTGATGCCCCAAGGGACATTTTATGCTATGTACTTAGCTTCACGATCAAAGAGGAGATACTCAAAAAGGCGAGATTTGCGAAGAAGATAGAATACGAGGGTGGAGTAATCACCATATTCCAAGATTTATCTAGACTTACATTGGAGAAACGCAGGCAGTTAATCCCCCTGACGAGATCCTTGAGAGACAAGAATGTAAAGTACAGATGGCTCTACCCCTTTGGTCTTCTGATTAGCAATAATGGGAGACAACTGACCATTCGTACCTCAGGGGACTTAGCTTTCGCCTTGGAAAAACTGGATCTTACCCACCTGCATATTCCTGAATGGTTACCAGGGGAAGATACGCCTCCACCGCCAATCCTCTCTTCATCTGACAAGCTGGATCCGATGACTACTCCACAATCAAGAAGAAGGGAGGAGGAAAGCTTCCAGCGACCTAAAGCTCCTAGAAAGCAGGCCAGAGGATTTACTCCCTCCTCACGCCAACACTCGCCAGGCTGAGGTAGCCTATGCATACATATCCTTCTCTGTTGCCATTTCACATAGTTAGGGATATACATTCTAGCATATATTTAGATACTGCTATATACTAGTAGTTGTATTGAAGGATTATGATATGTTGCTCTATGACAGATGCTTGTCCTATGTTGAGCATCCACACATTTGCCACGACTCTTAGAGTTGCTGGCTTAGTTGTTTGTACAACTTTGAAATGTTAACCGTGTTCAAATTTTTATTCTTATTTTTTCTCCACTTCCTCATTATATGTTGTTTGACACCATCACCTTACATGTCTCTGGGAGCTCCCCCCAGTATCTATTACATTGTAGATTATACACAGTATATGTCATCTCTAGTGGCTATTTGACATGAGATTAAAGGTGATCTCTTTGTAAGGGTAAATTTGACAGTTACACCTCTCCACACCCCCCGATAGGTGGCGGTTCCACACGTTTGTGTGGGAAAACTCAGTCTTTCTTTCAAGAAGGACTGACACTGCTGTTGTCCATCCTTGGTACTATTCCTCTGAAATTTTGGAGGAGTACCAACTTTTTTGTTATTGTGTTACTATATACAGGAAACGACTATTCTGCATGATGTGGGCATATTATGGCATAGGCATAGGCATTCTGGATAGGCCAAGCATGATAATTGTGTGCCTGTACTGAAGGTAAGGAGATCTTGATTTATTTATTTTTGTTGTTTTTGATTTTTATAGGAAAAATTTCTGTCTCTAAATTTGAAAACAGAGCATCTACATTTGTGCCATTTTAGCGACAACAACACAATTATTTTGGTTCTTTACCACATCAGTAAGATCAAGTGTTGACAAAGTAATCACCCATGAAACAAATCACCTAAATAAATATGGATGATAATCTCGAAGAGGTTCATACTTCTGCACAATCTTTTTCATTAGGAGGTATTTTTATTTACAGTGATAACACTTCCCATCGACGTAGCTCTCACAAGCATCTATCTAGAGATCACAGGGCTCTATAAATGAGCGTTCACCTGCCTGCCCTCTGACGGCAACTGGCTCGGCTCCAGTGATACCGAAATTTGTACTGAGCGTGATGACAGACACAGAACTGGATGTCAACTCAAGGAGCAAGCAAAGGCATAAAAGGGAGTTATGAAAGCGGTCATTAGTATGCGGGAGGCAAAGGAAGGTGAGAACAGCGCTGCACTGGTTGTCCTCGCCTTCCCTGGTCTTCTTCCGGCAACACGCTGTGTCATGACATACAGTGTCAGGATGTAGTGCACGTAGACATGCACTATGATCTGATGCTGTGCGCTGTCGGGTCACATTACAGCGCGGCAGGAAGAAAACCAAGGAGGGTAAGTGAATCTGCCAGGTCTGACTGGGGGGGTCTTAACTGAGGCTGGGGATATGATCTGAGGCTGGGGGCTATTGGAGGTCTGATCTGATGCTGGGGGGGGGGGCTGATCTGAGGCTGAGGGGTCTGATCTGAGGCTGGGGGCCTATTGGGGATCTGATCTGAGCCAAGAGGGTCTGATCTGAGCCTAGAGGGTCTGATCTAAGGGCTGGGGGGGTCTGATGAGGGTCTGATCTGAGGCTGGGGGGTCTGATGGGGGTTAATCTGAGTCTGGGGAAGGTCTGATGGGGGTCTGATCTGAGGTTGGGAGGTATGACAGGGGTGTGATCTCAGGCTAAGGAGGGTCTGATCTGAGGTTAGGAGGTCTTATGGGGGTGTGATCTGAGGCTGAAGGGCCTGATGGGGGATGATCTGAGGCTAGGGAGGGTCTGATGGGGGTCTGATCTGAGGTTGGGAGGGTCTGATGGGGGTCTGATCTAAGGTTAGGAGGTCTGATAAGGGTCTGATCTGAGGCTGATGTAGGCTGGGAGGTCTGATCAGAGGCTGATGGAGGTGGGAGCAGATCTGAGGCTGAGAATGGGACAAAGGCAGGAACATTTGCGAAGAAAGAGGCAGGGACAGTGGCAGGGAGATTTAAAGCTGGACGAATCCCTCTCTGGGCCCCTCTGGGATGAGCTTGGCTGCCATTAAGGCCAAATAAAGAACTAAATATATAACATTCTTAACTTAAATATTAGACTGCTATGTGGTCAAAATGGTGCCTGTACTATTTGTAATATATAGTGCAGGCGCCATTTTGTGCTACAAAAATACAGCGCTCTAGATTTAAGGGCAATTTCTGTAACCTACTCTTAGGTCAGTTGTATGTTTGACCAAATGTAGCCATCAAAGTTGAGAATTTTGTATGGCCCCCGAACGATGTTACAAATATCCAAATGGCCCTCGGCAGCAAAAAGGTTCCCCACCCCTGGTCTAGAGGATAGATCATCAGTTAAAAAGAACTGCAGAACCCCTTTAAGAAACAAAACTGCAGTGTGTGTCAGGCGTATCAGAAGATGGATTTAGTGTCGGACTGGGGTTTCTGGGGCTCACCAGTGGAAATTATTATGGAGGCCCAACCACCTATATCAATACAGTTTAATAGGTGTTTAATTAAAGAAATACATCGTAATGGCAAGTGATTGACTCCAAAGGAAGCCAAATAGTTTTTTTTCTCCTGTATCTTTGGGGTCCATTATGGTATCAGAGCCTGGGCCCAGTGGAGGATCCTCTGGTACTCTGGTGGGCCATGTCGACCCTGGGTGGATTTCAGGCTACCCCAAAATCTGTATCATCAATAATCAGTGTAGCTAAGTACTACCCAACTGGATATCTACTGTAATGGCTAATGTTTTGCGAAGTAAGGTGGACAACTGAGGCAAATCTGATCGGTGGCCAAAAAATGATGCTGGCATATGTGACTTTCGATACCCAATCGATGATTTTGCACCCAGATTGATATGATTTGCTATTTTCCATCTGCACAGCCTAGTATCTTCTAGAGAACATGGCGACCACCACAAAGCGCAGGGCAGCAGGGACAATGTACAATCCTATTCTCCCTAATAGATTAAGGAGAATAAGACAAGGGTTCTAGCCCCATAAGGTGGCTAATAAGGAAAAAGAAAAGTTAAAAAGAGAACACCACAATATTAAAAGATTAAATCACCCCCTTTCTCAATTTTACATATTAAATATATAAACAAAAAAAAATAAACATATTAGGTATTGCCACGTCTAAAAAAACACGTCATTCAAATGGTATCGCAATATTTTTTTATGGTATCGAAATCTAATAAAAATTTTGACAACCATATCGTGACAACCATAGTGGCATACTACCAGATCCTCTCATTGTGGAGCAATGGATCAGAAATTTGGAAACTCATGTCCTGATCCACTTTTTCTCCAAAGATAGTCGTGCTGCTCCCATACACAGTAGATTGTCGGACAACCGTTTTACACCTTTTAACGTGTATGGCCGGCTTAGGGCTAGGGTCAGGTATGAGCTTTACATGTTATAATGACATTAGATTCAGTTTTCAATACACTTGTTCTGACTCTGAAATAGGCAGATAACAGGGAATTCCTGTTAAATTAATTAGTCTCCAACCGTTGATGGCTGCAGCCGCTGCTATCTCACCAGACACATGCTGTAATTATCCTGTCACAGCAATGGGAAGAGAGTAAGAGGAAGAACATAGCATTTTAGAACAACTTTCAGTTTCCTGATCATCTGCTTTTTCCTAATTACACATAAACCTGTATAAAAACATATGACGTGTATGACAATATTTATACTCAAAGATCAACATATGGCTGAAGATGATTGGGGTAGTGTCAGGACCTGCTTCTCCAACCGTGGTGAGATATATCTCCTCACACGCCATGTCCTGAAAGCTGGACATACATAGTTCAGTTAAGAAACGATATCAAATTATTGTTGCATTTTATGGTTATGTTGTCCCATGAAAAATAAAGCGGTCCTTGAAAGTTTGTGAACCATTCCGAATTTTTATATTTCTGCATAATTTTGACCTAGTACTACATCAAAGACTTGGTCATTTATTTAAATAGAGTAAATTGGTGGTTGGCTCACACTTAGATAAGTACGGGCGGGTGCTGCAAACTCACAAATTGGGTGCCCGAACCCAAAAATTGATAAACAATATGACAAAAAGAGAAAGGAGTGAGCACTCACACTATCTGGACCATGGGGAATAAATATTATTTAATTCTTATTTAATAATTCATAACACCACTCAAATACAATAAAATCACATAAAATAATAAGTGGTACCAACATAAAATCACACTGGCGGGTGATAGTTGCGCAAGCCTTGTATAGTAATCAATTCACACTTGCCACCAACTGGGATTATATGGTGGCAATGAAACCGCAGACCGCAAATATAATGTCCCAATACAAATTCGTGTGGCTCCGGATTAAAGTGTCCACGTGCATAAAGATGTCTCTCAATCAAGCAGTCTCTCCACAACTGGTACAGTGTGTCCGCAAGGGGCTATAGGTATTATATGCCCAATTCAGGTTCCTACCTTAATCCAAAGTTTTACCAGACTGTTCTCCGCTGGGCCGTCCTGCCACGAGTAGCAAGTGTGCCGGCCGCTTCGGCGTCTCACGTCACAGATCTCGAGCCGCTGACGTCACAGTATCGCGGGAACACAGGATTTGGCTGGTATGGATGGTAGGCAATTGTTGGGACCTGTATTCAGCTCCTATGTCTTAGTGGAGTATTAATAGGATTCCTTATCGCATGGCCATGTAATGTATTTTATCAGAATCCAGTAGATTGGGTGGGCGCTTCTTCCAGTCACCAGACGCGTTTCGGGGCGTTCTACACCCCTTCCTCAGTGGTAAGAGCGCAAGACCTCCCACTCCACCCTTTATAGTCCACTCGGTACTCACAAAAATCCGGATTTGGGACAAATGTGTTCCATTGCGGTTTCGATCCGGTAATGTTGCGGTTTTTCACAACCTCATTGCGTTTTATCACAAATCCAGTTAAAAACATATTAAAATTGACATATACCCCATTCAAAAATCAAAATAACATAATATTATCATTGGTAACATTAATATACCTAAAACTCTAAAAATATAAATAGGTCCCTAATCATGCAAATTCATCCATATATACTAAGCTGGGAAGTCCATAGAACAAGATCATATATATATGCATTTTTATGGAGAAACTGATAGCAGCATGGGAAGATCAAAAACGAACGTGTTTAATGCGGGAGCCCCAACTCCGAGGGAAAGTCCCAGAACCCAAAATGGTAAACTCTGGGACCCCCCATCGGAGACGGGACCCCCACCTTATAAGAAGCCGAAAATCTCCAGATCCGAATTCAGACCTGCCGGTAATAGGCAGCCAAATTCATAGATAAGTTTAGATTCGGCTCTGGACATCCTCTTTATATAGTCCCCACCTCTCCAGTGTTTATTGACTTTCTCTAACGCTGTAAAGAATAATTTAGACGGGTCCCTATTATGTACCTCATCATAATGTTTCGAAACAGAATGTTTTGCATAACCCTTTTTGATATTAGCAATGTGTTCACTGATTCTAATCTTTAATGTTCTTTTGGTTCTACCAATATACTGGCGTTTACACGGACACTGTAGTAGATAGATGACTCCAGATGTATTACATGTGAGACAATCATTTATCTCCCAAGTAAATGTATTGTGTGTCGAGTGTACGGTATCTGTCTTTCTTTCTTGTAGGCTCATTTTACATCCTATACACCTCCCACATTTGAAGAACCCCTTTAGATTTAGAAAAGAACCCATAATAGATGTAGATTTTTTCTCTTTTACTGATGGGGCAATTTTAAGTTTTAAATTCGTGGCCTTTGTATATATTATTACCGGTGTATTTGGTAGCTGTGGGCCAATCACCCTATCACTCAATATGTGATGCCAATGTTTTGTTATGATACTCTTGATCTTCTTATAATTACTACTAAACGGTAGAATCATCTTGATGTCAATCTTGGGATCCCCAGATGTTACTATTGGCCCTTTTATTTCAAAAAATGACTTTCTCTCAAGAGTTCTCACTTTCATCAGAGATTCATCCAAAATAGAGGTTGGATATTTCTTCTCTAAAAATTGGAGTCTCATTTTGACGGCTTCTTCCTCAAATCTAGCTTCTTCTGTACAATTCCTTTTGAGCCTACGAAATTGACCTAGAGGAACATTCAGTAGCCACCGTGGTAGGTGGCAACTGCTAAAGAGGATGAAGCCGTTCTTAGCCGTCGGTTTTTGGTATGTACTACACACATAACGATCATCCACTTTCTTAATTAACAGGTCTAGAAACTCCGTTTCTTCCTTAATGTTTGGTGTGAACACCAGATTACGATCATTGTTATTGATGGTTTCCAAAAATTCAGATAATTCAGTCTCCCCCTTCTTCCAGATAAAAATTATATCATCAATGTAGCGCCGCCATAGGACCAGATCCACCCCAAGTCTGGGCCCAATGTTGGTATGTTCCCATTCTGCCAAAAATAAATTAGCATAACTTGGGGCGAATCTGGTCCCCATGGCGGTGCCACATTTCTGCAAGAAGTATTCCCCCTCAAAATAAAAATAGTTGTGCTCCAAAATATATTGGATACCTTCCAATATAAGTTGGATTTGGGGATCCTTAAATGTACCATTTTTAATCAATTGTTGCTCGATTGCATCCAACCCCTGCTGATGGTCGATGACCGTATACAGGGATTGGATGTCCAGGGTCCCCATTAACCAACCAGGCTCAATATTCAATCCTTCCAAAATTTGTATGACCTGGGTTGTATCCTTCAGGTAGGATTTTATATTCTTCACTAGTGGTTGGAGCTGAGTGTCTATATATTTAGACAAATTGGAGGTAATAGATCCTATTCCGGACACTATGGGGCGTCCCGGGGGATTAATTAAGCTTTTGTGTACCTTGGGCAAACAGTAGAAGGTGGGTAGCCTTCCCTCTGTGCCCAAGATAAACTCTGACTCTTGTTTAAGGAGAACACCCTGTTCCAAGCCTTTGTTACAGAGGTCCTCCAACCCCTGGCTGAATCTTTGTATTGGATTATCTTTAAGTTTAACATATGTCCTCTGGTCCTCCAACAGTCTGAGACACTCTGTATTATATTGATCGGTGTCCAAGATAACTGGTGTCCAAGATAAGCGGTTGAAAGCTGAGAGCTATAGATTCAATGATTCTAATCAAAATGGAGCTCCAGCTAATAATACAATGACAGAGAGCTTCAGGACTTTGGAGAATCTGTTACAGAAACAGTTAAGGCAGCATTGGGAGATCCGTTCCCTACAATACTTTGTGGAAGAAACTAAGATCCCAAAAGGTTTATTGATTAATAAGAGTCCCGCACAGGACCTCGTCAGTGATGAATTCACTAGAGAGTGGAACAATTTACTTACCAGTCAGTCGATTGCTCTGATGAATTGTATCATTAAAAGGAGAACAGAAATTCTTGGTGATTTGAATATAAAGATTGGGAAACTAAAAGAATATATAGAGAAATTCCCCAAAAACACAGAATTCAGTATGTGGCAAGATAGATTGTGTAAAAGTTTAGATAAGTTAGAAGCTGATATAATAAATAAGAAAAGTAATAAGCATATAGAAGTCTATACTGATAGACGACAGGATAGATTGGTAGAGACTGAGGGAGAAGGGAACAACTCTCATCAGGAATTGTTGGATTTGGGGAGAGAGGAAGTGACGGATACCTATAATGTACCAGTGAATAATAGGTATGAGGAATTAGCAGGACAGCATTTTTTAGATTTAACCCCGGCACATCACAGGACACGTACGAGATACAGGGAACAGACACCACCACAGCACAGATCACCGTACAATTTGAGGCACAAGAACACCAGGTATCAACACCCGACAGGCAAGAACTCACATCCCAATTATCAAACACGGAACCAGTACACACACCATCATTACAACCACACCAATCACCGACAGCACCACCACGTAGAAAAACAAGGAGAAGTAGGAGAAAGGGATCCAAGACACCGGAGACATTCACAAACCCAGAGATGGGATCGGTAATTAATTTGAGCACAAAAATTCTCACTGTATCACAGATTAATTTATTAAATAAAGGGCTTAAATTTGCCCCATCCAATATTATAGATAAATTTTCAACCTATATAGGTGTCCAAAAGTTCATTAGGAGCCTTTGCCTCAAAAAATACTTTTTAAAAAATCCCCAAATAAAAAACTTCCCGGTTAATAAACCCTCAGAGGGATTTAATCATACTTCCCTAAAAAAGAAATCTAAAATGTTTCCACGTAATGAGATCAGCAGAGAAATTGCAACATTCCAAAAATGTGTTGAGGACGATTTGAGGAGAATTAAAATTAGACCCCCTAATAACAATAATTTAACGAAAAGGGAAATCCAGGCCATAAAATTGCTCCAGAAGGATAATAATGTGACCATCCGTCCGGCCGATAAAGGCGGAGCAACAGTTATCTTGGACACCGATCAATATAATACAGAGTGTCTCAGACTGTTGGAGGACCAGAGGACATATGTTAAACTTAAAGATAATCCAATACAAAGATTCAGCCAGGGGTTGGAGGACCTCTGTAACAAAGGCTTGGAACAGGGTGTTCTCCTTAAACAAGAGTCAGAGTTTATCTTGGGCACAGAGGGAAGGCTACCCACCTTCTACTGTTTGCCCAAGGTACACAAAAGCTTAATTAATCCCCCGGGACGCCCCATAGTGTCCGGAATAGGATCTATTACCTCCAATTTGTCTAAATATATAGACACTCAGCTCCAACCACTAGTGAAGAATATAAAATCCTACCTGAAGGATACAACCCAGGTCATACAAATTTTGGAAGGATTGAATATTGAGCCTGGTTGGTTAATGGGGACCCTGGACATCCAATCCCTGTATACGGTCATCGACCATCAGCAGGGGTTGGATGCAATCGAGCAACAATTGATTAAAAATGGTACATTTAAGGATCCCCAAATCCAACTTATATTGGAAGGTATCCAATATATTTTGGAGCACAACTATTTTTATTTTGAGGGGGAATACTTCTTGCAGAAATGTGGCACCGCCATGGGGACCAGATTCGCCCCAAGTTATGCTAATTTATTTTTGGCAGAATGGGAACATACCAACATTGGGCCCAGACTTGGGGTGGATCTGGTCCTATGGCGGCGCTACATTGATGATATAATTTTTAGAAGAAATCGTTTTTATTGGCATTTTCTGTAACTTGGCAAGATGAGCCAAAATTTGCATTACTCCAAAGTATAACAATACGTGCCTACGCAGTAGGCTTGCTCATAATACAATAGTATACAAGTACAAATTGCATATCTGGTGAGGTCTGTAACACATAGACCATAACATTGAGGGGTAAGGGGGGGAGGAAAAGAAGGGAGGAAAGAAGGGGTTTGGGATGAGCCCTAACGTAGTCTACCCAGGTTCGAGAGACCTGTATCCACTAGGCGTACCTCACTGTCTTCCCTCTCAGTGCAGGAACGTCTTGGTTATTCAGGGGGAATAGTTGGAGTTATGGAACCATAGATCCCAAGTGAGAATCCTGGATTTAAGGGAGATAACCGTGGGAGGCAGTAAACTCTCATATCTACATGACTTGTTAATCTCCTGTATAACCTCTGCTATAGTCGGTGAAATGGATTGCTTCCAATAACGTGTAACAATCAGTTTAGCGCTAAGTAGGACGTGACCAACCAAGTTCCTACCATCCAAGGGGATGGTGTGTATGCCCAAGAACAAGAGAGCCAACTCAGGGCTAGGATCCACTGCCTGAGCTAGTACCCTAGAGATCAGGTCAAAAACACTGCGCCAGTAAGGGGTAATTACGGGGCATGCCCAAAGGATATGGAGTAGAGAACCTCTAGCACCGCATCCTCTCCAGCAATTGGGGGAGGACGAAGGATAGATTGTGTGTAGCCTCTGTGGGGTGAAATACCAGTGTAATAGGGTTTTCAACCCCGCTTCGTAGTGGGTAACGCATTTGAAATTAGAAACCAGAAATCCAATAGCTTGTGCCCAATCTTCACCAGGAAATGACTTCCCCAGTTCAGCTTCCCATTTTTGGATAGGCAAGGTTTTGGCAAAAGTGGCTTTGTCCCCTAGAACATCATATATATAGCGCGTGGTATGTTTTTTAAAAAGGAGCGGGAACTGGAATAATCTCAGGATGTCGGAATTTATTGAGGGTGGATTCTGCGTAATCTGCGCAATAAAGTGTCTAATTCTAAGGAAATTATAGAATTCAGTATGCGGCAATGCGAATAAACGGTGGATAGAAGCAAAGGGGAGAAGACATCCGTCTGACAAAATTTGCGATACAGAAGTAATCCCTTTTTCTCGCCAATTTGTCAAATTAATGTCAGGAATGGTTAATTCCAGTGTTCTCATAGTGGCGTGAGTTAAGAGGGTAGATGTCGTGTCTTTCTGAACAGTATGAATCGTGGACCATAGGTTACAAACATGCTGTACCGTGAGCAGATTCCTGCGCGACTGGGACGGGTTCCACAGTTGATGAATTAAGTAATCTTTCAAGGAAGCGTGCTTTATAGTGGATGATTCAATCTGAATCCAGGCCTTTGTATCATCAGGGATCCACCATTCCCGGCCAAAGGAAAGCGCTATCGCTCGAAAGTAGTCCCTAATATCAGGGAGGCCTAATCCGCCAGCGTGTTTTTTCTTAGAAAGTAATGCCCTCGCTACTCTGGGTTTGGTTGGACCCCATACGTATTTACCCAAGTTTAACTGTGCTTTCTTAAAAAATGTCATAGGGATCGGGATTGGGAGAGCTCTAAATATGTAAATAAACTTAGGAAGGGTCATCATTTGAAATGATGCCACTCTACCCACCCAGGACAATGCTTTCATAGAGAAGCTGTTGAGATCGCCCATCATGGTATCTAGGAGAGGAAGGTAGTTCCTACTGTACAGTAGAGAGCAAGGAGAGGTAATCTTTACTCCCAAATACGGGAGCTCTGACGTTTGCCAGTCCAAATCATGAGAGGATCTCAAGGAGGCCACCTCCGCTAGCGGCATATTAATAGGGAGAGCTTGAGATTTGGCATTGTTAATTTTATAATATGAAAGGGACCCATACTCTGCAATCATGGAAAGGGCAGCGTCTATTGAGTTGCTGGGGTCAGTCAACGTGAGAATAATGTCATCTGCGTATAGCGTAATTTTGTGGGACTTGTTACCTATTTCCATTCCAGCTATTAATGGTGAATTCCTAACAGATTGCGCCAAGGGTTCCAGTGCCAACACGAACAATAGAGGCGATAGGGGGCAACCCTGTCTGGATCCGTTAGTAATACTAAATGGATCTGACACCACTCCATTAACCCATACCTTCGCCGATGGAGAAGAATATAGGCTATGAATAGTCTGTAATATTGGTCCTGAGAATCCCATTCGACGGAGTGTAGAGAATGTGTAGTCCCAATGCAAGCGATCAAATGCTTTTTCTGCATCTAATGTGATCGCCAGCATTGGGAGGTTATGCCACTCTGCATAATTGAATAAGTCTACAATCCGTCTAGTGTTGTCAGACGCCTGCCGACCAGACACAAACCCTGTTTGGTCAGGGTGGATCAGGGAAGGGAGAAGAGGAGCTAATCTATTGGCGATCAACTTGGCAAAGATTTTTACGTCAGAATTAAGCAATGAAATTGGGCGGAAATTCTGGGGTACATCAGGCACTTTACCAGGCTTTGGGATAGTGACTATTAGGGCTTCTAGCATGTCCGAGGGAAAAGAGTGTCCATCCTGCACTAATTTAAACATCTCGTGCATGTAAGGAGCAAGGATATGCTGAAAGTGGCGGTAGTATTCATTAGAGAGTCCATCAGGACCCGGGGATTTACCCAGCTTGAGAGACATAACAACCTTTTGAATTTCCGTAAGTGAGAATGATGCATTAAGGGACTGCAATTGCGCCTGAGTGAGAGTAGGGAGAGCCGCTTGCGAGAGAAAATTCTCCACCAAGACAGAGTAATTGTCAGGAAGAGGAGTGCTATCTTTAAGATTATAAAGAGATTGATAATACAATTTAAATTGGTTGGCAATCTCGCGGGGGTCTATCAGTTTTGCTTTATTTATAGGGTGGATCAAGTGCGATATTTTAGACTTTGCCTGTTGGGTTTTTAGTTGTTGCGCCAAAAGCCTACCTGCTTTATTGCTCTGGGAGTAGTATTTGGAGCGGAGCCGTAGGAGTGATTTTTGGTAATTTTGGGAGAGTAGGCTACTAAGCCTATTACGCGCGTCCCGAAGCGCAGCAGAGCATTGAGAGGTAGGAGCGGGTTTATTTGTGGCCTCTAAGTTGGCAATGTATTCTAGGGCTTGGGTAATGTCTCGTTCTCTGAGCTTTCTCACAGTAGAATTAAGTTTAATCAACGATCCTCGCATGTATGCTTTGTGGGCCTGCCACAATATAAACTTGTTCGAAACCGAGCCGTCATTAAACTGAAAATACTCATTCAACTGCGTAGAGAGCTCCGACACATATTTTGGGTTGTTAAAGAGAAATGTATTATTTCTCCAGATAGGGGGTCTGGTCGATTGAAACTGCTCCTCAAGGGTAATGGTAATCGGGGCATGATCTGACCACTTAATAAGGCCTATGTCAGTGGAAATTGTATGAAGCAGAGCAGTGTGATCTACCATAAACATATCTATTCGCGAGTAGGACACATGTATTGGGGAGAAAAAGGTAAAATCTTTTTCGAGGCTATGTTGCGCTCTCCACACATCCGTAAGGCCCTCAGAATGCAAGAAGGAGGCAACCCCTGCATCTGGTCGCCTGGTAGGAGAAGAGGAGTCAATAGTGGGGTGTAAGACGGTGTTGAAATCTCCGCAGAGGATTACCTTCCCCTGTTTGAGTTTATTCACATTGCGCATAAGTTTACGTAAAAAAACCAACTGGTGAGAGTTAGGGGCGTATAAGTTAACTATAGTGTACGTAATGCTGTTAATAGAGCAAACTAGAATAACATAACGACCTTGCGGGTCTGTTCTAGACTTAATCAGGGTATAGGCAACAGTGTTTTTGACTGCGATCAGCGTACCTCTCTTCTTCTTGTCACAGTGTGAATGTAGGACCGCAGGAAACAGGCGGTGGTGTATTCTATCAGCGTCTGCTTTCAGTAAATGAGTCTCCTGTATACACAAAACATCAACGTTAGCCGTCAGAGCTTCCTTCCACATATAAGACCTCTTCTGAGGGCAGTTGAGGCCCTTAACATTGAGGGACATAATTTTGAGACCCATAATGTCAAAGGGAACAGCTAAGTAAGGGAATACAGCGATATGCTTCAAGATCAATAAGGCAAAGTGTCAAGCACTAAGGCAATGGGGGGAAGAGGGGGGAGGAGAATGGCAGGGAGGAAAGGACAACAATCAAACAGACAAACAATTAAAGCGAAGTTAACCGCCTGAGACTTTGTAAGAATTGAACAGGACGGACACAACCGTCTAGGCAGAGAAAGGGCGAAAGTTCAATGCTAGAATTGAAATAAATCAAAAATTAAACTAAACGGTGACAGAGGACCTGCACCCAACATGGAAAGTCCTGTTCCAACGCCCAGATAAGGTAGCATAGAAGGAGTCACAGCATGATAGACAGAACAATGTACCACCACACCGGTAATTCCCAATTCCTGGCTGCCAGGCATAGGGGAGACACTCAGGGCATCAGCCTTCAGACGTGCGTGAGGTAGCAGGAACTACAGTAGCAATGTCTGCGTCCACATTACTGGAGGACAATGGGATCTGCCAGAGATGGAGTAGTCGCTTCCCTTCTTCCAGGGTCTTGATGGCGTGCGTCTGTCCGTTTCTGCGAATAAGGATTTTTAGTGGGTAACCCCATTTGTAAGGGAAGTCATTATCCCTGAGGGCACTAGTAATAGGTTGTAGTGCTCTGCGCCGGCGGAGAGTGACCATAGAGAGGTCCGTGAAGAGTTTGATCTTCTGATACGGAGCAGGTAGCGAAGGCGTATTCCGTGCTGCCATCATGAGTGCCTCTTTAGTATGAAAGAAATGGATACGCGCCAGAGTATCACGTGGAACATCAGGATCCAGGTGAGGGGGTTTAGGAAGTCTATGGGCCCTGTCAATGATCATATCAGGGATTGGGATCTGTGGTAATAGTGCCCTTATCAACCCTTTCAGGTAAGTTTGCAGTTCCTGGGGGGCAACATCCTCAGGAATACCCCTGAATTTCACATTATTTCGTCGGGAACGGTCTTCCAGATCCGCCATTTTCAACTTGACAGCTTCCAACTCATCAGCCATAGCATTGTGGGCATCAATAATAGCATTTTGTGACGCTGCAAATTCAGCCATTTTCACCTCCACATGCTGCACCTTGTCCTCAGTGGTCTGCAATCTGGCAGAGAGAGGGTTAATCAGTCCAGCTATGTCTGTCTGCAGGGAGGATTTCAGGGCTAGTAACATGGCTTTAAGAGAGTCCTCAGTAACAGGCTTATCTGAGGTGGGAAGCATTTGGAAGGGATCCAGGGGTGGAATATTGTGAGAGGTGTACTCACTCAGCTGTGGATGGCCTCCGGTACATCCGATATGCGGCCGGGTATGTTGTATGCTGGGCGGCTGTTCCCGCTGCGCCATAAGACGGGCGCCATCTTGGATCCCTTGCTGCGTCTGCCTTGGAGCTCTGGCCTCTTCTGGAGTCGGCGGGAGCGACGGAGGCGACACATGCAGCAGGTTAGTGCTGCCAGAAACGTCCGGTGGGGAGGGAGAGCGGGCTGTAAGCGCTGGCGACATCGCGCTGATAGGGGATCCCAGCGCTGCCTTGTCAGCTCCATCAGCGCCATCTTTGAATCGCCCCCATTCAAAATAGCTCTCCAAGTTTCCATCCTGCAGTTTCTGCAGGTTCTTTCTGGACTTCCCCATAGTGTCGGCGGGGGAGTAGTGCATCTGAGGGAGTCGGCAAATGCTGCTGTATGCTGGGTGAAGACGGGCTGGCAAGATTACAGTCGCTGAGGTGCAGGAGCTCCTCACTCAAGCAGCCATCTCCTTCGGCAGCCTAGCCACGCCCCCCTGATGATATAATTTTTATCTGGAAGAAGGGGGAGACTGAATTATCTGAATTTTTGGAAACCATCAATAACAATGATCGTAATCTGGTGTTCACACCAAACATTAAGGAAGAAACGGAGTTTCTAGACCTGTTAATTAAGAAAGTGGATGATCGTTATGTGTGTAGTACATACCAAAAACCGACGGCTAAGAACGGCTTCATCCTCTTTAGCAGTTGCCACCTACCACGGTGACTACTGAATGTTCCTCTAGGTCAATTTCGTAGGCTCAAAAGGAATTGTACAGAAGAAGCTAGATTTGAGGAAGAAGCCGTCAAAATGAGACTCCAATTTTTAGAGAAGAAATATCCAACCTCTATTTTGGATGAATCTCTGATGAAAGTGAGAACTCTTGAGAGAAAGTCATTTTTTGAAATAAAAGGGCCAATAGTAACATCTGGGGATCCCAAGATTGACATCAAGATGATTCTACCGTTTAGTAGTAATTATAAGAAGATCAAGAGTATCATAACAAAACATTGGCATCACATATTGAGTGATAGGGTGATTGGCCCACAGCTACCAAATACACCGGTAATAATATATACAAAGGCCACGAATTTAAAACTTAAAATTGCCCCATCAGTAAAAGAGAAAAAATCTACATCTATTATGGGTTCTTTTCTAAATCTAAAGGGGTTCTTCAAATGTGGGAGGTGTATAGGATGTAAAATGAGCCTACAAGAAAGAAAGACAGATACCGTACACTCGACACACAATACATTTACTTGGGAGATAAATGATTGTCTCACATGTAATACATCTGGAGTCATCTATCTACTACAGTGTCCGTGTAAACGCCAGTATATTGGTAGAACCAAAAGAACATTAAAGATTAGAATCAGTGAACACATTGCTAATATCAAAAAGGGTTATGCAAAACATTCTGTTTCGAAACATTATGATGAGGTACATAATAGGGACCCGTCTAAATTATTCTTTACAGCGTTAGAGAAAGTCAATAAACACTGGAGAGGTGGGGACTATATAAAGAGGATGTCCAGAGCCGAATCTAAACTTATCTATGAATTTGGCTGCCTATTACCGGCAGGTCTGAATTCGGATCTGGAGATTTTCGGCTTCTTATAAGGTGGGGGTCCCGTCTCCGATGGGGGGTCCCAGAGTTTACCATTTTGGGTTCTGGGACTTTCCCTCGGAGTTGGGGCTCCCGCATTAAACACGTTCGTTTTTGATCTTCCCATGCTGCTATCAGTTTCTCCATAAAAATGCATATATATATGATCTTGTTCTATGGACTTCCCAGCTTAGTATATATGGATGAATTTGCATGATTAGGGACCTATTTATATTTTTAGTGTTTTAGGTATATTAATGTTACCAATGATAATATTATGTTATTTTGATTTTTGAATGGGGTATATGTCAATTTTAATATGTTTTTAACTGGATTTGTGATAAAACGCAATGAGGTTGTGAAAAACCGCAACATTACCGGATCGAAACCGCAATGGAACACATTTGTCCCAAATCCGGATTTTTGTGAGTACCGAGTGGACTATAAAGGGTGGAGTGGGAGGTCTTGCGCTCTTACCACTGAGGAAGGGGTGTAGAACGCCCCGAAACGCGTCTGGTGACTGGAAGAAGCGCCCACCCAATCTACTGGATTCTGATAAAATACATTACATGGCCATGCGATAAGGAATCCTATTAATACTCCACTAAGACATAGGAGCTGAATACAGGTCCCAACAATTGCCTACCATCCATACCAGCCAAATCCTGTGTTCCCGCGATACTGTGACGTCAGCGGCTCGAGATCTGTGACGTGAGACGCCGAAGCGGCCGGCACACTTGCTACTCGTGGCAGGACGGCCCAGCGGAGAACAGTCTGGTAAAACTTTGGATTAAGGTAGGAACCTGAATTGGGCATATAATACCTATAGCCCCTTGCGGACACACTGTACCAGTTGTGGAGAGACTGCTTGATTGAGAGACATCTTTATGCACGTGGACACTTTAATCCGGAGCCACACGAATTTGTATTGGGACATTATATTTGCGGTCTGCGGTTTCATTGCCACCATATAATCCCAGTTGGTGGCAAGTGTGAATTGATTACTATACAAGGCTTGCGCAACTATCACCCGCCAGTGTGATTTTATGTTGGTACCACTTATTATTTTATGTGATTTTATTGTATTTGAGTGGTGTTATGAATTATTAAATAAGAATTAAATAATATTTATTCCCCATGGTCCAGATAGTGTGAGTGCTCACTCCTTTCTCTTTTTGTCATATTGGTCATTTATTTATTGAGGAAAATGATCCAATATCACATGTCTGTTCATGGCAAGTGTATGTAAACATTTAGGATCAGCAGATGATTTGAAGGCCAAGCTAGAGTCCGGTGGGATGATATTCAGGTGTACATGGGCCACCTATTTGATTTCAAGAACAGGGATCTATCAAAGTCTGATATTCACAACACGCTTGTAGAAGTGTATCATGGTATGAACAAAGTAGATTTCTGTGGTCCTCAGAAGAAGAGTTGCTGATGCTCAGCAGGTAGGAAAAGGTTACAAAACCATCTTTGAAGAGCCTGGACTCCACCAACCAGAGTTACTTAGATTGTATAAAAATGGAGGAAATCAAGACCATTATTACTCTCCCCAGAAGGGGACAACCAACAAAGATCCTGCCAACAGCGAGGTGTGTAATAGTCCACGAGGACTCAAAGGAACCCAAGGTAACCTCTAAGCAATTAAAGGGCTTCTGTCAGCCCACTAAACCCTTTTTTTTTTTTTTTCGTTAATATTAATCCCTACACTGCAAGCTCCCTGTACATATGCTAAATATTAATTTTCGTTCAGTAGATATTGTTAAAAATCAAGTTTTATCATATGTAAATTACCTTGCTACCAGCAAGTAGGGCGGCTACTTGCTGGTAGCAGCCGCATCCTCCTCTCATCATGACGCCCCCTCCGCCGTTTGATTGACAGGGCCAGGGAACGGGTTCGTTCTCTGCTGGCCCTGTTCGAATTCAAAATATCGCGCCTGCGCCGTACCTTTCTTTAATCGGTGCAGGCGCACTGAGAGGCGGCCTCTCTCCCGGCCGCTCCATCCTCAATGCGCCTGCGCCGGGTGTAGATGTGACGTCATCGGCGCAGGCGCATTGAGGATGGAGCGGCCGGGAGAGAGGCCGCCTCTCAGTGCGCCTGCGCCGATGACGTCACATCCACACCCGGCGCAGGCGCATTGAGGATGGAGCGGCCGGGAGAGAGGCCGCCTCTCAGTGCGCCTGCACCGATTAAAGAAAGGTACGGCGCAGGCGCGATATTTTGAATTAGAACAGGGCCAGCAGAGAACGAACCCGATCCCTGGCCCTGTCAATCAAACGGCGGAGGGGGCGTCATGATGAGAGGAGGATGCGGCTGCTACCAGCAAGTAGCCGCCCTACTTGCTGGTAGCAAGGTAATTTACATATGATAAAACTTGATTTTTAATAATATCTACTGAACGAAAATTAATATTTAGCATATGTACAGGGAGCTTGCAGTGTAGGGATTAATATTAACGGAAGAAAAAAAAAAAGGGTTTAGTGGGCTGACAGAAGCCCTTTAAAGACCTTTTTTTACAATAGCTAATATTAAAGGGGTTTTCCAGGATTTTAATATAGGATAGGTCATCAATATCAGATGGGCGGGGGTCCGACAGCCGACGCCCCGGCCGATCCGCTGGTTGAAGAGAAGGCTGCGCTCTGTGCGAGCACAGCCTTCCCTTCATTATTTACCTGCTCGCTGTCGACATCGCAGTGGTGAGCAGGTGTATAGGAACGAGCCGTCCCATAGAAAAACAACGTTTTGTGGACAGATAAGACCAAAAAGGAACTTTTGGGATTAAATGAGAAGTGCTACATTTGGAGAAAGGAAAACAGTTTTCCAGCATAAATACTTCATCCCATCTGTGAACCACGGTAGCAGTAGCATCATGGTTTGGGCCCGTTTTGCTGCATCCAGGATCACTTGCCATCATTATGGAACAATGAATTCTGAATGAAACCAGCAAATTCCAAAGCAACATGTCAGGACATCCGTCTGTGAGCTGAATCTCAAGTGATTGTGGGTCATGCAGCAAGACAAAAACCCTAAGCACACAAGACGTTCTACCAAAGAATGGTTAAAGAAGAATAAAGTTAGGCTACTTTCACACTCGCGTTTTGTGCGGATCCGTCTCGTATCTGCACAGACGGATCCGCACGAATAATGCAAACGCTTGTATCCGTTTGCATTATTCATAAAAAAATACGTCTAAGTCAATCAGTTTTCAATTGCACCATATTGTGTCAGTGAAAAACGGATCCGTCCCCATTGACATACATTGTAAGTCTAGACGGATCCGTTAGCCTCCGCATAGTCAGACGGTCACCAATACGCTGCAAGCTGCATTTTAGTGACCGTCTAAAAAATGTAACGGAGACCAAACGCAGCCAAATTGATGCATTCTCAGCGGATCCTTATCCATTCAGAATGCATTGGGGCTTAACTGATCCGTTTTGGGCCGCTTGTGAGAGCCCTGAAACGGATCTCACAAGCCGACCCAGAAACGCCAGTGTGAAAGTAGCCTAAAGCGGCTCTGTCACCAGATCACCCCTATTAAACCAGTCACATCGCCTGGTAGGGGTGATCCTGCAATTTAAAATAATACCTTCCTCCTCACTGTCGGCGGCACGACTGTTGATAAAATCATACTTTATTTGCTTTTCTGACATGCAATTTCAAGCACCAGGAGGCGGGCCATTTCAGTACAAGCACCACTATGCGACGCCTACCGATGTCTGAACACCCTCCCTCCCCTTGATTGACAGTGTCAGAGTACGACCTCAACTTGGTCTAGTGCTACCGGAGGGCTGTTTAGGCGTCGGTAGGCTCGTACTGAAAAGCCCACCTCCTGGTGCTCCAAATTGCCTGCCAGCAAAGGAACTGTATTCTATATTTTCCAAACCAGCACTTGGATTTTAATACTTTTATAACTGCATGTAATTAAAAAATGTAAATAGTCACTGAGTTATTCAATAAAATATATCTGTATAGCTGTTTGTTATTTTCCTCATCTCTTTGTCCACCAATTTAATTTGGACACACATGCTCAGTTCCATCATTTAACTGCCACCAATTATATCTACTGTTAGCAGCTGTGGCAGGTACAGGGATATAACTGCAGAACAAAGGACACACCCCCTCAGAAAAGACAATAAATAAATCTAGCAGAGCAATTGGAGCAATGAATGAGCAGAGCTCTGGATGCACGTGCGGTACAGGGCTGGCTTGAAAACGAACACTGGTGCAGACGATCTTTTAGACAACGATGACCTACCCCACCGGATAGGTCATATATGTGAGATTGATGGGTATCGATACCTGGCACCCCCACTGATCAGCTGTTTTTGGCTGGTGTCAGAAACTAGTTAGTGGATGGAAAGGGAAAGAGAAGGCTATGTCCGCTGTGTAGCGGCTGTGCCAGAAAAATAAAGCTCAGCTCCCATACATTTAAATAGGAGCTGGGCTACAGTAAGCCAGGCCAGCTGATTGGTTGGGGTGTTAGGTATCGGACCCCCATCAATATCAAATTGATGACCTATCCCGCGGATAGGTCATCAATATCAAAATGCTGGAATACCCCTTAAAGGCATCATGCATAGAACTGTATTTTTCATCCATGTTCTGTCCACATCTTTTGGACCTGTCCTAGGTTGCTATTACAGCTTATATGTTTATACAGCTAGACCTGCCGATAACCTTAATACAGTTCCTATGTTTGTGTGTTAAAGACAAAAGCAGAGTTATTCAGAGTGACTCCATTTTTGGATGTCATATCACTGTTATATTTTGTGTTCACAGAAGCAGAAAAGATAATATGCCTTATATGAATGTTAAAAGGTAAGCTCAATGACAAAGCAGAAACAACAGAAAGCATAGAGTTAAACTGTTGTTGCTGGGTAGGAGTCTAAACCAATCACAGCCAGCCTCACACACAGCAGGAGTTTTGACCAACCACAGCCAGCCTCACACACAGCCTGTGTAGGAAATTCCCCTAGCAGGAGCTGCTGGAATCATTACACCAGAGAGAGTAGCTGAACAGACACACACTCCACTAGGAGCTGTGTTTTATGGAAGCAGAGAGGCCAAAATAGGTATTTAAAACAGTTATATAATGTTCATACTGTTAATATAGTGATTAGAACTGTATACTGATCCAGTTATATGTGTGTTTACTTACAGTTCACCAATTGCAAACTACAACGTTCACAATCCAAATTCAAATTCCATATTGCAATCCAAATTGCATACAACCAAACCAATCTGCAAATAGTTACTGCTAACTGCATACTGCAAATTGCAACCAAATTCAGCAAGTGCACTATTAGTTAGACCTCAGATATACCTCTCAGAGAGATCATAAAGTGCTTGAATAACTTAAAGTGAGAGTACAGATACTGAAGAGAGAAATATATCCACCATTTTTTGTTGAATGACAAGATTGAACAGTTGAACCGCCATCTTATGCATACCACCATTTTGTGATATCTTTTCAACACGTGTTATGTACATGGACTATCTGCGGAGGTGGCAGTGTTATAGATGAAGAAAAGTTGAAGTTAATAAAGAAGTTATTTCAAGCATTTGGTGTGCTCTTTAAACCTACTGTTTCCATAGAACGGCGCTAAATTACAGAGTAATAGACAGTCTGGTTAGACTAAAACCTTAATGAAAGCTATTCTGATGAATGAATCTTTCCTGTCCATCTGCAAGTAAATGACATGCACTGGCATACAAATACAGATACCAATGGGGTCAAACGTGAAAGGAGATAACTGCCTGTGAAATTCTACAGCCAGAGAATCATACAAAGGGCTCACATACATGGCAGTTGCCCGGCTGTTCCGTGCATTAGGGACCACAATTTGCGGTCCCCAATGCACTAGTAACATCCGTGCAGTTTCCGCAAACAGATCCAGACCCATTCAACTTGAATAGGTCCGTGATCCGTCCGCACCGCAAAAAAAATAGAACTAGTTCAAGTGAATAGGTCTGCATCCGTGATACAGTGCACAAACTGCCGGGGCCTGTATATTGCGGACCCGATGTTTGCGGGCCGCAATACGGGCCCGGCGGGGGAACGGAGGTCTGCATGAGCCTTAAGGGTTCATGCACACAGCTATAGTTTCGGTCAATATCTTATCTGCATCATATTGGATGTGGACCTATTCATCTCATATGCTGTCTGCATCCTCATGTATGTGCCACAAAAAAGGAGGCGCATTTTGTGGAGAGGGGAGGCCGCACACTGCCACCAATGTTATTAATGCAATAGAGGGAGGGAGGGAGGGGGGGCCGGGGGAGGCCGCACACTGCCACCAATGTTATTAATGCAATAGAGGGAGGGAGGGAGGGAGGGGGGGGGGGCCGGGGGAGGCCGCACACTGCCACCAATGTTATTAATGCAATAGAGAGAGGGAGGGGGGCCGGGGGAGGCCGCACACTGGCCACCAATGTTCTTATTACAATAGAGGGAGGGAGGGGGGGCCGCACTGGCCACCAATGATATTCAAACTGGGGAGGGAGGGGGTCTGCCCCCTGCTGCCTGGCAGCCCCTGATCTCTTACAGGGGGCTATGATACGGCACCTGAGGGGTTAATTGTGCTGATCACGGCCCCCTGTAAGAGATCAGGTGCTGCCAGGGAGCAGGGGGCAGTCATGTACACAGTTTGTAGTATATTCTAACTAGAAGCGTCGCCATCACCATGGGAACGCCTGTGTTAGAATATACTGTCGGATATGAGTTTTCACGATGTAACTCATATCCGGCAGTATATTCTAACATAGAGGCGTTCCCATGGTGATGGGGACGCTTCAAGTTAAAATGTACCATCGGATTGGAGAAAACTCCGATCTGATGGTATAAAAGGGACTCCAGACTTTACATTGAAAGTCAATGGGGACGGATCCGTTTGCAATTGCACAATATTGTGTCAACGTCAAACGGATCCGTCCCCATTGACTTGCATTGTAATTCAGGACGGATCCGTTTGGCTCCGCACTGGCAAGGCGGACACCAAAACGACTTTTTTTTCATGTCCGTGGATCCTCCAAAAATCAAGGAAGACCCACGGACGAAAAAACGGTCACGGATAACGAACCTACGAACCCCGTTTTTGCGGACCGTAAAAAAAAAACGGTTGTGTGCATGAGGCCTAAGGAAAACACCTGAAAAAATGCAGGTCAAAGTGTGTGATAAATTTTTTTATGTAATGTAAATTTGTGTGTAAAGGAAGCTTGAATGAGCTTCGTAAACGCAGTGTGCTGTCCGCATTTTATTGCGGCCCCATTGAAATGAATGGGTCCACATCCAAGCCACAACAAATGCGGATCAGATGCAGAGCAAATACACGGTTGTGTGAATGGGGCCTTGTAGTGACAACACATGCCTCATCTTAAAAACATCATAATCTATTGCAGGAACACGTATAACACTGTATGCCTTATATGTGCGTAGGGTGCACAGATATGTACGTAACCTGTAACAAAGGAGAGCAGAT
This sequence comes from Bufo gargarizans, assembly GCF_014858855.1. Classification (NCBI taxonomy): domain Eukaryota; kingdom Metazoa; phylum Chordata; class Amphibia; order Anura; family Bufonidae; genus Bufo; species Bufo gargarizans. Next base: position 288,366,530 of record NC_058085.1, on the reverse strand, counting down.
GCTCGGGTGTCAGAGACAGGTCTTCAGTCTGAACCACTCTGTCCTTCTCATTTTGATAGCACCCTGTATTTTTAACCAGCCTGCGCTCAGCTGTCATTGCCTCCAGGCTAAATATAGGAAAACAAGAAACGAGAGACACCGACGACGCGGGCCAGAAATGCTGCCTTTGAAATGTCACAGAGTAAATATCATCAAACTGCTCAAATTAGCAGATCACCAGAACAGGTCAAAATGTCCACACGGGTTAAAGCTTGTCTGCCTCTGCTTTTGCAAATGGACGGCTACTTGGTTGGGGCAATGTTGTCCCATTGTTTCTAAAACAATTCATATACAGTAGATAAAACGGATAAAACAAAAAGTTACTAGGAAGCAAGTAAAAGTCTGATCACTGGATCCTCGGTGATCCCAAGAACTGGGGTGCATGGTCCTTAAAGCTGTAGGAGACGTGTCCACCCATGCATGATCACTCTCCACTGAAAAGGTCCACCATCTCTGAGATTTTCTGGATAACATGTAGAAGTTCTATCGGTTGGTCCTCAGCATCTGACAACCAGGGTCACGTTCTTTGGATTATTATATGTTGTGAGTGACAGTGTTGTGTTTTTATAGAGGCTTCTACTGCCACAGTCTCTCCTGTGCCAACAACAGGGATCATGCAAAGTGTTCATGGGATGTCTTCTAGTCTGTGATAAAGGTTATCCATCTTGGGTGGAGATTCCAAAGCCTCCATAATTCTAATGCACATGGATCTCTGCTCTCATCTGAGATAAGATCATTTTTTCTTTTTAATTTTACTTTTTTAAGTTTTATTCATTAGTATAGGTGATAATACAACTTATTCATGAAAACTGCCAGTTCCTGTGCTTACTTACCTCCCCTCTGCTCCTGCCCTGAACCCATTCTCAGAACTGACTGAACAAATCCATACATAGAAGTCCATACAGAGCCCATTAAAGTCTATGGTGGGGGAATGAGCGGCTGAGGCAGACAGAGGGCAGATGTGGCTGCAGCTTCTACTGAGTGATTTATCTCTCCCCAGAGCGGGATTATCAGGTACAATATATTACTCATCTCTGGGGTGAGATAAATCAGTACCTACAGCTGAAACCAGAAGTTTACATACTCTATATAAAAATACACATATGCATGTTTTTCTCAATATCTGACATGAAATCAGAATAAACCTTTCCTGTTTTTGGTCAATTAGGATTACCATAATTATTATTATTTGCCAAATGCCAGAATAATGAGAGAGAGAATGTTTTAAGGCAATGTTATTACTAGGGATCGACCGATTATCGGATTTACCGATATTATCGGCCGATATTCAGGATTTTGAACACTATCGGTATCGGCATTTATTTTGCCGATATTCCGATAGTGTATGGGGAACACAGATCGCGCTGCTGACAGCGCTCTCCGTGTTCCCTCAGCAGCAGCACAGGGGAGAAGGAGCAGTGTCTCCTCCCCCTGTGCTGCTGCTGCTGCCGCCAATAAAAGGACAGGGGACAAGAGGAGGGGAGGAGCTATGGCCACTGCGCCACCAATGAAGCTTAATCTCTCATTTATTCATATACAGGAGGCGGGAGCTGCAGAATCAAATACTCTATGAGCTGTAGCTGCGATCTGCGGTAGTTAACTCCTCAGGTGCCGCGGATCGCAGCTACTGCTCATAGAGGTCGGGAGCCGGCTATGTGATACTGCAGCCAGCTCCCGCCTCCTGTATATGAATAAATTAGAGATTAAGCTTCATTGGTGGCGCAGTGCGCCCCCCCCAAGCCCCCCAGTATCAGACATTGGTGGCGCAGTGTGGACCCCCCCCTCCCCCCCAGTATTAAGCATTGGTGGCGCAGTGCGCCCCCCCCCCCCAGTATTAAGCAGTGGTGGCGCATAGGGCCCCCCACCCCAGTCGCAGTGCGCCCCCCCCCACAGGATTCCCTCTCCCCTGCTCCTAGATCGGAGCCCCAGCAGTGTAATGCTGGGGCTCCGATCGGTTACCATGGCAGCCAGGACGCTATTGAAGCCCTGGCTGCCATGATAAGCTCCATGCTGCTGTGTGCACAAAGCACACAGCAGCAGGGACAGTGTGAGCTCCTATTCACCCTGATAGATCTCTATCAGGGTGAATAGGACAAGGGTTCTAGTCCCTAAGGGGGCTAAAAGTTAGTTAAAAAAAAAAGTTACAAAAATAAAAATAAAAACACCAAAATATTAAATATAAATGAAAAATAAAGATTTACAAAAAAAAAATACACAATAACAATAAACATTAATTTTCAGCAGATTTGTGTGAATTTTTAATTTTTTTTCAAAAATGAAAATTCCCAGAATATCGGTATAAATTATCGGCTATCGGCCTGAAAGTTCACAAATTATCGGTATCGGCCCTAAAAAATCAATATCGGTCGATCCCTAGTTATTACTTTCTGCAAAGTGAAAAGTTTATATACATTTCATTAATATTTGGTACCATTCCCCTAAACTGTATGACTTGGGTCAAACGTTTCTGATATCCTTCCACAAGCTTCTCACAATAGTTGGTCAGAATTTGGGCCCATTCCTTCTAAAAAAAAACTGGTGTAACTGAGCCATTTTTGTTGGTCGTCTTGCTCGCATCTGCCTTTTCAGCTTTGCCCATAAATTTTCAATAGGATTGAGATCAGGGCTTTGTGATGGTCACTCCAAAACATTGACTTTGTTATCCTTAAGCCACTTTGTAACCAGGTTGGCAGTATGCTTCGGGTCATTGTCCACTTGGAAGACCCATTTCCGCCCAAGCTTTAACTTCCTGGCTGATGTCTTGAGATGTTGCTTCAGTATTTCCACATAATCTTCTTTCTTCATGATGCCATCTATTTTGTGATAGTGCACCAGTCCCTCCTGCAGCAAAACAACCCCACAACGTGATGCTGCCAACCCCGTGTTTCACAGTTGGGATGGTGTACTTAGGCTTCCAAGCTTCTCCCTTTTTCTTCCAAACGTAACGATGGTCATTATGGCCAAAAAGTTCAGTTTTAGTTTCGTCAGACCACAAGACATGTCTCCAAAAATGTAGGTCTTTGTTCCTGTGTGCATTTGCAAACATTAATCTGGGTTTTTTAGGTTTCTTTTGGAGTAATGGCTTCAGAGTGGCCTTTCAGCCCATGTTGATACAGCACTCGTTTCACTGTGGATTTTGACACAATCTTACCAGCTTCTGCCATCAACCTGTCTCCTTCCTGAGCAGTATGATGGCTGGACATTCCCATCTTGTTTGTACTTGCATATAATTGTTTCTACAGATGAACGAGGCACCTTTCAGGTATCTTGAAATTGCACCCAAGGTTGAGCCAGACTTGTGCAAGTCCACAATTCTCTTCCTGATATCTTGGCTGATTTCTTTAGGCTAGGTCTACACGACGACATTTGTTGCGCGACAAAAAGTCGCGCGACAGATAGGGCGCAACAGTTGTCGCGCGACATTTTGTTGCACTAATGTCGCGCGACAATTTTTATAATGGCAGTCTATGGTGTCGCACTGCAACATGCGACATGTTGCGACTGCGACGCGACAGTCGCAGAAAAATCCATCTTGAATGGATTTTCTGCGACTGTCGCGTCGCAGTCGCAGCATGTCGCATGTTGCAGTGCGACACCATAGACTGCCATTATAAAAATTGTCGCGCGACATTGGTGCAACAAAATGTCGCGCAACAAATGTCGTCGTGTAGACCTAGCCTCAGACTTTCCTATGATGCTACACAAAGAAGCAGTGTGTTTCAGGTGTGCATTTAAATACACCCACAGGTGTGTCTCTAATTAAGACCTCATGCACACAAACGCATTTTCATTCCGTGTCCGTTCCGTTTTTTTCTTTGTGGACAGTATGCGGAACCATTCATTTCAATGGGTCCGCAAAAAAACAGAAGGTACTCCGTGTACATTCCATTTCTGTATGTCCGTATTTCTGTTCCGCAAAAAAATAGAACATGTCCTATTATTGTCCGCATTACGGACAAGGATAGTACTGTTCTATCAGGGGCCAGCTGTTCCATTCCGCATTTTGCGGATCTGTTTTTTGCGGACCGCTAAATACATATGGTCGTGTGCATGAGCCCTAACTCAGATGTTGCCAACAAACAAAAGTTTCCAAACACATGAGATCATCATATAGGCAGTTCAGAATTGTTTAACCCCTTCCTGACCAGCACCGTACTAGTACGGCGCTGGCCGGGTCTTTAAAGATGGCGCCCGCGCCTGAGCAGAGCCGCGGGGTGTCTTCTTTTTCTTATAGCAGACACCCGCGGGTAATATCGGCAACCGGCGGTAATGCCGATCGCGGACATTTAACCCCTTAGATGCCGTGGTCAATCCTTCCGGTGATGCTCCGGCTCTCCTGTGCGGCCATCGAAGGAGCCAAAGCTTGTTCGCAGCAGCACGTCTTTGTGAGTGACAGGAGTGACTGTTACATAGTATTTCCTATAGAGCCCTTGCCTGTAATAGGGCTGCATAGGAAACTAATTTTCTCATAGACTCCAATGCTAATGCATTGGAGTCTATAAGAATAGCAATCTAATGACTGCTTGTTATAGATCCCTATGGGAACTATAAAAAAGTGTAAAATAAAAAATAAAAAAATTAAAATCACCCCCTTTAGTCTAATGTGTGTGGGGACAGACGGCCTCCCGACGTCTAACGTTGGGTTAAACATAGATTAGACATGTTGAGGAACCACACGAAACTTCCTATGTGGAAAAGTAAAAAAGAGTGGCGTGCTGAAAGAAAAAGTGAAGACATTAGGAATAGCAACCAGCGCCCAGCTACTACGTTCCTTGTGCAGGTCAGGAAATATCATTGCTTACTACGGCAAACGCCTCCACTCTTCATCTAGAAGGTTTCATGTCACTTTTCATAGCCTGTGAACTTCAGAGTCCGGGTAACAAGCTGTTCTCAAAGCTTGTAACCAAGGGGACCTTTGAAGGCTTCAAACATGATGTTCCCCTCTGTAATGTGACATCTCATAGCTACAAGCATAGACGACACCGAACTAAATGCCACCTTGTGATGCAAGACCAATTCATACCACACCCGACTATTGTCTCCTGTAAGTATAGACTCCAGCTTCTGATCACCTGAGAGGCCCACCAAAGTCAATTCAAGAGGGAAATGGGCACAATAAAATGGTGGAAGTCTCAGTGTCAATGCCCACTGAGACCTGTTATCAGAAGTGAATTCCAATGCAGGTTTTAGGATGTGAATGTGGTATTCTTCACTGACTGACCTGAATTGGGAAACATAAGCACAATGAACGCTGCAGGCAATGGTTTCCTTGGGCAGCTGGGAAATGACTCAGTTTTATGATAACCACAGGAGAAACATGAATAAGCTCCTTACTTGAGCAATGCCCTGACCCCCCTGGTGCACCCCCATGTTGTTCTGGTACTAACAATATCTCACATTATACTGCATTAGTACCGGAGTGATGGAATGAGTCACGAGCGCTGGAACCATGCCCGGGACTGGTAAGGTACACACATCACCTTGACGTTGAATCTGTGGGAACTCTGCCTGCATGTAAAATGCAGTTTACAGATTACAGTTTGCAAAGTGGTTGACATTTTTCTATAAGGGCTTATACAGACGAACGGTAGAAAACTTGTCCGTGTTCTGGGAGATAAATGGACCGCAGACGGTACGTTTTTGTCACAGACTCGTTCGCTTGAGTAAATGTAAATCAGAACTGAATGGTGCATTTCTTGGCTCGGGCCGATGTTCTGTGATTTCATACAACATACTTGGTTAAAAATAAAAACGGTGTAAAACACACCAAGGAGGAGATTTATCAATCTGATGTAAAGTAGAACTGGCCTAGTTGCCCATAGCAACCAATCAGATTCCACCTTTCATTTTTCAAAGCTCCTTTGGAAAATGAAAGGATCAATCTGATTGGTTGCTATTGGAAACTGAGCCTGTTTTCCTTTACACCAGTTTTAATAAATCTCCCCCTTGGTGCGTTTTACATAGTTTTTTTGTTTTGTTTTTTAAATAAATTTGGCGCGTCTTCCAGCAGTCGTTGCACCAGAAATTCTAATCTATGCGAGCTATGAGTGTAGATCTTAATTACAATTCACACCAGTTTCTGGTGTAAATTATAGTAAATCTGGCTACTAATGACTGGTGCCGTCTCTCCCACTACGCCAGCCCCTTTTCGCAGCACTGACAAGAAGGTCAAAAGTCGAAAACTGGGCAGAAAATATGGTTGGTGCCATTATTTGCCTCTATTTAATGTCACAAAAGTGGCGTAAATACTGTGAAAAATCTGCCCCATTCAGAGAGTCCAATTTGCCCATGAATTCCTGGATACCAGTTAAACAGATGCCAGTTGTATCCGTACATAATGTGGCCATCAATAAATCATGTATGAGTCATTTTAAAAAGGTGAAATTATTTTTATATCAATACGAAGATTCTAAAAAGACAAGCATGAGTGTTATCGACAATGTAAGGCTACATGCACACGACCGTATGTGTTTTGCGGTCCGCAAATTGCCGATCCACAAACACAAAATGGATGACATCCGTATGCCATCCGTTTTTTTTTTTGGCGGATCCATTGTAACAATGCCTAAAAACGAACAAGAATAAGACATGTTCTATTTTTTTTGCGGGGCTACGGAACAGACATACTGATGCGGACAACACACTGTGTGCTGTCCGCATTTTTTGCTGACCCATTGAAATTAATGGTCCACATCCTATCCGCAAAAAAAACTGAACGGACACGAAAACAAACAACGTTCGTGTGCATGAGGCCTAAGGCCTCATGCACACGACCGTTGTGTGCATCCGTGGCCGTTGTGCCGTTTTCATTTTTTTTTCGCGGACCCATTGACTTTCAATGGGTCTGTGGAAAAATCTGAAAATGCACCGTTTTGCAGCCGCATCCGTGTATCCTGTCCGTCAAAAAAATATGACCTATTTTTTTGACGGACAACGGTTCACGGACCCATTCAAGTCAATGGGTCCGTGAAAGAACACGGATGCACACAAGATTGGCATCCGTGTCCGTGATCCGTGGCCGTAGGTTACTTTCATACAGACGGATCCGAAGATCCGTCTGCATAAAAGCTTTTTCAGAAAACTTTTTCGTGAAAACTCAGATCCGACAGTATATTCTAACACAGAGGCGTTCCCATAGTGATGGGGACGCTTCTAGTTAGAATATACTAAGAACTGTGTACATGACTGCCCCCTGCTGCCTGGCAACACCCGATGTCTTACAGGGGGCTGTGATCCGTACAATTAACCCCTCAGGTGCCGCACCTGAAGGGGTTAATTGTGCGTATCATAGCCCCCTGTAAGAGACCTGGGGCTGCCAGGCAGCAGGGGGCAGACCCCCCTCCCTCCCCAGTTTCAATTTCATTGGTGGCCAGTGCGGCCCCCCTCCCTCCCTCTATTGTATTTATATCACTGGTGGCCAGTGCGCACAGTGTGCGCCCCCCCCCTCCCCCGGCCCCCCTCCCTCTATTGTATTTAACTCATTGGTGGCACAGTGTGCGCCCCCCGACCCCCCCTCCCTCCCTCTATTGTATTTAACTCATTGGTGGCACAGTGTGCGGCCTCCCCCCCCCCCCCGATCATTGGTGGCAGCAGAGAAGCATCATACTTACCTGCTGGCTGCTGCGCTGTCTGTGACCGGCCGGGAGCTCCTCCTACTGGTAAGTGACAGATCATTAAGCAATGCGCCGCACAGACCTGTCACTCTCCCGGCCGGTCACAGACATCGCAGCAGCCAGCAGGTAAGTATGATGCTTCTAATACTGCTAAGTAACCATGGCAACCAGGACTGCAGTAGCGTCCTGGTTGCCATGGTTACCGATCGGAGCCCCAGCGATTAAACCGGGACTCCGATCGGAACTCTCCGCTGCCACCAATGATCGGGGGGGGAGGCCGCACACTGTGCCACCAATGAGTTAAATACAATAGAGGGAGGGAGGGCCGGGGCCGCACACTGGCCACCAATGATATTCAAACTGGGGAGGGAGGGGGTCTGCCCCCTGCTGCCTGGCAGCCCCTGATCTCTTACAGGGGGATATGATACGCACAATTAACCCCTTCAGGTGCGGCACCTGAGGGGTTAATTGTGCGTATCATAGCCCCCTGTAAGAGATCGGGTGCTGCCAGGCAGCAGGGGGCAGTCATGTACACAGTTTGTAGTATATTCTAACTAGAAGCGTCCCCATCACCATGGGAACGCCTCTGTGTTAGAATATACTGTCGGATATGAGTTTTCACGATGTAACTCAAATCCGATGGTATATTCTAACATAGAGGCGTTCCCATGGTGATGGGGACGCTTCAAGTTAAAATATACCATCGGATTGGAGAAAACTCCGATCCGAAGGTATAAAAGGGACTCCTAACTTTACATTGAAAGTCAATAGGGACGGATCCGTTTGCAATTGCACTATATTGTGTCAACGTCAAACGGATCCATCCCCATTGACTTGCATTGTAATTCAGGACGGATCCGTTTGGCTCCGCACGGCCAGGCGGACACCAAAACGACTTTTTTTTCATGTCCGTGGATCCTCCAAAAATCAAGGAAGACCCACGGACAAATAAACGGTCACGGATCACGGACCAACGGAACCCCGTTTTGCGGACCGTGAAAAAATACTGTCGTGTGCATGAGGCCTTATGCTGTAGAAAGCTGTCCACTAATAGCAGGACTGCAGTGCACCTTGTAAAGGAGATTAGCGGCTGTGTTAGAGGCCCATGCTCTAGCTACTTAGGAGGAAAGGAGAAAGTGGGTCATTCCAAACCGGACAAGGTGAGAGAACGCGGCTATTCAAATACATCCTAGTAAGGAGCCGGAAGCAGATATAAAGCCCACTTAGTACATACGGAGCTGTGCCCGTCTACACACAGTACAATATCAAACACTTGGTATAGATACATATGTGAAATATATGAGATATGCAGTCAGGAGCGTATCTATAGGGGTGCAAAGGCAGTAGTCGCACCCAGGCCCTAGAAACGGAGGGGGCCTAAAAGACTCCTTGCCTCATAAGAGCACAACAGAATTAAAAAAGGCACATATTAGGTAGGAGAGCCTTAGTTTCAAGTTACACCTCTGTATGCAACTGTATAATATACTGTACTTTGTGTATCAACTCCTTAAAGGGGTTGTCCAGGCTTTTAATAATGATGACCTATCCTCAGGATAGGTCATCAATATCAGATCATCAGGGGTACGACACCTGGGACCCCCCACTGATCAGCTGTATGATGAGACGGCGCGCAGTGCGCATGTGTTGTCTCCCTTCTCTCTTCCTGCTCGCTGCTGCTATCTATGGCAAAGCAGCGGCGAGCAGGAAGAGAGAAGGCACGTGCGCACTGCGCGTGCCGCCACCTCGTACAGCTGATCAGCGGGGCTCCCCGGTGTTGGACCCCCGCCAATCCTATATTGATGACCTATCCTGAGGATAGGTCATCAATAGTAAAAGCCCGGACAACCCCTTTAATATTTTCAAAATCTCAAATTTTGCAATCATTGTTTACTTCCAGAGGAAGAAATCTGTCCTAATCATGCAAGGAGTTATTTGCAGTATCCCTGGTGGTCTAGGGCTGTCAGGGTCAGACTGGCACACAGAATACCAGAGGATCCTCTGGAGGGCCCAAGCTCGGACACAAGAAAGAATCCCTGATAAATCAGGACCTCTAAGATTTAGCAGAAGACAATTTCATTTGGAGTAGACAATCATGGATGGGCATACCCTATGTGCAGCTGCACGGGTGGGGTCCACCACCATCTTATCCTATGCTTCCTAATATCGACCTCAATGCATGGGAAGGTCAACTATGGTCATGGCTGTAAATGGTGGATTAAACTCTGCAAGAAAAGTTGGTACATCATGAAACACCTTGCTAGAAAGGAGCTCTGTGATAGACGCCTCACTCTCAATAAACTAGCAGTTATACAAATGGGGCCCAACATTTTCCTTGCAAAGTGGCCCTATGCAGTCCATGAGGACAGGTTCTTAAAGAATCATTTTCTCTGGTGGGCCCAAGAAACCTTAGTCTGATATTGAGGGCAGTGAAAAGGTTAATGTTAGTACCCCTGGTGGAGCACAGTGAATGAATGAATGCTTTGTGCCTAGAGTCTTGTAGTTCTCCACCTCTCCAGGCTCTGGCATTGTCCTTGCTGTAACTTCCTGCTTCCCTTTAGCCCTGCAATGATCACTGTGCAGCCGCTGTAACTGTACGGCTGCACAGTATTCTCAATGATCAGGCAGAGCGCTTGGGAGCACCCTGCCCCATCATTAAAGGGCACCTGTCAGCAGATTTGTACCTATGACACTGGACACCTATGACACTGGCTGACCTGTTATGTTTTCACATATGTAAATGAGCCTTACCATTACTCTGACCTAGAGGCTCAGCTCTCTCTGCCGCACCCTCTGCACTTTGATTGACATGGGCAGTGAAAATGGCATCACACCTGCCTGGCCCTGGCAATCAAAGTGGACAAGGCGTAGCAGTTGCAGAAGAAGCTGAGCCTCTAGGTCGGAGCAACGTCAACGCCCCCGTTGCTCCTAGAGACTCATTTGCATATATTAAAACTTCATTTTTCTCAGCAATGCGGGCACATATGAACATGGGACCAGCACAGATGCCTCCAGCTGCCAAGTGCAGATGTAACAGGTCAGACGGTGTCATAGCTACAAATCTGCTGACAGATGTTAGATGAGGGGAGCCCCATTGGTTTAGTGGCCTGGTCTAAACTGCAACCGCTACAGCTATGCCGAGAGTTGCATATGGCTAAGCATCCCTATCCTAAATGTATAATGCTGCACACACAATACCTGGGTATTAGCAGATATGATCTTGCAGTAGTTTTATGAGTTTTATTGTTGAGTATTACACCATAAACAAATATTTTATTGTTGAATTTTCGACCACATAGACTTGTAATGTTCTCAGAGTTTCCTTATTGTACATTCTCATGTCCCTAACTGTTCAAAAATAATAATCTCCCATAAATCTGCTTAGCCATATAATCAGGGGATATAACCCCGGTGTGGGAGCGCAGCCCTAGGAAAGCGTATCTCCCTCTGCTCACCTGATCCATCAGGAATCGACCTCACAAATGTTGGAAGCATTTTGATGATTGCTGTTGGATTGGTGTCCCTCGAGAGACCATTTGCCATCTCTTTTTTGAAGCGGGACATAATATCCAATAACATTTCGTCTGAAAGTCGCATGGCGTACAGGTACTTATCAATCTGTGAAGAGAAGAACATATTACCAAAGTCAGCATGGCAGAAACTGTTATATATAAAGGGCGTTATGTTATCATTATATTATCATGCTGTCTGTATGATATTTTCAAGGTCGTGTAAAAACCTCAGCAGCACTGAAAGGGTGGAAAATCCACAGCCAAAAAAGTCTGCCCTGTCTGAACTTACCCTTGGATGTTGCGTAACACAGGTGACAGTCTAAGGCCTCTTTCACACGAGCGTGTCCGGATGCGTCCCGGTGCATTGCAGCAAACCCGCGCGAGTAGGTACCCAATTGCAGTCAGTTTTGACTGCGATTGCGTTCCGTTGTTCAGTTTTTATCGCGCGGGTGCAATGCGTTTTGCACGCGCGTGATAAAAAACCAACTGTGGTACCCAGACCCAAATAGGACCTTTGATGAGGTCACTACGCTCATCACATGGTCAGTCACATGATCCATCACCATGGTGATGGATCATGTGATGGACCATGAGATGAGCGCAGTGACATCACCACAGGTCCTTTACCCAGGTCCTGAAGAAAGAAGACAGAAGAAATGCCGGTTGCGCGAACAAGTGGATTAAGGTGAGTTAAAATATATTTTTTTAACCCCTCCAGCCCTATTTTACTTAGCATTCTGTATTCAGAATGCTATTATTTTCCCTTATAACCATGTTATAAGGGAAAATAATAATGATCGGGTCCCCGTCCCGATCTTCACCTAGCAACCGTGCGTGAAAATCGCACCGCATCCGCACTTGCTTGCGGATGCTTGCGATTTTCACGCAACCCCATTTATTTCTATGGGGCCTGCGTTATGTGAAAAACGCACAAACAGGAGCATGCTGCGATTTTCACGCAACGCACAAGTGATGCGTGAAAATCACAGCTCATGTGCACAGCCCCATAGAAATGAATTGGTCCGGATTCAGTGCGGGTGCAATGCGTTCTCGCCCGTGTGAAAGGGGCCTAATTTAAGAGGCCTCTGACCAAGGAAAACTCCACTTTTAAATAAAATTCACATTTTCAAAAGTGAATTTTTCTTTTAACTATATTTTTCTGCAATTGAGAGTTGTTGGCTACCGGTCCTTTTACATGGCCGGACGCGGGGCAACAATAAGACCTGACTGGAGTTCAAATAAGTCAGTCAGAAGCCATTTACACGGGCCAAGGGCTCATGCACACAAGTATTTTCTTTCCGTGTCCGTTCCATTTTTTTTTTTTTGCGGAACGCATGCGTAACGATTTATTTCAGTAGGTCCGCAAAAAAAAAAACACAGAAGTTACTCCGTGTGCATTCCGTTTCCGTATGTCCTTATGTCCGTTCCGCAAAAAAAAAATAGAACATGTCCTATTATTGTCCACATTACGGACAAGGATAGGACTGTTTTATTAGGGGCTAGCTGTTCCGTTCCGCAAAATATGGAATGCACATGGACGTCATCCGTATTTTTTTGCAGGATCCGTGTTTTGTGGACCGCAAAATACATACGGTCATGTGCATGGGCCCCAACTGAAACATTAGGGGAAACGAATGATCGTTGCTATGATTCATCCCCCGTACACTTTACATTATGTCAGCGGCACATCCCTGATGACATGAAGGCATGCGCAGCCAACCAGCGGCTAATCGGTGGGGTGTTTAGCCAGGACGATGATCAGCCGAACGAACGTTTCCATGAACATTCATTCCTGATCACCGGTTTATGTAAAAGGCCCTTAAAGGGGTTTTCCAAGACATTCAGGACCACCCGCCGATCTGCTTTTTGAGGTATCGGCTCTCGCAGTAGCGCTGCAGCCTTCTCACAGCTCACCAAGCTCAGCGCTGTACATTGTATAGCGGCTGTGCTTGGTATCACGCTCAGCCCCACTCACCTCAATGGGGCTGAGCAGCTCCTAGGCCACGTGACCGATAAACATGACACCACATGGTCTAGGCAAAGCTGGAGAAGGCCGCGGCGCTACTGCGATCGCCCGTGCCTTCTCAACCAGGTGATCGGCAATGGTCCCGGGTTTTGGACTCCCACCGATTAGATACTGATCACCAATCCAAGGGAACGGTCATCAATATTAAAGTCTTGGAAAAACCCTTTAACTCTGTGTTTCTGTGTTAATACTCTTTGGCATATAATAAAGATAACAAAAGGCATTTTAGAGAAGTAACATGCAGGACTGAACATGTCTGATAACTGGGAACCAGGAACCACTACGTAAGGGTACTTTCACACTAGCGTTATTTTTTTCTAGTATTGAAATCTTGTAAAGGGACTCAATACCGGGAAAAAAAACGCATCAGTTTTGTCCTAATGCATTCTGAATGGAAAGCAATCCGCTCAGTGTGCATCAGGATGTCTTCCGTTCCATCCCTTGCACAGTATTTGACCGAACAAAATCCCGGAACAATGCCGCACTTGCCGGATCCGGCATTAATTTCCATAGAGATGTATTAATGCCGGATCCGATACCAAGTGTTTTAAAAATCGCTGCATCGCCGTATCCGGTTTTCCCATCTGCGCCAGGATATAGGAGGAGCTAGTTTCGCTTTTGATCTTTGAAAAAATGTAAATACAGTAAACAAATTTGAATACGGTATATCACCGGATCTGTCTAACGGATCCGGAAAAAAAGAAAACCGTTTGCATACAGTTTGCCGGATCCGGAAGGCAGTTCCGGCAATGGAACTGCCTGCCGGATTCTAACAACGCTAGTGTGAAAGTACCCTAATGTGTATCTTTACACCTCGACTTATCTGAAGATTCATCTTGAGAAATATCCTGCTGTATTCACACAGGGGATCAAAACTGTCAGTCCCAGCTCACAGTCCAAGGAAGATGTTGGACGGTACCCGGTTCGGGCTCATGGGTGTGACTGGAGTTACTCGGGGAAGCTGAGTTTTGATCAACTAGATCTGTGTTCAGTGTTAATACATAACATGGACAAATACATACCTTTTACCTTTATGCACCTATGGTATGTACTACCTACCTTTAATGTTTCACTTAGCTCCTGCTCTTGTGAAGCCCAAAAAATATTTTATATGATATGAATTTGATATTCCACTTGACACTAATTAATAGGTTATGCCACCGCAAAGGGCCGCTGGAATACCTGGCAAGCTAGCATGTAGAAGGTCATCTCTATTACTATGCATGTGGTACTGCACTTAATAGAGCTTGTGAGAGGCGACAGACTCTTTCTTAGGCCTCATGCACACAACCGTTGTTGTGTTCCGTTCTGCAAAATTGGGTTCCGTTGTTCCGTGATCCGTTTTTGTTTCCGTGTGTCTTCCTTTATTTTTGGAGGATCACCAGACATGAAGGAAAGTAAAAAAAAAGTCTAAGTCAAGTTTGCCATGCAAATGATAGGAAAAAAACGGATGCGGATGACAATCTTGTGTGCCACCATTTTCCATGGAAAAAATAGGACAGGTTATATTTTTTGGACGGACTGGAACCACGGATCATGGACGCGCATTAGCCGAGTTTTCAACGGACCCATTGAAAGTCAATGGGTCTGCAGAAAATCACGAAAAACGGAACAACGGACACAGAATGAAACAACGGTCGTGTGCATGAGGCCTTAAGGGGTTGTCCAGTGGGAAAATTTTTAGAAAGGGCCCACAGTTCGATGAAAAAAGGGATAATTTTTTTGTCACACATTGCTCCAGATATACTACCCAAAGAGTTGGAGTAAGCTTAGCCGGGCTGTCTAGATCGGCACCAGATTTATAACAGGGGCTCAGGCTGCATGATAAACGTGGGGCAGGGATAGACAGTTTTCTCTAAATGTCAATTTACTGCTTAGATACGTTTTCGGAGAAGACCATTGTAGACAGGCTGCCTGCTCACTGAAGGATCAGATTACCTAGAAGTCTATGGGGGGGAGGTAGAGGAGGAGAGGGGAGGAGCTGATGCACGAAAGCACAATCAGAAAGGCTGAGGAGAGACTTGTAAGTGATTTGCTGCCTTATTTCACTCCTGAATTCACACCTAAACTGCTCAGTTCTGCTGTGTAATGACCTCCATTTCTGCGGCTGCTTCTGAGGATGTGCAACAGGCAGTGAGCAGGTATTCCTCTTTATCCATGTCCTCAGACATGATGATCAGCTAGTCTCCACCCAACAGCTTTGACAAATGCTAAAAATGGCAGATACCAGTGATATAATGGTCAAATTTATTGGTAGTACTCATACACCCACATGGCAGCTTATCCTGACAAATCACCTACATCAACTACACTTTAAAGGGGTATTCCCATATGGGACATGGATGGCATATAGCTAGGATATGCCATCAGTGTCAGAAAGGTGCGGGTCCTAAATCTGGGACCCACTCCTATCTCCAGAACAGGACACCCGAAGTGAACATAGAGCGACTGCGCATGCACTCACCTCTATGGGAGTTCTGAAAAAAGCCAAGCTGTTTCTGGAAGTCCAATATTTGTGAATGGAGAAGGGTCTGCGCATGCGCAATGTCCTCTTCATTTACCACTATGGGAATTATGAAAATAGCCAAGCACGCTTGTTCGGATGTTTTCGGAACTCCCATACCGATGAACAGAGAGGGCACTGCGCTTGCGCTTCACTTTGGGGGCCAGTTCTCTAGATAGGAGCAGGTACCATATCCTAGCCAAATGCCATCGATGTCCCAGATGGGCCAACCACTTTAAAGGGAGTTCATACTAATTTGGCCCTAAGAGCAGATAATGTGGACCCCGGTAAATGGACTTGGATCGCGTTCATAGATCTCCATGTACAAATGTCTCATCATGGACAGATGGAAGCAGTGCCGTCATCTGCATTTTATTACAAACTATATAGTTTTATAATGTCATAACATTATCACTGAAAATCGAATCAGACTATAAAATTGAATTGAAGCTATTTGTACGTTTCTCAGTGCTACGCAACATATTATGTCCACTGAAGGGTATTGCCGAGACGGAACCAGCAGACGGATTACCACGCAGGCACAGTGGCTGAAGAGATTCGGACAACGCACCCGGGGAAGCCTGTAATATGAAACCCTGTGATTCTTAGTGTTTGTGTAGCAATCCCGGTGCATTATAGAGAAGAATGCAGTAAAACTGGCCGCCGGGGTCTGCCCACACATGCCGTGGAATCCTTACTGCGAAACGCTTCAGGATAGGTTTTCTGTGCAAGAAGAATAAAAAATCCGTAAACTTTGATAGACAGCGGACAGTCTGCTATACAGATCAATACAGAAATGTCGCAAAATGGTCACGAACGTGCGAATAAGCCCTAAAGTTGATTATAAGCATTAAATTAATATACACCAAACCTAATGATTTTGTCAGGACCAGCCGAGTGTATGGGGGTATCCCAACTCTAATGGTACATGTCAGGGGAAAGAAGGATTGGGCATATTGGACTTCAACATGCATGATGCTTTGTTCTCCTAGGAGATAAGTGGCCACCAGAAATGTCTGCCAGCAGCTTATTCCCTCTCCCTGATGATAACACATGCATGCTCGGCTCGAGGGGCTCTAAGCTGTACGGCTACCATAAGGTTATGTGCTTCAAAGCTCTCTACTGTAGAGCCTGTCACAGCAGCAGAAATATCAGGAGTGAAGAGACTGCAGTGACCAAGAGACACCCCCTCTGACCCATCTGGTTACATAGACAGTCCCCTATCACCGCTCAGCTAGTTCATAGCTCCTCCCACCCTGCTAGTTACATAGACACTTCCCTATCACTGCCCCTAACAACACCCAGCTAGTTTATAGCTCCTCCCACCCCACTAGTTACATAGACACTCCCTATCACTGCCCCTAACAACACCCAGCTAGTTTATAGCTCCTCCCACTCCGCTAGTTACATAGACACTCCCTATCACTGCCCCTAACAACACCCAGCTAGTTTATAGCTCCTCCCACCCCACTAGTTACATAGACACTCCCGTATCACCGCCCCTAACAACACCCAGCTAGTTTATAGCTCCTCCCACTCCGCTAGTTACATAGACACTCCCGTATCACCGCCCCTAACAACACCCAGCTAGTTTATATAGCTCCTCCCACCACACTAGTTACATAGACACTCCCCTATCACCGCCCCTAACAACACCCAGCTAGTTTATAGCTCCTCCCACCCACCTGGTTACATAGACACTCCCCTATCACCGCTCAGATAGTTCATAGATCCTCCCACCCCGCTAGTTACATAGACACTCCCCTATCAATGCCCCTAACACCCAGCTAGTTTATAGCTCCTCCCACCCACCTGGTTACATAGACACTCCCCTATCACTGCCCCTAACAACACCTAGCTAGTTTATAGCTCCTCCCACCCCACTAGTTACATAGACACTCCCCTATCACTGCCCCTAACAACACCCAGCTAGTTTATAGCTCCTCCCACTCCGCTAGTTACATAGACACTCCCCTATCATCGCCCCTAACAACACCCAGCTAGTTTATAGCTCCTCCCACCCACCTGGTTACATAGACACTCCTCTATCACTGCTCAGATAGTTCATAGATCCTCCCACCCCGCTAGTTACATAGACACTCCCCTATCAATGCCCCTAACAACACCCAGCTAGTTTATAGCTCCTCCCACCCACCTGGTTACATAGACACTCCCCTATCACTGCTCCACCCATGGACATAAGAAGGAGCTGCATGTGACCACAACCCTAACTGGGAGATAGGAGCAATAAAGGTGAAATAAACACATTACAGAATTACCGTGACCTTCATAGATGATTATTTTAAAAGATGTTGAAACAAACCAAAAAACCCTGTTAAACCAAATACCAAGTAGGGTTGATCCTACTGACAAAATTGGCATCTGTCTTGTCAAAATCGGTTGCAGCATTCCTGACAGAAAATACTTTAATTCTTTATGACTGGGCGTGGCCATCACTGGAAAGCTGAGGTGCACTGGGGGCTTGGTCCTCAGTGCACTGAAGCCCTAATTTGCATAAAGAACAAAAGTCCTTCTTTCTCCGGAACAGTTATCTTTAATCAGCAGGATCAACCCTCGCTGGCAGTATGTCTTGTCTAATGTGGTTGATCCTGCTGATACATCGTTTTACTCTGATAACTCTTTGGCCATGCAGTAGGAAATCCATTTTAAGACCTGTGCCCTCTCCTGACATGTCTGCTTTACCAACTATACCAACCTTACCTCCTATTATAACCATTCTAGAGCATCTATTCTTATGGCTCTATAATGCGCAATTCCTTTATCATTCCTGCTAGAAGTTACGAATGGTGTGTCAGTTGTTTACAATAAAGGTCCAGATGGGTGTTACCAGTTGGGGGGGGGGGTCCCTGCACAGTATATTATCCAATCAGTGCTGCAAGAGTGTGGCTGTGCAGGGACACACCCCAACTGGTAACACCCATCTGGACCTTTACTGCAAACTGCTAGTAATTCATTCATAACTTCTAGCAGGAATAATAAAGGAATGGCACAACACAGTCATAACAATAGATGCTCCAGAATAGTTATTACATGGGGAATGCAAGTAGTTACTAAAATAGACATGTCAGGAGACAGGTCCTCTAATGCAAGACTTTCCAGACAATCTTATCTTTATGTCCAGTCAACCAGATGCTCCGATGATGTCATCAGTCAGCAGCAGGGAGTGTGTGAACAGGTGGACGGCTCTGTCTACATAGGTGTGTCCTGGCATCCCCACCTGAAGGTGTACAGCTACATGGCGACACTGGTCGTGGCATGGCAGTGTGGTTGTCATCTCATAAAAAAATGAATGGGGTTGCAACACAACACTGCTGGATTTTTTGGAGCATGTGCTTCTCGCGCTGTGACCCCATTGATTTCAGTGTCGCCATGTAGCCACCCCTCTACTGAGAGATCTTATTTATTACCAATACTTATAGTGTCGGCATTTCTTATGATGCAGTGTATGGCGGTGATGTCCAGTGCAGACCATGCGGGTTATTATATACTGCGCAGGATGGAAGGAGGACCAGGGAGGACTACTGCTGTGGGTGAAGGTCACTGCCCGAGAAAACTGAACTGGGTGAGACAAATACTTCATCCCCCAGCAATTAAAGGGTCATTAACTTTTTCAAAAACTTTTGATATGTCATAGAGATATATCAATAGTGTAGATCGGCGGGGGTCTGAGCACTGAGACCCCCACCGATCTCTAGAACTAGGGGAGAGAAGCACTTACTTAGGCACAAACATTGCTTGGTTCCGCACTTCAATGGGGCCGCAAAAGATGAGGACAGCACTCCGTGCCGTGTCCGCGTCCGTTGCTCCGTTCCGTAGGCCCCACCAAAAAAATTGAATATGTCCTATTGTCCGTTTTGTAGACAAGAATAGGCATTTCTATTATGGACGTCCCATTCAGCAAATTGCAGAACGCACACGGGCGGCATCCCAATACGCAGAAACACGGCGCGGTCGTGTGAATGAGGCCTTAGCGTGCTCCTTCTCCTCGCTGCACCAGACAGACTCCATAAAAGTCCTCCGCAGCGAGGAGAGTGTGCATCTCTCCCCTTATTATAGGGATCGGCGGGGTCTCAGCGCTCAGACCACCACTGATGTAAACCGCGGCTACACCTCCACGCTAGGTAATGGTAGCTGAGCCGGGACACACTGCGTCAATGTGACTGCTGAGCGGCCGGGACAGAATTAGCACAGATCATTGCGGTGCGCCATTTTCTTTTTGTGCCCGAGTGGAACAGGAGAGGAGACGGTAAATACAACTGGAGGCAGCGAGCTCTCTGAGGACAATATGGCAGCAGGCTCTCTGAGGACAATATGGCAGCAGGCTCTCTGAGGACAATATGGCAGCAGGCTCTCTGAGGACAATATGGCAGCAGGCTCTCTGAGGACAATATGGCAGCAGGCTCTCTGAGGACAATATGGCAGCAGGCTCTCTGAGGACAATATGGCAGCGGGCTCTCTGAGGACAATATGGCAGCGGGCTCTCTGAGGACAATATGGCAGCGGGCTCTCTGAGGACAATATGGCAGCGGGCTCTCTGAGGACAATATGGCAGCGGGCTCTCTGAGGACAATATGGCAGCGGGCTCTCTGAGGACAATATGGCAGCGGGCTCTCTGAGGACAATATGACAGCGGGCTCTCTGAGGACAATATGGCAGCTGGCTCTCTGGGGACAATATGGCAGCGGGCTCTCTGGGGACAATATGGCAGCGGGCTCTCTGGGGACAATATAGCAGCGGGCTCTCTGGGGACAATATGACAGCGGGCTCTCTGGGGACAATATGGCAGCAAGCTCTCTGGGGACAATATGGCAGCAAGCTCTCTGGGGACAATATGGCAGCAAGCTCTCTGGGGACAATATGGCAGCAAGCTCTCTGGGGACAATATGGCAGCAGGCTCTCTGGGGACAATATGGCAGCAGGCTCTCTGGGGACAATATGGCAGCGGGCTCTCTGGGGACAATATGGCAGCAGGCTCTCTGGGGACAATATGGCAGCAGGCTCTCTGGGGACAATATGGCAGCAGGCTCTCTGGGGACAATATGGCAGCAAGCTCTCTGGGGACAATATGGCAGCAAGCTCTCTGGGGACAATATGGCAGCAGGCTCTCTGGGGACAATATGGCAGCAAGCTCTCTGGGGCAATGGGGGGACAATATGGCAGCAAGCTCTCTGGGGACAATATGGCAGCAAGCTCTCTGGGGACAATATGGCAGCAGGCTCTCTGGGGACAATATGGCAGCAAGCTCTCTGAGGACAATATGGCAGCAGGCTCTCTGGGGGCAATATGGCAGCAGGCTCTCTGGGGGCAATATGGCAGCAGGCTCTCTGGGGGCAATATGGCAGCAGGCTCTCTGGGGACAATATGGCAGCAGGCTCTCTGGGGACAATATGGCAGCAGGCTCTCTGGGGACAATATGGCAGCAGGCTCTCTGGGGACAATATGGCAGCAAGCTCTCTGGGGACAATATGGCAGCAGGCTCTCTAGGGGCAGTATGGCAGCAGGCTCTCTGGGGGCAGTATGGCAGCGGGCTCTCTGGGGGCAGTATGGCAGCGGGCTCTCTGGGGACAATATGGCAGCAAGCTCTCTGGGGACAATATGGCAGCAGGCTCTCTGGGGGCAATATGGCAGCAAGCTCTCTGGGGGCAGTATGGCAGCGGGCTCTCTGGGGGCAATATGGCAGCAAGCTCTCTGGGGCAATATGGCAGCAGGCACTTTGGGGTCAATATGGCAGCAAGCTTTCTGGGGGCAGTATAGCAGCGGGCTCTCTGGGGGCAGTATGGCAGCGGGCTCTCTGGGGGCAGTATGGCAGCGGGCTCTCTGGGGGCAGTATGGCAGCGGGCTCTCTGGGGGCAGTATGGCAGCTGGCTCTGTGGGGGCAGTATGGCGGCGGGCTCTCTGGGGGCAGTATGGTAGCAGGCTCTCTGGGGGCAGTATGGCAGCGGGCTCTCTGGGGGCAGTATGGCAGCGGGCTCTCTGGGGGCAGTATGGCAGCGGGCTCTCTGGGGGCAGTATGGCAGCGGGCTCTCTGGGGGCAGTATGGCAGCAGGCTCTCTGAGGACAATATGGCAGCAGGCTCTCTGAGGACAATATGGCAGCGGGCTCTCTGAGGACAATATGGCAGCGGGCTCTCTGAGGACAATATGGCAGCGGGCTCTCTGAGGACAATATGGCAGCGGGCTCTCTGAGGACAATATGGCAGCGGGCTCTCTGAGGACAATATGGCAGCGGGCTCTCTGAGGACAATATGGCAGCGGGCTCTCTGAGGACAATATGACAGCGGGCTCTCTGAGGACAATATGGCAGCGGGCTCTCTGGGGACAATATGGCAGCGGGCTCTCTGGGGACAATATGGCAGCGGGCTCTCTGGGGACAATATAGCAGCGGGCTCTCTGGGGACAATATGACAGCGGGCTCTCTGGGGACAATATGGCAGCAAGCTCTCTGGGGACAATATGGCAGCAAGCTCTCTGGGGACAATATGGCAGCAAGCTCTCTGGGGACAATATGGCAGCAAGCTCTCTGGGGACAATATGGCAGCAGGCTCTCTGGGGACAATATGGCAGCAGGCTCTCTGGGGACAATATGGCAGCGGGCTCTCTGGGGACAATATGGCAGCAGGCTCTCTGGGGACAATATGGCAGCAGGCTCTCTGGGGACAATATGGCAGCAGGCTCTCTGGGGACAATATGGCAGCAAGCTCTCTGGGGACAATATGGCAGCAAGCTCTCTGGGGACAATATGGCAGCAGGCTCTCTGGGGACAATATGGCAGCAAGCTCTCTGGGGGCAATATGGCAGCAGGCTCTCTGGGGACAATATGGCAGCAAGCTCTCTGGGGACAATATGGCAGCAAGCTCTCTGGGGACAATATGGCAGCAGGCTCTCTGGGGACAATATGGCAGCAAGCTCTCTGGGGACAATATGGCAGCAGGCTCTCTGGGGGCAATATGGCAGCAGGCTCTCTGGGGGCAATATGGCAGCAGGCTCTCTGGGGGCAATATGGCAGCAGGCTCTCTGGGGACAATATGGCAGCAGGCTCTCTGGGGACAATATGGCAGCAGGCTCTCTGGGGACAATATGGCAGCAGGCTCTCTGGGGACAATATGGCAGCAAGCTCTCTGGGGACAATATGGCAGCAGGCTCTCTAGGGGCAGTATGGCAGCAGGCTCTCTGGGGGCAGTATGGCAGCGGGCTCTCTGGGGGCAGTATGGCAGCGGGCTCTCTGGGGACAATATGGCAGCAAGCTCTCTGGGGACAATATGGCAGCAGGCTCTCTGGGGGCAATATGGCAGCAAGCTCTCTGGGGGCAGTATGGCAGCGGGCTCTCTGGGGGCAATATGGCAGCAAGCTCTCTGGGGCAATATGGCAGCAGGCACTTTGGGGTCAATATGGCAGCAAGCTTTCTGGGGGCAGTATAGCAGCGGGCTCTCTGGGGGCAGTATGGCAGCGGGCTCTCTGGGGGCAGTATGGCAGCGGGCTCTCTGGGGGCAGTATGGCAGCGGGCTCTCTGGGGGCAGTATGGCAGCGGGCTCTCTGGGGGCAGTATGGCGGCGGGCTCTCTGGGGGCAGTATGGTAGCAGGCTCTCTGGGGGCAGTATGGCAGCGGGCTCTCTGGGGGCAGTATGGCAGCGGGCTCTCTGGGGGCAGTATGGCAGCGGGCTCTCTGGGGGCAGTATGGCAGCGGGCTCTCTGGGGGCAGTATGGCAGCGGGCTCTCTGGGGGCAGTATGGCAGCGGGCTCTCTGGGGGCAGTATGGCAGCGGGCTCTCTGGGGGCACTATGGCAGCGGGCTCTCTGGGGGCACTATGGCAGCGGGCTCTCTGGGGGCAGTATGGCAGCGGGCTCTCTGGGGGCAGTATGGCAGCGGGCTCTCTGGGGGCAGTATGGCAGCGGGCTCTCTGGGGGCAGTATGGCAGCGGGCTCTCTGGGGGCAGTATGGCAGCGGGCTCTCTGGGGGCAGTATGGCAGCAGGTTCTTTGTGGGAGGGGGGGTTATGTGACAGCAGTTTTCCTGAGGGGGCACTTATGTGACAGAAAAATGGTCCTAAAGGACATCCTCATCTTTTACTTAGATGGTGCATCACAACAGCTGGTGGAACATGGTGGCATAGTTACATTTTGAGGACTGAACCCATTCAGTCATGGTTACATCAGGCGGTGTAAGACATTTTATATTATTGTACGGTATTTCTGTCCTCAGTCTTTCTATTACCAGGCTGCACCAGCACGGCGGTGTCACTGATCGCTCCTCTGATACAAGTATATGTACACTCCCAAGGGTACGCTGTACTTCTTCCTGTCACACCTCCTGGGCGTTGCCATGGATACAACACAATTGAAGAAGCTGAGTGACTGCTGCCTGTTCTATGATCAAGTAATCTGACCACAGACATAACAATAACTGGTATCCTTCTCATCACTGCAGACACCTTACAATAATGAAAAAATATCAGTAGGAGATAATCCTCCAGTGTATGGCCGACACCATGACAAAATTTCACAAATTCATCTAGAAATGTAGTCCTTGATATTAGTCCTTAAAGGGGTTGTGCCAAGTTTGCAAGTCATCCCCCATCCACAGGGTCGAGGATAGCTTCTCTACGGGACTGCCGGAGATAGCAGACTACAGCAATCGGCTATTTCCGGTCGCCCCTTACAGAATGAATGGAGCGGAGGGCTCATGTTCCACTTATCAGATCAGAGGAACAGGACCCCTGTTCTCAGGATCGGTGGGGGTCCCAGAGGTCAGTTAGTTATCCCCTATGTCCTGCTTTGGACAACAGAACAGGTAATTAAAGGGGCTGTGCCACTAATGACACTTATCCCAATAAGTGTTTGATCGCTGGGAGTTTGACCAAAGAGACCTCCTGCCATCCCGAGAATGGGGGTCCCAAGCTGCCCCATGAGAAAGGTGCAGTGGTGCATATGTGTGACCACCGCACCATTCACTTCTATGGGACTGCTGCCAGCACTAGACTCTGCAGTCCCATAGAAGTCAATGCAGCGGTGGCCATTCATGTGCATCACGGCTCCATTCTCATGGGGCACCTTGGCAGCACTTGTGGACCCCATCTCCTGACAGTAATCTCGTATGTAAGGTGCCCAGATTACTGTGACCCCCAGGACTGAGTCCCCTAGGAGAGCAGAAGACCACCTCCTACATAAAAGAACTATAAATAACACCCTAAAAAGCTGGGTGATACCCCCTGGGGCAGTGATAATGGGAGCCTTATGGGTTATCACCCACTATTTTCACATTTATTTGAAGAGGTTGTTCAGCAGTATAAATGTATCAAATATGGCTCACTGTGAGTTAAAAAAAAAAATCACTAATCGCTGCCACTATTGTTCCAATGATTAGCAGTCTCCACTGCCCTGCACCTCCTGGTTCCAGCTCCACACGCATAAAAAATGCCAGGCACGGCAGCGCAGCCAATCACTGACTGAGGCGGGGCACTTTAAATCCCTTTAAAGGGATTTTCTGGAATCTTTTTTTACAGATATGCTCATGTAATTGCTCACCTCATATACATCTTCCCCATGTTTTTATTTTTTCAATTTGGATTCTCCTAACTCTTTTTTACCATGTAAGCCAATCCCTCTGGTGGGCTTCCATCCTGTATGTAGCACTTCCTGTTCCTGTATCCAACCAAACCCATGATGCAGTTCTCCTTCCTCTACCACAGCTCCAGCACCGCCCCTAACAACATCCAGCTAGTTTATAGCTCCTCCTACCAGCTAGTTAAATAGACACTCCCCTAACACCACCCAGCTAGTTTATAGCTCCTCCCACCAGCTAGTTACATAGACACTTCCCTAACACCACCCAGCTAGTTTATAGCTCCTCCCACCAGCTAGTTACATAGACACTTCCCTAACACCACCCAGCTAGTTTATAGCTCCTCCCACCAGCTAGTTACATAGACACTTCCCTAACACCACCCAGCTAGTTTATAGCTCCTCCCACCAGCTAGTTACATAGATACTCCAACAATATCCAGCTAGTTTATAGCTCCTCCCACCAGCTAGTTACATAGACACTCCCCAGACACCACCCAGCTAGTTTATAGCTCCTCCCACCAGCTAGTTACATAGACACTCCCCCATCACCGTCCCTAACAACATCCCACTAGTTTATAGCTCCTCCCAACAGCTAATTACATAGACACTCCCCTATCACTGCCCCGCCCAGGGACATGGTCATGTGACCACAGCCCAGAATTGGAGATAGGAGCAATACAGGTGAAATAAACACATTACAGAATTCCCGCGACCTTCATAGATGATTATTTTAAAGGATGTTGATGCAAACTGGAAATCCCCCGAATTAATATGGGTCCCTGTAGGGGGGGATTCAAGGACGTCATTTATTCCTATAGGTATTTATAATGATCCGGACGCTATGCAGAGTAACACCCTGCCATATCATCCATGACGGTGGCTTCCTTTCTGAGGACACGTACGAGGTCACGAGGAGAGCGGATAACATGCGCTCGGCCACTTCACATTCCAGGCCTATCTCAGTGCCGGACGTCCATCAGATCCATGGAAGGTTTCATGACGAGAACCACTAAGGAGCCCGGTAATGGCCGCCTTCTATTTAATAGTCAAGTGCTGTGACCTCCCCTCAGGATATCCTCAGAGGTCGTGTGCAGCAGCCAGGCCGGGCGCCCAGCAACAGTATAGCAGTATGGAGGAGACCTGACATGTCTTCAAGACACAGGCGTGTCCCCGCACATAGACCGCCTGATGGACCGACATGTCACCTGCATGCAAGCATCAACATGACCCCTGCAACTGCACTACTGATAGAGAGATAGAGGGCAGCGCCGCTCTCCTTCTGTGCCAGTCTGTAACTCGTCTTGCTCCTGCTTAGTGCAATTCTCTGTATTATGTCTGTGCACCCCCTCTCATATGTACAGGTCTGTATTATGTATGTGCACCGCTTCTCATATGTACAGGTCTGTCTTATGTATGTGCACCGCTTCTCATATGTACAGGTCTGTATTATGTATGTGCACCGCTTCTCATATGTACAGGTCTGTATTATGTATGTGCACCCCCTCTCATATGTACAGGTCTGTATTATGTATGTGCACCGCTTCTCATATGTACAGGTCTGTCTTATGTATGTGCACCGCTTCTCATATGTACAGGTCTGTATTATGTATGTGCACCGCTTCTCATATGTACAGGACTGTATTATGTATGTGCACCCCCTCTCATATGTACAGGTCTGTATTATGTATGTGCACCCCCTCTCATATGTACAGGTCTGTATTATGTATGTGCACCCCCTCTCATATGTACAGGTCTGTATTATGTATGTGCACCGCATCTCATATGTACAGGTCTGTATTATGTATGTGCACCGCTTCTTATATGTACAGGTCTGTATTATGTATGTGCACCGCTTCTCATATGTACAGGTCTGTATTATGTATGTGCACCCCTTCTCATATGTACAGGTCTGTATTATGTATGTGCACCCCCTCTCATATGTACAGGTCTGTATTATGTATGTGCACCGCATCTCATATGTACAGGTCTGTATTATGTATGTGCACCGCTTCTCATATGTACAGGTCTGTATTATGTATGTGCACCCCCTCTCATATGTACAGGTCTGTATTATGTATGTGCACCGCTTCTCATATGTACAGGTCTGTATTATGTATGTGCACCCCTTCTCATATGTACAGGTCTGTATTATGTATGTGCACCCCCTCTCATATGTACAGGTCTGTATTATGTATGTGCACCGCTTATCATATGTACAGGTCTGTATTATGTATGTGCACCCCCTCTCATATGTACAGGTCTGTATTATGTATGTGCACCCCCTCTCATATGTACAGGTCTGTATTATGTATGTGCACCCCCTCTCATATGTACAGGTCTGTATTATGTATGTGCACCGCTTCTCATATGTACAGGTCTGTATTATGTATGTGCACCGCTTCTCATATGTACAGGTCTGTATTATGTATGTGCACCCCTTCTCATATGTACAGGTCTGTATTATGTATGTGCACCCCCTCTCATATGTACAGGTCTGTATTATGTATGTGCACCCCCTCTCATATGTACAGGTCTGTATTATGTATGTGCACCCCTTCTCATATGTACAGGTCTGTATTATGTATGTGCACCCCCTCTCATATGTACAGGTCTGTATTATGTATGTGCACCCCCTCTCATATGTACAGGTCTGTATTATGTATGTGCACCCCCTCTCATATGTACAGGTCTGTATTATGTATGTGCACCCCCTCTCATATGTACAGGTCTGTATTATGTATGTGCACCCCCTCTCATATGTACAGGTCTGTATTATGTATGTGCACCCCTTCTCATATGTACAGGTCTGTATTATGTATGTGCACCCCTTCTCATATGTACAGGTCTGTATTATGTATGTGCACCGCTTCTCATATGTACAGGTCTGTATTATGTATGTGCACCGCTTCTCATATGTACAGGTCTGTATTATGTATGTGCACCCCCTCTCATATGTACAGGTCTGTATTATGTATGTGCACCGCTTCTCATATGTACAGGTCTGTATTATGTATGTGCACCCCTTCTCATATGTACAGGTCTGTATTATGTATGTGCACCCCCTCTCATATGTACAGGTCTGTATTATGTATGTGCACCGCTTCTCATATGTACAGGTCTGTATTATGTATGTGCACCGCTTCTCATATGTACAGGTCTGTATTATGTATGTGCACCGCTTCTCATATGTACAGGTCTGTATTATGTCTGTGCACCCCCTCTCATATGTACAGGTCTGTATTATGTATGTGCACCGCTTATCATATGTACAGGTCTGTATTATGTATGTGCACCGCTTCTCATATGTACAGGTCTGTATTATGTATGTGCACCCCTTCTCATATGTACAGGTCTGTATTATGTATGTGCACCGCTTCTCATATGTACAGGTCTGTATTATGTATGTGCACCGCTTCTCATATGTACAGGTCTGTATTATGTATGTGCACCCCTTCTCATATGTACAGGTCTGTATTATGTATGTGCACCCCCTCTCATATGTACAGGTCTGTATTATGTATGTGCACCGCTTCTCATATGTACAGGTCTGTATTATGTATGTGCACCGCTTCTCATATGTACAGGTCTGTATTATGTATGTGCACCCCCTCTCATATGTACAGGTCTGTATTATGTATGTGCACCGCTTCTCATATGTACAGGTCTGTATTATGTATGTGCACCGCTTCTCATATGTACAGGTCTGTATTATGTATGTGCACCGCTTCTCATATGTACAGGTCTGTATTATGTATGTGCACCCCCTCTCATATGTACAGGTCTGTATTATGTATGTGCACCCCCTCTCATATGTACAGGTCTGTATTATGTATGTGCACCGCTTCTCATATGTACAGGTCTGTATTATGTATGTGCACCGCTTCTCATATGTACAGGTCTGTATTATGTATGTGCACCGCTTCTCATATGTACAGGTCTGTATTATGTATGTGCACCCCTTCTCATATGTACAGCAACATGGAATGAATGGCGCTTTAATATTAAATAATAATAATAATAGATAGATAGATAATAGATAGATAATAGATATTAGATAGATAGATATGAGAGATAGATATGAGATGAGATGAGATAGATGATAGATAGATAGATGATAGACAGATAATAGATAGATAGATAATAGATAGATGATAGATAGATAATAGATAGATAATAGATAGATGATAGACAGATAATAGATGATACATAATAGGCTCAGCCACCCATGTTACAGGTCAGCTCCTGTTTCTAGCCCCTGTGAACGGCTGTCCATCAGGTACCGCACTGCCTGCCGCTCCTGTACATGGTGCTTTTGCAGGTGACGTTCTGCCGCCGCTGTGTGTGCACAGGCTCTACAGAGAGGCCTAATCTGAGACTACATGTCTTCCACATCCTGCTTTCAAGGACACTGCAGCCTCCACCATGGATACCGCTCTGTACCTGCATCCTACTCAACAGTGCTAATGAACGAACACAGGAATATACGTGCGGTTTGTGATGCGGTAAGCACCGGTAAATGTCGCCTGGTGTTGGGGAGTGTCTCTCACCTTTTTGACCTGATCATCTTTCAGCTCAGTGAAGTAATAGGCCAGGAGCTGGGCAGCTATCATCCTGCAGACTGTCTTCAGTCGACTCTACTTCCTTTGATGTGCTGCAAAAAGTCCCAAAACGTCTAGTGTGAACGAGCCGCAGCCGCAGCGCTGTCTCCTTCTCTCTGCGATCTGAGATGTGGACGTTCTGTCCTCCTCCGCAGTGACAGGATAGCCCCGCCCACTTCCTGCCCTGTGATTGGCTGCAGCGGAGAGAGCGCAGCCTGAGGATCAGCACTGGGGGCTGTGCGCTCTGGAGACCCCATCACTACAGTGCCGCTTCCTATCCGGTGTGTGTGCAGCCACCGAGGTGTGGGGGGAGGGTGTGCAAGACGTCAGCAAGTGATGGAGGGGGTGCACCTACTTATAAGGGAGGTCCTCCTCATCTCCTAAATATGTAATTCCAGCACGTTCAGCACGTCCTATGAGTGCGGTGCCCACCGCCTACCCCCATCACTTCCCGAGCCTGTGCACAGAGCCCTGACTGCTACAGCCTGCCCATATAACTAATTCTACAGCCTGTCCATATAACGACTGCTACAGCCTGCCCATATAGCTACTGCTACAGCCTGCCCATATAACGACTGCTACAGCCTGCCCATATAACTACTGCTACAGCCTGCCCATATAACTACTGCTACAGCCTGCCCATATAACGACTGCTACAGCCTGCCCATATAACGACTGCTACAGCCTGCCCATATAGCTACTGCTACAGCCTGCCCATATAAGGACTGCTACAGCCTGCCCATATAACTACTGCTACAGCCTGCCCATATAACGACTGCTACAGCCTGGCCATATAACGACTGCTACAGCCTGTCCTTATAACGACTGCTACAGCCTGTCCATATAACGACTGCTACAGCCTGTCCTTATAACGACTGCTACAGCCTGCCCATATAACGACTGCTACAGCCTGTCCTTATAACGACTGCTACAGCCTGCCCATATAACGACTGCTACAGCCTGCCCATATAACTACTGCTACAGCCGGTCCTTATAACGACTGCTACAGCCTGCCCATATAACGACTGCTACAGCCTGCCCATATAACTACTGCTACAGCCTGCCCATATAGCTACAGCCTGCCCATATAACAACTGCTACAGCCTGCCCATATAACAACTGCTACAGCCTGCCCATATAACTACTGCTACAGCCTGCCCATATAGCTACAGCCTGCCCATATAGCTACAGCCTGCCCATATAACAACTGCTACAGCCTGTCCATATAAAGCCAGCGCTGCTATAGGTCCTCTGTGGTGGAGACATCACATGGGTGACCCTGGTGACCTTGGGACCTGCTGCAGGGCTGTCTACTGTACACAGATCTCATTCCTTGTCTATTACCGAGTCATGGTGACGTCTTACAGCCGGTGGTGACACAGCAGCCCATCCCCCATGTATCTGCCAGGCTACTGACATATAATTTAACATGCCCCGGGTGCAGTTGTTCTGAACACCGGAGAACAGGTGCACCGCATCAGGTGATGTCACTGCTGGGAAGACACATCCAGTGTCGGGGGGGGCAGCCAATGGCAGGTGTTTTTATCCGTGTACAGGGAGAAGCAGCAGTGCGGGGACCAGGAGCGGTGCCGGGAGCGGGGTAAGTATATTACCTGTGAGGGGCTGTTTCAGAACTTGGATAACCTCTTTAAAGGGGTTGCCTGGGTTCTAGATATTGATGACCTATCCTTAAGGGGTTGTCTAGGTTCTAATAGCTGAGTGAAACTAGTAGTTATAGAAGTATCACCGATATTTCAAGAAACAAAATTTACCAGGGACCCACCGAAGAATAGTGGGGAAATATCCTTTTCTAAAATTTAACTTTTATAAGGTATACAATAAAAAATACACCAGAGGATGTATCAAATTGACAAACATACATACAAATAAGGGGTTCAATAATAGATACCCCGATGCTGGTAAGGAAAAAGATGATAAATGGAACTGCTGCGCCTGGGTAGACGCCAGCAGTCTTACCTGACCAACCGAGTAGCTAGGATCAGATCAGCAGACGTGATGCCTGGGTAAGACGGAGTCCTGTGTAGGCGTGCAGTCAGGGATGATGTACTGTGCCCTATCTCACCCTAGACTTGGGGGAAGGGGTCTGCTCCCATACTGCCTGTCTACACAGAGCACTCGCCCTAAAAAGGGCGACCCCGTCAGGATACCTGTCCCTAGTTATGGACCTGATCACTGGCACTAAAATTACTTAATTACTACAGACCTCCCGACGTGGCACGTTTCTGTCGTGTCGACTCCTCAGGGGAAAGCAAGTACATGTAGAAAAAGACTCAATAGATACCATATGTACCCGCAGGTAAAAAGATGCAGACACTGCGGTCAAATGGTACTAGAAAAATGGGCTCAGGTGGTTAAAATCAGAGCCTAGAAGATATGACATCCGTGGTGCAGGACTGCCATGTTGCGGAGGAAGTGATATTCCTCTGCTCTTTGGTGTGTGAGGATATGGTGGTCCTCACTCAAGGTAATATCCCTATGGTTTAGGGGGTTCCTCAGCCAATACCAGCCACAATGATACCTACCTTGATGGTGTTTTAAATAGAGCCCATTCGCGCCTCTTTCTGGAAGCCCGCCCTGTCAGCATCTGCGCCGACGTCACGCGCATGCGCCGGCGCATGACCTCACGCTCACGCGCCGCGTAGTGACGTGCCGGACGCCGATACCACATGACAGCGGCGGCCAATGGTATGGGGAGGCGGAGGGAGTGATCGGTTGCCTAGGAGACATATCAACAATGAGGCAACCGCACGGTACGTCTATTGATAAGGACGTCCATGAGAGAGCCATGACACAGAATCATAGCGAGATTAAACTGACATTTTTTTCAGGCATTATTGGAAACGGGAATAAGTGACAGAGTATACTGAACCTGTTGCCAAATTAGTATGACACCATGAGATATCTCATATGGACACCTCCCATCACGGTAAATGGGGTAACGCCGTTAATATGAGAAACAGGAATCACCACAGTTTATACAAAGCACCCAAAGTCTAATCTTTCGTTCAGGCCTAGGGGTGCAGACGTTTTAAGGCGAAAGATCCAACGAGTTTCACGTTGCAGGAGACATTTGTCCCAATCACCCCCTCTAATGGGAGGCTTAACGAGATCAATTCCCAAGAATTTCAAGGAGGCATTGCCATTATGGGCAGTGTGTACATGCTTTGATAGTGGGGTATCCCGTTGATGTGAGATATCCCCCAGATGTTCCCCTATCCGCCTCCTGAATTCTCGGATCGTCTTGCCTACATATTCAATCCCACATTCACATTGGATACGGTATATAACCCCTCTCGATTTACAATTAATGAAATGTGGGATTGAATATGTTTTACCTGTCACGTGGCTTACAAATGACTTAGTCGTTTGTATGCGCTTGCATGCCACGTAGTTTCCGCATTTGTAACAACCCACAATCTTGGACCGCAACCAGGTGGAGTTGGTGCGGTCAGGTGCGTAGTGACTATGCACCAATTTATCACGTAGGTTGGGTCCCCTTCGATAGGTAATTTGAGGTTGATTGCCCAAAACATCTTTCAGGTCAGGGTCCATTTTGAGCACCTCCCAGTGACGTTTAATGATGTTTTTAACTTGTTTGGACCCCCTATCAAAATTAGTGATGATTCTAAAGATTTTAGTTTGTGGGGTGGATGGTTGGTTCGGAGTAAGCAAGGAGGATCTCGGTCGGGACAGGGCTGTTTGGTAGGCCGATCTCAAGACATGATCAGGATAGCCCCTAGATAAAAATCTCATCCTCAAGTCAGCTGCCTGATTGATGAAATCGTGCTTGTCTGAACAGTTACGTCTGAGTCGCAGATATTGGCCCCTAGGAATTCCTCTCCTGAGTGGGAGAGGATGGTTACTCTCCCATCTCAGGAGCGAATTAGTAGAGCTAGCTTTTCTATATATGGATGTGTCCAGTTCCCCCTTATCATTCTTGGAGATCTTAATGTCCAGGAATGGCAAAGTAGTAGGATGCGATTCGCAGGTAAAATGCATACCTATCTGGTTCCGATTAAGTTGCTGTACGAAGGCTTCGAAACCTCCCTGATCTCCATTCCAGAGAATAAAGATGTCGTCAATGTATCGCGCCCACAGACCAATTTTATAGGTGTCCAGAGCTACATCTTCCCTAAAGACGAGGGTCTCCTCCCACCAGCCCAGGAATAGATTTGCGTACGATGGGGCACAGGGATTCCCCATCGCCGTACCCCTGAGCTGGTGGTAGGTCTTCCCGTCAAAGGTGAAGAAATTGCGCGTTAGCGTAAATTCAAGGAGACTCAGGACGAATTGGCTGTGGGCGCGATACTGACATCCCCGTGAACGGAGAAAATGTTCTACCGCAATAAGGCCCAAATGGTGTGGTATAGATGAATAGAGGGCCTCCACATCAATACTAGAGAGAAGACAAGTCTCCTCCAATGTCAGACCCTCCAGTCGTTTGAGGAGATCAGTGGTGTCTTTGACATGGGAAGGGAGAGCCAGAACAAAAGGTGCCAATATCCGATCAATGTAGATGCCTAAATTCTGGTTAAGGTTATCCACCCCCGAAACGATAGGTCTTCCCTTAAGAGGGGATGTCCCCTTGTGCACTTTGGGGAGACTGTAAAACGTTGATTTACGGGGATGCATCGGGAAGAGGAAAGCAAATTCCTCCGCTGTGATGATGTTGGAGGCCTTAGCCCCATCCAATATGGTTTTCAATTCCCGCCTATAACCCTCGGTAGGGTCACAATACAAGATCTCATACGTCCCAGTGTCTGACAATATATTCCTACACATATTCTTGTATTGCACCGAGTCCATGACCACAATATTGCCCCCCTTATCCGCAGGTTTGATGATAACCTGAGGGTCATCTGCTAATGAAGAGATGGCAGTGGTCACAGATTCGGCGCAGTTAGAATAATGTGTGGATACTCTAAGGTCCTCCAGGTCCCTGGTGACCATATTCAAAAATACATCAATACATGACAGTTCATTCGCCGTAGGTGGCATTTTGGTACTTTTTGCTTTTAGATCAGTAAATGGGCCACTGCCCTGCGTAGTATCTTCCTCAATGTTGAGTGAATGTAAGAGTTGTACATCCTGTAGTAGATCAATGGGGATCCCCAACTCTAAGCACTGGCGACGGTCCATTTGTTTAAAGTGTTTATGCCACCTAAGTTTGCGAATGAATAAATTGATGTCCTTGACAGATGAGAATCTGTCAAATTTAGGGGTGGGTACAAAAGTCAGGCCTAGTTCGAGGGCCTTAGTCTCATTCACACTAAGAACGCGTGAAGAGAGGTTAATAACTTGTGGTCCCAGGACTAGGTCGGAGGTTTCTGCAGACGGTTGCGCAGTGGATATTCAATGTCTAGGTTCTAGATACTGATGACCTATCATTAGGATAGTTCATCCATTTCAGATTGGTGGGGGTCTGACACCTGCCGCTCCCACAGGTCAGCCATTCTCAGCAGCCACCGACGCTGGCACTAACACAGTGGACAGGACTGGAAGCAGAGAGCTCCGTCCACTGAGGACCACATCTCAGCCCCCATCCTCCGTGGTAATTCCAACATTGGACAGCTGACCATGAGGTGTCGGACTCCACCAGACTGATATCGATGACTGATCCTAAGCATAGGTTATCGATATCTAGTTTCAGGAGTTAAAGGGCATCTGTCAGCAGATTTGTACCTATGACACTGGCTGACCTGTTACATGTGCGAATGGCAGCTGAAGGCATCTGTGTTGGTCCCATGTTCATATGTGCCCGCACTGCTGAGAAAAGTTATGTTTTAATATATGCAAAAGATCCTCTAGGAGCAACAGGGGCGTTGCTGTTACACCTAGAGGCTCTGCTCTCTCTGCTGCCACACCCTCTGCATTTTGATTGACAGGTCCAGACAGTGTAAATGACATCACATCAAAATGCAGGGGGTGTGCAGTTGCAGAGAGAGTGTAGCCTGCAGGTGTAACAGCAACGCCCCTATTGCTCTTAGAGGCTCATTTGCATATATTAAAACATAATTTTTCTCAGCATGGGAGAAAACACAGATGCCTTTAGCTGCCAAGCGCACATATAAAAGGTCGGACAGTTTCATAGGTACAAATCTGCTGACAGATGTCCTTTACAAACTATCTTCAGGGTAAAGAAGAAGAAGGGGTCCTGGAAGTGATGATATAGCCCCCACAAAGCCCTGATCTCAACATCATCGAGTCTGTCTGGGATTACATAAAGAGACAGAAGGATTTGAGCAAGCCTACGTCCACAGAAGATCTGTGGTTAGTTCTCCAAGATGTTTGAGCAACCTCCCTGCCGAGTTCCTTCAAAAACTGTGTACAAGTATACCTAGAAGAACTGAGGCTGATGAAGGCAAAGGGAGGTCACACCAAATAGTAATCGGATTTAGATTTCTCTTTTGTTAATTTTTCATTTTGTTAATTGATAAAAAAAATAAACTGTTAACACTATTTTTAAAAGCATTCTCACTTTTTATCCACACCTCTGCACAGCACATGCTAGCGGACGCAGTATAGAGGCAATCACAAAGTCTTTAACTTAAACAGTTCGGTGTTTATTCACACATAAGGGAAAACAAAATGACCGTTCACAGTCTTGGTGTTTGTTCACACCACGCAATGTCCATAGAACAAAATCTTCACCTGGTTAGCAGTTTTCCACCCGCAGTCCACAGCAGGCATTAGGGTCCTGTTTCCTGGCATGTGGCTCTCAGCCCTTTATGTCTGGGAAGGTTCTCAGTTATCCAGGTCATGGTATATCTGTAAAGAATAAATCAAGGCAACTGGACTTACTGTAGATTTCTTGAGTTAGTAGGTGATAATGACCTCCCAGAAAAAGGTGTCAAGACAGCATTGTATGTGGCAGACAATAGATGTCTAACCCCCCCCCCCCGCCTCTATTCAAGCTTGGTTCTCCAATTTTACGTAGATGGCCTCCTTCACACCTCGTTTGTACCAATCGGCCTCCTTATACAAAACACGTTGACTGTTTTGGACTTGACTGTCTTCAAAGGTGTGACCTGTTTCTTCTAGATGTAAGTACACGGCTGAATCTTGACCAGAGGTTTTGGCTCTTCTATGCTGAGCCATACGCTGATGTAGTTGTTGTTTTGTTTAGCCGATGTACAGTTCTGAGCATTCCTCATTGCACTGGACTGTGTACACAATGTTGTCCATCTTGTGTTTAGGCGTTGGGTCTTTTGGGCGAACCAGTTGTTGCCTCAGTGTGTTGCTGGGTTTAAAGCAGACAGGGATGTGATGTTTATTAAAAATCCTTTTGAGTTTCTCAGACACCCCAGCTACATATGGGATAACTATATTCTTGTGTCTGTCATGCTTCTCGCCCTCACTGGTAGTCTTAGTGCTCTTTCTTCTCCTTCCTTCTGTTTTGACAAAGGCCCAATCTGGATACCCACAAGTTTTAAGTGCCCCTCTGAGGTGTTTGAATTCCTTCGCCTTGGCCTCTGTGCTGGTGGGAATTTTCTCTGCCCGGTGGTGTAGTCTGGATGACTCCCAGTTTGTGGTCTAGAGGATGGTGGGAATCAAATAGCAGGTACTGGTCTGTGTGTGTTGGTTTTCGATAGACCTCTATTCCCAGCTTCCTTCCCTCTTCCACTGTTATAAGACAGTCCAGAAACGCCAGTTTGTTGTTCTGCATATCTTCCCGCATGAAATTTACATTATGATCTACTGAGTTGATGTGGTCGGTGAAAGCCTGTAACTCTTGTTTATGAATTTTAACCCAAATGTCATCCACATATCTGAACCAATGACTCTGTGTAATTCCCTTGAAAGTGGTCAGGGCTTTCCTTTCTACTTCCTCCAGATACAGGTTCACTACAATAGGTGAGACTGGCGATCCCATAGCACAGATATATTTTTGCTTGTAGAACTTGTCCTTATACTTGAAGTAGGTGGTACTCAGACAAAGGTCCAGTAAGGCACACACTTGGTCTGGGCTAAATTCTGTTCTACAGCGTAAGGTGCTGTCTAGTAGCAACTGTTTCCTGACTGTTTCAATTGCCTCTGTAGTGGGTATGCAGGTGAAAAGGGATGTAACATCATAGGAGACCATTGTTTCTTCTGTGCTCAATACCAAGTTCTGGATTTTGGTGGTGAAATCCTGAGAGTTCTGTATGTGATGTTGTGTGTTTCCAACCAATGGCGCTAGGATTCTGGCTAAGTATTTTGCCACATTGTAGGTCACAGAGTTGATGCTGCTGACAATTGGCCTGAGATGGGTCCCATCCTTATGTATCTTATGAAGTCCATAAATACATGGAGGGGCTTCCCCAGGGTAGAGGCGATGATACATGGCCCGATCAATGATTTTGTAATTTTTTAGTTGTTGTAGTAGTTCTATAAGCTTCTTCTTGTAGCCACTGGTTGGGTCTCGTCTTAGGGCCTCATATGTGTTGTTATCATCCAGGAGTGTGGTCACCTTGGCATCATAGTCAGATGTATTAAGTACAACCGTGCATCTTCCTTTATCCACAGGCAGGATGGTGATGTTTGTGTCTTTCTTCAGGGATGTAACCGCCCTCCTTTCTTCTCTAATCAAGTTTGAAGGAGGTGGTTTGGCACTGGCCAGAGCTGCAGACACTTTAAGGCGAAGTTGTTCAGCCTCACCCTGTGGTACATTGTTGCTGTGGATTGAGGCTTCAGTGGCTGAAATAATATCAACTATTGGTATGGTTCTTGGTGTGATTGCAAAATTCAACCCTTTAGCAAGGACATCCATCTCAGGCTGGGTGAGAACCCGGTCTGAAAGATTCTGCACCCATTTCTCTTTGTTTTGCACTGTCCTTGTTTCCTCCTTTCGCCTAGACATCTATTGTCTGCCACATACAATGCTGTCTTGACACCTTTTTCTGGGAGGTCATTATCACCTTCTGACTGATTAGGATGATGGAATCAACACCTTTGACCCCATGCTGGGTATAATGACCTCTGACCCCATGCTGGGTATAATTACCAGATGTTGATTCAGTTACATATTTATTCCCAGAGAATTCTTGTACAGTAACTCAGAATTGAGAAAGCTTGTTGGAAGAACGAGTGAAATGTTTTCAAGAAATCTACAGTACGTCCAGTTGCCTTGATATATTCTTTACAGATATCGCAGCCCTTTAGCACGTCACAACTTCACAGGTCCCAAAACACAGAGACTCCACAGCTTCTTTGTCAGATGGAGGATAAACCACACACAGCTGAGATTGCTGGCTGGGGTTTTTTTATAGGCCAAAAAGACCCGGCCTGGAGCGTGGGGAGAAGCCACCCACCCAGCACTTTGGCTACTCCCAGCAAGAGCCGGCCCGGATCGGCTTCACAGCCATACTAACAACACAGTGTCAGTCAGCACTAGCTGCCACTGACACTTAAAACTACCGGCTCTTACCTCACCGAGGCCAGGAATCTTGGTGACACATACCTTCCATCAATGACGGCCCCTTGCACCTTCCTACATACCTCCCCCCTTTGTTCAACCCTGAGGGGGTGAACACTTGCCAGACAGTGTACGGGGAACAGGGCATGTGCGTTTCCCTGTAACCTGCCTGCCCTATGTTCCACGGAAAATTTTAAGTTTTGTAAAGATAAGAACCATCTGGTGACCCGAGCATTCCTCTCTTTGGCCTGGCTCATCCACTTGAGAGGGCAGTGGTCAGTCACCAGACGGAACTTTTTCCCCAACAGATAATGGCGGAGAGACTCGAGTGCCCACTTGATGGTCAGGCACTCTCTCTCCACAATACTGTACCTAGTCTTGGGTGGGGTAAGCTTCCGGCTCAGGAAAACAACAGGATGTTCCTCCCCATTGATGTCCTGAGAGAGTACAGCTCCAAGGCCTACTTCAGAGGCATCGGTCTGTACCACAAACTCCCTCTTGAAGTCGGGCTTCACCAATACCGGGGACCTACACAGGGCAGACTTCAAAGCGGAGAAAGCCCTTTCCGCCTGCTCATTCCACTGAACCGTCACTGACTTGCGTCCCTTCAAAAGGCCTGTCAATGGTGTGGCGACTCTAGAAAAATTGTGGACAAACCTCATATAGTACTCCACCATACCCAGGAACGACTTTACTTGAAGAGTAATGACAGGTAAGGGCCAATTCCTAATTGCCTCAATTTTGTTTACCTGAGGTTTAATAATTTCGCACCCAATTACATACCCCAGGTACTTGGTCTCTTCTAACCCTATCGCGCTTTTTTGGGGGTTAGCGGTTAAGCCAGCCTTCCTAAGGGAGTCCACTACAGCCTGTACTTTAGGTAGGCGACTTTCCCAGTCGGTGCTGTGGATAACGATATTGTCCAGGTATGCCGAAGCGTACCGACGATGTGGACGGAGTACAATGTCCATCAGGCTTCATGCACACGACCGTTCAGTTTTTTGCAGTCCGTAAACCGCAGATCCGCAAAAAACAGAAGCCGCCCGCGAGTCTTCCGCAATTTGCGGAACGGAACGGGCGGCCCATTGTAGAAATGCCTATTGTCCGCAAAACGGACAAGAATAGGACATGTTATATTTTTTTGCGGGCCTACGGAACGGAGCAACGGATGCGGACAGCACACGGAGGTCAAAGGTCCAGGTTAAAGGTCCGGACCCAAGCCTGACCATTATAGATCCTACTCTGGGCTCGCTGCGCTGCCTCCATATGCTCCCTAACCAGAGGTAAAACTGTTTCCATCCATCCTTGCATCTGGGTGACGTACTCAACAACACTTCTGTGCGGTGTGGGTTGTTGTTCCCACGCCTCTTTGGCCACGTCCAACAGACCGCGAGGGTGTCTGCCGTATAGCAATTCGAAGGGCGAGAACCCAGTAGAGGCCCGGGGCACCTCTCGCACTGCGTACATAAGATAGGGCAGAAGAAGGTCCCAGTCCCTCCCATCCTTAGAAACCACTCTTTTTAGCATATTTTTTACTGTTTGATTAAACCTCTCTACCAGGCCATCCGTTTGCGGATGATACATGGACGTCCGTAGCTGTTTTATGTGGAGCTACTTACAGAGTTCCCTTGGACATAAACAGGGTCCCTTGGTCAGTCAGAATCTCCTTAGGCAGACCCACTCGAGAAAACATATCTATTAACTCCTTAGCTACAGTCAGGTCCATAAATATTGGGACATGGACACAATTCTAACATATTTGGCTCTATACACCACCACAATGGATTTAAAATTAAACGAACAAGATGTGCTTTAACTGCAGACTGTCAGCTTTAATTTGAGGGTATTTACATCCAAATCAGGTGAACGGTGCAGGAATTATAACAGTTTGCATATGTGCCTCCCACTTGTTAAGGGATTAAAACTAATGGGACAGGCTAATAATCATAAATCAAACTTTCACTTTTTAATACTTAGTTGCAAATCCTTTGCAGTCAATTACAGCCTGAAGTCTGGAACGCATAGACATCACCAGACGCTGGGTCTCATCCCTGGTGATGCTCTGCCAGGCCTCTACTGCAACTGTCTTCAGTTCCTGCTTGTTCTTGGGGCATTTTCCCTTCCGTTTTGTCTTCAGCAAGTGAAATGCATGCTCAATCGGATTTAGGTCAGGTGATTGACTTGGCCATTGCATAACATTCCACTTCTTTCCCTTAAAAAACTCTTTGGCTGCTTTTGCAGCATGCTTTGGGTCATTGTCCATCTGCACTGTGAAGCGCCGTCCAATGAGTTCTGAAGCATTCGAATATGAGCAGATAATATTGCCCAAAACACTTCAGAATTCATCCTGCTGCTTTTGTCAGCAGTCACATCATCAATAAATACAAGAGAACCAGTTCCATTGGCAGCCATACATGCCCACGCCATGACACTACCACCACCATGCTTCACTGATGAGGTGGTATACTTAGGATCATGAGCAGTTCCTTTCCTTCTCCATACTCTTCTCTTCCCATCACTCTGGTACAAGTTGATCTTGGTCTCATCTGTCCATAGGATGTTGTTCCAGAACTGTGAAGGCTTTTTTAGATATTGTTTGGCAAACTTTAATCTGGCCTTCCTGTTTTTGAGGCTCACCAATGATTTACATCTTGTGGTGAACCCTCTGTATTCACACTGGTGAAGTCTTCTCTTGATTGTTCACTTTGACACACATACACC
The DNA here is from genome assembly GCF_014858855.1 of Bufo gargarizans. Taxonomy (NCBI): domain Eukaryota; kingdom Metazoa; phylum Chordata; class Amphibia; order Anura; family Bufonidae; genus Bufo; species Bufo gargarizans. The sequence goes on along the minus strand of NC_058085.1, from coordinate 288,324,527 downwards.
TACCTCCTGGAGAGTGCTCTTGATTTGGCCAACTGTTGCGTTCCTTCTTTTTAAGAATGTTCCAAACAGTTGTTTTGGCCACGCTATCTCTCTGATGGGTTTGTTTTGTTTTTTCAGTCTAATGATGGGTTGCTTCACTGATAGTGACAGCTCTTTGGATCTCATCTTGAGAGTTGGTAGCAAGAAGATTCCAAATGTAAATAGCACACTTGAAATTAATTCTGGACCTTTTATCTGCTCATTGTAATTGGGATAATGAGGGAATAACATACACCTGGCCATGGAACAGCTGAGAAGCCAATTGTCCCATTACTTTTGGTCCCTTAACAAGTGGGAGGCACATATGCAAACTGTTGTAATTCCTACACCGTTCACCTGATTTGGATGTAATTACCCTCAAATTAAAGCTGACAGTCTACAGTTAAAGCACATCTTGTTTGTTTCATTTCAAATCCATTGTGGTGGTGTATAGAGCCAAAAATGTTAGAATTGTGTCGACGTCCCAATATTTATGGACCTGGCTGTATGAGTTTGGCTGATGTATGACGCAGTGGCACTGCCTCCGGGTACCGAGTGGCGTAGTCGAGGACAACCAAGATGTGTTGGTGTCCTTTAGCAGACTTCGGTACCAGGCCTATGAGATCCATAGCGATTCGCTCGAACAGGACCTCGATAATCGGGAGGGGTAGCAGGGGACTATGGAAATGTGGTTGGGGGCTAGTTATCTGGCAGGTTGGGCAAGACTTACAATATTCTTCTACCTCTCTGAACACACCGGGCCAGTAAAACCGCTGTAGAATCCGGTCCTGTGTTTTCTGCATTCCCAGATGAACCCAGAGAACATGCTGGTGGGCTAACTCTAACACAAGTTTGCAATAAGCCTGGGGCACCACCAACTGTTCAATGGATTCACCTCGCAGCTGGTTTACTCGATACAACATCTCTTGACGAACCACAAAATGGGGAAACACCAACTCTGCCCCCGGTTGTTGTGGTTCCCCATCTATTATTAATACATTTTCCCAGGCTCGGGATAGGGTTGGGTCCCGATGTTGTGCAGAACCAAAATTATCCCCGGAGACATTGAGGTCGGCTAGCTCCGGACTTGGCGGCAAGTCCTCCATGTCTCCCACCATCACACTTAGCGGGGTTGTCTCCCCCCCCTACCACTGGCCCTTCAGACTCAGGTTCCCAGGGTTCTGGTCTCCCCCCTGAGCTGGGCCACTCTGCTAGGGTCACATCTGTCTCACGGGTATCTGTAACTTTTGTGATCGGCCATAGTGCCGGGAAACCTGAGTAGTTTCTCCCAATTAGTTCATACAGTAATTTTGTAGCGACGGCCACCTCATAAGTCCACCTGCCGGCCACCGTTGATATAGAGACCAGGGCGGTGGGATAGTCCTTTAAGTCCCCATGAATGAACACAACACCGACCTTTCGGCCAGTATACTCGACGGGCTGCCCAGGGACACCAGGCTCCCTGAATCCAGCAGTGCCACGACAAGAGTGTCCCCCACTTCCACCTGGCACAGGTGGCTATTGTCTACAGTCTCGGAGGTACCTGTGGCACACAGTTCCTGGCATACAATGAGTATTGGTAGCCATAGTTGGTATCCATGGGTTCACTCCGATGGGGGCAGTCGGCCCTTATGTGTCCAGGCTCGTGACACCGCCAGCAAACCCCTGGGGCTAGGTCTGCAGGGGATACGCCCCGGGCGTGGTTGGCTGGCATCAGCCGCTGGGTTTGGGGTGGAGATTTCCGGGGTTTGATTGGCCCCCTCCCAAAATAACTCCCCTGTAGATTTCTGGTGGCCTCGTAGCGCTCCACCAGGTCAACCATCTCTAAGGCATTACCAGGAGACACCTGGCCGATCCAGTGCTGGAGAGGGTACGGCAAAGCCCTTACAAAACACATCCGCCAACAGACGGCCGAGCATAGTAGTGGGAGTCAATATGTCAGGCTGCAGCCACTTCTGCAACCGGTGTAGCAGGTCATAATATTGTGGTCTGGCGGGTTCAGCCAAGTTAAATTCCCACTGGTGCACCTGCTGAGCCTGGACCAATACATTTACCCCCAGTCTCGCCAGGATCTCACCTTTTATGATCAGGTTGTCAGCCGCTTGATCATCGGGGAGATCAAAAAACACTTGCTGGGGTCAAGACGCCAGGAACAGAGCGACGACCTCAGCCCACTGGTCTCGGGGTAGTTTCTCCCTCACGGCCACCTTTTCGAACATCGCCACATAGGTCTTGACATCATCCGAGGGGGACATCTTAGGGATCTTGGGTTTTTATTCCCCAGGTGCATTATCTTGCACTTATCAACATTAAATTTTAGTTGCCAGATTTTTGACCATTCCTCTAGTTTTCCTAAATCCTTTTCCATTTGGTGTATCCCTCTTACAAATCTTTGTGTGATCAGCAAAAAGACACACCTGTCATGGTCTTACCTTCTTGCTGTTCTCCTTCGTTTGACATGTGCTGGCGGCCATCTTGGTTTCTGGGTTTCTTGTAGCCTCCCACCCTGTGGCTTCTCCTTCCCACTGGGAGGAGCTGGATGCCTAGCTCATATATATAGGAGGTCTGTGGCTTCAGTTCCTTGCTTGGTCCTCCTGTGTTCACATGCTTCTAAGACTGCTGCTGCTTCTGGTTCCTGATCCTGGCTTCGTCTGACTACCCTGCTGGTTCCTGATCCAGGCTTCGTCTGACTACCCTGCTGGTTCCTGATCCAGGCTTCGTCTGACTACCCTTCTGGTTCCTGATCTCTGGCTTCGCAAGACCCTGCTTCGGTTTAGCCATCTGTTTGGACTTTTGCCTTACAGCTTGATTTTCAATAAAGCCTTCTTATTTCCACTTATCTCTTGTTGTACATCTGGTTCATGGTTCCATGACATTAGGACCAAGCCATGAATTCTGACGGTACAGGGCCATCCTCGCTACCTACGCTGGTTGCCAGACTTGATCAGCAGGATCACCTGTTGGGTCGGTTCGCTGTGGCGTTGCAAACCCTGCTTGAACGCACGGCTCATTTAGCTTCCGTTGCCGATGGGTCGGTTTTCGCTCCTGGGCCCGCTCCTACTGCCGCTCCGGTTGTTGCGCCAGAGTCTACCCCGACATCTGTTGCTGCGCCTGCGGTGTTTCGGGGTATGACCGGTTCTGCCCCCCTTCCACAGCGCTTTGGGGGAGAGCCAACTCAGTGCCGAGGTTTCCTTAACCAGGTGGGCATTTATTTCGAGTTGCTGCCACATGCCTTTCCTACTGAGAGATCAAAGGTGGGCTTCTTGATCTCGCTGCTCTCGGACAAGGTCTTGGCCTGGGCCAGCCCTTTATGGGAGAACAACAATCCGGTGGTTGCCGAGTTTTCCGGTTTTGTTGCTTCTCTTCGGAAGGTATTCGATGTGCCGGCTCGTGCTGCCTCTGCTGCGAAGCTCCTTATGTCCATCAGACAGGGTTCACGATCCGTAGCTGAATACGCCATTGAGTTTCGTACCCTGGCAGCAGAGGTGGGCTGGAATAATGAGGCTCTGGTCGCTGCTTTCTCTCATGGTCTCTCGGATGCCTTGAAGGATGAGGTTGCAGCTAAGGACCTACCAGTGGAGCTCGAGTCTCTTATTTCTTTCCTGATTTTGATTGACACCAGACTCAGGGAGAGACCTTCCTTTAAGGAGAGCCTGCGGAGGCCTTCTAACAGATTGGCGCCTACGTTTGCTGTCCCACCCGTGCCTCCCTCTCCTCCCACGCCTCCTGGGGATGACTTGTCTGGGGGTGAACCCATGCAGCTGGGGTTTGCTCGCCTGTCCGAGGGGGAGAGGGCACTCCGGAGACGCGAGGGCCGGTGCATGTACTGTGGTCTCGGTGGGCATTTTCGGTTGGCATGCCCGAACCATCCGGGAAACGCTCGCACCTGAGATCCTGTCGGGGGCAGATCTTGGGTGGAGTCTCCTCGTCCCCGGTTTCCCGTGTTGACAAACCACTGATTACTGTTGTCCTCTCCTGGGTCGGGGGCTCGGTGACGACCCAGGCGTTGGTGGACTCTGGTGCTGGTGGTTTGTTCATTGATAGTGTGTTCGCTGCCGCCAATTCCATTCCTCTGCAGCCTCGAGGTTCCCCACTGGCTCTTGAGGCGATAGACGGCAGACCCCTTCTGCCGCCACACGTGACTCATGAGACCCTTCCAGTGGGGATGGCCATTGGTGCCGTTCACAGAGAGTCGGTCTGTCTCCAGGTTATTTCGTCTCCACACTACTCGGTGGTCTTGGGGTACCCCTGGCTCCAGAAGCATAATCCGACTTTCGATTGGAGATCGGCCGAGATCCTCTCGTGGTCACCGCAGTGTGGGGCTAGTTGCATCCATGGGTCTGTCAAGTTGCTGTGTACTTCCTCGGACTCTCTGTTGCCTCCTGAATACGAGGAGTACCGGGATGTATTCGATAAGGTGCGTGCGGTTGCCCTACCTCCGCACCGCCCATACGATTGTGCCATAGAGTTACAATCTGGTGCCGTTCCTCCTCGTGGCAAAGTCTATCCACTGTCGGTAGCGGAGAATGAGGCCATGGAGGAGTACGTGAGGGAGGCGCTTTCACGGGGACACATTCGCAAATCCTCGTCCCCGGCAGGGGCTGGATTTTTCTTTGTGAAAAAGAAGGGCGGTGAGTTGAGGCCTTGCATCGATTACAGGGGTCTCAATCGCATCACGATCAAGAACGCTTACCCGATACCCTTGATTTCCGAGCTGTTCGATCGCCTCAAAGGGGCCACGGTCTTTACCAAACTCGACCTGAGGGCGGCATATAACCTGGTAAGGATCAAGGCGGGCGATGAGTGGAAGACCGCGTTTAACACCAGGAGCGGTCATTATGAATCCTTGGTTATGCCCTTTGGGTTGTGCAATGCGCCCGCAGTCTTCCAGGAATTCATCAACGATGTTTTCCGTGACCTGTTGCAGCAGTGTGTGGTGGTCTATTTGGATGACATCTTGGTATATTCTGAATCCATGGAGGCCCACATTCTGGATGTCAGACGAGTGTTGCAACGGTTACGAGAGAACAAGCTGTTCGGTAAGCTTGAGAAATGCGAATTTCACCGATCCCAGGTAACCTTCTTAGGTTACATCATTTCCGCTGAGGGGTTCTCCATGGATCCTGAGAAGGTTTCGGCTGTCTTACAGTGGCCTCAGCCCAGTGGTCTTCGTGCCCTGCAGCGCTTTTTGGGCTTCGCCAATTATTATCGGAAGTTCATCAGGGACTTTTCCATGCTAGCCAAGCCTCTCACGGATCTGACCAGGAAGGGCAGTAATCCCCAGGTCTGGCCGCTCGAGGCCATCCGAGCTTTTGAGGCTCTAAAGTCCGCCTTTGTGTCGGCTCCGATTCTGTCGCATCCCAACCCTGGGTTGCCTTTTGTCCTCGAGGTGGACGCGTCTGAGACGGGAGTAGGCGCCCTTCTGTCTCAGCGTAGAACACCAGAGGGTCCTCTGCTTCCTTGTGGGTTTTACTCCCGGAAACTGTCTTCCGCGGAGTGCAACTATCAGATTGGTGACAGGGAGTTATTGGCCATCGTGCAGGCCCTTAAAGAATGGAGGCACTTGCTCGAGGGCTCGGTGGTTCCGGTTCTCATCCTGACGGACCACAAGAATCTGACCTACCTCTCTGAAGCCAAGAGATTGACACCACGTCAGGCCAGATGGGCTCTGTTCTTGTCACGTTTTAATTACGTGGTCTCCTACCTACCCGGTTCCAAGAACATCAGAGCGGATGCCTTATCACGGCAGTACTCCGAGCTGTCCGGGGAGGAGTCGATTCCGACTTCGGTCATACCTCCGAATCAGATCCTGGCCGCCATTCGCACCAGCCTGACCTCTCCCCTGGGTGAGCAGATTTTGGTGGCTCAATCTGGTGCTCCCTCTGGGAGACCCAACGGCAGATGTTTTGTGCCTGAGGAGTTGCGCACTCGGTTGTTGCGAACCTACCATAACTCCAAGGCCGCGGGGCATCCTGGAAAGAATCAGCTGTCCTGGGCTGTTTCACGTCTGTTCTGGTGGCCTTCTCTACGTTCCGACATCGCCGCATATGTAGCGGCATGCTCCGTTTGTGCCCAGAGTAAGTCCCCTCGGCACCGTCCGTTGGGCCTTTTGCAACCCATAGCCACCGGGGAGCGTCCATGGTCACACCTGGGGATGGATTTCATTGTGGACCTCCCTGCATCCCGAGGCCATACGGTCATTCTCATGATTGTGGATCGGTTTTCCAAAATGTGCCACTGTGTTCCTCTCAAGAAGTTACCCTCTGCACAAGAGTTGGCCACGATTTTTGCCAGGGAGGTCTTCCGGTTGCACGGTTTGCCCAAGGAGATTGTGTCGGATCGGGGGAGTCAGTTTGTGTCCAGGTTCTGGCGCTCCTTTTGCTCCCAGTTGGGGATTCATCTCTCTTTCTCCTCGGCCTACCACCCTCAGTCCAATGGGGCCGCAGAACGATCCAATCAGGCCTTGGAGCAATTCCTTCGTTGCTATGTCTCCGATCACCAAGACAATTGGGTTGACCTCCTGCCTTGGGCTGAGTTTGCCAGGAACACGGCGGTGAACTCTTCCTCTGGGACGTCTCCCTTCATGGCCAATTATGGGTTCCAACCTGCCGTGTTACCGGAGGTATTCTCTCCCCAGGATATTCCGGCTGTGGAGGATCATCTTTCCGTCCTACGTGCTTCTTGGGTACAGATCCAGAGGTCCCTTGAGGTCTCTGCGCAGCGCCAGAGACTCCAGGCTGATCGCAGACGAGCGCCCGCTCCTTCCTACCAGGTCGGAGACCGCGTATGGTTGTCCACCCGCAACCTCAACCTTCGAGTGCCCACTCCCAAGCTGGCGCCTCGCTTTGTTGGTCCCTTCCGAGTGCTTCGCAGGGTAAACCCGGTAGCCTATGCCCTTGCGCTTCCTCCTGGCATGCGGATCTCCAACGTGTTTCATGTCTCCCTGTTGAAGCCACTGGTGTGTAATCGTTTCACTTCCTCGGTTCCTCCGCCTCGTCCGGTCCAAGTGGGCAATCGTGAGGAGTATGAGGTGAGCAATATCCTGGACTCACGCCTGGTCCGCGGTCGGGTGCAGTTTTTGGTCCACTGGCGTGGTTATGCTCCAGAGGAGCGTTCCTGGGTTCCCTCCGCAGATGTCCATGCTCCTGCCTTGCTCCGAGCCTTCCACGCACGCTTCCCTCAGAAACCGTTCTTTACTCCGCGGAGGAGGGGCCCTTGAGGGGGAGGTACTGTCATGGTCTTACCTTCTTGCTGTTCTCCTTCGTTTGACATGTGCTGGCGGCCATCTTGGTTTCTGGGTTTCTTGTAGCCTCCCACCCTGCGGCTTCTCCTTCCCACTGGGAGGAGCTGGATGCCTAGCTCATATATATAGGAGGTCTGTGGCTTCAGTTCCTTGCTTGGTCCTCCTGTGTTCACATGCTTCTAAGACTGCTGCTGCTTCTGGTTCCTGATCCTGGCTTCGTCTGACTACCCTGCTGGTTCTTGATCCAGGCTTCGTCTGACTACCCTGCTGGTTCCTGATCCAGGCTTCGTCTGACTACCCTTCTGGTTCCTGATCTCTGGCTTCGCAAGACCCTGCTTCGGTTTAGCCATCCGTTTGGACTTTTGCCTTACAGCTTGATTTTCAATAAAGCCTTCTTATTTCCACTTATCTCTTGTTGTACGTCTGGTTCATGGTTCCATGACAACACCTTACCATCGAGGCCTTCTGCAATTTCGCTGATAAAGATATTAAACAATATGGGTCCCAGAACAGATCCCTGAGGTACCCCACTGGTAACAATACCATGGTCTGAATATACTCCATTGACTACAACCCTCTGTTGTCTGTCCCTCAGCCACTGCCTAATGCATTCAACAATATGGGAGTCCAAGCCCAAAGACTGCAATTTATTAATAAGCCTTCTATGTGGGACAGTATCAAAAGCCTTACTAAAGTCTAGATAAGCGATGTCTACTGCACCTCCTCCATCTATTATTTTAGTTACCCAATCAAAAAAATCAATAAGATTAGTTTGACATGATCTCCCTGAACCCATGCTGTTTTTCATCTTTCAATCAATGGGATTTTAGTTGTTCCACAATCCTCTCCTTAAAGGGATTCTGTCACCTCCCCTCAGCCAAAAAACTATTTTAAAGCAGCCATGCAGCACAGCTTACCTGGATTAGGCTGTGCTCTTTTATCTTGAAATCCGTCCAGCAGTTACTTCAAAAAACGACTTTGATCAATAAGGAAATGCGTCCTGAAGGTGCCCAGAGGGGCGTTTTTTTCTTCTTAGTGAGCCCAGTACCGCCCCTCTTTCAGTGCCCAGCCCGCCTTCCTTGTACTTTCTAACCGCCGCCCCCAGCCTGCCACAGCCTCTCCTGCCTCTCCTCCCCCTCCCTCACGCCGAACGAAGTCTCGCACAGGCGCAGTACCCACTGAGGGTTGCGCCTGTGCGATCATCAGGAGACTGAGGGCGGCAGCTTCATCTTCGTCACTGGGCATGCGCCGAGCCCAGTGACGTCCGATATTAGCTCTTTCCCTCAGTCAGCCTGGTAGGAAGCGCAGAGGATTGCCGATCGGCTGCTGCACCCTGCGCTTTCTCCAGTCTGCCTTCCACAGTGAAGACGGCCAGCGATTTCTTTCCCCACCCTCCCTTCAGGAAAGAAATAAGTATTTGTTGGGGCGAATTAGGTCTTATTATATTAAGTAAAGGCAGGCAGACTGGAGAAAGCGCAGGGTGCAGCAGCCGATCGGCAATCCTCTGCGCTTCCTACCAGGCTGACTGAGGGAAAGAGCTAATATCGGACGTCACTGGGCTCGGCGCATGCCCAGTGACGAAGATGAAGCTGCCGCCCTCAGTCTCCTGATGATCGCACAGGCGCAGCCCTCAGTGGGTACTGCGCCTGTGCGAGACTTCGTTCGGCGTGAGGGAGGGGGAGGAGAGGCAGGAGAGGCTGTGGCAGGCTGGGGGCGGCGGTTAGAAAGTACAAGGAAGGCGGGCTGGGCACTGAAAGAGGGGCGGTACTGGGCTCACTAAGAAGAAAAAAACGCCCCTCTGGGCACCTTCAGGACGCATTTCCTTATTGATCAAAGTCGTTTTTTGAAGTAACTGCTGGACGGATTTCAAGATAAAAGAGCACAGCTTAATCCAGGTAAGCTGTGCTGCATGGCTGCTTTAAAATCGTTTTTTGGCTGAGGGGAGGTGACAGAATCCCTTTAAGTATGGTTTCCATTAATTTCCCCACTATTGATGTCAGGCTTACTGGACTATAGTTGCCCGATTCCTCCCTACTATCATTCTTGTGAATGGGCACAACATTTGCTAATTTCCAATCTTCTGGGACGACTCCTGTTGCCAGTGATTGGTTAAATAAATCTGTTAATGGTTTTGCTAGTTCACCGCTGAGCTCTTTTAATAGCTTTGGGTGTATCCCATCAGGCCCCTGTGATTTATTTGTATTAATTTTAGACAGCTGACTTAGAACCTCTTCCTCTGTAAAGACACATGCATCAAAAGATTAATTAGTCTTCTTTCCTAACTGAGGTCCTTTTCCTTCATTTTCCTTTGTAAAAACTGAACAGAAGTATTCGTTGAGGCAGTCAGCTAGTTCTTTATCTTCTTCCATATATCTTCCTTCTTTTGTTTTTAATTTGGTAATTCCTTGTTTTAGTTTCCTTTTTTCATTTATGTATCTGAAGAATGTCTTATCCCCTTTTTTCCCTGACTGGGCTAATTTCTCTTCTGCCTGTGCTATAGAAGCTCTTATAACTTGTTTGGCCTCTCTCTGCCTAATCTTATAAATTTGCCTGTTTTTTTTTTATAATTCCTAAATGCTATCTTTTTGTTTTTAATGATTTTGGCCACTTCTGCTTAGTACCACAGTGGTCTCTTCCTTTTTTTGCTTTTACTGACAAGCCTAATGAAATTTTATGTTGCCTTCTGTTTCTGGACAAGTGGCGTTACAACGGGTTTAGATGTACATACAACCACTATATACAGTGGATATAAAAAGTCTTACACACCCCTGTTAAAATGTCAGGTTTCTGTGCTGTAAAAAAAATGAGACAAAGATAAATCATTTCAGAACTTTTTCCACCTTTAATGTGACCTATTTTGGAGATGCTCTGTTACTAGTGAGCATCGCACACTTTAATAGCAGGCGAACCTGAAAAACCTTTAGGTCATATTTGCAGCCACCAAATACAAACTATGAGTGCACAAATAGTCCCACAACATGGACAGTGACATACCAGAGGGGGGTCATTGGCAAAAATTCCCACAAAAAATATGTATTTTAATCAGGAGCCATTTTTATGCGTTTTAAAGGGAAACTCTCAAAAAGTGCCCTGCTGGAGCCTAGAATTTTTTTTTTCCTATTGGTTTGATGCATACAAATGTGCAGCACTCCACGTTTTTGTATCCTGCAGAGTCCATTAAAAAATACGTTAACGTAATTTTTTTTTTCTACCATGGAACTGTATGGTGAACGGACGTCACTGTACGACATCAGTCTGAGGCATCTGTTAACGCATACATTTTTGGTTTGCATTAAATGGATGGCAAAAATAGGATGTGAACCCAGCCCTAGTGTCAGAATAAGCACCAATACACAGCGGAGCAGCGTGGCACAGAGGGGAGGCCGCCATGTACTGGCAAAGCGCTACCTGGTCCTGGTGGTCAGGGATGAGGACTGTGTTTCCCAAAGATCATTTTCTACTGGGGAAATACAGGGCACAGTATAATACACTAGAATCTCTATAATATAATGATATTATCCCTACCCCCGAATGATAATACAATTAGGTGATCATTTATTATATAGAAATATTATATAGAAATACGTCTATGTTAGGCGTATTACTGACACAGATTGTGGCGCAAAGGTCCTTAGCACCTGCAATCTTCATATTTTTCCCGCTCATGCCAGGTCTAAAAAAGGATGGCGTGGGCAGGGAAAGGGATACAGTTATGGCCATCCAGTTATTGGATACCGCCATACATTGACCGGATAATACCGCCATACCGTGACAGGATAAAAGGGTATAAGAGGGCACAGTACAGGGAATGACTAGGGGCACTGCACAGGGTGTGGTAAGAGGGCATAATGCAGGGTATAAGAGGGCACAGTATGGGGTGAGGGGCACAGTCACATGACCCTGTGACATTAGAATGTCTTTATGGTGAATGCGGTTCATACGCCACCATAATGAGAGGCAGAGGAGTGAGACAAGGGTGTGATTATGTGGCTATGTAACTGTCGGCCAGTACAGGCCCTAAAAATTAGGCAATAGGCATTCACCTGACAGCAAAGAACTTTGGATTCTGTGGCTGGAGGTACATTAGGCGGTCACAGGATAAATATGTAACTGTTGACCAGTGCAGGCCCCAAAAATAAGGCATTTACCGGACATAAAAGGCCTTATATGCTGCTGTATATACTTAAGGCAAGGACCATTCTTTGTTCTGGTTGGTGGCGGATATGTGTGAGCTGGCATGAGAAAATTCAATTACACGTGGTCATCACAGGTGTTGAATTCCTCCGAGATCAATGCCTCATTCATTTTAAAAAATGTGAGTTAGTCCACACTTCCGTGAGCTAGGTGAGTGCGCTTATCAGTCACAATCCCCCCTGCTGCGCTGAACGTCCTTTCTGAGAGGACACTCGACGAGGGGCAAGACAAGAGTTCCATGGAAAATTGTGCCATCTCTGGCCACAGGTCAAGCCTGCACACCCAGTAGTCAAGGGGTTCCTCTCTTCTCACAGCGTCCACATCGGCCGTTAACCCGATGTAGTCGCACACCTGTCGGTCTAGGGGTTCCCTGAGGCTAAATCCGGAGGGCGGCTGTCAATGGGTTGGATGCAAGAATGATCTCATATCCGAAGTGACCAACACATCTTCAAACCGCCCTCTCTTTGCAGGCGTGGTAGGATTGGTACCCGCACCTGTTTCGCTGTGGGTGGAAATTCCTCTGCCAGTGCCCGCAACCGCAGAATGCAGCATCTCTCACAGCAAGGCCTGGAAATGCTGCATTCTGACAGCCCTCTGTGATGCTGGTAACATGTCTGCCATTTTGTGTTTGTACCGGGGGTCTAAGTACGTTGCCACCCAGTACAGGTCCTTGCCCTTTATGCTTTTTATACGCGGGTCCCTCTTCAAACACTGGAGCATAAACGCCCCCATTTGCACTAAACTGGAAGCAGTGGAGCGCCCTGGCTCCTGCTCATCGCCCGGGAGAATGTCATCCTCAGTCTCCTCCCCCCAGCCACGGACAACACCAGGGATCCCCGAAAAGTTTAAGGCCTGCTCTTCTTGCTCCTCCTCCTCTTCCTCCCCCCAGTCACCATCCTCCTCTGACTCCTCTTCAGACTCCTGCTGACTTGTCTCAGATGGAGTAGCCCCCCCAGGGAATTCATTCAGAATTGCGACTTCCTCATCTTCCAGCAAATGCTCCTCGACGGCTTGATCAATGACACAAAGCAATGCATGCTCCAGAAAGCAGGCGTAAGGTACGATGTCACTGATCTCGCCCTGGCTGTGACTGACCAGTTTGGTGATCTCATTAAATGGCCGCAGAAGTCTGCATGCGTTGCGCATGAGCAGCCACTGGCACGGTGAAAAGAAACCAAGCTCCCCAGAACATGTCCTGCCACAGAGTTCGTACAGGTAGTCGTTAATAGCACGTTTCTGCTGGAGCAGACTATCAAGCATATACAAGGTGGAGTTCCAGCGTGTCAGGCAGTCACAAATCAGATGTCTGACGGGCAAGTGGTGTCGCTGCTGAACGTCAGCAAGGCGAGCCATGGCCATGTAAGATCTTCTAAAATGGCCAGAGATTTTCCTGGCCTGCCGCAAGACGTCCTGGACCCCAGGGTATTTAGCAACAAATCACTGCACGACTAAGTTCAGGACGTGTGCCATGCACGGCACGTGTGTAATTTTGCCCTGTTTCAGTGCGCTCAGCAGATTGGCACCGTTGTCGCACACCACTTTACCAACTGTCAAATTGAGCGGGGTTAGCCACTGATCGGCCTTTGAGCTGAAAGCAGTGCAGGACCAGTGTGGCTCTTGGCTTCCAGGCACAACAGCCGTAGCACAGCATGGCAACGTCTCACCTGGCACGTCAAATAGGTTCTGTGGAGCTTGGGGGTGCAGCGGAAGAGGCGGTAGCAGTGGAAAAGGAGGAGCTAGCCGAGGAGGAGATGGAGGATGGAGTAGGAGGTGAGAAGAAGAGGCAGGCCTGTATGCAATTCGTGGCGGTAACACCAAATCCACATGGGTGCCATGGGTTACATGCTTGACAGCCATCAGAAGGTTCACCCAGTGGGCAGTAAAAGTTATGTACCTTCACTGCAACGTGTCTGTGGTCAGATGTATCTTGGCACCGACACTGTGTGCCAGAGATATATTAACTTGCCACTGAAAGTGGCCATATAGTTCAGGGATGCCCTTCTGGGAGAAATATTTTCTTCCGAGGACCTTCCATTGCAGTGTGCCAATGGCCACAAATTTTCTAAAGGCCTCCGAGTCCACCAATTTATATGGCATAGAACCGAAAAAAAGAAGAAAAAGGCCTCCCTATAATACCGTAAATAAGGGCAAACAGAGAACCAATCATATAAACCTATAAATGCTGCTATAAAAACAACCATAGAATGCCCAGTAGAAATATAAATACTTTATTAGATCATCAATTGATCACAAAAATTCATAAAATATTTTACACAGAATTACTATGGAGAATAATCAGCAAAACAGACTGAATGCAATAGTCCCCCCCGTCGGTGCCTCAAACACCCGCCAAACAGATGGAATACATGTCAGTGTAATATGCAGTGAGGTGATTCACCAGTAGAAAGTATTAATGAATATCCACTACAAGTGTCTGTGATGTTCAACTCACTGCACAACCCAGCAGAAGATTAGTGTATGAGAAAATGCAGCCCAAAAATAGTAATACAATGGAGCGCAGAGTCACATAACATCCACCAAATACATCCAGATGGAATATGCCCATATACAATAAATCAAAAAATAACAGGCTGCAAGATCAAACTCCTACACAGAAATGTCCACTCGGGACGTGAGCATACCCACAGACATGATGAAGGGTTAAGGCACCGAACACAGGGCAGGAAAGAACCCCGACGCGCGTTTCGCCTCAGCTTCGTCAGGAGGTTTTTATATGGCAGTAGTTGGCGGGCTAGCAGTTCTGACAAGCCAGCGATCAGCAAGAGGATTATCCAGCGTCATCATTTTTTTACGCTCAAACATTTGGGCCACGGAAGCCTGCCTTGTGCCATATAAACGCGACGATGGCACAGTGGAAGGTGGAGTGGAGGACAAATGAGAGGAGAGAGGAGAGGCAGGACGTGGAGCGCCGGGAGTGTGGCTTTGTGGGTTCTGGCGGTGTTGCTCTCACTGGACTCGGTGATGGGAGGCCTTCTTAAGGCGGTCGTCCCTAGGTGAGTGTTCGGTTTACTGCGACCTATGCGTTGACAGCACAGGCTGCAGATGGCAACACTATTGTCAGCAGCTGACACGTAAAAAAAAAGCCCATACTGCAGAGCCATGTTCCAGCATCCTGGGAGCGCAAGATGTGACCGTGCATGGTGGATGGCTCGCTCCAGATACATTTGCAGTCTGCTTTTTGCCTCCTGTACACTGCGAGTTCTGCCAGCTTCTCCTCCCTATCTGCTGCTCTGTATCTCCCTCTAAACTCCCCTCCTTTTCCTCTCTTGTGGGCACCCACGTGACGTCCATCGACACGTCATCATCGTCACCTTCACCACCACCACTGGTTATAGTTCTTTCCTGTGAGCTCTGGATGTGTGGTGGATCGTCTGCTCCAGCTCTGCTCAAGATAAGTCCTGTCATGGGGCACCAAAGGCACACTTGGTCTCCCATCAGCCACAGACCTGCTGCTTAGCTTCAGGAGTGAGGATCTGTGTTTGGCCTCGTTCCCAGGGCGGCTTTGCTAGCTGGGAGGCTCCCTGCTCCTAGGTCTGCCTTGAGCGCCGAGCTGATGACTCTGTGCTCGACTTGTCTGTCTGTCGGTCATGTGACGCTGGCCACGTCACATGACCCTCAGACCCCACTATAAATACAGGCAGCCTGCTGGCCACAGGTTGCCTGTTAATTCTAGGTTCCTGGCTATCTGTTGGACTACTGATTACTCACCTGATCCTGTTCCCTGACAATCCTTTGCCTGCTCTTCCTGTAGTGCGCATCCCTCCTGGTATTGTGACCTCGGCTCCCACCTGACTACTCTTTGCGGACTCCTCTGGTATTTCTCTACTCTCCTGGTATTTGACCACGGCTTCTCCTGACCATTCTTGCTTAACCCTTTGTACTGCGTAGCTCTCTTGGTTCTGACCCAGTTCGTTCACATTCCGTTATTTGTCTTGTCTGTCTTCCCAGCATGTGTCCTAAGTTAGGGACTGCCGTCTAGTTGTTCCCTGTCATTAGGACTTGTGAGGCAAGTAGGCAGGGCCAGGGGTGAGGGTGGAGCGCAGTGGTCACTATCCTCACCCCTGTGTGTAGTGTACGTGACCGTAGCAGATTAACAGGCCGTAACCTAACCACTGTATCATGAATCCTCTGGTGACCCTGACTGACCATGTCTCTAACCTGATGCAGATGGTGCAGGAGCTAGGAGAGAAACTCTGTTCTTTTGAGCTAGGACAAGGTACTTCCATCCCTCAGGCCTCCAGTCCACATTTAGAGCCCCAAATTAAGCTTCCTGAGCCCTTTTCTGGAGATCGGAAGAAGTTTCTTTCCTTTAAAGAAAATTGTAAACTTTTTTTCCGTTTGCGCTCTGTATCCTCTGGCCCCGAGAGTCAACGCGTGGGCATTGTCATTTCCCGGTTACAGGGTGATCCCCAGGAATGGGCATTTTCTTTACCCGCTGACTCCAGTTGTTTAACATCAGTGGAGGTTTTTTTTCAGGCACTGGGTACCCTGTATGATGAACCAGACAGGACACTAGTAGCAGAGACTGCTCTAAAGGTTCTGGTTCAGGGCGATCTACCTGCAGAGGAGTATTGCACCCAATTCAGAAGGTGGTGTGTTCCCTCAGGATGGAATGAACCAGCACTTAAGAGTCAGTTCAGGTCAGGTCTGTCTGATAACTTAAAGGATCTTCTAGTGAGTTATCAGCTTCCAGAGACTTTAGAGGAGATGATGACCCTTGTAGTCCGACTTGACCGACTGGTTAGAGAGAGACGTCAAGAACGACAGTTCTCTTCTCAGATGGTGGTCCAGTCTGAGGTCTATCCCAGAAACAACGCTGAGGTCTCTACCGAGAAACCCATGCAGGTCGGCATGACTCAAGGGAATCTGCGCCGCAGACGTGGAGTGTGTTTTTCACTGGTTGATCCTGACCATTGGATCAACCAGTGTCCTAAGAAGGCCCCCTCCATTAAGTCTCCCAAGGCAAGGCAACCTAAAGACCAGGTACACCCTGATATTACGAAATGTAAGCTTTTAGTACCTATAACAATATCTCTGGGGGTTAATAAATGGCCGGGTAAGGCCTTTATTGACTCTGGTTCAGCGGCCAGCTTTATTGACTCAGAGTACGCCATTATACTGGGTATTCCAATTTTTTCTCTTCCTACACCTATCTATGTCATGGCTATTGACGCCACTCCCCTGGTAGGTGGTATGGTGAGGTCATGTACCTCAGAGATTTCTTTAACCGTGGGGGTGTGCCACTCTGAGAAATGTTCCCTCTTAGTCCTGGAGAACTTACCGGTCGAGGTGGTACTAGGGTTGCCTTAGCTCCGATTACACAACCCCACTATTGATTGGTCCAGGGGGGAGTTGGTGAAATAGGGACCTAAGTGTGACTCGTGCTTGTCTGTGGTACAAGCTGGGGTCTCAGTAGAATCCTGATATACTACCCACGGTCATTAGGGAATATTCTGATGTGTTCTCATCACCTACCCCGGAGGTTCTACCACCCCATAGACCTTATGATTGTGCCATAGAGTTAATAGAAGGTGCCAGGTTTCCTAAGGGGTGTATTTATAATCTCTCTAAGCCCGAACGCAAGGCCATGGAGGATTATATTAAGGAAAGCCTCGGTAAGGGGCACATTAGACCTTCTGTCTCTCCTATGGGAGCGGGGTTTTTCTTCGTTAAGAAGAAGGATGGTGGTCTTAGGCCTTGTATCGATTACCGGAAATTGAATAAGATCACTATCCAGAATAGATACTCTCTCCCATTGATTCCGGATTTATTTAACCAGGTTCTGGTGGCAACCTGGTTTTCTAAGATTGACGTGAAAGGGGCATATAATCTAATCCGAATCAAGGAGGGAGACGAATGGAAGACGGCTTTCAATACTCCGGCAGGACACTTTGAATATCAGGTTATGCCTTTTGGACTCAGCAATGCCCCAGCTGTGTTCCAAAACTTTATGAATGATATTCTTAGAGAGTTTTTAGGTAAATTTGTCATTGTCTATCTTGACGACATTTTGATATTTTCTCCTGAATTTTAAATCTCATGTGTCTCATGTTAGACAAGTATTAGAGGTGTTGAGGGAGAATCAGTTGTCCGCTAAACAAGAGAAATGTGTCTTTGGTGTACAGGAGATACTGTTTCTAGGGCATGTCCTGACCCCTCACGCCTTCAAGATGGATCCTGGTAAGGTACTAGCTATTAAGGAATGGGTAAGGCCTTCATCCTTAAAGGCCTTACAATGGTTCTTAGGTTTTGCCAATTACTACTGTAAATTTATTAAGAATCTTTCAGTAATTGCTAAACCATAGACCGACCTTACTAAGAAAGGGGCAGATTTGGAGAACTCGTCTACTGAGGCCATTACTTCGTTTGAAACACTAAAAAAGGCATTCAGTAGCGCTCCCATTCTGATCCAGCCAGATCAGGAGAGACCTTTTATTGTGGAGGTGGATGCGGCTGAGGACGGCGCAGGAGCAGTCCTTTCACAAGGTCCTGATAGTCTAACTAATCTGAGACCGTGTGCATTCTTTTCCAGAAAATTTTCTTCCACCGAGACAAACTACGACATAGGGAATCGGGAACTGCTGGCCATTAAGTGGGCATTTGAGGAGTGGAAGCATTTCCTTCTGTTTCTCGAATCTGCTAAGAGGTTGAATCCCCGTCAGGCTATATGGGCACTGTTTTTTACTTGTTTTGAATTCTCCATTACTTTCAGGCCTGGAAGTAAAAACATCAAGGCTGATTCATTATCTCGGAGCTTCCATGCTTTTCAGCCTACAGAAGCACCGCCTGAATCCATCCTACCAGCAAATATCTTCGTAGCAGCCTTAACCCAAGATATATCGGCTCTCATTAAGGCTGAACAACATCTGGCACCGGCAACCACCCCAACAGATAAGTTGTTTATCCCCATACAATTTCGTCTCCAGCTGTTGGGTGAGTGTCATGATTCTGCCTTTTGTGGACATCCTGGTTTTAAGGGCACTAGAGAGCTGGTTTCTAGATCTTATTGGTGGCCCACTCTATTTAGGGATGTCAAGTTCTACATGTCAGCCTGTGAGGTTTGTGCTAGGTCTAAGACACCTAGGACTCGCCCTGCTGGTAACCTACTACCCCTACCCATTCCCAGTAGACCCTGGTCCCATATCTCGATGGACTTTATACTGACCTGCCGCCGGCGGAGGGTAAGACTGTGGTTTGGGTAGTGGTCGATAGGTTTTGCAAGATGGTTCATTTAATTCCTCCGTCTAAACTCCCGAATGCCAAGACCCTGGCGTCTATTTTTGTGAAAGAAATTGTACGGTTACATGGTATATATTGTAGAAAATATTGTATCTGACAAGGGTGTGCAGTTTGTGTCCAAATTTTGGAGGGCTTTCTGTCAAAGATGTCAGATTTCGTTGTCTTTTTCCTCCCCCTACCACCCTGAGAGTAATGGGCAGACTGAACACCTTAATCAGTCTGTGGAACAATTCCTGAGGTCGTATGTTGCTGATGACCAGCAATTATGGGTTAAATACCTTCATTTGGCAGAATTTGCTTTGAATAACCGTGTTAATTCTTCTGCTGGGGTCTCCCCTTTCTTTTGTAACCATGGTTTTCATCCCCGTTTTCATTCTGGGTCGTCCGTCTCCTCCTCTAACCCTGAAGCAGATAAACTCTCCTCTGAACTGTGCACAGTTTGGGCCCGGGTTCAATCAAACCTAGAAAAGGCTCAAAGTTCCCAAAAACTCAAGGAGACGTTCCAAGGGGGTGAACTTTCAGGTTGGGGATAAAGTATGGTTGTCCTCCAAGAATCTATCTCTCAAGGTAGCTTCTCGAAAATTTGCTCCTCGTTTTATTGGACCATATAAGATCACGGAGGTGATTAATCCGTTATTGTTTAAGTTCGAGCTGCCCGAGTCGTTTCACATTCATAATTTATTTCATAAATCTCTACTTAACAAATATTTTGAACCTGTTGTACCGTCGAAAGCCTCTCCTCCGCCGGTTCTTGTTAATGATGCTGTCAAGTATGTGGTGTCTAAGATAGTGGATGTCAGGAGAGTGCGTAATTCCTTACAGTACCTGATTCACTGGAAGGGGTATGGACCCGAAGAGAGATCTTGCTCCTAGACTGGTTCAAAAATTTAATTTAGAACACCCTGAAAGGCCATCGCCTGAAGTCTTGGGTCCCGTTGCCCCTCGTAAAAGGGGGGGGGTACTGTCACGGGGCGCCAAAGGCGCACTCGGTCTCTCATCAGCCGCAGACCTGCTGATTAGCTTCGGGAGCGAGGATCTGTGTTTGGCCTCATTCCCAGGGCGGCTTTGCTAGCTGGGGGGCTCCCTGCTCCTAGGTCTGCCTTGAGCGCCGAGCTGATCACTCGGTACTCGACTTGTCTGTCTGTCGGTCATGTGACGCTGGCCACGTCACATGACCCTCAGACCCCACTATAAATACAGGCAGCCTGCTGGCCACAGGTTGCCTGTTAATTCTAGGTTCCTGGCTATCTGTTGGACTACTGATTACTCACCTGATCCTGTTCCCTGACGATCCTTTCCCTTCTCCTCCTGTACTGCGCATCCCTCCTGGTATTGTGACCTCGGCTCCCATCTGACTACTCTTTGGGACTCCTCTGGTACTTCTCTACTCTCCTGGTATTTGACCCCGGCTTCTCCTGACCATTCTTGCTTAACCCTTTGTACTGCGTAGCTCTTTTGGTTCTGACCTGGTCCGTTCACATTCCGTTATTTGTCTTGTCTGTCTTCCCAGCATGTGTCCTAACTGCCGTCTAGTTGTCCCCTGTCATTAGGACTTGCGAGGCAAGTAGGCAGGGCCAGGAGTAAGGGTGGAGCGCAGTGGTCACTATCCTCCCCCCTGTGTGTAGTGTACGTGACCGTCACAAGTCCTCTCCGTTATTTTCCATTGTGTCTTTTATCTAGGCCTCTAGGGAGATGCTTGCTTTCTCCGGGTTTGAAGAAGCAGGTTGCCTCTTCCCTTTCCCTACAGCTTAGGGTTTGTCCAGGGTGTATAGGTTTAGGCACGAGGGCATGTGCATATACACCATTAGGGTATGCACATGGGCACAGCAGTTTAGGGAAAACTTTTAGGGATCACTAGGAGGTGACCCTTTTCTCCCTAGCTTTTGGGCCTAGTCATTTGTTCTGTTTGTTTTCCTGTGTTTGGTTATTTTCCCGCTTACCTACCTATCGTGACACGGTTCCATCTTGGTTGCCGAGTGTCCTGGAGTGATCGGGGACACAGTGGAGGGGGGATTAGTCCATCACCTAGATGCGGCCCTTAGGAAGAGTGATTGTTCCAGGAGGACTGCTACAGCGTTTGGACAGAAGTCTAACTACCAAGCAAGGCCGCGTGTGTGATTAAGGGACTGTGGCATCTCGGTTAATAGGCATCCTCTGACTCAGAACAGACGCAGGTCAGTAAATCCGTTTACTCATCACATTATATTAGTGGCGCCTGAAGCATCAGAGACTAAGTCTGGGCTTGCAATTAGTTATCTAGTTAGTTAGGACTTTCATGTTTGGCAGGCTATACAGAATTGTTCTGCGGCACAGTATTGACTTGCAGGCTCTGCTGAGTGCGCCATCGGCTAGGTTTGTTCTCTTTTGCGGCACAGCATCGACTTGCAGGCTCTGATGTGTGTACCACCGATAGGTCTGTCCAGCCGGACAGGGACAGTGACTGTGGGCCCGGGGTATAAGATGTTTGGTGCACCTTCAGATTGTTGTGTTTATCTTACTGTTATAGTAAAGTTTCTGTTTTTGTACAAACCTGTGTGTTGTTGCTTTCCTCGTCTGTGACTTCGCTGTATCCTGGGGGTCCCTCCCCGGTTCACGGTCTTACAACTTGGCATAGTCAGCAGGGGCACCGGATCAGGACCCAGCTGAGGGTGTACCAGCGCAAGGCCAGCTTGCCCCCAACGCTATGCCCGCCCCAGTAGGACACATCCCCGTAGAGGCACTGCTGTGTCATCTGCCAAAGTACGACGGCCAAAACATGACGTTGCAGGATTGGATTAAAAGGGTGCGGAGCGCAGTTAGAATGTGTAACCTGACCCCCAAGCTGCAGGCAGAGGTTGCGTTGGGAGCTCTAGAGGGTGATGTGATAGCCAGATAGTGCCCGGAACAGATAAAGTCTGAGCTGACGTTAAACTTACGACCGCCGCAGTAGCTGGGCATACTGCGGTGGTACACGAGAAGCTACGCCCTATACAGTACATGAGGAATATAACCTGTATGCCAGCAGCCGCGTTATGGAAGCCGAGTTGGAAAGCCTGAAGGTACGCTGCCTAGTTGATACAGGGTCAGAGTGCACCCTTATGCCCCTGGAGTTCTTTGAAAGGCACTTCCGGCATATGATGGAGCTCGAAGACGGGAGCGTCATCAGGCTGACGGCTGCCGATAACCGAGAGATGGATGTCTGAGGGATAGTCTGGATGTGGGTCCGACAGTTTGGGCAAAACGTCGGCAAGAAGAGGGTCATGCTGGTGGACCATCTGTCCTGAAAAGGAATTGACGTGACCCTAGGTATGAATGTACTGAGGGACCTAGACCATCAACTCTATGCCAAAGAAGGGCCGAAGTATTGGAAATGGGCCACCACACACTGGCCAACCCAGAAGGTTTTACAACAGATGGTGAGGAGCTGTAGTCTGCAAAAGAGTAACATGTCCGGTCAGCCCATTGAAGACATGAAGGTGCCGCGGAGGACCCCGGTGAAAATCCCACCTCGACAAGCACGAATATTGATCCTGCCGGTGGGGGCTGGACGATGATTGAATGGACTGGAGGTCCTGATCGAGCCCGCTTATCAAGAGGAAACACAAACTCTCCCACTAGTAGCCCGGGCCCTCGCCATTGTGAAGGACGGGTGTGTGCCTGTACGCTGCCTCAATGTTGAAGACTGTGAGCTGACCATTCCAGGAAACACCTTGCTGGCCAAAGTCTATGTGTCCGAAGGGGATGTCTCTCGACAATGGATTTTCACGTTACAGCCTGATAGGAGATTAGCCTGGACCTATGCTGTAGAGGTTCATCAAAGGGAGACCCTGACAGTGGAGTGGAATGGTCGAGTGATCATGGCCCGGATGGGGGTGGACTGCAAGACTCTGACTCCCGGACAACAGAAGTTGCTGGAAGACCCCCTCTGGAAATTTCAAGAGGCATTCTTGTGACATGATGAGGACTTTGGGTGTGCTTCCGCCATTGAACACAAAATTCCTATCGGCGATAAGGGAGCGTTACCGGCAAATCCCACCTAAAATGTCCCAGGAGGTGAAGGATATGGTAGCCAGCATGTTGGAAAACAAGGTGATCCAAGAGAGTCAAAGTCCTTGGGCTGCTCCAGTAGTCTTGGTGCGGAAGAAAGATGGGAGCCTCCGGTTCTACATGGATTATCGGAAGCTGAATGCTCAGACCGTCTGGGATGCTTACCTACTTCCGCGGATTGAGGAGTCATTGTCAGCCCTGAGCCACACAAAGTTCTTCTCAACTCTTGACCTGGCCAGTGGATATTGGCAGGTACCGTGGCCAAGAAGGACAAAGCGAAGACGGCTTTCATTGTTCATGTGCGGCCGAGTCCTCCCCGCCCCCTGGTCCCCATGGAGACGAGGACGCACTTGCTTCGGACGCCGGCAGCACCCCAGCCACAGCACTGCTGGGCGCGTTGGACGAGACTCTGGGAACCTCTCTGACCTCCAAGCCGTCAGGACCAGCCACAAGCTGTCCTTCCACCAAAAAAGGCCTGCGCACGTCCCTTCCACCAACATGCGCAGCCTCGTGACGCTCCATCAACCCGCCTTCGCGCCCAAGAGGCCTGCCCTGGGAAACGGACCCCGCCAGAGCAACCTCGTCCTCCTTCTCTGGAAGATGCTGATCAGGGCGAGGCCTGTGCCCGCCCCTGGCACCGCCAGGCACAGCTAGGGGCCCATCCTGTAAGGGCCTGCGCTGGGCCCCGCTGTCCGCCCGCGCAGCCCCGCTGTTGTCTCTGCTGCCGCCACTACTCCCACGCAGTGCAGGACGGAAGGGGATCCAGCAGAACCTGGTCCTGACTCCCTCGCTGCTGCTGCCGTGGGCTGGGAAGATGCCCCCCCTGCCGCCGCTGGGTCCCGCTGGACACATGGATTCCTCCCACGCCAGGAGGCCGCAGGAGAGGTAATGCTTGAAGGGTCCCCTGAGGGGCTCCTGACACTGCGCAGGAACCGGGGGGGTATATCAGGACTTAGGCGAGCCGGCGCCGTACCCGCCGCAGCCGTCTGGCTAATGGAGTGGGGCTAGAGGTACCCCCTTTCGCCCCCCCCCCTAACATGGCAGTCACCTGCTGTTCTAACCATCTGGGACCCCTGGAGTCCGCCGCCTCTCTCAAACACCTCAGCATCGCCTCCACTGCTTCAGACATGGCAGTATGCGATGCTGCAGATGCCGACTCTTGCTCCCCAAAATGGCGCCCGCTATCTCGCCTCATCTCCACTTTATCAGCTCAGCTCCCCGCCCCCTCTCAACTCCTCCCCCCCCCCACACGTCTCCTTGTTAACTCCTAACCTACCCTAGCCCTCGCCACCCAAAACCCCTCATGCCGGCCTCCCCTGAACTGTTCGTTCCGTCCGGCCTCACTTGACCTGGCCAGTGGATATTGGCAGGTACCGTGGCCAAGAAGGACAAAGCGAAGACAGCTTTCATTGTTCGTGTGCGGCCGGGTCTTCCCCGCCCCCTGGTCCCCATGGAGACGAGGACGCAGGCTGCATCCTCGCTCCTGCACAGATGCGGGATGCCAGCGGCGCCACAAGGAGGAAGCGCGTCGCCGGCTCCCCGTTACATATATAGGCTGTAATGTACTTAAAAAAATGATGGTTGTGTCCCTTTGAAGGAAACAAGCGGAATTTAGACTTCTTCAAGAAGCAGCTAGACAGATATAATCATCCGCAACAGCTTTTCTGATGTGTCCTATCAGACTCTGCAGGTATGGTGGTATACTTTGCTTCTAGGTAAGAATATTTTCATACAAACAGTGGGAATTTATCAGGAGGGGAATAATTGAAGTCAGTATGTTGGAGTACTTTATGTCACATTTATTAATTGTCACATGTTTAATACATTTTTCTTATCCTTAAGGGCTTGTTCACACGAACGTGCCGTGTTTTGCGGTCTGCAAATTCCTGATCCGCAAAACACAGATGCCGCCTGTGGGCCTTTTGCAATTTGCAGAATGGAACAGACGGCCCATTATAGAAATGCCTATTCCTGTCCACATCTTTTGCGGCCCCATTGAAGTGAATGGGTCCTAACCCGAGCCACAAAAAATCCACCTCGTATGCGGAACCAAACCATGATAGTATGAATGAGCCCTAAACCTTACACTTCTGTCTAGAAAAACTACTCCAGTTTTCCTACTCCACCCTCCTCCTACTGGGGTGAGATTGTGACCTGTTTTTCAACTTTTAGATAAAAAAAAGTTCCATTAATAAACCTGCAGAGAAACTCATCAACATAGCTAATCACACCCCCTTTCCAACCAATATTTCGCAACTGGAGGTTGTAGTTTAAAAATGCAAAAAGTCACAAAAGCTTCATTTTACAACTTTTAGAATCCAGAATTCTGGAGTGAAGGCATGATAAATCAGGGCCATAGAGTCTGATGGTGCTTGTACATCACTGCATGGCTCCATACTAAGGATGGGACTACACATGTGACATGTGATGTTGCATTGCAACATGACATCTGAGTGTCAATGGGGTTGCGATGCAACAGTCTCAAGAAATCCAACACTGTTGGATTTTTGGTGGCAAGTCTCACTTGACTACGAGTTATCTCAACTGTATGTTTCCTTCTATTTGTTTTGCAATTTTCAGTGTTTTTACAGCTAAATCGACAGCTCTAAAATATGCACATGACAGCAAGTTGCATACAAGTTGCACAAATATTTTTGGTCATGAAAATTTTCGGAGACTTGCTGTAGCAGAAGACAGGTCACTAGTAGCCCAGCTAGGGATCAAGTACACAGCTGTGGCAGTTTTTGTGGTCCGCAAATTGCGGAACCACAAAACACGGATAGCGGCCACTTGCCTTCCGCAATTTGCAGAACGGAACGTCCAGCCCATAAAAGATCTGTCCTATCCTTGTCAGTAGTCTGGACAAGAATAGGAAATGGTCTGCAAAACAGAAATACGGATGCGAACAGAACACGGAGTGATGTCTGAATCTTTTGCGGCCCCATTGAAGTGAATGGGGCCGCATACGATCTGCAAAACATACGGATCAGATGTGGACCAAAAATAAGTTTGTGTTCATGAGCCCTTAAGGTATGTTTACACTATTGTAGTTTTTTTGTTTTTTACAAGGATACAGGTACATTTTTTAAGCCAAAATCTTCATTAAAAAACACTTAACATAAACATCATATTAATTTAAGGAGGTATTCCCATGGCTGAGATGAGAATACCTGTTTTATGGAAAAAGATGTAGCTCAGGAGCTACAGAAAGAGCATAGCTTCAGTAACCCTAACCATAACCATCTCATAAGAGGGCATTCCCATCTCAGCCATGGTAATACCTGTATAAGTGGGAATACATACCATAGTTTATATGGCGTGGGTTTTTTCACATTGCAGGGGATAAAAAAGAACATGGAAACTGTAGCAGGTGACCATACGTGGATGAGCCCCATCATGACATGTACAGCTGCAATTCTGCATTCCGAATGTAAAGCAATATTTGCATAAAACTGGAAAACCCTTTTAGTATTTAACAATGAGAGTTGCAGATACATTTGAAAGTATTTGTTTATATATATATAATGTATATAATGTACTTTAAGGACATTTGGCGCCCCCTAGTGGCATATATATTACACTATGAGCACTGCGATGTCAAGCCACCTACGTATAATTTTGTAGACTATTAATGGCAACTGAGAATATCTCAACCGCACTCAGACACCTGGTATCACAATGCCTTCTTACTGCCAATATCACTTGAAGCAATGTCACAGAGCCAACTCTACTAATAACTCTCAGTCTCTAAATTATGTATGATTGGGGGATTGATCTAGTGACTCAAAATCAATAGAAGAAAGCAAAAAAATGGTGTTATCACACAGAGTATTAAATAATTACAGTAACTGCATGGCACGCTTAGCCACATAGGCTAACGTCAACTTTGTGGTTAGGTGACACCATTTGACATCTTGTTCTTTGTTACCACCCACAAAGTACCTAGGGATATGTTCACACTGCACAATTACCAGTAGGTTATGGGGTGGGGATTCGCATCACTATTTGTTCTTAATGTTATATATTTAATGGTGTGATCATGAGAGTTATAGGTTTAATTGATACTGGAGAAGTCTTTGGTCTCAAGCTGATCAAACAGAGTGCATGGAGGCGTAATAGGCCTTAGTATGGAGACACTCGGCCTACATACACTGCTGGACAGGCACTGCTTCTAGGGAAGAATACCTTTGTACATATGGAGTCCGATGGAATTTTTTTTTCACCGGAAAACCCTCCAGATAGTATGCCTTCGTGAATCATACAAAAGGAATATGAAGGTACAGGAGAGGGTTCATGCACCTTTATGAAGCATATCCTCATAATTAGAGATGAGGGAGTTGATTCTAAACTCATCGGATATAACCTAAATTTGGTAAAAATTTGAATTGCTTCCAAATCCGAATTTTTGGTGATTAAATTCGGGTGAATTTTGGCAAGAGACAGAGAAAGGGAAAGAGAAAGAGATAAAATAATCGAAAAAAATCTGAGACTAGAGAGTGGAAATATGAGTCCTAGAAGACCTCAAAATGTTGCACATAGATTTTCAGGCTTTTTGGAGCACTTCCGATTCAGGTATGCCGACTCAGCTGAATTTAATTTTGACTGATACGCTTATCTCTCTACACAACGATTGCTTTGAATCTGTCTTTGGGAATATATATTGTAGTATTGTGTTAGGTTAGAGATAGTCTTCATAGAAAGCTGAGATTATGCATATTGTACTGCCTAATCGTACACAGCCAGCAGTTTTTATAGTGTTTATACCACACACAGCAGTACTTTTATGACGTTTGTGTCTGTGGTGAGAAATGATGCTTCAGCCACTGCAATGTCATGAATAACTACTTCTATACTTAGGCACCATGGTATAAATAATTGATTTGTTTGGATGGATAATAATTATTATATTGTTGCATTGGTTTAATTGATGACATGAAAGAGTCTGATATAATAGCAGAGTAAGGCTTTTATTATCTGCTTCCTTACCAGACTTCCCAGAGCCATAACTTATTTTTCTGTTCACATATGAGGGTTTGTTTCTTTGTAGGACAAGTTGTACTTTTTAACCACCTCAGCTTCCCTAGCTTAAACCCCCTTAATGACCAGACCACTTTTTACAATTCTGCACTACACTACTTTCACAGTTTATTGCTCGGCCATACAACTTACCACCCAAATGAATTTGCCTCCTTTTCTTCTCACTAATAGAGCTTTCATTTGGTGGTATTTCATTGCTGCTGACATTTTTACTTTTTTTATATTAATCGAAATTGACAGAAATTTTAGCAAAAAAATGACATTTTTCACTTTCTGTTGTAACATTTTTCAATTAAAACTACATTTCTATATACATTTTTCTCTAAATTAATTGTTCTACATGTCTTTGATTAAAAAAAATGCAATAAGTGTATATTTATTGGTTTGGGTAAAAGTTATAGCGTTTACAAACTATGGTGCAAAAATGTGAATTTACGCACTTTGACTTTCTGAGCACCTGTCATGTTTCCTGAGGTTCTACAATGCCCAGACAGTAGAAACACCCCACAAATGACCCCATTTCGGAAAGTAGACCCCCTAAGGTATTCACTGATGGGCATAGTGAGTTCATGGAAGTTTTTATTTTTTGTCACAAGTTAGCGGAAAATGTTTTTTTTTTTTTCTTACAAAGTCTCATATTCCACTAACTTGTGACAAAAAATTGTCACACATGTGGTATCGCTGTACTCAGGAGAAGTAGGGCAATTGGGGTGTTTTGGGGTGTATTTTTGCATATACCCATGCTGGGAGAGAGAAATATCTCTATCAAATGACAACTTTGTATAAAAAAATGGTAAAAGTTGTCTTTTAGAGAGATATATTTCTCTCACCCAGCATGGGTATATGTAAAAAGACACCCCAAAACACATTGCGCTACTTCTCCTGAGTACGGCGATACCACATGTGTGACACTTTTTTGCAGCCTAGGTGCGCAAAGGGGCCCAAATTCCAATGAGTACCTTTTAGAAGGGCATTTTTAGACATTTGGATTCCAGACTTCTTCTCACGCTTTAGGGCCCCTAAAATGCCAGGGCAGTATAAATACCCCACAAGGGACCCCAATTTGGAAAGAAGACACACCAAGGTATTCCGTGAGGGGCATGGCGAGTTCCTAGAATATATATTTTTTGGGCACAACTTAGCGGAAAATGATTTTGTAAGAGAGAAAAAAATATATAACATTTTCCGCTAACTTGTGCCAAAAAAATAAAATATTCTAGGAACTCGCCATGCCCCTCACGGAATACCTTGGGGTGTCTTTCCAAAATGGGGTCACTTATGGGGTATTTATACTGCCCTGGCATTTTAGGGGCTCTAAAGCGTGAGAAGAAGTCTGGAATATAAATGTCTAAAAATGTTTACGCATTTGGATTCCGTGAGGGGTATGGTGAGTTCATGTGAGATTTTATTTTTTGTCACAAGTTAGTGGAATATGAGACTTTGTAAGAAAAAACAAAAAAAATTCCCGCTAACCTGTGCCCAAAAAAAAAATCTTCTATGAACTCGCCATGCCCCTCAAAAGTGATCTTTATAGCGCCACAGCGATTTTACGGTGTTTTTGCAGTGATCAGAAAAAAAAACATTCTGTCACTGCGGTGGGGCGGGCTGAACGCAAGTGTGCGCACAAGATCAGGCCTGATCGGGCGAACACTGCGTTTTTTGTAGAGCCTATAGAACATGTCCTATTCTTGTCCGCGGACAAGAAAAGGCATTTTCTATATAGTTCTGGCAATGTGCGGATCCGCAAAATGCGGAAAGCACATTGCCGGTGTCAGTGTTTTGCAGATCCGCGGTGTCCGTGTTTTGCGTATCCGTGGATCCACGGATCCGCAAAACACATACGGACGTCTGAATGGAGCCTTACAGGGGGGTGATCAATGACAGGGGGGTGATCAGGGGTTAATAATCGACGGGGGGGGGGGGGTGTAGTGTAGTGTAGTGTGGTGCTTGGTGCTACTTATTACAGAGCTGCCTGTGTCCTCTGGTGGTCGATCCAAGCAAAAGGGATCAGGTAGTAGGTATATCAGACGCTGTTAACAAAACAGCATCTGATATACCTTTCAGGGGTTAAAAATCGCATCTACAGCCTGCCAGCGAATGGTTGCCGCTGGCAGGCTGTAGATGCACTTGTTTACCTTCGGTTCCCGTGAACGCGCTCTCCTGTGTGCGCGCGTTCACAGGAAATCTCGCCTCTCGCGAGATGATGCGCCCGGGAGGAACAACAGGGCCGCCGCCAGGACGCAATCCTGCATGCGGCGGTCCTGGGATGGTCAAAGTTACTATTTAATATTGCATACAATATAGTGGGAAGCTGGGAAAAAAATTCCAAATGTGGTGGAATAAAAAAAAAACACAATTCTGCCACAGTTTTATGGGTTGTTACTTATGGTGTTCCCTTGTGGTAAAACTGACGTATTATCTTCATTCTCTGAGAGGTTTAATTTCTGCGATCGGCATTAGCACCAACTGCAGACATTACCCCCAAGTGTCTGCTGTGTGAAACAGTAGGCATCTGGAGGCTATGGCGCCCGTCCCACTCTGGAGGGTGTGGCATCTCTAAAGTCGTATTTGGTCGTAGGACGGTAGGGAAAAGGTTAATAATACAAATTGATTGAGTGGAAGCTCCAGAATTGTTATTACATGGGGAACGCAAGCAGCTACTGAAACAGACATGTCAGGAGAGGTGACAGCTCCTCTTTACAGCACCAATAATTGGTAGGCTTACTTTGCTCTAAAACCACATCTGCGCATTTCAAGCCACACCCTTCCCGTTAAGTCATGCCCCCTTTTCCCTCTACGTTCCACCACCTCGCAGAACAAGTTTAACAAGTGTCTAAAACACATCATAAATGAGGTACAAGACACTTACTCAAGTTTTCTTGGCACAAATTGAAGCATAATTCTGGTGCAGGTAAATTCCCCCTTCCCCCAGTATGCTGGTTTTTCAGACTCCCTCAGGAATCATTTTGGTTGCATTAAATAAATATTAGACCATCCCTAGTAACGGAAGCCCATGCCAGAGTGACTCGTGAACTTTCCGCAGTATAAGGCCGAATGCACACGGCCGTGTTTCACAGCCGTCTGCGGGCCGTGGAACCGCGGCCTGGATCCCTTCTGAGAGCAGGAGCGCACGGCGTCACTGGTTGCTATGACGCCGTGCGCTCCCTGCTGCCGCCGCAATACAGTAATACACTGGTATGATCTATACCAGTGTGCTACTGTACTGTGCCGGCAGCAGGGAGCGCACGGCGTCATAGCAACCAGTGACGCCGTGCGCTCCTGCTCTCAGGAGGGATCCAGGCCGCGGTTCCACGGCCGTGTGCATGGGGCCTAAAACAGATGGACTGCTGATGGGTATTGAAAGGCATTTTGAGAAGTAACAGGTGGTTGATAAATTGAAACGGGTAAACTAGCTGGGGGTCAGAGATAAAATCTACAATTTGGCTAAAAAAATTTTTGTGTTGGATGCTTCATCTGTTGGCCTCTACAAACACCATACACAAAAATGAAAGGAGATGAAGGAAAGGGTCTTAGCATTCTTGGGGGAAAAAAGGAGCAATGATATTTCAGTAGCATGTAACAATAATATTTGAGAGAAATGTCTGAATTGTAGAAATATAGGGAGTCATTTATTAAGACCGGTGTTTTAGACGCCGATCTTAATAAAGCCGTGACCACACCGGGATGTGATTATTTTTTTTTAACCCCTAACAGGTATATTAGACGCTGTTTTGATAACAGCGTCTAATATACCTGCTACCTGGTCCTTTGGTGGTCCCTTTTGTTTGGATCGACCACCAGAGGACACAGGTAGCTCAGTAAAGTCGCACCAAACACCACACTACACTACACCCCCCCCCCCTGTCACTTATTAACCCCTTATGAACCCCTGATCACCCATGATCACCCCATATAAACTCCCTGATCACCCCCTGTCATTGATCACCCCCCTGTCAGGCTACGTTCAGACGTCCGTATGATTTTTACGGATCCACGGATACATTGATCGGATCCGCAAAACACATACGGACGTCTGAATGGAGCCTTACAGGGGGGTGATCAATGACAAGCGGGTGATCACCCATATAGATTCCCTGATCACCCCCTGTCATTGATCACCCCCCTTTCATTGATCACCCCCCTGTAAGGCTCCATTCAGACGTCCGTATGATTTTTACGGATCCATGGATATATGGATCGGATCCACAAAACACATGCGGACGTCTGAATGGAGCCTTACAGGGGGGTGATCAATGACAGGAGGGTGATCACCCATATAGATTCCCTGATCACCCCCTGTCATTGATCACCCCCCAGTCATTGATCACCCCCCCCCCCCCCCCCCCCCCCCGTAAGGCTCCATTCAGACATTTTTTTGGCCCAAGTTAGCGGAAATATATATATTTTTATATATTATATTGTTTTTTCTTACTAAGTCTCATTCCACTAACTTGTGTCAAAAAATAAAATCTCACATGGACGCACCATACCCCTCACGGAATCCAAATGCGTAACATTTTTAGACATTTATATTCCAGACTTCTTCTCACGCTTTAGGGCCCCTAAAAAGCCAGGGCAGTATAAATACCCCACATGTGACCCCATTTCGGAAAGAAGACACCCCAAGGTATTCCCTGAGGGGCAAATTGAGTCCATGAAAGATTGAAATTTTTGTCCTAAGTTAGCGGAAAGTGAGACTTTGTGAGAAAAAAACAAAAAAAAAAATCAATATCCGCTAACTTATGCAAAAAAAAATAAAAAATTCTATGAACTCGCCAGGCCCCTCATTGAATACCTTGGGGTGTCTTCTTTCCAAAGTGGGGTCACATGTGGGGTATTTATACTGCCCTGGCTTTTTAGGGGCCCGAAAGCGTGAGAAGAAGTCTGGGATCCAAATGTCTAAAAATGCCCTCCTAAAAGGAATTTGGGCACCTTTGCGCATCTAGGCTGCAAAAAAGTGTGACACATCTGGTATCGCCGTACTCAGGAGAAGTTGGGGAATGTGTTTTGGGGTGTCATTTTACATATACCCATGCTGGGTGAGAAAAATATCTTGGTCAAATGCCAACTTTGTATAAAAAAATTGGAAAAGTTGTCTTTTGCCAAGATATTTCTCTCACCCAGCATGGGTATATGTAAAATGACACCCCAAAACACATTCCCCATCTTCTCCTGAGTACGGCGATACCAGATGTGTCACACTTTTTTGCAGCCAAGGTGGGCAAAGGGGCACATATTCCAAAGTGCACCTTTCGGATTTCGCAGGCCATTTTTTACACATTTTGATTGCAAAGTACTTCTCACACATTTGGGCCCCTAAATTGCCAGGACAGTATAACTACCCCACAAGTGACCCCATTTTGGAAAGAAGACACCCCAAGGTATTCCGTGAGGGGCATGGCGAGTTCCTAGAATTTTTTTATTTTTTGTCGCAAGTCAGTGGAATATGAGACTTTGTAAGAAAAAAAAAAATTTAAATAAAAATCATTTTCCGCTAACTTGTGACAAAAAATTAAAAGTTCTATGAACTCACTATGCCCATCAGTGAATACCTTAGGGTGTCTACTTTCCGAAATGGGGTCATTTGTGGGGTTTTTCTACTGTCTGGGCATTGTAGAACCTCAGGAAACATGACAGGTGCTCAGAAAGTCAGAGCTGCTTCAAAAAGCGGAAATTCACATTTTTGTACCATAGTTTGTAAACGCTATAACTTTTACCCAAACCATTTTTTTATTTTTTTTGCCCAAACATTTTTTTTTTATCAAAGACATGTAGAACAATAAATTTAGCAAAAAATTTATATATGGATGTCGTTTTTTTTGCAAAATTTTACAGCTGAAAGTGAAAAATTTCATTTTTTTTGCAAAAAAAATCGTAAAATTTCGATTAATAACTAAAAAAGTAAAAATGTCAGCAGCAATGAAATACCACCAAATGAAAGCTCTATTAGTGAGAAGAAAAGGAGGTAAAATTCATTTGGGTGGTAAGTTGCATGACCGAGCGATAAACGGTGAAAGTAGTGTAGTGCAGAAGTGTAAAAAGTGGCCTGGTCATTAAGGGGGTTTTAGCTAGCGGGGTTGAAGTGGTTAAAGGGGTTTTCTAGCCTGTACATATTGATAGGTCATAATATAAGATTGGCGGGGGTCTAACACCCGGCACCCCCACCGATCAGCAGTTGCAGTTCCAGGAAGTAAACACGTGTACGGAGCCAGAACACCACAGCACGGTACACTGGGAGTACTGCAGCTCAATTCCCATTTAAATGGCTTGTCTGGTTGCCAGTATCGATGATTTCCTCAGTATAAGTCATCAATATCAGATTGGTGGGGGTCTGACTCCCAGCACCCCCTCCAATCAACTGTTTCACGCAGCGCTCATGCAAGTGGTGCGCAGGTGTAATTACTGCTCCTCCGTCCCATTCACTTGAATGGGATGGTGTGTAACTACAACTGCTCCTTCCCATTCAAGTCAATGGGATGGAGAAGCTGTAATAACACCTGCCCACGTCTGCAATGCCGACTGTGAGCAGGTAAATATTGAATAGAAAAGCAGCGAACAGGTAAACAGCTGATTGGTGGGGGTGCCGGGAGTCGGACCCCCGACGATCTGATATTGGGGATAGGTCATCAATATACCCCTTTAAGTGAATGGGAACCGAGCTGCAGTATGCCGACGCAGTCACTACACATTGTATGGAGCTTTCTGCTTTCGGCTCTATTACTTTTTTGTTTACAGCACTGGTGGCTGATCGGCGAGGGTCCCAGGTGTCGACTCTCCACAGATCTTATACTGATGACCTATCCAGAGGTTGGAAAACAACATCACAGTATCACTTTCTAATGAGGCATGTGACATACAGCATAGGATATCTGGGTCCCATTAATGTCACCAGTTGATTTCAGAAAATATTTCTGGAAGTATTGGTTTTGGATCTACAAAAAAAAGTCCATGTGTCAGTCAGCTCAGTCACGCTCCCTTGGGGGGCTGGCACACAGTGCAGTTCTGACATGCATTCAGGATGCAGATTCCATTTAGCCAGTTTAGCAGCCTCGTTAAATCCTGTTGTTCTGCATAGTGGGGAAGATTTTATTCATTTCAGCTAGCTACAATACACCCTTACAGGGAGAACTAGAATTTCTCATTTCTGAAACAGTTGGGGGGGGGGGGGGGGGGCACTCTAATATCTAGTAGTGTATGGATGAACCAGTCAGGTGATTATACCAAAATGAAAAAAAAATATGTATTCAGGGGCATAGCTATAGGGGGCACAGAGGTAGCAGTCGCTACCGGGCCCAGGAGCCGGAGGGGGCCCAAAGACCCTTGCCCCCCATACGAAGACACCAGTATTATAGAAAGTGCATGCTGGTCAAGGTATAGCTCTGGCTGGAGGGAAGGGCTTGGGTCAAGAATTTGGCATTGGGGGGTCTACTGTTTTAAATTTTGGCTATGTGCTTCCCTAGCCACAAAACACTGAGGGAAGGGGGGGGGGGGGGGGGGGCCAAGCTGAACCTTTAGTCCAGGGCCCATGAGTCTTTAGCTATGCCCCTGAATGTATTCATATATTACATAAAGAGACCATAACATTAACTTTGCATCAGAAATTGCTTCCTATATATCGACCCCAATAAAAATATATTAGTTGATCAACTAAATTGATGAAAAAATAAAAAATGATAAAAAAACATTAAATTTAAAAACAATGATGTCCAGTTCCGTTATATCGCATAGATGCTGTATTGCTATACGGACCCATTGACTTGAATTGAGCCACAGATCGTTATTTGCAGGCAATAATAGGACAAGTTCTATATTACTATTTTTCCTATCGACTACGGGTGTGGGGAGAGCACTGTACCATTGTTTCTCAGGTTGGTTGAGCCACTGTTTTTCTATTCTTTTCATTTCTGAAACAGCTGATCATGATGGCACCTATGAGTGGGTCCCTATGTGATCATCTTGATCCACAAGGGGTTTTCCAAACCAGTGAAGATCTGACATTTACATGTTATAGAGTATTGCATAGCATACTCCCAGCATAGGCACTAGAATTAGTTCCTGTATCATCCAGGGCTATGGCGTCTCATCAAATATTATTATTAATATAAAACGCATGTGCACTTACCTCCTCTGTCATGTGATGCCGTTTCGTGCACAGAGCTGCTGACTTACAGGTCACTCCCTGCTTTACTGCTGGAAATCACATTTTGTTTGTGTCCCATGAGCTGCCTTGAAGTGACCTTATTGAATAAGCACAATTCCACTGTTCAGCCCTCTGCTTGGAATGGCATTTTGCTTTTTGTATAAAATAAATGACCTTGCAAATTATCCAAATTTCAGCCTCGCTGTGAATACATTTTATAACAACAAGATCCATGCCCGTGCTGAGGAACTCTACTGGGCCTACGTGTTCTCTTTTCTGACCTATGAAATATTTTCTGATGAAATCATTGAATAATTCTGGTGGCCAAACACGCAGATAGGTATGACTGGTGATATCTATTGTCTATATGGGATTACATTTAGGCTACTTTCACACTAGCGTTTTAGTTTTCCGGTATTGAGATCCGTCATAGGGGCTCAATACCGGGGAAAAAAAACGCTTCAGTTTTGTCCCCATTCATTGTCAACGGGGACAAAACTGAACTGAACAGAACGGAATTCTCCAAAATGCATTCCGTTCCAATTATTTTCGTTACCTTACCGGAGAGAAAACCGCAACATGTTGTAGTTTACTTTCCGTCCTGGGATGCGGAGCAAGACGGAATGACCCCAATGCAAGTCAATGGGGACGGATCCGTTGTCTCTGCCACAATCTGCCACAATAGAAGACGGATCCGTCCCCCATTGACTTTCAATGGATTTCATGACGGGTCCTTCTTGACAATGTTAAAGATAATACAACCGGATCCGTTCATAACGGATGCAGATGGTTGTATTATCAGTAACGGAAGAGTTTTTGCTAAACCCTGCCGGATCCAGTAAAAATGCTAGTGTGAAAGTAGCCTTAGGATAATGGAGATTAGAATTAATCTGTGCCAGTTGGGTCACATCCATGATTAGCTCTGCCAAGTCCTGCACATTAGTTTCCTCCTCAATGACAATGCTGGCACTCAATGGAAAATCTGTTTTGTGATTATATTAATCTAACCTGTTAGCTTTACAGGCCTGACTTACACAAGGAAACCAAGACTGGTGGCCAAAGTACATACTAGAGAGTGTTTTATACATTGTGTGCATAATCTTACCATATTACTAGGGCAAATTAGATTTGTATGTCTGGTCCGTATATGAACAGGTACAGTCTGTAGTCACAGTGCAAAAGTTAAGGCCTTCTTCACATATCTGTGTCCGTGATGACACCTGTGACAAGATGGTCAGTAGTTCATCTGTGAAGATATTCGTGAAGAATATGCTTTTGGTCCGTGTGTCCATTTATAGCCATCTGTGGGTCATCTGTTTTACACAGATACTGTTAGGCTGAAAATTGGTTTCCAGAGTATCTGCTAGAAACGATTCATGAAAACCAGGGACCAAACACGGATGGCATCTGTGTTGTGTCTGTGGTTTTCACGGACCCATAGACTATAATGTGCATGAAGGATCCATAATTACAGATGAAAGTGGTGAGTGCTTCCATGGTGTCATCACAGACCCACCATCTGTGGAAAACTATTGATATGTGAATACATTCATTATAGATATGTAAGCCGTCCATGGAGACCATGTCCATGAGTCACAGACATGAGACAGAGGCCTAGCAGGTAATGATTTGAATTAGTAATTTTTTAAAGTTGTCATACCCCCAGTACACCACACCACCTACATACAGTGTTGCTGATATCTAACAGTAGGAACCTATGGAAATTTGTGAGCGGTTATCCTTGCTAGTGCTGCTCCTCTTATTCCTACACCACTTCTTGTGGTCAAATTTCCTTCACAGAGTAGATCATACTCTGGCCACTCTGTTAGAAATTTTGTATTGGGGCCCAGAAGCTCAAATCTACACCTGACAGACACAATGTAGCTCAATCAATACATGCTTTTATTATTGCTGCAGCGAAGATGATATTTCTAAACCATAAGTGTGTTATTTCAGTTGCAATGTAGTCATCTGTCTGCTCAGCCCACTAATAGTATTGTCTGAATGAAGACTGATACATTATCCTGTTCTGCTGCTTACCCAAACTCGCCTTCATTGACACTGGCTGGATCCATTAAGACGATTATACTATGAGAATAATCAGATCATCAATCTGATCGGTGAGGGTACAACTTCAGCGCCCCTACCAATCAGCTGTACAGACTATATAGATATATAGATACACAATCTATGTGATTTCTCTCCCTACCCCTGATGACTGCTCTGTGTGCACTTGCCTCCTAATCTACAGTCTGATACAAGACAGTCTATGTGATCAGCCTTTGAAAACTTAGATGCTTCCTCCCAATCCACACACTGATCTGCTGTGATAGATCTCCTACCTCCTCCCTC
The DNA here is from genome assembly GCF_014858855.1 of Bufo gargarizans. Taxonomy (NCBI): domain Eukaryota; kingdom Metazoa; phylum Chordata; class Amphibia; order Anura; family Bufonidae; genus Bufo; species Bufo gargarizans. Next base: position 288,286,257 of record NC_058085.1, on the reverse strand, counting down.
CCTGGTGGTACCTTGAACACTGAGAGAAGGGAGCAGACGAGCAGAGAGAGATAACACAGCCAGGAATAGTTGATCTTTGTCAGAAAGCAGCAGGGCCGGTATGTGATGGCGTTATTCAGACTATACAGCATCAAAATGGTAGGTAATTTTTATAGAAAATTTAGAAAATAGAAAGCAAATGAACAATAAAAAAGTGGAACAATGTTCATATATTTTTCATTATTATCCTTTACAATGTCCTAATAGTTCACACTAAACTTCAGAGCACCTGCAGAACCTCAATAGTTATTATTGTAACTCTTTGCCTTCTCTTTTAGTAACTTGTTTTTAATTCTTGCATGGTTCCTCTTGACTGTGGAAACGTTTGGCCACTGCAGTGATTAGAGCTGCTCCCTTCCCACTGCCATCTTCAGATAGGATAATTGTCACATCACATTGTGGTGATAACTTCTTCACGGTTTCTTGTAAGATTCTAGAGAAACTAAAAAAAAAACAGAATGAACATATCAGAAAATAGTAAATGCTATTGAATCTGATGAATATTTGATATCTTGGGTAGTTGTACCAAGTTAATTCATCACAGAGCTCAGCTTCTCCACCCATCATATTCTACTCTCATGACAGAAAAAAATCACATAAAAAATGTACTTTAGAGCGAATCTGTCACCAGTTTTATGGTGTCCTAACTAAAAGCAACATAAAATAGTGACAGATCCCCTTAGCAAAATACTAGCTCACTTTCTTTAATTGACCCTGCCATTTTGCTAAAATCTTGTATTGAACAGCTCCAGCGCATGCCAATGGGTCCTGTATATTCATGAGTGTTTTAACAGGAATTTTAATATTTTAGAATAAATAGGGTCACTCAGACTAAGTGATAAAATATTTACTAAGTATATACAAATCACATCCAGAATAAATAAAGTAAATAATAATCAAATGACCTACAATACAATGGGGGAGCACACGTCGCCAAGCTACCCACATAACACATAGCCGACGCTCCATGGTAATACAAGATAGAGACCGTAACCTACAGCATCCTACCTGGATGCTATTTTCATTGGAGATTAGTTCTTTGTCTTTAAATTAATAACTAGAAGTAAATATTTTTATTACTTAGCCTGTGAAAGCCTACTTATTCTTAAATCTTTGAATTTATGTTAACATCCGATGTCAGAAGCGGGATTTGAGTAACTAAATACACTTATTGTTAATAGGGTGATATATAGAGAGGGTAGTAGAGGTGGCGCCACTCCGAATGGCATCACAGGGATTGTCACATTGGTTATGCAACTCTGCTACAAGCTGTGAGTGGGGCTGTAGTAGAAGGTCTGTAGAAACTAGCTGTCACAGAGGAAACAAGTGAACCCTAAATTCCACCTGCACCTCTGTCCCTACCTACTTGCATGACTGCCGTAAGTGGTGGACCACAACTCGTCAATGTTCCCTGTTTATTTACATGCTGGGGCTTACCAGGGAAAAGCAGAGGGAAAAAACAATAAACAAAGCAACAGGTAGGCACACAAATACTGAGAAAAACCCAGAACCAAAGTACTCATAGTCAAATGTACCAGATCAAAACCAAGAGGGAACAATGAAGCCAAATCAGAAAGCAGATCACTAACCAATATCAAGCCAAGGTCATACACAAGTGCTCAAGTCCAGGTCCAAATACGTCAGGGAGAAGTGAGTCCAATAACCAAGCCAGGGTCAAACCAGGAGATGCAGGAAAGCCAAATCAGAATCCAAGAATAAGGGTCAAAAGGAGTAGCCAAAGTCAGAAGTAGGAGGTCAGAACAATCCACAATCCAAAGCACTGGTGACGTATATAGAACCATTCACAGGCAGTTTGTGACCAGCAGATTACCCGTTTAAACATCCCACACTTCCTGATCATGTGACATGCCCGGAATCACGTTACCTACGACATCAGGATACCTGACATGGGAGATCAGACTGTCTCCATGGTAACCGGACAGTACGTGGAGATTCGCATCTGCCGGCGCTGGTAGTGACACTAGCAGGGTTCTTTTCAGTTATAGAACCAAGCAGGGTTCGAAGTAACAGTAATAATTTAAGTAGTGAGAGGTTGTAGATTGTAGATATCAGAGCCCCTTTGATGCTAAGGGTGTTTTGATAGGTAGATATGTAGCAGTGCAGTATCAAAAACTGTATGGCACTAGCAAGAGAAAAGCACCCATGTCCTTAGAACAATCATAATGGTACTTTTGTTACCTTAATGGTGTGTGTTTCCAAGTAGGAAAGAGTTAAGTTCATAGCATTAGAGCCTGTTTTGAAATCGTAGAAGTAAATATTTTTATCACTTAGCCTGTGTAAGCCTATTTATTCTTCAATTTCACGTTAAAACAATGAGCTCCTTGATCTGGGTCGTGGGACCAGGCAAGGATGCCCGTTGTCGCCACTATTATTTGCTTTAGCGATCGAACCTTTAGCTATCCGTATTAGATCTGATGGCCAATTCAAGGGAATATTTATAGGTGATCAAGAGGACAGAGTGGGACTATATGTGGATAGCATGGTACTGTTTATGTCAGACGTGGAGTCTACGCTACCTCGTGCTACTTATCTCATTGAAACATTTAGTCAATTTTCCGGTCTCAGGATAAATTGGTCTAAATCTGTTCTATTTCCGTTATACTCCCTATCTTCATCCTCTCTTAATACCGAGCTACCTATAGTATCTGAATTTAAGTATCTAGGGATTCATATCACCAAAGACGCGGCCTCTTTCCACACTCTCAACATACAGCCTCTCCTGAATTGTAGTGCAGACAAATTTAGGGTGTGGGGTGGTCTCCCATTATCCACCCCGGGTTGAATAAATCTGATTAAGTTATCATTCTACCTAAGTGGTTATATGTGTTAGAACATGCACCTTTCATTGTTCCCAAAAAGATATTCCAGCATTATAAGTCACTACTGTCTCCATTTATCTGGGGCAATAATAGACCTAAGTTATCCATTGACGTACTGTGTCGCCCTAGAGGAGAGGGAGGTATGTCCTTGCCTGACTTATATTTGTATTATATGGCGGGACAATTGAGACAGCTAAGGTCATGGATCTCCTCGGAAGGTGTTCTGATTAGAGCAGAAAGGCAGTTGGCTGCATTTTTGGACATCTCCTCGTTGTGGACAGTGCTAGAGCAACCAAAACTATTTGGTCGATCACTCCTACCCGTACACAAATTAGCCATTCAGGTGTGGGATCCTGGCAAGAAAATGCATTCTTATACCGGACTGGCCCCTAATATAACCTTGTGGGAAAACCCTATGTTCCCCTCCCTTCATACTGGAATAGATAAGGCAGTTATGGAAGGATCATGGTATTACCGTCCTGGGCTATCTACAGTACAGACCAAAAGTTTGGACACACCTTCTCATTCAAAGAGTTTTCTTTATTTTCATGACTATGAAAATTGTAGATTCACACTGAATGCATCAAAACTATGAATTAACACATGTGGAATTATATACATAACAAAAAAGTGTGAAACAACTGAAAATATGTCATATTCTAGGTTCTTCAAAGTAGCCACCTTTTGCTTTGATTACTGCTTTGCACACTCTTGGCATTCTGAAGAGGTAGTCACCTGAAATGGTCTTCCAACAGTCTTGAAGGAGTTCCCAGAGATGCTTAGCACTTGTTTGCCCTTTTGCCTTCACTCTGCGTTCCAGTTCACCCCAAACCAACTCGATTGGGTTCAGATCCAGTGACTGTGGAGGCCAGGTCCTCTGGCGCAGCACCCCATCACTCTCCTTCATGGTCAAATAGTCCTTACACAGCCTGGAGGTGTGTTTGGGGTCATTGTCCTGTTGAAAAATAAATGATGGTCCAACTATCCTCTGCTATTATCCTCCGCAGCAGAGGTGACTCTTTGTCTTCCTTTTCTGGGGCGGTCCGCATGTGAGCCAGTTTCTTTGTAGCGCTTGATGGTTTTTGTGACTGCACTTGGGGACACTTTCAAAGTTTTCCCAATTTTTTGGACTGACTGACCTTCATTTCTTAAAGTAATGATGGCCACTCGTTTTTCTTTACTTAGCTGCTTTTTTTCTTGCCATGATACATATTCTAACAGTCTATTCAGTAGGACTATCAGCTGTGTATACACCTGACTTCTCCACAATGCAACTGATGGTCCCAACCCCATTTATAAGGCAAGAAATCCCACTTATTAAACCTGACAGGGCACACCTGTGAAGTGAAAACCATTTCAGGTGACTACCTCTTGAAGCTCATCAAGAGAATGCCAAGAGTGTGCAAAGCAGTAATCAAAGCAAAAGGTGGCTACTTTGAAGAACCTAGAATATTACATATTTTCAGTTGCTTCACACTTTTTTGTTATGTATATAATTCCACATGTTTTAATTCATAGTTTTGATGCCTTCAGTGTGAATCTACAATTTTCATAGTCAAGAAAACTCTTTGAATGAGAAGGTGTGTCCAAACTTTTGGTCTGTACTGTATATTCCAACAATGTGTTTAACACCTTTGAACAATTGATCGGTGTCATACGCTCCCAAGGCCCCAAGGGATTTATCTCTGCTCTTTACACTCACTTGCTGAGTACCGAGATGCATAAGGCCCCCCTATTAGTATTATCCAAATGGGAAACTCTAATACCGGGTATCACAAATGAAGAAATTAGCGACCTATTGGAATCTCCTGTATTAGTTTCCCCATCTATCAATAAATAAATGTATACAGCTATGTATTATTCACCAACCTTATCTATCACCCGTCCGGTTACAAAAGATAGGCAAATTGTCACATTCTAGGTGCCTTAGATGCGATGCGGAAGGGGCAACTTTCTGGCACCTTATATGGGACTGCCCATATATACAAACCTTTTGGTCTGACATCACAAGCTTTCTTTCGATGCTTACGCACCCTCCGATAGCACTTACCCCACAAGTATGCCTGTTTGATCTATTGGATAAAGAGGTATATCCTCACCATGCCAGAATACTCTTAAGAGAAACATTATTTCTTGCACGGAAGGCTATTGTGATTCGTTAGATGGGTGATAGACGACCTTCTCTTAACCAATGGAAAGTACTTGTGAATAATATGGTATCCTATGAGAATATTGTATTCAAGAATAGGGGTTGTCCTCAGAAATTCAGTAAAGTATGGGGACCTTGGTGTTCGTCCATGCAAACTATGTATTCAGCTCCTAGATTTTCAGATAATCTTAACGCAATATTAGGATAAGATGGTTATGTACTCACTACAAGCATGTGTCCGGTCAAATATGATTGCTCTGTACATGTATTGCATATGTGAATTGTTATCTCACCTTTATTGATATTGGTATGTATATGGTACTGTTTATGTATTTGAATGCCTTATTGACCTTCATGTATACTGATGTTCTTTGAACTTTTCTGATGATTTGTTCAATAAAACGAGTTTAAAAAAAAACAATGAGCTCCTAGAATCCCCCTTCTGCTAATATATTTGTAATACAAATGTCAATCAGTGGCAGGAGCGCAGAGAAAGCCAGTAGCTCATGAATATCAGGACTCAGCATGGCTATTTTCATGGCTATTAGTGCCAAAACCATAGTTGCTCCTGGGAACCCTTCTGAGAGGACAGCCTGCTGAATCCAATCAGGACACTCTAAGGTGGTGGTGCTGCCTTAACAGATCTGTATACCTTCTGTTGCCATGTACTAATGACCTTGTGACTGTTTTCATGGTGGTTGTATAGATTCGTTATTCATTTGCACAAAAAAGACTGAAAGAATGGGCGCGAGTTGTTATTTGTATCAAATATATTATTGGTATGTCAGTTTTTAGACACAAATAAAGTAAGCCAACTAAGAGTTGGAGAAAGTAGGGAAAAGTGTCTGATGGTCCTATTACACCGCACGATTTTTGGGCCTATTATCCTTGTTAATAGAGACGCTTGGTCCTGATAACTTACCTGTATAATCGATCAGCCGATCAACAAGCAAACTCTGGTTTGTCAGCTGATGGGCATCTTTCATCAGGAGGAAGGATGCCTGATTATCAGCAGCACATATCGATATGATAATTAACATAACGGAATGAGGGAGGAACGACTGTTGTAATAATCGTTCCACCCACACTCAGTTTGCATTAGTCTGTGTAATTATCTGCCATCAGCCAAACATTGGGCAGTGTAATACAGCCCTAAGCAAGGTGTGGCAAATCTATCATGCAGAATGAGGTAAGCTGCAATTCTCACATAATCCACTTGGAGTTATTACTGTTCATTGCATTATTCACTGAGCCTACCCCTCTTCAGTGAGTAGGCTCCATGTACTAATGTATCATTTAGTCAGACTCATATGTATAAAGGGAATCAGACACCAGTCTTATGCTGCCCTATTTGAAAACAACATAATCTGGTGACAGCCATCGTGAACAAAATGTTATGTCACTTTCTTGACTTGACCCATCCATTTTCCAAAAATCTGTATTGAGCAGCTTCAGTATGAGCCAAGCACTGAAGTCCACTCAGGACATTGCAGAAGCTCAGGAGTCCTCATATTTCTGAGCTCTGGGCTCTCCTCACGCCTTGGCAACTCTCTCCCTATAGCAATCAGTAGCAGGTATTGGGTAGAACCAGGAACTTGCGAATATGAGGGCTCTCATACTTGCACAGTCCATTGAGCAGACTTCAACATTCAGTATTGGGGAAAACCATAACTTCACATAACTAATATTTTTGATTTATCTCTTTTGGCTGGGTTGAGCAAAATGCTGGGTTGCTTACTTGGACTGATGCAGTGTTTTTCAGACCACTGTCGCGCCCTCTCAACTTTGATTGACAGAGCCAGGCAGTCAAAACGTCATCACTACATTTTTCTCAGCAATGCGGTCACATATGAACATGGGGCCAACACAGGTGCCTTCAGCTGCTAGGCCCACGTGCAACAGGTCAGCCAGTTTCAGTGACAGATGACCTTTAACTGATATAGTAATACTGTGATAACTTACTGAGGGTGTAACTTGTACAAAGTCCCATCAACACCGACTGTAGTTTTAAGATAGTCCAGACCACGGTTTTCTCTGATTTTATCCACAACTGCAGCCAAGCCAGCTCCACATAACTTTGCTGCTCTTGTTGACACTGCACCACAAACTTCTTTCACTATAATACTATCATCACATGTACTATCTAAACCAAGCTGTTGAAGGATCTTCCGGACCTGGAGGAGAGCTAGGCGATCACTGTGTAAAGAAAAAAGTAGCGATCAGTGGTATATACACTGTAAATACAAAAATGACATTCTAGGATGGATACTTAGAGGCAGGTGAAGCAGGGGAAGTGGCTGCTTTGGCCGCAAACTCATAAGGGCCCCCTCAGGAGGAAGACTAAAATATTTTATTGTCAGGGCCCACTCAACATTGACATTATATACAGTGAGACTGTAGGAAATGGATGGATTAGCTGCCAGGCCTCGTCTGAGAGCGTGATCTTGACTAGCCTCAGGAGTTGGGGTTGCGACAAAGTTGCTGGGGGAAGGGGGTCCGTTCAAAAATTTTCTATGGGGCCTGATCATTTCTAGTTACACCACTGCGTAGAGGTGTTCCATGAACATACAAAAGTATGACTATGTGTGGACCACCGTTGCATTGCTACTGGAGCAGCGGGGGATTTAACAGTTGATTTTTTTTTTACTTTGTCATATTTCCTACCATTAGCCTCATTTTTGTAACTCCTGTAAAATCCATCAAAAAGCAAAAGTAAGCTGATGACAACCCTGTAGTGATATGCTGTATCCATGAAGAATTATTATTGGAACGCTTTTGCTAAGAGGCCAGCTATAGGAAATTGGACTATTTCACTATAATCCAAACATTATGCCCTTCCCTTGTATCTAATTTAAAGGGGTTTTCTTGTTTCATGATATTGACGATCTATCTAGGCCATCAATATTATCAAACCAGACAACCTCTTTAATATTGCGTTTTAAGGTGCAGTTTTGTCTTATTCATATATGGAAAATTTAGTAGATACCGGTATGTACAGACATGTATCACCTTTCTATTTGAGAGATAAATTTTGTTTCAAATATTCCTTTTGTCCTCAACCGTTCAGAAATCTGTCCTCGGAATAAGAGGCCACGTTTGGTTAGGTCAATCAGTATCTGTCTCACAATTTCTCCAAGGTACATTCCACTGGTCATCTTCTCATATCTGGTAGTACATAGGCAATAGGTAGATTAGATATTTGCAAACGACGGTGCAAGTCCTTTAAAAATTATTTAGTTATTGGTATTTTCTATAATTATTAAATAAAATATTTTTAAAATTCAGACATCATAAAGTACATGACAATGTTTCTCTCAGGGGCGTAGATATAGTGGAAGAAGGGGATGCGGCTGCTTTGGGGCCCAAACTCAAAAGGGGCCTATGTAGGAAGAGGACTAAAAGATTTTATTGTTAGGGCCCCCTCAACAGTATTATACAATGGCATTACACACAGTGACAGTATATACACTGACATGACATAAAGTATATACTATACATGTAGAAAACAGATGGAGTGGCTGCCAAGCCTCGTCTGAGAGAGGGATGCCCTTTCTGCTGCAGCTCTCTCTCTGTGTCACAGCATCTAATAGTAGATTGATGGGGGGAATTATGTAGTCTAGGCCTCCCCCTCACAGCTATTATGAGACAATTAAGGAGTCAATTCTGACTCCACAACTGACTGCTTTGCAGCTGCTGGCCAATAAAACGGAAGAGCTTCTTCGGGTGACAATACAATTTTTACTTTTTGGACACAAAACATTTTGGAGAGATATGCTGAAACTAGCGGATAGGTAAGGTAGATGTTGCATCTTTCATTTTCAATCAATTTTACCTTTGCTTGCCAGAATTTAATGATTTTTCATCGACACGTATATCATATTGTGTCTGAATGTCGGATAAACAGTCATTATCCCCAAATCCTCCCCATTCTGTGTTAATACACATTTTCCCTTCATCTCCATCTATGAATTCAATGTTCTTCATTTCTTCCATATAACACACATTGCTCCCAGTACCTGCGGCAGAAACACGTACCTCAGATTATATACTTTTTCATGTTTTACTGTATAAAACACCTGGATGTATGGTGCCACATAGAGTTCCACTGGGAACGGCATGTGCTTGAGAGAAGTTCTGTATTCTCCACTACAAACATGCATTTTAAACATGAGAAAAACACTCTCAAGTTCCATCCATTTTTGGAAACCAAGAAACGGCAAGGTAACTCTGTGGGCGGTTGGATGGTATGACAAGTAGTGACGACTTGTTCTCTGTTCTTGTGATGGGTGGAAAATGGCTTCCATACAAGTTGATTTCAGATTAAAATAGAGTTTGCTTCCACACAACTATACAGCTGTTCTATTATATTCTGTTTCATATAAATAATTACCTGCAATGAGCCCAATCTCACAGTCTGGATCTTCATATCCACAGGTCATCATGGTTCCCACAGTGTCATTGACAATAGCCACAATGTCTAAGTCAAATTCCTTCAAAACAGGATAGAATATAGATGTGGGTGTACATAACATAATACATGATTCAGAAGCCAACACATGGAAAGTGTACTATTATAATGCACAAGTCATGTTACAACCACGCTGAAGATATCATCCCCAGACACATCAGGATTTTACGACCTAATCATTTAAACAGAAATCCAAGCAGATCTATTGTGCAGCATCCTGGATGTCACAAGTGAGGAAACAATATTTAATAAAAATACAAAAATTTATCAGAAATGTATCCTTCAAGTAAATTAACTTATTTAATAAAAATTAGTCCAGCCATAAGGTCTGACTTATCCCTCCTTCTAACAAAGGGTCCGTGAGTACCCACAAAGACATAAACAACCATATGACACTAATAAAAAAAAATGGTCGAGTTGGAACTAAAATTACAGAAGTTCAGACAGCTCCAAAACCCCAAATCCTTATTTTTATACCAAAACAGGTGGGTCACATAGATTTTACCGATTCAATGACCCACAATTACTGGGCTACAGAAAAAACATCACTAACCTCTATAACCACATTGAGCAACCATCCAATCAGCTGACCATTACCAGCTAAGAAAAATCAGGAAAACCAACACCAAAAGGTGGGGAAAACCCCAAAAAACCTAAGGAGAAATCAACATGAGTGATTATTTCACATGGAAGTGCAGTACTCCAGATCTGGGGGTATCTGCAAATGTTTGGTTTGTAATGTTATCTTATATTTGCACTGAACACCAACAGGTGAGCTATTGCTGGCTTAGGGATGGGGCTAACCACCCCATTCCTCCTCTCTTGTTAGGGGACTGTTAGGACAGTGAGTAAGTGGGTCATTTTGCTCCTTCTCCATGGGCCTTTGGAATCAGAGTGTGAGCTCATCTGTGAGACCACTACTGCAGAGAGACTAAAGGATAAAAAAAATACAGATACAGTCATGTGAAAAAATTAGGACACCCTTTGAAAGCATGTGGTTTTTTGTAACATTTTTAATAAAAGGTTATTTCATCTCCGTTTCAACAATACAGAGAGATTAAAGTAATCCGACTAAACAAAGAAAACTGAAGAAAAGTCTTTTCAAGATCTTCTGTAAATGTCATTCTACAAAAATGCCTATTCTAACTGAGGAAAAAGATAGGACACCCTCACATGTATTCCCTCTTAAATTGGCTCAGATCTCACACAGGTATATCACACCAGGTGCACATAATTAGTAGATCGTTACTCTGCATGTTGAATGAGGCTTGCCCTATTTAAACCTCAGACATTTAGTTTGGTGTGCTCCTGACTGTTGAAGTGAGAGTGAGCACCATGGTGAGAGCAAAAGAGCTGTCAGAGGACTTCAGAAAAAAGATTGTAGCAGCCTATGAGTCTGGGAAGGGATTTAAAAAGATCTCAAAAGATTTTGAAATCAGCCATTCCACTGTCCGGAAGATAGTCTACAAGTGGAGGGCTTTCAAAACAACTGCCAACATGCCCAGGACTGGTCGCCCCAGCAAGTTCACCCCAAGAGCAGACTGCAAGATGCTAAAAGAGGTCTCCAAAAACCCTAAAGTGTCATCTCGAGAACTACAGCAGGCTCTGGCTACTGTTGATGTAGAAGTACATGCCTCTACAATCAGAAAGAGACTGTACAAGTTTAACTTGCATGGGAGGTGTGCAAGGAGGAAACCTTTGCTTTCCAAGAGAAACATCGAGGCCAGACTGACATTTGCCAGAGATAAAGTTGACAAAGACCAGGACTTCTGGAATAATGTTCTTTGGACAGATGAGTCCAAAATTGAATTATTTTGACACAACAGCAGAGGACATGTTTGGCGTAAACCAAACACAGCATTCCAAGAAAAGAACCTCATACCAACTGTGAAGCATGGAGGTGGAAGTGTCATGGTTTGGGGCTGCTTTGCTGCAGCAGGACCTGGTCAGCTCACCATCATAGAATCCACGATGAATTCTACTGTGTATCAGAAGGTGCTTGAAGAACATGTGAGACCATCAGTTAGAAAATTAAAGCTGAAGCGGAACTGGACCATGCAACATGACAATGACCCAAAACATACTAGTAAATCAACCAAAGATTGGCTGAAAAAGAAGAAATGGAGAGTCCTGGAATGGCCAAGTCAAAGTCCAGATTTGAATCCCATTGAGATGCTGTGGGGTGACTTGAAAAGGGCTGTACGTGCAAGAAACCCCTCAAACATCTCACAGCTGAAAAAGTTCTGCATTGAGGAGTGGGGTAAAATTTCCTCAGACCGATGTCGAAGACTGGTAGATGGCTACAAGAACCGTCTCACTGCAGTTATTTCAGCCAAAGGAGGTAACACTCGCTATTAGGGGCAAGGGTGTCCTATCTTTTTCCTCAGTTAGAATAGGCATTTTTGTAGAATGACATTTACAGAAGATCTTGAAAAGACTTTTCTTCAGTTTTCTTTGTTTAGTTGGATTACTTTAATCTCTCTGTATTGTTGAAACGGAGATGAAATAACCTTTTATTAAAAATGTTACAAAAAACCACATGCTTTCAAAGGGTGTCCTAATTTTTTCACATGACTGTATGTTCAAAGCTACAAAGTTACAGCAGAGTGACCAGCTACCACAGCTATAAAGACTCTGCTGCAGGCGAGGGACTACAGGTCAGACACCCATCACCTAGAACACATTCAGGTCAGGTCAACCTATAAAAGCCTGCATTACACACTGGACACCTACAGCCAAAAGTGCCAGCTTTCAGCTGTTAGTCAGAAGTTCTGGAGAAAGACATTAGCAAGATAGCATACCAAAAGTGTTGTTATCTGTTACTTTGCCAGCCATCATACCGTATCATCTGGGAAGAGAACTTGCACTGTATACAACTACTGCTGGATGTACTACAACTCTTATTTTGCACTTAGTAAAGAAAGAATTTTAGTCTTCTACTTCTTGCCTGATCCTTATACCAACTTTTCACTGCACAGATCCCAAGGGAGCAATGGTCTGAGGGAGTACACCATGATACAACATCATCAGGGCCATTACCGCTCCCATCCTCGGCGCTGGCTCCTCAGGGGCTTGCTGCGAATGCCTCCTTAAGGTCTGGGATCATCCCATTATATATTGTTTTCACACAGACACAAAACATATCACATTTTAATTTGTAGGAACACAATAATTTGGATCATTACCGCCATGTTGGAAGGTGTTGATGTCCATAGATGTTTTTGCATTAACCCCACATAGCCACACATAAAACAATAAAACACATGATATCATGATCTTACAGTATAAAAATACTTACATTCCTTCTCTTGATGGCTTCTCTCAACATGTCTACTACATCCTGTCCTTCACAGTCAGTGGCTTTGAAACCTTTTGTCCATCCAACTAATGTCCCCTGTGAACACAGCATAACTCATGGGCATATTACAATGAGTATTTGTTGGATACCAGTCGCTATACCCCTAAAGGAATGGCTCCTAAAGTGCTGTAGACAATGCTGTAGCCATAAATATATTAACACTACACATATGGAGGAGAGTTGTACTTATTATTTACCTGCTTTCTGTTACAGGGAAGCAGAATCCTTACATAACATTACAAGCACTATACTTAGACACCAACTTTTAACGTTACATGCCTTATGGACTCACAGGGTACCTTGCAGAACCTGGGTTGGTAATAAGAATTTGTGTCATGCAGTAATCATTTTTAATTGACTGAATCATTACTGATGGCAAAGTATGAACAGATATATTGGAGAGTTGCATTGCATGACTGACATGGAGAATGTAAAGTGGCCACCTGACAACCTACTGTTCGAGACTGAAAGTCTACACCAGAGGTCCCCAATCTTTTAAAGGCTGCATGTCTCTGTGACACATACGACAGGTAAGCTAAGTTGACTATGAAAAGAGAAACTACCTGCTACAGATGGATCTGGATAGATTGGAGGCATGGGCAGAGAAGTGGCAGATGAGGTTTAACATTGATAAATGTAAGGTTATGCACATAGGAAGGAATAATGCAAGTCACCTGTACATACTAAATGGTAAAACACTGGGTAACACTGACATGGAAAAGGACCTAGGAATTTTAATAAACAGCCAACTAAGCTGTAGCGTCAGGCAGCTGCTGCCAAGGCCAATAAAATAATGGGTTGCATCAAAAGGGGCATAGATGCCCGTGATGAGAACATAGTCCTACCACTCTTCAAATCACTAGTCAGACCACACATGGAGTAGTGTGTACAGTTCTGGGCTCCTGTGAACAAGGCAGACATAGCAGAGCTGGAGAGGGTTCAGAGGAGAGCAACTAAAGTAATAACTGCAATGGGGCAACTACAGTACCCTGAAAGATTATCAGCATTAGGGTTATTCACTTTAGAAAAAAGACAACTGAGGGGAGATATAATTAATATTGTAAGAAGGTACAAGGAATCATCGTGAATGATAGGTACGTGTCACCGAGGTTCCTGGCCTTGGTGGAGTAAGAGCCGGTTTTTATGTGTCAGCAGCAGTTGCTGTTTGACACCTTAATACTTAGTATGGCTGTATAGCTGATCCAGGACAGCTCTTACTGGGAGTAGTCAAAGTGCTGGGTGGGTGACTATTCCCCATGTTCCAGGCTGGGTTTTGCCAGGCCTAAAAAACAGCCAGCACTGCCAGGTGAGGAGGATTACCTCAGTCTGACAGTGGAGCTCAGGAGGTGTGTTCTGGGATCTGAGGCTTGTGCCGTGCTGGAAGGTTGAGACCCGTCTGTAAGGGAAACGGGCCCCCTAAAAGCCTCCTATGGACTGCTGAAGGCAGAACTGCCAACAAGGTAATTTTTGCTATATGGACTTTCCATTGTGTGTGAACTAACACCAAGACTGCAAAGTGACGTTTTGTTTTTGCTTTATGTGTGAATAAACACAGAAGTTTGATTTAAGAACTGGTAATTTGCATCTATACTGCGTCCGCACACCCTGTCTACCAGAGCGAATCCCCACACTATGTATACATTTATCAGGGGTCAGTACAGAGATCTCTCCCATAATCTATTTATCCCCAGGTCTGTGACTGTGACAAGGGGACATCCTCTGCGTCTAGAGGAAAGAAGGTTTGTACACAAACATAGAAGAGGATTCCTTACGGTAAGAGCAGTGAGACTATGGAACTCTCTGCCTGAGGAGGTGGTGATGGGGAGTTCACTAAAGGAATTCAAGAGGGGCCTGGATGTATTTCTGGAGTGTAATAATATTACAGGCTATAGCTACTAGAGATGAGTTGTTGATCCAGGGAGTTATTCTGATTGCCTGATTGGAGTCAGGAAGGATTTTTTTTCCCCTTAAGTGGGGAAACTTGGCTTGTACCTCACAGTTTTTTTTTTTTTGCCTTCCTCTGGATCAACTTGCAGGATAACAGGCCGAACTGGGTGGACAGATGTCTTTTTTCCGCCTTATATACTATATTACTATGTTACCTATTAAATATTTAGTGTCATGATTAAACCTACCCTAGTGCAGTGGCATACCCGAGTAAAATTCCCATTGGCCTGCTGTGCAGATACCAGTTAAGCCCCCACAGTAATAATCCTCCATTATGAGGTCTCAATCCATATTTAGCTCCCCCACCACACTCCACTCCCTAAAATCCCCCCTGAAACAAAAAAAAACCTTACTGCATGGGCCACTGAGCAATGCTTATGCAGTAAAGTTTGTTTTTGTAATGTAATGTTTGTAATGTTTTTGACATGCTATGCACTGTTACAACAGCATAATGCTTATGGGTGGCACTGGGAATGGAACTAACCCCTCCATTCCACTCCGCCCCCTTGATAGGAGTGGGCTTGCCCGAATTTCTGTCAGGAGGAGGAGTTAGCTTGGCAAGCCTGGAGTGAGGAAGCATGTCCATCTGCTCCTGCTCCAAGGGCCTTAGGGACTAGAAATCCAGCTTTTCCTTCTGTGAGGACCACTACTCCAGGGAGATTTCAGGGTCCTAGGCCACATATATTCTGCAAGCTAAAGCTTTCACAATTAGAAGAGTGATCAGCACTATAGTTATACAGACTCCACTGCAATTGAGGAGAAACATGTTAAGACACCCATCACCACAGTTCAGGACAGGAAAACTCACAAGCCTGCATTTCACAAGTGCACACCTATAGTCACAAGTTCCAACTTATTGCTATTAGCAAGAGAATCAGGAGAGAAAGACTTCTGGCTAGTGTATTCATAGTGCCAACTGCTGCCACCATATCTCATCATCTGGGGAGTGAAACTGCACTTTGTACAAACAACTGCTGGATGTACTACAACTTACGCTTTGCATTTAGTAAAGAGAAACTTTTGTTCTTTTACTTGAGGCCTGATTCCTTGCACCATCTTTTCACTGCACCAATCCCCAGGGAGTGACAGCCTAAAGGAGTACACTGTGATGCAACATCTCATTAGGCCACTCAGAGACTGTAGACTGGCCCAATGCAAAGCCTGGTTTAGGCCTTGAGGAGGCACAGCCTACGAGACAGCCTGGCATGTCCTCTGACGACTAATCAGTGCATGCGCATCCGTTGCTCCTTTGGGCTGCAGGCCTGAGCCAGTCTGTGTGCAGTGCACAACATGCGACTGAATGAATAGCATTGTCTGTAATAGTGTCACAGCAGCTCCCTTGCAGTTTGGCACCCGGGGCAACTACACCCACCACACACATGCTATGCCACTGCCCTAGTGTTACTTACAGTTATAAGGTTTAGTACCAAGTTCTAGCAATACCATGACCTTCCTAATGCCACTACAGCACCATAGTACCAACAGGTAAGTAATAGAACCATGTAAGACAGAACTAGATAACCATACCTTGTCAATACGATCTTGTTTACATGGGAAGGAAAATGTAAATCCCAGGGGCAGTGGGGCACCTTTAATTCCCATGTAGTCTAGGAATTCTGCGATACATTCCACAATGTGGTCAAACAGCTGGAATACAATAGGATGAAAGACATAGTAAGGCATCCATTACATTAATGGCTGGCCTAAGGGGTGTTCCACCTGTGCCGTTACACTACTGAAGTCATTGTGCCAGATTATCTGGGTACCTGGAGCTAGTACCTCAGTCCCACACTTGGTTTCTGAATTTATAGAAAGGCAACTGCACAGGATTCATTCCTTGCTTTGTTGGGTGTCATTTAACCACTTAAGGACCACTAGTGACCAGGCCCTTTTTTACAAATCGGCACTCCACAACTTTAGCGGTTTATTGCTCGGTCATGCAACTTACCACCCAAATGAATTTTACCTCCTTTTCTTCTCACTAATAGAGCTTTCATTTGGTGGTATTTCATTGCCGCTGACATTTTTACTTTTTTTGTTATTAATCGAAATTTAACGATTTTTTTGCAAAAAAATGACATTTTTCACTTTCAGCTGTAAAATTTTGCAAAAAAAACGACATCCATATATACATTTTTCGCCAAATTTATTGTTCTACATGTCTTTGATAAAAAAAAAATGTTTGGGCAAAAAAAAAATGGTTTGGGTAAAAGTTATAGCATTTACAAACTATGGTACAAAAATGTGAATTTCCGCTTTTTGAAACAGCTCTGACTTTCTGAGCACCTGTCATGATTCCTGAGGTTCTACAATGCCCAAACAGTAGAAAACCCCCACAAATGACCCCATTTCGGAAAGTAGACACCCTAAGGTATTCGCTGATGGGCAAAGTGAGTTCATAGAACTTTTTATTTTTTGTCACAAGTTAGCGGAAAATGATGATGATTTTTTTTTTCTTACAAAGTCTCATATTCCACTAACTTGCGACAAAAAATAAAAAATTCTAAAAACTTGCCATGCCCCTCACGGAATACCTTGGGGTGTCTTCTTTCCAAAATGGGGTCACTTGTGGCGTAGTTATACTGCCCTGGCAATTTAGGGGCCCAAATGTGTGAGAAGAACTTTGCAATCAAAATGTGTAAAAAATGACCGATGAAATCCAAAAGGTGCACTTTGGAATATGTGCCCCTTTGCCCACCTTGGCAGCAAAAAAGTGTGACACATCTGGTATCGCCGTACTCAGGAGAAGTTGGGGAATGTGTTTTGGGGTGTCATTTTACATATACCCATGCTGGGTGAGAGAAATATCTTGGTCAAATGCCAACTTTGTATAAAAAAATGGGAAAAGTTGTCTTTTGCCAAGATATTTCTCTCACCCAGCATGGGTATATGTAAAATGACACCCCAAAACACATTCCCCAACTTCTCCTGAGTACGGCGATACCAGATGTGTCACACTTTTTTGCTGCCAAGGTGGGCAAAGGGGCACATATTCCAAAGTGCACCTTTCAGATTTTGCAGGCCATTTTTTACACATTTTGATTGCAAGGTACTTCTCACACATTTGGGCCCCTAAATTGCCAGGGCAGTATAACTACGCCACAAGTGACCCCATTTTGGAAAGAAGACACCCCAAGGTATTCCGTGAGGGGCATGGCAAGTTTTTAGAATTTTTTATTTTTTGTCACAAGTTAGCGGAAAATGATGATTTTTTTTTTTTCTCTTTTTTCCTTACAAAGTGTCATATTCCACTAACTTGCGACAAAAAATAAAAAATTCTAGGAACTCGCCATGCCCCTCACGGAATACCTTGGGGTGTCTTCTTTCCAAAATGGGGTCACTTGTGGCGTAGTTATACTGCCCTGGCAATTTAGGGGCCCAAATGTGTGAGAAGTACTTTGCAATCAAAATCTGTAAAAAAATGACCGGTGAAATCCGAAAGGTGCACTTTGGAATATGTGCCCCTTTGCCCACCTTGGCAGCAAAAAAGTGTGACACATCTGGTATCGCCGTACTCAGGAGAAGTTGGGGAATGTGTTTTGGGGTGTCATTTTACATATACCCATGCTGGGTGAGAGAAATATCTTGGTCAAATGCCAACTTTGTATAAAAAAATGGGAAAAGTTGTCTTTTGCCAAGATATTTCTCTCACCCAGCATGGTTATATGTAAAATGACACCCCAAAACACATTGCCCAACTTCTCCTGAGTACGGCGATACCAGATGTGTGACACTTTTTTGCAGCCAAGGTGGGCAAAGGGGCACATATTCCAAAGTGCACCTTTCGGATTTCACCGGTCATTTTTTTACAGATTTTGATTGCAAAGTACTTCTCACACATTTGGGCCCCTAAATTGCCAGGGCAGTATAACTACGCCACAAGTGACCCCATTTTGGAAAGAAGACACCCCAAGGTATTCCGTGAGGGGCATGGCGAGTTCCTAGAATTTTTTATTTTTTGTCGCAAGTTAGTGGAATATGAGACTTTGTAAGGAAAAAAGAAAAAAAAAGAAAAATCATCATTTTCCGCTAACTTGTGACAAAAAATAAAAAATTCTAGGAACTCGCCGTGCCCCTCACGGAATACCTTGGGGTGTCTTCTTTCCAAAATGGGGTCACTTGTGGCGTAGTTATACTGTCCTGGCAATTTAGGGGCCCAAATGTGTAAGAAGTACCTTGCAATCAAAATGTGTAAAAAATGGCCGGTGAAATCCGAAAGGTGCACTTTGGAATATGTGCCCCTTTGCCCACCTTGGCTGCAAAAAAGTGTCACACATCTGGTATCGCCGTACTCAGGAGAAGTTGGGCAATGTGTTTTGGGGTGTCATTTTACATATAACCATGCTGGGTGAGAGAAATATCTTGGCAAAAGACAACTTTTCCCATTTTTTTATACAAACTTGGCATTTGACCAAGATATTTTTCTCACCCAGCATGGGTATATGTAAAATGACACCCCAAAACACATTCCCCAACTTCTCCTGAGTACGGCGATACCACATGTGTGACACTTTTTTGCAGCCTAGATGCGCAAAGGGGCCCAAATTCCTTTTAGGAGGGCATTTTTAGACATTTGGATCCCAGACTTCTTCTCACACTTTCGGGCCCCTAAAAAGCCAGGGCAGTATAAATACCCCACATGTGACCCCACTTTGGAAAGAAGACACCCCAAGGTATTCAATGAGGGGCCTGGCGAGTTCCTAGAATTTTTTTTTTTGCATAAGTTAGCGGATATTGATTTTTTTTTGTTTTTTTCTCACAAAGTCTCACTTTCCGCTAACTTAGGACAAAAATTTCAATCTTTCATGGACTCAATATGCCCCTCACGGAATACCTTGGGGTGTCTTCTTTCCGAAATGGGGTCACATGTGGGGTATTTATACTGCCCTGGCTTTTTAGGGGCCCTAAAGCGTGAGAAGAAGTCTGGAATATAAATGTCTAAAAATGTTTACGCATTTGGATTCCGTGAGGGGTATGGTGAGTCCATGTGAGATTTTATTTTTTGACACAAGTTAGTGGAATATGAGACTTAGTAAGAAAAAACAAAAACAAAAACAAACAAAAAATTTCCGCTAACTTGTGCCAAAAAAAATGTCTGAATGGAGCCTTACCAGGGGGGGGGGGGGTGATCAATGACAGGGGGGTGATCAATGACAGGGGGGTGATCAATGACAGGGGGGTGATCACCCATATAGACTCCCTGATCACCCCCCTGTCATTGATCACCCCCCCTGTAAGGCTCCATTCAGACATCCGCATGATTTTTTACGGATCCATGGATACATGGATCGGATCCACAGAACGCATGCGGACGTCTGAATGGAGCCTTACAGGGGGGTTATCAATGACAGGGGGTGATCAGGGTAATCACCCCCCTGTCACTGATCACCCCCCCTGTAAGGCTCCATTCAGACATCCGCATGATTTTTTACGGATCCATGGATCCATGGATCGGATCCACAAAACGCATGCGGACGTCTGAATGGAGCCTTACAGGGGGGTTATCAATGACAGGGGGGTGATCAGGGAGTGTATATGGGTGATCACCCGCCTGTCATTGATCACCCCCTGTAAGGCTCCATTCAGATGTCCGCATGTGTTTTGCGGATCCGATCCATGTATCCATGGATTCGTAAAAATCATGCGGACGTCTGAATGGAGCCTTACAGGGGGGTGATCAATGACAGGGGGGTGATCAATGACAGGGGGTGATCAGGGAGTGTATATGGGTGATCACCCGCCTGTCATTGATCACCCCCCTGTAAGGCTCCATTCAGACGTCCGTATGCTTTTTGCGGATCTGATCCATGTATCCGTAAAAATCATACGGACGTCTGAACGGAGCCTGACAGGGGGGTGATCAATGACAGGGCGGTGATCAATGACAGGGGGGTGATCAGGGAGTTTATATGGGGTGATCATGGGTGATCAGGGGTTTATAAGGGGTTAATAAGTGACGGGGGGGGGGGGGTGTAGTGTAGTGTGGTGTTTGGTGCGACTGTACTGACCTACCTGAGTCCTCTGGTGGTCGATCCTAACAAAAGGGACCACCAGAGGACCAGGTAGGAGGTATATTAGACGCTGTTATGAAAACAGCGTCTAATATACCTGTTAGGGGTTAAAAAATTCGGATCTCCAGCCTGCCAGCGAACGATCGCCGCTGGCATGCTGGAGATCCACTCGCTTACCTTCCGTTCCTGTGTGCGCGCGTTCACAGGAAATCTCGCGTCTCGCGAGATGACGCCTATTGGCGTTAGTGTGACCTGGGAGAGCCGCCGCGATGACGCCTTTCGGCGTTAGCGTGGCGGCAAGCGGTTAATCAACTGTCTGGCACTGCCTTTTGAACACTTATGACAATGTTTGCAGGTACTGTATTATTGTTATTTGGGGACTGTATGGTATATCTAAGAGGGGGCAGCTACAAAAAGAGGTATCTCCCAAGGAAGAGAACCATATTGCCAGCACCATCTCTTGGAAGTGACTCTCTATGAGTCAAAATCCAACTTTCCAACAAGCCACGGGATTTGACAAGGCAATATAGCCAATCCATCCATTGACAGGTATCTGGCTTGGCTATATTCCCTTGTCAAATCCCAAGGTTTGTTGTTGGAAAAGAGTTGGATTTTTACTCATAGGGAGTCAGTTCCAAGAGGTGGCACTGGCGAGATAGTTCTCTTCCTTGGGAGATACGTACCTCTTTGCATATTTGTTTCCCATGGAGATTTGCCAATAAATCTCCATACAGGACTGGTCTATTTAAGGAGATTCAGCTCCTTGCGTAGGGTGTATCTACAGAAGCTTCTGCACACGTCAACATCCAAACTAAGGCCAGCCCTTGTTACATCAAGTTGGGTATCAACTGACCTTTTTAAACATTTAAAACCTAAAATATACAGTCACCTCCAATATTCCATTCTCTACCTTATATTACAGATTTTGAGATAATTTTAGTATGGGACATGCTGTTGCCATGTGAACACTTACCTCTTCCCCAGTGCCTTGCATTATTTCTAGTGGGATAGCAAAGATCTTGTTGTACATCCTTACATTACGTCTTCTGCCACTCCTGATTTTGACTAGCAAAACCCGAAAATTTGTTCCTCCTAGGTCCAGAGCTAGAAATTTTCCATGCTCTAAAATACAGATTGGAAATTTTAGATGATCAACCTATATTATGTATAGATTGACTTTAGTCTCTAACACTACCCAGGAGGAGGAATTGTACTATGCCTTTCTAATGGATGAGATGATTTTCTTATAAAGAGCTCCAAATCCCCTGCTTCTACCGGCAACCATTACTAGACTGTACTATCTGCATACAGATTTATATAGCTCCCTCCCTTTAAAACTTGTTGGAAGTAAAAGTGGAGGTCTTGCCTGTGGCAATCAATCAGGTTGGCCCTTTTATTTTCCAAAAGACCTCTCAAATATGAGGTGTAGAATCTGATTGGGTTTCATCAGTTACAAAATACGGTGGATTTACTTAGTTAAATGCAACAAAATTCTGGCTCAATTTGGTGTACATGCCTTGCTCCAGATTTATTATGTATTTTAGACACTGCTGAACCTTAACAGACATTGCCTACAAAGAGTTGTGGTTCAGAGGAAAAAATAATTTAAATTTAAACATTCACCTATATTGGTGCAAAAAATTGATGGAAAGCATGATCAGACTAGGGTTACTTGGCCTCACCACAGGAAATTATTTTCAGGGCTCAACCCCTTTATCAACAACAGTCTAATAGCTTTTGAATCTAAGAAATAGATCTAAGTGTCAAATGATTAGCTCCAAAGGCATCTCCAAATGGACCTTTAGGGCCCACTATGGCTTCAGAGATTGGGCCCATTGGAGGATCCTCTGGAACTTTGGTTCGCCAGTCCAACCCTGGTGAAAAATACGCCAATCAAGAGGTTACAATGTGATAAATTTGTTACATCTTCTGCCTGACTGCTCTAGATTTAGGCTATCTAAATGTATTGCAATAGTAACAATCTGCCCCAATGTGTCTAGTCCATCAAAAAGATTAAAACACAAAGTACCTGTCCCATCTGGTGTTCCATAAACATAAGTTGGTAACATTTTCACAGTTGCGGAGTCATGAGTTTCTTTCTTAAGTCCATATTTTAACTCTGTAATCATCCTTAATTTAATATCTGCAAGTTTATCATCTGAAATATGAAGCAGATCTAGAACCTCATCAATCTGCTTGTGTTGGGAGAACAACCTACAAGCCACGGCTGTTACCATAGCCGCTCCTTTACCACTGCCGCTTTCTGAGAGAAGGAATCGCACATCACAATTAGGAACCAGTCTCCTTACAACCTTGTGTAGTCGTTTAGCATACCTAAAAAAGAAATGATTCTGATAAAGTAAAGGTCAAAGGACATTTGAACAATACTTATCTTTCCTACATTATCTTTTCAAGAAACCAATGTCATGAATGATGTGGAGTCTTTTCCTTGGATATTTGCTTAGTCTCCTTAAAGAGACCAGTCCTATATGGAGACTTTTTGCCAATGCTCCATGGGAAGCAAATATGCAAAAAGGTAGAGAACCATCTAGCGAGTGCCACCTCTTGGAAGTGGCTCCCTATGAGTCAAAATCTGAGATTCTAACAAACATTTGACAAGGGAATATAACCTTTCTACTTAATAAGAATACAGAGCTCTGTAACTAAAGACTAATAGACATGACTTACTGCTCCGGGAAGTTCTGGATTATCAGACTTTTACTGTGTATTTATTATGATATACACCAATTAATCATAACATTAAAACTACTGACAGATGAAGTGAATAACACTGATTATCTGGTGACAATGGCACCTTGTCAGGGGCGAGGATATATTAGGCAGAAAGTGTGAAAAGTCATTTCTGGAATTTGATGTGTTGGAAGCAGGAAAGGGGGAAAGAAGGGTGGTATTACACTGCCCGATCATTGGGCAGTGGGATGGTGGTTGGAGGATAACACGCTTGTTTGTACCAACCTGATTACACAGGCCGATGCATACTGAATCGTGAGTTGTTCCTTTCTCATTTTGGTCTATTCGTTATCAGCAGAACATCCCTTACACATTTGCTGCCGATAATTGGGCATCTTTTATCTTAGTGAAAGATGCAGATCAGCTGATGAATGAGCATTTGCTTGTTCATCAGCTGATCGATTATACAAGCCTATTATTGGGAATGAGAGTTTGTACTCCCAGTAATTGGCCCAAAATCATGCAGTGTAATAGGGCCTTTCAGGTCTGAGTGACTTTGCTAAGGACCAAATTCTGATGTCAAGTCAACAGGACCAGAGAACTTACAAAGCAGAAGGTCTTGTAGGGTGTTTCCAGTATGCATTGGTTCTTAACTCAAAGTGGTCCAAACAAGCACAACCGGTGAACAAGGCAGATTAGTCAGACTGCCCATGCAGACCCTGTCTATCACTGAAAGCACCAACAATGAGTACATGAGCATCAGAGTTGAACTACCTGGAAAATGGTTACCTGGGTTAACAAAATGTTTTCTTTTGCATCATGGGGATCCGGTGCTTGTATTTAGTGCTTACCTGGGTAAGAGATATCTAGCCTTGCAGAGACAATGTGAAGGTCTGGGCAACGTTCTGCTGGCAAACTGTAGGTCCTGGCGTCCATGTGAATGTTACTTTGACAGGCTACACTAACCTAATCATTGTTGCAGACCAGACCCCTACATGGCAACAATATTCCCTAATAGTAGCTTCTTTCTACAGAATAATGTGCTCTGCCCTACTGCAAAAATTGTTCAGGAATGGTTCAAAGAACATGACAAAAACTCGAAGGTACTTTTTGTCTCTTTCTCTGCCTGAGCAATAGGTGTATCTAGTGTGCTAGTCCCTGCAAAACTTGTGTTTCATTAGTCTGCCTGTGTACTGACTTCTGCCTTATTCCCTGAACTAACTTATTTCTTGGATTCACACACACTCTGACCACCCTGACCTTGGCCTGTTACTGACTAAGTGTTTAGCTGTTCCGTCAGTGCTTTGCATCAGTGTCTCTGACTCCCATTGGTCTGACTCCCAGGGGTTAAAGGGTGAATACCATAATAACACCCTTAGGTTTAGCCCAAAGTCAAACTGATTGGTTGACACAGTGATTCTACACCTACTGACCATTACACAATGCTGACTTCTTTTTTTTTTTTTTTTTAAACAGTGCCACACCTGTCCACAGTTTGTATGTGGCATTGCAGCTCCAATTCAGTCACTTCAATGGAATGGAATTGCAATACCATGGACAGATGTGGACCTGTTTCTGGAAGAAAGAAGCCATGTTTTTTCCATCCTGGACAACCTTTAAAGGATCTACTGCTAGTTGTGGTGTCCATTCCACCATATATGATTAGCTACTTACTGGGGATGTGTTCTATAAACTGTGCCATCCATTCCAACAGTTATCCTCATCCTATCCAACTTCTTGTTTTCACGAAGTCGTGTCAGGATGGCGGCCAGGGCAGCTGCACACAAGTTGGCCGATCGGAATGATACTATAGTGGCGACATGCTGGACAGCAATGCAGTCATCTTCTGACGGTTCCAGCCCAAGGTCAAGTAATATTTGTCTAGTGTTATATAGCCCTTCATTATATCTGCAATAGAAAACCAATAACAGAAGTATACAGAGGAATCGTTTCTATATGTGTAGTAAATTAATATGTGAATCCATCCTTACTTTTCCATGGAGGCCACTTGACTTGTTTCTATCTTTCCCTTGGTACGGAGAGCATTAGAGATTTTGCCACCAAACAGAAGACCTTTCTTTGCCATCTTTAACAGAATGAGTCGGACGAGTTCTCCCATGTACAAGCCACTGATCATCTTCTCAAATCTATCATAAAAACAAGACACAGTGATGTTTTTATTTATTTTTTATAAACAATCAAACTAATATTCAAAATCCTATAAATGACGGATGTCAGACTCTAAGAAGTTAATACACCTGTCAGCAAATTGATTAAATAAAATTTAGACTGTCCTTAAAAAATAGGTGAAAATTCGTGGGTTGGCAGAGTATCTCAGGATTCCTGATAATACCCAGGGGGCACCACATAAACTCCAATATTCTCTATTGAGTAATAGCAGATATCTCTATTAAGTAATAACAGAGTATCACACTTACTTCACTGGGGAGGAGGGCATAGGATAAAGCTATATATGGTGCAATTGAAAACATATCCGTCCCCGACTTAGACTTTTTTTTAAATGAATAATGCAAATGACTCCGTTATGAACGGATACAAGCGTTTGCATTATCGGTGCGGATACGTCTGTGCAGATCCAAGACGGATCCGCACCAAATGTGAGTGTGAAAGTAGCCTTAGACTCTGCATGGCCAAGCATGGGAGTCAGCAAGGTAATCTGCGACTACAGACTTTGCTGTATGTGTATATACAGTTAAGACACGCGTTATGCTTAACCATGTCCTGTTACATCAATCCTATCAAGTGTGATACAGTATCACACATGATAGGATTAGATCCTTCACCTCATCTGTTTTACATATGACAGGCATAGGTACAGCGGCTCAGCAGACTGTATCACTTATACTGTGTGCTGAGCCGCTGTCTGATGAGCCGCTGTATCTAATCCCATCATGCTTGATACTGTCTGCCAAGTTGCTGTACCTAAATAAGGCATATGTGAAACTGTCTGATGAGCTGCTGTATCTAATCCTGTCATGTGTGATACAGTCTGACTGCATCTCATACTACCATATGTGATACTATCTCCTGAGTTGCTGTATCTAAGCTGATCATGTGTGATAATAGCTGCTGTATAAGCCTTTCATATGTGGTACAGGATAGTACAGTAATATTGTATTTTGTGATACAAAAAATGTCTTTGATTTAGGGCCCTCAGATATCTTTAGAAATGCCAAGTCCGCCCCGCTAGCTACTGAGGCATACCAGGCACCTAAAAAAATGTAAGACTATGTGAAGACTATGTTCTAGGTCAGTGTTGCCGAACCTATGGCACGGGTGCCAGAGGCGGCACTCAGAGCCCTCTCTGTGGGCACCCTGGAGAAAGTCTAAGCTGTACCAATATGCCTTAGACTTTTCCTGCCATTCATCAGTGCAGGGTACACTATGAACGGCACAGCCAGCACATTGAATGTAGGCAGGCTAATATAGCTAAATGATAAAGTACATGGAAGATATAATACTATACTGGACTGTTGTATTCATGGTAAATTGCTGTGTTGGCACTTTACGATAAATAAGTGGGTTTTGGGTTACAGTTTGGGCACTCGGTCTTAAAAAGGTTCACCATCACTGTTCTAGGTTATAAATATAATTTGGGTGGTAGTCCTACTCCTGGCATCCCCACCAAAGGATAAGCCATCAACTTCAAAGCATTGTTACAGTATATAAGTAAAGAACAAGATATATCCTCATCCATCTCTGACTGCCGTCCCAAATTATATCCTGGCAGAAGACTTTTTGGACTAAGGAAGTGTTTATGAATGAGAATTGTAGACAGTAAGGATACACGATCCTTTCAAGGTGGCAGACCGCCTTCTCTATGGGACCTGGTACAGAAGCATGACTTGTACATGTTATATGTCTTTAATCTCTTATTGTAAATGAAATTATTGTTCTCATAAATGAATATAACATATACTTACAATTGCTTGCCAGGGTTCACTGATCCTAAATCTATTTCATTATCAAAACCTGTTCTGATGTCATCTAAGGCACCGTCATCTCCAAAAGCTCCCCACTCTGTATTAATGCACATCCGCCCTTCATCCCCTTCCACCAGGTCAATGTTACTCAGATTCTCCATGTAACAGGCATTTGTACCGGTCCCTACACAGCGGGAAGACAGATATGCCAGTCATATACAGGTTATCGACTTCCTAATATACAGTCATTACCAGTTTCAAGCCAGGGGGACTCAGGTTATAGAATAGCAGAGCGATATTAAAGATTGACTGGCAATGGAGAGGGCACATCTCCATTCACCATATACAGTGCCACATTAAATAAATATAACCCACCCTATTGGGAACCATGCACACAGCATTGCCATGTGTACAGATCCTGTACAGCAGTGAACAAATATCCCACATGCTTATGTATGTCCATCCTTAAAGAGGACTTGTCACCTATCCTGACATGTATGTTTTAGCAATTACCGGTACTTGCATTCCCCATATAACACCAATTCTGGAGCATCTATTCTTATGTCTGTATGCAGTTTGCAATGAAGGTCCAGAAGAGTGTTACCAGTTGGGGGGGGGGGGGGGTCCCTGCACTGTCTGACACTATACAATCAGTGCTTCCAGTGTCAAACTGTGCAGGGACTCACCCAGCTGGACCTTCACTGCAGACTGCTAGTAATTCATTCATAACTTCTATCAGGAATAATAAAGGAATGGCACACCACAGAGACATAAGAATAGATTATCCAGATACATGGGGGATGCAAGTAGTTACTCAAACAGACATGTCAGGGGAGGTTACAGGTCCTCTGTAATCACAAATGTATATGGCCAAAGCAGTTCCTTGATATTTGGGCACAGACCAAAGAGGTTGTCCCTGCAGAGACATTGACAGCATATCAATAGAATATAGCACCAATGTCCAATCGGCAGAGGTACAACCATGGTAGACGCTTCTCCTCCCCTCATATCGCTAAAAAGAAGTGGAAGCAACTCTTAGAAAGCAGCTATAAAGATCTGACTATAGGGCCTCCAAAATAATCAGAGTCAACAGGAGACAAAATGGCCTAGCACTTTCCCAGCACCACTTTGGTCTAGTGGTTGGAGGGGATTACAGCCGGTCAGATCCCTCTCAATTGGACATTATTAGGAAAAATATGGTAGAAGCATAAGTACTTTCACATCATGGATACCAGTCACCTCCCCCATAGGCTCAGTCTGCAAAGTGATACAGAGCAGGAGTCAGGAACGCTGGATGATAATAGAGCTGTAATATTAATGAGCACAGTTGTATTTCATATCCTACAATACTGGAGTAAAACTGATTAAATTCTTTTACCTACAATAACGCCAACTTCGCACAACTGGTCATCATATCCACAGGTCATCATGGTGCCTACTGTGTCATTCACCAAAGCCAGGACATCCACATTGGTGTACTGACAAGAGAACAGTTTTCACAATTAAACAGAAACTTGGCAGATTATTGTATAGAATGTACACATTATATCATAGGCATCCCCATAGCCGAATGGTTCTTGTAGGAGGCTGTAGAACTGTAGATCATCCCAAATTTTATTCATCACTTTGAACAACTTTGTCAGAAGAATATTGATCTCCTCATCACTATAAGAAGTGGGTTTTGGAACATACCTTTTTCTTCTTCAGCGTTTTCCTCAGTGTATTTACTACATCAGTTTGGTGAACTCCTCTTACTTTATAGTCTTTTGTCCATGATATCAAGACGCCCTACAAAAAAATCATAAAGTATGAAGTCAGACTAAGACCTCATGCACACGATTGAGTACATGTCCTAAACTTGTCTCCAAAATGCGGACTGCAGAACCATTGAAGTCGAAGGGTCAACAAAAAAATATAGATGGCACATGGACCACTTCCATATTTTGCAGATCCACGGTTTGCAGACTTCAAAATGCTTATGGTCGTGTGCATGAGGCCTTAATTAAGGGTTGGAACTCTTCCAAGCACATCTGTTCCAGCACTGACGGTCCCTTCCCAGCTGCTTCTGGTCAACTGTGGACCAGAAGGGTGTTATCTTGTTCGTTGTCATGTGCACCACAGCAGTGATGTGTCTCCAAGTGCCTTGTGACTACTGACACCAGTGAATGACTGCAGTGGTCTATGTTACAAAGGACAGGATGTCACAATTCTGGTCCACAGGAGACCAGAAGTGAGGACATAAGCACCGAAACGCAACTGTTAGGAAGAGGTAAGCGTCTTTTTTTACTTTATTGTATGCACCTTACGTAAGTTTGAGTTAAGTGTCAGACAACCCTTTTAATCAAATTGGCTCTGCTTGGTAACAAAAAAAACCCCTCAATAAATATCTCACCTCATCAAGTCGGGTCTGCTTGCAAGGAAATGAGAAGGTGAAACCGAGTGGAAGCTTTTCTGTTATCTGTCTTTTCTTCATGAAATCACCCAGACAGTTCGCAACATAATCAAAGAGCTGGAAATGCAATGAAATGGTCACTATGTGAATGTGAATGTTCATATAAAGAGTGGTAACTGTATAGACATATAGGGGGTCATTTATTAACACCGGCGTTTTAAACGCTGGTCCTAATAACCCCATGTGCTGGCGGTGGATCCGCTAAAGTTATGAAGATGCGCCGCTCAATACATGACTTTGGTGCATCCAACACCGATCTAAATGTAAGACAGCTAACTTGCTGGCTTAAATTTAGACCATTTTCTAGGCCTAAAACAGGCATAGAAAATGATGAATGAGACGGGCTTGGCAGTCTGCCCCCTTCCTCACCCACACCACGCCCTCTTTTTTAGACCTGGTGTGAACTGGGAAAAGTCACAGATTACAGCGCAAATAACCTTTGCACCACAATCTGCGACAGATATATGCCAGAAAACTGTCAAATATCCGATGGTAAATGACCTCCATAGTTCACACGTCATACACATTGTGCTCTGTAAATGACTGTACATGGGGTCAGACTTACTTCAGCTTTGCTTCCATTTATTATTTCACTGGGGGTTGGATAAAACTGACTGTCCATCTGAACATTCTGTGTTCCATCTTCAGATACTTTCACCCTAAGAACTTTGAATTTTGAACCACCGAGATCGAGGGCAAGAAAGTCCCCCTTTTCTATATGGCAAGAGATAAAGGAAGATTATTACTAAAGATATCGCTGGGACTGAGTAGGAGCATAAATAATATATTAAGAAGAGGGTAAAAGTTGAAGGAGTGACAACTGCCTATAAAACAAATACGTTGCGAGGATCCGAGGCTGTGGGTCGTATTAACCACCTAGGCAGGATAACGATGCATCTGTCTTTAATCTTTCGTCAACAGTTATACAGCAAATGCAGATAGATGGCCCAGACAAGCTGCACCTCTGGACACAGGTGGACACCCTCTGAGACCCAATTCACGATATTCCAAGCTGGGACCTGTAGTTCCGCTGCCCCATACCAGGCTCTACCCACTGTCTCCCAATGTTTTAGGTTGGCTCATAGCTTTAGTATCACCCGCTGGTGTGTTTTGCAGTCACAGCCAAAGCTTATCCAGACCACGAACAGTACCCCATTGCCACCCCCAGGTTTGAGCTCGTCCCCCTGAGAACACCTCCCTCAATGCTAACCGGCCAGCACATCTCACCTCATGGCTCCAAAGTCTGGATGATCAAGGCATATGTATGTATGCATGGACTGTGTCTCCCACAGCACCCCTCCCAATCCACTAACAAAGTTTATTATGTACCCTAAAATACCAGAAAAGTTATATATCTGATATTCCACAACAAAAAAACTCAATGTAACCAGTGCTCCATGCTGGAAAAAGTTTGCATCGCTTAGAGCTGTGGATTCCACTCTGGGTCCATTAGTCCAGTAATCTTTAGTCCACAGCCAACTCTTCACATACGTATTAGTACTTTTTGAGCTTCCAGGGCTCACAATGCATATGACAGGTCAGTTGTTGAACTGCAATTCAGGTCAATATGGACTTTCAAAAACCCAAGTGGTGACCTATGAGAATACTTTTGAAGTGTGAAACCCATGCAACAATGGACAGAACATACAAACCGGATTCCAAAAAAGTTGGGACACTATACAAATCGTGAATAAATACTGAATGCAATGATGTGGAGGTGCCAACTTCTAATATTTTATTCAGAATAGAACATAAATCACGGAACAAAAGTTTAAACTGAGAAAATGTACCATTTTAAGGGAAAAATATGTTGAATCAGAATTTCATGGTGTCAACAAATCCCCAAAAAGTTGGGACAAGGCCATTTTCACCACTGTGTGGCATCTCCCCTTCTTCTTACAACACTCAACAGACGTCTGGGGACCGAGGAGACCAGTTTCTCAAGTTTAGAAATAGGAATGCTCTCCTATTCTTGTCTAATACAGGCCTCTAACTGTTCAATCGTCTTGGGCCTTCTTTGTTGCACCTTCCTCTTTATGATGTGCCAAATGTTCTCTATAGGTGAAAGATCTGGACTGCAGACTGGCCATTTCAGTACCCGGATCCTTCTCCTACGCAGCCATGATGTTGTGATTGATGCAGAATGTGGTCTGGCATTATCTTGTTGAAAAATGCAGGGTCTTCCCTGAAAGAGATGACGTCTGGATGGGAGCATATGTTGTTCTAGAACCTGAATATATTTTTCTGCATTGATGGTGCCTTTCCAGACATGCAAGCTGCCCATGCCACACCCACTCATGCAACCCCATACCATCAGAGATGCAGGCTTCTGAACTGAGCGTTGATAACAACTTGGGTTGTCCTTGTCCTCTTTGGTCCGGATGACATGGCGTCCCAGATTTCCAAAAAGAACTTCGAATCGTGACTTGTCTGACCACAGAACAGTCTTCCATTTTGCCACACTCCATTTTAAATGATCTCTGGCCCAGTGAAAACGCCTGAGCTTGTGGATCTTGCTTAGAAATGGCTTCTTCTTTGCACTGTAGAGTTTCAGCTGGCAATGGCGGATGGCACGGTGGATTGTGTTCACTGACAATGGTTTCTGGAAGTATTCCTGAGCCCATTCTGTGATTTCCTTTACAGTAGCATTCCTGTTTGTGGTGCAGTGTCGTTTAAGGGCCCGGAGATCACGGGCATCCAGTATGGTTTTACGGCCTTGACCCTTACGCACAGAGATTGTTCCAGATTCTCTGAATCTTCAGATGATGTTACGCACAGTTGATGATAATAGATGAAAAGTCTTTGCAATTTTTCGCTGGGTAACACCTTTCTGATATTGCTCCACTATCTTTCTGCACAACATTGTGGGAATTGGTGATCCTCTACCCATCTTGGCTTCTGAGAGACACTGCCACTCTGAGAAGCTCTTTTTATACCCAATCATGTTGCCAATTGACCTAATTAGTGTTAATTGGTCTTCCAGCTCTTCGTTATGCTCAAATTTACTTTTTCCAGCCTCTTATTGCTACTTGTCCCAACTTTTTGGGGATTTGTTGACACCGTGAAAATTTGAATCAACGTATTTTTCCTTTAAAATTATACATTTACTCGGATTAAACGTTTGATCTGTCACCTACGTTCTATTACAAATAAAATATTGACATTTGCCATCTCCACATCATTGCATTCAGTTTTTATTCACAATTTGTTTAGTGTCCCAACTTTTTTGGAATCTGGTTTGTACAACTCCATAGGAAAAAATGCTGCAAAATAAGGATGCTTTAAAAAATTAAGTGTTAGGCCTGTTTCAAACTAGCGTTAAAACAATCTGGCAGGCTGTTTTGGCAGATGAACGGAGCACCACCAGACCCCATTGACTATATGGAACCTGGCTGGGCTCTGGCCTGTTTCCAGCATTAGAGCCAGGAATCGGCTGGAGAAAAAAATGGTGCTTGCCCCAGTTTTTGTCTGGCCCAATCCGGGCACTAATATGGGAAACATGTTGGATCCCCGCCCAGTCCTATTATAGTCAATAGGCTCCGGCTTGGAAAGGCACTATCCAGCTATGTGGGATATAATGAACTCTGGAAGGCAAATGTGAAACTAGCCTTAGTAATTAAAATTTACATTTATTCTGCAGAAGAACAATAACTCTATACATACAGCCAGTGTCATTAAAGTGGTTGTCTCACAGAGGAAGTTAGTACAAGTTGCTAATGTATTGTGATTTTCCATATTGCCTCCTTTGCTGACTGGATTCATTTTTCAATCACATTATAAACTGCTTATTTCCATGGTTACGACCACGCTGCAATCCATCAGTAGTGGTCATGCTTGCACACTATAGGAAAAAGCGCTGACATCTCTGGTGGCCGGGACCATGGGAGCGCTCACAGGCACATGGAACAACCTCCTGCTGAGTTCATTCAAAAACTGTGTGTAAGTATACCTAGAAGAACTGAGGCTGTTTTGAAGGCAAAGGGAGGTCACACCAAAGAGTGATCAGATTTAGATTTTTCTTTTGTTTATTCACTTTACATGTTGTTCATTGATAAAAAATAAACTATTAACACTTCTATTTTTTAAACTATTCTTACTTTGCAACATTCTATCCACACCCGTCCAAACCTTTTGTACAGTAGTACTGTATATTGCATTTGCCTCCAGGACCCAGGTGTCACGCTAGGGAAAAGTAGAGAGGACGTGCGCCCCCTGACTGCCACTCCCAACTCTGTCCCTGCCTACCTACACTACCCGCCCTAGGCGACGGGGCGCAACTGGGCGGTGGTCCCTGACCTACGTAAGTGCAGAGTGGAGAGGACAGAGACAGAGAAGGAAACGAACAGCTGAGGCAGAGAACGGCAAACGCGTGCGGAATCCGGACGGTGGGACAGGGAGGCAAACAAAGGCAAAAGCGGGTCAACTAGCCGAGGTCAGTCCGTGAGGTCGCGTCAGTACAAAGGGAGAGGCCGGAGACTAATCAGAGAAGGAGCCAAGGTCAAATCCAGGAGGTAGCGACCATACTAAGGGAGCAGGCATTAGGCAGGTCAGAAGACGGATAAAGGTCAAATCCAAGAGGTCAAACGATGCAGTAACGCAGGTATGTACTCAGCCTAAGTGACGCAATCACAGGAACCTGTGGCCAGCAGGTTGCCTGTTTAAATAGTGGAGGAAAGGGATCATGTGACGTAGCCAGCATCACATGACCCATCCTCCCTGCCTGTTAGCCAAGCGCCGAGTGCCTAGCTCGGCGCTCAGCCCTTCTTAGTTCCTATGGTGACGGGTAACGTAGACTACTCCTGCAGGAGGAGTGTGGCCGGGCGCGCCACATCCCCCGTCACCATGACAACGGAGACGCCGGGAAGCAGGAAGCGCAGCGGGACGCAGCGAGCGTCCGTGCTGCAGTGAGATCGGGGAACGCCGACGGCGCAGGGGAACAGAAGCCCGCCGCCTGCGTCCCATAACACCAGGCCAATGTATCTTAATTAATAGGGGGACAATTCTACAAGAAATTATTATATGTATTAACAACCTATATGTCAATATTCTGTGTAATTTTTTTAATGAAAAATTGGAGAATGGTTTTACATTTTTGGTGAAGTCACT
This sequence comes from Bufo gargarizans, assembly GCF_014858855.1. Classification (NCBI taxonomy): domain Eukaryota; kingdom Metazoa; phylum Chordata; class Amphibia; order Anura; family Bufonidae; genus Bufo; species Bufo gargarizans. The sequence goes on along the minus strand of NC_058085.1, from coordinate 288,251,252 downwards.
CCATGTATAAGGGCTCAAAGAGGCCGGCATCAATCGAATCGATATCTATAACATTTGATGCGTTATATACCCCTTAAATAGCCCACCACCAATTGACGACATCACATTACCATGGTGATTACTACATACAATTGTCCATGAAAAGAATACTCAACAACGATGTATTCCACCAGCCTGGACTTAATGGATCCAATTTAGGTTCAATGCTGTAACTGTTCATAGACTCAGTAAATATAATGTACTATGATAAAACATCATTATAGAGGCCTAGTTGATCCATACATGAAAAGTAATTAAAAAAAGTATGACTTTTTTTTTATTCATATTCACGATTAAGAACCATCGGCTCCAAAGTATGGATCCTATGGATCCAAAAAGCTTCTAGTTTTTTTTTTACTAACACACTGTAACCTTCTCTTCTTGGCTGGGGCACTTGCTCTGTGATCTGGAATCGCAATTCCGATATCCTATGTCTGCAACATTTAAAGTGATAAGATACTGGGAGGTGTAGATTTTTCTGTCTCATCGTAGGCTTATACTTTAAAAAATATATATTTTAAAATGCCTTTGTGGCTGTAGGTGAGACATCCATGCGTTTGAAGGATCCATTTCCTAAGCATAAGTCTATGATTAGATAGAAGAATCTATTCCTACCAGTTCCTTTTATCATTTTGAGCATTGCGGACATAGAATATCCCAATTGCGGTTGCAGATCATAGAGTGAGTGCCGCAGCCAAGGAGAGGAGGTAACAGTGTGCTACTTTAAAAAAAAAAAAGAGAAGCCTTTTGGATCCATAGGCTGCAAACTATGGGAATATGAATTAAATAGTTTTCTTAGAATTGTATTTATTAGTTTTCAAATATGGACCCAATAGGCCTCTTTAATGATGTTTTATAATAGTACATTAGATTTATTCATCCTATCAACAGGTACAGCATTGAATCTACATTGGATCCATTACATCCAGGCTGATACATCATTGTTGGTGATTTCTTTCATGGACAATTGTATATAGTAATCACCATGGTCATCAATTGGTAGTGGGCTATTTAAAGGGTGTATTTTCACTTCTGGGAATTTGTATGTTTGAAAAAGGCACGTGTCTGAGCCAAAACGTGTCACATGTTATACATATTGATGCAATAATAAAGTCACAAGCTCCATGGAATCCAGTGCTGGTCCATTTGTGCCTTTGGATTTGGGATGCCTTCCTTAGATCACAGTTTGCACTCCATGGATACTAGTTCCTGTTCAGTGTCTTCAAAGGGGTTGTCCCATCTGGCACATTTATGGCATATCTACAGGATATGCCATAAATGTCTGATGTTTTAGCCCAGCAGAAAGTATCACTTAGTACAGGGAGGAGTGAGGGGTGATGACTCAATAAGAGTACCGCAATTCCCTAATCAATGTACTGCTCCTCCTCTGTGGGCATGTTTTCTAGGCCTATCAAGAGTACATCAAGCTGCCATTTGGTCAGTCATTCCGATCCTCCACCTATTATTCCAGTGAGGATTACCTAGCAGATTAATCCATCCCTTTAAAACTTCCTTTGAGAAATGTTTATTTATTAGATTAATGCTACATAAAGACATATTGTTGTATTTCATGTTTAATGTCATAGTACTAACAAAATAAAAAATAACAGCCAAAAATAAAAATGTTTTATGTGAATATTGACTTAAAAAAATACCCTTTTATGATGGAAGTGTCCAGGGTTATACGGGATTTTCATATTGATGGCCTATCCTCAGGATAAGTCATCAATATGAGATTCACAGGGGTCTGGCACTCCGTCAATCAACTGTATGAAGAAGCCACAGAGCTCTGTGAGTGCTTAGGCCTCTTCCTAGGCCATGTGACATCATGTTCATTGGTCAAATGGCCTAGGCACAGCTCAGACCCATTCAAGTGTATGAAGCTGAGCTGCAATACCAAGAACAGCGACTACCAAATGGATGGCACTGTGCTTGGTAAGTTGCAAGATCATGGCTTCCTTAACGCTGGGTTCACACCTGAGCGTTCTGAAACGAGCGCTCTGTATGCGCGATTGTACGGGCGTTTACAATCGCGCATACAGAGATAGGGGTGCACACATTGTCGCGCGTTCCCGAATATCTATGTGCGGGAACGCGCGACAAACGCCCAAAAAAAAGCTCAAGCACTTGTTTGAGCGTCGGGCGTTTTACAGCGCGATCGTACGCGCTGTAAAACGCCCAGGTGAGAACCATTCCCATAGGGAATCATTGGTTCTTGCCTGTTGTGCGTTTTACAGCGCGTAGGAACGCGCTGTAAAACGCTGAGGTGTGAACCCAGCGTAAAACAACTGATTGGCGTGGGTGCTGGGAGTTGGTCCCCCACCGATCTCATATTGACCTCTCCTGAGGATAGACCATGATTATGATAATCCTGGAAAACTCCTTTAAGGTTGTTATGATATCATGTTATATCATACCTGCTATTTGTATGGTGAACCACTTACCAGATCCATCAGGAGTTGACCTGACATATGTTGGTAACATCTTGACTGAGGCGGTTGAGTTGGTATCTTTCTTCAGGCCTTTATCCATCTCTGCTTGGAAACGTGCCATAATATTCATCAGAGTTTCATCTGACAGACGCATATGGTACAAGAATCTATCAACCTGTACGTGTATAGTTAAACGACGTTAAAATATTTAATCAATAAATTCTCATCAGGGCATAGCAGCTACAAGGGCTGCACAAGGCTCGATCTTTCATAAAATTTTCAATGCCTCATGTGAGTTAGGGCTTAGGGCGCTTTCACGCAGTCAATGTTTGATAAGTGAGTTCCATCAGTGATTGTGAACAAAAAACAGGGGCATCCAAACATTGCTTGTTCTGTGGACCACAGGAAAACAAAATACAGTGGAACATGCCCATTCCATTCAATGGGTCAGTGGAAACCACAGATAGAACACAGATGCTTTTGATGTTTTTCACTAATGCTTTGCATAAAAAATGTATAAAACGTTCGTAAAAACAATACTAAATAAAAACAATAACTAAATAAAAAAGTTACAAAAATAAATAAATACATAAAACTGGTCAACCACCAACAAAGTTCTAATTAGTGATTTATTGAAACCTGTCTGAACAGTGATCCGGATCTATTTTGTTCTGGGAAAATCATGAAAATATCCCGATCATTGATTCCAGTGTTTGTACACTTATACTTCACACAAACATTAACATCACAGACTACTGCAAAATATTCAGTATTTTAGGAATGACCAGTACATACAGAAAGAACTTATAGCAGAGAACAATAACCAGAAATTATCAAAATTATCAGAAATTAAAAACAAGAACATTTTCTCTAGTCACTAAAGCTCAAGCTGAAGCCCTCTAACCCTGGGTTCACACCTGAGCGTTTTACAGCGCGTTCAAACGCGCTGTAAAACGCTCAAGACATGAAATCCAATGCTTCCCTATGGGAATGGTTCACACCTGGGCGTTTTACAGCGCGTACGAACGCGCTGTAAAACGCCCGACGCTCAAACAAGTACTTGAGCTTCTTTGGGGCGTTTTGACGCGCGTTTGTGGCCATAGGACACTGCAGTCAATGACACAAACGCGCGTCAAACGCGCGTTTACTATTACAAAAAACGCGCATAAGAACGCGCGACAAAAACGCGCGTTTGAGAAGCGCTCAGATGTGAACCCAGGGTTAGTGTGAAGCTTTATAGAAGATACCAGTGCAAAAAGTACATACTTGTTTTTAACTGCATACACTATTGATATTAGATTGGATTGAGGTGTGGAGAACTTGGAGACCAAGTCAACACTTTGTCATGTTCCTCAAGCTGTTTCTGAACAATTTTTGCTGTGTGGCATAGGGATTTATCTTTCTGAAAGACACTACTGCCAATGAAATACCACTGCTATGATGGGGTGTATTTGTTCTACAACAAAGTTGAGGTAAGACTATAGGACCTAAGGTTACAATGTAGAACATTACCTAGAAGATTACACTGCCTCGCTGGCTTGCCTTTGTCTTTTAGTGCAACCTGGTGCCATGTCTTCCCAGGTAAGTCATCCATAAGATATAGGAGAAAATGTAATTCCTCAAACCTTTGGTGCCCATGACCCTGTTGACAGTTCCTAGTTGTCCTTTTTTTACTAACCACTGTGCACCAGAACATCCCAGAACACCTGCTGTTTTGGAGACAGTTGTTTTCCAATTGCAACTTGGTCTTTGTCAAAGTCACTCAGATCCTTGTCCTTATCTACATTTAATAATTCCAACACATCATCTACAAGAAGTGACTGTTTCCAATCCCCGACTTCTAATACGAGGTGATCAATGTTATTCACTTCACTCGTCAGTGGTTTTAATGTTAAGGCAGTGGTGTAAAGTCTATATTAGGGAAAGAATGTGATCTAGAAATACTTCTTGGTGCTGACAAGCACATCATAGTAACTTCAAAACCCATGCATCATGACAACACAAGTGTATGTTTTCTCACAGTCCAACAAAATAGAGCTACTGACCATGGACAACATTTTATAGCCCCCAATCTAGGTAGCTTCTAATGTTTAAGAAAGCTCCCAACAAGGAGGCAGAAACATTGTTCGATTTATTTGCTACCAGGAATTCTCAACCACTTTCAGTTGACATGAAACTTCCTGCCTTCTGTTTACCTAGAAAGGGACAATAGATGTTGATGTGTCTGGAACTTGTTCTACCAGTTTAACTATACAAAGATTTATTTTCTCTTTTTCTCTTCAGGCACGGCCACACAGTCAGGTTTCCTGGTGCAGTTTTGGAAGCCAAAATCAGGAGTGGTTCATAAAAGGAGAGAAAGTAAAAAAGAACAGATATGACTCCTCTTCTTCTTTTTTTATTTATTCACTCCTGTCTTTTGCAAAACTGCATAAGGAAACTTCACTGTGTGGCCGTACCCTAAATGTTTGCCTACAAAACAAGAGTTTTTTTTTCTTTTATTTAAAGGGGAATTCACATTTGGACATTTATGGCACATGGATAGAATATGCCATAAATGTCTGATGGATGTTAGTCCCACCTCTGGGACCTGCTTATATCTCTAGAACAGGGCCCCACCACACACAGAGATGCCAATGCACATACACGGCTTTCTTCATTCACTGCTATGCAACCTCTACAAATAGTCAAGCTATTTTTGGAAACCTCAGAGCAGTGAGTGAAGTGGATGCTGCACATGTGCAACCATGGGAGGATTGTTAAAGTGGCCTGGGGAAAAATAAATAAAAATAAAAGTGGCCCCATGTTATAGAGGATCCAATTTTAGTAGGTAGGACCAGCAATACTGTAGTGCAGCACAAAATACTGCCTCAGCAGAACCAAATACATAGTGCAGCACAACATACTGCTCCAGGAGAACCAAATACACAGTGCCACCACCTGTGGAAGGCAATACAATTGAATGCAGGAGGGCACTTTCTTATGCCAGCCAGGTGTATAAGTGCCAGATTGCTGGGCACTGGCTCACTGGGAAATGTCCCTGTAGGGTCTATGGTCAGGCCGCCCCTGTGTACAGCCTCTTTCCATTCACTGCTATGGGACTGCTGAACATAGCAAAGCCAGTGCAGCATCCTCTTCACTGTGGCATGTGTTCTTAATATTTCACCGGTTCCCAGAGGTGGGATATCCTATCAATATGTCATAAATGCCCAGATGGGAATATCCCTTTAATGAATCATGTACTATGTGCACACAGATGAAGCCACATCTTAAAGAGGTTGTCGGGGTTCAGAGCTAAACCCGGACATATCCCCATTTTCACCCCGGCAGCCCCCCTGACATGAGCATCGGAGCAGTTCATGCTCCGATGCTCTCCTTTGCCCTGCAGTGAATCGCGCAGGGCAAAGGCATTTTCTGGAGTTCCGGTGACGAACCTGTAAAACGGCTAGGGCAGCGCTAAAGCCAGCCCATCAGAGCCGGTGACGTCACCTAACACACCGCTGGGCGGAAGCCTCTGCCCGGCAATGCGTTATGGTGAATAAAAGAGCCCTTGTCCTGCACGATCCTGTGGGGCTGTCTGGGTGAAATTATGGGTCTGTCCAGGGTCCGCTCTGAACCCAGACAACCCCTTTAAGCATCATGTTAATACACAAGATGCATTACAAAATGTGAACTTATTTCTTATAGAGACCCCCACACTTATGTTTTGGCGCTCAATTTTGATTCTCTCTGGTGCAGTATAAAGGCTCATGCACACGAACGTATTTTCTTTCCATGTCCGTTTTATTAAGTTAGTTCGTGTGCATTTCGCTTCCATATGTCCGTATTTCCGTTCCTCAAAATACGTAACGCACATGGATGTCATCCCTATTTTTTGTGGAATCCGTTTTTTGCGGACCGCAAAATACATACGGTCATGGGCATGAGCCCTAAAAATGCTGGAGAGAAGCTGATGAAAAAAACGGATCCCATAGTGTTCTGTGGGAACATTTTTGCCTCTGGTGGCATGTATTGTGAGACCAGATGTCATCCTTTGCTGGACATAAAACCATTGGTTGCAGCAGTTCGCTTTCTGCCTGTGAACGCCGTAGCGGCATACAACATCAATAGTTGTGTCCACGTCAGGCATAAAAACTGTGAGTTCTCCATTAAAACATTATAAAATGAGCTGAATACAAACAAATAAAGGCTGTCTGCAAAAAATACGGATGATGTCCATGTGCATTCTGTATTTTGCGGAACGGAACAGCTGGCCCCTAATAGAACAGTCCAATCCTTGTCCTTAATGCAGACAATAATAGGACAACGTTCTATTTTTTTGCAGAACTGACATATGGAAACGGAATGCACATGGTGTAAATCCTGTTTTTTTTGCGGACCCATTGAAATGGATGGTACCGCATACGGTCTGCAAAAAAAATGGAACCGACAAGGAAAGAGAATACGTTCGTTTGCATGAGCCCTAACCTACATTATTCATACCACAACTAAGTCCACCCCAACTGAGCACCCACACCCTCAGCTAGCCCCGAAACGAGGCACAGCTATGACGATTAGGTATTTCAATTACTGAGTGAAGGTATATGTGGGCTGTATCGGGACCACATTCAGGACATACTATAGCACCACAATTCATAAGTCTGAGATCAAAACCATTCAGTCACTAATCCCAGTTCTGCCCCATGAACTGATCAATAGGTTGACACATTAAGAAAATGAAAGGACGCTGCTTACCTTCTTTATCTGATCTTCTTTTAGTTTTGTGAACCAGAACGACACTAAATGTACCGCAAACATTTTAGACTAAAGAGTATAAAGGAATAGTCTAGTAAAAAACCCTAAAGTAAAGTTCTAACGTAGAAGGGTCCACATCCGTTTGCTACAAGAGGACTATGAAAATTGTGAAGACAGAGGCTGCAGTGATTAACTTTGCTGGTTCAATCATTAACGCTCTTTTCTGGGTTTATTGCTGGGACTAGATATTGATTAAGCTGTGGGGAATGAGTCATATGCACAGACACATTCTCATGGTCCATGTGTGACAACTCTAGGCCGAGCATGCATGTCCATTCCAAGGGGAAATTGCCAAATACTATATTTCTGACGCTGCTTATCTCTACTAGAACAAAACATGTCACAGGTTAGAAGAAGATTTTTAAAGGATAAGGCTATAGTCACATATTTTTACTTATTTATACACCTGCATAACCAAAACCGGACGGATCAGTTATTCAGCCCATAGACTTCTATTATGACGGAATGAATAACGGAATGCCTCTAAAGGCTTTCCGTCATGCATTCCGTCATAGAATTGCGCTATTGTTCGTGGTAACGGAATCCATAACGCAATTCTGCTTTTACCAGTAAACTAATCGCAAAGGAATTTCAAAATAGGAAATTGACTCATCTCTAGTTAGGGGTTTCTGTTCACCCATCAGGAAACATCCCAGCATACCGCATGCTCTGAATGGAAAACGATGCATGAACAGAACCTTTTTTAGTAGAATTACTTTAAAGGGGTTATCCCATGATTAATGTAATAATTAAAATCAGACCGCATATAGCACATGAGCATCTCTTTCTAATAAACTTTGAACCAGCCCTGTACCTCACATGGATCCAGAGATCTCCTCATTCATTTCTCCAATTGCTTTGCTCAATTTAATTCAAGATGGCAGTTAAAGGGGCATGCACACTCAGGGTGTGTGCTTTCTACTGCAGCAGGTGGCAGTTGAAGGATGGAACTGAGCATGTGCGTCCGCCTCAGTGAGATGGACAGAGAAATTAGAAAAAGAGCAAACAGCAGGTGGCGCTATACAGATAGATTTCATTGAATAACTCAGCGGCTATACTAAATGTTTACTTGTAATTACAAAAGGATTCAGATCGAGCTGCTGGTTTGAAAAATGTAGAATATTTTTCGTAGGACAACCCATTTAATATGGCATTAATGGGACCTGGTATGTGCCAGGTTATCCAATACTCTGGACTATCAGAAAGTCATGGGACTTGATATAAATCACCTATAGGGCCATTTTCACACTTAGTACTTGCTCAGTATTTTTATCGGTATTGTAAGCCAAAGCCAGGAGTCTGTCAATAACCCAAGAAGCACAAATCTTTCCAGCATACTTTTCCACTGTAGGTCCCACTCCTGGTTTTGTCTTACAGATACTAATGAAAAACACTGACCGTGACCATGTAACAATTGCCTAAGGGTAGAAAAACATCAGCTTAGGGGCACATTGATATGACTGTTATTTTGGTCTGCGTCTGATCCGCATTTTTTTGAGATCCTATGCGGACCCACTCATTTTTAAGGGGCTGCAAAAAATTAGAACAGCACATGGTTGTCATCCATGTGCTGACCGCATCTGTGTTGCTGAGCTGCAAATGATAGAACATGTCCTATTCTTGTCTCTTTTGTGAACAAGAATAAGCAATTTTTTTTATGGGGCTGACAAAAAGTGCTGGATGCACATGGACCACCTCCAAAAATTTACATTTTTATACAGAGTGTGTGTTTTGTTTCAGTTTTTTTCATCTGTGACATGGACGCAGCACACCACAGAATAAATTATTGTACTTTTTAGTGTTCTGTACCCATAGTTCTGTAAGAAATACAGGTTTTTGGAGGGGGCGTGGCCTGAGTATGCTGCCCTGAGGACACACTCTGCTGAGCTCCCAGACCCTGGGTCTTCTAATCTCACCCCTGGACGCTTTTACCCGGATTTTTGAACCGGAGGGAGGATGTTCAGACGTTCTGGACACAGGGGCTCCTCTTTTCTGGCGCCATAACCCAATGTTGCGCGGTACTTCAGCCAAGCTCTGGTTTCTGCTTGCCCGACGACGGATCCCAAGATGGCCCTCTGGACACGTTCTGGACACCGACAGCCCCGTCAAACCCCGCTCTACACAGCAGCTCCTCAACTCCAGAGCTGACGACATCTCGACTTCCAGCACCAGTCATCGGGCCCCTCTCGTGCACACCCCATGCAGACACAATGACGGAGGCCGAAGCCTCTCTGGACATGGTGAGGGACACTCTACATGCGTATCTCTTAAATTCTCCCGCGCCCAAATCCTCCATACCAGCGGCTCATAAGGATACTGCTGGGGACATAACCGCACCGCCTAAGTGAGTGACACTCTACATGCGTATCTCTGTGCCCAACACCATCTTGGACCCCTTGTCTACCCCTGCAATCTTCCAGACCCCTGCTTGTTCTGATGGCTCTGATACCTTGTCCTCAGCCTCCGCCTTCGGCAGCAGGCGCTCCCTGGTCCCTCCTTAGTAACCTTCCTACCAAGCAAGACATGGAAGCTATTATTTTACGAGTTGAATCCAAACAAAACCAGGCCATTGCAGCTGTCAAGTCGGACCTAAGCAATGTTTCTACTCAGCTATCTGCACAAGTACAGGCCACCTCTGCTCTAGACTCTCGCCTTACTGCAGTTGATGAAGACACATACTTCTACAAGTTGATGATCAAGAAAATAGAGGTCGTCATAACAATATCAAACTACGTGGGATACCAGAGGAGGTGCCTGCTTCTGACCTACCTAAAGCTGTTACCTGTATTTTCAATACCCTACTCTCCAGACCACCAGATGCAGTGGTAGAATTGGACAGAATACATAGAGTGCTGGGTCCCAGATGCCAAGAGAACCAGGCTCCCAGAGATGTCTTATGCTGGGTTCACTTCTTTAGGGAGAAAGAGGAGATCTTACAACGGGCATGGAGACATGGTCCTACAATGTTTGCGGGGGCCCAAATCCAACTCCTACCAGATGTCTCGAGGCACACCTTGATGATGAGACGCACCCTCAAACCTATCCTACAATTGATCACTGAATCTGGAGCCACTTATGGATGGGGACACCCGTTTCACCTGATCATCCGCAAAAATGGACTATCCTTTGCTTTACATTCTCCAGACCAATCAGAGGATTTGGCTAGGTTCTTGGAACTTACCACTCTCTCTTTACCGAACTGGCTGGATGTCCCTATTCTCATGCCTCAGATGTCTGTCCCTCCCACACGACCCATGGACAGTTCTCCACGCAGCCTCTCCCCAAGGAGACAGTCACCTAACCAGGATTTCCACATGGAGCTGGCGACCGGGGACTGTGGCTGATTAGTTTAGTCTTGACCCTAGCTGTCCCCCCCAGAAAAGATCAGAGTCAACCTGGGACTCTTACAATTCTCCAGCAGAGTGGGGAACTATCAGTCCCCCATTTGGTCTTGTTGGAATCTATCCTCATAGACGTCTTGTCCTCAGCCAGGGGTTCCACACTGTTTCGTTATACCTGGCCCAGGGAAGGGATAGCAGTTAGATTTGCTCTCTCTCTCCCCACATAGTAACGCGACTCTTGGTTGGCTCATCTGTGGGCTTGCCGAGATTTGCTAAGTGGTTTTTATTCCACAAGTTTTTGGGTTATTGTTATTTTACCTGCTTCGAATTAGCTGGACCGGGTATTTGGCTTTCAAAAAGCTATCCTATAGAGTTCTTAAAAAAACTCTATCCCCGTCTGTCGTCTTCCTTGCCCTCTCGTTCTAGTCTCTAACCCGCCCTTCCACTCCCCCCCCCTTTTTTTTGTGTTATTCTCTTTCTCCCTTATTATAGACTAAAAGAATGTCTACCGTCAACTTTGCGTCCATTAATGCCAATGGACTGAATACTCCATAAAAAAGGTCCTCTATCCTCCGACTCCTATAGAGCAAGAAGGTAAAGATTGCATTCATACAGGAAACACACTTCCGTAAGGGAGCACTACCCTCTTTCAGATCCTCCAGATATCCAGATTCTTACCATAGTTGCTACTCGGTGTCAAAATCTAGGGGTGTAAGCATACTAATCTCCAGATCTACCCCCTGGGAACTGGTAGACTTTCAGACTGATGATAATGGTAGATACCTTTTCGCAAAAGGCCATCTAGCAGGACAACTTTACACTCTAGCCAATGTGTACCTCCCCAACACCAATCAACACAAGGCTCTAGCGGGAATACTATCGAAATTAGAGGGTTTTGCAAAAGGTGTGCTCTTGGTTGGGGGGATCTAAATGTTGCCATAGACCTGCAGGTAGACGTATCTAGAGGGGCTTCACACTTGGTCTATTCTTATCTCCATCATATCAAACGTGTTCTACACTCCCACCAACTGATAGATGTATGGAGGGCGGTGAACCCGGATGACCGGGACTACACCCATTACTCTGCGGCAAGAGATGCCTACTCCAGGTTAGACTACTTCCTGATAAGACAATCAGCGGTTCCTCTTTTAGCTTCCTCCTCGGTCGACACAATGACCTTGTCTGATCATGCTATCCTCAATGCTTCTTAATAGAATCCCGCTTCCAGCACCCAAATCCTGGCAGTGGCGATTGAATGAGTCTCTAATACAGGATCTGGTGATCTCTTAAGATATCCACAAGGTTCTGTCCAGTTACTTCGTGGAAAACCAGGTGGATAACACTTCCCCCCTTACAGTATGGGCGGTTCATAAATGTGTGATCAGAGGGGCTCTCATTAAGCATGGAGCCAGGCAGAAAAAAAGAAAGAGTAGAGGAAATCTCCCAACTTCTTGCAGAGGTTTTCCTTGAGCTTGTTCACAAAAAGGCAGCCCTTTTGATAGCTCGCGGGAAGCTGAAAGACAAATTAAACATACGCACCAAAACCTTATTAACCACAGGTAGAAGACACTTCTTTGAATATGGCAATAAATGTAGCAGGACCCTAGCTCGATCTTTGCGGGAACAGAGAGTGAGAAACGATGTCCCCCAAATCGCCACCTCAAAGGGCAGTAACCTTATTGACCCAGATAAAATAACTGAGGTTTTTGCCCAATACTACAAATCCCTGTATAACATCTCCTGCCCCAGCGAAACTAGGCTTTCCCTTACCCCCATTATGTGCAATATTTATCTCAATCGGGTCTCCCAAAAATCCCACAAGAGGCACTTTCAGATCTAGGCAGGCCCATTTCGGAAGAAGAACTTTCGGAAGCCTTAAAAACCATACAATCAAGCAAAGCCCCTGGTCCAGATGGACTACCTGCATCTTATTATAAGAAGTACTTACCTCTACTGCAGGCTCCACTCATTAAGGCCCTTAACACAGTAGCGACAGGAACCCCTCTTCTCAGAGACATGACTCATGCGCACATCACAGTTATACATAAGGAGAGAAAGGATCCAACAGCCTGTGCGAGTTATCGCCCAATCTTATTACTTAATGTAGACCTCAAGCTTTTTGCCTAAATCTTAGCCACGCGCCTAGCTCCCCTATTATCAAGCCTGATCCACTCTGACCAAGTGGGCTTTATCCTATCCAGGGAGGCCCGAGACAATACCACCAAAGTACTGAACCTGATTCACCAAGCTAAACTTCAGCACGTACCATTCTTCCTTTTGTCCACAGACGCTGGAAAGGCTTTTGATAGAGTGAGCTGACAGTGAATATTTGAAGTCCTAAACCATATAGGCATAGACGGCTCAATAATGGCCTGGATCCGCTCCTTATATACCAGCCCCTCCATGGCAATGAAGGTGAAAGGGATTTTATCACCCACGTTTGAAATACAAAACGGGACCAGACAGGGTTGCCTCCTATCGCCCTTGATTTTCGTACTCTGCTTAGAGCCTTTACTCCGAACAATACGGTTGAACCCTAATATCACGGGTCTTGCATTACGGGGCAGGAATATAAAATTGCGGCATATGCAGATGACCTAATGTTTACAATCACAAAGCCTATGACATCTTTCCAGAATCTGATTAACTTTAAAAAATCAGAGGCCTTAAATATTTTGCTATTTCCAGCTCCTTGGAATCCAACTTAAGGACCTCTTTCCCGTTCCGATGGTCAGCTGGAGCGGTTAAATATTTAGGAACTTGGATTCCGAAAGAATTTAATGAAATCTACAGTAGAAACTATACCCCCTTACTAGGTCGGATTAAAGGAGACCTCATGAAATGGACAAAGGGTATGTACACATGGTTTGGCTGTTTTTAAAATGAATGTCCTCCCGCGCCTACTGTACCTATTTCAGACTCTCCCAATTAAACTACCTCCCAATTTATTTGTCAAAATACACGAGACCTATTCAACTTTATTTGGGAGGGCAAGAGTCCGAGGCTGGCCCGCTCTCTGCTTCATATCCCGAAGGAACGGGGGGGACTGGGAATCCCAGACCTTATAAAATATTATGCAGCTACCATGCTTCAGCAGGTGATGGACTGGTGTCAACACGCTCCCTTTAAGCAATGGGTCACCATTGAACAGCATTGCTCTCGAACCCCTCTAGCGCTCTTGCCCTGGGCAATGGTGTGGACACCAACCTGCGCTTTCCGCTCACCCCACCATAGGCCCCACCTTATTCCAATTCCACAAATATGCTGCCGTGAACACACTATCCCCTTCACCCTCCCCATTGTTCCCAATCCTGGGTTACCCAGACTTCCAAGTGAGCTGTTCCTCAGGGCCATACCTACAATGGCGTCTGAGTGGTAAGTGCAGGGCCCCTTTCTTCAGAACTGCAGGGAGATGGCTCACACATTCCGAATAAAAAAAAAAACTATTGGACCCGTGTGCCCTGGGGCATTGGAGGGCTAGACAAATATCTAATTTCCTCTCCTCAATCCCCTCGTCTCTGGGCTTCGACAGATCCTTGACTTCATTCGAAAAGGTCTGTATCGGCTCAGGAGTCTACCGACACTCTCTTTCAGAATTTTACAGAGCGTTGGTAGCTCGGAATCCGGACTTCCACCCTCCATATATTGATAAATATAATCAGACAATTTTCTGAGTCGATATATAAAACCATGACACAGATCTTCTCCTTTCCCATTCCGAATTCTCCGAGCATCTTTTTATTACTCCTTTCGGACCTACCTAACCGCCTACTATACAAATCAATATTGCGTCACCTAGTAAACGCTGCGAGGACCTGTATCCCAGCCAGATGGAAATCACCTTCCCCACCTGCTATACATAGAAACATAGAATGTGTCGGCAGATAAGAACCATTTGGCCCATCTAGTCTGCCCAATATACTGAATACTATGAATAGCCCCTGGCCCTATCTTATATGAAGGATGGCCTTATGCCTATCCCATGCATGTTTAAACTCCTTCACTGTATTTGCAGCTACCACTTCTGCAGGAAGGCTATTCCATGCATCCACTACTCTCTCAGTAAAGTAATACTTCCTGATATTACTTTTAAACCTTTGCCTCTCTAATTTAAAACTATGTCCTCTTGTAGCAGTTTTTCTTCTTTTAAATATTCTCTCCTCTTTTACCTTGTTGATTCCCTTTATGTATTTAAAAGTTTCTATCATATCCCCTCTGTCTCGTCTTTCTTCCAAGCTATACATGTTAAGGTCCTTTACTCTTTGACACCTTTGGGTCAACAAGGTAGAGGACATTCAGAGAATGGAGGAACTAACAGCCACCTTGAAAAACTCTCATGAGGCATTTGTCTAGGCATGGACTGTTGTGCCTTTTCATAGGTAAATGCATTGATATCCAATTATTTTAGTCAAGATGAATGTTCATTCCCTTTAAGAGCCATGCTCGACTATAGTTACAATTTTGTATGTCTTGAGATAGCCAAAGTAAGGTCACACGAAGGTTTCTACTTTTTAGTGTTATTCTTCTCATAAATGTACCAGTCTGAGAAGAATACTCCTTGTCTACTTTAAAATTTATGACAGGGAGGTAAAGATAAGCTCTATGCAGCTGGTGATAATTACCTATACAATTAGGCATTTATTAATGAAGCAAAATATATAATATTCCTGTATTCATTTAATGAGCCTTAGTCCTTAGCATAAGACAATCAGTAGAACACATAATATATATTATACTGTTATATGTGATGAAGACAACATGTATCTAGTATATTATATATATTTCTCATTAGGAGAATCTTTGTCTCTAAAAGAGTGTCTGTGAAGATGTGTGTTTTGTAACAATTATTCACCTCTTTGGTATGAGAGGAGATACTGATATCTCTGAGAAAACAAAGCCATTGAAGTTATTTACGATCCACAAATAAACAGTGTGAGAAACATTCAGAGAGACGCCTAGAGGTCTGTCTCTAATTGCTACAAGTGTCAGAGTTAATCCCTATAGCCTTGAATTAAAGCTTTTAAGGTCAATTGTATATTATACCTTTATTCAGACTTACAGAAGTTAACCCTTTATACTATGATGCAAATAGCTTACACAGCAGTGCCACCTAGGTATGAGTAGGTGACATTACAACAGTAGCAAAAGTGCATTCTGGGTAAGGTTATGATGTCATTTCTTATCAATGATCACACCCATCCAACAATGATTGGAAAGCTCCAAATTAGGAAGGTGTGTCTAACTGATAAGTTTGTGATCATAAACCATACACAGGGGGGAGAAAGGGGACACACAAGAAAGAGGAGAGGAGAGAGGAGAAGTTGAGCTCTCTAGAGGTGTCTATCAGGATGAAAGCCATGGTTACATGCGCTATGATGGACCACCCAGCTTTCCTAGGAGCAGAAGTGAGATTTCTACTAGGACTTGGTAAGAGACACAGAAAATGATATTTCATTTTATTAAGACTAATTTGATAGTGTGGGTGAAATTATACCATCTAGATTGGCGAATAAATAAATAAATTAATTAATTGATCATCTCCATATTGAGATGTAGTCTTAGGATATTGTGAGACTTCATTCTACCTGCAGAAGAATCAAGACTCATAATCTAGCAAAGTATAAAATAATTGCTTATATATATATATATATATATATATATGTATATATATATAGCAGAAAAGGAGATTTGGCGGCACCAGTCTGTTGGCTCAGGTGCTATGTCCAAAGGAATGAGCTTTCCACCTTCTAATAAATGCAGAGAATCGGACAGCACTCCAAGACTTGACAAAAGTAGAAATCTTTATTCACCCATGTGAAAAATAATTTGCAACGTTTCAGCTCACAATCGAGCCTTTCTCAAGCTTGAGAAAGGCTCGATTGTGAGCTGAAACGTTGCAAATTATTTTTCACATGGGTGAATAAAGATTTCTACTTTTGTCAAGTCTTGGAGTGCTGTCCGATTCTCTGCATATATGTATATATATATATATTTATTGATAGAACATTCTTCGCCAAGCTAATTGAAGGATTCCCACAGGAAAGACTTATTTCAAGTCTTCCCCATTTAAGATATGGTCTAGGAAAGATCCTAGATCCCTGTTATTTGTCTTAATAGTCTTACCAAAGTCATATGTGTGAAAATAGTCCAGGATGGGGCGGAAGGATATAGTTATCTCTTCTAAGTTATATCCTTGAATGGATTTTCCCATCCTGAAGTAATGTGATGTGTAGTTGGTTAGAGGGGGGTGGAATGTATTTAGCATTCCATATTGATGTCTAGGATTAGACAGGCCCATCCTGATATCATGAGGTTTCCTCCGAACAGAGAATTGATGTATATAAATGATGTTCCTATTTGATATCCTAACCTAATAATAGCTTGGTTATAATGTGACAAGTTATTTCCACTCACATGTATTGTTAAAGGGGTTGTCCAGGTTCAGAGCTGAACCTGGACATACCTCCATTTTCCCCCTGGCAGCCCCCCTGACATGAGCATCGGAGCAGTTCATGCTCCGATGCTCTCCTTTGCCCTGCGCTAAATCGCGCAGGGCAAAGGCATTTTCTGAGTTCCGGTGACGTACCGGGGCTCTCTATGGGGCTGACAGGAACCCCGGTGACGTCACCGGCACTGATGGGCGGGATTTGGCTCTGCCCTAGCCAGTAAAACGGCTAGGGCAGAGCTAAAGCCCGCCCCTCAGAGCCGGTGACGTCACCGAACACACTGCTGGGCGGAAGTTACCGCCCGGCAGTGTGTTATTGTAAACACAAGAGCCTGTGCCCTGCGCGATCTAGCGCAGGGCACGGGAGCGCATCGGAGCATGAGATGCTCCGATGCCAGGCTCAGGAGGGCTGCCGGGGTGAAAATAAGGGTATGTCCGGGTTCAGCTCTGAACCCGGACAACCCCTTTAAGCTTGTAATGCTTTATATTAATGCTATATATATTCATTTGCATGTATCATTGTGTTTATTTACTTATATATGTTTATAACCTTGTATCCAATAAATCTGCATATTTTTATAATACCTGTGTATTGTTGTGTAATGTAGGATTACATGTTTTATCATTAACGTCATCTCACGTCAAATAGAACTTATTTATCTGAGGAAATAGTCGGACTCAGATGCGAATTGTATCAATTAGGTTGTCTACAATTCACCAGGTCATGATTTTAAGAATTTCTGACAAATTTTATAAAAAAAAAATTTTTTATGGTTAATAATTTTTATGACCAAAATTAATAATTCTTAATTGAATTATTACAACCTGACAGGACTCTGTGGTTCACCTTCCAGGACACACCAGAATACCACACTCTGTTACATAATGGAGACCTTCTTTCTTACTTTACTCATCCCTCTTCCACACCCCCCCCCTTTTTTTTTCCTCTCCTCCCCCTTTCCCCACAACCCTCCCCTTATATTGCTGTTTGTCTCCCTCCTACTGTCTGTCTGATTATACAGTATTTAGGAGAAGATTGATCGTTTGAAGCACTGTTAGACTATATCATATGGACAACGCGCTGAAGATGATTTGTCACAGAGGACTTTTCACACAGGTCTATATTTGACATGTTTTATTTCAATGATGATGAAGATATTGAGTTGCTGACAACTCGCGCCTTACAGATATATGTCTGATATGTTTTATTGTAGTGAAGAGACTCTTGTTCTTGTCTTTATTGAAATTGCTTAAAGGGGTACTTCTCATCTTAATGATCACTGTTAAATCTGTTAATGATTTAACAGTGATCATTCTTCTAAATATATTTAATTAACAAATCCCCACCCCTTAGAAGAAAATAAACCTATACTTACCTGACTGTTGTCTTCCGTCTCCACTGGTTACGGCCACCGCTCTTCTCAGGAATCGCGGTGTCCGCGCGTGCGCAGACGACTTCTTCTCTTCTCCCGGCCACGCCGCGCGCTGTACTGAAGGCCGCGCATGCGCTATGGTGATTTCTTCCTGGCCAGTATAGTATACTTGCCAGGAAGAAGTCACCAGGGCGCATGCGCAGCCTCGGCGTGCGCGTTCAGTACAGCGCGCGGCCCGGCCGGGAGAAGACATCAATCAAGGTGGAGCCCGCCCCCTGCCGAAAACAGGAAGTGGTTAGCGCGCCGGGAGCAGGTAAGTATAAAACTGCGTGTTGATAATACCCCTTTAAATAATGAAAAAAATAAAAAATACAGGTTTTGGAAATAATACATGCAGCATGTTGCATTATATTTTATAGATTATGAGGGATTTATTTGTGTGAATCAGAGACGGGTAGGTGACTGTACGCATTAGGGTACTTTCACACTTGCGTTGTTTGATTCTGACAGGCAGTTCTGTTGCAGGCAAACTGTATGCAAACGCATGTCATTTTTTCTGACTGATCAGGCATTTTTCAGACTGACCCAACCAACAAGAATAAACTGAGATTAAACGGGTATATCATCAAAAATAATCCTTTATTGAATTAATGACACATAAAAACGAGACATGAGACAACAGATAAAAAATGGCTACATCTGAGGAGGTATGTTAACACAAATGAGACATGGGGGGGAGGGGTTTTGGAGTATGCAATGTACAAAAGGCGGTAGAAAAAAGGAGTACAAAACCTCACTGATTTCTGTATGTATAACTGCCATCACAGATATAAAAATGCAAAAGTGCAAATACTGAGTGGCAAAACACCATATCAAAAAAGTGGTTGCAGATAGCACCGCGACATATGGATGTCTGATGGTTCCAAGTTGTGGGACCACATAACAGCCAACAGAAGGTTAAAGTGCAAGTGCATAAGAAGTCACTATATCAATGGTCAGATACCACAATTGCAGCTGTGGTGACGGCTTAAACGTCCAAATACATGCAAAACTGGCTCAGGTGCACAGTGAACATCCACCTGTGGATAACCCAAGCGGGTATAGCTGAGCACCTAGAGCCAATGAGCACATCCCTATTTATTTTTGATGATATACCCGTTTAATCTCAGTTTATTCTTGTTGGTTGGTGTATTCATGTACACTGAGTGGGTTTTTACTTACTCTTTCCGGGTTTATTTAACATAGTATATTTAATTACCGTTTATGTGTCTGTCTATGTTTTGTGTAAACTACTTGTAATAATTTTTCAGACTGATCAGGATTCTGATCAGTCAGAAAAATGCATTGCAATTCCTTATCAGTTTTTCCGGTGTCATCTGGCAAAACGGATCCGGTATTTATTTTTTTCACATTTTTAAAGGTCTGCGCATGCACAGACCGGAAGGACGGATCCGGCACGAATACATTCCTTTGGAAAAAAAATGCAGACATTCAGGCAAGTGTTTCGTTTTTTTTGCTGGAGATAAAACCGTAGCATGCTGCGGTATTATCTCCGTCCTGAAAAGTAAAAATGACTGAACTGAAGACATCCTGAACGTATTTCTCTCAATTCAAAGATGTATGGGGATTAAACTGATCAGTTCTTTTCCGTTATAGAGCCCCCTATGACGGAACTCAGTGCCGGAAAATAAAAACAGTAGTGTGAAAGTACCCCTAGTATTTATCTAGCTCCTATTGTCTTACTCTGATTCTCACAGATAAAGGCCTTGTATGATCCTGTATCTCTTACATATGCTGTTTGCCAGAGAACAAAAGGCACTCAAAATGTGTCAATATTGGAGAAGTGTCATAAAATGCTAAAATACCTGGTTGATCACGATTCAGTTTCTGGGCAGGCCCACAGACTCTCAGATAACTGACATGGGGTGTTGGTATGGATGGGGGTTGACCGCTTTCAAGGAATAAAAGATCCATGCTTTGGGGTATATGGGGGGAAGCTGGAGGAGGCTGGGAGAAACCTGGAAGGGGACAGGAGAGGAGACTGGTGGACAGACCTAAAAAGGCCATGTGTGGTAAATGTGTACTGGGAGGTTTAAAGAGTTCTCTGTTTTGTCATCTTGGATTGGTGAAGTAATTGTAATTATTGTTATGTGTGTACGTCTCCATGTAATATTTATTTCTTTTGTTCCACTGTAACTCCATGCTCATCTATAATTATACTGTAATATTAATTTTGCACACTATACAATATATCCTTTTTTTATACTCATTGATTGCATCCAACCTCTAATCAGACCCAGTAAAAGGGTGTATTGTATATATTTATATATAATAATTTCTTACAGTTCTTGGTAGTATATCCTGCTTGTGACATGAGCAGAGTGCACAAACACAGAGGGAGATACATAAAGGATTTTACACCACTTTTGTAGCATAAAAAAGTTGCAAATTATCGTGCACGCTATGTTGCACATCATGTAGGGCTTTTTGTGCTTTTCGCCACTTTCATAGTCACCATAGTGAGACATTGGAACTCTCTGCCTGAGGAGGTGGTGATGGTGAGCTCACTAAAAGAGTTCAGGAGGGGCCTGGATGTATTTCTGGAGTGTAATAATATTACAGGCTATAGCTACTAGAGAGGGGTCGCTCATCCAGGGAGTTATTCGGATTGCCTGATTGGAGTCTGGAAGGAACTTTTCCCCTAAAGTGAGGAAAATTGGCATGTTCTTTTTTTTGCTTTCCTCTGGATCAAGAGGATAACAGACTGAACTGAATGGACAGATGTCTTTTTTTTTTTTTTGCCTTATAAAACTATGTTAGGGTGGGTTCACACTAGCGTTATGGCTTTCCGTTATAACAGGGTTTTAACGGAACATAACGGAATCCATAGGATGGAATGCAAAACGGAAGCCTTTAAGAGGCATTCTGTTTTGCTCCGTCCTAATAGAAGTCTATGGGAAAACATAACGGATCCGTCTGGGTCCCGTTATGCAAGACGGAAAACAAAGTCCGGTGGACTTTGTTTTCCGTCTTGCATAACGGGAACCAGACGGATCCGTTTTGATTCCCATAAACTTCTATTAGGACGGAGAGCAAACAGAATGCCTTTTAAAGGCGTCCGTTTTGCTTTCCGTCATAATGCAAGTCTATGGGCAGCAAAACGGATCCGTCCTTCCGTCTTGTGGATTCCGTTATAACGGACTCCATAACGCTAGTGTGAACCCACCCTTACTCTGTGATGAAAGGGTGTGGTGCTTAGTGCCAGAATTGGCATAAATTATAGCTCTAGTCTAAGGCTACTTTTACATTAGTGTTTTTTGGGGATCCGTTATAGATCTGCAAAAACGCTTCTGTTATAATAATACAACCGCATGCATCCGTCATGAACTGATCCAGTTGTATTATGTCTTCTACAGCCATGACTGATCCGTCATGAACACCATTGAAAGTCAATGGGAGACGGATCCATTTACTATTATGTCAGAGAAAACGGATCCTTCCCCATTAACTTACATTGTGTGCCAGTATGGATCCGTCTTGCTCCGCACCACATGGCAGACAGAAAAACGCTGCAGGCAACGTTTTGGTGTCCGCATCCAGAGCGGAATGGAGATGGAACGGAGGCAAACTGATACATTCTGAGTGGATCCTTTTCCATTCAGAATGCATTAGGGAAAAACTGATCTGTTTTGGACCGCTTCTGAGAGCCCATGACGGATCTTACAAATGGAAAGCCAAAACGCTAGTGTGAAAGTAGACTAACTGGTGTAAATTTCAGTTTCCGGCGCACCGAAGGACAGAGATAAACTTAATTTTTTAAGAGGCATCTCATTCTAGCGCACAGGAGTTCATGACTGGTGTAGGAAATGCTTCATCAACAATACAGAAGGAGATAGCCTTAGTGCTGATATATAACATCCGTAGAATTATACCAATCAAATCTTATCTTCCGTGTGTGGGTGTGTGCGTCTAGCTAGAACAAAGTCCAAAGCAAGATCTTAGACGTCTTTCACACGTCTGTGTCAGTGATGACATCCATGACAAGACGGTAAGTGAAAAAAAATACAATGCAACAGCACTCTGCGAACCAAATAAAGTACAATAATGTCATAGTAATAGAAAATATTCTGGTGCTAATGCTATGCTTATTTAGTAAATTTGAGATTCTTGGCAAATACATTTTGTGCAAAATTATTTGGGCACGCCTGCCAAACGTCAAGGCGATCTCTGTAAGACGGGAACCGAACACTAAATGCTACCTGTTATGTGCCATAACAGCCACCATAAAATTCAGGGAGTGCAAGTTCCACATGCATGCTGTGTCCACTCTGCTTTTTATCATTTTTGGTGCCAAAATGGCCTCCATTAAATTCAGGGAATGCAGGTAACATGCATTCTGAGCCCACTCTATACCCGTCTTACAGAGATCACCTTGATGTTTGGCAGATGTGCCCAAATAATTTTGTACAAAATGTATTTGCCAAGAATCTCAAATTTACCAAATAAGCGTAGCATTAGCACCAGAACATTTTCTATTACTATGGCAGAAGTCCTGCAGAAGTGGTAGCTGCAAATACAGTGAAGGAGTTTAAGCATGCATGGGATAGGCATAAGGCCATCCTTCATATAAGATAGGGCCGGGGCTATTCATAGGATTCAGATATATTGGGCAGACTAGATGGGCCAAATGGTTCTTATCTGCCGACACATTCTATGTTTCTATGTTTCTATGGCATTATTGTACTTTATTTGTGTTTGCAGAGTGCTGTTGCATTGAATTTCTTTCTGTTTTTCTAGCCATGGCAGCGTGCACCTGCGCATTGGGATGTACTGACTGACCCCCTTTTTTTTGGAAGACGGTAAGTGAAGATGTCTGCATCTGTGTGTCCGTTATTTTTGTCCTCTGTGTGTCATCCGTATACCATGTGCACTGTTAGACTGAAAAAAGGGATTTCTAGAGCATCTCCTACCAATTATCAGTGAAAGCCACTGACAGAACATGGATGCCATTTGTGTGGTCAGTGATTTTCACAGACTTTAATGGCCGTGTTTGGGCCGCGACACAGACCAAAGTACTGCAGGTCTCCGTCGTTTTTTCACCAACATGGTAAGTGGAAAACCCCTGATATGTGAACAAACACTGACATTGGATCCATGTTCTGTCTGTGGAAAACATGGACAACACATGGTCAAGATTTACGGACATGTGAAAAAGAACAGAGGCCTCATACCCACGACCATAGTTTAGGTCTGCATCCAATACACTTTTGCAGATCAGATGCAGACCCATTCACCTCTACCGCTGGGACCTCTTACCGATCACAAAACAGGGGCACCGTCTGCAGCATGAATGCGACCGCTCCATTTATTTGTATAGGAATTCTGGAGATAGCCGAGTACAGCGTTCTCAGAGGTAGGACATCCACCGATCTTATAGTTATCCCCTATCCTGTAAATAGGGGATAACAATGTAATTGGAATACCTCTTTAACCCCTTACAAAACTTGAAGCAAAGCAAAATCCTTACATTTTTGTCTGTACAACATTTTTGGGTTTTGTTTTTATTTTACAATAATAAAATATAAAAGTCTAAATGATCTATGATACTATTTCTTCTTTCTGTTCTTTTTTACAATGTCCAGTTCATTTAATCTGGTCTGGTTTCCACGAGTGTGCTGACGAGACATCCATTCCTTCTCCAGCTGTTTTAACATGTCTGGTGTAAGGAGTCCATCCTGAACCAGTCTAGATGTAAGAGATCCTTTCTGTCGTTCAGAATTTGATGGAAGCGACTTGGTCCCCCTGATTCTCCTAGGTACAGGTATTGTGGTGACATTCAAAGCATTTTCTGACTCCGTAGAGGCTTCATCGACTATCTGAAGAGCTGTCCTGCTTTCCGAGGCTCTTATGAGCTTGGTGATGCTATGAACGCCTGCCTGAATGATACAGTCCAGCTCTCTCTGAATAGCCCTGACAAGTCCAGCATCCGGAAACATATCCATGAAGCGGTAACTAAGAAAGAAATAGATGCTGAAATAAGTATGCGACATTTCCTACAACCAACAGATATGTATAAAATTCAAAATGTACAGAAACAGGTAAGGCTACTTTCACACTTGCGTTCGGAGCGGATCCGTCTGGTGTCTGCACAGACTGATCCGCTCCTATAATGCAGACGATGGGATCCGTTCAGAACGGATCCGTCTGCATTATATTTCAGAAAAATTTCTAAATGTGAAAGTTAGTCAGACGGATCCGTCCAGACTTTACATTGAAAGTCAATGGGGGACGGATCAGTTTGAAATTGAGCCATATTGTGTCAACTTCAAACGGATCCGTCCCCATTGACTTACATTGTAAGTCTGGACGGATCAGTTTGCCTCTGCACGGCCAGGCGGACACCCCAACGCTGCAAGCTGCGTTCGGGTGTCCGCCTGCTGAGCGGAGGCCAAACGGTGCCAGACTGATGCATTCTGAGCAGATCCGCATCCACTCAGAATGCATTGGGGCCGTATAGATCCGTTCGGGGCCGCTTGTGAGAGCCTTCAAACGGAACTCACAAGCGGAGCCCCAAACGCAAATGTGAAAGTAGCCTAAAGGTGTTCTGCCGCCGACACCCTCCTCGAAATTTCCCTGGCGCCCAAGTTGTTTATTGAGTGGAGGAAGAACTGACATGTCCCTTCTCAGCGCAGGTGCCTGCCCCAAAGGGTGCCGTGTCATTGTAATAAGCTGTCCCTCTTTCTGTCCCCTTTCCTAGTGACCAGAGCAGCAACCCCCCCCCCCCCCCCACCCCCAACTAGTTAGCTTCCCACGCCATGGTAGCAGTAGTAAGCTATACAGATTTGTCAAAATATACGCCACATTAGTCAAAGCAGACACTGCCCAACATCTGTAGTAGGGCTCTATGGCCAGGCCTTAAAGGATATGGACACACTTTTACACTAATTCATTTATTTTGTGGAGAAAATAATTTATCCAATTGGTTTTATTTATCTATCTTTTTGTGTGTTCTACAGCCTGGTGTGCTTCCTATGCACAGCATGCGGATCGCAGCGAGTGAGATTTCCCTACCTCCTGACTTCCTGTCGCACTGCTAATGACGTGAGGAGGCGTTCCTGAGTTTTGACGATCTGCGCATGTGCAAACCGACAGTTTATGGAAAATCTCAGCGGAGTTCAGCTTTAGACCGGGACACTGCCCATGCGCAGGAGAGCCTCAGTAGGGAAATATTACGGCCCAGTGCGCAAGCGCGGCTAACTCCGGCCGGCGCATGCGCAGTGTCCCGGTGTGAAGCTGAACTCCGCTGAGATTTTCCATAAACTGTCGGTTTACGCATGCACAGATCGTCAAAACTCAGGAACGCCTCCTCACGTCATTAGCAGTGCGACTTGAAGTCAGGAGGTAGGGAAATTTCATGAAGTAGGGTAATGTAACGCTACACCGACACACATGAAGCCCCGCCTCTCTCCCGAGAAGCCCCACCCCTCACTGACATCTTTCTCACCAGGAGCAGCTCCAGACTACATTGTGGTTACAGGACCTGTGGCGATGTCAAAGTCATGTGATCAGCCATGTGTGTGGGAGGAGTTAGGGGAACACAGGCTCCATGTACGGCACGGCAGGCGCCAGATGGGCGCTGTGTATGGCAGCTGTGGTCTTATGTTTAGTGTATGATGTTGGATAAATGTATGGGAGACTAGCAATAGTTTCCCTGCAGAAATATCAGCCTCCAAAAGTTATGTGGGCCTATGCATTATATATGTGAATTACCGCTAAATTCATACTCCTCTTCAGCTAAAAATACTCCTCAAAATTGTTAAGAGGAGTATTTGTACTCTTCTGGAGGAAAAAATGTAGTGCAACCTCTGCTGTCAGCTGCTTCAAACTGCAGACATAACCCCTTCCATGGTCTTCAGGGACCGCTGTATGGAAGGGGCTAATCATCAGGCCGCTGCTCTGCTGTGGCAGCGGCCCGATGCCGCCGCCCCCAAGCCCCCCCCCCCCCCCGCTGTGTAGGATGGCTGTCCTCGCCTCCTTACAAGCCGTCAACCCTCTCCCCCACCCTTAAGGATGGCTGGCGAGGCAACAAGCACCCATCGCCGTCCAAGTCAAGGTTTGCAGAGCGGCAGCTGTGGGCTAACACTCTGCCCCGCTGTCGCTCTGCAAACCTCGGGGGTTTGAGGGGAAGGAGGGGTGCTTGTTGCGTTGCCGGCCATCCTGAAGGTGTGGGTGGGTGACTGCTTGTATGGAGGTGAGGACAGCCATTCTGCTGCTGTGGCAGCGTCCCGATGGTTACCATGGCAACTGGGCACCTTCACAGGTATCCGGATTGCCAAGGTATAGCTGAGCCTCATCAGGCTTACTGTGACTGACAATACAGTGTATTGTAGAGGCATCAGACCCACTGGTTCTAAAAATAAAATAATAAAAAAAAAAAAAAAAAAAAAAAAAAAAATAGAACTTCTTCCTATATCCGCAAATATAATTGGTTAAAAATTGCTGCGTCCGTAATGACCTGACCTATAAAAGAATCATGTACTTTTCCCGCACGGTGAACGCCAGAAAAAAACTAAAAACTAAAAAAAACAACAACACTATGATGGAATTGCAATTTTTCCCAACGCACTTACCACAAAATGGTATAAAAAGTGATCAAAAGAGTCATATGTACCCCAAAATAGTACCAGTCATTTCATCCCGCAAAAAATGAGCCCCTACATAAGACAATCGTCCAAAAAATAAAAAAAATGATATGGCTTTCAGAAAATGGAGACACTAATGTACTTATGTACTATGTTACTCTTATTGTGTAAAACCAAAATATAGTTAACCCTATGGTAATAAAAACTATGGATTAAAAATGGTAATAAAAAAATGAGCCCCTAAACAGCTCAGTAGAAATAAGTATAAAAAAGTTATGGGGGTCAGAATATGGTGATGTAAAAAATAAATATTATATATACACACACACATTTTCTTAAAGTTTAAAATTTATTTTTACACTATTTAGACATAAAAAACATATATATGGGGTATTGTTGTAATCGTACTGACCCAGAGAATGAAGGGCATGGGTCAGTTTTGCCGTGGGAAAAAAATACCCTAAAACGGTGGAAGGATTGTTTTTTTTTTTCCAATTCCACCCTATTTGGATTTTTTTCTTCCTGCTTCCCACTACATTATGTGCTATAATTAATTGTGTCATTAGAAAATACAACTTGTCCCGCAAAAAATAAGCCCTCATACTATGTGACTGGAAATATATATATAAAAAAAAAAAAGTTATGGCTCACGGAAAATAGGGAAGAAAGATGAAAATGCAAAAACGAAAAAATTAAAAAAAATTAAAAAAAAAATAAACAGTGTGGTCTCATTAGATAACAAAAGCCAAAATAACTGGTAGCCAAAGGGTTAAAAAAACAGATACCATATGCATCGCCGCGTCTGTAACAACCTGCTGTATAAAAATATCATATGCGCTAATCCGTCTGGAGAACGCCATAAAAAATTAAATAAAAACCATGCTAAAAAAGCCATTTTTTTAATCACCTTACAACACAAAAAGTGTACTACCAAGCGAACAAAAAGTCGTATGTGCCCCAAAATGGTACCAATCAAACAGTCATCCCGCAAAAAATGAGCCCCTACATAAGACAATCGGCAAAAAAATAAATAAATTTGGCTTTCAGAAAAGAGACACTAAAAACATGATTTTTTTGTTTCAAAAATGTTTTTATTGTGTAAATAAAAAAATAGACATATTAGGTATCGCTGCGTCGTTACGACCTGCTCTATAACAATGTCACAATATCTACTCTGTCAGGTGAACAGTGTAAAAAACAAAATAAAAACTATGCCAGAACAGCCGTTTTTTGGTTACCTTGCCTCAGAAAAAGAGTAATATATATATATATATATATATATATATATATAATAAATAAATAAATAATCAATGGCAGCACATCAGGCCAAATATCAATATGAAGGTGCAGGCCAATGGATCCGGCAACAAATCCAGGACAATATAAGAATAAAAAAAAATGGCAGCACTCTCATAAAAAATGAGTGAAAAGAAAAACCCTTTATTTACCCCTGTGGTCGCAACTAGGGATGAGCGAACTTGTGCTTGAAGTTTGGTGTACAAGGTTCAGGTTCGGGTTATGTAAGAATTACGTTATGAATTCTGCTACCATGAGCCATAAACTAAGGGTCTATTCACATGTCCGCATCCATTCCGCAATTTTGCGGAAGGGGGGGGGGCGGACCCATTCATTTTCAATAAGGCTCCAAAAGATGTGGACAGCACACCATGAAATATCTATTGTGTCTACAAATAATAGCCTTTCTACAGAATGGAAAGTGAGAAATAGATCTGCTGATTACAGGCAGTCTGTATGGAAGTGGCTGCTAGCTGTGCAGCTATGTGCTATGTAACAGGAATTGGGGGCGGGGCAGCAGAGCTGGTGAATGTGAAATCCACTAGAACGCCCATAGAGCTGAGGAATCATGAGAAACGGTGAGTGAATCTCATAGAAGAGCATTTCTGAGTGCATGTGAAGCATTACGGTGAGATATGGGGTTATTGATTTTTAGTGCACAAAGGTGTCCATAGCCTTTAAGCTGGATTTAGACGGGCCGACTGAGTGGCTGATGGACGGGAAGGAAGTGTTCCTTCCCAACAGTTGGCTGCTCGTTCAGTGAAGGAAACCACTGCATTTACATGCAGTGATCGCCTTCAAGGTATGAGGACGGGGGAATGCTATAGCCATCCCTCATCCCCATACAGAATCATGGCTTCTGTGCAGCAGATCTCTGTTTAGACCACACAATCTGCTGCCCAGAAGCCATCATCGGTGGTGCCTGCAGGAACGTCAGGATTACCCGATGAACAAGCGTTTCACTCATTTAGCAGGTGATCAGCGGCACATTTGCATGGCCAGATTGTCGGGAACAACCGTTCGCAGTAACGGTCGTTCCCAATAATCTCCCCGACTCTTGGCCCGTGTAAATGCATCTTTACGCTGGAAGCATTGTATACGACAGGAGCCTTCCTACCCAAAAATGTGTCACTGGTAAAAGTATGGGTACATTTTAAGCTTACCTTAGCCACAGATAAAGATCAAGGATGTCATGTACAGCTTCTAGATGCATCAGATCTTTGATGGTTTTTGGAGGGGAAACAGGCCAGTGGACATGCTTACAAACCCATTGGAAGGTAAGGGGCTCATTCCTGCTGAACTGACGAGCAAACTGAAGAAGACATCACAGAAGCATATTAGAATAGGCATTAAAGGAGTTGTCCCACAATACAAACGTATCCCCTATCCACTGGGTAGGAGATAAATATCTAATTCGGTGGGCGTCCAACTGCTGGGACCCACAGTGATCATGTGAATGAGGATCCCGCTCCCCAAATGGAGCGGCAAGTTGAGCATGTGCACTGCCAGTCCAATCACTCTCTAGAGGACTGTAGCCGAGTACACATCACAGACTGGTTAGGCTACTTTCACACTAGCGTTCGGGTGTCCGCTCGTGAGCTCCGTTTGAAGGGGCTCACGAGCGGACCCGAACGCAGCCGTCCAGCCCTGATGCAGTCTGAATGGAGCGGATCCGCTCAGACTGCATCAGTCTGGCGGCGTTCAGCCTCCGCTCTGCTCGCCTCCGCACGGACAGGCGGACAGCTGAACGCTGCTTGCAGCGTTCGGGTGTCCGCCTGGCCGTGCGGATCAGTCCAGACTTACAATGTAAGTCAATGGGGACGGATCCGTTTGAAGATGACACACTATGGCTCAATCTTCAGGCGGATCCGTCCCCCATTGACTTTACATTGAAAGTCTGGACGGATCCGTCCGAGGCTATTTTCACACTTAGCTTTTTTTTTTGCCATTTTAATGCAGACGGATCCGTTCTGAACGGAGCCTCCGTCTGCATTATTATGAGCGGATCCGTTCAGAACGGATCCGCCCGAACGCTAGTGTGAAAGTAGCCTAATCGTACCAATTGTAAATGCAACAGATTGTTGTTGTTTTTAGTACGTTCTAAGGCTTTATGATAACAAACGGGTACAGGATTAGGCAGAAATGCATACTCACCCTTAGTAGTGAAGTGCAAACAAATGGCAGATTGCGGTTTATGGGAGCAGTGCAAAACACATAGCGTGCCCTTAAGTTTAACGGGATATGCTGGATCATGTCGGCTACAAATTTAAAATCCTCAATATTGCACACGAAATAATGTCCGTCCACTTGAGAGAGACTGACAAATATGTCCTAAAAGTTGGAAAGAAGTAAATAAAATGGTGGGTGGTAAATGCAGAGACAAATGCTGCTTGTGTCATAACTGATAAAAACCATACTAATATATCTGATAAATGGGGAGAAGAAGAAACGGCATTGTGAACTCCAACATGCCTGATCCTCGTGTCCTCCGAGGCCTCCCAGTCGTTAGGTCTCCATACACACTGAATCATCGGTGGATTCCGACATAATCTAAAGTGCATGGGCAGCTTAAGATCACACTACAAGGTTGGGCACCCATGAAAGTAGTAAATGACTGAGAAGTAGTGAATAGTCTGGGAGAGACGGCTGATCACTAGATTTACACTAAGACTGTAATTAAAGGGCACCTGTCACATTGAACCTGGTGTCTGAGCGGCAGGCATCATATTATAGAGCAGTTTTATGATAAAAGATTCAGTAAAACTTGCAATTTTCTCATTTATATCTGTGCTCAAGGAGGCGGTCCTATCAGTGATTGACAGCCTGTCCTCTATGGCTGTGTATACACAGATAGCTGTCAATCACTGATAGGACCGCCTCCTGGACTTCCAAGCCCAGAATGAGCACATATAAATGAGAACATGTCAAATTTTACCAGTTCTTTTACTATAAAACTCTACGTCAATCTGCCCAGCATCTCCTGCTCTAGAACAATGCCTGCATACTGCTCTGCATTTTCATGGTGACAGGTTCTCTTTAAGAGATCTTTCTATGTGGCAGCACGTTGGCTCAGTGGTTAGCACTGGTGCCTTGCAGCGCTGGGGTCCTAGGTTTGAATCTGACCAAGGACATCTATATGGAGTTTGTATGTTCTCCCTGTGGGTTTCCCCCTGGTACTCCAGTTTCCACAGACACTCCTCAGACATACTGATAGGGAACTTAGATTGTGAGCCCCATTGGGGACAGCGTGATGTTAATGTCTGTAAAGAGCTGTGGAATATAGCAGTGCTATAAGGGAGGAAAAGAAAGAAATAAAATAATGGGATAATATTTATTACCTATCCATAGGATAGGTGCTAAATAATGGATTGCAGGGGTCCGGCAGCTGGAACACCTATGATACAAAAAAAGAAAAAAAAAAAAAAAAAAAGGGGAGTCCTAGAATCCCATTCCCCGATTGGAGGAGTAGTAGTAAGCATGGGGTCCAGTGCTCCATTCACTTCTATGGGACCAAGAAAGCACTGACAAGGAGAGCCACATAGAAGTGTACGAAGTGGTGGACGGACGGTGCGCACTACTACTACATTCAGATAGAAGACCCCCTAGTGCTATTTAATGGGAATATTTAAATTGCTGCCATTCTTACAGTTAATGGCAGGGTCTTCAAACTTTGTACATTCGGTTACTGGTTGACGGCAATTCAAATTAAAATAGTGGGCGGAGCCACAAACAACCAGATTTTCCCTATTGACTCCTATGAGAAAATGTAAAAAGATGTTATTCTTACAATATGAAAGCCAGAGTCCCCAAACTGGCACCACGGATCACAAGGTGAGTGTGGTTAGAATTTAGGAAAAGTGGGTGGAGCCTTTAACAGCCAATCACATTTCAGCCATTTATATGGGAAAATTTTAATTACTGCCGCTCTTTGACGGTTAATGGCAGGGTCTTCAAATTTGTCATTGGGTGACTTGGGTTCCAATTTTAAAAAGTGGGTGGAGCCACAAACAGCCAATCAGATTCCAAGCCAACATCCTGTGGTTTCTTCAGAAACTACACCATCTAGTTTCCATGAGATGGATTCTGTGCATTTGCTCGCAACAGCCTTCATATTTCTCGCATATGAAGTATGTTGTCTTACTTAAAGGGTATGACCTCGTGGGGCTGTTGTGTTGTGGTTGCGATGCAGCCACACTGCGGTCGAGTACCCTGCGGCCATGTGGCCCAGAGCTGACTTTTGTTATCTAATGAGACCAACACTGTTTAGTCGGTCTTCATTAGCTGAAGCAAGTATGGCCCTGTGGTACTTACCGCAGCACAGCCACACCATATGGTCATAGCCTAAGAGAGCAAAACACATGACCCCAAAATATTTTTGTCACAATGAGGAGGATCCAGTGCCCCACTCTACTTGTAAGTACAAAAATTAAAGAGGTAGTATATACTGTATGGTATCCTATGTATGAAAAAAGTCACACAAGTCAATAGCACATAACAGCATACTTACTATGAGGTTAGCAAGAGTAGCATCGGGCAAATGGTAAGCAAACATCTCAATCTGCTCTGCTGTGGGATGCAACCCTGCAGCCTAATAAAAAAGGACAACAGAAATCACATGTAGAATTTATAAAACACATTAAAAACAGCTGCTACACAATGTCCATGGCAGATCTGTCGCTAGGCGTTTCCTCATCCTGTACACAGATTCAAAGTGGCGCTATCCAATGAGCTGCTCTCTACACTCCACCCCATACCCCTTTCTGGATCAAGTTACAACAGCTGGTAAGAATCTCTGGCTGCTGTAACTGGTCTTTCCACATCTTTACGTGACTGCACTCTGCTGCCCTCCCCCGTTTGCTAAGCCCTATGGAATTAATTGGTTTGTTTCAAAAAATAAGTAGAACGGTTAAACTTTAAAAGAACAGTCAAAACTGGCAGATCTTGACTTAGAAGCTACATCTACTACTATAAGATGCATGATAGGTACAGTAGAACAGAGCAAAAGTGCTCCTTTAAAAAAGACCCATCTAAATCGTTGCCACTGTAATATATAATAACCCCAGATCAGTGAGCAGAATTTCAGGAGCTAGACCACCAGTGATGAGCTTTCTTTAGAAAGACTGTATATTAAGAGAGGAGAAAACCTGGGGCCCTGTAATATGTTGTACTTCACCTGGATATCATTGACCGGTTTGTTCAGAATTTCCTTCAGCAGAGGTAGATCTTCCTGGACCATGGTGGTAACTTCACCTTCCTTAAACAAGGAGCTGAACCTGCCTGCTCTACCTGATATTTGCAGAGCCTGGGAAGTGGTGATGGTATCAATCTCTTTCTCCCCTTTCTCATTAACTGTTGGTTTTACCAAGGAATTGAAAATGATTCTCTTTATGCTCCTAAAAGCAGAAAACAGAAAAAGAGAATAAATTTGAATATTTATATAAAAAACAAAACTATTGGTAATCAAGATCTGCAGTGACGTGCCAACTAGAGAGACAAAGTGCAAAAACATACAAATGTATTACAGGACCCTGTGCTGCTGCCCTGCTCCAATGTCAGAGTGCTTCGGCTTTATGGGAAACCATTTAACTATTCTGGTTAGGCTTCATGCACACGGCCGTTGTTTTGGTCCGCATCCGAGCCGCAGTTTTTGCGGCTCGGATGCAGACCTATTCACTTCAATGGGGTCGCAAAAGATGCGGACAGCACTCCATGTGCTGTCCGCATCTGTTGCTCTGTTCTGTAGTCCGCCAAAAAAATATAACCCGTCCTATTCTTGTCCGCACTTTGCGTACAAAAATAGGCAGTTATATTAAAGGCTTTCCGTGCCGTGAACACACACTGACACCATCCGTGTTTTGCGGATCCGCGGTTAGAGTGAATTTCCTTTAGGGCTTATGCACACAGCCATTGCCGTTTTTGCAGTCCGCAAATTGCGGATCTGCAAAACACGGATGCTGGCTGTGTGAGTTCTGCATTTTGCGGAATGGAACATCCGAGACACGAATAGAACATGCATCAGTTTTTTGCGGGTGCCGCAGATCAGATGCGGACAAAAGCAACAGTCGTGTGCATGAGCCTGTGAATGGCATTAATGGTGTGGAGACTTTCAGATAATCAGATCCTGGATTATTAGTCTACCAACTGCTTCTCAGGGTTTCCACATGGTAATGCATTCTATGTTAAAAACAAGTGCCGTGGTTTCTGGATTAGGCCTCCTGCACACAAACTTGTGCTACCCGTTGCAGACCACATTTGTGGATGCGCAATACACGGGCACAGTTCCGTGTGTATTCTGCATCACGGATGTGGACCTATTCACTTCAATGGGTCCGCAAATCCAGAGATGCGGAATGGTGCAGAACGGAACTCTACGGAAGCACTACGGAGTGCTTCTGTGGGGTTTCGTCCCGTACTTCCGTTCCGCAAAAAGATAGAACATGTCCTATCTTTTTGCAGAACTGCCAGATCGCGGACCCATTAAAGTGAATGGGTCCGCGATCCGCTGCCCCACGGTCTGTGTTCGTGCAGGGCTCATGCACACGGATGTATATTTTTTCCCTTAAAGTGGTTATCCCATCTTAGACAATTGGGGCATATCGCTAGGATATGCCCCCATTGTCTTATACGTGCGGGTCCCACCTCTGGGACCTGCACCTACAAGGAGAACGGAGCCGGGGAGAGTTGTGGCTGGAGGACCCCGCATGCGCGGCCACCGCTCCCATTCATTTCTATGGGGCCCGACGGCAATAGCTGAGCCAGCGCCCGGCTATTTTCGGCGGCTCTATAGAATCGAATGGGGGTGGTTGCGCATGTGCAGTGCGCCCTCCTCAACTTTCTCCGCTCCGTTCTCCTTGTAGGTGCGGGTCTAGCGATATGCCCCCATTGTCTAATATGGGATAACCCCTTTAACAGCCCGTATGCAGAACCATTCACTTCAATGGAGCCGCAAAAAAACAAAATTACTATGTGCATTCTGTGTCTGTATGTACGCATGGCCATTCTGGAAAAAAAAAAAAAAAAAAAAAAAAAAAAAAAAAGAAAGAAAAGATAATTTCCTATTATTGTCCATATTACGGACAAGTATAGCACAGTTCTATTATGGGCCGGCTATTCTGTTCTGCAAAATTCAGAATGCACGGTATCCAACAGTCGTGTACATGAGCCCTTACTGGAAGCTAGGGATTAAAGAAATGTAACTTTATATATTCAGGTGACTGGTGTTCATGCAATTTCTCAAGGTTCTCCTCTCTAGAACTGTTGTTTCAAATGTTGTGTCAGACGCTTTTTTGAAAACGTACCAGGGGTGGAATTTATCATGAGGGGAATATTTGAAGCAATTTTTACTTGAGTTGGCGTACCTTATGCTGTATTTCACGGTGGTTTGATAACTTTGTCTTATCCTTAAGCCTAACACTTGTCTAGAAAAGCTCCTGCAGCTTTCCTACTCCACTCCTACTGGAGTAAGATTGAGACAATTTTTTTTATATATTTTTTTTTTTTAAGTCTCAGTGATAAATCTGGAGTAAAACTCATTAACATATCTAACCACGTCCACTTTCCCACCCAAATTTAAAACTGGAGTGAGTGGTGTAAGAATACTAAAAGTTGACTTTTTGGAGACCGAATTGTTGATTAAAAGGTTTGATTAATTAGGGCCCATAATGTGTTAAAGGGGTTGTGCCATAATCTACTTTTCCCTCTTGGATTGTTTTTTTTGTCACATTTCCCTGATTTGCAGTTCTCTCTTATCCCCCAGGCTTGAATCCCACTTCCTGGTTGGCATGTGTCTGCTCTCCCATGATGCCTTAGGGTAGCGAGATGTGACCTGACATAAGATCATCTGACACTAACCTCACCCTTTGTTCTTACCACGTCCTACATTACAAGGCTCCAATGCAGGACGGGCCCACAGGGTGCAATGGTGGGCTAATGACTTTAGAGTCACGCAGTTTTGATAAATGGTGGTATTTGGAGAAAGTGATATAACAGCGACATCTGTTAGGCGGGATCCATTTATATTAGTGGCACCACCCCTTTGTGGACACGTATATTTCAGTGTGGATGATAAGTAACTTCCGCCGTTGTTATCACTGCACAGTACACAGTTTGTCAGAAAGCGTATAACGCCTGTAAAATCGCCAATCAACCTTTACCCTAAAGCACTGGTGCCTGCCAGTCATCTCACCCTTTACCTTACAACGACTTCAGTGATAAGATTCCTGGCTGTCGGCGAAACACTGCATTGTGGAAAGGAGTTCCATTGTAGAAACGCATACGTTATCAGGTGACCCATGGCCTTTTCATCTATTGGACTAAGAGTAACTGGCTACATACAAATGTGGCCAACGTGCCCTTCCCCATGTACAGGATGAAAGCTGATGTGGTGCAAGAAACATGCTCTTCACCTAAAGGGTTGCAAATTATAACATAACTACATGAAAAAAAGGGCAACTCACAAGTTCAGTCCCATTCCAATTGCATCTGTGGCCACCAGGATTTTGCACGGATCATCTGGGTCGTTAAACTTGTTGGCCTGAGCGATTTTTGTCCCTGAAAGGGAAAGTGCTGATGTCAAGAGATGGTGACACTTCAAATACAGGTATACAGAAGATACTGAAAGGTAGTTAGAATAGTGGATGGAGGAGGCTCTCCATTCAGTCCAAGAACCAGGGTTTGGGGGGGGGGGGGGTTCTGTAAAAAGTGAGATCCATTGACTGCATTTTAGAGCAGTAAGCAGAAGGTCCGGAACGCCAACGGCTATTCTAACTACAATTAGAGAGGTTTCTAAAGTGTCATTGTTAAAGGGAATCTGTCAGTTCCGAAACACCCCCAAACTAAAGAAAGCAGTGAATAGTGTAAGTGACGCCGAGTCTGATTGGAGGTTATTCACATTGGGGTCTGAGCTGAGGTCTTATTCAGGATCTTATTAACATTGGGGGTCTGGGGGCGTGTCCGGACGCCAGCTAAGATGGCCGCGTGAGTGCTCAGCTCCTGCCTGTACCGCCGCATTCTGGCCAGCAACACCCTCAAGCCCGACCTGATGAGGAAAAAAAATAAAAAAACAAGTGCCCATAGGTCCTCTCCCCCTCACCGCCCAGAACACTTGAGTGCTGGACGCGGGTGGTGTTGGGACAGGAGCTCTCCCCTACAGTGCAGGAATTTTTACCTGCCACATCCAGAAGGGCAGGGGCTGACATGGCGGCCTTAGAGGACTGTGCTTCACAGGTATCTGGACGTGCAGGTACTGTACCCAGCTCGCACCCTGCAGAAAATAACTCCCCTATCCTCCTCACAGAGTCCACCTCTGGCTTTAACTGGGAACCCCAGGTCTACCCCTCTTGTGGGCATCCCACCTGCCCTGGCTACTATACGCAGCAGCTCTCCATCTCCCATTGATGCCTGGGCCAGCTCACCAAGCCCTCCTCCACTGGCTGCTTTATCTCCTCGTGCTGCTCCTGAACCTCCACAACCCTGGGCAAATTATTTCAGCAGATTCCCTACAAAAGAGGACTTTCGGATGCTTTTATCTGAAGTTAAGGGAGCTTGCAGGGCAGAGATTGCTGCGGTTCACACTGATATAAAAGCATATTGTAGATCAAGTGGACTCATTAGAAAATGCACATGGTGACACCAGAAAGTACATATCCACTCTTCATGAATCTGTAGCATCTCAAACAGCGGCTCTTAAGGAAATAGGTCGGCACTTGGAGGATCTGGATAACAGGGGCCGCAGGACTATTAGAGTCAGGGGTCTTCCGGAGGCAACAGGCGATGAAGACCTCCTTTTTCTCACCTTGGAGGCTATATTTAATATCTTGGGAGAGCCACCCTCACACAAGATCAAGCTGGACAGAGCCCACAGGGCACTTAAACCAAAGAGAGTCTCATCTTGTCCAAGGGACATCATAAGAATCTATAATGGTGAAGGCCTGGACATTGCGTAACTTTGAATTTGATGGGGCCCCCGTGCAGCTCTTCCCAGACCTCTCCTGGATTACTCTGCAAAAAAGGAGACACCTGCAGCCTCTCCTCACAGTCCCACGAGACAGTCAAATACTATACCGCTGGGGATTTCCATTCGCTTTGTCAGCACATCAGCAGGGAAAGACAGCAGCCCTTCGTTCCTTCTCAGACCTACACCCCTTCTGCGAGACGCTGGGACTTCCTGTACCTGCCCTGACTGACTGGGAGATTGACCCTCCTGTGCCACCACCGCCCCAGTGTTTGGTCTCAGACGACAAGGAAGAGCGGGGCTGAATGCGGGTCCATCCCCGTCCACACGGACGCCTCCATCTCCGGCACTTAGACCGCCAGATTGATCCCTCGGTTTTAAGTGGAGAGTGACGGTCTACATTTCTCCCCTGAGCTGCCAAATCAAACAGTAGCTTCCTATGGTTGCGGGCATCCCGCCCACTTTAGCTCCTAATGGTCACAACTTTCTGCTAGCTAGCCAGTTACATATTTTGGTTTCTACTTTCATGGTGCAGGCCCCCCTGAGCACCGGTTAACCTTAGAAGTTCTTGTTAATCAGTATCTGCTCCATAAGGAGGAAACCTTCGACACTGCTACCCCAGAAGAGGCCCTGATAGCAGCCCCTAGCAGGGAAACAATTCCCTGGGAATTGTCATTTATTGTTGGTTATATTTTTTCTCTGAATCTTGTAGGATTTGTCCCCATATCCTTTTCTAGCTACCTCACATTCCTTGATCAAAATCCCTACGGACTCTGTCCTCAGCTTGAGAATCTATCAGGAGTGAAATACCTCGACTAACGAACATGCAGACTTATTTCCTGCGGACGTTGGTGAGCTGTATTCTCCTTGCACATCACATCCCCCACACCAACATGGTGCATTGTGTGACCCTAAATGTCAAGGGACTCAACTTCAATGCCAAGAGGGGAATTTTGCTCTTGGAGTTAAAATCCCTCAAAGCGGACATTGTGTTTCTTCAGTAAAACCCACTTTGACGAAAATTCCTCCTTCCGCTTTGCATCTCCCCTGTATCCCATAGTATACTCGGCCACCAACTCTCGTCACAAGCCGGGAGTCACAATTCTTATTTCAGCCCATTGCCCCATTAGAATTGAGTCTTCAACACTAGATGCCAAGGGCGCTACATCATCCTGAGAGGTATACTCACAGGCTAGTCAATCACGCTTTGCAATTTGTATGCCCCGAACACATCCCAGATACATTTTCTTAGCAGTGTTCCATAAGGTCTTCGGAGTTCCCGATTCACTGGTACTACTGGGAGGGGACTTAAACACAATTTTCTCTGATTCAATGGATAGGCTGGCTCTACCGGGCAGGTCCTTACACTCAACACAACAGCGACTAGCCAGGGACTTTCACAAATTAATCCGACGATACTCTATATGACCTCTGGCGACTCAAAGATCCCACTAATAGATCCTTCTCTTTTTACTCTACCCCGTATGGCACCCACACCCGAATCAATTTGTTTTTTGGAACCATCTCCACTCCCCAGGTGTTAAAGGGGGCTTACATGGGCCAGATTACCTAGTCCAACCATGCATGAGTAATGGTTGAAATCGAGCTTGGGTCTGGTCACACCCGCCAATGTCATTGGCGTCTCAATGACACCCTCCTTAAGAGACCACCCTTACGAGACGAACCACAAAGTTACTTAAAATCCTATTTTGAACTTAATGAAGGGTTGGTAGGCAATATACGTTCCTTATGGGAAACTCACAAGGCGGTAATGAGAGGACACTGCATCGCCATGGGCTCAAGGTTAAAGAAAAACACAATAGCCACAGTACGATCCCTGAAATCCCGTTTGCGTGCTCTGGAGGAGACAATGTCTGCTCATCCTACCAGCCGCACGCTAAAGCATATAGTGGATGTTAGAGCCCACTTACATAGGATAGCCCAGGGCAGACTTGACAAACTAATGTTATATACCCGACAACGGTATTATGCGGGGGGGGGGGGGGAACAAGCCCCATACACTGTTGGCCAGACAACTTAGGAATCGCCCTCAGCACTCTGGTCCCTGTGTAATTAAGGGTACGGATGGGACAGTTCATTATAATCCCAGGAAAGTGGTGAAGCGGTTCTCGACTTCCTATGCCTCCCCACAAACATAGGAACCAGAGAGCACCTATTGCAATCATACTTGGCCTCGTGTAACCTCCCTACCCTCTCAACTGCAGATACCTCTGCCCTTAATATACCTGTGACTGGGGAAGAGATAGAAGAGGTCATTGACCAATTACCGGAGGGCAAGTCCCTGTGCCCCGACGGCTTCTCCTATAAATACTATAAGATTTTTTTTAATTAAGTAATTTTTTATTAGCATTTTAATAATACAAACATAAGGCCCCAACTCCCACATACCCTACCCCCACAAACCATCATTGTGATGCCCTCCATCTTCCATAGCTTCAACATTCGGTTACACCATCACAACCGCATAATAATTACACAAGCACAGGCCCCATCCCTACAACAATCCCACAAAATATTGAAAGAAAAGCGGTGATCTTATAATTGGAATGTACATTTGTTATCGGCCATAACCTCCCCACTTTACATTATATATCGTAGAAACATTCCATCGCCAATCACCGAGCCATATATGTACAATAAGCGATAGTACCCTCACAC
Source organism: Bufo gargarizans (assembly GCF_014858855.1). Classification (NCBI taxonomy): domain Eukaryota; kingdom Metazoa; phylum Chordata; class Amphibia; order Anura; family Bufonidae; genus Bufo; species Bufo gargarizans. Next base: position 288,210,262 of record NC_058085.1, on the reverse strand, counting down.
TAATCCCAGACGGTATCTCTGAAGTTCCCTGGACGCCAGCCCGGGGGCGTCAATCCAAGGAGTCCAGAGCTTTTCAAATTTGGCCATGGCACCCCTCTTCCTATAGACCCCTCGTTCCAGATTAAGTAACCAATTAATCTTGGCTATAAATTCTGTTTTACTAGGACTACCCTCATCCAGCCAATGTTGAGCAATCAGCTTACGAGCCATATACAACATTCTGGCCACTGCGGAATCCTCTCCAATATCTTCTGCCACTAAGTTTCCTCTAACGGCCCCATCTCCGCTTCCCATTTTGTCCTACTATTTATCGAGTGGTCCTGCAGAAATAGATCTAGCAAGGTCTGATAGAGCAAAGAAATAACTCCAGAGGAGGAATCCCTCTTCTCTATAAACGCAATTAAATACTATAAGATTATTAAGACGGAACCGATTTCCCATATAGCAAATCTCTTTAATCGATTCCTGGCGGGTTACGCGGTACCTACCCCATGTCCCACTCATACCTTAAGTTTATTCCAAAGCCTGGAAAGGACTATCTCGAGTGCCAAAACTATAGGCCCATTGCTCTACTTAATTCCGACATCAAAATTTATACTAAAATACTAGCCTTCCATTTAAAACACCTTTCTCCCCTCCTTGATCCATAAAGACCAGGTAAGATTTGTCCTATGTTGTCAGGGCAGTGACAATATGAGACGGAACATTGACTTGTTGGAGGTGGTTGACCGCTCGAGGGAGGAGGCATTGCTCCTCAACTTAGAAGCTGAATAAGCGTTTGATTGATTAAGCTGGCCGTTTTGGTTGGCGACCTTGAAAGCATATGGTCTCTCTCTGGCCCTTTTGTTCAGGCCATTCGAGGCTCATACTCCTCCCCCATGGCGACAATCAAGCTCCCACACGCCGAGTCTCGACCAATACACATAGCCAATGGGACAAGACAGGGATGTCCCTTATCCCCTCTACTGTTTGCAATGTGTACTGAAACCATTGCGGCCAAAAGTAGGACTTGCCCAGACATCAGGGTTATTATGGTCAGGGATAAGGAGTTTAAGCTTACACTATATGCGGACGATGTCCTCCTTACACCAAGTAATCTCCATGTCTCCCTCTCAAAAGCACTCCATTTTACAAGAGTTTGGACGTCTGTCGGGGTATAAGGCCAACACCCATAAAACTGAGGCACTCCCCCTCAATATACCTCAGTCGACTCTCAGTAACCTCTGGGCAAACTTTCCATTCCAATGGAAGAAGGACTCCTTGCGATACTTGGGTGTCGATCCCCCGCCCCCCCCCCCCCCCCCTTATACGTACCTCTACAGGACTACTTTCCCACGTATGTACAGAGAAATTAGAGATCTCCTTACCAAACAGCACACACTCCCATTATCCTTCCTAGGCCGTATTGCGGCTGTAAAAATGACTCTCTTACCTAAGCTCCTGTATCTTTGAGACTTTACCTGTTCCGGACCCAATCAAAGATTTGAGATCTGGTCAGTCCCAGCTCCTCAGATTTATATGGGCTGAGAGGCACCATAGGATCCCTAGGTATGTACTTCTATCTAGCAAGTCTCAGGGTGGTCTGGGAGTACCTGACCTGATCAAATATTATTGGGCAGCTCAATTACGGTGCATCACAGCTTGGGCATCTCTGCACCCATACTCTATCTGGATGCAGATAGAGAGACTCTGGCTGGCTCCTATACACCCTAATTCTCTGCTATAGTCTAACCCAAATAATACACCATCAACTAAAGATCTTTTGGGACCCATGGCCTCCACTAAATCCATTTAGCGGACCTGTTGCAGTAGGTTCCCCTAGTCTCTCGCCATTCTTCTATGACCTCCTTTTTATACCATCCTCTAATCCCAACGAGTCTCACCACATCAGTGACGAGGCTATGGTTTCAATGTGGCATTTTCCGCTATGCGGACATTGTAGAGCCATTCACTAGGGCATTTGAACGCCTTTGTAGAAGAGGAGTACACATGAAAGGGCTGATATCTGAGCTTTACTCTAACTGCTGCCCGCTGCCTTATTTCCCAATTCTGGAAACGCCCTGACCCCCGCAAGGTCTCTGATCTATATGCCAAGGTGTCAGAAATCCGGACCTTGGAATACATGACTGCAATGTTCCAGGACAAAATAGACCTATTTCATGCTATTTGGGATGACTGGGACAACTATTGCGCTAATAGGCAACCCTGAGAAGAGTCTGAGGAAAATGAATCACCCCCCTCCCCCCTGATGTGTCATTGTCTGTATTGTTTGTCTCTTTTTGTTCTGATAATCATATAGGTTCTAGCTTCGACCACAAGATCAGGTCACCGTAGCTACTCTTTCATGAGAGCCCCTCATATGCTAGGATACCACTGATAATTTCTTTCATTTATTTTCATTCGTCCTTCTTGTTTCTTAATATCTATACTTCTCTAAGAAATGAATATGACAAGACGTAAGTTTCTCATGTAGACTTTATGGGTTCTTGTCTAATTTACATTGCACATAAAATGTGAAGTTATAGTACATGTAAATCTGTTGCTTACGTCATGTATATTGCTTTGCTCACTTTCCCCTGTACAATTGTGCACACAGTTGAAATTGAATAGTTTTGTTGTATTTCAATAAAAAATACAACTATAAAAAAACAAACAAACATTGAGGGTCTGACTGCTGGTCTGATAAAAAATATTTTTTTCTTATTGCCCTCCTCTAAAACCTAGGTCGCAAGGGTGAAAAATACGGTAATTTTTATCTTTATACTAGCTGCATTCACTCCCGGGCTCACACACATAATGGAGAGGACTCGCAGAGGACTCTTCTCAATGCATTTTACTGGTGTTACGTGGGAGAACAGCATCAGAATCCAAGTGCATATGACGATAATTACATAATCAGACTCGGCATCACTTACACTATACCAGTGATGGTGAACCTTTTAGAGACCAAGTGCCCAAACTGCAACCCTACCACCCACTTATTTATTGCAAAGTGCCAACACTGCAAAGGCAATGAATACCAATATAGTATGTCTTCAATGTAATTTATCTATAATAACCTGCCTACATTCAATGCGCTGCCTGTGCTGTTCATAGTGCGCCCTGCGCTGATGAATGGCAGGAAAAGTCTAAGGCATATTGGTACACCATAGAGTTTTCCCAGGGCGCGGGTGCCCACAGAGAGGGCTCTGAGTGCCGCCTCTGGCACCCGTGCCATAGGTTCGCCATCACTGCACTATACACTGCTTATTCTAGTTTGGGGAGTGTTTTGGAGCTGACATTTCTTTTAAGGGAAGGTATAGAATTTTCAAGCCAAAGACAGAATGACTCACCTGGAGGTAGGCTGCCATAGATGACAGCACATTCTAATCCACGCGCCTCGATCTGCCGGCTGACAGAAAAGATGTCATTCTTATTGAAGCAAACTATACAGTCCCCAGGCCTGAGGTTATTCAGTGACTGAAGTGCATGATCCAAAAGTTTAAGAGAAGTCAATCTTTCGTAATTCCGTACCTTAAACAAAAAAAAAAAAAAAAAAAAAAATTATTTTATATAAATAAATAAACGTTTGGCAGCACCAATTCACACCAAAAAAGTGGGTGCTATGTCCAGGGAATTTCACTGCTTACCCTTGTAAATAGTCGGAAAAGGACAGCAACTCCAATAATACCAAAAAATATTATTTATTGGGCCACAGTGGCACAGTGAGGCGACGTTTTGGATTTTGAGCCGAAACGTCGCCTCACTGTGCCACTGTGGCCCAATAAATAATATTTTTGGGTATTATTGGAGTTGCTGTCCTTTTCCGACATATATATATATATATATATATATATATATTACACCGTATATATAACAGCTTCTTAACAAAATGCACACTAATTGGGATCAAGGTCATGTCACAGGTATCCTAATCATGGTGGTTACAGAACTCTCTTGGCCCATACTGTACCACTGTGTGCCACACTGAGTATTTTGAGAGTAACAAATATTGTGGAATATAGCATGTCATGCCAACCGTATAATAGCAGCAGCCCATGCACCATCAACATGTGGAGGCTCATATTCACTAACTGGACTTAAAGGGTCTTTCCTCAGGACAAGTAAATCAATATCAAACTGGTGTTGGTGGTGCAACGTCCAGCACCCATGCCAATCAGGTATTTGAAAGGGAGCTCCTCCGGGTGCTGCAGCTCAATCCCATTCATTTGAATAGCCAATGTGAGAGGCTGAAGAAGATGCCGCAGTGTTTGTCGAAGCCCGGTGGCTACTTCTAAAAGTTGCTAGGAGTTGGACCCTCACCAATCAGATACTGATGACATGAGGATAGATCATCATAAGTGCCAGAAAACCCCATTTAAATTCTCCTCCACTGCCAACAAGGATCTTTATTAGTTTTTTTTTTTTTTTTAACCAAAACCCAATTACTGCAAGAAAAAAACATAACTGCATAAAAACCATATTTTTCGCCCCATAAGATGCATTCCCCCACCCACCCCAAAAGTGTGTGGGGGAATGTCCTTGCGACTTATGGGGTGGATACTAATGAGCGCTTCCATTATGGATTTTAGACAAAGACTGCATTAGCATACCCCATGGTAAATGCCCTTTTATAGAGGCAAATGAGGTTGGGGATTTGTCCCAAGGTAGAAACTTCTCCTATCCTTTGATTAGACTGCTCTTGGCTCTGGTTTGTACTGCATTTTTATCCATTCTGCTAGACTATAGGGAAAACAATCATTTACACTGCCGAGATCTACAGCTATACATACTGGTTATCACTATAAAAAAAACATAACCAAATAACAGACACATCAGTAACTTTACCTCTACTTCTTCACCCGTGGTGTACATCAGTTCTGTCACTAAATGAATAGCAGCCGCCTCGCCACATAGATGGATTTCTTGTGCGCAAAGCCCTGGAACAGAAATATTGAACAGTTTGTGTTAAAAGGAAGAAATTGGGGTCCAGATCAGAGAAAGATGGGGTGCAAAGAGCAGAAAAGGAGATAATGAAAAGTAGCATAAAATGCTGTTACCTAGAAGTGCTCTTGTCCAAGCCCACCCTCTACCAGGATCTCTTATCATCTGAATTTCATCTATCACAGCTACCTCATCTAAAAACAAATGAAGAACAAAAAACTGCACATTTGTTTCCCAATTCCTGAGATAATGATGTGATGTGTTGATTGTTCATGACGTTACATACAAGGCGTGTTCACACTGCACATCTCTACTGTGCACGCTGCGTGTGCTGAGGGCTTTCCTTCAGGATCCACATGTATCAGCTCCTCCCCGGTTATTAAATCACAAGAAACACCCTGCAGAACAAAAAAAATAAAAAATAAAGAGATAAAAATGTCATACATATTTTCTGAAGCATTTCCTAAATATCACAGTTTTAATAAAAAAAAAACTAAGTTAGGTGTACTTTTGCAGTAAGTCACATGCCAGCTGAGTAGTTAACACAAGTATTTTTCGCCCTGGTTAGTGTATATACTGCTTGTAAAATAAAGAAATATACAACGTTAAACAAGTCTCACCGCATCGTTGCTCTTCTTGTAGATCTCATGTGCAAGCAGTTTTAACGGGCCACAATATATCCCAGACTTGGCACTCAAGTATCTCTGGATCGCATGGTACGTTTTCCCACTGTTTGTAGGTCCAGAATGAAAAATAATTTTGCGCTGAATGGCCCTTGCTTCAGGATACCTATACCAAAATCAGAGCAAGAATGGTTTATACTGATGGGGCCGAGAGTCTTATACACTCAGACAAAAAAAAACGCTGTAATGATGATATATGTAAGCGATTACAATATTAGAGCAAAAGGATAGTTTTTTTTTATGGGGGGAAAACTGTATAATTGAAAGGAGGCTCTAGGACCCTGTTGGGCCGGCTCTAGCCTGGACATGAAGCATACAATTTCCGTATGGTATTCTACAGCACTTTTGCCCACAGATGTTGCAGCTGGGCCTGTAGATCCTGCACTCTCGTAGGTTGCTGGCGTCCTAGCTGGTCCCATAAATGCTTTATTGGTAATAAATCGGGTCATAGGGTACAGCAAGGAAGTGTTGTAATCTGGCGGAGACATTCAGCAAGCATTATCCTGCTGAAAAATGCCAGTTGAAAGCCCTGCCAGGACACTGATATTTCTATCTGGAGGCATTATTTGCAAACTGAATCATGCAGACTTTTAAAGATGTTGAGTGCCATACAACAAAGAATTTATAGCCTCATGGTACCCATATGGCATTAACATACATACCAATTAGGAGGTAATCTCAAGTCACTTATTTTTCGGAGATCATCGATACAATCCAGCATCGGGAAGACCTGTTTAGCGTGCCTCATGAAGAATGGGAAAATGTCATCCATGTGACCTAAAATAAGGAAGGTGGCCATTACTAAAGGACAAAACTATTCATCACAGAAAGCAACGTCAGAACACGCAGTAAGCATATCAGCGATGGCACCCTGCCCTAATGTTCAAAACGGGCATTTCTATAATAAAAATAATTTAAAAAAAACACTGCAGAAAGTTGCACTATTGACTTGTAAGGGTCTGTTGTAGCAGATAGATGGGATTATTTTTCATCTGAGTCAGGTCTTACCAACTCCACAGCAGATATCATTCAAGACGATGTGAAGATCTACTTGCAGAGTGTCCGTTTCCATAATGTATCTTCTAAAGCTGATAAACGCTTGATGAAACAGACGAGCTGTAAGCAAGCCCAATGAGAATTCAGTCAGTGTCAACTGTTCTTTGCATACTAAGTTACTATCTTTACTACATTCTGCTTGGGATCAGTCCTGGGACAAGAGATACATGCTCTGTACAGACAACCAGAATGGGGTTACCCAGAGATGTGAGAATGTAGCCAGGGAGCAGCCAGAAGAATCCACAGTGTGGACTGACTTTATAGCTTTTAGGCTACATGCACACGAATGTTAGGGCTCTGTGCCCGTGCTGTGGTCCACAATGCATGGGCACAGACCGTGGGGCAGCCGCATGCGGATCGCGGACCCATTCATTTGAATAGGGTCCGCGATCCGCATCCGACGGTCCGCACCGCAAAAAATGTAGTGCATTCGCTACTTTTTTGCTGTGCGGAGTCACGCCCAGAAACACCACGGAAGCACTCCGTAGTGCTTCCGTGGGGTTACGATCCGTGCCTCTGTTCCGCATCTCCGTTATTGCGGACCTATTCAAGTGAATGGGTGCGCGATCCGTGATGCGCAATGCACACGGCCGGTGCCCGTGTATTGCGGACCAGCTGTGTGCAGGCCACAATACAGCCACGGGGGGCACACGGTCGTGTGCATGTAGCCTTATGATCCTACTCCTTTAAAGCCTAAAACAAGATTATATGTAAAATATAATTTTGCAGATTTAGGGTCCATTCACACGTCCGTTGTTTCTTTCCTGATCTGTTCCGTTTTTTGCGGAACAGATCTGGACCAGTTGCATACCCATTCATTTTCAATGGGTCCTGAAAAAAAATCGGACATTGTGCTGTCCGATAAAAAAATTTCAGGACCCATTGAAAATGAATGGGTACGCAACTGGTCCAGATCTGTTCCTCAAAAAACGGAACAGATCAGGAAAGAAACAACGGACGTGTGAATGGACCCCAACGCTGGGTTCACACCTGAGCGTTTTACAGCGCGTTCAAACGCGCTGTAAAACGCTCAACACATGAAAACCAATGCTTCCCTATGGCCCTGGTTCACACTTGAGCGTTTTACAGCGCGTTTGAACGCGCTGAAAAACGCCCTACGCTCAAAAAAGTTCTTGAGCTTCTTTGGGGCGTTTTGTCGCGCGTTCCCATACATAGACTTTCGGGAACGCGCGACAATGGGCGTTCGCTTGTCTCTGTATGCGCGATTGTAAAAGCCGGTACAATCGCGCATACAGAGCGCTCCTTTCAGAACGCTCAGGTGTGAACCCAGGGTAAGGGTAGACTGCCGGGATCATCCACCGACCATGAGAGCAGAAACCCCCAAGTACCCAGAGTGCACGCGTGACCACCACTTCATTCGCCGGCTATAAGGCTGGGTTCACACCTGAGCGTTTTACAGCGCGTTCCTACGCGCTGTAAAACGCTCAACAAGGAGAAACCAATGATTCCCTATGGGAATGGTTCGCACTTGGGCGTTTTACAGCGCGTACGATCGCGCTGTAAAACGCCCGACGCTCCAAAAAGTACATGAGCGACTTTTGGGGCGTTTGTGGCCATAGGACACTGTAGTGAATCACACAAACGCGCGTCAAACGCGCGTTTACTATTACAAAAACGCGCATAAAAATGCGCGTAAAACGCACGTTTGCGCAACGCTCAAGTGTGAACCCAGCCTAAGTGAACGGAGCAGCAGTCACACATGCAAAATAAACCGATGTGTTTACAAAAGGAATTCAGAGACCCCTGTCCTGTCCATCACAGTGGTCAAATGCCCATCGATCACATTTTATCACCTATCCTGTGGGCAGGCCATAAATGTTGTTCGTTCAATAACATAGAAAGGTGGCTGCTCAGATCTGATTAGACGTCATTGGAGCTGGCTGTGGAACGAATGACCCAGTCAGTAAGCATGGAGAAGATTGCGTTCCGGCTTATGGCAGAAGTGGACACATTGCCATTCCAGGAGTCCGTTATCAGTGATTATTTCAGTAGCCATCAAAGACTACTGGCTACATGCCCAGGAGACAGGATCATTGCCCATCTACCTTGGATCAGATATGGCATCTCTCAGTCTAATGCCTGGGCTACACTGCGACTTTTTGTAGCGCAGCTGATTAATTTTAACTATTGAATGACAGCTGCAGCCCACAAGATTGCATTCATGTGGACTACAGCTGTAAATAGTAAAAATCAACCAGTTACGCTACAAAATGTTGCAGTGTAATCCAGGCCTAACACAGAGCAAACTAAGATCCATTCATTTCTTACCGTCCAAACCATTCTCTGCAGCCAGTTTCTGTATTTCTTTTCTTCTGTAAAACTTGTTTAAAATGTTTAGAACTTCACCTAAAAAAACAAGTATCTTCTATTAGAAGGGACGCGTGACTGAGACTCGCTGTAAGTTCAGGGACCAGCAGTAAGGATGTATACACACATTCCCAGTCAAGGAGCCTTCGGTCCCTTTCACACGAGCGAGTTTTCCGCGCGGGTGCAATGTGTGATGTGAACGCATAGCGCCCGCACTGAATCCTGACCCATTCATTTCAATGGGTCTGTGCACATGAGCGTTGTTTTTCACGCATCAGTTCTGCGTTGCGTGAAAATCGCAGCATGTTCTATATTCAGCGTTTTTCACACAGCCCTGGCCCCATAGAAGTGAATGGGGCTGCGTGAATAACGCATTGCATCTGCAAGCAAGTGCGGGTGCGATGCGTTTTTCACTGAAGGTTGCTACGAGATGTTGTTTGTAAACCTTCAGTTTTTTATCACGCGCGTGAAAAACGCATCAAAACGCATTGCACCCGCGCGGAAAAAACTGAACAACTGAACGCAATCGCAGACAAAACTGACTTAACTTGCTTGCAAAATGGTGCGAGTTTCACTGAACGCACCCTGAACGCATCCGGACCTAATCCGTCACGCTCGTGTGAAAGAGGCCTAAGTTGTTCACATCTTAATTGACCGTTTGGGAAAATAATTAATTCCAGCTCTAAGGCCCCTTGCACACGAGCGAGTTTTCTGCGCGGGTGCAATGCGTGACGTGAACGCATAGCACCCGCACTGAATCCTGACCCATTCATTGACTAAACTTGCTTGCAAAATAGTGCGAGTTTAACTGAACGCACCCTGAACGCATCCGGACCTAATCCACAACGCCCGTGTGAAACCAGCCTAAGGGTACATTTGTTTCTGTGGTAGAGGATCCAGCGGGCTGTTGGACCAGAGAGCAGTCTGCTGGATTCCGCCAGATCCCATTGACTATAATGGGGTCTGGCGGTGATCCGACCACTTCCTGGCATAAATGCTAGGTTTTTGGCCAGAAATAAATAAACGTTGCATGCAAAAATCCGTGCTGGATCAGGCATGCTGCAGATGTGAATAAACCCTAACCTTATACCTGCCATTACAGAGCTCCAAGGGGATGTTCATATTTACTTCTCCATGGCAATCAGTTCAGGTCTTGAGATGCCTGCTAACCAGCACATTGGTTAAAGGGAACCTGTCATCGACGTTATGCTGCCCATACTAACGGCAGTATAAGGCCTCATGCACACGACAGTATTTTTTCACTGTCCGCAAAACGGGGTTCCGTTGGTCCGTGATCCGTGACCGTTTTTTCGTCCGTGGGTCTTCCTTGTTTTTTGGAGGATCCACGGACATGAAAAATGAAAAAAAAATCTAAGTCAAGTTTGCCATTGAAATGATAGGAAAAAACGGACACGGATCACGGACACGGATCACGGACACGGATGACAATCTTGTGTGCATCCGTGATTTTCACGGACCCATTGACTTGAATGGGTCCGTGAACCGTTGGCCGTGAAAAAAATAGGACAGGTCATATTTTTTTCACGGCCAGGAAAAACGGATCACGGATGCGGCTGCCAAACGGTGCAGTTTCCGATTTTTCCACGGACCCATTGAAAGTCAATGGGTCCGCAAAAAAAACGGAAAACGGCACAACGGCCACGGATGCACACAACGGTCGTGTGCATGAGGCCTAAGGTAGAGACAGGCGAGGTGATTTCAGTGGTCTGTCATTTATAAGTTAAAAGGAAGTGGTTGCCGAGAACCAACATCACAATCATTGCAGACTGGGCCTGGAAAAGAGTCACGGCCGCCTGAGAAGAGTCATGGCTATTCATGAATTCCTGCTCCCCCACCCACCTGCTGATGGCTGACAGGCTTCTACCTAGTTTTCTCTCTAGGAGAGAACTGCCAATCAGCAGCAGATGGGTGACTGCAGGAGATTAGGAATAACCAGGACTCTTCTCAGGTAGATCTGACTCTTCTCAAGGCCTGTGCTGTAATGATTATGATGCTGGTTCTCAGCAACCACTTACTATTAGCTGATGTGTGACACACCGCTGAGATCAGCATTTCTGTCACTACTTTATGCTGCCCTCAGTGAGGTCCGCATAAAGTTGATGACAGGTTCCCTTTAGGCTACATGCACACGGCAGTGTTTCTTTTTTTGCGGATCGGTTGGTTTCCCATTCATTTCTATGGATCCGTTAAAAATGCAGTGCAGTCAACCATTTCTTTTCTGCGTCTGCTGTCAGTGTTTATCGTGCACAAAAAAAAAAAAAAAGTATTGCATGTCCTATTCTTGTCCGCAATAAACGTTTTACGGACCCATTGACTTCAATTGAAGTCAATGGGTCCGCAAAAATAGGCTATGTCATCCGCATCCTTTTTTTTTTTTTTTTTTACAGATGGTTGCTGGGAAACCTGTATATATAAAATTTCAAGAATTACAGCCTTCAGGGTTTTTTTTGCAGACCGCAAAAAAAAAAAAAAAAAAAAAAGAAACTTAAGACAAACGTAACGGATGTGGATGTAAAAAAAGAAAACAGGAACAGGGATCCGCTATTTGCATGTAGCCTAGGCAGAGTTATTTCCGGTACAGGTTCCCAGCAGCTTCAGCCTCGAGGCAGACATGGTGGCGATGCTGTCCATGGCTCCACAGCCACAAGGACCATTTCATTAAGTAGTCTGTGTGATATTAAGAAAGCGCCTGGTTTTCTCTCTCCAGGAGCTGTCTGGTATTACAGCTGTGCCCCACGCAATCCATTTTTCTAATCTGGCACAAACCTAATTGATATAATTCTTTTTCAAGCGGATAATCCAAGAATTTAAAAAGTTTCTCTAAGAAGTTAAAGAGGACCTTTCACTGATCCTGACACTGAACTAAGTATACAGACATGGAGAGCGGCGCCCGGGGATCTCACTGCACTTACTATTATCCCTGGGCACCGCTCCGTTCTCCCGCTATGCCCTCTGGTATCTTCGGTCACTAAGTTATGGTAGGCGGAGTCTGCCCTTGTTCTGCTGTAGCGCTGCAATTGGCCAATCGCAGCGCAGAGCTCACAGCCTGGGAGGTTATTTTCTCCCAGGCTGTGAGCTCTGCAATGCGATTGGCCAGCGCTACATAAGAACAAGGGCAGACTCCGCCTACCATAACTGGCTAAGTTGCCCATAGGAACCAATGAGATTCTGACTTTCATTTTCCAAAGGAGCTCTAAAAAATGTAAGGTGGAATCTGATTGGTTGCCAAGAGCAACTAGGCCAGTTTTCCCTTGCAACGGTTTTGATAAATCTCCCCCCCAATGAATTCAGTGGAGCTGAGCTGCAATACGTAGCACGACCCACGGACAGGGTAGAGCCAACTTTGAAAGAAAGCAGCCACAAAGCTAATGGATAACTTTTTCAAGGGATAACTCAAGTTTTTACAAATCCTGGACAAACCCTACAGTCTACATCCGTAAGTGAATGTGTATGCCAGCGTCAGTCCTCAAAACCAATGCAGAGACTATTTATGCAGATTTAAAACACCCAAGAACCCCTTTAAAAGGGAACCTGTCAGCACCAAACTAGACCAAAACCGCCATCAGTACCTTAAGGCCTCATGCACACGACCATTGTTTTATTCCGTGTCCGTTGCTTCGTTTTTTGTGATTTTCTGCGGACCCATTGATTTTTTTTAATGGGTCCGTTGAAAACTCGGCTAATGCACCGTTTGCCATCCGCGTCCGTGATCCGTGGTTCCAGTCCGTCCAAAAAATATAACCTGTCCTATTTTCACGGAAAACTGTTCGCGGACCCATTCAAGTCAATGGGATCGTTAAACGCAGAGGCACACAAGATTTTCATCTGCGTCCGTGTCCGTTTTTTTCCTATCATTTGCATCACTTTTTTTTTACATTCCTTAATGTCTGGTGGTCCTCCAAAAATAAAGGAAGACACACGGAAACGGATCACGGAACAACGGAACCCCATTTTGCGGAACGGAACACAACAACGGTCGTGTGCATGAGGCCTAAAGCCGTTAACATCCGGCTTCTAATAATGTTCTTGTGTACGATGTTCGATCGCTGTAAAGCAACTTTTATTCCCCCCGCAGGTCGTATGCAAATTAGGCTTCCTTACTTCGAGTTTAGGTAAGCACCCCCCGAACCGTCCCCTCTTTTGATAGATTGACAGCCTGAAGAGCGGCCGGGATGGCACAAGTCTCGCGTATGCACAGTTGCGCCGCTGAAACCCGGCTAACAGCGGCATCCGGAGACCTGATCGCACCGCGCATGCGTGAGACTTATGCGATCCTGGCCGCTCTGCAGGCTGTCAATCTAACAAAAGAGGGGATGGCTAGGGGACGTGCTTACCTTGACTCGAAGCAAGGAAGCTCACGCGAGATTTTATCTGTAGGGGCGTTTCTTAGGCGGAGCTGAGAAAATATGAGACTTCTCTGGTCACACAAGTAAGATATGACTCTTAGGGTACATTCACACGACCGTATTTTTGGCTCCGCACCCGTTCCGCAATTTTGCGGAACAGGTGCGGACCCATTCATTTCAATGGGGCCGCAAAAGATGCGGACAGCACACAATGTGCTGTCCGCATCCGTAGATCCGCGGACAAGAATAGGCATTTCTATCATGGGGCCAGCTACAGTCACACGGCCGGTATCCGCAATTTGCGGACCGCAAAACACATACGGTCGTGTGAATGTACCCTTATATGTTAATTTGCATAAAAGGCGGGAAGTACAAAAAAGCGGAATATTTACTGAATTAGTCTGCAAATTAAATTAAAAGTGTAATTTATATGTTTAGGGTAACACAATGAACATTTAGAAACGCTCAGTGAGGGTAGCATAGTAGAGGTAGGTTCCCTTTAAGGCACGGTCTAGGGCATTTCTGCACCATTCATACAGGCGACTTTTGGGTAACTCCTCCCACACTGGACAGTTTAGAAGACTGTAACCTAATGTTCTCCCCACAAGGATACATTGATAGCCACAAAATAAACATAAAAATCAAAAGTACAATAATCCATGTTCAGAAATTAAACAGAATTGTATCCGACGGGAACAACTTTATTAAATGTGACAAGTGACGAAAAGAGAACGTTATTGGTCGGACATAGCAGGGAGATTTAGGACTGCAATCACCACATCATCATTAAAGCTCTTCCCCTATTCACGTGAACTGGAGTTAGGGTACTTTCACACTAGCGTTTTTAGAATCCGGCAGGCAGTTACGGCAACGGAACTGCCTGCCGGATCTAGCAATCCGTATACCAGGCATCCTCAAACTGTGGCCCTCCAGCTGTTGCAAAACTACAACTCCCAGCATGCCCAAACATACTACAGCTATCAGCCTACAGCAGGGCATGGTGGGAGTTGTAGTTTTACAACAGCTGGAGGGCCGCAGTTTGAGGATGCCTGCCGTATACAAACGGAAAGCTCTTTTTTCTGGATCGGTCCCATCCAGAATAACGGATCCGGTATTTACATTTTTTTCAAAGATCAAAAGACAAACCCACTCCTCATATATCCTGGCGCCTGTGCAGACCAGAAAACCAGATCCGGCGATGCGGCAATTTCCAGAACACTTGGTACCGGATCCGGCATTAATACATCGCTGCACGTGCGGTATTGTACCGGGATTTTGGCCGGAATTTTTTTTTATCCAGTCAAATGCAGTACAAGGGACGGAACGGAAGACAGGTCCCCACTCCCCATAGCAGCGCCATACACAGGTCGCCCCTCCCCATAGCAGTGCCATACACAGGTCCCCCCTCCCCATAGCAGTGCCATACACAGGTCCCCCCTCCCCATAGCAGTGCCATACACAGGTCCCCCCTCCCCATAGCAGTGCCATACACAGGTCCCCCCTCCCCATAGCAGTGCCATACACAGGTCCCCCCTCCCCATAGCAGTGCCATACAGAGACCCCCCCCCTCCCCATAGCAGTGCCATACAGAGACCCCCCCCCCTACCCATAGCAGTGCCATACAGAGACCCCCCCCCTCCCCATAGCAGTGCCATACAGAGACCCCCCCCTCCCCATAGCAGTGCCATACAGAGACCCCCCCCCTCCCCATAGCAGTGCCATACAGAGATCCCCTCCCTCCCCATAGCAGTGCCATACAGAGATCCCCCCCTCCCCATAGCAGTGCCATACACAGGTCCCCCCTCCCCATAGCAGTGCCATACAGAGATCCCCCCCTCCCCATAGCAGTGCCATACAGAGATCCCCCCTCCCCATAGCAGTGCCATACAGAGATCCCCTCCCTCCCCATAGCAGTGCCATACAGAGATCCCCCCCTCCCCATAGCAGTGCCATACAGAGATCCCCTCCCTCCCCATAGCAGTGCCATACAGAGATCCCCCCACCTCCCCATAGCAGTGCCATACAGAGATCCCCCCACCTCCCCATAGCAGTGCCATACAGAGATCCCCCTCCCCATAGCAGTGCCATACAGAGATCCCCCTCCCCATAGCAGTGCCATACAGAGATCCCCCCTCCCCATAGCAGTGCCATACAGAGATCCCCCCTCCCCATAGCAGTGCCATACAGAGATCCCCCCTCCCCATAGCAGTGCCATACAGAGATCCCCCCCCTCCCCATAGCAGTGCCATACAGAGATCCCCCCTCCCCATAGCAGTGCCATACAGAGATCCCCCCCTCCCCATAGCAGTGCCATACAGAGATCCCCCCCCTCCCCATAGCAGTGCCATACAGAGATCCCCCCCCTCCCCATAGCAGTGCCATACAGAGATCCCCCCCCCCTCCCCATAGCAGTGCCATAGACCGACCCCCCTCCCCATAGCAGTGCCATAGACCGATCCCCCTCCCTATAGCAGCCCCGGCCCTGCTGCTCACAGCAGACTAATCACTGCATCTTTATTTTACCTTACAATGACCCTCCAGTAACAGGCAGAGCGGGCGGCGGTGTAACGTCACTTACTCACGTGATGCACCTGCTCCGCCCACTTTATGAATGAAGGAGGCGGAGCAGGCGCGTCACATGAGTAAGTGACGTTACACCGCCAACGGCTCTGCCTGTTACTGGAGCGTCATTGTAAGGTAAAATAAAGATGCAGTGATTTAAAGTAAGCCGCCTGCCCGCATAGCAACGAATTAGCGATTATTCGATAACTGGATTCGTCAGCAATGAATCCAGTTATCGATTAATCGTTGCAGCCCTAATTGAGACCCGTTACCAGATTTCAATACCGGAAAACAATAACGCTAGTGTGAAAGTACCCTTAGGCTACTCTCACACTAACGATTCCATTTTGTCCCCATTCATTGTCAATGGGGACAAAATGTAACTCAACAGAATGAAATGCTCCAAAATGCTTTCCGTTCCGTTTAGTAGCGTTCTCATAACGGAGAACAAACCGCAGCATGCTTCAGTTTTCTTTCCGTCATGAACTCCATTGAAAGTCAAGAGACAGATCCGTTTAACTCTGACAATAGAAAACGGATCCGTCCCCCAATGACTTTCAATGGAGTTAATAACGGATCCATCTTGACTATGTTAAAGATAATACAACCGGATCCGTTCATAACAGATGCAGACGGTTGTATTATCAGTAACGCTCATAATGATGGACCATGTGATGAGCGCAGTCACATCACCAAAGGTCCTTTTCCTCCCAGGTCCTCAAAGTAGAAGAAAGACGACGAGCCGGGCTTCGCGAACAAGTGGATGAGGCGAGTTTAATTATTATTATTTATTTATTTTTTTAACCCCTCCAGCCCTATTGTACTATGCATTCTGTATTAAGAATGCTATTATTTTCCCTTATAACCATGTTATAAGGGAAAATAATAAAATCTACATAACACCGATCCCAAACCTGAACTTCTGTGAAGAAGTCCGGGTTCGGGTCTTTGTACTAAACATGCCGATTTTTCTCACGCGTGTGCAAAACACATTAAAAACGCATTTTCCCACAAAGCCCGCATGAAAGACGCCTTAGGGTACTTTCACACTGGCGTTATTCTTTTCCAGCATTGAGTTCCTTTCTAGGGGCTCAATACCGGAAAAGAACTGATCAGTTTTAGGCCTCTTTCACACGACCGTATGGCTTTTTCAGTATTTTGCGGGCCGTTTTTACCGGATCAGTTTTGTGTTTCCGTTCAGTTTTTCTGTATATACGGCATATACAGTATACAGTAAATACATAGAAAAAAATTGGGCTGGGCATAAAATTTTCAATAGATGGTTCCGCAAAAACGGAACAGATACGGACGCATTTCCGTATGTGTTCCGTTTTTTTGCAGACCCATTGACTTGAATGGAGCCACGGAACGTGATTTGCAGGCAATAATAGGACACGTTCTATCTTTTAACCGAACGGAGAAACGGAATGCATACGGAGTACATTCCGTTTTTTTTGCGGAACCATTGAAATGAATGGTTCCATATAAGGACCATATGCGGAATGCAAAAAATGGCCCGCTTTTGGAAAAAAATAAAAAACGGTCGTGTGAAAGAGGCCTTATCCTAATGCATTCTGAATGGAGAGCATTCCGTTCAGGATGCATCAGTTAAGTCCCTCTTACGTTTCTTGGATGCTGCGGTTTTATCTCAGTCTAAAACTCCGGAACACTTGCCCATTGACATGTATTAATGCCAGATCCGGCCCCAAGTGTTCTGGCAAAACTGATTCATTTTTGCGGTCTGAGCATGCGCAGAAAAAAATAAAATGCCGGACTCGTTTTTCCAGATGACACCGGAGAGATGGATCCGGCATTCCAATGCATTTGTCATACGGATCAGGATCCTGATCCGTCTGACAAATGCTATCAGTTGGCATACGTTTTGACGGATCCGGTGACGGAACTGCCTGTCGCAAGTGTGAAAGTTCCCTTAGCTGCAATAGCAGTCCACCCAGGACCCCTCTAGCATCTCCCACGTGCACCCCAGACTCACTCTTATTAAGAGGCTGGGTCAGTTCAGCTCCAATGTCTGACTCCGGGCTTTCGGTGTTTTTAAGCTCCACAGGGATGAATAATGAGGTGTCCAGGCGCTTCTCGTTCTCACTAGAGAGAGGTCTGCACAGGGAGCGTGTCCTCGACCATCCTGTCAGCGAGCCAAGGACCCCACTGCCGCGCTGTGTAGGAGACTGCAGGCTGCGAGTAGATGCC
The DNA here is from genome assembly GCF_014858855.1 of Bufo gargarizans. Taxonomy (NCBI): domain Eukaryota; kingdom Metazoa; phylum Chordata; class Amphibia; order Anura; family Bufonidae; genus Bufo; species Bufo gargarizans. Next base: position 288,192,135 of record NC_058085.1, on the reverse strand, counting down.
TGAAAGCAGCATCTGGCCAACGAAGACACCCTGTGCATGTACATGGCGGGGAGGCCGCCGGCCACTGCATGCACTAACGTTCCAGCCAGCGAACACCCAGCAGCAAGAGCAGCATGACTACGAGCGACGCAGTCTGATGACGTCGGCAAACCCTGCATGTGGAGGACAGCATGCCATCCAGCGGCGCAGCCTGATGACGTAGGTGACCCAGCAGGTAGAGGAGAACAGCGCGACACTTAGCGGCGCGGCCTGGTGATGTCACAAGAAAGGCCCCGACACATAGGTGACTCGGATAACGCCTGCGTGACATTGACAGGTCAGGGAGTTAGATGGAGTGGCAGGCTATGATGATGAAATAAGCGGTATTCTAAAAAGAAGGTCCCGTTTATCTGCTGAAGATGAAGTCCTTGATAATGAAGTAAAAAACGAAAGCAGAACATGAAGGAGTTGTCAGAAGCAACTAGTCACGTGACCAATTGCGGTTTCTGATGTGCCTTCAGACTGTCCACACTTCTTTTGGTTCTTTTTCCTAAAGGCGTTGTCTTACTTCAGAATGTAGCATTTCTCATGTAGATACAGTTACTACAAGGGACTTACTAATGTATTGTGATTGTCCATATTGCCTCCTTTGCTGGCTGGATTCATTTTTCCATCACACTATACACTGGTTGTATCCAGGGGTTACAACCATCCTGCAAACCAGCAGTGGTGGCCGCACTTGGACACTATAGGAAAACATACTGGCCTCTGTGGTGGCAGGGAGTGTGCGTGGGTAGGGTTGTCAACCGGTAAGATATTTTAGTGGTCCTGCCGGTAATTTTTTTTTCTACATTGCCGGTATTTTCCTACCAGGACTGCTACTAATGAGCGCTTCCATTGTGGAGAGCTCATTAGTGAAGCCTTTACACCACCCCCAACTGTGTTAGTTAATTAAAAATACAAAATAAACACTCACCTCCTCCATTTGCTTGCATAGCCCACCGGAAGCTCAGGACAGGACCTGCGAGACGTCATCACTGGGGTGCAGGTCCTGTCCGGAGCTCCCAGTCAGCAGTGAGCGTTCACAGCAGAGCGAGCAAGTGGAGGAGGTGAGTGCTTGCTTTTTTTTTTTTTTTTTGGCAGAGAAGAGGGCACTAATGGGGGCATCATTTTTCCAGGGGGCACTAATTAGGCATTATTCTTCCAGGGGGGCACTATTCTTCCCAGGGCACAAATAGAGGGTATTATTCTTACTGGGGCACACTAATGGGGGCATTATTGTTCCTGGGGCACACTAATGGGGGCATTACTCTTACTGGGGGGGCATTAATTCTGGGTTGCATTAATAGGGGCATTACTATTACTGGGGTGGACTAATGGGGCATTACTATTACTGGGGGCACTGATGGGGACAGTATTCTGGGGGGGCGTTAATCGGGTCATTACTATTACTGGGGGCATTATTAATGCTGGGGGGGCATTATTATTATTGGGAGCCACAGTATGACAGCAACTTAACACCCTGTGTTAAGCCACGCCCCACAACCACAGCCCCTTTTGGGTGGGATTTAACTTGGCCAGTATTTTTAGTTGGGAAAGGTGGCAACTAGGGATGAGCGAATCGACTTTGAAAGAAACATCTGAAGTCGATTAGCATAATACTTTATTTGAATACTGTATAGCGAGCGCTCTGTAGAGTATTAGAATGTATTGGCTCAGATGAGGCAAAGTTATTACTTCACGAAGTCTCGTGAGACTTCGCTTAAAAACTTCATAAATTAATTTCTACTGTGAAAAACCTTTTCCCGGGTTTGATTCCAGTAGTGTCACCTTGTGTCCCCAAAGGAACACTCACCTAGTGCATGTTTCTACCACATTGAATACAATGGTGGAGCAGGGAGCTGGCAGCTGCCACTGGTGGTTTAGCATAGGCAGGCGCAATACATTGACATTACCACTCCTGAAGCGCCTAGCTGCCAGGCAAACCAACACAGATCTGCTCTGCCCTGCTGCATCACTCTTTCCTATGCTAAACCACCAATCTCAGCCGACAGCTCCCTGTATTCAACTCTATCCACGTCCTGAGGATTTGGATGCAGTTGAAGTAGGTGTCCATTAATACCAGCAGTTACGGTTGCCATTAAAAAAATCTTTTACCGGCACAGGCTTATAGTTGTAAATAATGTCTGGGCCACTGAATTACTAGCTGTATCTACAGGACAGGGGATAACTGTTAGATCAGTGGAGGTCTTTACTGCTAGGACTGCACCGATCACGAGAACTAGGGCCCTGCACCCCAAACGGGATAGAGCTGCTGGTGGAAGAGGTGCCGTGCTGCCCTATTCCCTATGGATGGGGTCAGCAACCTTCGGCACTCCAGCTGCTGTGAAGCTACAACTCCCAGCATGCACACCTGCTCAGCTGTTCCTGTAACTCCCATAGAAGTGAAGAAAGCATTCTGGAGTGCCGGAGGTTACGGATCCCTGCTCTGTAGGACTACCACAGCAATTTGCAGATTTCTTTTTCCCAGTGTCCATAAAAAAAAACTGAAGGTGTCTGAAATGTTATATGAAGCTGGAGATGTTTATCATATACTTGCCAACAGTCCTGAATTTGCTGGTACTGTCCCTATTTTATAATTGCTATCCCAGCAAAATATTCGTCCTAGGCAGTTTCTAAAGGTTCTGTCTCCAACTTTATGGTGGCTGGCACCACCATCCTGGTCTTGTTTGAAAGCTTAGATACTTAGCCCTCATATGTCTAGCTGTTACAGTGGGGAAATAAGTATTTGACACACCTGCGATTTTGCAAGTTTTCCCACCTACAAAGAATGGTGAATCTAAAAAAAGAACAAAAAACCCCCCCACTAAATTACATTATATGATTTTTACATAATTAATAGGGATCGACGGATTATCGGTTTTACCGATATTATCGGCCGATATTCAGGATTTTGAACATCGGTATCGGCATCTATTTTGCCGATATACCGATAACGTATGGGGAACAAGGATCGCGCTGCTGACAGCTGCTCCGTGTTCCCTCAGCAGCACAGGGGAGAAGGAAGCAGTGTCTCCCTCCCCCTGTGCTGCTGCTGCCACCAATGAGAGGAGGGAGGACAAGAGGAGGGGAGGGGCTGTGGCTACCGCTCAGAGGTCGGGAGCCAGCTATGTGATTCTGCAGCCAGCTCCCGCCTCCTGTATATGAATTAGAGTTCTCTTCATTGGTGGCGTGCGCCCCCCAAACCCTAGCATTAATCATTGGTGGCGCAGAGTGGCGGGCCCCCCCCCCCCCCAGTATCAATCATTGGTGGCAGTGGCCACAGGGTCCTCTCTCCCCTCCTCCTCCTCCTCCTCCTCAGTGGCAGTTCCGATCGGAGCCCCAGCAGTGTAAGCCTGGAGCTCCGATCGGTTACCATGGCAGCCAGGACGCTATTGAAGCCCTGGCTGCCATAGTCTGCTCCCTGCTGCTGTGTGCACAAAGCAGCAGGGAGAGTGTGAGGTCCTATTCACCCTGATAGAGATGTATCTGGGTGAATAGGACAAGGGTTCTAGTCCCTAAGGGGGCTAATAGTAAGTATAAAAAAGTTAAAAATAAAACAAACCAAAATATTAATTATAAATGAAAAAGATAGATTTACAAAAAAAAACAACCTACATGTTAACAATAAACATTTATTTTCAGCAGATTTGTGTAGGAATAATTTTTTTCAAAAATGAAAATTCACAGAATATCGGTATAAATTATCGGCCTAAAAGTTCATAGATTATCGGTATCGGCCCTAAAAAAAAAAAAAATCTATATCGGTCGATTCCCTAATAATTAATTTGCATTTTATTGCATGAAATAATTATTTGATCACCTACCAGCCAGCAAAAAAAAAAATTCTGGATATCACAGACCTGTTGAGCCTCGTGCACACGTCCGTGAAACACGGACCATGTGATACTGGCCTGGATTTCTCGTATGATCTATACCAGTGTATTACAGTACTGCGGCGGCAGCAGGAAGGGCACAGCGTAATAGCAACCAATGATGCTGTGCGCTCCTGCACTCAGAAGAAATCCAGGCCGGTATCACATGCTCAGTGTTCCACAGACGTGTGCACGAGGCTTTAGTTTTTCTTTAATAAGCCCTCCTACTCTGCACTCATCTGTATTAATTGCACCTGTTTGAACTTGTTACCTGTATAAAACACATCTGTTCACACACAATCAATCACACTCCAACCTCTCCACCATGGCCAAGACCAAAGAGCTGTCTAAGGACACCAGGGACAAAATTGTAGACCTGCACTAGGCTGGGGTGGGCTACAGGACAATAGGCAAGCAGCTTGGTGAGAAGGCAACAACTGTTGGCACAATTATTAGAAAAATGGAAGAAACACAAGAGGACGAAAAATCTTCCTCGGTCTGGGGCTCCATGCAAGATCTCGCCTAATAGGATAAGGATGATTCTGAGAAAGGTCAGGAATCAACCCTGAACTACACGGGAGGACCTGGTCAATGACCTGAAGGGACCACAGTGTCAAAGATTACTGTTAGTAACACACTACGCCGTCATGGATAAAAATCCTGCAGGTCCTCCTGCTCACGCCAGCACATGTCCAGGCCCGTTTGAAGTTCGCCAATGACCATCTGGATGATCCAGAGGAAGGTCACGTGGTCAGATGAGAAAATAGAACTTTTTGGTATCAACTCCACTCGCCGTGTTTGGAGGAAGAAGGATGAGTACAACTCCAAGAACACTGTCCCAACCGTGAAGCATGGGGGTGGAAAAATCATACTTTGGGGTGCTTTTATGCAAAGGGGACAGGATGACTGCACCATATTGAAGGGAGGATGGATGGGGCCATGTATTTCTTAGGTAATGTCAGTGTAAAGGTTACTACGCAGTCACCTTCAAATTGTGTACGTTGTTATCCAGAGCAAGACCATCACCGATGTCAAGAATGAGGTACCTCAGTGGGAGCTTCAGCAATGGCCTCGATTGCTCTCATGGAGGTGGAATTTTACCAAACTATGAGAGATTCGAAACTCAAAAGTTTTTTTTAAAATTATGGTGAAAAGACCACATGGGGTTTGTAATATATTTTATTTACGGATTATTTTCCCCAAAACATGTAGATATAAAATACTTTAACAATATAATAAAGCAGTTTATATACAGTGTGAATGTGAAAAGCATAAGGAGACTTGTACTATTAATAGAAAATACAGAACTACATAGTGACATCATGTCCGATAACTAAAAACATGATTCTAGCAATATACAAACGTTAGGAGAACACCTTAGGTAAAGTCTACACAGCGCCGTAGTCACTTAACATATGATCGCGGTGTTGCGCTGGTACGTTGCACCACTGATAGTGAATATGGTCAGCCTGCAAGTTTCTGTAACCCGACCAGTGGGGAGATCTATGTGACCACATTCACTACCATTAGGTGCAACTGGAAGCGAGACATTTCAAATCAAGTCACCATGTAACCCTAGCTTTACAGGGAACACACAGATGTAAGCGGACTTAGGCCTCTTTCACACGAGCGTGACGGATTAGATCCGGATGCGTTCAGTGAAACCAGTGCAACCATTTTGCAAGCAAGTTCAGTCAGTTTTGTCTGCGATTGCGTTCAGTTTGAGGAGTTTTTCACGCCCGTGATAAAAAACTGAAGGTTTACAAACATCTCTTAGCATCCATCAGTGAAAAAGGAACTTGCTTGCAGATGCAATGCGTTTTTTTCACCAAAGCCCCATTCACTTCTATGGGGCCAGGGCTGCGTGAAAAACGCAGAATATAGAACATGCTGCATTTTTCACGCAACGCAGAACTGATGCGTGAAAAAAAAAGAAAGAAAAGAAAAATGTACACATTGCACCCGTGCGGAAAACTCACTCGTGTGAAAGGGGCCTTAGACAAAGTTATAGGAGCAGGTGCATAGATAACTGCAAGCAAGATGCTGTATAAAGGCCCCTTTACATCGCTCAATTGAGCAGATCATTGTCTTCCTCCATGGTAATCATTAATGAAGGAGACCTCTGTATTTACATGCAGCGATCTCCTCCACAGTATGGGGAGGAGGGATCCCTAATGCCATCGCTTATCCCCATATAGAATAATTGCTTACCGGCAGCAGAGTGCCGTTTAGCCACGGCAATCTGCTGCCGGCAAATGATTTCAGTGACCGCATGAAAGATCTTATTACCTGATGAACAAGCGTTTCATTCGTTTATCAGGTAACCAGCGGCGCCTTTACACCAGCAGATTAATCGCTAAGGAGCGCTTGTAGGAACGCTCGTTAGCGATGATCTACCCAATGCCCGAGCAATGTAAAGGGGCCCATTAGAAACTTGAATAGGACTTCACACTCTCCCTGCTGCCCTGTGCATAGTACACACAGCAGCAGGGAGCTTACCATGGCAGCCAGGGCTTCAGTAGCGTCCTGACTGCCGTGGTAACCAATCGGAGCCCCAAATTACACTGCTGGGGACTCCGATCAGAAGCTGCCACTGATGAATGGAGGGGACCCTGTGGCCACTGCCACCAATGATTATAATACAAATATAGGCAGCTGGTGCTGGTGGCAGAATCACATAGCCGGCACCGGCTTCTATGACAGGGCACTGCAATCCACGGCAGTTAACCTCTCAACTGCCACGGATCGCAGTGCCCTGTCATAGAGGCTGCGTGCTGGCTATGTGATCTGCCACCGGCACCCGCCTCCTGTATTTATATTAATGGGTTAGTTATCATCACTGGTGGCACAGCCCCTCCCCTCTTATTGGCAGCAGCACGGATTGGGTATCGATAATTCGATACCTGATGAAACTATTAGAAAGTATGGTCAGAAAATTTGATTATGGCACACAAACTGCAGCTATCTTGACACTGGCATCTATTCCTTGTACAATAGTAACAGTATTAAGGGTACTCATATAATGGATTCTTATTTATTAGAATAATTTGGACACAGAAGATCTGCTAGTTTAGGATCAGCTATAAACAGCTAAATCAAATTATGAACGCATGAATAAGAAAAGTTCCTTTCTAATCTGTGACAGTAGAAGCATAGCCTTATAAAATATAACTACCTATAACAATAATTTCATATTATTAAAGGGGTTGCCTCACGAAGACAAGCCCCATCTACAATATATGCATCATAGAGGAGGGGTCCTCTGTTCAGAACCGCTCTTTGTGAGCAAAAACTGTACAAGCAGCTTCGGTTCTGGTGGACTCAAGCCGTCCTTGTATTAAAAGGACGCTTATTCATCTGCATTGCCAGCCTGCAATACTATGTTTTCTGGATGCGGAGGCTTCCCCAGCGAAATCAGTCATTTGCCCTAGGAGCATGCATTTTGAAAGGGATAGTCTCTGATGAGACAACCCCTTTAAAGAAGGAACTAAAATCAGAGAACTTCTTTGCTATAAATTAAACCCAAGTACTGTACATTTTATATTTCACAATGATTAAGGCCCAGCTATGGCCGACAACTCATAATTGGGGTTTACGCACAGTTAAAGGGGTTGCCCACTTTCTAAACCCCTTTCTATAGGTTTTATCAAGCCCGATTAAGAATGCCTTCCTCCAATCAGGCAGAGGACCACTGCTGTATAAGTGTTACTCGTCTCTTGATTTCAGTGGGCAGATCATTCCTCAAGCCTAGTGCTGTACTCAGCTATCTCCAGCGCTTCTATAGAAATGAATGGAGTGGTGGCGTGCATTCCACTTAGCCGCTCTGTCCATTTCAGGGGATGCTCCATGGGGTTTGGGGCCCCCATTCTTGATCAGTGGGGGTCCCAGCTGTAGGACCCCCATTAGACAGGGGATAACGTTTTGTAACCAGAATACTGGTGGTGCAGCAGAGGATCACTAAGCTGATGGGCTTCCCTACAGATTACAGCCGATTGCTCTGAATTTCTACCGCTTCTAGAACTCTTAAATGAGCGGCTAAGGGTACTTTCACATTAGCGGCAGGGGAGTCCGGCAGGTGAACAGCCTGTCAGATCCGTCCTGCCGCTAGTTTATGTGTGCCCTCGGACTGCCGCTCCGTCCCCATTCACTATAATAGGGGCGGGGGCGGAGTTCCAGCGGCAGCACACGGCGAGAGGCAGCCGGACTAAAAGTACTACATGCAGTACTTTTAGTCTGGCTTCCTCTCGCCATGCCGCTGCCCCCATTATAGTCAAAGGGGACGGAGCGGCAGTCCGGGGGCACACGTGAACTAGCGGCAGGACAGATCCGACAGGCTGTTCACCCGCTGGAACAGCCTGCCGGACTCCCTGCCGCTAATGTGAAAGTACCCCAAGACTGGTCCATCTACTGGTTGCAAAAATAGAACAATTTGTAAGCGGACTGCATGCAGAGGATGTCCATGTGCTCTCCGTTTTTGAAGTGAATCAGTGCGTCTTGCATGAAAATTTAACCTAAGTGGAGCATGCTCTGGCATATGGAAAATTGCACATGCGAATTGGCCCACTTAAAGGGCCAGTGTTCACTCTGTGTGCTCTCCATTCTACAGTTGGAAAGCACACTAATGTGAACATTACATGTGTGAATGAGCTATTATCCAGTTCCTTTAAAAAAAAAAAAAAAAAAAAAAGAAGAAGAGCAGCATATACTACATAGAAAAAAAATAAACTACACCTCTGTCCCCTACTGCTCCAGCAGTCCTCCCAGTCTTTGCTTACTGGCTTCCAGCACATAACCGATGCTGCAATGGGAGCCATGATTCCAGTAGTATGACATGTGACTGACCAGTGAGGCTGGCTGCAGCGTTTATGTGCTGGGGGTATGTAAACAACTGGTGGACTGCTGGATTGTAAGGATAGAGGTAATATCTCTCTCTATTTATATATATATATATATATATATATATATATATATATATATATATATATATATATATATATATATATATATATATATATTTTAATATTATGTGTGTGTGTTATATTTAAATTTTCAGGCACTACAGACTGCTGTTTTTGGGACATCTCTACGGTATCAGTGTGCAGCAGATCTGGAATTTCATTTTTTTTTTTAAGCACACTTTGTTAAGGATCACTTCAGACCGAGTTTGCGACTTGATAAAAAGTATAGACAAGGAAGAAATTGTCAAGATACTTCTTGTAATTCTGAAAACTAATGCTAACCATAAAAGTTAGTTCATTATACGCGCACTACTTATTACCGGAGATCATGTCTGCCAGCCCCCAATACAAATTTTATCAGCAGGGGGATCCGACAGCAATCTCATGTGCACTGGGTCGTAATAGTTAGCTCATGTGTATTGTCTGTCTGCAGTCCGGAGTGAAGGTACAAATCTTATCCCTCTTCACTCCTGGATGTTAAATGCTCACTGAAAGCTGTTGCTTTGATGACATTTCTATCAATTAAAGGGCATCTGTCAGCAGCTTTGTATCTATGAACCTCTGACCTGTTACTGTACATTTGGCAGCTGAAGGCGTCTGTGCTGGTCCCATGTTCATATGTGCTTGCATTTCTGAATAAAATGAAGTTTTAATATATTCAAATTAGCATCTAGGAGCAACGGGGGCGTTGCCATTACACCTAGAGGCTCCGCTCTCTCCATAACTGCCGTGCCCTCTGCACTTTGGCAGGGACAGGTGTGATCATGTTTACACTGCCTGGTCCAGTGGAGAGGGCGCAGCAGTTGTAGAGAGAGCTGAGCCTCTAGGAGTAATGGCAATGCTCCCGCAATGCGGGCACGAATGAACATGGGACCAACTCAGATGCCTTCAGCTGCCAAGTGCACATGTAACAGGTCAGCCAGTGTCATAGGTACAGATCTGCTGACAGATGCTCTTTAAAAAAAAATATAAAAAAATCTTACCCTAACGCCTCAAAGGATCGGGGTGAGCATGTAAAGCAAATGATGTCATCCTGCCCAAATAGAATAATCGCACTTCTCTCTTTCATGCAACGTACATAAAAAAAATAAAAAAAATGAAACATGTGGAAGACAGAACAGGGATGGGACAAAAAGCACTAAATAAAATTGACGCATACACAGTAATGTCTTCAAAATGTTTAATAAAGCCTTCATTTCTAAAGTGAATCCTATGAATTTTGGGATGATTCACAGTAATTGGAGACCTGCCTGTTCAAAACAAATATAAATGGATTTGCAGCAAGATGTGCAATGCAATAAGTGTATATGAAGACACACACAGAGTAAGGCCCTGGTTTCAATGTACACCCCAGCCTACATGCATGAGAATACACTGAGACATTTGATTTAGCTTGATGCATGTTCCATATGCAGAATCCCAAAATTAAAAATTAAATGAGATATATATATAAAATGCTAGTCTGAGAAAGGTCCAGTGTTTCAGCAAAAGCACTTGGTATTTATATATGTACAAGTGGAATTACATACAGACCCGCAGAATGTTTGGTGTGGTACAATGGACAGCAGTGTCAGATGAAGGAAGGCGATCTGATGGGCGTTTGGCCTTTTCCTGGTTCTGTCCTTCATCTGTTGTAGGGTACACACTTCTAAATCTCAGGCTGCTCGGCTGAGGCTGGAGGGTCAGGACCTTCATATCGTTGATGAAAGTTAGTTCTTTTCCTTATCTTCTCGGGTGCTTTTCTCCACAAAATAATCTCCTGTTTTCAGCAAAATGAGAGACAAAGATTGAAGATTTCAGATTGGAAGTCTATCAACGATCATTTACTTGTAATTAGTTGAATTGTAATAATACAATGCCCTACGTGGAGACACTTTTATCCTTTCTCCAGAGGCGGCTCTACTGTCAACGCTCCCAGGTTCCACTTCCAAGACCAGAAAGAGGACTGAATTTTTACGGCTCATGCAGTGATGCCCTTCATGTCTATTAGATCACCGCTATTCTGGCCACAACCAGTGTCACCATGTAGACGTACACTTACTCTCCTTTATTTTGGTCACCCGCCAGATTATGCCACAGAAATGGAAATCTCCTGTTCCCCTCAGGTATATTGGGTGGAGGCCCTCAACAGGATTAGGAGGATGGAGGAACTCAGGGCTGGAACTCATCTTCTTTCTGCATTTCCACCAGTGGATATCTTACATTCCCGCTCTTCCCCTTACCTTTGTGGAGTCTTTGGTTTTCATATATTACACATAGTATCTATATGATATGCACATCATTTTTGTACCTATGTGGTTTTCTAATAAACATTTTGACTATAAAAAAAAAAAAAAAAAAAAAAAAAAAAGGAAGTCGCCCTCACCCACTCTTGATCTGACTTCGATTTCAGAAAAAGTGGTACGAGTGCTTCATAAATATGGCAATCATACTGAACACCTTATTGTTCAATATATTTGCAGCAGACAACTGACAAATACATAGATAAATCCCCTGCCTGCAGCCACCTTCAGGACTAGGACCACTAGACATATAGGACTTCATGTGACCATTTGCATGTGCAACTACATGTACTTAGGGCTCTTTCACACTTGCGTTCTTTTCCGGCATAGAGTTCCGTCGTCGGGGCTCTATGCCGGAAGAATCCTGATCAGGATTATCCCAATGCATTCTGAATGGAGAGAAATCCGTTCAGGATGCATCAGGATGTCTTCAGTTCAGGACCGGAACGTTTTTTGGCCGGAGAAAAGACGGATCAGTCTTCAAATGCTTTCAGTTCACTTGCGGTGTTACGGATCCGGCGGGCACTTCCAGCAAATGGAGTACACGACGGATCCGGACAACGCAAGTGTGAAAGAGCCCTTAGACGGTGGTTACTTAGAGAGTAAGCTAGGTGGTTGCCTGAATTTTTCACTCCAGTTGTGGATCTGAAAAAAAACCACCTTCCTTAAGTCCTATCACAAAGTTTTCGAGCAATAGGATGTATTAAATATGAAAGATGCACCCCAATATGAAACAATGTTAAAACTGAAAACAGACTTGGGGTGCTGTCACATATAGAATTGCATGCAGAAGATCCATCTCATCTACACACACTGAATCCGCACATAACGACACGTGGTGTGGATATCTCCTGCAGATCCATGCAGGGTAAAATCTGAGGACAACTCTGATTTGCTGCAGAATCCATGATGGATTTTCAGGACTAAGGGTCCATTCACACGTCCGTAGTGCATTGCAGATCCGTAATACACCTGGCCGGCACCCCCATAGAAATGCCTATTCTTGGCCGCAATTGCGGACAAGAATAGGACATGCTCTATTTTTTTCCGGAGCCGCGGACCGGAAGATCGGCGGCGCGCTCCGGAAATGTGGAGGAGGACAGCACACTGTGTGCTGTCCACATCCATTCCGTCCCTATAGAGAATAAAAGGGGCCGCACAATTGCAGAAGGGATGCGGACGTGTGAATGGAGCCTAAAATATGTCCCCTGTGGACGTACCCTTCATGTACAAACATTCAAATTCCTTTTGATGCTAACAGTTAATACATATCAGTGCATCGGAGAACGTGCAGGAGATTTCAGAGAATGCCAGAAGCTACCTGTTGTTTGAAATATCTTCTGTCTTCCTCATCGACAAGGACCAAGTTCAAGAAATACCTCACAGAAAACTTCTTATTGACATCTCTCATTGTGGGTGTGGGGTCGTAGCCAGCAACGAACAGCCGAATGGGAATGGACTCTCCTACAAAGCACAAAACACTTAGTTGACAGACCAAGGTGCCGGTTCAGATGTTAAAATCTCCCACTTCCTACGAAATGTAATGTCTCATCTAAACGTGAAAAGCACAAAATATCTGCAATTCCCCTGACCGATAGTAATGATAAACTGCAATATGGGCAGTAAGGTATAAACCAACACGAAGAAGACATGAATTGTGTAAAGTGTCCCTACAACTTGACAACCCTTAGGATACCAGAGGTTTTTTTTCTAGAGATGAGCGAATTTCATATTTTGAAATTCGTTCACGCTTAGTTTGGTGGCAAAAGCAGAATTGCAGGAGGCGTGGCCTAGCGCGGTATGTGAGCAGACGCTGCCATTCACTCTCCCGGACGAAACTCCTGAAAAATCCTAAAGCATCCGCCTTTATACAAAAGGCATATGAACTCAGAACAAGGTTACCGCTTACCGGAGGTCAGGTAGACCAGGCAATACTAGTATGACGCGCCAGAACAAGGAGAAAGAAGGGAAGGAGATCGGGCCGGCAGTGCGGGCGAGACAAGATGGCGCGGGAGTGAGAGCAGCGGAGGTGGCGGTGCGGCTGGAGCAATTCGCCAGCGTGAATCACTCAGATGCCCCAAAAGGTACCTGATGACATACAGAGGGGAGACACCAGACAGGGGGTCTAGTCCCCCCTTAAAACATGCGCAAACAGCGCAGAGAATGTGGGGAGCCTGGGGGCCGATAGTGAAGCCACAACAAGCATGGCGGCTGCTAGTGGAGAAAGTAAGACTGAACCTGTACAAGAGATAAACGAGCCTACCATTATGGATGTCTTTAATGCGGTCACCAATCGCAGTAAATAGCTTGTTTCCCTCAATACTCAAATGGGGAGCCTACAAGAAAATATGTCCTTCATCAGACATGATTTAAGGAAGGTCTCTGAGAGAATTAAAGACGTAGAAGATCGGGTCAGCTGTTTGGAAGATCAAGTATTTCCTATCAGAAAAGATCTAGGAAAAGTTGCCCATGAGGTTTCCTATCTGCTCAGCAAGGCGGATGATTTAGAAAACAGGCTTCGCATTAATAACCTGCCCCTTGTGGGAATACCAGAGAAAACAGAAGAAAATAATGCCGCAGTCTTTTTTGAGCAGTGGTTGACCGCAAAATTTGGCAAAGATTCCTTGTCCAACATGTTCGCCATTGAAAAAGCTCATAGAGTGCCCTTCCGATCACCACCACCAGGGGCCCCTCCGAGACCAGTCCTGATTAAAGGGGTTCACCTTTTTTTTTTTTAAACTGATGATCTATCCTCTGGATAGATAAGAATCTGATCAGCGGGGGTCCGACACGCGAGACCCCTGCCGATCAGCTGTTTAAGAAGGCAGCAGCCCTGGTAGTAGCGCCGCGGCCTTCTCACTGTTTACCGCAGGCCCAGTGACCTCACGACTAGTAACACTGGCCTGGCGCGGCTAAGCTCCATTCAAGTGAACCTAGCTTAGCCCCGTCCAGGCCATTGATGCAGCGCTGCTGCCTTCTCAAACAGCTGATCGGCAGGGGTCCCGGGTGTCAGACCCCCGCCGATCAGATGCTGATTTATCTAGAGGATAGATCATTAGTTTAAAAAAACTGCAGAACCCCTTTAAGCTTCTGCATTTTAAAGATAGGGACACCATACTGCGTAAAGCAAGGAACCACGGGGATCTATTAATAGATGGCAGAAAACTATTAATCTTTCCAGATTTCTCAGCGGAAGTACAAAAGAAAAGAGCAAAGTATATGGAAGTGAAAAGGCGCCTGAGGGAACGTCAGCTACCATATTCGATGTCGTACCCGTCTAAACAGAGTCGTGGCAGAAGGAAAGATTCACACCTTTGACACGGCTAACGCTGTGGCGGATTGGCTGGAGTCTACAAATCCATCAGCGGATCCGGAGTCTTCGTCTGGGTGAACCCATGGCACAGAGAAGCTAAACAGGACTAACCCCAATGTTGGGGGCGAAGATACTTTGGTCGATAAATATATTAATCGGGACTCTGATGTTAGGGTGCAATTATTAAAAGTTTCTATAAGGGAAAACGCACTGTTATGTCATATAGTAATGCAATGTACTATGCAGAATAGGATGCATATATGCTCTCCAAGTAAGAAAAGTCCGGGAGGAGAGTGAAATGAAAGTAGTATAGCCGGAGGTTTATTTTTGTATCCTAGATATTATAAAAGATAACATTGCTCACAGTTGCTGGGTATCATAATTTTACAGCCCTAATCCCTGTGTTAAAAAAAGGGGAATTGTTTATGTAGGTGTATTTTTGTAAGTTCTGGGGAACCGCACCATGACCGTAATACTGTGACATCCGTCAGAAGGGAGTCAAAGCTGGCAAAAGATATGTGGATTGGGAGGCACGCTCAGAGGATGTTATCATTAGGATTTGATGATGAGGTTAACATAATAGCCTGGAATGTGAGGGGCCTCGGGGACACAGCCAAGGGATACGCTGTGTTTAACTCCTTAAGGCAATTCCAATTATATGTTTATCTGAAAACGCATTTAACAAGAGAATCTATAGCTACATAGATGGGGGGGGGGGGGGGGGGGGCAGTGTACTTGTGCATAAACAGATCCCATTTCAATGTCCTAATCCCCATGGTCGCTATGTATACATGCAATGTATGATATTTCAGTCAACGATTGTGATAGTGGCGATATATATTCCTCCCCCGTACACGGGAGAGATACTGAAACAGGTACTGGCGTTCGTGGCTCCGTCTCCGGGTGCTCCCGCAATTATAGTTGGAGATTTTAATATGGTGCTTGACCATAATATGGACAGGCACCGTGGGGATGCCAATTCAGAGGAGATGCTGCTGTCAAATATGGCAAAGGTATTCATGGAGTCAGCGTTTAATGATATTTGGAGAATCCGTAACCCTAACGTTAGACAATGTTCATACTACTCTAGCTCTCATAACACATTGTCCCGCATTGACTTAGCAATGGGTAATCAGCATATTGGTACGGAAAAATTTAATATATGCCCAAAAGTGTTTCTGACCATTAGCCTATCAGGGTCGAACTAAACCTGGATCCCAGACCTGAAGGGGGTGGAGGACTGTGAAGGTTAATTTCTTTTTGGCTGACTCTTTTACAGCATTCTGTGGGAATAAACAGAAATTACGGAATTCCTGACCTTTAACATTGGAACGGCATCTACGATGTCAGTCTGGGATGCCTTCAAAGCCTTTGTCAGGTGACTATTTATTAAACATATTCAAGGGCACAAGTCCAAAAGTAGGGAACTGATACAAGAGTTACAGTCTAGAGTCACTAACACTGAATGTAAATATGTAGAAAACCCCACAAAAGTGAATAGGTCCAAGTGGATTGAGGCGCAGAAGATCTATAAGGATCATCAGTTGGAGATAGCGGACCATAAAAGGCTTTTCTGGAAACAAACATTTTGAGGAGGGAGAAAGTGCAGGACACATGTTGGCCACTATCATTAAGGCTCAGCAGGGCTCTTCCTATATAGGATGCATCCAGGATGTGACGGGTGATTTGATAACTGAAAATAGAGAAATTCTTAGGGTATTTAGTGGATACTATAAAAAAAAAAAAAAAAAAAAAAAAAATTAAAAAATTATATATATATATATATATATATATATATATATATATATATATATATATATATATATATATATATATATATATATATATTCCACTAGGCTACAGTGTTGGGAGAGTGAGATTCAAAACTACCTCGCCTCAATTCAACTGTCAAGGCTGATGGAGGAACAGAAGGCGGGTCTTGAAGAACCCTATAAGTTTGGAGGAACTTAAGAAAGAGGTGAAGGGACTACCTAATGAGAAGGCACCTGGGTCAGATGGAATACCAGGGGAATTCTTAAAAAAGAATATTATATAAGGACTTCTTGCTACCACAGCTATTAGCAGTCTTTGAACAGGCAGAAACACAGGGTAGGCTACCTGAATCTATGGAAGAGGCAATAATAGGAGTGTTACCTAAACCTGGTAAAGACCCCACCCATCCGGAATCCTATAGGCCTATATCTCTGCTACAGACATTAAGCTCTTGGCCAAAGTACTGGCCAATAGGTTAGTGAAAGTAATCCTTAGTCTGATACACAGTGACCAAACTGGCTTTATGCCTGGTAAGTCTACCGCCATCAACATAAGACTATATCTTAACCTACAGATGTCTGCAAAGGGGGTGGGAGGTCATGCGATTCTTTCACTTGACGCTGCGAAAGCTTTCGACCTCGTTGAGGGGAAGTTTCTGTGGGAGGTGATGGCAGCCATGGGCTTCGTGGCTTCAAGATTCATGTCCTGGGTGAAATTGGTTGGCCGAGGGCTTGTTTACTCATAAATGGAATGATGTCTGGTACGTTTGTCTTAGGCCGAATGCACACGGCCGTTGTTCACGGCCGTGAGCGGTCCGTGGAACCGCGGCCTGGATTCCTGCTGAGTGCAGGAGCGCACGGCGTCATGGGTTGCTATGACGCAGTGCGCTCCCTGCTGCCGCAGTACAGTAATACACTGGTATAGATCATACCAGTGTATTACTGTACTGTGGCGGCAGCAAGGAGCGCACGGCGTCATAGCAACCCATGACGCCGTGCGCTCCTGCACTCAGCAGGAATCCAGGCCGCGGTTCCACGGACCGCTCACGGCCGCGAACAACGGCCGTGTGCATTCGGCCTTAGGGAGAGGCACACGTCAGGGTTGCCCCGTCAGCAATGCTCTTTGCATTGGCTATAGAACCCCTGGCCCAGATAATACGTAATGATCCTAGAGTGACCGGTCTAAAATACGGAAGCATAGAGGAGAAAATTGAACTATGCTGATGACATGCTGTTATTTCTGAACACAGTGGAACACTCTCTGCCTCATGTAATGAAGGTAATTGAAGATTTTGGCATCTACTCAGGTTTAACTAAAAACTGGGACAAATCAGTAATGCTTCCTCTGGACCCTGTGACAGTGTTATTTCAGGACAAAATAGCCCCTTTACAAATAGCTACCATTTAAGTATGTAGGGGTACAGGTGTCAACCAAACCACAAGAGTACGTCAAGCTGAACTTGACCCCTCTACTTGATAGGAGTACTAAAAAGGTACTCCTTTTTACCACTACCAATTATAGGGAGAACCAACTTAGTTAAAATGGTAATGATTCCACAATTTCTCTATGTCTTGCATAATAGTCTGGTGTGGATACCAATGTGTCATTTCTACAAAATTCAGGGTCTCTTTAGGTCCCTGATATGGAATAAAAAATCCCCAAGAATCAGTTTAGAAACCCTACAAAGAGATAAGGACAATGGGGGGTTGGCGATCCCTAACCCATGGCTATACTTCTTAGCGGCACAAGCTCAACAATGCAAAACGTGGGGAACGGTAGACAGCTCGAGTCCAGTAGGTGCACTAGTGTCTCACTTGATGGGAGGGAGGCCATCAGGTAGAGGTGGGACCACGAATCTTGCTGGATTCGAGGACTCGAATCCCGACGTAATTTACTGGATTCGAATACGACAAATCCACGTGACATCTCCATAGTCATCTGTATCGCCGTCCTCAGGACAGCGATACAGATGCCTGTGCTGCCGGCCTAGTGCCTGCAGCCTATCAGAGGCCGATGCAGGCGGCGCTATGACGTCATCGCGCCGCCCGAGCCGCACAGGCCGGAAGAGACCTGCATCGCATCGCTGACATGGAGGTAAGTATGTGTTTTTTTTTTTTTTGTTTTTTTAAATGTACAATACAATTTTACTGGCACATTGATGGGGGGGGGGGGGCACTCTTTACTGGCACATTGATGGGGGGGCACTCTTTACTGGCACATTGATGGGGGGGGGCACTCTTTACTGGCACATTGATGGGGGGGGCACTCTTTACTGGCACATTGATGGGGGGGGGCACTCTTTACTGGCACATTGATGGGGGGGGCACTCTTTACTGGCACATTGATGGGGGGGCACTCTTTACTGGCACATCGATGGGGGGCACTCTTTACTGGCACATCGATGGGGGGGCACTCATTACTGGCACATTGAGGGGGGGCACTCATTACTGGCACATTGAGGGGGGGCACTCATTACTGGCACATTGAGGGGGGGCACTCATTACTGGCACATTGAGGGGGGGCACTCATTACTGGCACATTGAGGGGGGGCACTCATTACTGGCACATTGAGGGGGGGGCACTCATTACTGGCACATGGGGGGGCACTATAGGGGCATCTACTGAGGCCACAAAGAAAGGGTATTTTATATGGGGGGGCTCTGTACAGTAGCATTTTATATTGGGACACATTATGGTGGGTATTATTGGGAAGGGGTATTTTATACTGGCACATTATGGGGGCACTAGGAGGAAGGGAAGAGAGGAGCACTATGGGGGCATTTATTGGGGCACTATATAGGGGTATTTTATACTGGCACATTAGCTCAACTGGGGGCATTACAAGGGGGTATTTTTTTCACTGTCACATTATAAGGAGAATTATTTCTACTGGGGGGGCATTATGGTGGGCTTTATTACTCCCCATGGTATGAGCCCCCTAATAGCAGCACCAGCCTCTCGCTGCTCTGCTATCCCTCTGCCCCTTCTCCAAATCCTTATTATGAAATCTCTCATTAGGATAAAACACAACATCAGCTCCACCGAGCCCCCCCAGCCAAGTGTTAAAGTGGTGTCTGAGATCCCCAAGGGCCAAGCCAAATAATTGTAAGATTTCATGTGAAATATGTTATGTACAGGATTCGCGATTCGAAAGATTCGAGAACCTTATCCGATTTGAAAAAATTTGAATCGTCCTACCTCTACCATCAGGATACATAATGGAATTGGGCTCAGTTATACGTCCCCCAGACAATATCCTGAGTGTACAGCTATTTTGCAAAACTTGGCAGAAATTGAAAGATGTTACAAAAATCAAGGGATGCAGTGTCCTCACTCCTTTTAGTTCTGGTAAATTATGGTTACTCACTATAGGAGTGAGTGGCTTTGGTACATGGGAGGGTAGGGGAATTTATTGGATAGCACAACTATATGCGAACGGGACACTTAAAAGTTTTATGCAATTGAAGGAGCAGTTTAACCTCACTAATTCATACTTTTACCAGTACCTTCAACTACGACATGCCTTAGCATCGCAGGAGAAGATGTCTAGCCTCACCATACATGCGCCCATGATGGCAGAGCAGATTAGGAAGAGGGGGAGAGACTAGGGTGGTGATCTCCACCTTTTATAAGTTGTTACTGTCATTCTATCAGGAGTGCTTGCCACTAACAGTCAAGGAGAGGTGGTCCTGGGATGTGGGTCCCTTAACAGATTCACAATGGTTGGAGGTGCTATCCATGGGTCCCTTGTTATCTTTATGCGAGACACAAACACTCTCACAATTATATTTGTTACATGGGGTATATAGGACACCCACATTTCTATACAGAGTGGGTATACATGAAACATCAAATTGCCCTAAATGTAATATCCCTGAAGCACACACAATTCATATGTTCTGGGAGTGCGCTGCCCTGGGCTCTTTCTGGCGTGCAGTAATGGATATTATTTTTGAGGTATATAAAATCAGACTTCCTGCTGAACCGTTGCATGTATACTGGACCTACTACAGGATGATTCCACAGAAGGACCTACTATTGGTATAAGCAGACTATTATATCAAGCTACGAAACTAATAGCCAAATATTGGGTTAGTACCAATGTGACAACCAAAGAGGAATACATTGTGGGTATGAGGATAATAGGGCTAGAGAGGAGTGCATTATAAAAGAGGAACTATTAAAAAGTTTGATTCTATATGGGGACCATGGTTGTCGAAACCGGGGTTACCCTCCAGACGTCTTCTTTCCATTCAGTTGGGGAGAGACAATTCAAGATAATGATAAAGTTAGAGGTGATTGAGGGTGATCAATTAGTAAAATATACTTGCGCCAAGAAGTACAGCACTACAAATTGGGAAAGGAGAGAGATATAGTTTTAATGCGGAATGGTGCGGTTCAGGGTGGGACATGCAATTGTATATGTTTAGTCTTCGACTACTGTTGTACCCATTTTGGGTACATATATGTTCACACGTATGAATATGTGCCATTTTTGTTCATGTACAAAAATTTTAAAAATAAAATGCATCTTATTTATAAAGAAAATAAAATAAAGAGCAGAATTGCGTTATGAATTCCATCACCACAGACCATAACGCAATCCTATGACAGAATGCCTTTAGAGGCAGTTATTCATTCCGTCATAGAATTGCATTATGGTCTGTGGTGATGGAATCCATAACGCAATTCTGCTTTTACCACCAAACTAATCGTGAACGATTATGAAATTCGCTCATCTATAGTTTTTTCGTTTTCCTTTCCCATCTTCCTTGAGCCATAACATGCTCTTCGTTCTCTGGGTCAGTACGATTCCAACGATACCCCATATGTATATATTTTTTTATATATCTAAATAGTGTAAAAATAAATGTAAACTTTGAAAAAAATATTTATTTTTCCATCACCTTATTCTGACCCCCATAACTTTTTTTTATAGTTATGTCTCCTGAGCTGTATCGGGGCTTATTGTTTGCGAGACAATATGTACTTTTTATTGATACCATTTGTGTGTGTGAGACTTTATCACCATACCAGAGTGTGTGTGACTTTTTGATCACATTTTATTTATTTTTTTGGGTAAGAGAAGCAATAAAAAATAAATAAATAAAAAAGGCAAATTGGCCATTTTGACCCATTTTTCCGTTACGCCATTTACCGTATTGGAAAAATATTTTTAGATTTTAATAGTATAGGCATTTTTGGTCGCGGTAATACCAATTAGGTTTAGATTTTGTGTTATTTATGTATTTATTTTATTATACGGAAATTTAACATTTTTTCTATATTTAACATAAAAAAAAATTGTAATGATTTTAAGCTCATATATGAGCCTATAAAATCGTTTTTTTAATTTTGAACAATTATGTATTTTTAAAACGAGTTCATTACTGTCATTTGGTCATTTCTTACGGTGGTCTGCTGTCTGCTCGCCAAAATAAGAATTGCAGCATAAATGCTGTGGGTCTCTTCAGTGAGCCCCAGCGCATTCAAAGCAACTACAGACATCCCCTATGGCCGCGTAGGTTTTTGACACTTTAGATGCCGTGATCTCACTTGATCACGGCATCTAAAGCCTTTAATTACCACGATCGGCTTTATTGCCAGTCAAAGTTTAGCCACAATTCTCTGCTGTTTGAAACAGCAGACCTGCCGGCCATGATGCCCGCTGCACGTGTGAGCGGGCGCCATGTTTACACATCGCTCGTAGCGAAAGGGGCTA
Source organism: Bufo gargarizans (assembly GCF_014858855.1). NCBI lineage: Eukaryota > Metazoa > Chordata > Amphibia > Anura > Bufonidae > Bufo > Bufo gargarizans. The sequence continues at coordinate 288,170,194 of NC_058085.1, read as the reverse complement.
CCTCATATCATACATTGATGGCATATCGCAAGAAGATGCCATCAGTGCCAGGTAGGTGTGGTTCCCACCTCTGGGACCTGTTCCCATTTCCAAAACGGGGCCATCGGGTTCGTACATTGTGTCCCTATTTTTACTGGAAGCATCCATTGCTATTTTGTTTCCAGCAAATTTAATAGAATCTGCAGCAGAGGCTTTGAATGGAGTCAGCTTCAGACAAACGAGTCAGCCTCATGACAAAAATCTCCAAAAAGTTAAGTCATGTGTCACCCCAAAAATAATGCTTACTAAGAGCATTTATGAAAGATTACCTTTTACTGGAGCCCCATCCATAATTTCATATTTTGCAACAGTCTCAGTTTCAGTTGTGGTACTGGGACCTAGAAAACAAACAAAAAAAAATATAAAATTACTACATATTTGTCCAGCTTTCCCCCTTACCATTAAAGGGGTATTCTGCTTGTGTGAAGTTATGCCCTATCCATAGTATAAAGATAACTATTAGATCATGGGGGTCGCAACGGTAAGACCCTCAACGATCACAAGAACCTCGTACCGCATGAAGCCCCCTGAAATGAACGGATCGGCTGGTCAGGTCGATCCAATTATTTCTATGGAAGGCCCGGAGATAGCCGATCTATTTATTTCTATGGGAGGTCTGAAGATAGCCAAGTTACAGATTCATTTGGGGTGTATCCACGGGGTCTAATGATCAGTGTGGGACCCAACAATAAGACCCCCTCCAATTTGTTATCCCTTATCCTTTGGACAGGGGATAACTTCAAATACACCTTTATTACAGAACATAAGCATCACAGAACCAGCATATGGTATCATGAGCAAATCTCCATTTAAAGGGGCTGTCTGGTTTAAAGAGGAAACCGGACAACTCAAGGGATCCACCTGTAGTAGAGAACAGATTATTACTTGCCTGACAGATCCTGCACGGCTGCTCTGGTTCTCCCGGCAGGGTACGTGACCGTGCCTCAGAAGTGCACTGAAGAGGCCTGTGACTGGCTGCAGCAGTCATCTGTTGTCAATGTAACACTACTGCTGCAGCAAGGAAACAGAGCCCTGCCAGCGGTGCAGGAACTGTCAGGTCTCCAGAGTTGTTCGGTTTCCTCCTAAAACTGGACAATGTTTAATTCCACATTTTTAAAAAAAAAACAACATACTCTGCGTGATATTTAACAGACTTTTTCCACCTCATTTCTATATATTTTTTATTTTTATATTTATAATTTATCCGGAGTCAGAGCTTAGTTTTCCCTGACCTGAGCGCTCAGCCGTTCCATGTTGAGTCTGTTGGTCAGCAGAGATTTGAAGTGGATTCACAGGGGAGGTGATTTAATAAAGGAGAGGAGATCCATCTTACCTATTCCAGTAATTTCTTTTTTAATCAGCTGCAGTTCCATGTGCTGAATTTTTATTCTGACAAGTAAGAAGTAAATTTTCCCAACAATGACATCTTTTAAGTGGTACCTATGAAGCAAAACAGGAGAGAACCTTTTTAACAAACAAAACAAAAAAAACAAAAAAATGAATTTGTGATGACAAAGTGAAAATATGAATATTTCTCTGATCATTTGGAATCCAGACGGAATGGAGGGCTGAAAGCGCGGAACTGCCCGAACCCTGACGGCATACCTGATGGTGACATGTAGCGGCCGCTCGGAAGAGTAAGTGCAGGCCCCGGAGAGCAGGACAGGTGAGGGGGGGGGGGGGGGGGGTAGAAGCACCCAAATAAAATAGAAAGAGGAACCTAGGCCAAGGAGGAGCGGGGGTTCGGGCGGTTTGGTGAGGGAAAAAACACTGGCCTTCCTCCCCAGGTAAACAGAGAGGCCCGTCTCCTACAGACACTAAGCTAAAACTGATTAGCTCAGTGTGTGCAGGAGAGGTATAGCCGAGACCCGGCAGCTGGTCCTCCACAATATGCAGGAGAAGGCATAGTCTAGTAATATGCCAACATGGCTGAAATATGCCTTTATAAATGTCTGATTACAATGATATTTAAAGTGTACCTAAACCTTCAGATATTTATTAAAACATTCTACATGTGAGGGAAATATTTGTTTTCCTATTGTGCTTTACAACCCGTACACAGCCGTGTCCAGGAGTATGGATTTCCCTGCTGCCGCACTGAGCGCTGTACAGCCTCACAATTTGGGCGTAGGGTTGACGACAGATTTCACAGGCTCCAGCAGCTAAAAAGTCCAAAGCAGTTTATTTTTCATCCAATAACTCAGTGACATCCAAGTTCAACAGTCACTTGTATAGTTCCACATCAAAATAATCGCCAACAAACTCCCTGCACGTCTGGGTTTTTGCCTCACCTAGACACAAGGTGAACACACAATCAGGCTCTCAGCCAACAGGTCAGTAGGTTCCAGGCTTTCAACACCGAATGAGCTTTTCTGCCCTGTTTATTCCCCCAGTAGCTACACCTGGGTTTGCCTGGGCCTATGGGAAATGGTTGTACTGGAGTGGGGAGGGAATGACAGATCCCACTACCACTCTACCCACCATTGGGTAAACAAATTCAGCCCATAAAACACTTAAAGAAAAGTCCCTCAGCAAGCCACACGCTTTAACGACCTAGCTTTCCTGGATTCTTTTAACCTCACCCATCTTAGCATTCTAGGTGAGATATACATCCCCTCCAGTACTTTTCCAGACACCATTTTACAACCGGTAGGGGCATCCATCGCTCCTCCTGCCTGTACCAGCACTGCTCTACTAAAGCCTGGCTTAGATGGGCTATTTCAGAATTAGCAGAGCAAGCACAGGCAGGAGGAGCGATGTGCTATGTCAGCCGCTACCCTGCTAGTAGCATGCATACCAGATCAGTACAGGGTATTAGAGTGGAGCAGGGCAGGAGCTCACATAGAATGTGCTATGTCAGGCTTTAGCTAAGCAGCGCTGGTACAGGCAGGAGGAGCAATGTACGCTCCTGTCTGTACAATGCTCAGTGCAGCAGCTATGGAATCCGTACTCCAGTACACAGCAATCTACAGGTTTATGGACTTCAAAGAGTAACAGGCACCTGAAAAGCAAAAAAAAAAAAAACAATATTGTATATATACACAAAATAGTATGTAATGTTACAAGTATTATTGCCCTCACATGTAGAATAAGTTTTATTAAAGTGTACCCAAAGTTTTAGGTACACTTTAAAAGGGTTGGCCACTGTGTATTTAAGACTACCCATACATGGTGTGACTATATGGCTTTTACGAATATAGCCTCTGTTGATATTCTGTGCCGTTTGAGCCCTTCTTAGGCAGATCTTCTGTGATGTCTGCATACCCTGTCCATAAGATGGCCGCTGATGGAGGGTCATGTGACCAGACGCACCACTCAGTCGCCCCAATTCAAACACACTGCGTCAGCACTAAATTCTAAACAGTCCAGACGGCAGGTGCAGTCCATATGGAGGTGATGTGTCTGGTCAGCAGTCATTTTATGGACAGGACCGCCATGTGAACAGCACAAAAGAATGGGCAAACCAAGGGACATACCTTATGAACCATAGAAAATGGTAAGGCTATATTAGCAAGTGCCATATAAGCATCTTACAAACACATTGGCCAACAGTAACCAAAAGGTGGCCAACCCCTTTAAGCCACATCCATAGCTATAAGGATACCACGTTCCTAAGGATTATTTGTGTGTAGAGAAAACAGTTCCATCTAATAGAGGTATGTCCTATGTGCGTTATTATTAGTACTCCCCTACTAATAGGATACAGACACGGACATACAACATGTACGAATATATCTCTGGAGAGTTTCAAAACTGGAGAGAAGTACTTTCCTCCACTCCACAGCAATGGTATTTCCTATATATTTTAAACTAATTATAAGCAGACACTAATGAATATTCTATTCCTAATCTGTTTCTATGTTTTTAATATTATTTTCTATACATGATCAAAGGGGCAGTCATCTTCCCGGAGCTGCAGTTTACAGCATTTAGACTTATGGTTTACAGCAGCCACATGAACAGTAGGAACCTGTAGACGGTAAAGGACTCAGACTCCTCAGGGAGAGCGTTGTGGGCATGCCCTGTGCAGAGGTCGTTAAGCAGGGAGCGGTCACCATAGTCTAGTGTGAATGGAGGAGCCTGTGTTGTATATTATCCTTCATTGTAATACTGTCTGTGATAATAAGATGACTGCTGAAAAGAGACCTGCACAGGACAGTTGTCCACCCATTATAAAGTTCAGTGGTTAGTGTAAAAACTGAAACTTATCTTAAAAAAAAAAAAAAAAAAAAAAAAAAAAAACAGCAACAATAAATCCTAATAAATATGTTAAACTTAAAAAAACAGATCCATTTACTGACCTTTTAATAAAGGTGATTAATCTTTCTACTTTGTGATCAGTGCGGTGTGTGTATTACAGTCTTTCTACTTTGTCATCATTGCGGTGTGTGTATTACAGTCTAGTTTGTCATCATTGCGGTGTGTGTATTACAGTCTAGTTTGTCATCAGTGCGGTGTGTGTATTACAGTCTAGTTTGTCATCAGTGCGGTGTGTGTATTACAGTCTAGTTTGTCATCAGTGCGGTGTGTGTATTACAGTCTAGTTTGTCATCAGTGCGGTGTGTGTATTACAGCAGATTCATGTTGGTATATTTTATTATTGGGACGTGCAGTGATAACGTAGAGCACTCACTTAGATTTGTTGTATTCAAATTCTATGTGCAAGCAGTCCTCGATCCCAACTTCCATTTTTATAGAGTTGTTGACATCTGGATATGTGGCAAGCTGGTGAACAATTAAGTCATACTCCTTCACCAAGTCTGTCAGACGTCTCACTATTGTCACCTTTAAGAAATACCTGCAAAACAACCAATTTGCCAATGAGCACTACTGATATAAGGCACGCCAACAATTTTTGCAGTGAGGCAGGCCACTGCCATTAGAGATTGCTCTTCTACAACAACGTTTCGGTAGATGGCATGTATTAAGTCTCTGCTGAATTTTTATTTTTTATAGTGCCTCATGGTGCCATTTCTTCCCCAGGTAAGTGATGCACTCATACCTGGTGGCCCTATGATGTAAAAGAAAACATGATTCATTACATCAGGCTGCCTTCTTCCAATGCCCCATGGTCCAGTTTTGATGCTCACTAGCCAGTGTAGGCCCTCTGACAGTGGTCAGCATCGGCACTCCGACCATTCTGAGTATATGTAGCCCCATACGAAGCCATCTGTGATGTACTTTGTGTTCTGATTACTTTCTATCATAGTTAGTATTAACTTCAACGATTAGTGCTCCAGTCGCTCTTCTGTGAGACCGGACCAGATGAGCTAGCTTTTGCTCCACATGCGCATTAATGTGGGCGGCCATGACCCTGTTGCTGGTTCCTCGCTTGTCCTACCTAAAAGACTTGTCACATTTTGTCATCTAGCCAGCAGACTTTGGTCTTCAGCTTCAAGAACTGACTTCTGGTTGGGCTTCCACGTTCAGGTTTATTGGGGGGACGTGTATAAAGGAATGGCTGAGTCTCCTCCTTTTGAATCCACTCTTGGCTTTGGCAATAAATACTGCATTAAAAACCTGGAAACCTAGTCTAAATGCATACCAAAGTGCTTTATCCTAGAACTGATGCCGGAGTAAAGTCCCATACATCCGAAGTGCGACAACTATATTGCACTGCGAACGCCAATACCTACCTTAATCTTACATTTGAACCTATGTAGGACTCGTATGGCTTCTCAACTTGCATGAATTCAAAATCATAACTTCTGCTTTGCGTCAGCTCCCCAGGCAGGGCTAATTCTTTGACAAGGTTTACAAACTCATGTGTATTGCTTTTATCATTGAAGAGTTCTAAAATAAAAAAAAGAAATACAGAAATAAAAAAATAAAATAAAAAAAGACATTTCGAATTTCAGTCTGGAACCATCTGTAGGAAGCAAGATTGCCTTAGACTTTATAAAATGTCTGTGGGCCAAAAATTGTGATATCCTATCGTTAATGACAACCCACAGCAGCAAGTGGCCACCATGTCAGGCGACGTGTTTTCATAATGGATCACACATCATGGTGCAGCTCAGCATACAAGGAGGGGTTGGGGGGGGGGGGGGGGGGGACACAGAAGATTGTGGAGGTGGTGTGGGAAAGAAATAAGTGAACTGTTTATTACACCATTTCTGGCCCACAAACCTCTATACATTAGAAAATGTGTGCGCTATTGCATCCACTGAACAGTACCCCAAAGTGACAACCAGGGGGGAAGCTTAAAAGGAACGCTAGGTTTGGGGCCACTAAAGCGTCATCATGTACTTATGCAGCTGCGGTTTAACGTTCTAAATCTGCCCATCAGAACTGGCTGTTTTGGAAATGATGTAGTAAAAGAACTCATCCATTACCGGAGAGGAGCGCGGAAGCTTTCAGCATATGCACGTTGCACAGATAAAGAGATGAAGTCGAAGGCAGTGTCCAATGATATGGGTAGTCCCTTCCTCAGCTTCCTCTGTGCAGTGCACCGGACACGTCTCGGGTAATGGATCCGTTTTTGTAATTCTGAAATGAAAGCTTCTAACAGGGGCATATGGGCAAATGACATACTGGTGGGTGACTGCCCCAACCTACTGAGGTGTTCCCTCTTAACTGCAAGTACTTCATGGTTTGGTGGCGACACATGTTGTGCATCACATGATCCCCGTCACCAGCTCTATGAAGGATTGCATCATTTCCATCTCCATACTTTAACACGTCTTGCACAGAGAGTTCCTCCTTAAAGCAACCGGCAGGCTCCTGCTTCCTAAGGCTTGGTATAGTTTGGCAATTTCCTGATAATTAGCTTTTTTCCCTTGGTGGTTTTGTAATCTCTATTTTATAATTATTCTGCCCTTGGTATAATGTAAATTATTTCCCCACCCCACTCTCCCTTCCAAATCCACACCACCCTTGTCTATATTATCTGTATAATATATAATCTGCCCTGGCAGAGAAGACTACTACTGGAGTTACCGTACCCGGCATAGGCAGATACCGCTGGATCCCCATCCACTATAATGGGATCCATCAGGTTTCCAGCATGAATGTCAGCTTTCTGCCCCCCCAAAAAAAAAATAAAAAAAAAAATCACTGCAGGCAGTGGTATTATTCTGGTAGAAAGTTCCTATTGATGCCGGAAACCCACTTGGATGTGAGCCTAGCCTTAAAGACGACCTGTCACCCTTCCAGACATGTCTGTTTAGGTGACTATCTGCATTCTCCATGTAACAACAATTCTGGAGCATCTATCTGTATGGCTCTATGCTGTGCCATTGCTCTGTTATTTCCACTAGAAGATTATAAATGAAATGCCAGCAGCTTGCAGTAAAGGTACAGAGGGGTGTTACAAGTTGGGAGTGTGTCCCTGCACAGTCTGACACGAGCAGCACTGATTGGACCGAGTCAGACACACCCACTATCGGTAACACCCAGCAGTACCTTTACAGCAGACTGCTGGCAATTTGTAAGTTTCTAGCAGGAATAATACAGGAGTGGCACAACATAGAGTAGAAAAAGAATAGATGCTCCAGAATGGTTATTACATGGGGGATACATGTAGTTACTAAAACAGAGATGTCAGGAGAGGTGACAGGTCCTTGTTAATTCTGCAGAGCTGCAATACCAGATAAACCGATGTACAAGAAAGGCGCTTTCTAGAGGGGCGGGGTTGGGTATAAACAGACCCTTTTCCTTTAGTCTCATTCAACCCCTATATGTTTTGAGTACAGTATGATCTAATGCATTGCTAGATCTTTTTTTGTAATGTGGTGACCTCTAAGTCTCCTGACTTCTTTCCCTTCAAATCATGGCACCCATTTCACCTGCAGAAGTGTCATGACCTGATGGGAGCACAGAGAAGTAAGGAGTCTCTGCATGTAAGCAGTGTGTGAGCATAATAATGTCCCAGTCAATGTTGGCTGAGGGTGCAGAACATGATGGGCTCATGTAGAAGAAATGAAGTCCTTCCTCGTGGCAACCAATCAGATCTCTTATTTTCTGAATTGCGGTAATAAAAAAAAAAAAATTGAAATCACTGTTTAAAAGGGCATCTAAACCTTTCCCTCAAGGAACAGAAGGTGTGGCGGTGCTTTTCGGAGCGCCCTGCACCTTCAGCATGCTCTGCTCTTGTAGCATCTGTACTCCACATGCATATCAATTATTTTACTACTGTTTCACAGACTTCCATACATAATTGAGAGATACGCAGTGTGTGAACACTGTATCCGAATGGCCATAATAACCTATCAATGTCAACTGTTCATGTGACCTCTGACAAGCTGTTCCACAAACCTACTCAATGTGACTTTCATTTACTGCCCGTCTTCTCCATACCGTATTCTACAGAACGGATATTATACAAGCTCACCGATTTGTCCAACAAACTCGATTCGTATTCCCTGGTGCTCTAGTCTTTTACCGGGTTGCTTGAAGACTATATTGACCTAGAAAGAAAAATAGTCTTTAGGGTCCCATTTTCTTAATTACGTCTTGCCAAGTTTTAAACGTCTGACCATTGGGTCCCCCACTCTATAATGCTGAGTACTGTGAGCATAGAGATGGAGTGACAGTGGATAGGCTACACCACTGTTCAATTCAGAGGGGATCCCAGTGGTTAGAGAGAGAAGAAGAAAAAAAAAAAAAAAAAAAAAAAAAAAAAGAGAGATTTTTGTACTTAACGTAAAATCTGTTTCTCTTCTGTTCATTGGGGAACACATGCTTGACCTTGGGTATAGTTATTGCCACTAGGAGGCGACACTAAGCACAAAAGTGAGCTCCTCCCTCCAGCTATACCCTTCCTACAGGGACTACATTTGTGCAAAAGCAAAAAAAAAAAAAAAAAAAAAAAAAAAAAGAAACACCACCACCACAGGAAAACCAAACTACGTACAAACCCAGAATCAAGCAGGCCACAACGAGGCCCGCAGACGGAGAAAATGGGTGGGAGCTGTGTACCCCAATGAACGGAGGAGAAACAGAATTTACGGTAAGTACAAAAATCTAGTTCTCTCATCCATATCATTGGGGGACACAGACTTGACCTTGGGATGTTACAGAGCAGTCCCAGGGGTGGGCCATAACGAAGAAGCCCTCCAGCCAATCAGAGAACCGCCGTCTGCAATACTCTACGCCCCAGAGAAGTGTCAGAGGATGCAAACGTGTGTACTCTGTAAAACTTGGAAAAGGTGTGTAAATATGACCAGGTAGACACCTTGCACACCTGAAGGGCTGAAGCCCCATGATGTACTGCCCAAGAGTCCCCCACTGCCCGAACAGAATGAGCAGTAACCCGGAATGGTGGGGCCCTGTCATTGCTGCAGTACGCTTCCACAATGGCCAAACAAATCAATCGGGAAATTGAAACTTTGGACACAGCCAGTCCTCTTCTTGGTCCCTCTGGAATGACAAATAGAGAATCCATCCGTCGGAAAGAGGACATCTGAGACAGATAGATGCAAGAGGGCCGAACCAAAACCAGAGTGTGGAGCGACTGTTCACAGGGATGAGACGGGACAGGACAAAAGGAAGGGAGAATGACCTCTTCATTGAGATGGAATGCTGACACGACCTTCGGAAGGAAAGAGTGGACAGAGCGAAAGACCACTTGCGTGCCATACTCTGCCTGGCCACGAGAATGACAGGCAGACCTTCAAACCTGATATTTCGGAGAAGACGCGGAATGAGTGGAAGAGAATGGAACAAGTAAGGAAACATGAACTGAGTCCACGGGATCACAAGGGTGTCTGAGACCCGAGCCAGAGGATCCTTGGACCTCGTCACAAAGGTCTCTACCTTGCGGTTGAAGCAGGAGGCCATGAGATCCACATCTGGCCGACCCCATCACTCGCAGATCGCGAGAAAGATCTGTGGATGAAGAGCCCATTCGCAGGGATCGAGTCTCTCTCGGCTGGGAAAGTTGGTGATACAGTTGTTGACCTGGGGATATGAACTGCCGACAGAGCTGGAACATGGCTCTCCGCCCAGGAGAGGACTGGCGCTGCTTCAGACATGGCTGCGGGGCTCCGGGTGCCACCCCGGTGGTTTAGAAATGCGACTGCCGTGGATTGGATTGAACCCAAACTGGATACCCTCGGAGACAGTCTGTCCATTAAACCAGAGAGACGAATGGCCCGCAATTCCAGAATATTGATCGGAAGTTGGCATTTCTCACGTGACCAGGATCCCTAGACTGAGCGATTGTCCATAACTCCTCCCCCCCAACCCCAGAGACTGGCATCCGTTGTCAACACTATCCAACAGAGGGGAAGGAAGGAAGGAGCGGCCCGATGTGAGCTTCGGAGACATCAGCCTGGAATAACGGACCCTTGATCAGGATATCGTCCAAGTAAGGAATCGCCACTATCCCCCCCTAGTATGAAGCAGAGCCATGACTGAGGCCAGAATCTTGGTAAAGACTCTGGGAGCTGTGGCAAGACCGAACAGAAGGGCCACAAACTGGTAATGAAAAGGTCCCACTGCGAACCGAAGAAATTTCTGGTGACCGACACAAATGGGAACATGGAGGTAGGCGTCCAAGATGTCTATCGAGGACAGGTATTCCCCCGCAGGGACTCCATTCGGAAGCGGCGGAGTTGAAGGAATCGGTTGAGGGCTTTGAGGTCTAGGATTGGATTAGAATCTGCAAAAACGGCCTTGAGGCGGAACCGGGACAATCACTCCCTGCCGCAGAAGGGAGAGAATAGCCTGAAAAAAGGAATTGGCAGCGGAGGGAGAGGTCGGAGGGGACGAGCAAAATAACCGGGGAGGAGGTGGGGGATCGGAACTCCAGTTTGTAACCCTCCGATATGACTTCTCGCACCCAGGCATCGGAGACCTGAGCTAGCCAGACATACTGGAACAGATAAAGACGACCTCCCACTCGACTGGGGGGCGCCAGAGGACACCAGTCATGCAGAGGAGGACTTGGGGGTATAGGGCTTGGAGCCCTGCTGGTGAGGACGCCAGGGAGGGCGAGGCTTGAAAGATGGTTTGCGCTTCTGCTCTGGAGCAGATTTGTCAGTTGGCCGCTTCGGGATGGAGGAACTGCAAAAGGGCCAAAATAGAGGTCTGCGCTTTTTAGATCTGTTGAGGCGCATCCTGCTCTCGGGCAAATGGGTTCTTTTACCCCCTGTAGCATCAGAGAATCTCATCCAGACGCTTGCCGAAGAGTCTGCTACCTGCAAAGGGGAGGGACGTCAAGGCCCATTTAGAAGCATTATCCGCGGCCCAGCAAAAAAGCCGATACGGCAAATAGCCACCAAAAAGGCCGAAGAGCAGGCCAAAAGCCTGGCCACGTCCAGAGAGGCCTCACAGATGTAAGAGCTGGCGTGGGAAAGTTGCACTGCAATATCCCAAAGTTCCTCTGGGGAGTCCCCAAAGACGAGGCCCTGACGTAGCTTGTTTGCCCACTCGGTCATATCCTTACTAACCCATGTCGAGGGAAAAAATTGAATTCATGCCCCCATAATGGAGCCGGCTGGCCGCAAAAAAGAAAAGGGAGCACATCAATTGACTCCCCAGGACTCTCCCCCACACCCCCATTACACCTGTCACGCCCCAGGAGCCCTGGCGAGCGGAGCGGAAGTAGGCCGCAGTAGAAGCCGGGGTCTCAATTTACAAGCTGCCCCAGCGGAGGAGAATAGCGGAACTCCGCATGAAACAGGTGGGGGGCAGGCTAGGGTGGGGATTTAAGGCCCAGATAGAAGCTTGGAAAATACAGAGGGCTTCCCTTCACCCCACCCCCACAGGAGAGCTGACATGCAGCTGTTAACTCTTTCCCCACCTGGGCAGAGGGCCGCCACACCGGAACAGAGGGGACTTATTGTGGGCAGCCGTGGTGACCCAAAGGCTGGCGGGATGCAGAGGCTTTAAGAACCTCTGGTCCTCCTTGTCTTCTGGAGACCGGGAAGGAGCAGCGGGCTTGGGACCCCCTGGTCTCCCGTCTTCTGGGTGGGAGTGCAGGCAGCTAGGACTGCCTGTAATCCCGCTGGAAGAAAGAAAAAAGGAGAAAATAAATAAAAATCAGCAGACCTGCAAAGCAGGGAAGGTCTGCCTCCTACGGACACCAAGCTAAAACTGTTTTAGCTTAGTCCCTGTAGGAAGGGTATAGCTGGAGGGAGGCGCTCACACTTTTGTGCTTAGCGTCGCCTCCTAGTGGCAATAGCTATACCCAAGGTCAAGCCTGTGTCCCCCAATGATACGGATGAGAAATGATGTTTAGCCCAAAATGAGTAAAATGCCATCATAAAATAAATTTCCCCCGAAAGTGTTCATAGGCTTTAAATGGGTTCTCTGGGAATGATTTAAAATGGTCCTAGAACGTGAGCAGAGCTGATTACCTCCACTTGCAGAGTGTGTGTGGGGGGGGGGGGGGGGGGGGGCTCACTACGCCCTGGCACTTGCATAGACTACATATTGGTGAGCGCTCCTGTTAGGCTGCTCGCTCAGCCATGACTGCATATCATAGGCAGGATCACATAATTATCACCTATTGTAGAGCAGTGTAGTGAAGAAGCTCAGCACCAGCACTCATGTAGACAGAACGTCCATTCTCTAGAAGTCCAGAAAACCACTGTCTGTCATAGTGGAGCTCCACGCAGAACTGTTCATACATAGGCCGTGGCGTCACCAAAGCTTCAATCTATTTAAGGCTGCTTTTACGGTGTTTGGTTAGTCATTTCTAGGGATGAGCAAATCGACTTCGGATGAAACATCCAAAGTCGATTCGCATAACACTTCGTTATGACTTCTCGCATAACAAAGTATTAGTATGCATTGGCTCCGATGAGCCGTTATCATCACTTTGCGAAGTCTCACAAGACTTCGGGTAGTAACTTCAGAAATTAGTTTCTACGGTTAAAAACCTTTTACCGAACTCTGTTTCGGTTCCAATATAATGCTATGCGACCCCAGCAGTGCTGGAAGATCAGGCCGGGTGCTGCGCTGCAAGTCTGGAGCGTGACACCCGCTTGTATAAAAGGGGCCTGTGTTAGTTTATCCCCAACGTACAAGCTGAACATAGGATAAAATTGTGGTATGAATGCAGTGTTATACCGAAATAGCTATGCTTTCCACATTTCCTATCACAGTGGTGCTTACCTTTCCAGCTACTGACTCCCCATCGTAGAACAAGAAGTGTTTTTCAATTTTGCCTTCTTCAGTTTTAATCTCAGAAAGCTTCCTGGATTCTGCATCATTGAGCGCAACTTCAATCTCACAAATTGGACCAAATAAACCACTCAGAAAACTCTGTGGAAAAGTAAGAAGTTAAATATCTGCAATCATTTACACCTCTGCAAGAAGGCCAATACTCTAGACCAGGGATGCTCAACCTGCAGCCCTCCAGCTGTTGTAAAACTACAACTCCCATCATGCCCTGCTATAGGCTGATAGGTGTAGGCTGTCCAGGCATGCTGGGAGCTGTAGTTTTGCAACAGCTGGAGGGCCGCAGGTTGAGCATCCCTGCTCTAGGCTGACCACAAATGATGTACTAGACACTAAAGGCCTGTTCACACAGATGGGATTTGCCTTTGGATGTGTTCTCAGGAGCCGGTACATGCACAGACAAAAGCGTGGTGAAAAACTGTATACATTCATCAATATTTAAAGGGGTTTTACAGCATTTAAGAGATAGTCTATGCTCAGGATAGGTCATCACTTGCTGATCTGTGGGGGGTTTGATATCAATAATTTGTCACCGGAGCTACAAAGCACCAACATTGTAGAACAGGCCATCAATATGTACATCCTGGAAAACATTTTACTCATTTTTGGCAAAAAATAATTTTTTCTATTGGCCTTTAATAAAAATATTGAGCCCTTCTGTCCCAAAGGGTAAACAGTTTTTCTGTGTTGACAGGTACTTTCACTGTGTGCCTGGACATCTAATAAACCTCCTCTCTAAACTACTGAGATGTCAAACACTTATTTAGGATCCATTCAGACATCCGTATGAATGGGCCAGATCCGTTCCGCAATTATGCGGAACAGGTGCGGACCCATTCATTTTCAATGGGGCCGGAAAAGATGCGGACAGCACACAGTGTGCTGTCCGCATCTGCACTTCCGTTGCTCCACAAAAACAGAGCATGTCCTATTCTTGTCCGCAGCTGCGGACAAGAATAAGAATTCTCTATATAGTGATGGCGATGTGCGGTGTCCATGTTTTGCAGTCTGCAATTTGGGGACCGCAAAACACTACGGACATCTGAATGGACCCTTAACCACATTCTTATCAGTAAGATAAGGATTAAGCTATGATGAGTGTTTATAAAGTCAGAGATAAGGAGTCCCTCAGCTCCTGGTCTGACTGAAAAGACAGAAAATACAAAGGGTGCTACTAGAGCAATGCTCGTGATCAGTGGGGGTCCCTGCTGTAGACACCCCCCCCCCCAATGTAAGAGTTATCCACTATCCACATAACAGTGTAACTCTGATACTATTTTAACTCCCAATACGCCTTATGGTCAGTGTACGGTGGGAGTTCTAGTTCTGCAACTGCTGGAGAGCCGCAGGGAGGAGGTCTTCTGCTGTAATGTGATCTGCTCCTATGTGGTCCTCACAACGACTGTTTGAGGTACGTTCACACGGGGCAGACTTGTTTGGGTCCGCATACGAGCGACCGTTTTAGCGGACCTATTTTGGGGCCGCAAAAGATGCAGACAGCACTCCGTGTGCTGTCCGCATCCATGGCTCCGTTCCACTGCCCTGTTAAAAAAATATAACATGGCATTTATATTGCCGGAGCCCGTTCGGTTGATTGCGGAAGGCAACAATGGCGGCTTCCGTTTTATGCGGATCCACAGTTTGCAGACCGCAAAAAACGGCATGGCCATGTGCATGAGGCCTTAGGCAAATGTATCATGGATTTTTCATAAAAACGTGTAGCAGAAATCACACAAGGCATACAAATCTCTTACCATTTAGGTGCTAAAAATCCACAACGAATGAACTACAATGAAAAACATTTGCCTAAAGTAAATCTGCCCCGTGTGAACATACCTCAAACAGTCCTTGTGAGGACCACATAGGAGCAGATCACATTACAGCAGAGGACTCCTCTCTGCGGCTCTCCAGCAGTTGCTAGAACGCCCACCATGCACTGACTAAGGCATAATGGGAGTTAAAATAGTATCAGAGTTACACTTATGTGGATAGTGGATAACTCTTACATTGGGGGGGGGGGCGGTCTACAGCAGGGACCCCCACTGATCACAAAAAACAGGGGCCCGTACACCCAAACAGGGATTCACTTCTAGGAGCAGCCACGAGCTGGCCACTCCATTCATTTTTTTTTTGGGGGGGGGGGGGGGGGGACTACAATACAATAATAAGAAATATTGCCTCCAAAAGGTGTACATAGCCTTTAACTCTCTGAAAAAACCCTGCAGGGTACAGTCATGCTGCAGATTTCCCCCTGTGCACTAGAAAGGGTGAAATCTGTAGTGGATATGCGCAGCAGGAATCGACAGGCTGCTAGCTTGAAATCCACACTAAAGGTTATTGCAGATTTATTTTCATTTTTTTGCATCTTGTACTGTAAAACGTTGTGGATTTTCTGCACCCAATTGGTAAGATATCTGTATGCCACGTGTGAACATACCCTTAAAGGAGTTGTCCCATCTGGGACTTCTGTGGCATATCGCTAGGACATACAGTCCTGATCAAAAGTTTAAGACCACTTGAAAAATGGCAAAAAAATCCTATTTAGCATGGCTGGATCTTAACAAGGTTCCAAGTAGAGCTTCAACATGCAACACGAAGAAATGAGAGTGAGACAAAACATTTTTTGAGCATTCAATTTAATGAAAACAACGAATAAACTGAAACAGGCTGTTTTTCAGCTGATCAAAAGTTTAGGACCACATGCCTTTAAAAGGCCAAATCTGTGCAAAGATGTGGATTCATTGTCATTTTCTGTCAGGTAGACACACGTTGTGATGGCCAGGGCAAAAAAAACTCCCTTTTTTAAACGTGGTCGGGTTGTTGAACTGCATAATCAGGGTCTCTCACAGCGCGCCATCGCTGCTGAGGTGGGACGCAGTAAGGCAGTCATTTGGACTTTCTTAAATGATCCTGAGGGTTATGGAACAAAAAAAGTCAAATGGAAGACCCAAACAAATGTCATCAGCACTGAGCCGGAGGATCCAATTGGCTGTCCGTCAAGACACTGGACGATCCTCGACCCAAATTAAAGCCCTTACTAGTGCTGACTGCAGCCCCATAACCATCAGACAGCATCTGAGACTGAAGGGCTTCAAAAACAAAAAACGTCTTCAAAGACCTCGTCTCCTTGAACGCCATAGAACTGCTCATTTGAACTTTGCAAGAGAGCACCAAACATGGGACATTCAAAGGTGGAAGAAAGTTTTATTCTCCGATGAGAAAAAATGTAACCTTAATGGTCCTGATGGTTTCCAACGTTACTGGCATGACAAGCAGATCCCACCTGAGATGTTTTCTACACGCCACAGTGGAGGGGGCGCCATAATGGTCTGGGGTGCTTTTTCCTTCAGTGGAACAATGGAGCTTCAGGAAGTGCAGGGGCGTCAAATGGCCGCTGGCTATGTCCAGATGTTGCAGAGAGCATTCCTCATGACTGAGGGCCCTCGTCTGTGTGGTAACGACTGGGTTTTTCAACAGGACAACGCTACAGTACACAAGGACAAGGGACTTCTTCCAGGAGAATAACATCACTCTTTTGGCCCATCCTGCGTGTTCCCCTGATCTAAATCTAATTGAGAACCTTTGGGGATGGATGGCAAGGGAAGTTTACAAAAATGGACAACAGTTCCAGACAGTAGATGGCCTTCATGCGGCCGTCTTCACCACTTGGAGAAATGTTCCCACTCACCTCATGGAAACGCTTGCATCAAGCATGCCGAAACAATAACGGCGGAGCTACTACTCATTACCGAGTTCATGTTTGGAGGTTGGATTTCTGTTTTTTTTTTGGGGGGGGGGGGGGGGGGTGTTAGTTTTTTTTTTGGTGGTGTGGTCCTAAACTTTTGATCAGCTGAAAAACAGCCTGTTTCAGTTTATTCGTTGTTTTCATTAAATTGAATGCTCAAAACATGTTTTGTCTCACTCCCATTTCTTCTTGTTGCATGTTGAAGCTCTACTTGGAACCTTGTTAAGATCCAGCCATGCTAAATAGGATTTTTTTGCCATTTTTCAAGTGGTCTTAAACTTTTGATCAGGACTGTACCATGAGGGTCCAGCTACACAGAGACAAGAAAGTCGCACGACACAAAAAGGCCCGACTACATGGTGACCAGTGCTGTACAACATTTGATATGATATATTTTAGTGGTGCTGCATTGCAATATGGTGCGCGACAGTAGCGGAAAATCCGACATGGACTGTGGCTTCGCAGGATGCAGCATGTTGCATTGCAACAACATTGAAAGGCATTCAATGAAATGTTGCTGCGTAGCTGGACTCAGCAGCGACATGCTCACAAGCACCGTGATGTGCCAATTGGGGACACATCACTGCTGAGGCCAGTCATTGGCTGCAGCTGCGTACCTGCCCTTGTCCATGTGGAGACCAGAAGGGCAGTGAAGACAGCTTTGGAGCCACAGAGATCAAACGGAGCAGCAGGTAAGTAAGATCTTTCTAACAGGTACCACCTTGGGGAGGTGATAAAGGGTATATAAACCTTTACTGAAACCACATAGGTGCAGCAGCGCTTCTCACAGCATTTTGCACCTTCGGTTTCAGCGCCCCGCTTGGCTTTTCTAGCGTTTAGAGTACAGATTCTATATACCAGGGATCAGCAACCTCCAGCACTGCAGCTCATACTACGACTCCCAGCATGCACACTTGCTTGGCTGTTCTTGGAACTCCCACAGACTGACGTGGATGAGGTCCTCCAGCAAACACCACGTCTCCTTCATTGCTTGCCAAGCACCGTGCCATGCATCTGGTAGTGGCTGTGCCTGGTACATTCAGGTGGAGGGGAGTGAGCTGCAATATTAGGCAGAGCCGGGAAGGAGACCCGATGCTCCAGGCCTTCATTCATCTGACCTGGATTAGCTCCACGAGGAGCCACTGTGGAGTCATCAGCAGAGGTTCAGCTTGGGATTTCTGCTACACATTTTTATGAAAAATTCATGATGCATTTGCCTAAGGTGAATTTGCCCCGTGTGAACATACCTCAGTCCTTGTGAGGACCACATCGGAGCAGAGGACTCCTCCCTGCGGCTCTCCAGCAGTTGCAGAACTAGAACTCCCACCGTGCACTGACCATCAGGCATAATGGGAGTATCAGAGTTACATTGTTATGTGGATAACTAACATTGGTGGGGGTTCTACAGCAGGGACCCCCACTGATCATGAGACCAGGGGCCCGTACCTCCGAGCAGCCAGGCGCATGCCCAACTGGCCACTCCGTTCATTTCAGGGGGGCCGCAAAGGCTACGGGGCCCCTGTTCTCGTGACCGTGTAGGACCCCCGCCAATCTAATAGTTATCCCTTATCCTGTAGAACAAGGTAACCGAAACACCCCCTTAAGCCACAGGTTGGAACGTGGGAAAAATCCAAAAACATCCGTACAGAAGGCTGATAACTGTGAGGGAGAGCATACATGGACTACTACTCCTCTCCTCCGTACCTCACCTGCGGGGACAGAGTAGTCACCCACCGGCTGAGACCCCCTCCATGTCCTCCCATCTGGGGGCCCGGGGTCCTGCCCTCAACCCTCCCCAGTGCTGCCCACTCATCCCGGGCACAGAAGTTTCCGGAGCCGTGCAGGACACTGGGTGGAAGTCGTAGTCGGCCTCCAGGGCAGCGTCACGCGTCTATGGGAAGTTCTCCGTACTTGGCCCCGGGTGTGATGACAGCTCAGGCCGTCCCGCCCCGTACTAGGCCTCGGCGCATCCCCGGCCTATCCCCGTGCACGCCGCTCTGCTCCGCCCTGCCCCCGGTCTCCAGAGGACGCGGCTCCCCGCCAGAGTCTCCGGACACTCACCATCTTCTCCCACCGAGCAGACTAGACCCTCCGCACCGACCGCACAGCTCCACCCGCTGCCGCCGTCACGTGACTCCGGGGGGCGGATACCGCCTGACGCCACGAATCCCCTGTGACCCGTCAGCTGACCGGAGAACCGCGTGATGTGCACGACGGAGAGGCGGCAGTGTGGGGCGCTGGATGACGGGAGAGCGGCTTCTGGTCACCCGGGGCCGCGGGCTTGTACAGCAGCCATTTAAAGGGGAGAGTCAGATGTGTGTAAAGTCTGGAGTCCCACATTCTCCGCCGCCTGTCTTGGGTACATTCACACCACCGTGTGTAATCCTTTCCGTTTTGCTGTCCGCAAATAACGGAACCGTGTAGACTTCCGTTTGTGTTCCGTATGTCTCCCGTTTTTTTTACAAAAAAATGGAAGGAAAAAAAAAGATAGAGAAAAAAAATGAATTATTCAGGCTCCATTCACACGTCCGTAGCGTGTTTTGCAGATCCGCAAAACACGGACACGGCAATGTGCGTGCCTCATTTTGCAGACCGCACATCGCCGGCACTAATAGAATATGCCTATACTTGTCCGCAATTGCGGACAAGAATACGACATGTTCTATTTTTTTCGGGAATGGAAATGCGGACCCGGAAGTGCGGATCTGCATTTCCGGAGCCAGGCCACACATCATGCGGCCCCATAGAAGTAAATGGGTCCGCAATTATGTCCTGCAAAATGCGGAAGGAGATTGCGGACGTGTGAATGGGTCCTAAGGCCTTCAGAAATACAGAAACGGATCCGCAAATTGTGGATCCATTGACTTGAATGGGGCTGCGGACCGATCTGTGTGGACAATAGTAGGACAAGCTTCATATTTTTGCGGACTAGAAATGCAGAAACACAGATGCGGACCACATACTGAACGTTGCCGCACATTTTATTCACCCATAGAAATGAATGGATCTGCATCTATTCCGCAAAATGCGGATCGGATGCGGATAAAATAATACGGTCGTTTCAGTAAGGGCTCATGCACACCACCCTATGTATTTTGCGGTCCGCAAAAAATGGATCTGCAAAAATTACGGATGACGTCCGTGTGCATTCCGTATTTTGTGGAACGGAACAGCTGGCCCCTATAGAACAGTCCTAACCTTGTCCGTAAGGGCTCACGCACATGAACATATTTTCTTTCCGTGCCGTTTTTTTTTGCGGACCGTATGTGTAACCATTCAAGTCAATGGGTTCACACAAAAAAGCCAAATGGAAGTTACTCTGTGTACATTCCATTTCCGTATGTCCTATTATTGTTCGCATTACGGACAAGGATAGGACTGGTCTATTAGGGGCCGGCTGTTCCGTACGGTCGTGTGCATGAGCCCTAATGCAGGTAATAATAGGACAACTTCTATTGCGCTGGGACCCCAGAATTGCAAAATAAATCTAAATCTAGCAGTGTTCGATTTTTTTGCGACTCTGCAGTCGCGGGAAACGTGCTGCGACCCCATTTATTTCCATGCTAGCACTGTACACTGTAATCCTAGGGCGTGACTACTAACCGAACACCCATCTGGACCTCTTGGAGACACGCCTGTATGACGCCCTCAGAGACGTTTTGCTCAGTTGACAGTCTTTGAGAAGAGGCGCATCGTTAGGGCTCATGCACAAGAACGTATTTTTTTACCGTATCTACTCCGTTTTTCTTACGGCCCGTATGCAGAACCCTTCACTTCAATGGATCCGCTAAAAAGTGGACATGACTCCATGTGCATTCCATTTCCGTATGTCTACATGGTCCACGTCATCGTAATCGATCCGCAAAAAAAAATGGATGTCACATGGTTGTTGTTTTTTTGCAGATCTGTGTCTTTGCGGACCGCAAAATTCATACGTTCATGTGCATGAGCCCTTAGACAGAGAGAAGCCTGATGGTCGTTGGATGATTTGCCCTCTATCTAGGCTGTTCAGACCTAGCTGTCGGGAGCGGTGTCTATGTGAGGGCACCAGTGATGGTCAGTTCGCAGTGTTAATGCGGCTGCCATCTTGACTCACCCGTCCGGCAATGCACAGGTAAGCCCTTACCTGTGCCGGGAGCCGGTCTGAAATCAAATGCGGTCACTGGGAGCAGGCAGTTCCGAGAACAGCCTGATAAAGGCCCCCGGCTGCTGTTCTCGGAAACTGCCTGCTCCCGGTGACGGCATTTGATTTCAGATCGGCTCCCGGCACAGGTAAGGGCTTACCTGTGCATCGCTGGACTGGTGAGTCAAGAGTCATGTGTACGCTGGCGAACACTGCGAACTGACCATCACTGGAGGGCACGCCCTACCCAATGAACAGGCTCTGGACACTCCACCAGTAGAGAGGCTCGTTTGATCCACTTATAAGCACGGTTGTGCAGCGCCCGGACATAGGTGGCGCCTTCATGACACTCCCCTGTCTCTACCCGGACCATTTCCAGGTGCCTAGTAGAAGGCTGGTGTCATGACGCCATTTATGTGCCCTGTCCTTGACAGTCAGCCACCATCACTTTGTGAACGAGAACCCCGGACTGCTATGGACTAGAACCGTATCGTCTTTTGTGACTAATCTAGGTTCTGTTTGGGATGGAGGCCTCATGGTGAGCACTTCAACCCTGCCTGTGTAGAGGGGCAGCACACTGCCCCCACTGCTGGTGTGTGATCAGTCAGTCACCCCTAACAGCTCAGTGATATGTGCAGGACGTCCTGCGGCCACGTGTTCCTCTCATGGCAGGGCTTCCGACTGGCATTTTCACCAGGGTAACGATTGCCCATACACAGCAAAGATTTCCCAGGAATGTCTCCACCAGATTGCAACTGTTAAGGGTCCATTCACACGTCCATGTGTGTTTTGCGGATCCGTAAAACACGGACATTGGCGATGTGCGTTCCGCATTTTGCAGACCGCACATCGTCAGCATTCGCATAGAAAATGCATAGAAATGAATGGGTCCGCAATTCCGTTCCGCAAAATGCGGAATAAAATTGCGGACGTGTGAATGGACCCTTAAGGGATGTATATCTCAGAATGCTCAGGACCAAGGGCCCAGTGTGGGAGGGGGGCCCTTTCTGACCGGCGGCAGGGCAGCAGAAGTGACGATGAGCGCTTCCACTGTGGAAGAGCTCATCTCTATATTCATCAGTATCGCCATCCTCAGGACAGCGATACAGATGAATGGTGCGGCGGGGCAGGGGAGAGGCGTCTCCCTTCCGCAGTCCTCTGATAGGCTGCAGACCTAGTGCCTGCAGCCTATCAGAGGCCAGTGCAGGCTGGGCACAATGACGTCATCGCGCTGCCTGAGCCGTGCAGCGCGGGACACAGGCCGGAAGAGGTCTGCATCACATAATGGAAAGCAGCGTGGAGGTAAGTATGTGAGTTTATTGCTTTCATTATTTTTAGTATAGTATGGCAAGAAGGGGGTAGGGGGCCCTATATACTGGCACATTATGGGGGGGCACTCTGGAGAAGGGGGGAGGAGCACTAAGGGCCCTATATACTGGCACATTATGGGCAGGCACTATGGAGAATGAGGGGAAGGAGCACTTTGGGGGCCCTATATACTAACGCATTATGGGGGGCACTATGGAGAAGGGGGAGGAGCACTATGGGGGCGTTTACTGGGGGCCCTATATATTGGCACATATTATGGTGGGGCATCTACTGGGGGCCCTATATACTGGCACACATTATAGGAGCGCTATTGAGAAGTGGGGGGGAACACTATGGGGCATCTACTGGGGGCCCTATATACTGGCACACATGGGGGGCACTATGGAGAAGTGGGATGGAGCACTATGGGGGCATCTACTGGGGGCCCTATATACTGGTACGCATTATGGGGGGCACTATGGAGAAATGGGGGGAGGAGCACTATGGGGACATCTACTGGGGGCCCTATATACTTAAATGCATTATAGGTGGGCACTATGGAGAAGTGGGGGAGAAGAGCACTATGAGGGTATTATATAGGGGCATTTAATACTGGCAACCATTTTGGTGCCACTATGGGGAAGGGAAGAGAGCAGCATTATGGGGGCAGTCTGTAGGGGCATTTTATACTGGCACATTATGGAGGGCCCTAGGGGTACGGGGAAGGAGCACTATGGGGGCATCTTCTGGGGGTACTATATAGGAGTATTTTATACTGGCACAAATTATACGGGCACTATGGGCACATAAACTCATCTTTTGGCACTAAGTGCTTTTTGTAGTGGTACATAGTACGGGTCATTGGAACACATGAGGGCACTCTGGGGATATTGGCTCTACTGGGGGCACTAAGAGGAGGTGTTTTTTTTTTTTACTGCCACACAATGGGGCATTTTTGGTACTGGCGCACATTACAAGGGGGCGTTTTTCTACTGTCACACATTATAAAAATAATTATTACTATCAGGGGATTATGGTGGGCTTTATTACAACTGGGGGACTATGGGAGCATTATTACTTGTGGGACACAATTACTGTTGGCACTGAAGGAGCACTATTATTACTAAGTGTACTCTGGCAAAGGAATAATTACTATTGTTGGGGCTTTGGGAGCACCCTGGAACAGCACCAGCTTAGCACAGTTCTTTTTGGGGGACATTATGGTTACACTATAAGTGTCAGGGGCATTATTATTTGCTGGGTGCAGTTATTTTTTAGGGCATTGTGTTCCAATAATTATTGAAGAGGGCACTATCTGTGTGTAACTAGTATTTTCAGGGGGGTTATCTG
Organism: Bufo gargarizans; assembly: GCF_014858855.1. Lineage (NCBI taxonomy): Eukaryota > Metazoa > Chordata > Amphibia > Anura > Bufonidae > Bufo > Bufo gargarizans. Next base: position 288,146,501 of record NC_058085.1, on the reverse strand, counting down.
TTTCTGCAGTATAGTTTTGGGGAGCACAGCTTTTCAGTATTGGGGGTGCATGATGGGATGTTAATTGGAGGATGATGGAAAGTAGGAAACTTCGGTGTCTGTCCAACTCTGCAGAGACATGACATGGCTGAAAGAAATCATCATGGCGGTCTGGTCTGAATGGAGAAGGTGAAGAAAGAGAACATCTACATCAGAGGAGACGTCACTGGATGTAAGAGGTATGGGGCGCTGTATTAGGCTACATTCACATATGCGTTCCAGGCTGTTCCAGGTTGAGAATTTGGCATGGGGGGTGGGGGGCCCAGGCACATTCTTTGCACAGGGGCCCTCTGCTGTCTGTTTCCGCCCCTGCTCAGATCGTTGAGGTAAAAATAATCCAGGAAAGATGGGTTGTTTTAGCAAAGTGTCGTTTTCTGAGACACTTTTCTTTAAAGTGTTTCTGTCACCTGAATTAACCCTACTAAACTAGCTGACATCAGCTGAACCTAACTACCCTATTCCTGCTTTTATCTATGCCCCCATTACTCCAGAAATATAACGTATAATATGCTAATTAGCCTCTAGGTGCAGGGGGGGCGTTGCCCCTGCTCCTAGAGGCTCCGTTGTCCCACCTCTGACCACGCCCTGCTACACTAGATTGACAGGGCCAGGCAGCATTGGTCTCCTACTGCCGGCCATGTAAATCTTGCACCTGCGCTGTCCCATTCACTATTCGGCGCAGGCGCAGTAAATGAAGGGAGCTCTTTGGCTGCCGGCTTCCTCACTGCGCCTCAGATTTCCTCAGCGCACAGGGCCGGCAATTGGAGGTGAAGGCTGCCTGCCCCTGCCAATCTAGTGTAGCAGGATGTGGCCAGAGGTGGGAGAACGGGGCCTCTAGGAGCAGGGGCAACGCCCCCCCTGCACCTAGAGGCTAATAAGCATATTATAAAAGTTATATTTCTGGAGTAATGGGGGCATAGATAAAAGTAGGAATAGGCTAGTTAGGTTCAGCTGATATTAGCACATCGCTAATGTCAGCTAGTTTAATAGGGTTAAATCTGGTGACAGAAACCCTTTAAAGTGTTTTGTGGGCCTGGATTTTTTTATGGAATGGTGGGTGGGTTGGTAGAGGGACCTGCTATTCCCTACCAATCCAGTACAACATTTTCACCTATCCTCGAGTAAGCCCAGGTGTAGATGCTAGGTTTATTACTGTGGCAATAAAGAAACACATATTACTGACAGCACAGTCACTTCTCACCTAAAGTGATCGTGTCCGCAGAAGTCACTCTCATCATTCTCTACACTGTCACTTGCAAGTTGCTTACAGAGGAAGGAAATCCCAACTCCCGTGGCACAGGGCACTAAACTTTCTCTGCTGGGCGCTAGGCAAGCCAATCAGCAGCAGGCTCTGCAAGCACCGCTAATGCTGATTGGCCAGCCCAGCACCCAGCAGTGAGACAACATAGAGCGCTAGTCGGGACTCCAGCAGGTGCAGCGCTAGCCACTAATGATGTGCTGAGTAAAGGGGGGCCCCGAGGACAGGATAAAGGAAGCAGGGAGTTGGGAAGCGGAGCCTGAGCCCCGGGCAGCGACTCAAGACAGGAGCGAGAATTAAATGTAATTAGTAGGCGGGGGCCTTTTGTCCAAGACCGGGCCTCCTTCGTCCAGACGCCCCATAGCAGCTGCTTGGTCTGCCTCTTTTGGAGGTACACTGCTCACTTTATTCTTTATTTTTTTACCCAGTAGAATCTTTATAAGGCCACATGCACACAACCATATCCGTTTTTCGGTCTGCAAATCACGGATCCGCAATGTGGTCCATGTTACATCGACATTTTTTGTGGACCCGTTGACTTTAATGGGTATGTGGCCAGAGATAGTTTCTGTCAATACAAAACTTTCCCCTATCCACAGAATATCTGGGACCACCACTGATTACAAGAACTGGATCCGGCGCCCCTTACTAATGAAGTGGCAGGTCGAGCGTGCACATAGGGACTGCTGGAGATAGACGAGTACAATGCTCAGCTTTTTCCAGAAGTCCCATAGACACTGAATGAAGCAGAAGGGAACATGGTTGAGCAACCGTTCCATTTCTTTGGGGACACAGGATCCCCATTCTCGTGATCATGGGGAACCCAGCAGTCCCGACCAATCAGATACTTATCCCCTATCCTGTAGGTAGGGGATAAAAAATCATCTGAGCTGTAAAATGAAGAAAGGCCATCACTATCTGATCACCAGGAGTCTGACATCCAGTTAATTATGAAGATTCATAAAGAGGCTCAGACACACCACTACTTAATATACACTGACTTCTTTATTAACTGCAAGGTATCAAATGTACAGTAATAGATGTTCTCATTAGAAGTCAGGGCACTAGTCTTAAATGTGGCCCTGTTGATGATGGGGCTTTGACTCATGAAGAGTCTGGCCTTCAGCACTCAGGAGAGGAAAAACCCCCAGTGGAGGAAACCTCTAGGGAACCATGGCTGAAGGACTGCCCTTCCCCTAGGCGGTGGAGGAAAACGATGGCACATGACAAGGACGGTAGATTTTTCTTTGAACCAATGGTGAATGTCAAGTGCATTGACTTCTGTAGAGACCAAGCCTGGAATCTGCCTTTTGATGCAGCAGGAAACTCACTTCTTCAGTGAATACATCTGACTGCGGAAAGTCTAGTGAATGACAAGTCCAGTGGTGAAAGCAGAGACCGAGCCCGGAATCTGCCTCTAAATGCAGCAGGAAACTCACTTCTTCGGTGAATACATCTGACTGCGGAAAGTCCAGTGAATGACAAGTCCAGTGGTGAATGCAGAGACCGAGCCCGGAATCTGCCTCTTAATGCAGCAGGAAACTCACTTCTTCGGTGAATACATCTGACTGCGGAAAGTCCGGTGAATGACAAGTCCAGTGGTTATTGCAGAGACCAAGCCTGGAATCTGCCTTTCGTGCAGCAGGAAACTCACTTCTTTAGTGAATATGTCTGACTGCAGAAAGTCCGGTGGGTGAGTGCAGAGACCGAGCCCGGAATCTGCCTCTTGCTGAAGCGCAGGTCATCTGATCCTGACATGGTGGCCACCATAGAGTCGTTGACTTGTGGTAGAGTCATCACCTCCAGCTGTATCCAATATTCATTGCCAGGACACAGTGAGACCCCCGCTCTGGTACAGTGATCTGCAGATGCAAAAAATATTACTAATTATGACTGAACATGGAGCAGCGGAAAGTTACATGTAAGTGACACACAATTTACTCCCGGTCACTGTGGGTCATTGTAATCCCTTTAACTGTATTAAACTTGGGTCCGTGTTTCTAACAGCGATACCAACGCTTATCATTTTCATTGACTGTTATAGCTGTTATTCAGGGTCCAACTGCTGTATCCAACATAAACAGAATAATACACCTTATAATTGCGGGCTGATTTCTTTATAGGGTTTGGAGCTCAGTTTTCCTGATACAAATCACCAAAACCCCTGCTTTCTTACACACTTCCATAGTTAAAATTCTGGGAGCCATTGCTAAAGATGATCTACATATCAAGGTCAATGGGAACTCCCCCTAGTGGTGACTGCAGGCAGTTAGGATTTTATAATATTTATATGCCATATATCAGGTGATTTAGATAATTTTCCACCAATGGCCACTGCTTTGTTCATCTTCGTGGAGAATCTAAACCCTAAATTATTCTGTGTCATCACTCTGGTGTCTGCAGAACTTGGCATCATGTCTGTTCATAAATCAAATGACACTTTATGACTCCTGTAACAGGATCTTACCTTATTTAGGGCCTTTTTTGGTTCTTAAGACCAATACCTTCCAGCAGGGGTCACTGGTGAAGATCAGGAGATGGTTTATTTTGCGCCTCATTTTGTCTCAGACCTCTGGTGATCCGATCTGCTGCATCTGCCTTCCTAACCCCAGGCTGTTTTTATTTCCAGTGGTGACCAGTGAATACCGCTGTGTCAAAAATATACAGATAACACCATAAATATCAAGAAGCAGAAAAATCACAAATCATCAACATACCCAATGAAGATACCAGGTCTTATCGCGGTCCCTTATTATCTGATAGTCTGACACATGTTCCCAACACACAACTGCCTGATAATCAGGTCTCTGCGACTGAGTTAAAATAATAAATTAGGACACCCCCCTATCAATAGGTATAACTATAGACACAGCAAAGTTATGGGGCCCACAGGCTAAAAGGCCAATGTTTGTGGGGATTATCCAGAACCTTTGGTGGTTGTCTAAGTACTTACTACACATACATATATTATCACATGAGAAGACTTTTTTACAATCAGTACAGGAAGATGATCAAACTCAGAAAAGTCACTGGTTACTTACCGATGCCAATAAGTCTGTGGGTTCTAGACCTGTACCATGGATCAGCGGTTGCAATCTGGGGGCAGGTAGAGACTGCAGCTTTGGTGACGTAGAGGATCCAGGTCTGTTTCAGTAATATCAGGCTTCTGGTCAGGGCGATCTCTTGGCCCATCATAGACTCGACATGTCATGAAAGACATGGAGTCGCTAATTGACCTTTTTGGGAAAGCCTGTGATCCTGCCATTCTGCAGGCAGGATATTAGATGGTCTCTCATCACGTTGTGCTGGAAGATTGCCGTGGGTTCACCGTCATCTGCCAGAAACTCAAAGGCAAATGCTATGGCGAACACCCCACAGTCATAGGTGTTTCTCTGCTGATCCACGTTAAGAAATTTTAGATGTTTCAGGGGCTCTTGGACCACTACACTGTAGATGTTATTAATCTGCTGGCAAACAGATAGAGGCAAATTGCTGGTCTTGATGCTGTCGGCCACTAGGATGTCGCCATTTTTGAAGCAGGTAGTCAGCCAGTGCACCCTGTCCTCGTCGTAGTGGATTTGTACGGCCTTGTTTAGCACACTGTACCCTGGAAAGAGAATAGCAGCTGCGGGCTGCAGGCCATCAACGTCTCCAAACTGATTCTGCAGGAGATCCTGGGCCTTGTTAATGATGTCATCAACCAGCATGCCTTCCTGGCCGCTGCTCTTCAGGATGGATAAGTGCTCTGGAGACAAGTTGTTCAGTGCTCTCCAGGTATAGGCCATCTCCACTTGTGGTGTTCCCAGCTCCGGGCTTCCTACATCATTGGTAGATGGAGCGGACATTTTTTCTGCCGCAGCTCTTTTGGCTGGTGGAAATGTCCCGGGCTGACTGTCATTGGAGGTTGGTGCTTTCCTTTTAAGAGTGGCTTTGGAAGCTTCACAAGATGCCTTTAAAAGGTTTTCAGCAGACTCAGCCATTTTCTTGTCCTGTTTTTGACGAGTCTTTCTATTACATCGTCGCTTACAGCTCTTTGGTGTTTTTTTAGCAGGTGGTGCTTTGTGGACAAGGAATGGCTCTACAGCATCAGTGTCCCGGGGTCTTTTTTGTGGGGGTTCCCCCCTTTCTGGTATTTCTCCCAGGGACATGCCTTGTGGTATTACGGGCCCCTCATGTGCAACTTTTGGATCAGCCATAAAATTGGTTGGTGTCTTCTCAGCTGTGTCATGGCGGATGACATGGTTTTTACGTCTTAAGACAACTGACCTGAAGAAGCTCCTGGCCTGTGTCATGATGGTTGATTTCTTGGCCAGGAAGCTGGAGTTCCTGATCAGAGTTCTCCATTTTTGATTCAATTTCCTGAATCGGGTCAGAAAGAATGAGCCAATCGACATGCAGGATGAGAGAGAGTTGACCAGCAGCCGCCGATTAACATAGCGCCGACGCCTATGAATCCTCATGATGGCGTCCAATCTTCTTTCTGAAGTCGTGTGCAACTTGGAGTCACACCTTCACAAATTCGTCATTGTGATGTCATCCAGTGACATCACAGCTGTAGGCCCAGTTCTAGAACATTCTATGCAAATGTGGTGACATCACAATGCTGTGCCAGGTGGAAGGCAAGATTATTTTAACCACTTAATAGCCACTTAATATGGTAATGAACTAAGATATATGGATAGTGTTTGTTTAATGGATGCAGATTTTCAGTTTTCGAGAATACATAGATTTTTACCTTTACAGTACTTTTTCTGCTTCACACTTTTAGTTTGATTTGGTTGCTGATTATTATTTTTTTAATCTGTATAGTTCCAAAACTTAGGAGTCAGATCTTTATATTGATATGGTTCTGGATCTGACTCCAATAGTCAGTGATGTATTGTTGATGTATTCATCAGTTTCATAATTTCCCAAATCTGATCATCCAAGTAGTCGGTAGCCATTACTAGCTTGTCATATGTTTGTGTAAGCATAGGATAGATTAATAGAGTACTAAAGAACTTGTTGGCACCACTCATTTCCACAAGATGGGGTTTTCCATTTGGTCTAGGAATGTTATCTGCGGCTCTTTTATATAAGGTGTGTTTGGGGATAGCATTGACATTTAATTTTCCATGAGGCAGTGTAAAAGTGGCTGGTGTGAGCCTAGCAATTGTACATAAACCTTTGAAATCCGAAGGGAGCCATTTATATGCCCTGTGTCCACATACTAGGTATATATTTTTTGGGACCGAAACCACTGTGCTATTGAACAAACGAGTGATTAAGTGGGCTAATTTGATACCTTCTGCCAGTTTTTGACCCTTTTCTTGACCCTCTGTGGTTTTACTAGTCATCCCTATTGTCAAGTCATTTACGCTGCGCCGGGCGCAGGCCAGATCACCACTTGCTTCAGCATATATACCAATGCACTGTACTGGACTGTCTGGGTTGGAATCATTACAGCCTGATCTGTTATGGGAACTGAAAACCATACCATGGGTTTGTACCTGTAGGCAGTAACAGTGGGTCCAATTTGGGAAGCAGGATACATTGCTCCACATATAGTCATTCCAGGGCATATTGCTATTCTGAGCTGAGGGTCCTGTTCTGTTTATCATTAGCCATGGGGACCCATCCCATGCTACTACTATTAGGGAAGCTTTTCTGTTGCCATTTTTGGTATTAACCTCTTTTATGCTAGAAAGGAAAACAGCTGATCCTGCCAAATCTCTTATCTCTTGGAAGGTTAGGGGCACAGCTAAATAAGGCATAGCTCTAGCATTTACTGGGCCATGTGTACATATCCAACAATCTTTTAGTGAAGAGGTGGTGGTGTCAGAATCACCTTCCTTCAGACTTTTATACAACACTTGATGATGTTTGACAAACTTATTGTCCCACCCGTCATCATCCATTTCCGCCGGGGGAGGAATGTATGCGTCATCAGTGCTAGCAGATAAAAGAAAATCATTTTGTTATTTCTGAATCTGGCGGGTTCCTTATCCTTTTGCAGTGAGAGGCGTGGATCCAGGTGGATCTCCCTTCGAGCTTTACAGAAGTTGGAGTGGTCAGTAGTACTTGGTAAGGCCCCTCGAAGCGTGGTTCTAGGGTACTTCTGACGTGTTTCTTGACCACTACCCACTCTCCTGGTTTCAGAGTGTGGCTGCCTTCTAGGGAGTCAGGATCTGGAATGGAAGAAAAGACTTGTACATGGATGTTAGACAACTGTTTGCTCAAAGCTATCACATACTTTGCAACAGATTCATAATGCATTTGCAACTGTTGAGGGAAGTACAGCCCCATCCGGGGTCCCGATCCAAACAATATCTCATGTGGAGTCAGCTTATGGGGAGGTTTGGGAGTGTGTCTGACTGCAAAGAGTGCTATTGGTAAACACTGAACCCAATTGAGCCCTGTTTCCCTAGTCATTTTCAGCATTTTTGACTTTAATACCCCATTCAGTCTCTCGACTTTGCCGCTACTTTGGGGTCTGTAAGGGGTGTGGAATGCCAGGTGTGACCCTACCATCTTCCAGACCTCTTGGGTTAGGTTAGCAGTGAATGCTGGGCCCTGATCACTCTCAATGACCTCAGGTACCCCGTACCTACAGACAGTTTCCTGTATCAATTTTTTAGCAGTAGTTGTTGCTGTCTGATTCCTGACGGGGTAGGCTTCTGGCCACCCAGAGAACATGTCTACCACTACTAACACGTATTGAAACCCTTGGCACATTGGCATCTGGATATGATCAATCTGGATCCTCTGGAAGGGGTATAAGGCTTTTGGGAGACATTTTTTTGGCGTGGGCTCAGTCCTACCTGGATTGCATTGGGCACAGATTAAACATGACTGGACATATTTCACTAGTACAGGAGTGATTCCTGGGGCTACCCAAATTTTATCGATGAGCTCTTTCATTATCGTCTTAGATTGATGAGTGGGCCCATGGGCCACAGAGGCTATTACAGGATAGAGTGCTCTAGGCAAGCACACTTTCTTCCCTTGTGTCCAAAGTCCGGATTCTTCTTCCAGGGCTGACTCCTTTAACCAGGTTTCCTTTTCTGAGCGGGTGGCTTGCTTCTGCATCTGTTTCAGTAGATCCCATGATATTTCTTGTTGCTTGACATTCGGTTGTGCTAACATGATTTTATCTGGCTGTGCTCTTTCCTCTTCCATTGCTGCCTGTTTGGCTGCTTGGTCCGCCAATGCATTTCCTTTGGCTTCTGGTGTGTCAGCACGGGTATGTGCCTTTACTTTGATTACTGCTACTTTGGTGGGCAGGAGTACTGCAGTCATCAAAGCCTCCACTGCTAAAGCATGTTTAATTGGGGTTCCTGCTGCTGTAATGTAATCTCTGGCCTTCCATATTATTCCGAAATCATGAACTACTCCAAAAGCATATCTGGAGTCTGTGTAGATGTTAGCAGTGGAGTCTTTTGCTATGAGGCAGGCCTCAGTAAGGGCTATTAGTTCAGCCTCTTGTGCTGACTGGTCTGGGCGCAATTGCCTTGCACACAGTACTTCATACTCACTAGTAACTGCCATGCCTGTATGGAATTTCCCTTTGTCATCGGCATACCTTGAACCGTCTACAAAGAGTGTCCAGTGTGGGTTTTGCAAAGGAGTATCCTGTATTGATGGTGGAGTTCCTACTTCAGCTTCCATCATTGTAATGCAATCATGTTCTTGTTCTTTGTAAAGAGAGTCGGTTGAGGCCCATAGTTCTTCTTCCTGAAGATCTTCTTCAGCACGTAGATCAATAAAATCTGCAGAATCTCCATCTGCAGTATACTCCCCCCTTGGGAGAGGAAGGAGTGCAGCAGGATTGAGGATGTGGCATCTCTGGATGGTGACATTATCTGGCAGAAGCAGGCTACACTGGAGCCTGAGGTGGCGTTGTGCAGTGAGGTGTTTATGTTGTGTTTGTTGCAGGATAGCTGAGATGTCATGGGGAGCCATGATGGTGAGTGGGTGTCCCAGGACGATGTCAGCTGTAGCGTTCAGGAGAGAACTAGCAGCATGAACGGCCCTGACACAGGAAGGGGTGGCTCTGGCTACAGGGTCTAGACGTTTTGAGAAGTAGCCTAGAGGTCTACTACGACCCCCATGGCTCTGGGTGAGAACTCCAGTGGCATGACCCTGACGTTCCATGACATAAAGGCGAAAGGGAAGCTGATAGTTAGGGATGCCAAGAGCTGGGGCAGTGACAATGATTTGTTTGAGAGATTGGAATGCTTTTATGGCTTCTGCAGTCATTTGGAAAGGAACAGTAGCAATACGGGGTATGCAGAAGCCATAAAAGCATTCCAATTATTAAGGGATTATTAAGGGAGCTGGCTGCTACTTCAGGGGCCATCTTGTTTGTTAAGCAAACTGTTAGATATAATACAAGCAAGTATACATTTGATACTAGATATATAGATATATGATTCCACAACAATATTATATGAAACACTCTAATACTTTAAATAAAATTACATCATGCCGATGCTGCAGAAACTCTTTTCTGAAAAGTAAGGAAGAGATTCCTGTCCATCGTTGATTGCTTGGAAAAGGCCTCGTCATAAGAAGGTCTGCAGTGTATGAGATGTGTATTTTTGTGTTGTGCCCACACTGGTGATTACAGAGGGGTTGTCCAAATTGTAAAGTCCATTTAATTTCAGCCACCCATTGACACCATTGTAATATGCAAGTGGTACGCAGCCATAAAACAGCCCCCAAAGTAGTCTATGGGGCCTTACTGTACCCAAGGGCATAACTAGGCGCAAAATTTGGAAACACCCCAAGCAACTTCCCCAAAACCTCTCCTCCCGCAGCGAGTCCTGCACCGTTCAGGAGAAGGAGTCATGGGTTTACTAATCAATGGCTGATGAAAGCAGCTCCCAGGCCCCCCCCCCCCCCTTATTAAAGCCCCTCCCCTCCATGCAGCAGCTTCCTGATAGTCCTCTAAAAGGTTTGGGTCCCTATAGTTTATAATCTTCTGTCCTTACTGTAACCTAATTATCTCTCCACGTACTGACCTTCCACTTACACACAGCAGCAAAATTTGAACAGACAGTGCTGCAGTGTAAAGCATGAGGGAGATACAGAACAGCAGACTGGGTTTATATGGAGACAGGACCTCCTATACACAATGCAGCTAAGTTGCAGTCACTGATCAAAGGTGGATATTGATTGGTTGCTATGGGCAGATATGCCTGTTCTCCTTTACACCAGTTTGATAAATCTCCCCCATAGTGTGTGTTTGGTGTAGTCATGAGAGGAGCACTTACCTTGCCTGTCTTCAGAGTAATTGTCGGGCTACTCTGTATACAGTAATAGAGAAGTCATGCTCAGACATCTTTGGTCAGGGCTGTACTACTCACTCTGCTATTTTTTTTAAACATTCTCTTTTTATTGTAATAGTCGACAATAAAAGTACCATATTACATATACTTTTCAAGTAATAAGGAAAAAGACATGACCAGTGCAACTGGCCTAAATAGCAGAACGTTGCAAGTCACAAGTATAACCTCTATCAAAAGACACCATCTGGTTTGCAAACCTCACTTATCATGCATTATTACATTACAAGTTTTATACATCAGTTTTCCTCTTTTGTAGTACAAAAATAAGTCACAGACCAAAAATCGGACAAGAACAGAAAACAAAATCTTAGAACAAAACTTAAAGGGGTTCTGCACTTTCAATTAACTGATGATCTATCCTCTGGATAGATCATCAGCTTCTGATCGGCGGGGGTCCGACACCCGGGACCCCCGCCGATCAGCTGTTTGAGAAGGCAACGGCGCTCCAGCAGCGCCGCGGCCTTCTCACTGTTTACCGCCGGGCCGCCCGCCCACTGACGTCACGACTTGTATCAACTACATTGGGCGCGGCTAAGCTCCATTCAAGTGAACAGAGCTTAGCCGCGCCCACTCTAGTTGATACAAGTCGTGACGTCAGTGGGCGGGCGGCCCGGCGGTAAACAGTGAGAAGGCAGTGGCGCTGCTGGAGCGCCGCTGCCTTCTCAAACAGCTGATCGGCGGGGGTCCCGGGTGTCGGACCCCCGCCGATCAGAAGCTGATGATCTATCCAGAGGATAGATCATCAGTTAATTGAAAGTGCAGAACCCCTTTAAGAGTCGAGTTGGTTCACTCCCTTACCCTGATCTGAAATCTGTGTACTGAGTAGCACATGTTTTAAATCTATTTATCTTCCACTTGAACTTGGTTGCTTACTAATGGGTCCCAAATTAAGCTAGAGACCTATCCTCGCTCTCTGGCCTGTTTCCTTCAGGGATGATAGGTGCCCCTATTCCTCAATCACCTTTCCAGATGGAGGGCTCTCAGGATCTCTGTTCCTGTTGGGTTTCTATGTGCGACAGCCAGGGTTGCCAAATTTCTAGAAACTTTTGTCTGTTATGAGCCTCCCAACTAGCTAACTCCTCCATCCTGCAGAGGTGATTCATTTTCTCATACCACATGGTAATACTAGGCGGTTCTGTAGTTCTCCACAACGCAGGAACTAGCAACTTGGCAGCCGTTATCATATGTGTCTGAAGGTTATTTTTATGAGGGGTAAATTTGCCTTCGGGTTTCCATAACAATACTAGGGGGGGCAGAAAGTGACAGGTTTCCTCTACAGCAAGCATGTCAAACTGAAAGGCTAATATGGGCCAAAAAAACAAAATGTAAGTTTATGTGGGCCGCATCAAAAAAAAAAAAAAATTCTTTTTTTACAATATAATGCAGACTGATCCGTTCTGAACGGATCCACCGTCTGCATTATATGAGCGGATCCGTCTCAGACGGATCCGCTCTGAACGCAAGTGTGAAAGTAGCCTTAGGGGCGAGAACCTGGGATCTTTCATCCCTTGTCCTATTCAGCTCTATCAGGGTGAATAGGACTTCACACTGTCCCTGCTGCTCTGTGCCTTGTGCACACAGCATCAGGGATGTTACCATGGCAACCAGGGCTTCTGTAGCGTCCTGGCTGCCATGGTAACTGATCGGAGCCCCAGGCTTACACAGCTGGGGCTCCGATCAGAAGCTGCCACTGCACCACCAATGAGGGGGAGGGGAGAGGTCCCTGTGGCCACTGCCACCAATGATTTTAATACTGGGGGGGTTGAGAGGGGCTGGCGCACTGTGCCACCAATGATTTTAATGGGATGGGGGGTTGAGGGGGGGGGGGGGAACTGCACCACCAATGATAAATTACCCCTTTATACAGGAGGCTGGTACTGGCAGATCAACAGTTAACCCCTCAGGTGCGGCACCTAAGGGGTTAACTGCCTCTAATCGCAGCTCCCTGTCAGCGGCAGGGTGCCGGCAATGCGATTCTGCTGCCGGCACCCGCCTCCTGTATTGTGTTAAAGACTGACTTTCACTATCAGGCCACACAGAGCGGCGCCCAGCGATGTCTCAGCACTCACCATTAGTCCTGGGCGCCGCTCCGTTCGCCCGCAGTGCCCCATTACTGTCTCCTGCTCCACATGCTGCTGATTACTATCGGAGCGATGGGAGGAGACATCAGCTTCACTAGTGGGCGTTCCTTCTTCCTGGCTGTAGCGCTGTCCAATCGCAGCGCAGGGAGAAGGAACGCCCACTAGTGAAGCTGATGTCTCCTCCCATCGCTCCGATAGTAATCAGCAGCATGTGGAGCAGGAGAGGAGACAGTAATGGGGCACTGCGGGCGAACGGAGCGGCGCCCGGGACTAATGGTGAGTGCTGAGACATCGCTGGGCGCCGCTCTGTGTGGGAAATGGGAATAGTCCTATCATTGGTGGCTCAGTGCGCCCGCCCCTATCTCCTCATTTGTGGCGCAGTGCGCCCGCCCCTCCTCCCCCCCTCTCCTCTCATTGGTGGCAGCGGCAGCAGCACAGGGGGAGGGAGGACAGCTTCCTTCTCCCTGTGCTGCTGAGAGAACATGAGCGCGCCGATAGCAGCGCGCTCATGTTCAAAGATACTAGACTGCCGGGCCGCAAAGATATTCATTGCGGGCCGCATGTTTGACACCCATGCTCTACAGATCTTATTCATAGTACACTCCACATCGTCCCAGAACTGTCTAATTTTATGACAGTGCCACCATATGTGGGAGATGTTACCCACCCCCTCCATACATCTCCAGCACTCACTTGAGGTAATTAAGTTGATTTTTTGGAGGAATTCAGGTGTACGATACCATCTGGTTAAGGTTTTGAGTGAATTCTCCTGCACTCTGACACATCTGGAGAACCCATGTGAGTGAGACAAAATAAAGGCTTTACTAGGTTCATCAAGAGTCATCTCTAGTTCCTTCTCCCATTCTTTAATGTAAGTGGGTGGGTTATCCCCTCTTTTTTCCAGAATCTGTCTGTATATTAAAGATAAAGTTTTAGTTGGCAATTTCGGCAATAAGACCATGTTCTCTAACCAGGATGGATCTACCCTCTATTGGTGTTTAGATACCTTAAACTTCTTACACGTGACTTCAAAGTCCCATTTTTGTATATCTGAACCTACTCTCGGTGATTCACCTTTGAGAGATTCATAGATATCAGTGGAGAGAGGCAGTTGTAAAAGGTCCCCCACTCTAAGCTCCGATACAGAATCCCAAACTGGGTTGGTCTCTATAACTCTATCTGAAAGGACATAAGGGAGTATATTAAGGGGGGGTAATAGGGGATAGACATCCTTTGCTAAGGTTTAACGCTAACGACCTCTGACATTCTTTAATAGTGCTTTTAGTTATAACACTTATAAGTTCCAGAGAGCCTAAAGTTGAAGGTTTGTGCCATAGCAAGTACGAACTTCTTTTACCTAATACTTCTCTCTCAAATCGAGCATGCAGGGAAGTGTCTCCAGATCTGGTTAAAGTTAACCATCTCTCTAGATGAATAGAATGGACGTAGGCAGAAATATCTGGTAAAGAGATTCCCCCATGTCTCTTCTTCCGTATTACTCACTCTGCTATTTAAGAAGACACCAGGGTAATAAATGGCACACTGTAGGAGGGACCTGTTTTTTATTTTATAATAGAGACCAGGGGATTCAGGTTACGCCTCTGACTTGACTCATTGCTTCTGCAGTCAATCCCCTCCCTCTATAGCAAATAACCCTCTATCCAGCTGCCCCTTTAACATTGCCATCCTGTAGCGTTCACCAATGCTGTGCCCGCTGCTTCCCTGAAAATGCAGTACTGCCAAAATAAAAGTGCCAAACGGTGCAGCTAAAGAACTAGTAAATTATGGGGCCCAATTCAGAATTTAGGTATCAAACCCCAGAACTGACCTCAAAATGAATACAGACCCTGGATTAGCCTCAGATTCATGTGACTCCCTATAACCCCCATCTCTCCATCCCTTAAATCAGACCCCAAATTCATAGCCCCTATAACCCCAATCCCTTAAATAAGATCCCAAACTCATGACCCCTATAATAATTCCCCCCCCCCCCAATCCTTTAAATCAGACCTCAGATCAGACAATAAAGTCATGGCCTCTATAACACTCCCCCCTCTATCAATCAGACCTCAGATTAGACCCCAAAATAATGGAGCCTATAATATTCCCCCTCCATTCGTCAGACCACAGATCAGACCTGAAAGTAATGGCCCCTATAACACAGCCTCTCCCCCTCCTCCATGAATCAGCCTTAGACCAGACCCCAAAACAATGTAAATAACACCCACCTCCATCCCATAAATCAGACCTTCGGTCAGACAAAAATAAATAAAAAACGTACCTCTCCTGCTCCGGAAGGCGCCTGCACTCTGCAGGTCCTGCATGCTCATTTTCCAGCTCTGCACTTACCTGACATCGCTCAGCGTGAGGTCACAGTTACACGCCTGTGCGCACTACGTCCTCGCGCTGAATGCTGCCAGCACCCAGAGCAGAAGACGAGGGAGCGGTGAGTAATAACAGCCCTAGCAGCACTACACTCACTGCTCCCCAGTCTCCTGTACAAAGTCACTGACAGTAAAAAAAAAAAAACACACTTCCGCATTAAAATAAACTTGTAAGTGTGTCCCCTCCTTCCCCCTTGTGAACACCACACAGTCTTGGCCATTTAAAAATCCCTGCCATACTTTTTGTTTAGGTCCAAAAACGAGGGCATGTCTGGGGAAAAGATGACGTCTGGTCACCCTAGCGCACGGAGAAAAAATGTTCATCCCTCCGGCCCCCCTTATATGAGCATCGGAGCATTTCATGCTCCAATGCTATCCCTTGCCCAGCGCGATACTTGGCAAGGAGATAGGCTTCCGCCCAGCAGTTTTGCCAGTGATGTCATCGGTTCTGATGGGCCGGCTTTAGCGCTTGCCCTAGCCGTTTTATATGCTAGGGCAGCACTAAAGTCCGCTCATTAGTGCCGGTGACTAGGAATGAGTGAACTTCCGGGATGCCTCTCCTGCATAACGGAAATCGGACCATTATGCATTCCGTCATTGAATTGCCTTATGTTCCATGGTAACAGAATCCATAACGCAATTCACCATATGCTTGAACTTCAAAAACTGAAGTTTGCTCATCCCTACAGGCGATGTCACCCGCTCACTGCTAGGTGGAAGCCTCCGCCTAGCAGTCCCTATGGAGAGCCCAGTACGTCACCGGATCTCCTAAAAAGCCTTTTCCCTGCGCGATTCTGCACAGGGCAAAGGAGAGCATCGGAGCATGAAATGCTCATATCAGGGGGGTCGGAGGGGTGAAAATGGGGATATGTTCGGGTTCAGCTATGAACCTGGACAACCCCTTTAAGGCTCTTTCACCTCAGTCTGTGTGTTTTCTGTCGGTTTAGTAATCAGTGCTTTATAATTATAATGCCCTGATGCACTGACTTCCTGGTGAGCTTGTGATAGACTTGTGTTATACACAGCAGCCAATCCTAGGAGGCGGAGCTCCAGGGGGAGGGAGCAGGAGCCAAGCCAATGGTGAGACAGTGGGCGTGTCTCAGACTACCCCAGATTCGCTGCAGCCACTGTAGCTACTCTATAGTCACATTTCAAGGGTCTGCCTTAATGAAACTGGCTAAAAAGCAATGCGGTAACAAGGCAGCAAATAAACATCACATGTAGTTGCTGACTTATGTACTTTTTTTTAGCTTACAACTGGAATGTTTCGAGAGTTAAAGCTGTGACATCCAACTATTCATCAGTGCAGGAGTGTGTTCTGCCCACAGTATGTTGTTTCCTCTTTTCATTCTGACTCATGGCTGGTGAATCAGGAAATTCATTGTGTTTGCTGAGGCAGAATATATACCGCCATCATCCATTGACCTTCATTGAGTTCATAGCCCCCACAAATCTGAACTAAAAAAAAAAACTGTTGAAGCTCCCTGCCCATCGTCATAAGAAGCGTCTTTTGCTGCACGTACAGCTCCAGCGTATGGCCTTGTGGTGTTATGTACTTCTACATGCATGGACTATGACCATATGGGCAGCCAGTAATGTACACCGATGATCAGTCTTGGCTCCCCCATTTTGGTGGCAGGTTTTCCAGGCAGATAGAAGGGAGGAGGCTTTGTTTTCTCTTCCACTCTTTTTATGACCCTTGGAACTACTCCCCACCCCCATGTTTGCTAACAGCACAGTTCCTCCTTTAAGCAAACACAAGGTGCCACTGCAGAGAGCAGCACTCTGGAGGAACCGCGTATCTACGGCCATTGATTTTAGCATAATTCACCATTTCCGTCTAGATTCTTCCATTGCCTATAACAGCTGATTGTAGGACTATATATGTAATGACTATATGTAGGTCTATAGTCAAAAATGGAGCACCATCATTTTATATACAGCCCTATAGTGATACGTGGAGTATCACTATAGGGCTGTATATAAAATGATGGTGCTCCATTTTTGACTATAGACCTACACATAAGGTTTGGGAAGCTCTGTTCTATTGTCTTAAAGGGTCATCCTATGTTATTTCTGCATTGGCCTTACCACTATTATGGTTATGGCTGCTGCATTGCTGACCCTGCCTACTTGTGTTGGGTCCACCTGCTGTTCCACCTGATACCGGGTTTAGTTAGTTTTTTCAAGGTCCACTTTAAGTTCCCAATCTGGAAGGGGTTGTTCAAAGTAAAATAACTTTTAATAAGGGAAGGTGTTGGTGCAATAGAAAAGCAAAATAATGACCAGGGTTCTGCTTTGGTGGCCTGCTAAAATGAATGGTTTTCTGCTAATGGGCAGTTAGCTTTGATAGATCTCCTCCTTTTTGTTTTAATTCCTCATAATTTATATGATTTCATGTAAGTGAATGGAAATATTCTTGTTCACAACCAGTAGCTGCCATGGGGTAAGCCCAAAATTGCAGAGGGACTTTTCTCAGAGAGTCCTTCTCAAAGCTGCCTACTCGGCATGGGCTTCCCGTCAGAGGAGAGGCTTCTGGTCTCCAGCTCAACAGAGTCTACGAAGTAGTGATCCACTACTGACACCATCATTAGGAGCCTTGTGTTGCTCTTTCTACCTGTCCTTGACCAGTGTTGTATCCCAAGATATTCTTCTACCCTCCAGCAGGAGATACTGAGGAACTGTGTCTAGCCGCTTTACACATGTGGTGTTCACCACATGCGTACATTACTTATCTGATGCTAGTCATCTTTGTTACCTAATATTGGTAAAGAGGTGTCTTGTGTGGCCTTGCTGTCCAAAAACAGTACCCTTACATTGTAGCTCAGCCCCCCACAAGGATCCAATTCACTTCTTGATTCCAACATTGCAGGGAGGAAAGAAATCCCTGTTGGAAACGGGAAAACCTTTAGTTTTAAATTAGTAGTGTGATGTCCGCTCCATCACTCATGAGTTATAATTGTGAAGTCTTCATGCAATAAAAAAAATTTCATCAGTATTCCTAAAAGACATGTATGCATTTTGAGCAAAGTACAACTAAACTGATTGCTGCTGATGGAAATACTTAGACTGGAGTCCATCAGGTATGAAGAAGTCTGTACTGGTTTTCTTCCATCAACAGCAAATGGATATGCTGAAAATATAGAGACACAAGTATTGTAGAAAGTTGCAGAACTTTTTTATACAATTATTATGGCTTAGGCTACTTTCACACTGGCGTTTTGGCTTTCCGTTTCTGAGATCCGTTCAGGGCTCTCAGAAGTGGTCCAAAATGGATCAGTTTTGCCCTAATGCATTCTGAATGGAAAAGGATCCGCTCAGAATGCATCAGTTTGCATCAGTTCAGTCTCCATTTCGCTCTGGAAGCGGACACTAAAACTGCTGTCCGCTTGACGAAACTGAGCCAAACAGATCCGTCCTGGCACACAATGTAAGTCAATGGGGACGGATCCGTTTTCTCTGACACAATCTGGCACAATAGAAAACGGATCCATCTCCCATTGACTTTCAATGGAGTTCATGACGGATCCGTCTTGGCTATGTTACAGATAATACAAACGGATCCGTTCATGATGAATGCATGCGGTTGTAATATTGTAACGGATCCGTTTTTGCAGATTCATGACGGATCCGCCAGAAACACGAGTGTGAAAGTAGCCTCATTCAAACAAGTGATGTTCACATCCATACACTGTTCAAGTGTAAAACGGACGGCACAATGGCCAATTCACATGTGCAGTTTTCTTTTGGTCTATGCAGAGAAAATGACAGCTTGCACTAGAGTTGTTGCGATACCAAATTTTTGATTCGATTTCGATACCATAAAAAAGTATTGTGATACTCAATACCATTTAATACCATGCGAAAAAAATAAACCAAAAAAGCCATGTGCATTCCACATTTTTTTTAAATGGCGAATCGCGCAGTCTTTTTTTTTTTCTGTTCCAGCGTTCACTGCATAGATTTTTTTCTATTTTAATCGTTTTCGGACATGGCGAGATGTGATATGTTTTTTTATTTATTGTTTCTATATTTTATATATACTTAATATTTTGGTGGGTTTTTTTTTCCTTTTGTTTTTTTTTCCTTTTTATTTAATAACTATTCCCCCCCCCCCCCTTAGGGGCTAGAACCTGGGAATTTTTCATCCCTTGTCCTATTCCCCCTGATAGAGCCGACTAATGGTAGCGTCCTGGCTGCCATGGCAACCGATCGGAGCCCCAGGATTACACTGCTGGGGCTCTGATCAGAATCTGCCACTGAACCACCAATGAGAGGAGGCGAGGGGACCCTGTGGCCACTGCCACCAATGATTTTAACCCCTTAAGGACTTAGGGCGTACCGGTATGCCCTATTTCCCGAATCCTTAGGGACTCAGGGCGTACCGGTACATCCTAAGTTTAAATCGCGATTGCGGCGCCGCGGGGGTTAATTCGAACAGGATGCCGACTGAAATCATTTAGCCGGCATCCTGTCACAACGCCAGGGGGGGTCATGTGACCCCCCCGTATCGGCGATCGCCGCAAACCGCAGGTCAATTCAGACCTGCGGTTTGCTGCGTTTTTTGCAGTTTCTGATCCCCACGGGATCAGAAACTTTAATGTGCGGAAACTATAGATTTTTCACCCCCCCCCCTGCACCCCTGAATGATTTGATGCCGGCGGGTGGTGCAGGGGGGTGTTACAGGCGGTGAGGGCGGTGCGGGATTCCTCTTGAATATTCATTGGTGGCCAGTGGGTACATTGCTGACACTCTGGTATAAACGGCTGACATCTGCGCAGATGATTTTTTTTGTTTCAAAAATGAAATAATTGTGTAAAACTTACATAAATAAAAAAAAGTATACATATTAGGTATTGCCGCGTCCGTATCGACCGGCTCTATAAAAATATCACATGACCTAACCCCTCAGGTGACCACCAAAAATAAAAACGGTGTAAAAAAAGCCATTTTTTGTCATCTTACGTCACAAAAAGTGTAATAGCAAGCGATCAAAAAGTCATATGCACCCCAAAATAGTGCCAATCAAACCGTCATCTCATCCCACAAAAAATGAGACCCTACCCAAGGTAATAGCCCAAAAACTGAAAAAACTATGGCTCTCAGACTATGGAGACACTAAAACATGATTTTTTTTGTTTCAAAAATGAAATCATTGTGTAAAACTTACATAATATTAGGTATCGCCGCGTCCGTGATCTAACCTGTCAGACGAATGTTGTAAATAAAAAAAATGGTGCCAAAAAAGCTATTTCTTGTTGTCTTGCCTCACAAAAAGTGTAATACAGAGCAACCCAAAATCATATGTACCCTAAACTAGTACCAACAAAACTGCCACCCTATCCCGTAGTTTCTAAAATGGGGACACTTTTCTGGACTTTCTACTCTAGGGGTGGATCAGGGGGGCTTCAAATGGGACATGGTGTAAAAAACAACAGTCCAGCAAAATCTGCCTTCCAAAAAACGTATGGCATTCCTTTCCTTCTGCGCCCTGCCATGTGCCCGTACAGCAGTTTACGACCACATATGGGGTGTTTCTGTAAACTAAAGAATCAGGGCCATAAATAATGAGTTTTGTTTGGCTGTTAACCCTTGCCTTGTAACTGGAAAAAAAAATATTAAAATGGAAAATTTGCCCAAAAAGTGAAATTTTGAAATTGTATTTCTATTTTCCATTAAATCTTGTGCAACACCTAAAGGGTTAACAAAGTTTGTAAAATCAGTTTTGAATACCTTGAGGGGTGTAGTTTATTAGATGGGGTCACTTTTATGGAGTTTCTACTGTAGGGGTGCATCAGGGGGCTTCAAATGGGACATGGTGTCAAAAAAACTGTCCAGCAAAATCTTCCTTCTAAAAACCATACGGCGCACCTTTCCCTCTACGCCCTACTGTGTGCCTGTACAGTCGTTTACGGCCACATATGGGGTGTTTCTGCAAACTACAGAATCGGGGCAATAAATATAGCATTTATTTGGCTGTTAACCCTTGCTTTGTTACTGGAAAAAATTGATTAAAATTGAAAATTTGCCAAAAAATCTAAATTCTGACATTTTAACACCATTTGCCATTAACTCTTGTGGAACACCTAAAGGGTTAAAAAAGTTTGTAAAATCAGTTTTGAATATCATGAGTGGTGTAGTTTATAGAATGGGATCATTTTTGGGTGGTTTCTATTATGTAAGCCTCGCAAAGTGACTTCAGACCTGAACTGGTCCCTAAAAATGGGGTTTTTGAACATTTCTGAAAAATTTAAAGATTTGCTTCTAAACTTCTAAGCCTTGTAACATCCCCAAAAAATAAAATATCATTCCCAAAATGATCCAAACATGAAGTAGACATATGGGGAATGTAAAGTAATAACTATTTTTGGAGGCATTACTATGTATTATAGAAGTATAGAAATTGAAACTTGGAAATTTGCAATTTTTAAAAAAAAATTGGGGTAAATTTGGTATTTTTGTTATAAATAAAAATGATTTTTTTTTTTACTTCATTTTTACTACTATCGGAGCGATGGGGAGGAGACATCAGCTTCTCTAGTGGGCGTTCCTTCTCCCTGGCTGTAGCGCTGTCCAAGCGCAGCGCATGGAGAAGGAACGTCCAGGAGAGAAGCTGATGTCTCCTCCCCATCACTCCGATACTAGTAATCAGCATACGGAGCACGAGACTGTAACTGGGGCACAGCGGGCGAACAGAGCGGCGCCCAGAAATAATAGTAGGTGCGGGGAGATCCCTGGGCGTCGCCCTACATGTCCTGCTAACTTAAACTTAAGTCCAAACCCATAAAAAAGGTCCTCCTATCATTGGTGGCGCAGTGCACCCGCCCCTCCTCTGCCTCTCTCTCACCATTGGTGGCAGCGGCAGCACAGGGGGGAGGGGGAGACAGCTTTCTTCTCCCCTGTGCTGCTGAGGGAACATGAGCGCGCCGACAGCAGCACGCTCATGTTCTGTGATACTAGACTGCGCAGCAACGCAGGCCAGTATCGAAAAAATGGAAATCCCGGTATCGTATTGATATCAGGACAAAAGTATCGATGCCACTGGGGGCCCGCCCGGGCTTGTTGATTTTACTATTATTATTTTTTTTACATCCACTTGCCGGCCCGTCCGTGGGCGGTCCGCAGCCCGGGCCTGGCTGGGGACGGGGAGGAGGAGTCAGGAGAGAGCAGGGCAGTGAGGGCACGACGGGGCCAGGCAGCAGATGAGAGAGGCCGCGGTGGAGGGGGTCGGGCCGGGGTCACGGGGGGGGGGGGGGTGTACTATACCTGGTCCTGGAGTCTAGGAGGGAGTGGCCTCAATTTCCGCCGCAGCAGTGTCTGAGACTGACTGAGAGTGTCAGTCTCACTGCTGCCAGCCTGTGCCTCAGCTCAGCCTGCCTGCGCTGTGTGTGGGACCGGTGACCGGTCCGAGTCTGACCCTCCTCCAGTCTGCTCCCTCCTCCTCAACTGGTCAGTGGTGTCCACTCCGGCGTCCACTGCACTGTCTCCAGTCCTGCCTCTGTGCCTGCGGCTGCCAAGTGCCTGCTGTAACAGCTGCCCTGCTTCTGTTCTGACTGTGCCAGTCTGCCTCAGTCTAAAAGTAAGTGATTAAGTGAAAAAGAATTGTGAGAACTTAGAACTAAGGTTCAGAAGATTATGATGATCAGTACAGTATCGTGATGATGTGGAACTTGATAATGATCTGAATTCTGAAGTTAAAAAGAGCTGCCTGCAGACCTGAAGTGAAGGAGGGTGTGGGGGCCCCTGCCCCCTTCCTTCTCTTGGGGCCCCCGTGCCCTCCTTATCATTGCAGGTATGCAGGCAGCTCTTTTTAACTTCAGAATTCAGATCATCAGACTCTCACTAATTACAAATTTACAGCCACACCCCTATAGTGTCCACCATCAGACAGGGGAGGGCAGAAACCCCAGAACTAGAGTGTGCCCCCCAACTGGGGTTTCTTCCCTCCCCTGTCTGATGGTGGACACTACAGGGGTGTGTGCTGTAATTAGTAAGTGAGAGTCTGATGATCTGAAGTTGAAAAGAGATGCCAGCAGTGATAAGGAGGGCGCCCCTTCCTTCTTTTGGGGGCACACTCTAGTTCTGGGGTTTCTTCCCCCCCTTCTTATGACAGAATAAGGGTACTTTTACACTTGCGGCAGGACGGATCCGGCAGGCTGTTCAGCCTGTCGGATCTGTCCTGACGCTATTTCGCTGGACCGCTGCTCCGTCTCTATTGACTATAATGGGGACGGGGGGGGGGGGGGGCAGCTCCGACGCAGCTCATGGCGGTGGGAGATCTAGGATGGGTGTTCGGGTGGAAGCTCTGGAAGGGGTGGTGGGAGATATGTGTTGGTGGGAGATGGGGGGGGGGCATAAATTTTTTTTGCTATGGGGCCCATGCATTTCTAGCTACGCCCCTGGTCCACACAAAAAAATAAAAGACATGACATGGGTATTAAGTTTTACACGGAAGAAGGAAAAGAAACAAAAGCAGTATTTTTTATTTTTGACGGACATGAAAAACAAATGTGCGTGCCGCCTCCTTATACAGCTGGCTGCTGTAGGTGCCTGGTGTCGTACCCCGCCAATCTGATATTGATGACCTATCCTGAGGATAGGTCATCAATATTAAAGGGGTTATCCAACATCATACAACAGCTCCCCCCCATGTGTCGGGCCCCTCAGAGGGAATATACTTACCCGGGAATATACTTTGTACAGTATTCTTAGCCATTGTAAAATTATATCAAAGCAATGGTGAGAATGAAAGGGGAAAACATGGTTGGGGGGTTACGTAAAGGTTGTAATGGATAGAAGGAGCACATACTGTATATATTGTAACACCATGGCAGTATAGACTTGCCCTCAGGAACGATAATACATTTTTTACAGCATCTGGCACACAGACACTGAGTATCCTAGGTGGCACAAAATTGTAAACCAGTGAAAGCTCTAATGATAGTTTCCTTTTTCTATCCTCCAGCCAAGTTTACTTACTGATGTAATATCATACCACGCATAGAATTAAAGCCCAATAATGCAAATGCATTAAAAATTACATTCAGGAAAAATTCCTGAAACTGCAAAGTTACTGCTGACACAGCCCAAAAATTGTGCATAAAAATAAATGCAGCCACATGGCCGCCCCCATTCTGAGTATTGCTTCCCACTGCACACTCCCACCATCTGTAAGGAGGCCATATGTGTAATTTATGCTGTAATAGATCACACGGGTATGTTCAGAGGTACCCAAGGTCCTCTATATGAGGGCATCTTAGAGATATAATAAAGGGGTTGTCTTCTTGTGGGACCCACAAAGCGTTGGAATAAGAGCAGCAAGGTTTTCATTTTTTTTTCTTTTGCTGAGTTAAAAAAAAAAAAAAGTTATTTCTCTTTAAACCTATTAAAGGGGTTATCCGGGAGATAATATTGATGATCTATCCTCAGGTGGGGGTCCGAGTCCTGGCTTCCCCACCAATCAGCTGTTTCAGGAAGCTGCGGCGCTCACCAGAGCTCTGGTATGAGTGGCAGCCTACCCGGCGCTTACCAAGCACAGTGTCCTACATCGTATAGGGGCTGTGCTTGGTATTGCAGTTCAGCCACATCCAACAAGGCCATGTGAACGATGTACGGTGACAGTACAGAGATCTTGCTGATGATCTTCAGTCTGAAACCAACAAGAGGACCTCTGCTGTCTAGAGGAAAGAAAGTTTCATCAACATGGACAGGGGTTCTTTACCGTAAGAGCAGGGAGACTATGGGACTCTGTGCCGAAAAAGGTTGTGATGACTGATGTTGCAGGTTATGCGTACTAGATTCCTGGAGATGGGACGATATTCCAGAAGTGGACTCTGATTGCCATATTTGTAGTCAGTAAAATATGGGGCACTTGGCATTCATCACTTAGTTTTTGCCTTTCTCTGGATCAACATTGTAGGATTATAAACTAAACTTGATAGACCTGTGTCTTTTTCCAACCTTATCAACTATGTAACTAGGTTAACAGAATCCAGCAATGAGTGTAAGTGACCACTGCTTAAAGGGAATTTTTAGTAAAAATAAAATTAGAAAGTTGATATATCTGCAATAACATCACTACTTGGCCAGTTTAAAAAAAAAACTCCTGTAAGACGCAGTAACCTTACTCTGGGCCAATACGTGACGTCACTCTCAGAGTAGACTTGTTGCACTATGCATCCACTAGAAGGTAATGATCTACAAAAAGCCCTGCCTCAGGGAGCATTCATGCAGCCGCGAAGCCCATCTGTGTGCCTCCGGTACCATTCGGCCGTGCCGCAAAAGATAGGACTTCCTATTTTTCCCGTCCATGTCTGTGTTTTGCCGATCTGCAGTTTGCAGTCCACCAAACTGACACGGACATGTGAATACACCCTTTTAGACTGTTAAAGGAAATGTATCATCAGAAAATGACCTATTGTTTAATTCACGTTTAACATATTTTTTAAGAATTTTTGGTGATGTCATTTTTAATTTTCCATGTCTGTACAGGTCACTTTAAAGCAGTTATCTGCTTATCTATTTACAGAGGTAATATCATTACAGGCAGGATTAGAATGATAGATAAGATCGGATCCTCCATTCACAATAGGTGATTGTCAGAGCCTATCTATTCTTTTCTTGTACAATGATCTCTGCACAGGTCACAGAGCATGCCTAGAAATCTCTCCCTTAGGCCTCATGCACACGACCGTTGTGTGCATCCGTGTCTGTTGTTCCGTTTTCCGTGATTTTCTGCGGACCCATTGACTTTCAATGGGTCAGTTGAAAACTCGGAAAATGCACCGTTGTTCATCCACGTCCATGATCCGTGTTTCCTGTCCCTCAAAAAAATATGACCTGTCCTATTTTTTTGACGGCCAACGGTTCACAGACCCATTCAAGTCAATGGGTCAGTGAAAAAACACGGATGCACACAAGATTGTCATCCGTGTCCGTGATCCGTTTCCTTTGGCTACTTTCATACAGACGGATCTGAAGATCCGTCTGCATAAAAGCTTTTTCAGATCTAAGTTTTCACTTCGTGAAAACTCATATCCGACAGTATATTCTAACACAGAGGCATTTCCATGGTGATGGGGACGCTTCAAGTTAGACTATACTACGAACTGTGGACATGACTGTCCCCTGCTGCCTGGCAGCACCCGATCTCTTACAGGGGGCTGTGATCCGCACAATTAACCCCTCAGGTGCCGGGTATCATAGCCCCCTGTAAGAGATCAGGGGCTGCCAGGCAGCAGGGGGCAGACCCCCCTCCCTCCCCAGTTTTAATTTCATTGGTGGCCAGTGCGGCCCCCCCTCCCTCCTTCTATTGTATTAATTTCATTGGTGGCCAGTGTGCGGCCCCCCTCCCTCTACTGTATTAATTTCATTGGTGGCCAGTGCGGCCCCCCTTCCTCCCTCTATTGTATTAATTTCATTGGTGGCCAGTGTGCGGCCCCCCCCTCCCTCCCTCTATTGTATTAATTTCATTGGTGGCCAGTGTGCGGCCTCCCCTCTCCCCCCCCCCCCGATCATTGGTGGCAGCGGAGAGTTCCGATCGGAGTCCCAGTTTAATCGCTGGGGCTCCGATCGGTAACCATGGCAATCAGGACGCTACTGCAGTCCTGGTTGCCATGGTTACTTAGCAATATTAGAAGCATCATACTTACCTGCTGGCTGCTGCATTGTCTGTGACCGGCCGGGAGCTCCTCCTACTGGTAAGTGACAGATCATTAAGCAATGCGCCGCACAGACCTGTCACTTACCAGTAGGAGGAGCTCCCGGCCGGTCATAGCGCAGCAGGTAAGTATGATGCTTCTAATATTGCTAAGTAACCATGGCAACCGGGACTGCAGTAGCGTCCTGGTTGCCATGGTTACTGATCGGAGCCCCAGCTATTAAACTGGGACTCCGATCGGAACTCTCCGCTGCCACCAATGATCGGGGGGGGGGGGGGTAGGGAGGCCACACACTGGCCACCAATGAAATTAATACAATAGAGGGAGGGAGGGGGGCTGCACACTGGCCACCAATGAAATTAATACAATAGAGGGAGGGAGGGGGGGCCGCACTGGCCACCAATGGAATTAATACAGTAGAGGGAGGGGTGTGGCCGCACCTGAGGGGTTAAATGTGCAGATCACAGCCCCCTGTAAGAGATCGGGTGCTGCCAGGCAGCAGGGGGCAGTCATGTACACAGTTCGTAGTATATTCTAACTTGAAGCGTCCCCATCACTATGGGAACGCCTCTGTGTTAGAATATACTGTCGGATCTGAGTTTCCACGATCTAACTCAAATCCGATGGTATATTCTAACATAGAGGCATTCCCATGGTGATGGGGACGCTTTAAGTTAAAATATACCATCGGATTGGAGAAAACTCCGATCCGATGGTATAGTAGGGACACCTGACTTTACATTGAAAGTCAATGGGGGACGAATCCGTTTGCAATTGCACCATATTGTGTCAACGTCAAACGGATCCGTCCCTATTGACTTGCATTGTAAGTCAGGACGGATCCGTTTGGCTCCGCACGGCCAGGCGGACACCAAAACGACTTTTTCCTTCATGTCCGTGGATCCTCCAAAAATCAAGGAAGACCCACGGAAGAAAAAACGGACACGGATCATGGAACTACGGAACCCGTTTTTGCGGACCGCAAAAAAAAAGGTCGTGTGCATGAGGCCTTAGAAGTCAATAAGGTCACCTTCAGACCATTATGCCTATAGCCCAGGGGGCTGCCGTAAAGCAATTTTTTTTAATGCTGTGTAAATGCTGTTAAGAACAGCTCAGGCAAGATGGCCGCCCCCTTATGTTCAGTAAGTAGAATTAATAAATCTGCAATCAGAAAATAAATTGAAATTAGAAAAATAAATTGTTACTATCTGGTTTTAACTGGAAGAAACATTTTTGTATCTTATCAGCAGCATGTAAAATCTCCAGTAGAGGATGCTATAGAGTTCCTTCACGATTTTTGATTGCTTTTGACACAGTTAAAGTATTACTTTTTTTTTCATAATTTTGTATGCATATTTTTTTTAATTTTCAGAAATCACATCACAAAGTTGGCTAGAGCGGAAGTCAAACATACATTTTAATGTAACAAGATAAAATCAACTGTAAAGGTTTGAAATTGTTTTGAAACAGACATTAAAGAAAACAAAAACTGAAGCCAGTTATAAGTAGGAACCAATAAGATTTCCAGCTTCCCGTTCCATATGCCTTTAAGTAGGATGTTCATCTGCAGCTAAATAATAAGATTTTCCTCATAAAACTGTTGCTTGGAATTCTTTATCTCGTTAGAATATTCAGCATATTCACTTGCAGACCCAGGGTCTTCTCCAGAATAAGGGCTGTTTCCTGATCCAAGATCTTCTGCAGAAAATGGAACATAGGTCTGGACCTTCTTGGATCTAAAATAAATTGTGAAATAGTCACGTGACTTTCATCCGTGGTTTACTTCTAACCACTGTAACTGAAAAGTAGTGAAAAAATATAGCAAAAGTTGTTTTGAAGGGGAAATCCCGCTAAGGAAAGTTTTGGTTTCTTACTGAAAATATGGCTTGGCAAAGTAACTACAAATATATGATGTTTCTCACTGCAGTTAGAATACTGAACATTTATTAATTTCAGAAAGGGACCAACATTAACTAAGGTTTGATGTTTTTGAGGTTCATTCAGATGATTGATGTTCACATCCAAGTGAGTGTAGAATGGATATCACCTGGACTGAACACTGACCCATTATAGTCAATTGGCCAATTCAAATGTGCAGTTTTCTGCATGGACAACCATTACTGCAGCACACGCCATTTAGGTCTGATTTTCCCTCAAGACTCATCCAAAATGGAACACACATAGACACCAAATATATGTGAAAAAATAGATATATTCATTTTTGTTTTGCTGGTGTGTGGACATTTTGGAGATTGCTTGTCTAAATGTGGCTTAAATGGTCAATAACTTTGCATAAATCAATTGTACAAGCCACCATAAGAAACTTTGTAATATACCTAATCAGAGAAAAATG
Organism: Bufo gargarizans; assembly: GCF_014858855.1. Taxonomy (NCBI): domain Eukaryota; kingdom Metazoa; phylum Chordata; class Amphibia; order Anura; family Bufonidae; genus Bufo; species Bufo gargarizans. Next base: position 288,117,397 of record NC_058085.1, on the reverse strand, counting down.
TCTAGTTTTCCTGTTATCAGCTGTTTACCTATCCCCTTCCTAAATGTTTTTCTATTTGAAAATTCTCTTGAAGTCTTCCAGGACAGAGCAGCTTACTGAAGATTCAGATTACACATGCCAATACAAGTCTATGGAGAGGGGATGGGGGAGGAACAAGCAAACCTTGGGTGAGACAGGACTCCATAAGAGACTGCAGCTAAATAGGAAGTTTATATCTCAGGACAAGTGCTTTATCCACAACCATACAGGTCAGTACTACTGTGTAATGTCATCCATGATCTTGGGGCTGCTTCTAGGTGAGTAAGGGAAGGTTAGGAAGCAGATTCTCATCAACTTTCTGTGTGTAGTGGATGGATGCTAGTCTCCACCCACTAGATCTGGGAGAGCTGAAAAACTAGACATTCAGCATGCTAAACTGGAAAACTGCTAAAAAAAATAATCCAGATAAGAGTCATATAGTGGCCATAAAGAGTGTTATTCCTCATGTTCACCCAGTACTATTGATTAATGCAAAGTTTGTTGAAAGGGGAGGTCCACTTTAAGTATTTAATTTTACATACTACTAGGAAATAACACTATGACCAGTGTGGGTTTGAACTCTTGGACCTCCGTTGATCCCAAGATGCCCCTTAGGCCTTTTCCTTGCAAAGGAACACTGCACTGGAAACTGCAACAGAGCTATGCTCAGCTCCTCCTGCTCTATAATGTACCGATTCACATGGTGACAGGTCCCCTTTAAGAATATAAATTACTCTAAGGCTGTAACTACACAGTGACACCTGGCTAACCATGCCACAGCTGCCATATTCACATCCTTCAACGTTCTTCATATTCCCTTTTTTATAGCCTTCAAATATCTCTTCTCTAATATCATCTTGATATCCTTCAACGCACTGTCTGCCTTTACAGTTATCTCTGTAAATTTCCCATTGTCATAGAAACTATCTTGACTTATCTCCCTCATCTAACTGTCCTCCATCACATCTCATTTATCTCCTCATGCAGTATAGTAATCTATATAACTGCTCTTCTAGTGTATTAGCACCGAGCATACCCGGCTTCTGAGCAGCGTATAAATGTAGATGGTTCCTACACCACCCTGAACATTGGAGGCTTAGGTTAAGCCCAGGAGAGGCAGTTCTGTTAGTGTTAGGGACCCATCTGCGGAAGTCACCTTGACGCCTGGTAGATGGGCCCGACACTTGTTTGATCAAAAATGTGCGCAGAGAGCTTCTATTTTTTTTCATTTATAGTAGGAATAATACCACTTTAATTTAGTATAATCCCTATTTCCCAGTTTTATTGTTTGTGTGTGAAATGTTGTGCTGCCATACCTGTTTTTGTGTGCTTCCTGCATGCTAGCTTTATGGATGTGCACCTGTGACTATGAATGTGCTAGTCAAAATTTTCTTGTAGTATATAATATATATACTACATTGTGGACTCCAGAGAGAAAACACAAATGGGGTCATTAATCAAACTGGTGTAAAGTAGAACTGGTTTAGTTGTCCATAGCAACGAATCACAGCCGACCTTTCACTTTTGACAGCTCCTTTGGAAAATGAAAGGTGGAATCTGATCGGTTGCTATGGGCAACTAGTCCAGTTCTACTTTACACCAGTTTGATAAATGACCCCAAAAGTACATTTATAAAGAAAAGTCAGACACGGCAGTACAAGAGCTCAGCCATGGTTCATGTGGGATAATGAATTTGGTGCAACTTTACAAACTTGTTTAAGGGTGCATTCACACGACCGTATCTGTTCTGTGGTTCGCAAAATACAGATGTGGCGCATGTGCATCCCGTGGGCGTCACTGAAAAAATGCCTATTCTTTTCTGCATAACAGACAAGAATAGGAAATTTTCTTTAAAGGGGTTTTCTGGGATTTTAATATTGATGACCCATCCTCAGGATAGGTCATCAATATCAGATCGGCGGGGGTCTGACACTCTGCAACCCCGCCGATCAGCTGGTTGAAGAGAGGGCCGCGCTCCGTGCAAGCAGAGCCTTCCCTTTCTTGTTTACCTGCGCGCCGTCGACATCCAAGTGTATAGGAACGATCCCTCTCATAGAAGTGAATAGGACGGCTTGTAACTACACCTGCTCACCGCTGCAATGTCAATGGCGAGCAGGTAAACAATAAAGGGAAGGCTGCGCTCACACAGAGCACGGCCTTCTCTTCAACCAGCTGATCAGCCAGGGTGTCGGACCCCGCCGATCTGATATTTATGACCATCAATATTAAAATCGTGAAAAAACCCTTTAATTTGTGGATCGGCCTCACAGATGTTGACAGCACATGAATGACATTGTGGCCCCATAGAAATGAATGGGTCCGCCTGCAATCCTCAAATAATATGTAACGGACGCGGACTGAAAATACAGTGAATGCACGCTAAAGTATACCTAAACTTTCAGATAAACTTTAATAAAACCTAAATGTGATGGAAATAATTTATATAATCTACTTTCATTTTTTGTATTTATTTTATTACTTTCCCTTGCAAAATAGGCACCTGAAGTTCCGGTGCCTTTCACGTTCTGCAGTCCGTACACTCGTACACTGCTGACATGTTAGCAATGCCCTCCTTTCCACATAAGTACAAGCTTTTAGCAGCGGTCAGCAGCACATCGTTCCTCCTGCGTGTGCCCGCTCTGCTAAAGCCTGACCTAGCACATCTAGGCCGGGTTTTAGGAGGGCAGCTCTGGTACAGGCATGAGGAACGATCTGTGCTCCTGCCTGTCCAGCCCTAGTGAAATCCCAGCGGTGTAGGTGTACGAGTGTGCGGATTGCAAACCACGATAGGCGCCTGACTTTCACAAGGAAAAGTAAAAAAAAAAAAAGGTAATTAAATTATTAAGGTACGTTACAAAAATGATTCCCATCATATTTAGAATATGATTTAGTAAAATTTATCTAAAAGTTTACATACACTTTACCTTTTCACCATCTATTATTTAGCTTATTTCGCACCAAAAAGTAGTGGCAATATGTTGCCGCATGTTTGGCGCAGAGTGTTACAAACTAAGGGCTCGTTCACGCGACCGTATGTCTTTTTCAGTGTTTTGCGGGCCTTTTTTTTTTCCGGATCCGTTTTTCCGTATTTTTTTCAGTAGTGTTTTCAGTTCCGTTTTTCCGTATGGCATATACAGTATACAGTAATTACATAGAAAAAATTGGGCTGCGCATAAAATTTTCAATGAATGGTTACGCAAAGAAGGAACGGATACGGAAGACATACGGAGTACATTCCATATGTGTTAAGTTTTTTTTTGCGGACCCATTGACTTAAATAGAGCCACGGAACATGATTTGCAGGCAATAATAGGACATGTTCTATTTTTCAATGGAACGGAAAAGCGGAAATACGGAAACGGAATGCATACGGAGTACATTCCATTTTTGGTGGATCCATGGAAATGAATGGTTCCGTATACGGACTGTATACGGAACGCAAAAAACGGCCCGTATACGGAATGCAAAAAACTTTTGCGTGAACGAGGCCTAAGCCAGGCTCCCTTCCTGTTTAACCACGTACACTTGCATTTTCATGAATCTGTCCCATATTTACAAAGTTACAAAGGCAGTAAGGCACTTACATTGGACTGCGATCAATTACATTACTTTCTTGGGCTTGATCAAAAATTGCTTGTTCTTGAAGACAACCTATGTCGTTATCTTCTGGTGTGCAACGAATCCTTTGGTATTCTTCTGTCCTTGTAGGGAAACCTGGAGGAGATTCAACAGGACTATGTCATTAAGAGTATTTTCCCTTGGGAATGTTCAGGATGAAGTCTTGACTGTGTATCTATTACACCCTGGCCATGCAGCAGCAGACGTTTCTTTCTGTGAGTGGTAATGTAACTTGGGTGAGATAAAATACACTTTTGTTAAAGGGGTTTTCCAGAAGTTTATTATTGATGGCCTATCATCAGGAGAGGTTATCAACATCTGAAAGTTGGGGGGTCTGACTCCTGGCTCCGTCGCCAATCAGCTGTTTGAAGAGGTTGCTGTGCTTCGGGGTGAGTGCTGTCGCTTCCTCACAGCTTAACGAGCACAGCGCCGTACATTGCATAGTGGCTGTACTTGGTATTGCAGCCTAGGCCCATTCACTCGAATGGGACTCAGCTGCAAATAGGTCATGTAACAGTTTCACATGGTGTCACTGGCCTAGGAAGAGGCTGCAGCGTTCCCTGAAACACGTGACCTCTCCAAAAGCTAACTGGAGGGGGTGGTAGGAGAAAAACCCTCACCAATCACATATTGATGACTTATTCTAAGGATAAGTCATTAATATTGTACTCCCGGAAACCCCCTTTAAGGTGCTGCTCACACAGAAGGTTTTACCTTGGAATTGTGGAGTGGACAGCTGCGCCAAATTTTTGCCGAAAGCATCCTCTCTGCCTCCTATTCATTTCAATAGACATGTTCCTTCTCAGGGCGGCCACGGCTTTAAGCTACGGCTCCACAATCAAAATTAGTGGGAAGGAGAAAGGACGCAGCCGCTGGTGAGTTTTCGGCAAAATTTAAACTTCGCTCCAAAATTCTGAGGGAAAACCTGCCATGTGAACAGCCCCTAATTGTATAATTAATATGTGTTCTATATACAGTATTTTTGTATGAAACCAAAAGAAAAGGGGTTGGTACCATGTCGGTGCCGGTAGTGAGAAGTCTTGATGCTCTCAAAAAGAGAAACAATATAAAAGATTGGAATTTGATATCTTTTAAAGGCTAACTAAAATAATTGATGTTAGAAGGCAAGCATTCAGGACTCTGAGGTCCCTTCTTCAAGTCCAGACTAACAATTTGCAATAAAGATCCAGATGGGTGTTACCAGATGGTGGTGTGTGCATGTACAGTCTGACAGTATTCAATCAGTGCTGCCAGTATCAGACTGTGCAGTTTTCCTGTCAGGCTGCTCAGCCATTCTGACATATCATAGGCAGGATCACATCCTTACCATCTCATCTATTGTAGAGCAGTGTAGTGAGGTACAGTAACCCGCTAGACTGCTCTGCCAGTGAAGACAACCAAGCCTGCCCACATTCTAGGACAAGTAGCTGGCGGCTATATGCTATATGCGCTTAACTGCTGCTTGACCAACAGATATTCTCCTGGACTCCCCAATAAACATGCATGCTTCACCTACAAGCCTGATCATGTCCTCAATCATTATTTTTCCCGACATCTACCATTGTGGGAGAGTTGAGATGCCCTCACAGATACAGCATCTAACCACTGCTGCTGAATTTTTAATATTTCTTAGTTTGTAGATTTTTTTTTGTTGTTGTCATAGGGCTACAAATAATGACTTGTTGTCCTCATTTATAGAAGTACAATCTTTACAAAGAGTATATTCCATTTACCTATGCAGTGACTGGCCTTTAGCATCTAGTGTGATTAGGGATCTGATTCCCTGGTTTCATGATCCTGTATCACTCGTGAATGTCTGATTGGCCCTTGTGTGGCCGCTGCCTGTTAGTCTGGCGTCACGTACTGGAGCAGCATCCCGTCTCACTGACATCATCATGCGACTAGACCCCTGTATCTGGATTTGGTTACCTCTTTATTTGGCATGCAGCTATCTATTCTTTTAATCTTACTTCTTGGAAGCTACGTTTTATGGTTTGACATATTCAGCGACAGTGTGACTATTTTTGCAAGCCACTTTTAGTGGCCGTCCTCAGTGATACTGTATAGCAGGATACAATTCTATATTGCAGCCCAGAAAACTGTTATTTCGATTTGCCTCCTAACTTCACACTCAAGTTGCAGCTCGGCTATAAGTTTCCTACTATGCTCTGCCCTTAAGAGGGCACCCAAAGTATGTGAGTAATATAAAGGGGAGGTCCGCCATCGGCTACCTCCACACAGGGGTTGAAGTGTTAGACTGGTTTTGTCTTGGATACAACGTCATGGAGGTGTGTGTGTATCTGTACCTAGCTATTGCCTCTGACAAATTGAACAATCAGTATTGATACATTGCAGTAAGGCTACATGCACACGACCGTGCAGTTTTTTTGCGGTCCGCAAAAAACGGAAGGCGCCCGTGTTGCCTTCCGCAATTTGCAGAACAGAACGGGCGTCGGCAATATAAATGCCACGGAGTGCTGTCCGCATCTTTTGCGGCTCCATTGAAATGAATGGGTTCGGCGGCTCGGATGCGGACCCAAACAATGTCCGTGTGCATGAGGCCTAAAAGGAACAGAATACACTAAAATAGTAAATCAGAGTTTCAGTAACCAAAGTTCGGTACTGGTGTTTTATTTTTTGACAGATGTATTGGTATTTTACTGTTTTGTTGTGACGGCCATATCTGCAAAAGTTGAAATAGGAGGCTGGTAGAACTTGCTTACAGAATAACCGAAGCTCATTTCTAGATGAAAATATGGCTGCATTTCCTGTTGCCACTGTAATATCTAATTAATATATGGCCAAGTTTATATTTTGCCATGCTCTTAAAAACTGTCACCCCTCCTGACATGTCTGTTTTAGTAACTATTTGCATTCCCCATGTAGCAACTATGCTTATGTCTCTATGTTGTGCCATTCCTTTATTATTCCTGCAGGAAGTTATGAATGAATTGCTTACAGTCTGCAATGAAGGTCCAGATGGGTGTTACCAGTTGTACTTTCAGTAGTTTCAATGCTGCCATTATCAGTCTATGCAGGGACCCCCCCCCCCCCCCAACTTGTGATACATTCATTGTGAACTGCTAGCAATTAATTCATAACTTCTAGTAGGAATAACAAAGGAATGGCACAACAAAAAGTCATAAGAATAGATGAACAGACATGTCAGGAGCTGTGACAGGTCCTTTTTAAAGGTTAAAATCCAACCCTGCTTTTTTGTCTTGTCATTAGTCTACTTATGGGGCATCTCTCTTGCCAGTGGGTCCCTAAAGCACAGCCCAGCAAGGAAGGGGGGGGGGGGGGGGTCTCCTTCCTATAGCATCAACATCCAGGGACAGACTGGCAACTTAAAGTGACTCTGGTAAAAAAAACTTAAAGTGACCACTTGTTGTAGGTGGGTCCAAACTGACAGAAGGTGGGGAAACACAAGTAGGCAGGGACGACAGAAGTAGTCAGGGCCAGCAATACCGAACAGTATTACAGTGCAGCACAAAATACTGCCACCCCTGCTGCTCTATTCAACTGAATCACCATCCTGAAGACAGCGATACAGTTGAATTCAGGAGGAGGACCTGCGGCCGCCAGCCAGGAACACAAGTACCTGATGCTCCTACATTAATGCTGAGAGCATTCGATTGTTAGGTACCCAATCAGTGGCCATGAGGAGGGCTTGGGCCCATGGGCATCGGCCCACCAGGAAATTTCCCTGTATGATCTATGGCCAGTCCGCCTGTGTGAACAACTCATCCAAGACAACCAAGTTGCAGCTGAGGGAGCAGTGGGGAAGTATGATGGCAGAAGTATAAGAGAAGAAAAACTATAACAAGGGTGATGCAATAATGGTGTACGTTCCATCAGCACAGAATATGGGCTAGCCTGGTCTGCTTTATTTCTATTGTAGTATATCTGCCATATTATTGCAGCAAATTCTATTAGGCATATCCTACGTGCAGCCGGTGTAGATTTCAGTCTTCTTTTATACCAGAAAGCTGGCTTGAAAGAAGATAAATGTGCTGGGCCCCACGGCACCTTCTTGGGAGAGTGGCAAGGGCAGCGTAGAAATGCCACTTCTGCCTAAATTTAGGCTCAATGGCGTTTAAAAAGCCGCAAACACAAGGTTTGCAACTTGTTTACACCAGAAAACTGTCATGGGCGTGGGTGATAAATGGGTGATAAATGGGTGATAAATTCATTTACGGTATATATCTAGGTTGTCTTCCCCTGCTCAAATCCTACTTGTGCCTTTTTTACTGTTCATACCCCTTGCACTGGACGCCTTACCTTTCTAACCTACACCTTTACGGTTTCCTAGCTACCAAGGGAGTCCCTCCATAGTGTCGACTAGGTAGAGGCCATGGAAAACATACCTTTGGTGATGCTATCATCAACATCACTGTGCATGAGAACTTTAAATCTGGTTCATGACACCCCCACAAGTTCCCTGAGGGTGGTCCCTCACACTGCTTACTGCGCTGAGCTGCTCCACAGCCCCTCCCCTCTGAGGGACTGCTATGGCGGTCTCCGGGTTGGGTGCTACAGCTGTAACGCAGAGGGGAAGGGCTGAGAGAGAAGCACTTCAAGTTAACGCACTTGTGGGAACAGGGCGCGCCTGGTCAAAAGTTATTTTCCTACTGTGATGCTGATAATAAAAGCACTGACCAAGGTATCGTTAAGCAACTATCCATGACCTAGCACTGTCAGCAGTTCTGCAGGGTCAAAACTTCTGACAGCTTCCCTTTAAGATTGGAATTTAGATGTATCCCTTGCACACATATCTTGAATTATTAGTTGAGATTTTCAGTTCATTAATGACTCCTTTGTGCTCTTCTAGAGACTGTCAAATAAAGAGACGGGCATTTTAAGCTCGGTCCAAAACAGACACACAATCAGTGGAGATGACAGACTCGCGTTTATGAGAATCACTAAAACTTCTTGAGAATAAAAACAAATAGGATTTCATTGGCGTCATCACATGAATCAGCCTTCCTCTTAATTTCCAAAAAATAGTGTGTGTAAGGGTTCTTTCACACAAGTGGATGCCGTGCGGGTAAGGCTACTTTCACACAGTTTTGCCCTGATGCATTCTGAATGGATAAGTACCCGCTCAGAATACATCAGTTTTCCTCTGTTCCATCTCCATTCCGCTTTGGAGCGGGACACCAAAACGCTACTTGCAGCGTTTTGGTGTCCGTCTGACGAAACTGAGCCAATACTGGCACAATAGAAAACGGATCAGTCCTCCATTGACTTTACATGGTGTTCAAGACAGATCCGTCTTGGCTATGTTAAAGATAATACAAACGAATCCGTTCTGAACGGATGCAGACGTTTGTATTATCTGAACGGAACTGTCTGTGCAGATCCATGACGGATCCGCACCAAATGCAAGTGTGAAAGTAGCCTAATCTGCTGCGTGAAAGCGTGCCAAGCCCTGTTCCCGACAGCAGAGACACGGAGCATTAACATGGTTGTGCAGCGGCCTCCTTGCTTCAAGTCACGGTAACTGCGCCCCCTTCCCTGACCGACAGCGCTTATACAGAGAATTCGGCAAAGCCAGCCGAACTGCCGACTCTCAGTCACAGCGAAGGGGCAGGGAAGGGGGCGCGGTTATCTTGACTTGAACCAAGGAGGCTGCTGCCCCCCTTGACTTCAAGCATGACTAGAGAAGCGCGCCGGCAGGGGATAAAATAACGTTTTATGAGCTTTAGCCGCATCGGCCTTCAGGAAGAAAATTATCGTTTGAAACACGCTGCTGGCTACTGTCAGGTACTGCTGGCGACTTGGGATGGTTTTTGGAGGTGACAGGTTCCCTTTAATGCTCTGTGTCTCTGCTGTCCGGAACGGGGCTTGGCACTCTTTCACGCAGCGGATTCCACGCACAGGATCCGCTCGTGTGAAAGAGCCCTAAGTGTATGTCCCCAGTATACCGTATTTTTCAAACTCAGGGCAGCCTCCTATAATGTAAGTGCGCTATTAGAGGTTTAAAAGACCATCCCAAAAACCATAATAAATTGAATTATTGATAAGATTATAGCCAGGAAAAAAAAAAGAACTGTTGCCATATTGACTATATTTTGCACTAAAGCAGCCGCGGCATTGGATGGGATTTCGCCCTCCTTCTACTCATTCTTTTTGGTTTTCCAATATCATTCTGCATTCTGTTTACTGGAATAAAATACATGGAATTTTTTTCAAACAGATATAAAAATCCCCGATTTTAAAGCGCTGCAGAATATGTTGGCGCTATATAAATAAAGATTATCATTATTATTTTTTTATATAGAAATTAGAAAAAGAAGATTACACAATAAATACTGCTCTCTTCAATGTTGTCCCTTGGACCTGATAAGGTTATCTTAAATGTGTAAAGGTGGTGGCAAAATCGACATAATGGCTATTAACATGTGTGATTGCTGAAATGTTTTGGCAAAGATTCTGGCAAAATCATTGTTTATGTCAAGAATAAACTATTACCTTGGTCATTTTGTGCCTTCTTAATTTTGTAAAAGGTAAAAAATGTAAGTCATCCCATTCTTACCAATAAACTGCTATAGATCCCCGGTTAAACATGACATAGTCAGAGATTTCATCATTCCCAACCTATAAACCTTACATTACTTCCAGTTCATTGTATATAATACCCACACTCCTGGAGTGAAAAAGTGATAAAATAGTTTACCTTGTACAAGGCTTCCAGCAACGAGGAGAACGCAGAACGAGAGAAACATTTTCTTGCTGTTGAAAAACAGAAGTTCCATCATTGTCAAGAATTCTTCACAGCTTCAAGATGAGATCTCTGAATACGAGTAGCTAGATAGTTCCCCAGCTACTAAAGGTTTCCGACTAAAACCACTAAGACCAACCCCAAATTTGTCATAGCTTCCTGCCCAAATGTTAAAACACAAGTGAACTTACGGTGACAAATTCTGCGGAAATAGGTGGTGAGAGAGAAACACGAGACATCATGTTCTCATGGAATATTTAGACATTTGCAGATATTTGTATTTGATTGCTTCTAGTGGTTTCAGTTCTGGAAAGAGAAATGTTGTGAAATAAAGTAAAACAAGCTGAAGTAGATCAAACCATGAAATAATTCCAATTTACTGTAGAAAAGAGCACAAAGAATATTTGCTTTTCAGAAGTGGAGATTAGAACATTTCTGTCTTATCACACTGCAAGAATTAAAAAACACATTGACAACGTAATTTCCGGTAAAGGTGACAGTAGTGAATAGACTAACAGCTTGATCCCTCGACTTATTTGAAGGGGTTATCCACTTTCTTGTCACTGTTCATCAATGTGTGTCAGATGACTATATGACACTTGCAACAATCGCCTTTGTTAATATTCTGAGCCATTTTCTGTATTTCATAAGGTATGCCCCCTTGTTGGGCAAGTTTTTTGTGCTGTCCACAGGGAGGTCCTGTCCATAAGATGGCTGCTGATGGAGGGTCATGTGACCAGGCAAATCACCTCCATGTGATGTGATAGTTGGGGATTCTAGATAGGTCTCTGTCTGAGGTTGTAGCTCAGGAACATCAGGTTCATTTTCCATAATGGAGTGAAGAGCATGCATGAGTGTACAAGAATTTGGCATGCAATCCCTTTTTTTTTAAATGAGTACCTAGCAAAACAATCTGAGGCTACTTTCACACTAGCGTTCATAGGTCCGTTCGTGAGCTCCGTTTGAAGGAGCTCACCAGCGGACCCGAACGCCTCCGTCCAGCCCTGATGCAGTCTGAATGGAGCGGATCCGCTCAGACTGCATCAGTCGGGCGGCGTTCAACCTCCGCTCCGCTCGCCTCCGCACGGACAGGCGGACAGCTGAACGCTGCTTGCAGCGTTCAGCTGTCCGCCTGGCCGTGCGGAGGCGAGCGGATCCGTTCAGACTTACAATGTAAGTCAATGGGAACGGATCTGCTTGAAGATGTCACCATATGGCTCAATCTTCAAGCGGATCCGTCCCCCATTGACTTTACATTGAAAGTCTGAACGGATCCGCTCAGGCTACTTTCACACTTAGAATTTTTTCTAAGTTATTAATGCAGACGGATCCGTACTGAACGGAGCCTCCGTCTGCATTAATATGATCGGATCCGTTCAGAACGGATCCGATCGAATGCTAGTGTGAAAGTAGCCTGATATATTAGAAAAAGCAAAGATTTTTCTTATATACCTGTAAGGGACACAGCAATAATAATATTAATTACATCTACTGAGTGTAGTTAACATTTTATTCCAAGGACAGACATTTATGGCATATCAAAACTATATATATCCATCTCTGAGGTCGGACCTCAGAGCGCCATCTATATCCGACCTGCCGAAGGACTGCCACTAGTCAAAGTACTTTGCTACAATAGCTTCTCTAGGCTTCACTTGAAAGACATCAGGATGGGCCATTGACTATAACTGACCGATTTGGTCTCAGCTGAGAAACCAAGCACTGACAATGAAGAAACTCACACCACAGTCCCATTCAAATGAATAGTAAACCATGTAATGTAAAAGAGCTCCGGACCACCCCTCTATGATGTCCATATTATTAGTCTGGCGGCCCAAGTCCATCACTGTTCTCCTTTGGTAGACAGGAGTGGTCGTTGCTCCACTCACCCTGTGTATATTGGAACCAGTGCTCAATGAACTTGTCCTGCCGTTAATATTGACAATCTATCATCAGGATAGGTTATCACTATCAGATCGGAGGGGTTCTGTAACCCAGCAAACCCACCAATCAGCTGGAGATGAGGAGGCAGCACTACATGCGAGCTCTGCTTCCTGGTCTTCGCACTACGCCTCGTCTCCTGTGGAGCGGTGGCGTAGTGTAATTACAAGTACTTGCTCCATTCACATGCACTTCCAGACTCCTGCTGATCTGATATTGATGACCTATCCTGAGGATAGATCATCAATATTAACGGCTGGACAACCTCTTTAGAGCAATGCTAGAGTTAATCCTTCCCTCTTGCTCCCTGTCCTGCTGCTGACTAAGGTACTGATCAGCCTTCCTATTTATCTGGGCTGTCGTTCCACCTTCTTGCCTGAGCTTTGAGGTTTTCTAGTGTCTAGTAACCAGCAAAGGTGTGATCTCTTGTCTGACTACCCATGTACCGTACCTTGCTTGACTACTGATTCTGCTCCTTGCCACCTGCCTATCTGAAATACACACATATTCAGCTGCCCTTAGAGTGTGTTCAGACTACACCTTTTGCCTGATCCCTTGGTGCTTTGCACCAGTGTCTCTGAGTCCCCCATAGGTTAGCTGCCAACTACATCTGGACTACTGCAGGAGATAGTGGTCTGGTTGGTTCCCTGCAGCAAAGTCCAGATCCCTGTTGAGGGGTTAAAGGGTGAATACCAGGAAACTGCAGGGATAATGCCCTGAGGTTTAGCCCAAAGGCAAACTGGTTAGTTTATTCCATTACACATATGTCCTAAAACAGCATATTGACAGGCATTGTCCTGATGGGACAACCGTTTTAATAAATAAGTAGACTATAGAAAAGCTGTGAAATCCAGTGGTATTGACCGTGAAGATTGGTGGAATTAGAAAAATGTCAAAATACACATGTTCTCTATGGGGGTGATTTATTAAAACTGGTGTAAATGAAAGCTGGAATCTAATTGGTTGCTATTAGCAAACTAAGCCAGTTTTCCTTTACACCAGTTTTGATAAATTTCCCCTATGTGTGTTTTTCGGTCTGTAAAAATCTGAGAAACCAAACAGAAACCACAAAAGACGAGGCGTATAAAACGTGATGTATATGGTGACCTAATTGGAACTGAGCCCGTATACCAGCTCTGATAGGGCAGAAATACTTCCTGTTATACTACACAAATATATTTTTACTTTTACAGTTCTCAAAGTAAGAAGTGGAGTATATACTGATATAATAATGGGGTTGTCTCACAAGCGATGGATCAACAGGAGTTTGTATGCATGATTGTTCACAATTATTTTTGAAGCCACTGAACATTCTTAAAGGGGTTGTCCACTTTCTATGTAGTTACTGTTGATCAGATGTGTAGTAAGATAACTATATGACACTTACCAATATAGTCTTTGTTGATATTCTGAGGCATGTTCTATATTTCATCATGTATGCCTCCTTGTTGGCCAAGTCTTATGTGATGCCTAAACGGAGCCCTGTCCATGGGATGGCCGCCGTTGACCAGACTCATCACTCAGTCACCTCCATTCAAATGCGCTGTATCTGCCATCTGCACTTGCATCATTAGGAGTTTAATGCAGATGCAGTGTATGAAAATGGAGGAGGTTGAGTGATGTGTCTGGTCACATGACCCTCCATCAGCGGCCATCTTATGGACAGGACCTCAATGCAGACAGAACAGAAGATTTGCCCAAAAAAGGGACACGGCTTATGTGAAAGTGAAATAGAAAATCAACAAAGGCTATATTAGTAAGTGCTACATAGTCATCTTTCAAACACTTTGATCAACAGTAACCAGAAAGTGGTCAACTCTATTAAGTCAAACATCTCGACTTGTTCTTATTGCATATTTTACATTCTTTACACAAGTGTGCTACAGACATGGCGGTGACGTTGGTGCCCTGAATCTATCAATCTCAACACAGCAGAGCCGTTGACAATAATTCACTAGAGGAAGCAAAAGCAAGAGATTAGAAACATGCAAACTGACCACTTCCTCCATGCCTAAGCAGAAAGATGATGCAGCAGAGCCTCACCGCCAAGATCTCTTTGCCTACCCGATAATGAGCCTCCATCCCTATTATCTTCATCTATCAATTGATTATAGATTTAAGGGCTCCTTCCCACTGAAATTTGCTATGGCAATTTTAGCCACTAAAAAATGCCATAGAAACTACTTGCATGTTTCTGCATGTTCTGCATACTGCGTTTGGTTTTTAGACATTTTTAGTGACTTTTTTTTCAGCCTTAGGCCTCGTGCACACGACCGTTGTTTCATTCCGTGTCCGTTGTTCCGTTTTTCGTGATTTTCTGCAGAACCATTGACTTTCGGCTAATGCACCGTTTATCATCCGCGTCCGTGATCCGTGGTTCCAGTCCGTCCAAAAAATATAACCTGTCCTATTTTTTTCATGGAAAACGGTTCGCAGACACATTCAAGTCAATGGGTCAGTGAAAAACACGGAGGCACACAAGATTGTCATCCGCATCTGTTTTTTTCCTATCATTTGCATGGCAAACTTGACTTAGACTTTTTTCTACTTTCCTTCATGTCTGGTGATCCTCCAAAAGTAAAGGAAGACACACAGAAACGGATCACGGAACAACAGAACCCCATTTTACGGAACGGAACACAACAACGGTCGTGTGCATGAGGCCTTATTTTCTTCCCAGTAGAGAAAGGGATGAAAAAATGCCTGGAAAAAATGCAAATGCTTTAACATGCTGTGTATAAAAAAAATGCTAAACACCTACGAATTACAAAAAAACAGCACTAGCAAAAAATACTTGCATGTCCTGCATTTCATAATTCTGAGACTTTAATTAACATCTGGAGCTGGTGTTTTTTCAGCAAAAAACGCACTAAAATCCATGGGGACAGATTTATCACGACTCTGACAGCTCACTCCACTTTCACATATGGCTAAAGTCAGTTTTAGCCAAGTTAGATTTATGATCGGCCCTTTAAGACTGTAATAAATGTGTTTTGACGGTAGCAGTTTATCCGTCAGTAAGCAGCTTTACAAAAGTCGCACATCTTTACAAAAAAGTTGCATGTTCTATTAAAAAGTCTCACAAGTTAGGGAAGCTGAAGCTAGATTTGTGCTAGATCCGTCTGAGTTAAATAGACAGGACTGGTTACTGAAGGGAAGAATGTATTTAGTCCACTTACATGAAAAGAGTAACCGTAAGCTGTTTTTCTACAAACAGCAGGCCTTTGAGATAGGAGATAAGGCAGGAAGGCTATTGGCTCACATAGTACATAGAAATACCTCTGTCCCACCGGTTTTACGTATTCAGGCCTCGGATGGAGCAGTCAAAGAATCTGTCCCGGATATAGTAGCGAGCTTTGCTGACTTCTATCGAGAGTTATATCACACACGAGTGTCATACTCGGAGATGGAACTTGAGAACTATTTAGATGAGATAACTTGTCCTACACTCTCAATGGAGGACAGCAACTTAATGGAGGAAGATATAACTCTAGAAGAGATACAAAATGCAAATGACGGACTGGCGAATGGGAAGTCTCCAGGTCCTGACGGGTTGCCATTGGAGGTGTACTCACTAAGTATGTTGACATCCTTGGGCCCCAATTGAGAGAGATGTTCAAGGAGGCGTGGCGTATAGGTAAACTCCCAGACTCCCTGTATGAAGCGTCCATAGTAGTGATTCTTAAACCGGACAAGGGTCCGGTAGATTGTGCCTTCTATCGGCCAATATCTTTACTTAACCTGGATTACAAAATCCCGACAACGATTTTGGCCAATAGGTTAAACAAAATAATAACTAACATAATTAATGGCGATCAAACTGGGTTCATACCAGGAAGATCTACCTCTAATAACATCCGCAGAGCGGAGACGGTGGGCGATGGCTTCATTAGATACGGCCAAAGCCTTCGATTCGCTGGAGTGGCCATACCTGATGAGAGCACTAGGGAAGTTTGGCTTCGGTCCTAGGTTCTTACAATGGATTCAGGTAATATATAAAAATCCAAGAGCCAGTATTCTAGTTAATGGCACGGCCTCCCCCTCCTTTTCTCTGCAGAGGGGCACGAGGTAGGGTTGTCCTCTCTCCCCCCTGTTATTTGCTATTGCCATTGAACATCTGGCCTTACGTATTCGTCAGGACTCGACGTTTAGAGGGGTTGGGATAGGGGGAAGAGAGGACAGAATAGGCCTATACGCAGATGATCTCATACTGTACATGACTGATATGGACACTTCCTTGCCACGAGCGATCACGATCATAGAGCAATTTGGGCACTTCTCTGGGTTACACATTAACTGGGCTAAATCGGCCCTGATGCCGCTATGGCGCTCCGATTGGCCGGAGGTTCACCATAACCTTAGAGTGGTAGACCACTTTAAATATTTGGGGATCTTTATCACCAGAGAGCCGAAAAACTCATATTCCAGGAATGTTGCCCCCTTAGAAACCTTATTCATTGACAAATTCAAGGTCTGGAAAACCCTTCCTCTGTCCATCATGGGCAGGATCAATTTAATTAAAATGATCCTACTGCCTAAAGGGTTGTATATTCTGGAACATGCTTGCACCTCAATACCACGGAATTTTTTGGATCGCCTTCACTCCCTAATGGTTCAATTTATTTGGGGTAGGGCCAGGCATAAGCTTGCTCTGAATACATTGCAGAGATCCAAAATGCAGAGGGGAGCATCGCTACCAAATTTTCACTTGTATTTTTTGGCAGGACAACTGAGGTTCTTGGCTGGTTGGGTTAATGGGGAGCCCCTGCAGTACTTGAGAGGGTCGGATCTTTGTCGAGCCAACTTCTGCAGGTACACAGATTAGCACAACAAGTTTGGAGAGACGCTAAATTGAGGCAATATCAGGATTGGGCAGACATCATACTTTTATGGGATAACCCTTTGTTCCCCCATTTACAAGGGATAGAGGGAACACACGTTTGGGCAGCATCCTGGATTTTAACTCTGCGGGATTTATATAATGAAGGCGTCTTTCGCTCCTTCTCTCATCTCCAAGAAAGATATGGAATAGCACGCACCCAATTTTTTTAATACCTACAGATCAGGCATGCCCTTCAGGAACAATTTAGGGACGAAAATAAGGCCATCTCCTCTTATCCCCTTATTGGAGTCATTAAATCGCAGGGGCCTAGAAGCATAGTATCTGTACTCTACACTCATCTTTTGGAGAATCACATGTCGGCACAGCCCATATTAGCTGAGACCAGATGGAGAGGGAACATTCCACATCTCTCAGCGGAGGATTGGACAGAGGCGTTGGAAGTGGTCACTAATGTATCTCCCTCGATTAATAACAGGTTGATCCAGCTATTTATGTTACACCGCAGCTATTTAACCCCCACTAGGCTGTACAAGATGGGGAGAATTCCCCAACCCAACTGTTTGAGATGCTCTCATGGTAATGCAGATTTCTGGCATATGATGTGGGAGTGTGCGCACATTAAGTCATATTGGCAAGCGGTACTTGGGGTACTTTTATCACTGGGCTTAGGCCCTATTCCATTATGCCCTAAGTTATGTTTATTAGGTATCCTGGATAATGATGGTTGGACCCACTATAACAAGATATTTCTAAGCGAAACCTTATTCTTAGGCTTAGGCTACTTTCACACTTGCGTTCGGAGCGGATCCGTCTGGTGTCTGTACAGACTGATCCGCTCCTATAATGCAAACGATTGCATCCGGATCCGTTTGCATAACTATTTTTTTCAGATCCGACAGTATATTCTAACACAGAGGCGTTGTAATATACTAAAAGAACTGTGTACATGACTGCCCCCTGCTGCCTGGCAGGTGCTGCCAGGCAGCAGGGGGCAGACCACCCCCCCTCCCTCCCCTCTGTTTTTAACTCAATGGTGGCCAGTGCGGCCGGGCCCCCCCCCTGTTTTTAACTCACTGGTGGCCAGTGCGGCCGGCCCCCCCCTCCCCCCCCTGTTTTTAACTCATTGGTGGCCAGTGCGGCAGCCCCCCCTAATTAAAATGACCGACCCCCCATCATTGGTGGCAGCGGAGAGTTCCGATCGGAGTCCCAGTTTAATCGCCGGGACTCCGATCGGTAACCATGGCAACCAGGACGCTACTGCAGTCCTGGTTGCCATGGTTACTTAGCAATATTAGAAGCATCATATTTACCTGCTGCGCTGTCTGTGACCGGCCGGGAGCTCCTCCTACTGGTAAGTGACAGGTCTGTGCGGCGCATTGCTTAATGATCTGTCACTTACCAGTAGGAGGAGCTCCCGGCCGGTCACAGACAGCTCAGCAGGTAAGTATGATGCTTCTAATATTGCTAAGTAACCATGGCAACCAGGACTGCAGTAGCGTCCTGGTTGCCATGGTTACCGATCGGAGTCCCAGCGATTAAACTGGGACTCCGATCGGAACTCTCCGCTGCCACCAATGATGGGGGGGTCGGTCATTTTAATTGGGGGGGCTGGCTGCACTGGCCACCAATGAGTTAAAAACAGGGGGGGAGGGGGGGGGGCGGCCGCACTGGCCACCAATGAGTTAAAAACGGGGGGAGGGAGGGGGGCCGCTCGCACTGGCCACCAATGAGTTAAAAACAGGGGGGGCGGCCGCACTGGCCACCAATGAGTTAAAAACAGGGGGGGAGGGGGCCGGCCGCACTGGCCACCAATGAGTTAAAAGCAGGGGGGAGGGGTCTGCCCCCTGCTGCCTGGCAGCACCTGCCAGGCAGCAGGGGGCAGTCATGTACACAGTTCTTTTAGTATATTCTAACTTGAAGCGTCCCCATCACCATGGGAACGCCTCTGTGTTAGAATATACTGTTGGATCTGAGTTTCACGAGCTAACTCAAATCCGATGGTATATTCTAACATAGAGGCGTTCCCATGGTGATCGGGACGCTTCAAGTTAAAATATACCATCGGGGGCGTGGCTTGACCGTCCGGCAAGATGGACGTGTGAGTGAGGAGCTCCGCTGCCTAGCCACTGCAAAGAAGCTCCATACGCACGGTGACCGGGTCCCATGGGGAAATTGCTTGCCTCCAAGAGAGTGAGAGGTAACCCGGCACCCCTATTGAAGAACCAGGACATCTCTGTCTTCCTGGATCGCCGCGCTGCAGCTCGATCTGCTCCAGGAAGGCTGTGGCGCGAAACGGAGGCGGGAAGCACGGCCGGAGGGGAAGGCAGTAAAGCGCTCCAGCTACAGTGCGCAGAGAGAAGTGGCCCTCTCACAGTGAGTCCCTTTCCCTTATCCCCACTAGCGGAGGAGTTTGCCTATAAGCCAAGGGGGCAGAGACAGTTTGAAAGCGCAGGGGGACAGTCGCAGGGGGTGAATCCCCAGACAGGCATGCCGCCCAAAATGGCGCCGAAGCGCAATAACCCCCCTGCCACTCCAACGCAACGCAGAAGGGAGTGGGCAGAAGCTTCAGAGGACCATGGCCATGTCAGCAAGGAGAAAGCTATGGGGGAAGATATACCCTGGGACTCACAGTCGGATATAAATGAGGAGCTGGAAGACAGTGCCCCACAACTGTCACAGGCATCAGCTTCCTTGAGACAATCGTTGCAGCACCTCCCTACTAAAGAGGACTTCAAAAACCTGATAGTTGAAGTTAGGGATACATTTAAAGCTGAAATCTCGTCCCTACGTCAGGACTTTCAACAAGTTACAGCCAGGGTAGACTCCCTAGAAATTGAGCACGACACTACGCGCAAATATATTGCTCATCTTCAATCTACTGTAGAGAAATGTACCATGGTGGTCCGAGAAAACACAAAGCACTTAGAGGACCTGGATAACAGGGGTCGAAGGCATAATATCAGAGTGAGAGGCCTGCCTGAACCAGAGTCAGAAGAAAATTTACATGAGGTCCTGAATGGATTATTTAACTTCATCCTAGAAGCTCCGGCGACTCATATTATCAAAATGGACCGCGCTCACAGGGCATTGCGACCCAAAAATATGTCAGCGCAGCCTCGGGATGTTATTTGCCGTGTCACGGACTTTCAGGTGAAAGAAGCCATTATGACCAAAGCCCGTGCGTTGAGGGCTATAGATTTCCAAGGAGTGCAAGTGCAACTATACCAGGATTTATCGTGGCTCACCCTGCAAAAAAGGCGCCATCTTCAGCCCTTATTACAGTCCATGAGACAGAAGAAAATCCCATATCGCTGGGGCTATCCGTTTGCGCTCATTGCTAACAAAAATGGGAGAGCTATACCAATGCGTGCTTACGCAGATTTACCTGCTTTTTGTGCTACTTTAGGACTCTCAGAGCCACCTATTGACGACTGGGAGATTCCGTATCCGCAGATGGCGCCCCTTCCAATCTGGAGCCAAGTGAAAAGTAAAAATCGCAGGTCCCAGCCAAGAGAAGAATCCAGGGGAATGAATGCAAGAGATGAACTGACCTGATTAGATATGTCCTGGGTCATAAATTGACGCTCGCTTCTTACAGTTTATGTCGCTATTTAAGGCGGCTGTTGTTCCTCATATATTTTTGATACCTAATCGTTCGGGAAACTCGTATTCTTGAGCTTTTGGGAAGTTCAGTAGTTCTAAGTATTGTTTGAAGAATGTATGGACACCCATGTCGGATGTGTTCAACCATGTCACTGCAGGGGGGATTGTTGTTGTCGGCCCTCTTCCTTTTCTCAGCTCTCTATAGAGTGAGGGAGAAGAGAATGGGCTATACTATGTGTTTTATGCCTTTTTTCACTACCCTCATCTGGACTTTAAAGTCCAATGTCTGGATAATTCCTGTTTCTACTTTGTATATGTGTGTGTCTTGTGTGTTCCCTTATATCCTCGTGTTACATGTGTCATACTACCTGTTTAGTGTATCTAACATTACTGCTGTTGATTTATTCCGGACTTTCACTAGGGGAGACTGGGGTGTGATCTCCTGGAGGAAAGATACGTTCTGCCTAAATTGCAAGTATATGGCGCAGCCAGTATTTTTGCTATGGTTAAGTGTATGTCCTTGAACGTTAAGGGCCTGAACTCCAATGTAAAACGGAGACTGGCCTTAGCGGAATGTCGTGCTCAAAGAGCGGATATAGTCTTCCTCCAGGAGACACACTTTGATAGCACCGGAACGTTTAAGTTTGCTAGGGGTATGTTCCCAAAGGCCTACTCGGCTTCCAGTGGGCAAAAGAAAGCAGGGGTAGCGATCCTTTTATCTGCTAATTGTCCACTCCAAGTGACCAATCAGATCTCGGATCCTCTAGGGCGGTTCGTTATCTTGCAGGCCACTATGTATGGCACTCCTATAGTATTATGTAACCTATACGCTCCAAATACCAAGCAGATACCTTTTATTGCTAAGGTATTTACTAAACTATCCCAGTTACTACCGGCGGCACTCATTGTGGGCGGTGACTTTAATGTCTCTTTCTCCGAGGTGCATGATAGGCAGACCTTGTCAGGGAAGCCCCCCTCTAAAGAGCAGGCTAGGCTATCTCGTCTTTTTAGACGTTTGGTGAGACGATTTGGGCTATTCGACCTTTGGAGAGTAAACTATCCTACAGCTAGAATGTATACATTCTACTCACACCCTCACAGTATGCATACTCGTATTGATTATTTCTTAGGTAATGTCCCAATTATGCGTTTAATGGTTGACGCTGATATAGGCTCTATCTCATGGTCAGACCATGCCCCAATTTTTTTAAAGTTAAATTCGGACCACCCAATCACTAAGATCTGTCACTGGCGGTTGAATGAAAGCCTGCTTTCTAACCCAGTGTCCAAACAGGAGCTACGAGAGGGTCTGTCAGAATATTTCTGTATCAATCAGCAATCAGTCTCCAATGTGTCCACCTTATGGGAGGCGCACAAAGCTGTCTTCAGGGGTAGCTGTATAGCCATTGGATCTAAATTAAAAAGGGACAGGAACTTGCAATATTGTAGTATTAAAAAGGACTTGGAAAACCTAGAGGGTCAGCTGGGATCCCGTGGTTCTCGCCATCTTTTGAGACGTATAGTTCTGTTGAGAGCCAAGCTGAGAGATCTGGCGTTAGTAAAGACAGACAAATTGCTCTTGTACTCCAGACAGAGATATTATGCCTGGGGGAATAAGTCGCACACACTTCTGTCGAAACAACTACGGGATTCCACTTTTGTGAACGTCCCAACGGCCATGAGACAGGCTGATGGCTCTGTTACATATGACCCCAATAAAATAATGGTACTGTTCCAAGAATATTATGAAAAGTTGTATTCTCTTCCTCTACAGGGAACAAGGGATCCTGTACTGCAGCGGGATCAGTTCTCTACTTTTCTTGAAAAATGCAGGCTACCCAAACTATCCGGTGACCTAGCAGCTACCCTTAATACTCAAATTACGGGCGAGGAAATAACAGAAGTAATTAATAAGTTGCCAAACCGTAAGTCCCCCGGACCAGATGGTCTATCGTATCTATACTATAAGACGTATATAGATATTCTGCTCCCGCATATGGTTAAAGTCTTTAACTCCTTCTTGGAGGGTTCCTCTATACCTGACACGATGCTGCAATCTTTTATTACTCTTATACCTAAGCCAAACAAGGATCATATGGATTGTGCGAACTATCGTCCTATTGCCCTCCTTAATTCAGATCTAAAAATATTTACAAAGCTACTGGCGAATAGGCTTGTTAGTCTGCTCCCGAGCTTGATACATAAAGATCAGGTTGGCTTTGTATTGCATCGCCAAGGAGGGGATAACACAAGGAGGACTATAGATCTGATAGAAGTCCTTAATAAGAGGAAACAGCAAGCATTGGTTTTAGGCCTAGATGCAGAAAAGGCCTTTGATCGCCTGAGTTGGCCGTTCATGTTCTCTACGCTGCAGTGTTTTGGTATAGGGGGGCCCTTCCTGAATGCTGTACGAGCCCTCTACACCTGTCCTTCGGCTTACGTAAAAATGACGCATGCTCAGTCAAAGCGGATACCTATCCACAACGGCACGAGGCAGGGGTGCCCGCTATCGCCATTACTCTTTGTACTATGCATAGAACCGCTGGCAGCGCTAATTAGAGCCCATCCGGACATTCAAGGGGTAGATGTGAATAGAGTAGATTTTAAGTTATCACTCTTTGCGGATGACATTCTTCTAACGCTAACAAATTTACATATATCACTGCCAAATCTATTTCGGGTTATAGAGGATTATGGTAAGCTGTCTGGATATAAGATAAATAGATCAAAAACAGAAGCATTGCCTATTAATATCCCCCCAGACGTTTTGAGCGATTTACAAAGCAACTTTCAGTTTAAATGGAACGATATCGCCCTTAATTATTTGGGAGTGAAACTTACAAAAACATATGGTACCCTATATACCCATAATTTTGTCCCACTCTTCCAGGAACTTAATAGACTTATGGCTAAATGGATGCCCTTACCTATTTCTTTGTTGGGGCGTATCGCAGCGGTCAAAATGACTATATTACCCAAGCTATTATATGTGATGGAGAATATCCCAGTCTTGATACCTAAAAAGGAGTTAAGAGCGTTACAGTCTTCCATCCTTCGATTTGTCTGGAATGGGAAGAGACATAGAATTGCATGTAGCACCCTAACTGCTCTTAAAACGCAAGGGGGCTTGGGGCTTCCCGATATAGTGAAATATTACTGGGCGACGCATTTGCGTCGGATCCCGGCGTGGTCCTCTCTTCAGGCATTTTCTAGATGGATGGAGATTGAAAAGCTTTGGCTAGCCCCTATACATCCTAATGCTCTCCTGTGGACCCCTATGCCAAGTGATTGCTCTGTTCAGTTATTGGGCCCTATGTCACATACATATTCCATTTGGAAATGTTGTAAAAGCAAGTTCCCATTGGTTTCTGACAGACCCTCTCTGACTTCATTCCTTTTTAATCCTGGGTTCAAGATAGGGATGCAGGGTATGCTCTTTAAACCATGGTTCTCTAACAAGCTATTTAGATTTGCTGACATAGTAGACTATAGAACTCTAGAGATTTTATCTTTTGATTCGCTTAAGGAGAAATATAACCTTCCGGAGTCCTCTAGATGGCAGCACTTACAAATAAAACATTTCCTTAGATCTATGTTCCGAGATACAAAAGTTTCCATTCCGACACAGTTTGAAAAATTATGCAAACTCTCGACCTCTACTAGGGGTCTTATATCGGATATCTATGTTCTCCTCTCATCCCCAGAGCCGCCTCAGGTCCTACGACATGCGTATATGTCCAAATGGGAGAGATATCTTGAGAGAGACATCTCGCCAAGTGAGTGGCAACTTATCTGGAGGAGAGCTGCAATGTCGTCCACCTGTGTGTCTTACAGAGAGAATTCCTACAAGATATTAATGTTTTGGTATCATACCCCCCAGATGCTTAGACATTTGAACCCTATGGTTTCTGGTAATTGTTGGAGGTGTGATTCAGGACAGGGATCTTTATTTCACATTTTTTGGGATTGCTCATTCATCTTTCCATTGTGGAAGGAAGTCCAGAGCCTTTTATTGCAGCTTCTTAATGTTAGGTTTTCACTGGACCCCTATATGTTTTTACTGAACATGCCTCCAATGGTCCTAAAGAAACCGGTGCTCCATTTGGCACTTCATGTATTGTCAGTGGCAAAACGCCTTATTGCCCAGTTTTGGAAGAGACAGGACATACCTACTAAATTAGATCTGATTGCTAGTGTTGCGGAAATTAGAAGAATGGAGTATCTGACAGCAATTATTAATAACTCAGTAGATAAGTTTAATAAGGTATGGCAACCTTGGGACTCGTTCTTTGATAAGAGCGACTAATATTCTCTTCCCCCTCTTGGTGTGTTTATCCTTTTGTGTCTTGTCCCGTCTACTCTCCCTTTTCGTCTCTATAAGTGTGTACTATCATTTTGTAGAGTGAGATTCACCTATACGGCTTCGGGGGCCTATTATGGCTTGTTATGATTGGATATGTGAAGCTGCATTTGTATTCTCACTTCGGTTATCTCATCCATTTAAAATTCTAGATAGTTAATTGTTCACATGAGAAATTGTGAAAATGCACTTTTACTATTGTACTTTTTCTCTAATAAAAAGACAATTATACAAAAAAAAATAAAAATATACCATCGGATTGGAGAAAACTCCGATCTGATGGTATATTAATAGGGACTCCTGACTTTACATTGAAAGTCAATGGGGGACGGATCCGTTTGCAATTGCACCATATTGTGTCAACGTCAAACGGATCCGTCCCCATTGACTTGCATTGTAAGTCTGGACGGATCCGTTTGGCTCCGCACGGCCAGGCGGACACCAAAACGCTGCAAGCTGCGTTCGGGTGTCCACCTGCTGAGCAGAATGGAGGCCAAACGGTGCCAAACTGATGCATTCTGAGCGGATCCGCACCCACTCAGAATGCATTGGGGCTGTACGGATCCGTTCGGGGCCGCTTGTGAGAGCCTTCAAACGGAACTCACAAGCGGAGCCCCGAACGCAAGTGTGAAAGTAGCCTTAGCCCGCAAAGTTATTGCTCTCAAATGGATGGCGGAAGATCTACCAACATTGGGCATATGGAAGAGGCTGGTCAACCAGGTAATTCCCTTCGAAACGGTGATATATGTGAATAGAAAATGTCCTGATAAATTCCAGAAAGTGTGGGGTCTATGGTGCGAATCACATTCAACAACTTCAGTGGGATCAGCAGTTTCTATTGGCCCCTGATAGGATTGAAATATTTACAGTCTCACACAATACTTTTGTACAACTCGGTTTATTGTATTTTCAATGTATGTGCAGTGAAAATGATGTACCTTCTCTTCGTTGAATTACTTGAGTGTGTATTATCCTCATTCTGTATGATCTGATCTGTAGTATGACACTGTATTATGCTTACATGAATGTACCACAAACATGCTTTGTTACTCTTTTTCAATAAAACGAGT
Source organism: Bufo gargarizans (assembly GCF_014858855.1). NCBI lineage: Eukaryota > Metazoa > Chordata > Amphibia > Anura > Bufonidae > Bufo > Bufo gargarizans. Next base: position 288,091,220 of record NC_058085.1, on the reverse strand, counting down.
TTTAAAAAAAAAAGTCTCATAAGATAAGCATGGTCCTCACTGGAGTGAAATTGCGCATTTTTTTGCGACTTTATAAATAGTCGCAATAGTAAATCTGTCTAGAGATTAATTTACATAAGAAAACACGCCCACTTTCAGAACACTGGCGAGCATAGTGCAGAGCAGAAAAAAGTCGCACATTTTTGCGCAGTTTTAGCGATTGCGCAAAAATCTGCAACTTTTTCACTCCATTATTGGACTTGATCTAACGATAAATCTGGCCCCATATATATATATATATATATATATATATATATATATATTAAAAAAACACCTAAAAAAGTGCTGAAAACTGCCACTAAAACCTAAGTGTGAATCTACCCATCGAAGAGGATCTGGCAGCTCTACTGTAGAAACTTTTGTAACCCCCCTGACATTTTGAAGCATCCTCTCTTAGACATTCTGTGCTGTGCCATTTATCTGTTATTCTTCCTGGAAATACTGTATGCCTCAAAGCAGGGTATCACCATTCCCTTCTACAGTAAGAAAAGATGCTCCAAGATTTATTTTATAAGGAGTACAAGCAGGGCTGGGATGAGGTATTTCGGAGGCCTAGGTGGAGCAAGCCAATTGTCCTCATCAGTAATAGTGCCCCCAATAGTGATAATGCTCCTCAAGAGTTCCCCGATTAGTAGCAATGCCCTCCATATTGTGCCCAGTAATAATAATAATAATAATAATGTCTGTAGTCATAATGCTACCCCAGTGCCCCCAATATTTATAATGCCCCTCCTGCAGTGTCTACTGTAGATCTAATGCTCCTTGCAGTTATAACTCCCTGTAGTGCCTGTATATATATATATATATGATTGTGGTACAATGTGTGATCAGAATACTGTGACGGATGACACCACTGCACTAGGGTTGATTAAGGGAGATGAAGAGAGGGCAAATAGAGAGGAGGGGCAACAACTGGCAGACTCTTGTCTTCTTTATAATCTGACTCTAAATATGAAAACCAAAGAGCTGATTGTGGATTTCAGGAAAGGATAGATCTTGTTCTCCGCTTTATATTGATGGAGTTGTGGTTGAAAGGGCGTCCAGTTTTAAGCTTCTAGGCATGCATATTGCAGAAGATCTTAGAAGGGGTTTCCGAGACAATATAATTGATGACCTATCTTCAGGACAGGTCATCATTATCTGATCAGTGGGGGTCCGACGGAAATACAATTAGTCACAATACTCTCAAGGGTACGATAAAAAGCAACCTGTATTTCACTATAGAATTGAGCCTTCTTCAAAGATCTCATAAGATAAAGCCTCTGCTGTGCCTTCTAAATAAGGATGAACAATTAATCGACCACTTAAAGGGTTTTTCCCGAGATTTTACGACTGATGACCTATCCTCTGGTAGATATAAGTATCTGATCGGCAGGGGGTGGAGATACCTGGGACCCCTGCCGATAAGCTATTTAAGAAGGCTTCGAGCTTCTGTGAGCCCCACGGCCCCTAGGCCAGTAATAACACATTCATCGGTCACATGGCTTAGGTGCAGCTCAGCCCCATAGAAGTGAATTGGGCCGAGCTGTGATACCAAGCACAGCCACTATACAATGTATGGCGCTGTGCTTGGTAAGCTGCGAGAAGGGAGCAGCACCCACAGGAGCAACGCAGCCTTCTCAAAACAGCTGATCGGCGGGGGTCTCGGGTGTTGGATCCCCACCGATCAGAGGATAGGTCATCAGTAGTAAAATCTCGGAAAACCCCTTTAAGTGGTCGATTCATTGTTCATCCTTATTTAGGAAGGCACAGCAGAGGCTTTATCTTATGATATCTTGGAAGAAGGCTCAATTCTATAGTGAAATACTGGTTGTTTTTCATCGTAGCACCATTGAGAGTATTGTGACTAATCTTATTTCCGTTTGGTACGGCAACTGTTCTCCGACTGACTACAAAGCTCTTCTTCAGGGGGTTGTTGAATCTGGCCAGCAGATTATTGCCGTGCAATTGGCCTCATGTGAAAGCATCTATTTGTCACTCTGAGTCGGGTGAGAAGAATCCTGGAAGATGATTCTCACACGGGTCACAAATTTGACTCCCTACTTCCATTGGGGAGATGGTATAGGAACATGTTTTGCCATCGGCAAGGTTGAGGAGAATCGGAGGTGATCTTAAACTCAGAGATTAATTTTCAGATGTAATATTTTGTATTTATTTATACTTTTTTTGTCTATATAATACATTGTATGTAGGTGTAATTGATGCTGTGCTTCATTGGCACTGTACTTGGGCCCTTTACATGGGACGACAGAGCAGCAGATTGTCGGGAAGGAAGCATTCCCTCCCGACTCACTGGTGGAGGAGACAGCTGCTGATACATGCAGCGATCTCCTCCAGAGTCTGGGGAGGAGTGATCGGTAATGCCATTGCTCTTCCCCATACTGACTCGCTGTTTCCTGGCAGCAGATCAGGTTTACAAAGCACAATCTGCTGCTGATTTTCATGTGGGCACAAATGATCGAATGAACCGATGAAGGAGCGCTTTGCTTGTTTATCGTGTAATCAGTGGTGCATTTACACAGCCATACTGTCACATACCATAGTTTCTTAGTGCATGTATAAAATCACAAATCTTTATAATGATTTGAGATCAGGTGGTACACATAAAGACTTATGAAAAATCCCATGTATTGTATTCTAATGTACAGGCATAAATAAATTGACCTCATTGATGAACCAAAAGAACTAAGGTTTTGGGAAATAGCAAATTACCGAGAAACTATGATGAAATTCTTGTATTTACAGAAACCAACGCCCTATAAAGTGGGTGCTAGAACATCATATCGCAGGGTCAACAGACTTAAAACACTTGAAGGGAACCTGTCATCAACTTTATGCTGATCTCACTGAGGGCAGTATAAAGTAGTGACAGAAATGCTGATCTCAGCGGTGTGCCACTCATCAGCTAATAGTCAGTGGTTGCTGAGAACCAGCGTCATAATCATTGCAGCCCAGGTCTTCAAAAGAGTCATGGCCACCTGAGAAGAGTCCTGGTTATTCCTAATCTCCTGCAGTCACCCATCTGCTGCTGATTGGCAGTTCTCTCCTAGAGAGAAAACTCGGTAGAAGACTGTCAGTCATCAGCAGGTGGGTGGGGGAGCAGGAATTCATGAATAGCCATGACTCTTCTCAGGTGGCCGTGATTTTTTTCCAGGCCCAGTCTGCAATGATTGTGATGTTGGTTCTCAGCAACCACTTACTTTTGGCTGATGTGTGACACACCGCTGACATCACCATCTCTGTCACTACTTTATACTGGCCTCAGTACGGTCAGCATAAAGTTGATGACAGGTTCCCTTTAATTCTCAGAATTGTGAAACAGTTTAAATTGCTCTGAGATACACTGTAAAATGGGACTCAAATTTGGGGGTCTATTATACTCCTAGCATTGAGGGTCCATTCACACGTCCGCAAAAGGGGTCCGCATCCGTTCCGCAACTTTCAATGGGGCCGGAATATGCTGTCCGCATCCGCATTTGCGTATCTGCACTTTCGCATCCGTGCTTCCGTTTCCGCCAAAAAATAGAACATATCCTATTCTTCTGCGGAAAGCACATTGCCAGTGTCCGTGTTTTGCGGATCCTCAATTTGCGGATCCACAAAACACTTACGGACGTGTGAATGGACCCTAAGAGACTACAGCCTGCGTTAGGTGTCTTGTTATTTGCTCCCTCAGAAATGCTGAGTACATAAAAGACATTACACGTAGACAGGAAAAGAAATACCATTCTTTAATAAGTGCCCCTGTCCCTCCTGACTGCTAAGCATTTGAGATAACTCTTCTTACTTGCATATAAGAAAGGGGAGAATGTATGAGAAGATGAGAAGAGAATGAAGAAAGTCATGACATGAGTGAGGGGGTGAAGAAGAAAGGTGAGGTGAGGGGGGCTCTTCCATCGTATCCAGTTCCACCCCTTAAACTACACCCATAAAGCCATATATTCATTCCACATCGTTCTCCCTGGAATTCAATATTTGCCATACTTTCAAGTACGTATCATGGCTCCTAGTCATCCAGCTAGACATCTCCTCAAATTGGCGTATCTGACTCCCTTCAGCTCTCCATTCCTGTACGGAGGGAGCATTTACATCCATCCAGTGGAGGGGAATAAGAGATTTTGCCGCTGCAATGAGATGGGTTACTACATTTCTCTTAGAGGGGGTGTACTGGTTGGATGACCTGGATAAAACAACCATCTCCAAAGTGATCTTAAACTCTGGTGTGGTAATCTTTTTAATCTCATTAATCCCATCCCAGTGAAACATAATTAGAGGGCATGTCCATCAGATATGGTACAATGAACCCACCTCTCCCCCGCACCTCCAGCACCGCTGAGTAGGAGACAATTGTTAAAACCACCCTAAATCAGGGCATTTTAGATACACTCTGGTGTTCCAGATCAATGTACCCCCCCCAGGGGTTAATATCCACGCGTGGCTGAGAGACTGAACACTGACACAGAAGTTGGTCAAAGCAATCTCTAACTTTAATTACATGGGGTAAGCGTATATACATTTTCAGAAGAGGGCATTCCTTACTGAGGCTAAAACATTGTTTCATTGGTCAAAAAGGAAGAAGAGATAAGAGAGAGGAGATAGCACCCTGGCTTCTGCGCACTGGGTCCTACTTTGGAATGTGAACTAATGTAAACATCTGGTTACCATCGCCATTTTGTAATGGAGTTTATTCTAACAAGAATACTGCCTACGTCATATGTAAATAATATATACATATCATCAAGCCATATAATTGGCCTACGCATTCCACCACACTCTATGGGACACCTGTAGAAAGATGAGAAAACAGACACTTCTCACAGCACAGCCCTTTGCCCCCCTCTCTCTCCTCTCCAGTCTTGAAACAAAGGGAGGGGGGGGGGGGGGGCACTTGGAAGTAGAAAAAGTTAACTCATTACAATCCTAGATATACAAAATATAGAATAAAATTCACACATCTTTAACACAATCCTCTTTTAAAAAGGAACTCTGGCGTTCTATACCACCTGGAAAAAAGTTTTAAATGATTCTTCTGAAGGCGTACACGGGGTGAAAAGCCATGTGAGGATGCCAGGATTTTCATTGTCTCATTGTTCTGACAACACTATATTCAGCTCTTTTTCCCATTCCATTAAATAAGGCGGTCTTTCCCTGGCCTCCAATCAATGGGTAAAGCTTGGAGATCTTTCTTTGCTTGATTATTGGTGTAGTCACCCGTTTCTCAAACTCAGTCAGAGGTCTCTGAAATACATATTGATCCCTCGCTCCCCTGCACACAGGTCACACATGGGCAATCTTATTGGTTCAGGAATCTCAAAACTTTTCCATCTCTGTTATTAGGTCCCGGAAGATTGGAAATTGGCAAATGTCGTGCCCATTCACAAGAAAGGTAGTAGGGAGGAATCGAGCAACTATAGACCAGTGAGTCTGACATCAATAGTAGGCAAATTAATGGAAACCCTATTAAAGGATAGGATTGTGGAACATCTAAAATCCCATGGATTGCAAGATGAAAAACAGCATGGGTTTACTTCAGGGAGATCATGTCAAACAAATCTTATAGATTTTTTTGACTGGGTGACTAAAATAATAGACGGTGGAGGTGCAGTAGACATCGCATATCTAGATTTTAGTAAGGCTTTTGACACTGTCCCACATAGAAGACTTATCAATAAACTGCAGTCATTGAGCATGGACTCCCATATTGTTGAGTGGATTAGGCAGTGGCTGAGTGACAGACAACAGAGGGTTGTAGTCAATGGAGAACATTCAAAACAAGGTCATGTTACCAGTGGGATTCCACAGGGATCTGTACTGGGACCAATTTTGTTTAATATCTTCATAAGTGACATTGCAAAAGGCCTCGATGGTAAGGTTTGTCTTTTTGCTGATGACACAAAGATATGTAACAGGGTTGATGTTCCTGGAGGGAAACGCCAAATGGAAAAGGACTTAGGAAAACTAGAAGAATGGTCAGAACTCTGGCAACTGAAATTTAATGTGGATAAGTGCAAGATAATGCACCTGGGGCGTAAAAACCCAAGGGCAGAATATAGAATATTCGACACAGTCCTGACCTCAGTATCTGAGGAAAGGGATTTAGGAGTAATTATTTCAGAAGACTTAAAGGTGGGAAGACAATGTAATAAAGCAGCACGAAATGCAAGCAGAATGCTTGGATGTATAGGGAGAGGTATAAGCAGTAGAAAGAGTGAAGTGCTTATGCCGCTGTACAGATCACTGGTGAGACCTCACTTGGAGTATTGTGCGCAGTACTGGAGGCCATATCTCCAGAAGGATATAGATACTCTAGAGAGAGTTCAGAGAAGAGCTACTAAACTAGTACATGGATTGCAGGATAAAACTTACCAGGAAAGGTTAAAAGACCTTAATATGTATAGCTTGGAAGAAAGAAGAGACCGAGGGGATATGATAGAAACTTTTAAATACATAAAGGGAATCAACTCGGTAAAGGAGGAGAGCATATTTAAAAGAAGAAAAACTACCACAAGAGGACACAGTTTTAAATTAGAGGGGCAAAGGTTTAAAAGTAATATAAGGAAGTATTACTTTACTGAGAGGGTAGTGGATGCATGGAATAGCCTTCCTGCAGAAGTGGTAGCTGCAAATACAGTGAAGGAGTTTAAGCATGCATGGGATAGGCATAAGGCCATCCTTCATATAAGATAGGGCCGGGGCTATTCATAGGATTCAGATATATTGGGCAGACTAGATGGGCCAAATGGTTCTTATCTGCCGACACATTCTATGTTTCTATGTCCCCCGCCCTAATTCTCGATGTCCATATTTCGGCAAAGCCTTCCCTTGTGAGTCCCAACAATTCCCGGATAATGTTGCCTGGCATCAAGGGGGGTGGGAATGGGGCAAGATCACTACCCAGGGCTCTGCACATTTCACATACTCCTTTGAGCATAGGATCCAGTTATGTTGCCTTGTAGTAGATTTTTATGTGGTAGACATAGATGGCTCTGAAATTACGGACCTACGCTATATTCACAGATTTCCTTAACATCAGTTTGTCTCTTTGGTTCCACCAGTTCCAGTCATCTTTTTAATTGTATGGCTTGGTAGTATGTGGTCATGTCTGGGAGTCCCAGTCCCCCCCCCCCCCCTCTCCCTGCGCCTAATCAAAATATTATATGAGATACGGGGCCTTTTTCCATTTTATATGAGATACGGGGCCTTTTTCCATTCCATAGGTAACAAGAGAACATCCTTTTTATATCTAGGAAGAACTTTGATGGCAAGTGTATGGGGACCATTTGCAGTATGTATAGAATTTTAGGCACAACATATGCCTTGAGAACATTCTTCCTACCCATCCACGACAAGAATGGCCTATTATATTTCTGTAATAGCTGTTTGATATTCTCTAGAAGGGTTAAATAGTTGTATTTTTACAGATCATCAAGACATCTTGGGATCTATATCCCTAGATATTTTATGGGACCCCTTGACTAATGAAAGGCAAAGGGTTTTCAGCCTGGTCACCTGTATCTCAAGTAAAGTGATATTCAGTATCTCTGACTTGGAGGGGTTTACTTTAAAGTCTGAGATCTTGCTAAATTCCTCTATCTTCTTTTCCAAGAAGCCCAACCCCTCCCTGGGTTCATCACCAGGAACAGTAAGTCATCCGCGAATGCTGTGCACTTCAGCTCTCTTTTCCCATACCTAATCCCTGATATTTCACCAGCTTGTCTAATAGATTGTATGAGAGTCTCCGCTACTAGAATAAATAGGGATGGGGACAAGGGGCACCCCTGCCTGGTCCCGTTAAACCCGATTGTTCACATCCTATCAGAGAGGGCAATATTTTGCCTAATCTAACAGCCAGTATTTTCGCCCAAATCTTCAGATCCAGATTTAAAAAGGACCTTTCACTAGAATAAAACATCTAAACTAACTATACAGACATGGAGAGCGGCGCCCAGGGATCTCCCTGCACTTACTGCTATACCTGAAAGTATAACATCTGTTTTGCATCTTTCTGTGATAGTATCTTGCAAAGTTGGAGCCTAACTTCTGTAAGGTCCCCTTGAACAGGCTTGCTTTTAGATTGTTTATTCAGTTTTTCCACAGTGGCCATCTGTGCCAGGAGGAGTCTATGACCTTCTTCTGGTCCTTTTTAACTTTGGAGCCCAGAGATATGAAGATACCTCTAACGTAAGTCTTATGGGCCTCCCAAATTATTGGGTGTGCACTGTGTGCAGGAGAGTTAGATTCAAAGTAAACCTCTAAATGTTGCTTGTTATTCAATAGAGATTCATTGAGTCTCCAATTCCAGTCCTGTCTAGGTATAGAGAGGCCAGGGTGAGAGTCGCAGTACACGGAGCATAGTCCGAGACGGTGATACTTCCTATACCAGCGCCGCTAAAAATAGGCAGGAGAGAAGCAGATGTTAGAACACAATCCAACTTCTGGTAAGATCTGTGTGGGTTGGAGTAAAACGAGAAGTCTTTTACAGTTGGGTTGAGACACCTCCACACAGCAACCAGGTGTAGGTCATGGAGTTTCCTCGGCAGCTTACCAATATGTTTTTATGCGATATGTGACTTAGCAGTTGATGAGTCTATCACCGGGTTTAACACTAAATTGAGGTCTGCCCCCAGAATTATGGGCCCCTCAGCAAAGAGTTGGACTGTATCCAAAGTTTTTAACAACCACTGTACCGTGGAAGTATTTGAAGCAGTATAGATTGACTAGTGTGAATTCACGAGAAGCTAATTCACCTTTCAGTGCCAGCATTCTTCCTTCAGCATCTTAGTTTCCTGCATGAACACTATATTACGGCTAGTTTGCAGAGGGAATTCATCCCCTTCAGATTAAATGTGGTAATCTTAATATCACTCATAGTTTACCAGTGGTTTTCCAATTTACTTGAACGATAGGAGGAACTGGTTATTGCAAAATAGGGATGGAGTATGGGGGAAAGGGAATTGGTTCAAGTGTATGAAATAAAGGGGGTATAGATAGAGTGGAAAGAGAAAGGAGTGTCAGCAGTTAAAGGGAACCTGTCACCTCAAAATCGCATATAAAACCACCAGCATTACCTTATAGTAGCCCCCAGTCTGTTATTATTGATGTGTTTGATCCGGTAAAGTGATGCTCCATACATGACAAAAACAATGTTTTAATCGCCATCAGCGTACATCTCAGAAAACAGTCCTCTTTAGGATAATGTGCTTTAACCCCTCACATCTGCTGTACATATGGCAGCCTTTAAAGAGAATCTGTCATCTCCAAAACACCCCCTAAACTAGAGTAAGCGGTGTATAGTGTAAGTGGTGCCGAGTCCGGTTATGTAATTTTTATATTCATACTCCCTTTCATTCCGATCTTGTGCTTCGACAAACCAGCAGTAAAATGCAATGAAAGGACTCCTGAGCTCACTCACATAACGGAGAGGACTCAAAGCTGAGTTTGTGGGAGCCCAGCGTCAGAATGTAAGTGAATATGAAGATAAAAATTAAATTAAATGGGACTCAATGTCACACTATAAACCTCTTACTCTAGTTTAGGGGCGTTTTGGAGCTGACAGAGTCACTTTAAACATGGTGCTGAAGATAATAAGGTGCAATAGTCAATGGATGTCTGCTGCTTTTCGTAGTAGACATTCACAGGCAATGTCTGCGATCAGAGACAATGCCAATCATGGACAATCAACCACCCAAGTGCTGTGGTCAATTGCATCCATGGCATCTGAGCCGTTATTTAGAGGGAGCTCCCTCCGATGACCGAACACCCCCTTGTGACAAGATTGCGGGAATCAGTTACTATACCATGCCAGAAGCCTTGTGAAAGTGTCCAGGCCTACCAGTGTAAAAAAATCTTACTGAGCCCTGGTTGAAAGCCTTAAAGGGGTTGTCCCATGAAAAATATTCTACAGTTTTCAAACCAGCTCCTGGATCTGAATACTTTTGTAACTGCATGTAATTAAAAAAATTGTATAGCCACTGAGTACCTGTCTAGTGCCACTTATTTTCTTATTTCTTTTACCGGCTCATTAAGATGGCCACACATGCTCAGTTTCATCTTTCCACTGCCTCCTGAGCTGTGATAGGGAGAGCTGAGACCCGCCTCCTGAGCTGTGATAGGGAGAGCTGAGACCCGCCTCCTGAGCTGTGATAGGGAGAGCTGAGACCTGCCTCCTGAGCTGTGATAGGGAGAGCTGAGACATGCCTCCTGGGCTGTGATAGGGAGAGCTGAGACCCGCCTCCTGAGCTGTGATAGGGAGAGCTGAGACCTGCCTCCTGAGCTGTGATAGGTAGAGCTGAGACACGCCTCCTGGGCTGTGATAGGGAGAGCTGAGACCCGCCTCCTGAGCTGCAGCAGAAAAGACACTACCCCTAAGTTTTCAGATTAATATAAATCTAGCAGAGCAATGAATAGGGAGATCTCTGGATCCATGTGAGGTACAGGGCTGGTTCTAGCTTTGTTAGAAAGAGGCTGTCATTTACTATATGATGTCTGGTTTTTCATTTTTACATTAGTCATGGGATAACCCCTTTAAGTCCATCTCTGGGAACACAATGAGGACATTTATGTATTCTCATATACAGCAAATTCCTATTAACCTAGCAATCTGTAAAATGCTATTATACATTAAGGTGGAGTTCATCGTGGTCTACAAAAGGCCCATCTGAATAAAACATTAAACTTGTGTATTCTTTCAGATACACAAGAGAAAATGTCATATCGTGCGGGAACCTAATATCTTTCATCTCCAACTTCGTGATATGGCTTGAGGCAACACCCTCCTCTTCCTTCCTCATCAAATGTGAAGCCTCCTCCTTGGGCAACAGTTTACATTGCCTAGTGTGTTCCCTTTTTTATGTAATACTGACACAAGCATTTGAAACTTTACATGAACTGTCTTTTAGAGTTTTAATCCCTTAGTGACCACTAATACGCCTTTTTACTGACGTAAACAATTGGCTTTAATCATTACATGTATCCAAAATGGTGCATTAAAAACTATAACTTGTCCTGCAAAAAAATAAGACCTCATACAAGTACCATACATCGATGAAAAAACAAAAAAGTTATAGCTCTTGGAATGCGATTTTTAAAAAATGTGTGTGTGGTCACTAAGGGGTTCTCTAGGAACAGTGCCACCCTTGTCCACAGGCAGGGCTTGGTATTGGAGCACCCCCTGACGTGAACGAGGCTGAGCTACAATACCAGACAGACTGTGTACAAGAGTGGCACCCTTTTTTTCAAATCACAAACTCTTTAGGCTGGGTTCACACGAGCGTGACGGATTGGCTCCAGATGCGTTCAGTGAAACTCACACTATTTTGCAAGCAAGTTCAGTCAGTTTTGTCTGCAATTGCGTTTAGTAGTTCAGTTTTTTCCGCGCGGGTGCAATGCGTTTTGATGCGTTTTTCACGCGCGTGATAAAAAAAATGAAGGTTTACAAACAACATCTCTTAGCAACCATCAGTGAAAAACACATCGCACCCGCACTTGCTTGTGGATGCAATGCGTTTTTCACGCAGCCCCATTCACTTCTAGGGGGCCTTTCCTGCGTTACAAACGCAGAATATAGAACATGCTGCGATTTTAAAGCATTGCAGAAGTGATGCGTGAAAAAAAATGGTCATGTACACAGCCCCATTGAAACGAATGGTGCCGGATTCAGTGCGGGTGCAATGCGTTCACCTACCGCATTGCACCCGCGCGGAAATCTCGCCCGTGTGAACTCAGCCTTAAAGGGGTTTCCCAATTTTGGGGCTAAATGTTGCATCTTAGGTCTCGCCCCTTTCTGATAAGCCACTCCCCTCGTTGAGCAAGTTGGAAAAAAGCGTGTAGAAACCAGAGATACGCAAAATTGTGCCACTTTTTTTTTTAAAGAGATATTTGGCACAGACTCACAGCTAGTGAGTCAGTGGGAAAACAACTGAAGCATTAAAGTCTATGGGTAGAGTTGTTCTGATACCAAAATTTTGATTCAGTTTTGATACCATAAAAAAAAAATATTGCGATACTCGATACCATTCGAAAAAAATAAAACATCAAAAAAGCCGCATGCAGTCTGCATTTTATGGAACGTCCGGCCCATAATAGAACAGTCCGATCCTATTTTTTGTGGGGACAAGGTGGCAAAAAAAAAAAATGGCGAATCGCGCAGTTTTTCTTTATTTACTTTCTGTTACGGCGTTCACCGCATAGGACATTTTTTTTTTATAGTTTGAACTTTTCGGACGTGGCGATGTGACATGTTTATTTATTTATTGTTTATATATAAAATTTGGAAAGTGGGTGATTTATACTTAATATTTAAAAAATTATTTAACATTTTTATTTTATTTTTTTTACTTTTTATTTAATAACCATTTCCCCCATTAGGGGCCAGAACCTGGGATCTTTTAATCTCTTGTCCTATTCAGCCTGATAGATCTCTATTAGGGTAAATAGGATCTCACACTCTCCCTGCTGCCCTGTGCTCTGTGCACACAGCAGCAGGGAGCTAACTATGGCAGCCAGAGCTTCAGTAGCGTCCTGGCACTGCGCCACCAATGATTTTAATACTGGAGAGGAGAGCGCACTGCGCCACCATTGATAATATAATTAACATTTAATACAGGAGCCAGGTGCAGCACCTGAGGGGTTAACTGCTGCTACTCGCAGCTCCCCGCCAGCACCAGTCTCCGGGATCTGTATTAAACATTTACTTTCATTGGTGGCACAGTGCGCCCGCCCCCCTCTCCTCATTGGTGGCAGAGGCACAGGGGGAGGGAGAGACTGCTTCCTTCTCCCCTGTGCTGCTGAGGAGAACACGGATTACGCTGAGAGCAGCGCGCTCCTTGTTCTCTGATACTAGACTGCGCAACAGCGAAGCCTAGTATCGAAAAAGGGCAAATCCTGGTATCGAGGTCGATACCAGACAAAAGTATAGATTGGGTATCGAAAATTCAATACCCTAAACAACCCTATCTATGGGTCCATGAAAACCACTGACAGAACATGGATGGCATCCATGTTCCGTCAGTGATTTTTACTGACCATTGGCAGGAGATGTTCTGGAGATCCCCTTTACAGCCTAGCACTGCGTGCGGAATACGGATGACACCCAGGGAAAAAGTGGACACAAGGACAAAACATGGACCCTTTACGGACACAGTCACAGATGAAACACAATGTCTTTTTATGGACATCTTCAGGGCTGCGTGGTCACATGACAAACACTGAGGATCAGAAGGGAGGATGTAACTTACAAATACCTTCACTACATGTACCTTTCTAACAGGTCAGAAAAGAAAAAGGTTTGTGGGAGTGCTGCTTTAATTACAAAAGTGACTAATTTTTCATACTGATTTAGATTAAAATAAGAGTTTAACACCAGAATTTGTGTGCACCTATTGTATCGTGGTTTATATAGATATTTGTTCTTAGTATATGTTAAACCCAGTTTTTTTTTTTTACTGTATATAATTCTCTTTATATAGATAGATGTAAATGTCCAAACCAGCCACCATCCCATTACAGACCATGAAGTGTTTATTTCTTTTATGTTGACAATGCCATAAAATGGCTGCATGTCGCCCAATTCCTCAAAAAGGACTACATGTACATAGTGCATTCCAACACATGCAAAGTAAAATATACAATCACATAAAACCACTGACAAAAAAATAATAATCCAAAAACACTCAAGTGTTTGCGGTTTACTTTTTGCTTCTTATGGTCAAGAATTGTTAACTGTAGAGTATTAGGATCAATAAATAGACATGTATAGAAATCTCTAATTGCACAGTGCAGCTCTGGTGAAGGAGGACAACTGCATCCTTAACCTTTCCATTCGAGCAGGCAGTAGGGCCACCATTTCTTTGGTGAGTTCCAACTCTGTCTCCACCGACTTAATGGCCTCTTCGTGGTTGGCGCAATATTCTACCAGGAATGTGTAATAGCTTAGAGATATCTGCATGTTTTCCAGCTGTTTGTTTGCATCGGTGGTGATGAGCTTTCCGTAGAGACGTGCAATATGGAACTTGGCCACCAGTGCAGGACGGAGAACGTCATCCTCCAATTTCTCTGGGAACTTTTTATCTGGACTTCTTAAGGAATCCAAAAACATCTCATAGAACTTAATTGCCGCCTGTGCTAGACTGTTGATTTTCTTGATTGTGTGAGAGTCCATCTCATCCAGTTTATTTCCTATAGCTACCTTCAAATCCATCATCTCGTAATAGGTGTCAGCCAACTCAAACTGAAGCTGCCTACAGACTAGAAGATAGTACTGAGGGTTTAACTCTTTACATAGCGGCTCCAGCATATCTACTCTGCGTTTGTGCATTTTACAGCGCCGTTCATAGTCCTCCTCGAAGAAGGCGAGAACCTTAAACAGGGCGCTGTGGTCCTTGATCACTTCTATGTGGTCGGTGACGTGTCCATCCAGCTGAAAGTACTCTTTGGCCTCATTAACATAATTCTGACCCACAAGGAATACCTCCCTGGCCTCCTTGAAGTCTAGTGGAAGTGAACACTCAACTTTTTCTTCCACAGCTAAAATGGAATCATATATATCACTTGATCCAAACAAAACCGCCTTCTTCCGACCCTTTTCCTTCTCATCTTCTTGCTTTTTACGTTCAGCTTTAAGTTCATCCTGAAGGTCAACATCTAGTTCACCTATATTGTCCTAAGATGGTAAAAAAGAAAAATGAAAGCAAACACATAGTAAAATACAGGGAAATATATCTCTGCACTGTGCCAAGTACATTTTTCTTGAATTATAGTAAATGCTACCATACTGATTAATGACCAGGAATGTTTTAACCTCTTCCTGCCATATACTCGAAATTGAGAGTTTTCTTCAATACCAGTCAATGTCACTTTCAACGGCAATAATGGCATGAAAAAGGGTGACTACCTCTGTCCCTAGTCTACTCCAGTGAATGATCAGTTAGGCTGTCACCTGATTATTTGCAATAATTTAGGGAAGTGATGGCTAACCTTGGCACTCCAGCTGTGGTAAAACTACAACTCCCAAGATGCAACCCTTGCTTGGCTGCTCTCAGAACTGTATAGAAATAAATGGAGCATGCTGGGAGTCGTAGTTTCACCACAGCTGGAGTGCCAAGGCTAGCCATCACTGATTTAGGGATTATAGCTAAGCCAGTATCTCATCTGCAGACTGCTGTTTTGGGGTGATTACTCTTCATCAGTGCAGAGCAGGCAGAACTTGGCTTAAAGGGGTATTCCAGTAAAGTAACTTAATTTTGCATTAAAGCTGCAAGCTGTGACCCAACCAGAACCCATACCTATACATGTTACCAGAGCTTCAATTTACCTTGCAACCCATTTTTCTAGCTCCTATGTGAGCCTGTAACACACAGAGTATCATGGTGCCTGATCTTCCCTCACAGAACTACAATTCCCACACTCCCTAGCTTTCCTGCTGTGACTTTGTGCTTGTTCATGAGTGTTGATTGGCTGCCTGATATACAGTCCGGTCACGCCCCCTCTACTCAGTAATCAGCAGCACACTGACACTCCCTTTGCTTTATAAGACATTTAGCTAGAGAACTGATAGCAGCACACTGAGCATGCTCGACCTAACAAGGCTCAGAACTACAGGTCGATGCCATGGTAATTTATGAGAAAACTACTTTTATAACTACTGAACGGTAAATATGTGAAATTTACATTAGATTAGCTAATTATTGATGATGAATTAGTCTAAAACATAAGTTATATTTACGGTAACCGGAATACCCCTTTAACTGGGTGACAGGCCTTTGTCAGTATTCGGTGGGTGCTATTTCTCCTTATGGAGAGCACCTAGTGGGCGTAAGGAGTCTTATAGGCCAGGCAATGCTCCTCTGGGGAAATGGTATGCAAATGAGCTCTGTTTCCAAGAAGACCAGGTGTAAGGACTACCTGAGGTATGCCCTAACAGAGGCAAGAATGCATTGGAATATACATTTGTATTCCAAGGCATTAATAAAAGAAAAATAATAATACATTTATGTTAAATATCCCCAGGGAGAAAATAAATCAAATAAATGTTAATAAAATATAAATCAATTAATAAATCAAATATTACCAAAACCTACAAGTAAAAAATTGTAAAATAAATGAATAAACACAATTACTTTTTATTAGTTATCTCATGAAGACAACCCCTATTCATATGCCTGCCCTACTAGGTCATATAGATGCCATAGAGGTACCCCTCTCCTCTACGAGTCAGAACGGAAAGCTACTCTGCGTCTCTTAGGCCGAATGCACACAGCCTATCACGCAGTGCGCTTCATGCCTCCGCTGCACTACAGTAATACACTTGTATAGTGTATTACTGTAGTGTAGCGGCGACATGAAGCGCACGGCGTAATAGCAACCAATAACGCCGTGCGCTCCTGCTCTGAACAGGAATCCAGCTCGGCATACCACGGACCGCTCTCTGCCGCGGAACACGGCCGTGTGCATTCGGCATTAGTCTGGAGAACTTGAGTCAGCCATCAGTCATTGCAGTGGAACCGCCTGGTTGGCTGTGGCGTCTCCTGCCAAAGTCAGATCTTTGCTGTGGTTGCCAGGAAAGGGACCCGGGGAGATAATCTGATCATTCCAGGGCATGCATTCTGAAAGGAGCCGTCTTTGATGGGGACAACCCCTTTAATAATTACAGATTGTGCATTAATACACTGTTTGGAGAACAATATTGACATTTGTGCTGATTGACAACGGAAACAGTTCAAGCTTCTGGACGGGCAAACCCTGGCCAGCTCACCTGAGCTCCTATAATACAGTGTGGGAGTATTTCCTATATCACATTACTGTACAGTACCTGGGGGAAAGATTGCATTCACCAGAACAAGCTTTGTGCCTATGGTTTGGCAGTGAGGAATGCTTGCTTACACTTCCCACACTCCTACAGGTTAGGGTCTGTTTACACGTCCGCAAAACACGAGTACCGGCTGTGTGTGCTCCCCTTTTTGCGGACCACACACGACCAGCCCTATAATAGAAATGAAGAAGAATAGGACATGCTCTATCTTTTTTGCAGGGCTGCGAAACGGAACTACGGGGGCGGACAGCACACGGTGTGCTGTCCGCATCTTTTGCAGCCCCGCCGAGTCTGCACCCGTTCTGCAAAATTGTGGAATGGATGCAGACCCGGAACTACGGACGTGTGAATGCACCCGTATCATGAGGATGTGCTCAAGTCTACAGTAAGTTATTCCAATACTAGCATTATACTGGGGTATTGCTTTTTACGTTATTAAGTGGTCATCTCATATATACTGTACCTATGGATTTTTGCAATTCCGAGATGCTTCTGTCGGTCTTTGTTGCAGCACCTCAGGGTTTTTTAAGCGATGGCCTATCCCATCACTAGTTGATTTGGGGAGACCTGTCACCCTGCTGACCAGTTAGTCTGTATAGCACCATCGATGGAAGTCAGAGCCTGAGCTACATAGCACCAGCAACGCTCACTGTAGCAGCTGGAGCGCACTATTACAGCGCTGCTACCATTGAAGTCAATAGGAGCAGCACTGTAGTAGCAAGCTCCCAACGGTACAATGGTGCTGCGTAGCTCCAGCGCCGACTTCCATAGATGGAACAACACAGACCAGCTGATCAGCAGGGGTGAGGGGTATCCTTAGGATCACAAAAAGGGCTGTCATGACATACAGTACATTACAATACCTTTCTAACAAAGCTAGAACCAGCCCTGTACCTCACATAGATCCAGAGATCTCCACATTCACTGCTCCAATTGCTCTGACAGATTTATTTCAAGGGGGAGGGGGGTTCATATCCTTCCTGTTGTAACTCTTTCCCTGTAACTGCCACAGCTTCTAAAAGAAGATACAGCTGGCGGCAGTTGAAAATTAAACCGAGTGTGTGCGACCACCTCAGTGAGGTGGACAGAGAAAAAAAGGAAAAGAACTAACAGCAGGCGGCGCTATACAGATACATTTTATTGCATAACTCTTGAATACTAACTTTTTAATTACAAATAAATACAGTAAAAAAAGTAAAGTATTCAGATCCAGGAGCTGGTATAAATAAAATGTAGAATATTTTTCAGGGCACAACCCCTTTAAATGAGATCATTTGTTAGTATATTATAACTGAAAATCAGACACTATGTTGCAAAAAAAATTTAAAATAAAGTTACCTCCAGCTTTTTCCGTGCATCTTCCACTAAACAGAGACAATACTTCACCCAGCATCTGGCTATTTCAGACTTCTTTTGTCTTAGATGATCTAGGCGCTCCTGTTCCGCTTCATCTGCTTCAAAGGGAAAAAAAACAAGTGAATACTTTTTCTTTCTTCCCGCAACAATCTTTCTTCATCTACCTGGTCAGAATGATCAACAGTTAGGGCTCAGGCGCAGAAATTTGTGGCGGCCATGCCTGTACTGCGGCCCACAAATAGCAGGTCCCAGACGTTTTTGCACCGCATCACGGATGCGGAACCCATTCACTTGAACGGAACCACACAGAATCCCTACGGAGGGCTTCCGTGGGGTTTCTCCCCATGCCTCCGCACTGCAAAAAAAATAGAACATGTTCTATTTTTTTTTTACAGTGCGGATAGATCACAGATCCATTCAAGTTGATTAGGTCCGGATCCGTCACAGCAGCCGCAGATAGAGCAAATTGCGGTCCCCAATGGCCGCGTGCATAGGCCCTTATGAAGCAGGAGACATCGCGGACATACATTTTCAAAAGCAGGTGGACTTTAATGCAAGGCAATATACGATATAACCTACAGGATGAGAAAGTCCATAATACATGGCACCAATACCACCTGAACCAGAGTTAGACCCCTTTGGCACTGCTCAGAAATTTCACTCACTGGAATTTTATTAGAACGTTAGTAAAAAAAAAAAAAAAAAAAAAGTGATTGTATCATTTTTCTATGACAAATCAGAATATATTTGATTGGATTTCCCCTTGAACTACAACTTAAACGGGACAAATCCTTTAGAAAGCTGTAGGCCAGCCCTTGAGTCCCACATTAACATGCACATTTCATTCATTTTATAGCAGGGGTGGATAAATAGCGGTGAGACTCATCTGGAGCCACTTATCTCTAAAAAGTAAAAATCCAGCCTGTAATATCCTTGTTTCCCCAATGTTAGATGTTGAGGGGCCGTCTACTGTCAGTAGATCCCACCAAAATTGGAGAGGACTGCTGGAAATGTTATGTCTGAAGGTGACCATACACCTTTAACATCTGTCGGCCGCATGCTTGCTCGGCTAAGAGCTTTCTCTCTCGATTCTCCCATACACGCTCGGTTCACTTGAACATGTATGCGTTATCTCCAGAGAGGAGAAAAGAATTGGGCGGGGATCCTCCTCTCCTCGAGCATCATCTGTTGGGAGCTCCCATTATACATTACATTCTCCAGCTGGTCCCATCAGAAATGGCAGGTACGGCCACCAACTCTAATACATATGGGGGGCCTTAAGACCAACATGTGAGGAAACAACGGGTCCGATTTACGATTACGACAGTGTACACTAAAGGCCCATTTACAAGGGAAGATTAACAGTCATATGAATGCTCGTTTCTGATAATTGTCCCATGTGAATGTGCCACTGATCACCCCAAAAATGAGCAAAACGATAGTTCTTCGGGTGTTCCAATCATTTAGGTGGCACAAAAATAATCATTTGTCGGCAGCAAGTCGCCCTGTGTGAGCAGAGATGTTCTGCCAGCAAATAAGAAAAATGGGAAGTAGATAAATGATGATAGAAACGATTGTTCATCCCTGTGCAGGCCCAATGATCACTGCATATAAATGCAGCTAAGCAGCTGGCAATGATCAGGGACACATGTTCATATAAACGCCAATCCCTGATCGTTGCCAAGTGTTATCAACCCGTTATAAATGCACCTCCCACTAGACAGTCTAAATACGCACCACACTTATTACAGTGGATGAGGCTTGAGGATAAATCTGGCGCACCTTTAGACCATCCATTCTAAGTACCGTATTTTTCCTTCTAAAAGAAACAACTGACCATAAGAAGCACCTAAGTTTTAGAAATTTTCCTCAGACCAGACTCCCCAATCTTCATCAGACCCACAAATCAGATGCCCAATCCTTAGACATCAGATCAGACCGATCCCCAATCCTCATCAGACCTCAGATCAGACCCCCAATCTTCATCAGACCCCAAATCAGACCCCCAATCCTCATCAGACTCCCACACTTCATCAGACCTGCAATCACTTACCTCTCCTTCTCACGATGGTGCTGCCACTTGGGAGGTCCGTCCCTGCGCTATATGCAGTCAGGACACAGCATGACGCCAACAGACCAGGGGGCGGTGAGTAAAGTCATAAGTGCTATATTGATCGCTCCCCAGTCCTACTGTGTACTCCATAATGGTAGAACTCATTAGTAGTCACTTCATAAGACGCACTGACATTCCACCACCACCACTTTTTGGTGTAAATAGGATATATACCACCTATTTGTCGACTAACTTTATGCCAAAATGTTCCACCGACATTTTCAACGCACACTGGTGCACATTGTGGCATCTTTATGTTTCCAAGAGAAAAGTTCTCTCTAGAATATCAAGCGTTTCTGGTGACTAGAGGGGTTTTATTCTTGATGTATTGGGCTGTGTACGAACAACAATTTGTCTCACCAGCCACATTTCCACAGGTTTATAACTAGAACACAATATTGCTGATCTCAGCTAATCTCAATGTCAGACAAAGGACAATGATGTAATGAAGAGTCTCTTCTAATCCCCACACCAGACCAGGCTCCAGATGGATGCAATGGGCTGAATGTGAGGAGGGCGATAAAAGGGAAAGAAATTGACGTACTTTCTTTTTCTGCTTCAGAGGAAGGGACTTGTCCAGCTTTGCTGAAAATGACATCGGCCGCAGCAAGGCAGTGTCTGGACTCCATGTAACATTGCTGTCAAGAAAGGAAGACATTAGATAATTTCACAATAAAACTACATTAATGATAGCAAGTGTGAGCAAACATAACCTGGTATACATAAGAGACCTGGGAAACTGTAACCTGATGTAAAAACGAGATTTTTGTATAACTTACCAGTAAAATCTCTTTCTCGCTCTTTCCTTGGGGGACACAGAAGACCTTGGTATAGCTCATCTCCCTAGGAGGCGTGACACTAAGTTTAAACTGTTAAGCCCCTCCTCCACAGCTATACCCTCAGCCTGGAGAGAGAGACTGCCAGTTGCGTGTCCAAGTAGTGAGAAAAGGCAAAGCCCAACAAGTGGAACCAACAAGCCAACTACCCAACGGGTAAAACAAACTTGGAAACCGTGCAGAGAAAAACAAAGAATGGGTGGGTGCTGTGTCCCCCAAGGAAAGAGCGAGAAAGAGATTTTACTGGTAAGTTATACAAAAATCTCGTTTTCTCGCCCAGTTTCCTTGGGGGACACAGAAGACCTTGGGACGTTCAATAGCAGTCCAAGAGGGGAGGGACCATAGCACCAAGGCGAGGCACCCGAAGGCATCAAGAAACCCGCCACCTGCAGACCAGGCGGCCCAAGACAGCATCCGCTGAAGCCCGAGTATGCACCCTGTAGCTCGGCAAGACGTGAAAGGAAGATCAGTGACCGCCTAGCACAAATGCATGGCCGAAGCCCAATGCCTCCGGCTCAGGGGGCACCGACCGCTCAGGTGAACAAACAGTGACAAGTGACACCAAAAGCAGAACCCTGCCCTTGGTGCGGCAATCACACCAACAGTCACTCTGAGAAAGCGGAGGAAGCCACCCTGGAGGCCGCAACCCTGTGCGCGGACCGTCCGGAAACACAAGAGACCAAACATTGACAAGATTCGGAGATCTCCAAGGAAAAATGCAAGGCCCAAACTACGTCCAAACGTTGAAGCGTCCGTTCCCAGGGGAGGGAAGGGGAGGACGAATGCCTCGCTGAACAGAAAGACAAACACCACCTCCGAAAGGAAAGAAGAGACGGGATGGAGAACAGCCCTGTCCTGGGGAAAGAAATAAGGCTCGGAACAAGAAGAGCCACCACTCAGGCACCCATCAGACACGATGGCTACGGAAACACAACCGCACAGGACAGAAGGAGCAGAGAGAACTACTGTAACGGCTCCAAAGGAAAGACAGGAGCGCCAGGAACCCAGCAAGTAGGTCCCAGGGCGGTACCGGAGGGCAGTACAAAAGGAACCCAAGAGTCGCTCCATGGAAGAAGGCCCAGAGGGCTGGGGAACACCGAAAGAGGAAGGACAGCGCCGACACTTGACACTCCGAGCAACAGGGTCCCGGTCCCAGTCCCAGGTCCAGATCGGACTAGAGAAGACAGAACCATGGAGAGAGAAAGGCAGAGTGGGGGAAACGCCCAGCTTCCCACAGAACCCCCGGTAAAAACCCTAAGACCCACAACAGATCCTGAACGAAAACACGGCCAGGAGCGAACACCAGCGAGCCCGCTAGGGTCGCCCAGGCAAGCGGGTGAAAACCCAATGAGATCAGGCGCAGACCAGTAACACGGCAAAACTGGTCCCGTCGGCCCCCAAGCAACGTTGCCCTGCATCCACCCGGAGTGGGGGAGCAGAAGGACAGACGGAAGGAACCGAAGGATCCGTCCAGCAACCGCCAGGACAAAACAGGCTAAGTCCATGCCGACATAGTCACCACAGGAAGACGTTCCACAGCCCCGGTGTGGGAGATCTAAGGACAATCTTGCCCGAATGGTAGTCCTCCCAAGCTACCGAGGAGGCAAGTCCCTAGTAGAACCATTGCCCAGAATGGAAAAAAACGCAATCAGCACCCAATGGGAGGACAGAATGCGGTAGACCCGGTAAATAGGCACACAGCTAGCACAGCCAGCGTGAGCAAGGGAGACAGTACGAGGCCAAAAGGAACACTGGAACCATCTACATGAACAACCATGCTCTCCCCAGAGGGGAGGGCAGTGAAAGAACAGCCTCTGAAGCGTGGCCGATACACAAAAGCCACATCAGAGTGATCTGTACTGAGCGGGAGCCAAACAGAGCCGGCGAGAAAAGGCAATCGAGCCAGAGGCCGGCAGAACACCCTCCAATCGAAGGAGGGATGGCCAACAGGGAAGCCACAGGACAGCTCAAGAGCAAAACCCCGCTACACCGAGACGCCCTGTACACCGTCTCGCACCAAGGTGGAGGTCCACCGGACCAGGGCAAGCGATTACCCAAGAGAAGACGGGTGACCTTCCCGAGAAGAGCGTCCCGAACCCGATAATAGATCAGACTGAAGCGCAGAGGGTGCCAACCGGAAGGACTCATACCACACCGCATCCGAAGGGGAGGAAATGGTAGTAGGCGAGGGAACCATAGTCCCGCCAGAGCCAACGTAGAATTTGAGGGGCGCTGCAGACAGCGCTCTCGACCATGTGACCACTAGCGCAGGGAAACATCGCCGTGGGAGGACGAAAGAGTACGCAGCTAAGGACCACGAACACACCCCGGGCGGAAGGCCAACGAAAGGAATGAGCACCACCCAGCTCGGTGCAGTAGCGAACAAGTAGAGCCCGTCTACTTATATATAAGGTATATACCTTTAATACATTGGGCATGCATCTGCTGTTTGTTGAACACCACCTTAGGCTCACACAGGAGGACCAAACGAGCCCTTTAGAGAATAGTGCAAGGCTTGCTGCAAGCATCGTATCTCAAGAGAAAAAACATATCTCAGGAGAAAGGGAGGCATACGTACGAGTAGCCCCGTAAGCAGTGAGAAGGCCAACCTACCTATGGGAGGAGAAAGCATACACAGCCCAAACAATGGACAGAGCGCACAAGAAAGTCCGCTCACTGCAAAAAATAGTCACTCAGAGAAGGATCAGCCAGAGTCCAACCGTAACAACGGAAGAGCAAGTGCAACCCGAAAGGTAGTCATGCACAAGACTAGTACGGCATGCGATGGAACGCAAACAGTTCGCCCCGAAAAAGGGGGGGAAATGTACCTGGCAACACTGCAGTCGGCAAGAATGCAGAGACCTGCCCAAAAAAAGGGGAGGATGCCAAGGCCGGTACCCACTTCGGAAAAGTAGGACATACTATATTCCGCCCAGAAGGGGGCCATGGCCATGGCCGCACATATCCAGCAGAACGCAGGAAGGTCCACTTAGTGAAAGGGGGCATGCACAGGGTTACCATCATCACGCGATTGTGCAAAAATCCACCCAACACCAAATTTCGTGAGTGCACCACTCCGCCAATGAAAGGGAACGTGTACCAGTGCAGCACAACACAAACAAGGACAGTCGTGGATCGCGTGAGCGTGCAAAATGCCGCCCATGGAATAAGGGGTGACCATGCACAAGACCAGCACCGTATCCAATGGGAGTGCAAGCATTCCACCCAAGTTAGAGGGCATGCTCAGAACCGGCAACGCATCCAGTGAGTGCAGTATTCCGCCCAGAAATGGGGGTCATGCACATGGCCAGCATCGCATCCAGTGAGAGCGCCGCCGTGGATGGGGCCATGTACAGGACCAGCAACGTACTGTCAAGAGAACAAGCACCGTCAGTGAGAGTGTACGTATCGCCTGAGGAAAGGAGACATGTCCATGGCCGGCAGCGAATCCGGCGAGAGTGCGGCACACTGCCCACGGGAGGGGGGGGGGGGTGTTTATGCACATGGCCTGCAATGGAACCAGTGAGAGTGCAGTGTACCTCCTAAGAAAGGGGTACACGCACAAGGCCGGCACCGTATCCGGTGAGAGAGCAGTATTCCGCCTATGGAAGGCTTCATGCACATGGCCGGCAGCGAATCCAGTGTTCCACCTATGGAAGGGGAACGCGCACAAGGCCGGCACCGTAACCGGGGAAAGCGCAGTATACCTCCTAATAAAAGGGGTTTATGCACATGGCCAGCACCGTATCCGGTGAGCGCAGTATTCCGCCTATGGAAGGGTTCATGCACATAGCCAGCAGCGAACCCAGTGAATGCAACGTCCCGCCTGTGGAAGGGGGTCGTGCGTATGGCCAATACCGCATCCGGTGAGAGTGCAGCAGTCCGCCTAGAAAAGGGGGGTCATGCACGAGGCCAGGCCGCAGCCAGGGAGAGTGCAGTATTCCGCCTAGGAAGGAGGGTCATGCACCTGCAGCCACCAGAACCAAGGTGGGCGACGAATTCCGGCCAGAAAAAAAAATCTGCATGCACTTGGCCAGCGCCGTATCCCAGGAGAGCAAGAAAACGCCTGGGAGGGGGAACATGCCCTGGCCAGCGCCGCAGCCGGGGAGCACGACATACCGCCTAAAGACAGACAGCATGCAAACAATAGCAGCACTGAATGATTAGGCTACCGCGTCCTGCGCAGCCCACAGGACCAGTTATTTAAACACAATTATAATTTTTTTTTTTTTTTTTTTTTTATTAATATCACAGACTCCCCCTGAGGCAGAAAGGGCGACCACCATACAGGGGCACAGGCCGTACAGGCCCTCAAGAGCCGGCCAGTACCCAAAAGGTTAACAGGCATATGGGGGCGGGGGGGCGGAGCTGCGAACCCCTGGGGGTGGGGGAACCTCCGGGCGGGAAGAATTCGCGCTTGGAGAGTTCCGCCCCCCCCCCCCCCTTTTCCAGAGGCCGAATTTTGCGGCCTAGTAGGCCGTGAAGCCGGGGCCTAAATTTCAGCGTCGCCCGGCTGACCGGGCCGCAAGCATTAAAAGTACCGGCCGGGCCTAAGCCGGCCGCGGGAGCCCTCGTACCGGTTGCGGGTGTCACCCCGAGCGCCGGAATTGTGCCAGCAGGCCGCAAGCCTGAACAGACTATGCAGCGCCCGGGCGGCCGGAATGCACCGACGGCCGGCCGGGGCCTGCCGGAGCACAGCTCTTGCCGATGCCGGCTGCGGGAGCCCACCCCGCGGCCGGAAGAACCAGGGACCCGAGAGGGGCGCGGAGGTGCGGCCCAGCAGGCCGCGATGCCTGGGCCCAAATTTGCGGCGTCCGGCCAACCGGACCGATGGTCGGCCGGGCGCCCAGGTGGAGCATAGCTCGCACATGCAATGCAGGCCGCGGGAGCCCACCCCGCGGCCAGGAAGAGTCAGGGCCCGGGAAGGAGCACCAGATGGTGCGGCCCAGCAGGCCGCGAAGCCTGGACTAAATTTGCAGCGCCCAGGACCCATGCCGTCCGCACTGGTAAGCGCCCCCTCTTTCCTGCAATCAGCTATGGAGGGGAGGAGAGGGAGCAGATTGCCGCCTTGCGGCACCCAGGGACCACCTAGGTCCAGCAGGGCCACCCAATAGCCACTTGCTCGGATAGGCTACCAGTGAGGGGGTCAGTCACGCAGGAGACCGGGGAGGGAGGGGACGTAGGGCTGGAGAAGCCACTCTCTCACCACAGTCGTCTTCACCCTCGGTCCGTTCCAGCAGGGTCGCCCCTTCAGCTACCGTAGTGGCAGGACGCTGGAAGAGGGACTTGACGTGCAGGCGACCCTTGCGCTGGCGGGATGCAGGGGAGCTGGGCTGCCCTGGTCCACCTTGCCTTCTGTGGGGGAGGCAGCAGTGCGGATGACCGGCACTGGCGCGGCTCGACCCCGGGAGCAACAGAGAGGTCTAGTGCGACTCTGTTGTCCCTGATGATCTGGAACAAAAAGAAGAGAAAAAGCAAAAACTAAATTTTAAACAAGGAGAAAAACAGCCCTGCAGTAGCAGGGAGTGTCTTGCCTCCTTGGACACTAAGCAAAAACTGGCAGCCTCTCTCTCCAGGCTGAGGGTATAGCTGTGGAGGAGGGGCTTAACAGTTTAAACTTAGTGTCACGCCTCCTAGGGAGATGAGCTATACCCAAGGTCTTCTGTGTCCCCCAAGGAAACTGGGCGAGAAACAGAGCCTTCAAGACAAAGTCCAGTTATACAAGAATTCTCCTTAATTCTCAGGTCCATTCTTTTCCACAGAAGTACCGTAGTATTTTACTGATTGGCCACAGGGTGGTAAAGAGATTCTTAGGTCAATGGCTAAAAGAGTGAAAAGTTAGCAACTTTCTGAGACAGAAAAATCTTCACTTCCCTTCTAGTCTGAGTAGGTCCCAAACGTATTACACCGCAGGAATTAGCACAAGAGATGATGCCTCGTACAGTATAAATCTGCGGTTACTGCCTGTATGCAACAGGCTACAGTTTAGTAGTAGATATCTTTTTTAGATAGTACTGTGATAGTGTAGAAGCACCAGTACTGTCGGAGAAAGGTATCGGTGCTATTACACTTTCTCAGATAGTACTGTGATCGTGTAGTAGCACTGATACCTTTCTCAGATAGTACCGTGATAGTGTAGTAGCACTGATACTATTCTCTGATGGTGCTATGATAATGTAGTAGGACAGTACCTTTCCCAGATAGTACTGCGATAGTGTAGCAGAGTTGATTGCCCACTCCATTGGGTTATAACCATCATATTCCAGCAGCCTCTGGGAGAGGGGAGATACTGGTTACTGCCTGTATGCAACAGGCTAAAGTGTAGCAGCCCTGACGCCTCTCTCAGATAGTACTGTGATAGCTTAGTAGCAGCGATACCTTTCTCAGGTTGTGCAGAGGCACCGAGACCTTCCTCAGATACTACAATATCACAGTACTAGCACCAATACACTTCTCAGATGGTGCTATGATAGTGTGGTAGCACTGATCCCATTCCCAGATAGTACTGTGATACTGTAGAAGCCCCAATACCTTTTTCAGATGGTGCTACTACACAATCACAGTACTAATAGCTTTCTCAGGTGGTGCCATGATAAATAATGTAGTAGCACTGATACCTTCCTCCGTTAGTACTGCGATAGTGTAGTAGCACTGATAGCTTTCTCAAATTGTGCTATGATAGTGTAGTAGGTGTAGTACCACTGATAGCTTTCTCAAATTGTGCTATGATAGTGTAGTAGGTGTAGTACCACTGATAGCTTTCTCAAATGGTGATATGATAGTGTAGTAGGTGTAGTACCACTGATAGCTTTCTCAAATGGTGATATGATAGTGTAGTAGGTGTAGTACCACTGATAGCTTTCTCAAATGGTGATATGATAGTGTAGTAGCACTGATACCTGCCTCAGATAGTACGGTGATAGTGTAGTAGCACTGATAAATTTCTCAAATGGTGCTATGATAGTGTAGTACCACTGATCGTGTAGAAGCCCTGATACCTTTAGTACTGTGATAATGAAGCAGCACTGATACCTTTCCCAGATAGTACTGCGATAGAGTAGCAGCGTTGATTGCCCACTCCACTGGGTTATAGCCATCATATTCCAGCTGCCTCTGGAGAGTCGTGTGACAGTACTGGGCGGCCTTTTCATCCTGCTTCAGGTGTTTGTAGACTTGTGCCAGATAGTACAGCGTATGGGTGTAAACTCGCTCAAACCTGGAAGGGCAACATTGGTGTTTTATTCCAAAACCACTCCAACAACGATGATAACACAAAAAGACGTAAAACCAACCTCTTTGCTCTCTCCTGCTCTGTCAGATTTTGCTCCTCAGGTTTAAAATGTTCGTCTGGATCAATTGGTGGCTTCCCAATCTGTTAGGAGACAAATGAGAAAAAAATTCTAGGTCTTCATTTATTTGTCGATTGTCACACGTCACCTCCAACTTCTGCCCTGTGGGGAAGCATTAAAGTCAAGAGGCAGTGGTGCTACCCCTACCTCAGCCAGCTCCAGCCCTTCAAGGGTCACTGTGGGGGTCTCAGAGCTCAAATCGCTAGAACGAGGAGAGAGAAGCACTCTCATAGCACTCTCTCTCCTTGCTGCAGGAGACAGACTAAATAAAAAGTCTATGGGCCCATCTACTGCTATGTAAGCGCTTCTCTCTCCTCATTCTACCGATTAGTGGGGGTCTCGGCCCCCCGACGCCTAACTGATCAAAACTTTTAATATGTCTCTTTGGGCTCTTTCACACTTGCGCTGTTCTTTTCCGGCATAGAGTTCCGTCGTCGGGGCTCTATGCCGGAAGAATCCTGATCAGTTTTATCCTAATGCATTCTGAATGGAGAGAAATCTGTTCAGGATGCATCAGGATGTCTTCAATTCAGGACCGGAACATGCTGCGCTTTTTGCTCCGGCCAAAAATCCTGAAGACTTGCCGCAAGGCCGGATCCGGAATTAATGCCCATTGAAAGGCATTGATCCGGATCCGGCCTTAAGCTAAACGTCGTTTCGGCGCATTGCCGGATCCGACGTTTATCTTTTTCTGAATGGTTACCATGGCTGCCAGGACGCTAAAGTCCTGGCAGCCATGGTAAAGTGTAGTGGGGAGCGGGGGAGCAGTATACTTACCGTCCGTGCGGCTCCCGGGGTGCTTCAGAGTGACGTCAGGGCGCCCCAAGCACATGGATCACGTGATCGCATGGCACGTCATCCATGCGCATGGGGCGCTCTGACGTCACTCTGGAGCGCCCCGGGAGCCGCGCGGACTGTAAGTATATTGCTCCCCCGCTCCCCACTACTACTATGGCAACCAGGAATTTAATAGCGTCCTGGCTGCCATAGTAACACTGAACGCATTTTGAAGACGGATCCGTCTTCAAATGCTTTCAGTTCACTTGCGTTTTTCCGGATCCAGCGTGTAATTCCGGCAAATGGAGTACACGCCGGATACGGACAACGCAAGTGTGAAAGAGCCCTTTGACATAAAAGTTTTCCGAAAAATCTGTGACCCTTTGAAGGGGTTTTAGGGAAAAAAACAACAACAAAAAACGTATCTTCCAAAAACAGCACCCCTCAACTAGTTAGTGTCTATTATGGAGGTTTAGCCCCTTTGCCCTGATGCAGCTGACCTGCAATACCAGACACCACCCATGGACAGGTGTGGCACTATTCCAAAAAGCAGCCATGTTTTTCTAATCCTCATTTAAACAGGTCATCAGAAGTGGGCGATAAATGTATGATTACTGAGGGCCTGTTACGAAGGTAGGAAACAGTGGTCACTAATGCGCACTACCAGACCATTCAGTCTCCACGGGATTGACGAACACTGAAGTATGTCCCATAGAATTAGAACAGAGCAGTAAGGCTCCATTTGTAGGGGAGATACGGGATCCACGTTCTCGTGATCAGTGGAGGTACCAGAGATTGGACCCCCGGCAATCTTGCATTTAGCACCTATCCTGCAGACAGGCAATACATGATATTTATGGAAATATCAAAGGGGGAGAAACAGAACTGGATCGCACATCCACAATGCTATGCTTAGAATAAAACTCGCGTCTCAGCGTAATATTAAGTGTACAGCCCCCCGTACTACATGCTGTACAGGAGGCATTAGTGTACATTTGACTCACCATGCCAAGGTTGCCTCTTAGAGTGGGACTTACTCTGAAAAATAGGCGCAGCACAGCGCGGTGACAACGTGGCACTGCCCTGGTAGGCGGCAGGACCCAGGAGTCAAATAGCAACCCTGCTATCTGACTATGCCACCCACAGCACTGGATGAGCGCCACATAAACAAGGGCCACCACCCAGTACTGCACCATCTGAACAGTTGTCTAACACAACATGTCCATTGCTATCAGAAACTACAGGTCCAATCACACTTAGGCCTAGTTCACACAAACGTTTTATTTTGCGAGTGTATGGGCCGTTTTTTGCGTTCCGTATACGGGGCGTATACGGAACCATTAATTTCAACGGTGCCGCAAAAAAACGGAATGTGTTCCGTATGCATTCCGTATTTCCGTTCCGTTGAAAGATGGCGCTTGTCCTATATTTGGCCGTAAATCACGGGTCGTGGCTCCATTCTAGTCAATGGGTCAGCAAAAAAAACGGAACACATATGGAAATGCATCCGTATGTTTTCCGTTTCCGTTCCGTTTTTTCTGAACCATCTATTGAAAATGTTATGGCCAGCCCAATTTTTTCTATGCAATTACTGTATACTGTACATGGCATACGGAAAAAACGGAACAGAAAAACGGAAAGGAAACGGAAACACAACTGAACGGATCCGTGAAAAACAATAAAAGCCATACGGCCGTGTGAACTAGGCCTTATATGCAGACTCCTGCTAAATTAAAACCACCTGTGCCGAATGGGAGGAGTGCTGATACCAGTAATAAAGAAGAAAAGTTAAATCAAGCAAATATCAAAAGGGAGAGAAACAGAACTGCCGCCTACCAGGGCAGTGCCACGTTGTCGCTGCGCCTATTTTTCAGAGTAGGTCCCACTCTAAGAGGCAACCTTGACGTGGTCAGTGGGCTTATGCCTCTAATGCCTCCTGTACAGCATGCAGTACGGGGGGCTGTACACTAATGCCTCCTGTACAGCATGCAGTACGGGGGGCTGTACACTAATGCCTCCTGTACAGCATGCGGTACGGGGGGCTGTACACTAATGCCTCCTGTACAGCATGCAGTACGGGGGGCTGTACACTAATGCCTCCTGTACAGCATGCAGTACGGGGGGCTGTACACTAATGCCTCCTGTACAGCATGCAGTACGGGGGCTGTACACTAATGCCTCCTGTACAGCATGCAGTACGGGGGCTGTACACTAATGCCTCCTGTACAGCATGCAGTACGGGGGGCTGTACACTAATGCCTCCTGTACAGCATGCGGTACGGGGGGCTGTACACTAATGCCTCCTGTACAGCATGCGGTACGGGGGGCTGTACACTAATGCCTCCTGTACAGCATGCAGTACGGGGGGCTGTACACTAATGCCTCCTGTACAGCATGCAGTACGGGGGGCTGTACACTAATGCCTCCTGTACAGCATGCAGTACGGGGGGCTGTACACTAATGCCTCCTGTACAGCATGCAGTACGGGGGGCTGTACACTAATGCCTCCTGTACAGCATGCAGTACGGGGGGCTGTACACTAATGCCTCCTGTACAGCATGCAGTACGGGGGGCTGTACACTAATGCCTCCTGTACAGCATGCAGTACGGGGGGCTGTACACTAATGCCTCCTGTACAGCATGCAGTACGGGGGGCTGTACACTAATGCCTCCTGTACAGCATGCAGTACGGGGGGCTGTACACTAATGCCTCCTGTACAGCATGCAGTACGGGGGGCTGTACACTAATGCCTCCTGTACAGCATGCAGTACGGGGGGCTGTACACTAATGCCTCCTGTACAGCATGCAGTACGGGGGGCTGTACACTAATGCCTCCTGTACAGCATGCAGTACGGGGGGCTGTACACTAATGCCTCCTGTACAGCATGCAGTACGGGGGCTGTACACTAATGCCTCCTGTACAGCATGCAGTACGGGGGGCTGTACACTAATGCCTCCTGTACAGCATGCAGTACGGGGGGCTGTACACTAATGCCTCCTGTACAGCATGCGGTACGGGGGGCTGTACACTAATGCCTCCTGTACAGCATGCAGTACGGGGGGCTGTACACTAATGCCTCCTGTACAGCATGCGGTACGGGGGGCTGTACACTAATGCCTCCTGTACAGCATGCGGTACGGGGGGCTGTACACTAATGCCTCCTGTACAGCATGCAGTACGGGGGGCTGTACACTAATGCCTCCTGTACAGCATGCAGTACGGGGGGCTGTACACTAATGCCTCCTGTACAGCATGCAGTACGGGGGGCTGTACACTAATGCCTCCTGTACAGCATGCAGTACGGGGGGCTGTACACTAATGCCTCCTGTACAGCATGCAGTACGGGGGGCTGTACACTAATGCCTCCTGTACAGCATGCAGTACGGGGGGCTGTACACTAATGCCTCCTGTACAGCATGCAGTACGGGGGGCTGTACACTAATGCCTCCTGTACAGCATGCAGTACGGGGGGCTGTACACTAATGCCTCCTGTACAGCATGCAGTACGGGGGGCTGTACACTAATGCCTCCTGTACAGCATGCAGTACGGGGGGCTGTACACTAATGCCTCCTGTACAGCATGTAGTACGGGGGGCTGTACACTAATGCCTCCTGTACAGCATGCAGTACGGGGGGCTGTACACTAATGCCTCCTGTACAGCATGCAGTACGGGGGGCTGTACACTAATGCCTCCTGTACAGCATGCAGTACGGGGGGCTGTACACTAATGCCTCCTGTACAGCATGTAGTACGGGGGGCTGTACACTAATGCCTCCTGTACAGCATGCAGTACGGGGGGCTGTACACTAATGCCTCCTGTACAGCATGCAGTACGGGGGGCTGTACACTAATGCCTCCTGTACAGCATGTAGTACGGGGGGCTGTACACTAATGCCTCCTGTACAGCATGCAGTACGGGGGGCTGTACACTAATGCCTCCTGTACAGCATGCAGTACGGGGGCTGTACACTAATGCCTCCTGTACAGCATGCAGTACGGGGGGCTGTACACTAATGCCTCCTGTACAGCATGTAGTACGGGGGGCTGTACACTAATGCCTCCTGTACAGCATGTAGTACGGGGGGGCTGTACACTAATGCCTCCTGTACAGCATGTAGTACGGGGGCTGTACACTAATGCCTCCTGTACAGCATGCAGTACGGGGGCTGTACACTAATGCCTCCTGTACAGCATGTAGTACGGGGGGGCTGTACACTAATGCCTCCTGTACAGCATGTAGTACGGGGGCTGTACACTAATGCCTCCTGTACAGCATGCAGTACGGGGGCTGTACACTTAATATTACTCTGAGAAGTGAGTTTTATTCGATCTAAGCATAGCATTGTGGATGTGCGATCCAGTTCTGTTTCTCCCCCTTTGATGAATGTTGTTTATGGGCTAACAACCCGTTTAATAAAAAGTTTGCAAAGGATGCTGTGCAGGTGGCTCATTGTGATTCGACACGACAGGTGCACAGGTTCAAAGAAGAACCCCCTGATTCTGATCAATGTAATATAGACTGGATGGAACCGGCACTCAAAACAATCGGATTGCACGTGGAAGTTGAATAAAAATTTATTAAACAATCAACACTATATATTGGATGCACCAAGGTAAAATTCATATAAAATATATAAAAAATATAATAAAAAGCATATATCTCAATGTTAGCCAAGCGAGTGGAGTATTCTTAAGGCACAGAGGTCTGAAGTGCTACGCACAGAGGGCTGCATCCGTGTCCCCCCAATTGGGTAGGCTATTGGATCACAGTCGTCCGTGACGGAGCTACACAGAACTTGTTGAATATTGTGCCTAGAATAGTCGCAGGTATTATTCACATATAAATTTCACATAAGCTTAAATGCATGTAAATAAAAACTTGTGCCACCGTATGGGGTAGAGAAAAGGTATTTAAAGGTGAGCTGAGTTCAATTATCCATCACCTATAGTGATCTCAATTTCTGAGTAAACTGGAGGTGGGAAAGTCACTAGTCCAGCACGTCTGATGTCGCCGTGCATATACCGCCTTGCGTACAGCGGTTCAGTATGGTTCCACTTGAGTTAATGTTACTCACTGTTTCCCGTGTGAATTCACTCGGTTAGGTCTGCGGGAGGTTTTCTGTCGTGGCGTCCCACGCTTCAGTCTTTCCCCGCTGTATTAGTGTCGGGTCCAGTTGTCTGTGTGGATCCCGTCTGCACTCTCGTGGGAGACCTATGTCAGCTGTTTCACTTACGTGAATTTCACAGCGCTTCTTGGTCTTACGTGAGTAGGTGGATGAACTTTTAGTACATGGCCATGTACCGCTGCGATGATTCTTTCACAGGTAATACGCCCAGACGCGTTTCGAGATATCTTATCTCTTCCTCAGTGGGTCTCTTCCTCTCTTACCACTGAGGAAGAGATAAGATATCTCGAAACGCGTCTGGGCGTATTACCTGTGAAAGAATCATCGCAGCGGTACATGGCCATGTACTAAAAGTTCATCCACCTACTCACGTAAGACCAAGAAGCGCTGTGAAATTCACGTAAGTGAAACAGCTGACATAGGTCTCCCACGAGAGTGCAGACGGGATCCACACAGACAACTGGACCCGACACTAATACAGCGGGGAAAGACTGAAGCGTGGGACGCCACGACAGAAAACCTCCCGCAGACCTAACCGAGTGAATTCACACGGGAAACAGTGAGTAACATTAACTCAAGTGGAACCATACTGAACCGCTGTACGCAAGGCGGTATATGCACGGCGACATCAGACGTGCTGGACTAGTGACTTTCCCACCTCCAGTTTACTCAGAAATTGAGACCACTATAGGTGATGGATAATTGAACTTAGCTCACCTTTAAATACCTTTTCTCTACCCCATACGGTGGCACAAGTTTTTATTTACATGCATTTAAGCTTATGTGAAATTTATATGTGAATAATACCTGCGACTATTCCAAGCACAATATTCAACAAGTTCTGTGTAGCTCCGTCACGGACGACTGTGATCCAATAGCCTACCCAATTGGGGGGACACGGATGCAGCCCTCTGTGCGTAGCACTTCAGACCTCTGTGCCTTAAGAATACTCCACTCGCTTGGCTAACATTGAGATATATGCTTTTTATTATATTTTTTATATATTTTATATGAATTTTACCTTGGTGCATCCAATATATAGTGTTGATTGTTTAATAAATTTTTATTCACCGTTTAATAAAAAGTATGCAGTGAGCACCCCCTAGTGGCCATAGAAAGATGTAATAGAAGTGACACTATTGAGGCTGTTGCCCTCTGGAGCAGTAGTATCCTACAGGCGCAGGCACTCAGCGATACTGCGCCTGCGCGGGATTTCGGAGGACTAGAGAGGAGGAAGCCACGAAGGTGCAGTGAATAAATGAAATGACGTAGTAGGGTGGGGGCGGCGCCGTAGGCTAAGAGAGAAGGAAGCAAGGGCGGCGCAGTGAATAAATTAGATGACGTAGCGCAGGCAGGTTTTATATGGTCAAAATGGGTGACAGATTCCCTTTAATGTTTTCTAACTGGATAGATGGAGTTTTAGGCTACTTTAACACTTGCATTTTTCTTTTCTGGCACTGAGTTTCTTTAAAGGGGCTCAATGCCGGAAAAGAACTGATCAGGCATATCCCCATGCATTCTGAATGGAGAGCAATCTGTTCAGGATGCATCAGGATGTCTTCAGTTCAGTCTTCTTGTCTGATCAGGCAAAAGATAAAACTGTAGCATGCTGCGGTTTTATATCCGGCGAAAAAAACTGAAGACTTGCCTGAATGCCGGATCCGGATTTTCTTTCCATAGGAATGTATTAGTGCCAGCATTCAAAATACCAGAATGCTAGATCCGTCCTTCCGGTCTGCGCATGGGCAGACCGAAAAAAAAAAGGTGAAAAAAAATAAATGCTGAATCCGTTATGCCGGATGACACCGGAAAGACGGATCCGGCATTTCAATGCATTTTTCTGACTGATCAGGCATTTTTAACTAATGCCATCAGTTGGCATACGTTTTGCCGGACCCGGCATGCAGTTCCGGTGACCGAAGGAAACCTGCTGCCTATAAAGACTCCTGCACACGAACGTATGTATTTTGTGGTCAGCAAAACATGGATTCACCAAAAAATATGGATGGCGTCTGTGTACTTTCTGCATTTTGCGGAACGGAACAGCTGGCCCCTAATAGAACAGTCCTATCCTTGTCCGTAATGCGGACAATAAAAAGACATGTTCTGTTTTTTTGCGGAAGTGACCTATGGAAACGGAATGCACATGGAGTAGCTTCCATATTTTTTGCTGTCCCCAAAGAAAAAAAAGAAAAATCACGGAATGGACACGGAAAGAAAATACGTTTGTGTGCATGAGCCCTTACCTAAAGTGGTGCCAAGGGTAGAGCTGCTCTTGAATCTCCACCTTTGTATTAGGAACACTATTCTTCCCATGTTATACAAGATGAAACGTTATAGAGCAGGCATGCTCAACCTCCAGCTGTTGTAAAACTACAACTCCCACAATGCCCTGCTGTAGGCTGATGGCTCCTCGGGCATGCTGGGAGTTGTAGTTTGGAACAGCTGGAGGGCCGCAGGTTGAGCATGCCCGTTATAGACAATGGAGGAGGTTCCTTACCTTTTTCATATACTGGCCGTACAAGGACTCGGCAGCCTCCAAGTAAGTCTGGGCTATGATGATCTCTCCTCTGTCAGCCCAAAGAATCCCAAGATTATTCTAAAGGAAAAAAAAAATATCCAGACAATCTGAAGACCGCAGACGACCAACGCAGCGCACCCACTTATATTTATACTCTGGGTCATCTGCAATGTATCTGCCAGGACCCCAATGACCTGCAGCTGACGTGTCCGTCACCCAAAGGGACCTGCCACCAGGATTTTTTTTTTTATAAAAACAATAGCTCATACTGTAGTCTAGGTTCAGGAGATGTTACCCCGCTATTGTTTTCATGATCCGCTCCTCGGTTGTGCCGCTATACCCCCCCCCCCGCTCTCCTAGAAATGACAACTGGGAGTCCCTATACGCTTTCATTCTGTCCAGTGTCAAACTGTAGGGACTCGCCCATCTCACATAGGCAATATATTCCTACATCTCTAGGAGGAATAACAGAGAAACAACAGAACGGGAGGCGAGTGATGAGCGGCCGCCCTCCATTCACTGCTATGGGATTCGGCCATCTCCGACCCAAAGCAGCGAGTGGAGCGGTGGCCGTGCTTGTGCCGTGCATTCGCTATTCTTTTCTATGGGACCCTCAGCTATTTTCGGAACTCCCATAGAAATGAATGGAAAGCACGTCATTTTAGGGATAGGTGCAGGTCTCAGAGGTGGGGCCCGCAGCCATCCGATTTCGATAGTGTATTCTAACGACTTGCCACCGATGTCTCAGAGGTGGAGGTTGGCGGTACACCCCCCCTCCCCCGCTCTGTCATTATTAAGTGGTGGTCTACCGCGTTTCATCCATCTGAATGTTTTCTGTAGGATGCCCACGGATTTCGGCAAGCTGCTTCTACGCCTATCTGGAGGGGATACGTGTGCGCATTTCTGCAAGAAATCTGCCGCTTGTGTGAATGCGCCCCAATACTACTCTAGAGGTGACAGCCGCCCACTGCGTGTAACCACCAACCTGATGCGCCACCATAGACTGTCCGGTCATTAGCTAGCACTCTCCATACACATGCATCCATGGCTTGGCCGAGGATGTCAAACATCACAACTGCCTGATCCTTCCTTGCAGTGGTAAGGGAGGGAGACCCCCATACATATCAGATTGTCAGCCATTAATATAACAGATATGGCAGGTAATCTGTGCTTCCATCCACTGACAGCTGGCAGAGTTCCTACCTGCGCCTGGAGGTAGATGGAGACGCAGTCATGTGACAGCCGGCACCGCTCCAGCAGCCGCGCCGCCTTCACCAGGTGCTCCTCTCCCGCCGACATCTCCTCGGTCTCCGTGTGGTTCACCCCCAGCCGGAGCTGGATGACGGCCAGGCGGGCGGCCAGCAGCCGCGTCTCGTCCCCCTCCTCCGGGCCCAGCAGCGCCCGCGCCTCCCGCAGTAGCTCCCGGGCCCGGTACTTGGAGCGGTACGGCTCGTTCTCCGGATCGGTCTTGGACTCGACCTCGGAGGCGGTGATCGCCCGCTGGTAGGCGTCGCACGCGAGCTGCCAACTGTCGGCCATGGCTCAGAGCGACGTCCGCGGAATACGGCAGGGAGGCGGCTTTACGGCAGCAGCGAGAGCTGGGAGTGGTGTCTGTGCTCTGTGAATAGCGTCCTGGCCGGGGATGGGGCTGCTGCACACATGGCGATTCCCCCGTGTCCTAATCAGCTAGCAGTGACCTAGGGCTCCTCCACCAGCAGTACAATATGTGCTTAACCCCTTGACCACAAGAATGTGGGGTCCTATTATGTCGTCGTCGGTCCGCAAAAAATGCAGACAGCACACCGTGTGCTATCCGTATGTTCGTTTCCGTAGACCCGCAAAAAAAAACAAAAAAAAAAACGCAAAACACATACGGTCAGTGACAAACTGACAAGATAGAGCATGTTCTATTTTTTTATGTCAGTTACTCACTGGCTGTAAAAAAATTAAAAATAAATAACTGCCTCGTGGATAATAACCCAATAGACTACCATTAGACTTAAAACGGACGTGTGATGGCCGTTAAAAAAGTCCATCACATGTTGTGTGTATGTAGCCTTAGAGATAGTCAGGTGTAATGCCATACATAGGGCTGAGCGAACTCGTGGTTTCAGGTTCGGGTTATCTAAGAATTCAGTTATGGATTCCATTACCACGGAATAGTAGGGTTGCGGAATACGTAACGGAATTCTTCGGTAACCGAACCTGAAAACACAAGTTCGCTCAGCACTAGCCATAAATAATCAACCGTAAAGATATTCAGAGCCAGAATTGGTCATTGGTTAAGAAGAATTGTAATTAGAGTTAGGCCGAATGCACACAACAGTATTTTTTTGCGGTCTGCAAAAAGGGGTTCCGTTGTTCCGTGTCCGTTTTTGTTTCCGTGTGTCTTCCTTGATTTTTGGAGGATCACCAGACAAGAAAAGTGAAAAAAAAAAAAAAATCGAAGTCAAGTTTGCCTTGAAAATGATAGGAAAAAAAACGGACACGGATCACGGACGCGGATGACAATCCTGGTTGCCTCCGTGTTTTTTCACGGACCCATTGACTTGAATGGGTCCGCGAACCGTTGTCCGTCAAAAAAATAGGACAGGTCATATTTTTTTGGACGGACTGGAAACACGGACGCGGATGACAAACGGTGCGTTTTCCGATTTTTCAACGGACCCATTTAAAGTCAATAGGTCCGCAGAAAAACACGGAACAACGGACACAACGGTCGTGTGCATGAGGCCTTAGGCCGTGTTCCGCGGCAGAGAGCGGTCCGTGGTATGCCGGGCTGGATTCCTGTTCAGAGCAGGAGCGCACGGAGTCATTGGTTGCTATGATGCCGTGCGCTTTATGTCGCCGCTGCACTACAGTAATACACTCATATAGATCATACGAGTGTATTACTGTAGTGCAGCGGCGACATGAAGCGCAAGGAGTCATAGCAACCAATGACTCCGTGCGCTCCTGCTCTGAACAGGAATCCAGCCCGGCATACCACGGACCGCTCTCTGCCGCGGAACACGGCCGTGTGCATTCAGCCTTTGTCAGATTTAGGGATGAGCGAATTGACTTCAGATAAAACATTAAAAGTCGATTTGCATAAAACTGTTTCAATACTGTTTCCGTACAGTATTAGAATGTATTGGCTCCGATGAGCCGAAGTTATTACTTCACAAAGTCTCACGAGACTTCGCGTAATAACTTCAGAAATTGATTTATACTGTAAAAAAAAAACATTTCCCGAACTCAGGTTCAGTTCCAAGTGGTAGCTTGGAACCGAACCCGAGTTCGGGCAAAGTTTTTTTTTTTTTTTTTACAGTATATATCAATTTCTGAAGTTATTATGCGAAGTCTCGCGAGACTTAAAGTAATAACTTCGCCTCATCGGAGCCAATACATTCTAATACTGTACGGAGCGAGCGCTCCATACAGTATTATTGAAACAGTTTTATCCGTAGTCAATTCGCTCATCCCCAGTCAGGTTGTTACACATCAGCCAAAGCAAGCTATCCTGATACATACCATATTTGTCAGGTTTAATTGCAGCATACAAGGGGTTAAACAGCAGCCATCAGAGGTTTAGGCCTCATTCACACATCCGTGATGACATCTCTGACAAGTGGGTCATCCAGAAAGATGTCCATGAAGGATCCATATTTACTGCTAGGCTGAAAATCAGTTTCCAGAGCATCTCCTACCAGTGGTCCAGGATTCACAGCCCCAAGACTATAATGTGCACGAGGGATCCACAATCACAGACGAAGACCGGCATGGTCCATGGAAAACCACTGATGTGTGATGTGTACATGGGTCCAGTCAGTGGGTCACGAGACCACGGACAGCACATGTCTCATTCACTGATGTGTGAACGTGGCCTTAGGGCTCATTCACGCATCTGTATGAATAGGTCCACATCCATTACGCAATTTTGCAGAATGGATGCAGACCTATTCATTTCATCAGAGCCGCAAAAGATGCAGAGAGCACACCATGTGCTTTTCCACTGTAGAAGAACTTCAGCTTGTTGTGCCTTTTCATAGGTAAATACATTGATAACCAATTCATTTTAGTCAAGATGAATGTTCATTGCCTTTAACCTCTTAGGCCCCTTTCACACGGGCGAGATTTCCGCGCGGGTGCAATGCGTGAGGTGAACGCATTGCACCCGCACTGAATCCGGACCCATTCATTTCTATGGGGCTGTGCACATGAGCGGTGATTTTCACGCATCACTTGTGCGTTGCGTAAAAATCGCAGCATGCTCCTCTGTGCGTTTTTCACGTAACGCAGGCCCCATAGAAATGAATGGGGTTGCGTGAAAATCGCAAGCAAGTGCGGATGCGGTGCAATTTTCACGCACGGTTGCTAGGAGACAATCGGGATGGGGATCCGAATCATTATTATTTTCCCTTATAACATGGTTATAAGGGAAAATACTAGCATTCTGAATACAGAATGCATAGTAAAATAGGGCTGGAGGGGTTAAAAAAATATAAATAAAGTTGAACTCGCCTTAATCCACTTGTTCGCGCAGCCGGCATCTCTTCTGTCTATCTGTGAGGAATAGGACCTTTGATGACGTCACTGCGCTCATCACATGGTCCATCGCATGATCTTTTACCATGGTGATGGATCATGTGACGGACCATGTGATGAACACAGTGACTTCATCAAAGGTCCTATTCCTCACAGATTAAGCCAGCAGAGATGCCAGCTGCTCGAACAAGTAGATTAAGGGGAGTTAAATTATTATTATTATTTTTTTAACCCCTCCAGGCCTATTTTACTAAGCATTCTGTAGTCAGAATGCTATTTTCCCTTATAACCATGTTAGAAGGGGAAATAATACAATATACACAACCTTGAACCCAAACCTGAACTTCTGTGAAGACGTTCGGGTCTGGGTACCACAGTCTGTTTTTTATCATGCGCGTGCAAACGCATTGCACCCGCACGATAAAAACTGAACAACGGAACGCAATCGCAGTCAAACCTGACTGCAATTGTGTACCTACTCGCGCAGGTTTGCCGCAACGCATCCGGACACGCTCGTGTGAAAGAGGCCTTAGTGTTATTCGTCTCATGTATGTACCAGTCTGAGAAGAGGCCTCCTTGTCTACTTATACATTTATGATGGGAGATAAAGATAAGTTCTATGCAGCTGGTGATAATTACCTATACAATTAGGTATTTATTAATGAAGCAAAATATATATGTATGTATTAATTTAATGAACCTTAGTCCTTAACATAAGACAATCAGTAGGATATATATATATATATATATATATATATAACCTTATATTATATTGTTGTATGTTATGAAGACAAAATGTATCGTGTGTAATATATATATATATATATATATATATATATATATATATATATATATATACACACACACACACACATACACACACACAGTACAAACCAAACGTTTGGACACACCTTCTCAAAGAATTTTCTTTATTTTCATGACTATGAAAATTGTAGATTCACACTGAAGACATCAAAACTATGAATTAACACATGTGGAATTATATACATAACAAAAAAGTGTGAAACAACTGAAAATATGTCATATTCTAGGTTCTTCAAAGTAGCCACCTTTTGCTTTGATTACTGCTTTGCACACTCTTGGCATTCTCTTGATGAGCTTCTAGAGGTAGTCACCTGAAATGGTCTTCCAACAGTCTTGAAGGAGTTCCCAGAGATGCTTAGCACTTGTTGGCCCTTTTGCCTTCACTCTGCGGTCCAGCTCACCCCAAACCATCTCGATTGGGTTCAGGTCCGGTGACTGTGGAGGCCAGGTCATCTGGCGCAGCACCCCATCACTCTCCTTCATGGTCAAATAGCCCTTACACAGCCTGGAGGTGTGTTTGGGGTCATTGTCCTGTTGAAAAATAAATGATGGTCCTACTAAACGCAAACCGGATGGAATAGCATGCCGCTGCAAGATGCTGTGGTAGCCATGCTGGTTCAGTATGCCTTCAATTTTGAATAAATCCCTAACAGTGTCACCAGCAAAGCACCCCCACACCATCACATCTCCTCCTTCATGCTTCACGGTGGGAACCAGGCATGTAGAGTCCATCCGTTCACCTTTTCTGCATCGCATAAAGACACGGTGGTTGGAACCAAAGATCTCAAATTTGGACTCATCAGACCAAAGCACAGATTTCCACTGGTCTAATGTCCATTCCTTGTGTTCTTTAGCCCAAACAAGTCTCTTCTGCTTGTTGCCTGTCCTTAGCAGTGGTTTCCTAGCAGATATTCTACCATGAAGGCCTGATTCACACAGTCTCCTCTTAACAGTTGTTCTAGAGATGTGTCTGCTGCTAGAACTCTGTGTGGCATTGACCTGGTCTCTAATCTGAGCTGCTGTTAACCTGCGATTTCTGAGGCTGGTGACTCGGATGAATTTATCCTCTGCAGCAGAGGTGACTCTTGGTCTTCCTTTCCTGGGGCGGTCTGCATGTGAGCCAGTTTCTTTGTAGCGCTTGATGGTTTTTGTGACTGCACTTGGGGACACTTTCGAAGTTTTCCCAATTTTTTGGACTGACTGACCTTCATTTCTTAAAGTAATGATGGCCACTCGTTTTTCTTTACTTAGCTGCTTTTTTCTTGCCATAATACA
Organism: Bufo gargarizans; assembly: GCF_014858855.1. NCBI lineage: Eukaryota > Metazoa > Chordata > Amphibia > Anura > Bufonidae > Bufo > Bufo gargarizans. The sequence continues at coordinate 288,047,666 of NC_058085.1, read as the reverse complement.
AAATTCTAACAGTCTATTCAGTAGGACTATCAGCTGTGTATCCACCTGACTTCTCCACAAGGCAACTGATGGTCCCAACCCCATTTATAAGGCAAGAAATCCCACTTATTGAACCCGACAGGGCACACCTGTGAAGTGAAAACCATTTCAGGTGACTACCTCTTGAAGCTCAACAAGAGAATGCCAAGAGTGTGCAAAGCAGTAATCAAAGCAAAAGGTGGCTACTTTGAAGAACCTAGAATATGACATATTTTCAGTTGTTTCACACTTTTTTGTTATGTATATAATTCCACATGTGTTAATTCATAGTTTTGATGCCTTCAGTGTGAATCTACATCTTTCATAGTCCTAAAAATAAAGACTCTTCTAATAAAAAAAAAAACTGTCTTTATTCACACATGTGACACAAAATAGGCAACGTTTCGATCCCCTTCCGGGATCCTTCTCAAGCCCGGAAGGGGATCGAAACGTTGCCTATTTTGTGTCACATGTGTGAATAAAGACACTGCATTTTTTTTGCAAGAAGAGTGCTGCGTTGATATATCTATCTATCTATACACATATATATATATATATATATATATATATATATATATATATATATATATATATACATATATATACATATACATACATATACATACATACACTATATATATATATATATATATATACACACACATACACACACTATATATATATATATATATATATATATATATATATATATATATATATACACACACACATATATATACATATATATACACACACACACATACATACACACACACACACAGGCTGGCTTAGGGATGGCACAGTATTAGTACTGCAGTTTCATACAACCAGTGGGAATTAGCAGGCGATTGAAACTGTGCCAATACGCAAGGCAAGACTATTTGCTTATCAGCCCTGGACGCTCACCTTCCATGTACACATAGTAATATTCTGTCATTATAAATCTACACACACACACACACACACACAATGAATGCAAAGAGACAGATTTACTCTAAGATAGGGTTTTAATAAGGGCAGGGGTAAACAGCTTTACATGGCATGAAATAAAGTGGCAGATTTATCAACTCAAGTCCTGTCAAACTCAGCAAAGCATCGCTGGTTCTTGAGAGAATAAGTTCTAAAAAAAACAATTCCTGGCATCCATCAGCGCCTTCTAAAGCCTCCACGTCTGTTTCCTCCTCTCTGGGATGAATTCCTGTTATTGCCGCCACGTCTTCTGTCAAAAGATCTTCCTCCTCCTCCTCTGCCTCCAAAACCTCTGCCGCGGGAGCCTTCCATGTCACTCCTTGACTCCTGAAGTTCGGGTAATTCTGTTGCGACTGAAAGCTTCCAGCGTCTTGAGCTGCCCCAGGCGTCCTAGAAGACATACAGCGCCACATTAAATCTAATTGCGCTTATTACGTTTTTCTAGGGGTAGTAAGCATGAAAACGCAAAAAATCCAAACACAATCGGTATAGCAATGTGGCAACTTCAAACAGCTGATCAGTGAGTAGTGCTGGGAGTCGGGCCCCCGCCGATCAGATATGGAGATATTGGAGTTTAACAAGTAAGGCAAGTTACAGCATTATCAAGCAGGGTTAAATCCCACACAGGGGATACATTGACATCATGATATATCTCTACAATCTTGCATCTAACACTAAGAGAGATCCAGTCTCGATCAGGGAGAAGTAATCAGCAGATATAATGAAGCAGCAATCCAGAGCACGAGATCCAAATATTATACAGCAGACGCATGAACCGTATCGGCCACAGAATACATGCATGCATTATGTAAAGTTAAAGGAGATGAACACCACTCTCCCCACACCTTGTGAAACTTTTGTGGGCAATTCCTGTGAATAAATACAATCCATACTCACAGCGTGGTTGACCAGCGATTTCCATTGACCTAGTGTGGGTGGTCTATAAGCCATCCATCTCAGAGCAATGGCTTTTCTAGCGAAGAACAGAGTCTCACTCAAGAATACCCTGCGATAATGTCCCCAGATCTCATCTAATACACCCAGAACACCAACCCTAGGGCAGAGCGGTACTGAGGAGGAGACCATAGTTGTCAATACCTCTATCACTGCTCTCCAGAAGCCTTTTAAGTACATACAATCCCACATGAGGTGCCAGAAATCAGCGTTACCTGTAAGAATCTATGGCATCTATTGTGTGGTAGTCTGCCCATTTTGTGTAGTCTAATGGGAGTGAGGTAGCTTCTGTGCAAAACAAACAACTGGATCAACCTGTTGATTGATGGGGAGACCTTCATCGGAGCCATCAAGGCTTCATTCCAATCATCAGCCATTAGCGAAGGTATTGAGATTTTCCACTTTCCCTCGATAGCAAGGGGGTTCCACAGCATTCGATTACTCAGCAGGTGCGTATAAAGCACAAATGATACCCATCGGGCCCTGTGATCTTAGAATTCCTATTAAAGGGTATTTTGAAATGTTTTGTTCTCTTTCCCCAAATTGAGCTGTTAGCGCGTGTCTCAGTTGCAGATATCTAAAGAAAAAAATTCCGAGGTAACTCGAATTTCTCCTGCATCTGTGAGAAGGAACGCAGAGTGCCCTCAACATATAGGTCTCGCAGGATAAGGACCCCATGGGATTTCCACAGATTCACTCCTTCCAATTCTCTCAAATGAGTAAAGATGGGGTTATCCCACATTGGAATATCATCCGTGAGATCTTTGAATGACTGCATCTTGACAGCACTCCATACCTGGTGAGCCAATCTATGTATAGGGAGCAGGCGTGTAGGGATGGAATGTGACTCTTCCAATAATAGGGAAGACATGTGTAAATATTCCTTAAGGTAGTATTCCGCGTTCGGCAATTCTGATGCTGAGATCCAAGGAGTTAAGAATTTCAACTGACCAGCCAGGTAATATGGGGGGGGGGGGGAAATCGGGCAGGGCAGCTCCCCCCCTCTAGCTTAGATCTCTGCAAAACATTAAAGGGAGAGCTTCCGTCTAGACCAAGGGTCCTCAAACTACGGCCCGCGGGCCACATGCGGCCCACCGAGGACTCTGATCCGGCCCGCCGGGTCTTTAACAGTTAACCTTAGGCCTACTCGCATCTGTTCTCCGCCTCCTGCGCCCTGGCTCCCTCCCTCCGATATCAGCTCTGCTCCGGCGGTACGTTACGGCTCACTGACGTCACTCGCCTCCTCTCAGGCGACGCTGGCGCGTGAACTACAGTGAGTGAGTTAGCGCCGCCGCCCGCCCGGAGCAGAGAGAACAGCCGGAACAACTGTGTGTCAGTGTGGCATTTGTAATATTAACATTGGGGAGACAGTGTGTGGTGGGCATTTTTTACAATGGGGGGGTGGTGGGGCGGCAGGGCCGATGCGGCGGACATTAAAATGGCGGCCACTTGTCTGTGGGGCAAAGTAAAATGGTGGCCACTGTGACAGTGGGGGGGGGGGGGGAAACGGGCAGTTAGCTGGGTTGGCATGCTCTCAAAGACACTTGGATAACGAAATGCCAGTCTGCCTGTCAACAGGTCAGTCAGAGTGACACTTGGATAATGAAATATCAGGGTGCCAGTCTGCATTTCAATAGGTCAGAATCTGACCTATTGAAATGCAGACTTGCAGCCTGATATTTCATTATCCAAGTCTCTTTGGGAAACAATCGAGAGCATGCCAATCCAGCCAACTGGCAGTTTTTTTTCCATGGGGCAACCATGATAATAAAATAGCATCCTACTTATATACGCATTTCCTTTCAGGCCCGTTATATAGGGAGAACCCCGTCCGTTATATAGGGAGAACCCCGTCAGGGACTGATCTGGTCTGCATGGAAAAGCCTGCAAGAGGTAAGTGTCCACGTCGGGGGCAGAGGCCTGTAAGTGGGGGTTCTGGTTTGGAATGGCTATATAAGCAGGAAGATCCTATGTTAGTGTCATGATTGTCCCATGGAAAGGATCTTCCTGCTTATATAGCCATTCCAAACCAGAACGTCAAATCATAGTTTTGATGCCTTCAGTGTGGATCTACAATTTTCATAGTCATGAAAATAAAGAAAACTCTTTGAATGAGAAGGTGTGTCCAAACTTTTGGTCTGTACTGTATGTATATATATATATATATATATATATATATATATATATATACACACACACACACACACACACACACACACACACATATACATATATACATACACACACACACACATTGGTATTTTACTAATAGCAAGTTTGAATCCCTAGGAAACAATGATGTCAAGAAAAAGAAAAATTGACTTGGAGTGTAGGATATTCAAAGAACAGTGGACTTACGATTACTTTTTCATGCGGTATAAAGAAAAAGCTGTGTGTCTGATATGCCAGAATATAGTTGCTGTGTTCAAAGAATACAATTTGCGTCGCCACTATCAAACTCAACATAAAGATAAATGATTGTTTGGTCGGAGAAGTGAGAAAAGATAAAATATTAAAACTGAAACATACATTGACAACTCAGCAAAATACTTTTGTGAAGCAGAAGCAGCTAAATATTTCATCACTGCGAGCAAGTTTTCAAGTTGCCAAGCTAATAGCGCGCACTGGCAGACCATTTGTGGAGGGAGAATTTGTTAAAGAATGCCTTATTTCTGTTGCCAAAGAGATGTGTCCAGAGAAGTCCGATTTATTTAGTACAGTGAGTCTTTCGGGACCTACAGTGACACGAAGGATTGAAGAAATGGGAGACAATTTGCATCAGCATTTGCAAACCACTGCAAAACATTTTTGCTATTTTTCCTTGGCACTCGATGAAAGCAATGATGTTCGGGATTCTGCCCAACTTCTCATTTTCATTCGTGGGACGAATGACTATTTTGAAGTCACAGAAGAGCTTGCTGCACTGCAAAGCATTAAAGGTACAACCACAGGAGCGGATATATATGAAAAGCTTTGCCAAACTGTGAATGGTTTGGAGCTGGATTGGGCTAAACTAGCCAGTGTGACAACTGATGGTGCTCCTAGCATGGTGGGGTCTAAGAAAGGAGTAATTGCTCACATAACCATCCTCATCCAATTACCATACACTGCCTCATCCACCAACAAGCGCTGTGTTGTAAATCACTGAAGTGGGACTCTGTTATGAAAATTGTGGTATCTTGTGTTAACTTCATTAGAGTTCATGCACTAAACCACAGACAATTTCAGGAATTTCTGTCTGAGCTAAATGTTGCCTATGAAGATGTTCTGTACCACACAGAAGTCCGTTGGTTGAGTCGAGGGAGAGTTTTGAGACGTTTCTATGACTTACTTCCACAGATTACAGCTTTTCTACTTTCAAAAAACAAAGAAGTACCAGAGCTCAATGATGCAGAATGGAAATGGCACCTTGCCTTTCTGACAGATATAACAGAGCTACTCAACAGTTTCAATCTGCAACTTCAAGGAAAAGGGAAGCTCATCTGTGATATGCAATCACATGTGAAAGCATTTGAAGTAAAATTAGGCCTCCTCATCAAACAAGTTAAGGAGGAAAACTTCTGCCATCTCCCCACAACTCAAAACCTGTTAGCAGAAAAACCATTGGTTCCATTCCCAAACAAAACAGGTGTGGATTCACTGGAAACTTTGCAAAAGGAGTTCAAATTTAGATTTAAAGAGCTTCATCTCCATGAACAGGACATACAGCTTTTCCGTAACCCATTTTCTATTGACATTGAAAATGTGGATACAATTTACCAAATGGAACTAGCTGAACTGCAGAATTGTGACTCTCTGAAAGACGCATTCAAGTCAAGCAGCCTTCCTAATTTCTATGCATCTCTCCCCTCTGAGACATATCCTAATCTCAGGAACCATGCACTCAAAATGGTAACCATCTTTGGCAGCACTTATGTCTGTGAACAGACTTTTTCCAAGAATGAAACATCTGAAATCTCCAACCAGATCTAGATTAACTGATGCACACTTGCATCACTTGTTACGACTAGCAGTGACAAATATGGAACCGGACATAGACCATCTCATTAGCCAAAAGCAGGCCCACAGTTCCCATTGAAGTACTAGCAAGTCTGCTGATTTATTTTAACTTTACAAAATTTATATTGTATTTTTCACTTCAAAATAACATATGTGCAGTGTGCATAGGAATTTGGTCATAGTTAAAAGGATTTTCCCATCTTGGACAATGGGGGCATATCGCTAGGTAGGATATGCCACCATTGTCCTATAGGTGTGGGTCCCACCGCTGGGACCCGCACTGATATAGAGAACGGAGCCCCGAAAGTGAAGGAGGGCGCACTGCGCATAAGCAGCCGCCGTCCATTCATTTCTATGGGGCTGCTGAAAATAGGCTATTTCCGCCAGCCTCATAGAAATGAATGGGAGCATGGTCAGTGCATGCGCAGTACACTCCCATTCACTTTCGGGGCTCTGTTCTCTATATAGGTGCGGGTCCCAGCGGTGGATATTCCCCTATTGTCCAAGATGGGAATACCCCTTTAAAAAATATAGTCCGGCCCTCCAATGGTTTGAGGGACAGTGAAGTGGCCCCCGGTTTAAAAAGTTTGAGGACCCCTGGTCTAGACTCTCCTCAGATAAAATTAGCCTCCAGTGAATGATCGCAACCAAAGAATCCCCTCGGTACCGGTGTGCATGCATGTGCCAGGAGATAGACCCTTGGGCAAAAGAATCATTTTGACCAGGTTTAATCTTCCCATGACTGATAACGGTAGAGACTTCCACGTTCTGAATTTATCAGTAAACAAGGGTTCCAGGGGTGCTATATTTAAAGAATATGCCAGTTGGGGATCTCTGGTGATCACAATCCCCAGGTACTTGAGACGGTCCACCACCAGTAAGTTACAGTATTTGAGGGCCACGTATGTGTCCATAGGGGCATAACTGCGGATTTCGTCCAATTTATGTGCAAACCTGAGTGCTCCCCAAATTTTTCTATTATTTCAATCACTCTAGGGAGCATAGTCTCAAATTCATCCATAAAAAGAAGGAGATCATCCGCATATAAACCCACTTGATCTATCCTGTCTCCCATGCTGATGCCTCTAAAGACCTGATCCTGCCTGATTCTGAGGGCAAAATGTTCTATCGCTATGGCGAATAGTAGCGGCGACAGGGGACATCCTTGCCTAGTGCCTCTGTGGAGCTCAAAAGACTCTGAATGTGACCCATAATACTAATATGCTTGCTTTGGGAAGTTGGTATAGTATCTCCACCCACTTGGTAAACTTAGGGTCAAAGCCAAAGCTCTAACACTTCTATTAAGTACATCCACTCCAATGAGTCAAAAGCCTTGGCTGTATCCTGCGATGCCAGGGCCCAGTGCTTATCTCCTGCCATTCCCATCTGCGCGATGGCCTGCGCTCTCCTAATGTTATCAGATGTCGCTCTACCCGGTATGAATCCTGACTGATCTTTATGTACTATAGTGGCGATTACCTTGTTCAGTCTAGTAGCCAATAGCCTAGTAAGTATTTTATAATCTAGGTTCAGGAGCTAAATTGGTCTATATGACCCACACTCCAGAGGGTCTTTGTCTGGCTTCAGGATCACCACTATAGTAGCATCATACATGGACTCTGACAGCCGATGCCAGTGCCGAGTAGCTAGATATAATTTAAGAAGTTAGGGCCCCAATACATCAGCATAGTTAGAATACACTTCTACCGGAATTCCATCCGGGCCAGGCGCCTTACCAGCCAGCAGCTCCTTTATTGCCATTTGGATTTCTTCTAGCAAGATGTCAGCTTCTAATAGGTTCCAATCCTCTACGCTAAGCTGGGGATGTACTACCTCCATTAAATAAGTCCCTAAGTAGTGAGCTGCAGACTTATAAAGATCTCGATAGAACCCCTTGAAGCATTCCAATATATTCCCGACTGATTCTACCACCAAGCCCTCAGAATTCTTTATTCTAACAACGGGGGGGGGGAACATGCTGTTACTACGTACAATTTGAGCAAGTAATTTGCCTGCCTGATTACCCGTCTCAAAGGATTGCTGCTTAAAAAAAAAATAATAATAATTATGCTCACTCTTTCCCCTGAGGTGCATCATATAAAGCAGGGGTGCACAACGTTTCCTGGTCGGGGGCCACATTGCCAGACTGAACCAATGACGAGGGCAGAAATTAAAATTTAAAGGGGTATTAACAACTGAAAAACTGTATTTATGGCCGATTGAACATGTGGTATTTACCATTAATGTCTGGTTACAGTTCTGGGACTCCTATCTAATGGGAAAAATACATGTGAGCAGCCACAAGACAGACATACATGTCTGTTATTAGATGGTTGGGGGCCGCACAGAATGGTATCAAGGGCCGCATGTGGCCCCCGGGCTGCAGGTTGTGCACCCCTGATATAAAGCCTACCTTTAAAGGGGTTCTTCACTTTCATTTAACTGATGATCTATCCTCTGGATAGATCATCAGCTTCTGATCGGCGGGGGTCCGACACCCGCCGATCAGAAGCTGATGATCTATCCAGAGGATAGATCATCAGTTAAATGAAAGTGCAGAACCCCTTTAAGCATCCAATCCTGCCTATTCACTTCAGAGGGATTAGACCTAAACAAGTTCTCTGCCTCCTTGCAATTAGTATGCAATTCCAGTTCCTTGCGCGCAGAATCTCTTTTGATATAGGATATGGACGATTTGAGACATCCCCTTAAGTAGGCTTTCATTGTCTCCCAGAGTAGCAAATCATCCGTCATCTCATCCTGCACTTCCAGAAATAGCTGAAGCTGGTCAGGAATTCTATCATTCACGGTTATAAGAGACAACCAGAATGGATGAACGCGCATTTTGATACTCTGCTTGACAACATCATGGAGTCTGAGTTTAGCAAAGACCGGTGCATGATCCGAGGGTCCTTGTGGTCCATATCCAACAACCACAAGATCTGTGTAAACTGCTGCATTGCCAAGAAGATAATCAATTCTGGACAAGGCACCCCTGGCAGGAGTAAAGCAGGAGTACTCCCTCTGAAGCGGATGTTTCAGTCTCCACATATCTAGCCATCCCAGTTCATTAGTCATTCTAGAAAGGATGGTGACATGTTGAGTGCAATCACCTTCTCCCATCCCTAAGTGAAATCTATCCATTTTCTTCATGCATCACTAAAGTAAAATCCCCCAAGCAGAGTAGTTTAGCATTAGGATACTGCGCAGCGAAGCTCATCGCCACCTGGAATATGGTTAAAGTAGCAGGGGGGATTGTATATGTTGACCACAACATATGGAGCACAATTGATGAATGCATATACTAGAATATACTGCCCTTCTGAACCTCCCATCTAATGTTCTTATGAACAAGTATAGCCACTCCTCTGGAATGCGTCGACCCGTACGCATTCAGAGACCACTGAACCCATGGCCTCCTGATTCTATTACCTGTTTCTGGTGTCAGGTGGGTCTCCTGCAACCCCAGAATATGAGGATTGTACTGGCGTAGATGAGAGAATACAGCAATCCTATTCCTAGGGCTGCCCAATCCTCTTATATTCCAGGATACAACATTCAAATCTGCCATCTATAAACGGAAATCTTATTCGCCAAATAGATCAATACCCCAACACCAGAGAGATAAAGATCCTCTTTTTTGGACCTGCTCTCATATACCCTCTGCGCTAAATTAGTATGAATAGTGTACCATGCCTTTAACAGAATAAACCGTATATAGGGATGCGAATGTTTCCCAATAGGGAGTTGGAGAAGAAAAATAATTGGGGGTTTTTAACACCCATGATATAGTTTTCGATTATTTAGACTTATTTCCTCATACTATTAGAGTAGTTGTTACTCATGTAATTGTGGCCACTAGAATGAAAATTGCCTACTTTTGGAAGAATCCAAACCCCCCTCCACTAGCGGAAATTATAAATGCTGTTAATAACAACTGTCTATGTGAGATGTTCAATGCTTCCATATCCAATAAACGAGCCAAGTTTAAACTTGCATGGGATTGTTGGCTTCACTCCAAATTTAACACAGTCCTAACAGATAGGTAAAGCTCAGATGTACTTAACACTCCTTGTCACTCCCCCCCCTCCCCCCCCCTTACTCCTTTATATCCATTTCCTTTCCTCTATTCTCCCAATGTTACTTATAGTAATGTTTATATAACCTGCTCTGTTAATTATTATGTTAAAAATGATGACACCATACAGAGTATATTAGAAGATTTATAATGATTCTTAATGCTGCAGACAAAACATACATTTTGGGCTCTGTATGTGACACTTACCTGTTCTTTTTCTTCTGAAAACAATAAAAATTATGTTCAAAAAAAAAAGAATAAACCGTATATAACTTAACTGTAGTGCAACAGATAATTGAGTAAACCTGTAAATGAGGACATCGCTGCCATCCTGTAGTGTGGCTGAGTTACCGGAGACCTGCATAGGGCAATATGATGTTAAAACCTATGCAGGCGTCTGCTCAGCCCCGTAGCAAAAAAAATTATATTGCATAATGCGTGCACATATAGAGATTTGAAAAAGGAGAAAAAAAGGAGGAAAGGAAGAAGGCAGCATCCCGCCGCCATATCAGAGTGGAGTATTATGGACTCAAACGCTTCACTAGTGCAGAATAAGTCAGCGGAACGCATCTAGCAGGTGAGTAACAGTGTGAACCAAATACTTGCGACTTCTGCAAAGGCAATAACATCAACGAGGTCTTGGGCGACTGTCTCTTGGAGATCCATTCCTCCGCTTTCTTTGGATCAACGAAAAAAAAATGTTTTTTCTCCATCAATTACCCGAAGACGTGCCTGATAAGCCATGGAGTATTGTAGGGTTAAATCAGGTAGTCGTCGCTTGACTGAGATAAGGGGGCCCTCTTCTTTTGTAGCTCAGCTGAAAAAAATCAGGAAATAGCAATATATTCGCACTTTCATGTTTGATGTCACGCTTGTTTCTTGCTTGACTCAGGATAAGATCTCTATCCTTCCAAATAAGCATCCGCGCCAGCAGGGGCCTTGGGGGGAGCTCCTGGAGGGGGAGGCCTGGTGGGAACCCGGTGCGCTCTCTTAACAGCGTAGGCGCCAGAAAATGGCGCTTCAGGAAACTGCGCCTTGAACCAAAGTTCCAGGAAAGTGGCCGGATCCGAGCCCTCCGCGCTCTGGTAGACCCAGGATCCTGACATTATTGCGTCTGGCTCTGTTCTCAAGGTAGTCACACTTTTGCTGCAATAGGTTCACAGACCTTTCCACATCGTGCACTCTGCCAACAAGTGGTCTAGTAAGATCTTCTAAAGCCGAGAGAGACCCTGTCTTCTGTGTGACACACTCGCTCCCTCAGCTGCTGCACATCTTGCCTCAGCAGGCCCAGGTCCACCTTCACTTCTTCTATTTTGCAGGTTAGTGAAGTCTGACAGGTGGAAATTGCGGTCAGAAGCTGGTCAGAAACAGTTTTTAGGGTTTTTTCAAGCTCCCCCGTACCTTCCGCCTCTGACTGCTGCGCTGCTTGACCTCGCATGACTGCCGCTCGCGGTGTAGCAGGGGCAGCGGCGGTGCCATTTTGGGCCTCTTGCCTCACATTCTTTCAGCTGCTGATTGCGCTTTTCTGGGGCCCATCGCTGACTTCACAGGTCTCCTCCTTTTGTGCACTTGCCACTAGGTGCTGAGGGTGGCCAGTATGCCAGGATGGTGCAAGATTCTATACGGGGCGCGGAGCAGTCTTCAAGTGCGTGCGCTCATGTCGGCAGTACCTATCTAGATATTTATATCCCAGACAACCCTTTTAATATTCAGCACCTTCTACATTCTAAATGTCTTTGCTGGGAAACAATGAAATGCACCACATCAAGGACTTACCTGCATTTCCTTAAGAGTTTCTGGCTTTACATCAAAACACGCTCCCTGTTTGGGAAAAAAAAAAAAAAAAAAGCAGCTTTAATAATAATGAATTAATAATTGGACTCCAAGGTATCACTCAATAACAATAGTTTCAGTGACTCAATGGGGGACATTTAGTAAATGTTTTAATTAATTTTTGAATCAATATCTTCTCCCATTTGCTCTTTAGTGGAACGCCAAACATAAATGGTGATAATCACAAAATTATGGAGCAAGCCAAATGGATGCCATAATTTGCGCCTTTCAGTTTCTCTGCACTTTTCTGGAGTGCCAAGAAAAGGGGAGGGGCTTTGCGCTTCCCGCTGGACTTACTATAACTTTCACTAGAAAGGGTCATCAGTTATAGCCGGTCTACCCAAGCCTATAGCTGGCATAGATTTCAAGGGGGTTCTCCAAGCTTTTAATATTTATGACCTATCCTCAGGATAGGTCATCAATATCAGATCGGCGAGGGTCCGACACCTGGCATCCCCGCTTTCAGCTGTATGAGGAGACTGTGCGAGCAGGGTGCAGGTGCTGTCTCTATTCCTGCTGCGGCTATGTGGGACAAAGCAGCACCTTGCAGGAAGAGACGGCACATGCACACTGCGTGCCGTTCTCCTCATCCAGCTGATCGGCGGGGGTGCCCAGTATCGGACCCCCACTGATCTGATATTGATTGACCCATCCTGAGAATAGGTCATCAATATTAAAAGCCCGGACAACCCCTTTCAGTTAATGGCGCATGATAGATCAGAGAAGCACCTAATTTATTTAGAGGCATCCGTTTCAATAAATTAGGCGCAACTCACGCCAATGCAGGGAAATCAAGGCTGAAGTAAGAGTACGCCAGTCTTGACAAATGTCCCTCAATGTTTTTGGCATACTGAGGTCACAGAGAAAGGTCCCTGCTCTGGACCCCATACTTAGAGATGGCTCTTCATATAGGGATTCGTGCCCTGAAGTACTCAGCCTCCCTTGTTTCACATACAGAGACTTCAGTGTGAGACATGTAAGGGCGCCTTCACACCCTGCGGATTTTGTGGCAGAAAGTTCCAAACAGTTCCAATCATTTGAATGGGGCACCAAGCACATGGATTTCTGCAGACCCCATTCAGGTCAATGAAACTGATTTTCAGTCGCAGAAATTTCTGCAACAAAATCCTCAGTGTGTGAAGGCTCCCTAGTACTACATGAGGACACCAGCAGTAACATCTGAGTAGGAATCCTTAGCTTAGTGAAGGCTCCTGGCACTTAGTAAAATGTCATTATCACTGGAGAGTCCCTTGAAGTGAAAGCCACTAACCGTACCAAATAAACATCCCTTTAATAGTGCAAGACTTACCATGAGGTTCTTTAGTGGGCACATTCTGTGTATTTTTGAATCAATATCTTCTCCCATTTGCTCTTTAATGGAACGCCAAACATAAGAAAGGGTGTGGATGGCCACTGAACTCTCCAATAGCACTGTAACAAAGCCCTAAAAAAAGAAAAAAAAATATGATATGAACATGCAGTGGAGTTCAAGAGGTTGTTTCAGATAAGTCTTGGACGAATCCTGCAACTGCTTAAAATATTGGTAAATGGGTGCGGCGGTCATGTGGTAATTAATATCCTACCGACACTATAGGTGATGTGCAAGTGTGTGGAATGGTCACCACTGCAGCCAATCACATGCAGGACCGGACCAGTGCAGCAAAGAACAGCACTGGAGAAAGGAGAGTAGGATTTTTTTTTAAATTATTTTAAGCAATTATAGGCCTTGTGCAAGATTCTTATTTCCAACAACTCCTTTAAAGGGGTTTTCCGGGACTTTAACACTGATGACCTCTGATCAGTGGTGGTCCGACACCCAGGAGCCCACCAGTCATCTGTAGCCTTTTCCAGATTTGCCTAGGCCGAATGACATCATGTTAATCAGTCAAATGGCCGAGGAGCAGCTCATCTGAAGTGAATGGAGCCGAGTGCGATACCAAGCACAGCCGCTGTCAATCAGAACAGTAGAAAAAAAAATAAAAAATCCAGCAGCAGGCTCAGGATTAAATCCAATTTCTTTAATTCTTCATGATAAAATCCATAGGCTGACCAGACAAGCGAGGTCCGACTTGCTTGTCTGGTCAGTCTATGGATTTTATAAAGAAATTGGATTTTATCTTGAGCCTGCTGCTGGATTTTTTCTACTGTTCCGATTGATTCCTGGTCCAGGATCCGTGCACGGCGAAGGACGATGGTGGGCAAGCGAAAATCCTTCCCCCCCCCCCCCCATATATCAAGCACAGCCGCTATACAATGTACGGCGCTGTGCTTTGTGAGCTGAGAGAAGGCCGCGGTGCTACTGCGAAGGCAGATGCCTGCTCAAACAGCTTATGGGTGGGGGTCCCAGATGCCGGACACCCACCAGATACTGATCCTCTCCAATGGGGTTCATCCTCAGCAGAAATCAGACAGACACAGTAGATCTGCCCTTGACAAATAGGTGAAAAATACAGGGCATAGTATTTGTTAGTTAATCACACTTGTGGCATACATATTCATGCTTCTTAGTATCTCCAAGTGCATTTCACATAAGTAAGGATTCTCACCGGCTCCATGTTAAGAAGTGATCGCTGCTTCAGGGATGAAGCCCCAGAAATATGAGCCAACGCTGCTGCCAATGCATTGACAGCCCCTTTCTTTTCGATGAGCTCCTCTGCGTATGTTTTAAACTGTTCAATGACATCAGCCGAGACAGAGTCCAATGACCTGGAGGGGGGCGGGAGGACACAAAATAACTTGGTCATTACATATGGGTAATCTGTCCATTTGTAAGAATAGCAAAAAGTATTATTCTGATTAAAAAAGTACTCCCAGAGCTGGGCCCAGCTGCTGTGAAACTACAACTCCAAGCATGCTCCATTGACTTCTATGGCAGGTCAGAACAGCCAAGCAAGTGTGTATGCTGGGAGTTGTATTTCCACAACAGCTGGAGGGCTAAAATATGCTGACCCCTGCACTAGAGTCACATCTCCTATACCAGTAACCTTATGTAAATCTGTCAAGTGTACCCCATTTGCCAGCCAAAAACACCCTCCAACACTGTTTTCTAAAAAAATGATCATTCGCTGCCATAACAGCTTTATTCCCCTTTCGGGATATCATGCAGTAGTGAATAAACATTTAATTATTATTACTTGATGGCATCAGCACTGGATGACTTGGCCACATTCAATATGGATGGAATTCCGACTTTCTTG
Source organism: Bufo gargarizans (assembly GCF_014858855.1). Lineage (NCBI taxonomy): Eukaryota > Metazoa > Chordata > Amphibia > Anura > Bufonidae > Bufo > Bufo gargarizans. Next base: position 288,032,618 of record NC_058085.1, on the reverse strand, counting down.
AAGGTGATCCCCTACAGGAAGACAAAATATTCTTACTTTGCATATGAATGCACCAAAGGAAAGCACGTAAACCACTTTTTTAATAAATACCATAAAATCCTTCTCTCTTTGGATGCATTGGGGGACACAGCACCATGGGTATATGCCCAGCTGCCACTAGAAAGGAAAAGTGCTTGGCTCCACCCAGATGGGCTATACCCTCTGCACAGACACTAAACTAACCAGTTGGTACTAAAGCAGTAGGAGCACCAAAATCCAGATCGAAAAGTGAAGCCAACATATCCTAAACCAGAAGGAGGACCAATATCGAAGAGTCCCGGGAAACCGAACAAAAAAAAAAAAAAACCAAAAAACAACAAGGGTGGGGTCTGTGTCCTCCAATGCATCCAACGAGAAAAGGATTTTACGGTAAGTACAAAAATAAATTTGTATCATGAATGGCATTGGGGGACACAGCACCATGGGACGTCCCAAAGCAGTCCCCGAGGGTGGGAAGAAACAGCCATGCAAAAAACCTAATGCACCTCCGATTGCAGAACCTTGCGACCCAAACTGGCATCAGCAGAGGCCAAGGAATGGATGTGGTAAAACCTGGAGAAGGTGTGAACTGAAGCCCAGGTGGCGGCCTTGCAGACCTGGGAGGCAGAGGCCAGATGACAGACCGCCCAGGATGCCCCGACCGCCCTAGTGGAGTGAGCGGTCAACCGGAAAGGGGGATCCCGACCCTTCGCCACATAGGCTTCCTTGACAGCTGACAATCGAATGAGAGATGGTGGCTTTGAAAGCTTGTAAAGCCGTATGTGAGCCCTCAGGAACGACAGAGTCCGAAAATGACGGAAGGACTCCGTTAACTGGAGATGGTCGGAAAAACTGTTTTTTGGTGAAAAACCAAAAAGGGAGACAGGCAAGAGAGCACCGCCAGCTCCGAGACTCTGCGAATGGAGGTAATCGCAACTAGAAAGGCAACCTTAAAAGAGACATCTCCTCCAAGGGCTCAAAGGGAGGGGACTGAAGGGCATCTAAGACCAGATTTAAATCCCATGGTTCCACTGGAGAACGTAAGGGAGGGACGCGATGAGCCACCCACTTAAGGAAGGTTTTCACTTGGGAACGAGAAGCCAAGTGCCTTTGGAAAAGAACAGACAAGGCCGAGACCTGACCTTTGAGGGAGGCCAGGCGGAGAGAGACCCTTCTTGAGGCCGGCCTGAAGAAAGGCAAGAATCCTAGGGGCAGAAAAAAGGATAGGGTGAACCTCGCCAGATTCACACCAGGCAAAATAAGCCTTCCGGGTACGATGGTAAATCCTGGCCAACTGTGGTTTACGTGCATGAAGCATGGTTTGGATAACTGACTGAGAGGCCGCGGAACCTCAGGACCGCGGCTTCAACAGGCATGCCGTTAAATGAATCAGAGGTAAACTCGAGGGGAACAGCGGACCTTGCGAAGGAGGTTGAAACGCAGTGGTAGCCGCCATGGAGCGTCAGCGAGCAGGAAGACGAGATCTGCGTACCACACCCTGCGGGGCCAGCCTAGAGCCACCAATATCGCTTGGACACGATCCATTTTGAGACGTTTGAGTACCTGAGGATAAGGGGTGGGGGGGAAGGGATACAGGAGAGTGAATTGGGACCACGGGAGCACCAAGGCGTCTGGCGACATAAAGCAGAAGTTTGTGATTCAGACTGGAGGCGAAAAGATCCACGTCTGGGATTCTACAACACTGACAGAGCTGTTGAAACACCTCTGGATGGAGAGAGATTACTCGCCCAGGTTGAGACGTTAGGGACTGAGGAAGTCGGCTGCCCAATTGTTGACTCCGGGGATGTGGACAGCGGAGATCTGCCGAGGGAGGCGGTTCAGCCACCAAACGCAAGTCCCGGCGGACCTGAGGGGATCGAAGCCTGACAGACTTTTTCCACCAGGCAAGAATTGAATGCTGAAGGGACCGGTTTGACTGAACACACGGCGCCGGATCCGGCGTTCAGTCAAAGTGTTCAGGATTTTGGGCCAGAGGTAAAAATACAACATGCTACGGTTTTCTGAAAAGCCTGATCAGTCAAAAAGACTGAACTGAAGACATCCTGAACGGATTGCTCTACATTCAGAATGCATTAGGATGAAACTGATCAGTTCTTTTCCGGATTTGAGCCCCTAGGACGGAACTCAGCGCCGGAAAAGAAAACGCTAGTGTGAAAGTACCCTTAGTTACTACCGGTAGTAGTTGTGCCACTACAGTCATTATATTCTGGACCTCAGCTAAGGACATGTTCACACAAGGCAATTATTTTTCAATTCCGCTTTGATGTTTAAGTATGCCATTCACTAGTTGAGGTACACTAAATAGTATTCAAAGAGTTTACAATTATATCAATAGACAAGGTCAGCCAGGAGAGCAATTTAGTTTGACATACCGTACTTCTCTCAACATTGTTCAAGTAATATCTGTCTCTGGATTCATAAAGGGAAATGCAGATTCCTGTGCGTCCTGCTCTGCCCGTGCGTCCCGAACGGTGGACGTAAGAATCTGCTTCCTGTGGGGACAGCATACACGTTACCGATGGAGGTCACAGTCATTGTCTTACCGCTCCCACTTGCATTAAAGTCACTCACCTTTGGTGCAGAATATAACACAACAAGATCGACTTCTGGAATGTCTAGACCACGGGCAGCGACATTGGTTGCAATTAAAATATTAAAAGAGCCACTTCTAAAGCCTTTCAAGATGACTTCCCTCTCCTTTTGCTGAAGATCTCCATGTAATGCTTTGGCGGTCTTAAAGTAAAATAAATAAATAAATAAGCATTTTACCAGAAGTCCACAGTTAAAGGGTTATCTTGGAAATAATACTGATGACCTATCCTCAGGACAGGTCTTCATTATCACATCAGCGGGGGCCCGAGTCCTGCTGATCAGCTGTTTTGGGAAGCTTCAGTGCTCACCGGAGCAGTGCAACTATGCCATGTGACCGATGCATGGTGACATCACATGACTTGGGAAGACGCCACAGCGCTCACAGAGCAGCTGGCCTCTTCCAACAGCGGATTGGCTGGGGGCCCGGGTGTTGGACCCCCACCGATCTGATATTGATGACCTATCCTGATGATAGGTCATCAATATTAATCCTCAGAAAACCCCCTTTAATATCTCCAGAACGTAGGGCACGCTGACCTGCTTTAATGAGGCGCAGTTTGTTGACAATTCGTGAGCTTCCAACTTGGAGTCACAGAAGACAATTGTTTTTCCATGGCTTCCACTGTACACCTGGATGACATCACCAAGGACGACTGATTTCTGGAATCTGTTACACTCAATGGCCAAGTGCTGTAAGAAAAGACACATCATTCATAAATCTAGAAATACAGAAGGAAAACTCACAATAATGCCTCAGTGATGGAGAGCCAAAACCAGGAGCGGCTCTAAACACAGAACAGGTGCAGATCTTTCCCTTATACCACATGTCTGTGGAGGCTCCAATCCTGGTTTTGAATCACAATCACTGATGCAAATCGTGATTGAGGTTTAGTAAAGTAAGATAGACCAACATCAATCAGCCATGATTGGGAGCTGGTTCCTGTATTGTGAGGGATATACCAAACACGATGATCTCATGGGTACTTGCTCAATGTCTCCATGAGATAGAGGCAGGGGCTCACCACAACAGCCGAGACCAGAGCTAGCGCTGATCCCCACAGCTTGAGCTCTTAGGTGCTGCGGTCAATAGAGATGGTGGCATAAAAGTAGTTAACAGAGGCAAGGGACAATTGTAGGGTGCTGATGAGTTATCATAGCAGCAGGGGCCTTATAAAGCCCTCCAGGCCTGCCATTAGTTTCTGCCCATTAGGCTATGCCAGTAGCATAGCCAAACAGTGTACTACTGTCAGGCATTAATGCCAAGTATGCCAAAGATTTATACAAATGATCAAAGGAACCCTGCTTCACAAGAGTGAATTAAGTTTTGTTAAAAGTAACAAGGACAAGTAACTCTGGAAAAGCCCTGACACTCAGTTATAGGGATTGTTCAGGTTTCTCATACCGATTGCCTATCCTCAGAATAGGTCATCAATATCAGATGGGCAGGGGTCAGACTCTCGACCGCTGCTGCATTGTCGATGCCCTGCAGGTAAACATTGAAGAGAGCGCAGGGCTCGTACAAGCGCTGCAGTCTAAAAGGCAGGTGTACCAGGAGTCAGAAACCCCCTGCCACCACCAATCTGATAAATATTGATGATAAGTCAGAAGTTCCAGAAAACCCCTTTAAATCATAGTACATAACCACCATAACCAACAGATCCTGTTCAGGAAGACTAAGTGGATCTGTAGTGAGAGATAATATCCAACAGGTCCTCCTTTATAAAAGAGTGCTTGTACAAATTCCTTTTAGAATAACTCTCCCTTTATTCCCTTCTTGTTCTTAATCATTAAAAAAAACAGCACATGTGGTCGGATCCCACATCCAAGAAGTGTGAAATATAGGACTCGCCTCCACAGTGATGGCAGCCCTCTGACTACGGTGTCCAACAAGGTCGATTTTTTCATAAACTTTTTTCATGTATTTCTTAGCAACATTATACATCCAATCGGGGCAGGTCGCAGAGAAGAGAAGGGTCTGAGGATTATCATCTGGATCTTCAAAATAGAAGGGAAAAAAAAAGTACATTTTAAACTTCAGAACAGACAGCAAGTCCAGTCTTGTATCTAAGTGCTAGTAACATTCACTAAAAACACCAGCAATTCTTTTTACGTACCAGATTTATAACGAGCAGATAATATTTCTTCAACTTGCTCAGAAAACCCCATGTCAAACATCATGTCTACTTCATCCAAGACCACGTGTTTCAGAATGGTCAGATTCAGCTTGTAGTTCTGGATGAGATCTCTTATACGGCCAGGAGTCCCCACCAGGATATCGATCCCAGTTTTTATGGCAAATACTTGAGGAGAAGACAAAAATAAATAAAATAAAAAAATATATAAAAAATTAGTTTAGGCTTTTTCAGCTACCCAAGCAGATGGCACTGTGACATAGGAGAGGCCTTTTGGGGAAGACACAGGGGGTACATGGTGCAAGTGGGGTGGGGTGCAATAGAAGACACACATATGGAATAAAGCTGGTGTCAAAGCTTCGTAGCTCAGTCCAGTAGTAAAATGTCTTTACCCATCATATCTACATTTTTGGGACAAGACATTCCACAACTCCTCCATCATCTGTGGAGCGAATGGCAAATATATCAATACTTCAGTCTGTCGTGGACGCCACCTCACCTTGCTGCTGGTAAGGAGACCCTCCATAGAAACAACAGGTCTTCAGCTTTTTAGAGATGCTGCGAACTTCATTTGTTATCTGGATTGCCAGTTCTCTGGTGGGTGTGAGGATAAGCACCTAAGAAAGAATTAGTCGTGGCGCATTAGTCCATCCACTTACTGCAAAGCTTAATTCACACAGTGTTTGATCAGCGATTATGATCCAAAACCAGTTGCAGGTCAAAAACAGAGAGGAGGTGCAGATCTTACAACCAACCTGATCTCTGTGGAGGCGCCACAATCAGTGATGTGTGAACTAGGCCTAAGCCCAAGCAGAATTGCTACTAGATCCTAAAACACATCAATAATACATTTCATATACAAAGCATGTAAACGTGTGTGGCTCTAGGCTCACATTCAGCAAGCTACAAGGGTCTTACCCTGGGGGGTCGTCCTTGCACCAATGGGGATTTGTCCTGGATTAGTTTTTCAATCAGAGGGATTGCAAATGAGAAGGTTTTGCCAGTACCAGTGCGAGCCTGGACTACAACATCTTTACCACTGTAAGCAGTATGGAAGGTTTTGGCTTGAATAGGAAACAGGTAAGTCACTCCTTTTGCTGTAACACAAGACACAATGATATTGAGATATTGAGACCATGTCCGATAAAGGTTACTGCCACAGGTACCAGAACAGGTGTGGCATACCTGCTACAGAAGAAGCACATGCACACACTGCAGAATATGTGCGGGTTTTCCGTGCAGATAAAAGGCAGCGTAGTACAGGACTAGCAAAGTGTATGAGATGACACAAGTCATAACACTTTGCAGATTTTTTTTCTGTGCAGAAACTGACCTGCAGTATGGATTCCAAAATCCACAGCATGTCAATTATGTTTGCGGTTTAAGCTGCAGATTTGACCCCTTTTCCAATGAAGAGGTGAGATCTGCAGAAAAAATGCATTAAAAAATAAAATAAATAAGTTACAAATCGTGGATTTTGGTGCACAAATGCTGCACTGATCCGCACAATAATTTTTTTTCTCCCACACCTCTTATGACATGCCAAACCATTTCAGACTGGGTGAAAGCGCCCCCCGCAGGCACCATCTGCTGCTTGAGGTCTGGCCGGAGCTCCTGCTCATCCCTAGTGGCGACGCATCTAGGCCGGAGTAGAGCAGGACAGGCTGAGCCCTCTACTCACTGTATATATACAGTGGATATAAAAAGTCTACACACCCCTGTTAAAGATAAATCATTTCAGAACTTTTTCTACCTTTAATGTGACCTATAAACTGTACCACTCAATTCAAAAATCTTTTAGATGGAGGGGGAAAAAAAACTACAAAGAAAACACAAAAAAAATAAAAAAATAAAAAAATAAAATAGTGGTTGCATAAGTGTGCACATCCTTTTATAACTGGGGCTCGACCGTCCAAGCTCTCATCATTGTATATACCGCAGCGCTACAGACAGGCTGAGATCACTATACACATACTTTTTGTGTCACTATGTGTATAACACACCTATGTGCGTAATATGTATGTGTTAAAGTGGCCCTATGCGTCTGCAAGATGTGCCAATGTGTGTATGTAGAAGTCTCTCCATTTAAGTAAGGCCTCTTTCACATGCGGGCCGAAATACACGGGCGCCGTTCCGTGGGCAGTCCGCATCACGGATGCAGACCCATTCACTTGAATGGGTCCGCAAATGCGGAACTGAAGCACAGAACGGAACCCTACGGAAGCACTATGGAGTGCTTCCGTGGGGTTTCGTCCCGTACTTCCGTTCCGCAAAAAGATAGAACATGTTCTATCTTTGTTGCGGAACAGCCGGATGGCAGACCCATTCAAGTGAATGGGTCCGCGATCCGCTGCCCCACAGACTGAGCTCGTGCATTGCGGCCCGCATTTTGCAGGCCACAGCACGACCACGGGCCGCACACAGCAGTGTGAAAGAGTTTTTATACACATATATGTACACTTTGAGGCCTAAGATGTTTTTGCACCCACAGAATAACATGCTAGTTATGCCGCACTGTGAATACGTAAATTTTAAGTTTAAAAAATAATAAACCGTTTTCTTTACCACTCCCCAAAAAAAAAATAATAATAATATATACACACACATTATATGTACCCCACAATAGTGTCACTAAAAATACTATTTGCCCCACAAAAAAAGAAATCAAGCTCTCATATGGGTACATTGGCATAAAGTTAATGGCAGAAAAAAAAAAAAATACAAAATTAATAAAAAGATAGTCCTTAAATTGAAAATATTAGCGATGCAAGATAATTGCACATAATGCAGACAGATACGCACCACCAATACATCTGAATGATGCAAAAAAAATTAAAATAAAAGATGGCAACCCCACTTCACTGGATACAAGAGCCATGAAAGGGGGGGGGGGGGGTCTTTATCTGCCAAATTGTAATCACTCCTGTGACAGCTAGAGATGTATGGTAAAGGGGTTGTCTGGTTTCAGGAGTGAATTGGACACCACAAGGGATCCGCTGGCAATAAAGAAGTGATTATTATGTACTTGACAGATCCCACGCCTGCGCTATGGTTCTCCCGGGCAGGATCTGTACACCCCAGTGGTGCAGTAAGTTCAAAAAACATCTCACCGGTAGAAGTCTGTGGGCCTGTCACCAGCTATGTCCACTGGAGGAACATATAGGGATCGCCTGTCTTGAGAACGGCTATAAACTGCCTAATGCAGCTAATACAGCAAGCAAATGTAAAAGCATGAACCTTACCTTTTAGATTTGTAATGGTTTCTTCACTAATAGGATAATTAGAAAAGTCGCCTTCCTTTTTTTCCAAGGCGGTCTCCTACAAAAGAAAAACATTTTGAAGATTACCCGCAGCCGTTCCAGTTTTGATTTGCACTGGATTTGACAAATGTCCCCAATGTACAAATCTACTTGTCTTCTAGTATCTTGATTTGCCAAAAGATCTGCGAATGCACCTTAAGGCCGAATGCACACGTACGTGAGCGGTCCGTGAAACCACGGGCTGGATTCCTGCTGAGTGGAGGAGCGCACGGTGTCATTGGTTACTATGACGCTGTGCGCTCCCTGCCGCCGCAATACGCTAGTACACTGGTATGATCTATACCAGTGTATTACTGTACTGTGGCGGCAGCAGGGAGCACACGGCATCATAGCAACCCATGACGCCATGCGCTCCTGCTCTCAGCAGGAATTTCAGCCCGTGGTTCCACGGACTGCTCACGGCCGTGAAAAACGGCCGTGTGCATTCGGCCTAAAGGGGATCTCCGGGCTTTTAATATGGATGACCTAGCCTCAATTTTGTGTGAACTGCTGCGCATTTCTGCACTAACTCTGTGCCAGAAACCAGGTGTTACTTGCTGTTTTTGGTGCACATTTGATCTGGTTTTGCCGCAGGTCTCAGTTGAAATGGAAAGGGCGAAATCCGCACCAAAAAAAAACAAAAAAAAAAACAAAAAAACTGACATGCAAATCTGCACAGCAGGCCAAGGTCCGCCAAGACGATTGTCGGGCATGTGGCACCCTGCCAATCACATACTGACTGACTATCCTGGGATAAGCCTTTAATATCACGCAGTGGGAGCCCGTGACGAATGTATTGCATTTTCTGCCCGCCCAAACACTACATAGGATCAGTGTATGTGCCCCAATCACCTTGCGTACTCTCCGGAAACACATACCTCATCATCCGATTTGGTTTCCTCCGCGTTCGCCTCTGCCTCGGGCTCCGTTTTCCTTTTCTTTGCTTGTGGGGCATCGTTATTTGTGGATTGTACTTCTCCATTCTCAGTCGTTGAGGTTTTCTTTGCTTTGGATTTTTTACCACTCTATCAAATAAGTACAGATTGTAAAATAAGGTGAATGGCAGAAGTGACAAAGACAGGGGTGGATATGATATAGGACAAAAGTAACGCAAATCGATCGCTCGATCCCGATCTTCCAGAGGGATGGGGCGATGGAGTTACCTTTTTGCCGTTGATCTGTGGTTCGGATTCTGCTGTGTTTTGCTGTTCTGATTCTTCCTGCTCGATTTTTGGCGTTTTCTTCTTTGATTTCTTGACTTTAGGAGCTTCGGTGACTTCCTGCTCCTCGTCTATCTGCTCAGCTGCTTCAGGAGAACTCTCTTTTTTGGCAAGCTTCTTTTTCTTCTGTTTCGGTGTCTAATGTAAGAGTGCAGGGAGAAGATAAAAGGAGTCCATTAGTATCAGGTCCCAGAGGTGACAACACCTGGTCGGGTCACAGTCACGTCCTACCTGTTTATTGTTATTACAGTCTTCGGTCACCTCTTCATTGATATTAGACACTTGCTCAAAGTCAGGTTCTTCTGTTTCCCCATTGTGGATTTTTCTTTTCATCTTCTTGGTTGTGGGAGTTTCAGATACTTTCTGGAAGACAACCACCGTCACGTATGAGACTGAGATTCAGGGGGCCCCTAACACATTCATAGACAATTTGGGGCGACAGGCGACTTCAAATGGACTCTTAGATTTACCAAATTTTGGGAAATACTGAGGGGCATTCATTAACCTAGTCACACCCCTATTGCAGCGTTCAAAAGCTGCAAATCATGGCGCACCGTATCTGCACCTATTTGAGTTTCTCAACACTTTCGAAGGGCATGGCTTAGCAGGAGGGGGCGGTGCCTATCACAGCCTGCCAGATTTACTCCAAGGCTAATTTCACACTAGCGTCTCAATGTGCCGGCATTGTCAGACGCTGCCTGAATGTCCGCCAGCCCCATTAAAGGGTGATCCGGTAATATATATATTGACGATCTAGGATAAGTCATCATTATCACATTAGCATCTCCGACCATTCTGCGGTTTCAGGGACCCACCGCGGTCACCGGAGCTCTGGTGAACGATGCGGACTACCGGCAGCATACCAAGCACAGCGCCGTACATCGTATAGTGGCAGTGCTTGGTATTGCAGCTTGGCTCATTCACTTCTATGGCATCACATGGTCTAGAAAAAGGCAGCAGCGCTGATGGAGCACCAGCATCTTCTAACAGCTGACGGGTGGGGCCCCAGAGGATAGACCATCATTATATTTACCTGGAAAACCCCTTTAACTATAATGGTGTCTGGTGGAGATCCGTCCGCAACCCAGCAAATAGGCCGAGAATTTGCCGGACGAATACCACTGTGTGCAGCTGTTTTAGTCCGGCCGCTTCTCTGCGCATTTGTCGGTCCCCATTATAGCCTGGAGCTCTAAAACGCTAGAGTGAAACTAGCCTAACTTACATATATTATAGTTCAAGTCTACGGCAGCTCCCAGCACACGAGGGGTTGTCCGGAGAAGCACGCGATTTCTAAGAAGTATCTGCCTCTTAATAACTTAGGCGCATCCTACTCCAGCACAGGGACCAAGACTATGACGTAGGGGAACTCCTGCCTTGATAAATCCTCCCCCAACTGTGTAATATAGCAGTAAAGTCAGGCGACTGAAGGCCCCGTACACACTGGTGAGGAGCTGCCAAGAGGGATGACTGATCTCACCATCACAGCGTGTACAGGAAAAAGTTTAAAGGGAACCAGTCACCAGGATTTTGTGTATATAGCTGAGGACATGGGTTGCTAGATGGCCGCTAGCACATCTGCAATACCCAGTCCTCATAGCTCTGTGTGCTTTTATTTTGTAAAAAAAAAACGATTTGATACATATGCAAATTAACCTGAGATGAGTCCTGTATGTGAGAAGAGTCAGGGACAGGACTCATATCAGGCTAATTTGCATATGTATCAAATCGGTTTTATTACACAAAAGCACACAGAGCTATGGGGACTGAGTATAGCGGATGTGCTAGCAGCCATCTAACAACCCATGTCCTCAGCGCTGTACACAAAATCCCGGTGACAGGTTCCCTTTAAATCCAGTTTAATTAAATATTAAAGGGGCTCTCTGGGATTTTTATTTTATATTGATGACCCATCCTCAGGATAGGTGTTCAATACGAGATCGGTGGGGGTCCAACACCCCTGACCATCAGCTGTTTAAAGAGGCCCCGTTGTTGTATGTGCCCCCATAGACACTAAATAAACACAAAATGCCCCTTTCTAAAGAGGTTCTCTAGAACCTTTATATTGATGGCCTTTTATTTTCTTTTAAAAGTGCAGTTATAAATGCACCCAGTCTGTCACCATAATAAAGGGTGACAAAAGCACATGTACCATGAGGCCTATATATATAGTGTTTTTTTTTACCCTATGCTTGAAAAACAAATATTTAGATTATTACTAGTTGTGCCCATGGACTGAGCTAGAGAACTACAAGTCCCAGCACACACATCTGGGACCATGATGAGAGTAGTAGTCCCCCCAGCTGCGGACATGTGTTTTCCCGGCGCGGTCAGCTGATGCGGCCACAAGGAGCCCGACAACCAGCACGGAAGCGCCCCCTGCCGGCAGCCCGCCCGCTCACCTTCTTCTTGCCGACTCCGCTCTCCATTTCTCCGGTTTGAAGTAATCCCGGCATTAAATTTCGTCTCTAAAAGTCCCGCACCCAAGAGAGAGGGGAACGAGCAGCGGCCACGCTACAGGGGGAAGCGTGAAAAGGGAAGAGGAAACGACGTCATGTCCGGGAGGCGCTGCGGCCGCTGACGTGTAATGGCGGCGACCAGTGTCCGCACGTGCTCTGTGGGCGGAGGGAGCCTGTTTGTTTCGGAAGTGCCGTGTCTGTGACTGTGTTCTGAGGGAGCGCCATGTGTACTTTTACACATGATTCGCACAGTCGCCAAGTGCGTCATGTCCTGTGCGGTACCGCACATGCGTAACGCATGGAAATCATAGTTTTTTTTTTTTAGGGATGAGCAATCCATCTGAAGTCGATTCGCTCATCCCAAATTTACTATAAGTAGCCCCCAGGATATTGTGACCACGCCCACATGGTACATGGCCGCAGACACGCACTGGTCCAGATGTACTAATGTGTCTGCGCCAAAAATCTGTCTAAAAAAGTGGGGCAGGTAGAGTTTCACAACCTTCAACTCGTTCAGGTGGCCATGTAATGCGGGTGTATATCTAGGGAATTGCAGAGGCAGAAATACACCCACATGGGCGTCAGAATAAGGGCTCATGCACATGGCCATATGTATTTCGCGGTTCGCAAAAACGGATGCCAAAAAAATACAGATGACGTCCGTGTGAATTCTGCGGAACGGATGGATGTTTTCAGATGGACACTGCGCATGCGCTGTGAGCCTCACCAGCGGTTAGGGTAGGGAAAAAGCACTGGCCCGTAATTTTTCCCTACCCTAACCGCTAGTGAGGCTCCCGGCGCATGCACAGTGTCGGCCGGTGTCCAGCTAACTGCTGCGAAATTTCCCTACCCTGTCCTTGTGTGCCTGCGCGGCGTGGCACACCTCCTCGCGTCATGTCCGATGGGCCAGAAGTGACGAGGGTAGGGAAATCCAACGGAACACCGGCTATATTTCCTATAGTGTGGAAGCACGACCACCGCTGATGGATTGCAAGGGTTTTTCACCTTTTTGTTCCTCTTCACTGCTGAGCTCTGCCTCCCTGCACTGGTCACGTGATGATGACATCCTCACAGGTCCTTCACCTCCACAGCTGCTGAGCTCTGTATTCCTGCACTGGTCACATGATGATGACATCATCACAGGTCCTTCTCCACATCATTCTTCTGGTTTTCACAGCTATGTATGTGTAATTAGGGGGTGGGCCTTTCCTGCAGGGCCAGGCCTCCTTCCTCCACAGGCCCCATAGCAGCTGAGTGGTCACCCTCCGTTAGAGGGACCATACAGTCTGGAAGCGACTTCACCATAGATGATTTATCCACAAAACATAAATGTCTCAATATTGTCAATCCCATTCTGTTTTCACTAGATGGCGCCACAATACTGTTTACAAAGAGACAAGCTTTTATTTGCTATGTCTTCTTCAGAAGGAATTGGGGGATACTATATCTCCTTATGGAAAGTGCCTTAAAGGGCTTCTGTTATCTAACCCCTATAATGTCCCCCTCATGTAGTTTATACTTACCCAACTCCCCGGCACCATCGCTGCATCTTCTCGTTGCCCGGATCAAAACATCTGGCAGGGTGGAAGGCGTCAGCAAACAGCAGGCCACGACTGGGACGAGTCTCATTAACATTAACCCCTGAATGACGGCATCTGAAAGGCATAAAACCCAGAAGTACGCACTTGCCAGACAGGAACACTTCCCCTAGGCTCAGATTGGGGACGCCATTCAATGAAAGTAATGAGCCAGATCCTGTACTAGGCTTCTAGGCTCATTACTTGTATATTCCAATTCAGGCCAGCAGGTGGCAGCACTGAAGTGTAATATAGTGATCTATACAAATTGCTATCTAATGATTGCATGTTGGGGTTCATTTGGAGGCCTAAAAAAAAGTTAAAAAAAATATATAAAAATTTAAATCACACTTCTTTCCCCAAAATCAAAATAAATTAACAATAAAAAAATAAACATTATGGGTATCGCCACATGTGAAAAAACCCATACTATTAAAATATAAAAATATAGCAAACGGTGAAACGGAATAAAAAGGCAAAATGGCTGATTCAGCGTTTTTTGGTTGCTTCACCTCCCACAAAAAATGAATAGAAAGTCATACAAACCCCAAAATGGTATCATTAATAACTACAGATCATCCTGCATTTTTATCAGGCTCAAAAATTATCCATGGCACTCCAGGTAAGTGTAATGCAAATAATTCATCTTTTAATGTACAGGTTCTTTAAAGGGAACCTGTCACCTGGATTTTGTGTATAGAGCTGAGGACATGGGTTGCTAGATGGCCGCTAGCACATCCGCAATACCTAGTCCCCATAGCTCTGTGTGCTTTTATTGCGTAAAAAAACAGATTTTATACATATGCAAATTAATTTGCATATGCATTAAATCGGGTTTTTTTGCGCAATAAAAGCACACAGAGCTATGGGGACTGGATATTGTGGATGTGCTAGCACGTGGAGCGCCGTATGCTGATTGGTCGGCGCCACGCATGCCCAGTGTAAAAATCGTCACACAGACACAGCGCATGCACACAGGGCTTTTATCTTATAGTGGATACTGTATTTTTTGCTTAATAATACTGAGAAGCACTGACTCCCCCCCCCCCCCCCCTCCAAAAAAAATGGGGGGGGTGAGTCAGTGCGTCTTATAAAGGGAATGTGCCAAAATGATGGTGGACGGCCCATTGCAGAAGATGTGCGTGGCGGGCGGCTGTACAAGTGAGGTATGCTGTAGTGTGGTGCGGGGCCTGTACGTCCTTGATCCACAGCCGGGGTTTATTCCAGAGGACAGCCATTCTCCTTCTCCGATTGGTGAACCCTACTCTAGGACTGTCTACACTTGTGTCATTTGATCCACTTAAACATTAGCTGTGACGGATCTGGTTCTATTGCTGTTTTACAGATCCCATTGCCTTCGAACTTGTTAAATCTCTGCAGGATCGCACTGAAAAAGGGACTCCCATGTAAAGAGGATTCTTTATTAAGACGACACATGTCTGCAGTGAATCGCTCCCTTCGTCAGGTCAAGCGTCAGCAGAGGGGATGCAGGCTTGTATTAGAGTTGTGCCTAAACCACACAACCAAATCAGGTGAGCATTACAGCACACCATATTTAAACCCCATCCTCCTGGAGTGGACATATTAGGTGAAAGCATAATCTTGTGTGCAATTTAACACATACAGTATTATTGAAAGGGGTTGTCCAGCCTTTACTAAGGCCTCCTTTACACGGGCGTCGCGGGTGAGGGCCGGATGCGATGTGGGTGCTGTGTAAATCGTGCAAACACAATTTCAGTCAGTTTTGATTGTGATTGCGTTCCGTTGTTCAGTTTCTTCTGCACGAGTGCAATGCCTTTTGCACTCGCGTGAGAAAAAACTAAATGCGGTACCCAGACCCGAACCTGGACTTCTTCACTGAAGTTTGGTTTTGGGTTAGGTATTCTGTAGATTTTATTATTTAAGTAATAGCATTCTTTAATGCAGAATGCAAAGTGAAATGTCAATTGAGGGTAAAAAAATAATAAAAACATTACTCACCTCATCCACTTGATCGTGCAGCCGGGATCCTCTTATGTGTTCTTCTTGAAGGACCTGCAAAAGGACCTTCGCTGTGACCTTCTATCTTCATTCAGCAGGACCTGCACTGACGTTGCGTCAGCGGAGGTCCTTTTGCAGGTCCTTTAAGAAGAACGAAGAAAAGGATCCCGGCTTGCGTGATCAAGTGGATGAGGTGAGTAAGGTTTTTATTATTTTTTTACCCTCAATTGACATTTCACTTTGCATTGTATATTAAAGAATGCTATTATTTTCCATTATAACCATGTTAGAATTGAAAATAATAAAGTAAATAGGGTCCCGGGTTGCTCATCCCTCGTCTCCTTAGCAACCATCCGTGAAAATCGCATTGCATCTGCACTTGCTTGCGGATGCTTGCGATTTTCATGCAGCCCTATTCATTTCTATGGGGCCTGTGTTGCATGAAAAACACAGAATATAGAACTTGCTGCGATTTTCACGCAACCCACAAGTGATGCGTGAAAAACATCGCTCATGTGCACATACTGACTTAAATGAATGTGTCAGGATTCAGTGCGGGTGCAATGCATTCACCTCACGCATTGCACCCGCGCGGAAAACTCGCCCATGTGAAAGGGGCCTAAGGGATGGCCTATCCTCAGGACAGACCATCACCAGCTGATTGGCAAGGGTCTGACAACCTGCACCGCCGCCCATCAGCCTTGTAGTGGTGGAAGCTCGTTACTACAGTGCTGCTCATATTGAAATCAGGACAGGCCATCACTTAGTAAAGGCTGGACAACCCCTTTAACCCCTTAGTGACCACCCATACGTCTTTTTACGACAGTCACTAAGGCAGTCTAAACGCTGCACGCTTCTGCTCTAACAGCCCGTATCGGCAATGGCGCCAGCTGCATGTAAGTGGTGACAGAGGGGGCAGATTCCACTTGTCTTCCATCAGCACCCAAAAAATGAGATTGCGGGGTGCCGATGTGTGTATAGGCAGGCTGGAACCTGGTATAGACCTCAAGCCTGCCTTGAGTAGTCACTGACATTTGATTGCTTTTGAAATACAATGCACTATTCCTTTTTTTAAAGCATGTATTTTTTTTGTTTTCAATAAAGAATCAAATTTCTCATACACAAATTTTCAATGTTTGTCAATATTTCAATAACAAAGGATAACATGAAAAACAGGGTAAGGGGTAAGGCAAAAAAGGGTAAAAGTGACAAGGGGTAGCAAGCTCTATCATATATTTGATACAACTTTGTTGTATCAGGATTGTAGCCAGTAATGCCATGTAACTCTAAATTTGGCTTGATTATTACTTACAGAAGCATTAATCAGTTCACAAAGACAGTGATTGTTAACCAAATCAATTATTTCCATTAAAGGGCTTCTGTCACCCCACTAAAGTAATTTTTTTTTTTTTGGGGCTACTTAAATTCCTAATACTGCGATATATCAATATATAATGCTCTTACTCATTTTCGTTCAGCAGTTTCTTCAAAAAAGAGACTGTTATAATATGTAAATTACCTCTCTACCAGCAAGTAGGGCGGCTACTTGCTGGTAGCTGCCGCATCCTCCTTTCATAAAGATGCCCCCTCCTCATGTTGATTGACAGGGCCAGCGAACGCGCTCGTCCTCTGGCTGGCCCTGTCTGCGTTCAAAATCTGGTGCCTGCGCCTTACCTGTCTTTAGTAGGCGCAGGCGCACTGAGAGGAGGACGCTCGCTCGGCCGCTCCATCCTCAAAGCACCTGCGTGATGATGTCACATCTACACCCGGCGCAGGCGCACTGAGGAAGGAGCGGCCGAGCGAGCGCCCTCCTCTCAGTGCGCCTGCGCCAACTGAAGATAGGTACGGCACAGGCGCCAGATTTTTAACGCAGACAGGGCCAGCCAGAAGATGAGCGCTTTCGCTGGCCCTGTCAATCAACATGCGGAGGGGGCGTCTTTATGAAAGGAGCATGCGGCTGTTTTTAAGAAACTGCTGAAGGAAAATGAGTAAGAGCATTATATATTGATATATCGCAGTATAAGGAATTTAAGTAGCCCAAAAAAAATGACTTTAGTGGGGTGACAGAAGCCCTTTAAGGGAGAAGGAAATTTTCATCCTAGTTGCTATGATAACGTGAATAATAACTGTTCTATAGGTCTTGGGGAAAAGATCCAGATCAATGGAGAGTAAGCTTTGGGCCAATTAGAGTGAAATGGAAGTATTACAAATTTGGAATAAAATGAGGTTAATTGAGATCCAAATTGGTTTAATCTCACTACATTCCCACCAAATATGTTCCATATCGGCTTTTGCTCCAGCAGGAGATGATGTGGGGTACATTTTGGATAATCTATGGGGAGTAAAAAAACATCTGTATAGAATTTTCCTGGAATTTTCCAGATTGTTGACACATCTGGAAGTGGTACATGAATGCCGACTCCCATTGTTCTGAGGATACATTTAAATTTATCGTTGATTCCCATTTTTGTAATAAGGGAATGCCCTGAAACAGACCTGGCTCTCTCCCTAGCTGCTTAGCCTATGCAAAAATCTCAATGGTAGATGATCGCATATCCTCGTTCCTCGACTGTATAACACCTAAACACCATATAATAGTGAGGGGACACGACCACCGGCTCCCTACACTTGATACGGAGGGAGTCAGGGTCACCTGGGATCCAGCAAACAGGAAAACACAAATGAATGAACAAAACTTATCTGTAGAAGACTCAGTAGTAGCATCCAGCATGCACACACTCCAGGAAGTTGTATAAACCGCAAAGTGATGCAGTATGGGAAGGGATTTAAAGGGATGCAATCAGTGCAACTACATGACAGCTGAGAGAGGCTAACGAGATGAGAAAACGAAAGCAAAACAAAAGGAACCTCAAGCAGGAGGTTCTGAAGAACGTCTGACAGAGCTTCTCAGATGTCTGGTGGTGACAAGAAGTTTCAGAGGTCATGGGGAAACCCATCCCAGATAAAAAGTGCCTAATTTGTACGTTCAAGCTATAATAGGACACTGAGCTAAAGGACTTTAAAATTTGCATCACTGTAGGTAGAGACTTATTGGGTTGGTTAATGCCAAGATAATATCATCAGCAAATAATCCAATTTTATGGGTTATTTCTCCTACTTGTATGCCTGTAATATGTGGGTGATATTTAATACATTCAGCTAAAGGTTCGATTATTAGTGCAAATATAATGGGCAATAGGGGACATCCCAGCTTTGTTCCGTTATTTATTAGAAATCGGTTGGATAACACTCCATTAATAAGTACTCTTGCCGAAGATGTAGAATAAAGTGCACCCACAGCCCTGGCAAACTGTCCCTGTATTCCAAATTTTGACAGTACTGCCTCCAAGTACCCCCAATGCACTCGGTCGAACGCCTCCTCCGCGTCCAGAGACAGGAACAGGGAAGGCGTTCGTCCTGTTTTCACTAAATTAATGAGATCAATTATATGTCTAGTGCCACCCAAGGCTTGTCTCGATTTTATAAATCCTACTTGGTCATGGTGAACAAGGTGTGGAACTATGGACGATAACCTATTTGCTAATAATTTAGAATAGATTTTTAGGTCAGAATTTAGGAGAGAAATCGGGCGGAAATTTTCTGGATAATCGGTGGATTTACCCGGTTTTGGGAGAGCCACTATGGTGGCTTGAAGCATTTCAGGTGGTATATTTCCTGTAGTCATTATATGAGAGAATTTGGAAATGAGATGTGGAGATAACATATCCCCAAAGGTTTTAAAATATTCATTAGTTAATCCATCAGGTGCTGGGGATTTATTGTTTTTTGTTAATTTGATGATATGCTAAATTTCTTTACTCTCAATCGGTTTATTTATTTGCTCCAATTGTTCTAGGGACAATTTAGGTAGTGAAATGTCGGATAAGAAGTTGTTAATTAGATCCGAGGTTCCGGGCCCCTTACCCTTTTTTTTTTTTTTCCCCCTGTATAGATAACAACATGTTAAGTGGGATGTTTTGTGTGGTTGTTTTGCCGTATTAGGCTGTGGATGACGGACGTATCCCGCATTTCCCCCAGCAAGTGAGATCTCCATTTGTATTCTTGTTGTCTCCACAAGCATGGATACTTGTATGAAATTGTTCTTAATCATGTTGCAAATTACAAATTTTACGGACTGTAGGATTTTATAATTGTAATATGGATATAAATTTTTGTATTATAAATTAATAAAATATATAAAAAAAAAAAAAAAAAATTAGATCCGAGGTTGGATGGGCACTAGTTTGTTGTTCTTAAGATTATATAATTTTACATAATAATCGGCAAAGGTATTAGAGATTTCCTGCGGATTGATCACTTTTTCTTGGCAGGAGTTATAAATAAATGGTATTTTTTTCCTATTTTGTGTAGCTTTAATTTTATTAGCCAGGATCTTACTCGCCTTATTGCCTTGTGAGTAATATTTTGCTTTTGATTTCCTTAAGTTATGTTCATAGTTATTTTGATAGAGTTGATATAATTCATATCAAAGTTCTCTAAGTTGGTTTTTAATGGTCTGGGAGGGGTTTGTCTTATCTTTAATTTCTAAATTAGTTATATAGGTGCATAGCTGTTCTGTACGCATTCGTCTTTGTTTTTTTAAGAAGGATGAAATTCGGATGAGATGGCCTCTTATGTAGGCCTTGTGAGCACACCAAGTTGTCATTAGTTGTATCTCCGGAGTGTAGTTGTACATGAAGTATTCTTTAAGTGCCTCGCTGATTTGAGCTTGTGTGGATGGTAAGGATAAGTGGTAATTTTATGACAAGACACGGAGGCTCCTATTGCTTTAACTCTCTTTACTGTTACCATAGCAGCAAAGAATGAACCAATCAATCAAAAGAAGAAACCATAGCAACCAAACTCCTCCCCACTATCCCAGTATATAATGCCTCCACACTCTGGGATCATCCTCTTTCTTTGCTGCTACCTTAGCAGATAAGTAGCCTGTATTTCAGCATTGTATTTATGAACGTTATTGAACTTATTTTGTTCCTTTTCTGAATTATTCCTTTCACTTTCTGGATTCTGACCTCCTTAGTTGCCTTGGCAACGTTACCTTATTTATACAGCTTTCTCTTTTGTCTGTCTGTCCCTGTTTATTTACCCACTCGGTTGTCCGCGCCTTTTTTTGTTGTGGTTTTTCCTCCCAACACCTTTTTCGCCGCCTTCCCCCCCTTCTCTCCTACCTCCCGGTTTTCCGGTGTATATCCTTCACCGCTCTTCGCTCCGCCCGAAGTCTCGCGATCGGCGAGATTTCGGGCGCCATCTTGGTTTCCCTCTTCTGCGCTCGGCCGAAGTCTCGCGATCTCCGAGACTTCGGCCGCCATCTTGCTGGGAGTCGTTCTATCGGCGGCAACTCTACCTCACGTCCCGCCCTCTCTTTCGCCCGCGCGATCCCGCGATATCTCGGCGTACACCACAGGGCTGCGCGCCAACTTCCCCACGAGTCTCCCAGCTCCTCTCGGCATTTGCTGCTTGGTTTACCTCCGGTAAGAGTCTTCCCCATTGACGGCCCCCCTGTTTTCTTTATCCAGACTCTGGCCCTCATTGTTTTCTTTCTTTTTCTTCCAGGTGTATCAAGTTCTTGTGGTCTGGGGTGACTAACTCCTACCACTTTCAGACATGTCGCGCCGTAGTTCCTCCTCTAGGCAGGATGCCCCTACTACCCCCCCTGTCCCCTCCACTGCCCCCAGCCGCAATGATGAGCCTCATGGGCTGCAAAATGCTGCGCTGCAGCAGTCTATCTCGGATGCGATCACGGCTGCTATGGGCTCTATGTCCTCAGCACTCTCGCAATCCATTTCTCAGGCCTTATGCGCACATCCCACTAGGTCCGTTTCGGACCCAGCGTTGGACCTTGCCAGGCCATCTGCCTCCAGAACCGTTAGAACCGATGGTAATCCATCACATGACCACGCGGTTGTCCCGCGGAAAAGAGCCTGCACGCGACAGGCAGAACGATCTCGCGCATGGAAAACGGCCAGGACCATGCCTGAGCCACGGTCTGATTCCGAAAGGGAATCGAACGAGGAGGCTCAGAACGAGTCACTGTATGACTCTCTAGAGGAGCTTGAGGACGTTGAGGTTGATCCTCTTGACTTATTTCCTGACCCCAGACCGCCCACCCCAGCGGTACCCGCACACGAAAACCAGGTGCTACCGGGCGACCTCCTGGTCGACTCCCTGGGCGCTCCTCTTTTCAATCCGGATGAACTCCATCATCCCCGCTCCGCGGAATGGCTCCCCACCACTCAGGTGGCACTCTACTTGGAAGAAAAAATACGTACTCCTCTAAGCAAGGAGTCCCGCAACAAATTGCGTGCGGAATGCCCCCGCCCTTTAATACCCAATAAGGTGTGTGAGACGCCTACGGTGGACCCGAAGATGGTCCAATTCCTTACCAAGACCAAATTTAACCCAAAGAAAGGCTTAGACTCCGCTCTGCGGGCCGTTCAAGATAAGCTCCTGGACATCACAGGTCCCCTCGCCAGGATCTTCGACATGGCGGAGTCCGCCAAAGCGGAGGGCAGAACTGTTGACCCGGTCGAATTGGCGGGATGGGTCCAGAGGGCCATCTGCATCGCGGGCAACGTAAACACGTCCCTAGCCATAGAACGGCGTA
The DNA here is from genome assembly GCF_014858855.1 of Bufo gargarizans. Classification (NCBI taxonomy): domain Eukaryota; kingdom Metazoa; phylum Chordata; class Amphibia; order Anura; family Bufonidae; genus Bufo; species Bufo gargarizans. The sequence goes on along the minus strand of NC_058085.1, from coordinate 288,010,698 downwards.
AAGCCATCCTGATGAGGGTGGAGCCAAAGCTCTCCAACCTAGCATTGTCTGAGTCGGGCAAGAACGCCCAGGGTCTTTTGTTTGGAGACTCTTTTATCAAAGAGCTGGGCAGATACGTCGGGGCCTTTACGGCTTTGGACAAAGCCCAAACATCTATGAAACGTGTATTTAACAACCGTTTTTCCAGTAGGGCCGGCAGTTCTAGGGGCCGCCTGTCCGGCCGGTCTGATTTCCATTCCCGCGGGACGGGACGAGGCTCCTTCAGTTATCGATCCTCCCTCCAGGATCCCAGGCACCAGCCCTCCTTCTTCCCGTCCAGGGGCGCTTCAGGACGGTCCAGAAGTTACCGAGGAGCTCCCTCCTACCGCCGACCAGTTGGTGAGTGCCCAACCCATTCTACCTTTGCTTTCTTCAACAGGTTGTGTCGGGGGCAGACTCCGTTTCTTTTTCCATGCCTGGTCCGAGATCACCTCAGACCAATGGGTGCTCCAGTCCGTCAGGGGTTTCACCATAGACTTGGTGGCTCCACCAAACCTGCTGCCTGCTCCCCGCCCCATACACCTATCCGGCCCTTTGCTACGACTTTTACACAGGGAGCTGGTGGAGTTAGTCCACAAAAAGGCAATAGAACCCGCCTCCCCTCACTCCGCCGAGGTGATCAGCGGAATGTTCCTAGTCCGGAAGAAAGGCGGCCAGATGCGCCCCGTTATCAATTTGAAAGCCCTCAATTCACTGGTTCGATACCGACATTTCAAGATGGAAGGCATCCATCTTTTGAGAGACATGCTTCTGCCGGGCGATTGGATGGTCAAACTGGACCTCAAAGATGCGTATCTTACGGTTCCGGTGGCTGCGACCTCCAGGGACCTGCTGTGTTTTCCTTGGGGAGACCAGCTTTGGCGTTTCACGTGCCTGCCGTTCGGTCTCTCGTCGGCTCCTTGGTGCTTCACCAAGGTGATGAAACCGGTGGTGTCTTGGCTCCGCAGCAGAGGGGTGCGCATGATAATTTACCTCGACGATATCCTTATCATGGCGCAGAGTCCATCCCTTCTCCGGTCCCATCTTTCCATGACCACCGGCCTCCTTTCCCGGTTGGGGTTCATCTTAAACCACGAGAAGTCTTGCCTCATCCCGGCGACTTCTATGGAATTCCTGGGTTTCAGGGTAGATTCTTTGTCCCTGTCCCTTCACCTCCCTGTAGCCAAGGTCCGCTCCATCCGCAAGGAGCTGCGCCATGCGCTTCTTCGGCCGCAATTGTCTCTGCGACACTTGGCACGCCTGATTGGTCTCCTGGCGGCCTCTATCCAGGCCATTTTCCCGGCACCCTTACATTATCGGGCTCTCCAGAGACTCAAGATTGCCCATCTTCAGGCGGGGTCCACGTACTCAGACTTGGTCACTCTGGACTCGGAGACGAGGGACGAGTTGCACTGGTGGATCCAGAATCTGTCCGTCTGGAATGGCAAAGCTTTACTGGGACCTTTGCCAGACCTGGTTATCGAATCCGACGCCAGCTTGCACGGTTGGGGGGCACACTGCAACGGGATTTCCACCGGGGGCCCGTGGTCACCGGAGGAGTCTCGTCTCCATATCAATGGCCTGGAACTATTGGCAGGGTCTTTGGCGATTCGCAGTTTCGCCAACGGCACAGTCACGACCTGTATCAGACTGCGGATGGACAACGTGTCCGCAGTTCGATATGTCAACGGGATGGGCGGCACGCGCTCTTCGGTTCTGACGTACCTGGCGCAGGACTTTTGGGAGTTCTGCCTCTCCAGGGGTATCGTAGTGATTGCGGAACATCTTCCTGGACTCCGCAATGTGGTGGCGGATTGGAATTCACGCTACTTTTCGGATTCCAGCGACTGGAAGCTAGACGAGGAGGTGTTCCTAGCTTTGTCATCACGTTGGGGTCCTCCTTCGGTGGATTTATTCGCGAACCGCTTGAACGCCCAGACCTCCAGGTTCTTCAGTTGGCGACCGGATCCGTTGGCGGAGGCGGTAGACGCTTTTCTTCAGCAGTGGGGGAGTACGCTGATGTATGCGTTCCCTCCGTTTGCGTTGATTCCCAGGGTTCTTCTTCAGGTTCAACACCAGCGGGCCGAGTTGATCCTTGTCATTCCTCTCTGGCGGTCTCAGCCATGGTTCCCGATAGTTCTAGACCTGTTGGTGGACACTCCGCTTCTCCTCCCGGACCTCCCATGTCTCTTGAGAGACCCTTTGGGGGAGTCCCATCCCCTCATCCAGTCACGTTTACTCCGTCTTCTCGCCTGCAGAATCTCGGGTGTCCCAACGCGCTGTCTGGGGTTTCGGAAACGACTGTTTTCCTATTGGAAAACGCATGGGCCCCGGGTACCAGACGTGCTTACCGAGCCGCCTGGGACTCTTGGGCTCGCTGGTGCGGAGAGCGGGATCTGGATCCCATTCGAGCACCTGTGATGTCGGTTCTGTCATTTTTGTCCTCCTTATACGATTCCGGTAAGGCCTATCGTACGATTAATTTGTATAGGTCGGCCATATCGTCACGCCACGGGGGTTTTGAGGGTTGTCCTGCGGGACAACATCCTCTTGTGTGCCGCTTGTTGAAGGGCTCTCGTCTGTCTCGCCCCCCCAGGCCTCGTTTTTCTGCTACTTGGGATGTTAGTTTAGTCTTGAACTTTCTGCTTTCTTGGTCTTCTAATGATCAGTTATCTCTACGACACTTATCAGCTAAGTTGGTTACGCTCTTATGCCTCATTTCTTGTAAACGGGTGTCTGACGTCCGGGCCCTGGATTTCGATGCGCGATCCTTTACTCCGGATGGGGTTCTCTTTAACATTTCGAGACGCACTAAGACTAACATTCGCTCTGTTTCCTACCCAGCTTTCCGACAGTCGCCTCTGTTATGTCCGGTTGCATGCCTTCAGGAGTACGAGTCTCGGACCGTTTCCTTACGTGTCTCTACGTCTCCTAATTTGTTTATTTCTTTTCGGAGGCCCTATGCCCCCGTCTCTAGTGTTACCCTTTCTCGATGGGTCAAAGAGATTTTGGGTCTGGCTGGGGTGGACACCGCTATTTTTACGGCTCATTCGGTGCGCAGTGCTTCAGCTACATCCATGTCGGTCGCGCGGGCCCGTCTGGAAGATGTGATGCGCCTAGCGGATTGGTCCAGAGTATCCACCTTCCGTGAATTTTACTTTCGTCCCGAATCGCATGCTTTTCATTCGGTCATTTCTCAGCTTTGAACTTGCAATAGGAGCCTCCGTGTCTTGTCATAAAATTTCATGATTTTCCTATTCCATGACGTAAAGTCATGATTTTATTAAAGACACGGAGGCGAGTATTGCCCTCCCTTCCCACCCCTTTGTTGGTGATTAGTGACGCTATTGTATTTGTTTCGTTTACACACATTATTGTATGTCAAGTTAGGATTGCATTCCTGGATGTGAATGTTCTTATTTCGTGCCATGATCATGCGATGTTACCTCGTGTTTTGTTTCATCCTGCAGGTTGAACGGTCACTCTTCTGGAGTTCCTGGTCCAGTTGGCGCTGTTGCCGCTTACGTGTTCGGTGAAGTCCGGGTTTCCCGGTCGGTTTCGGTTCCGGGATGTTGGTTGGTTCGGGAAGAGCCGGTTTCCGGTGAAGTCTGCGGTCGGTGTAGCCGCTGAAAGAAAGAGGATGATCCCAGAGTGTGGAGGCATTATATACTGGGATAGTGGGGAGGAGTTTGGTTGCTATGGTTTCTTCTTTTGATTGATTGGTTCATTCTTTGCTGCTATGGTAACAGTAAAGAGAGTTAAAGCAATACTCGCCTCCGTGTCTTTAATAAAATCATGACTTTACGTCATGGAATAGGAAAATCATGAAATTGTTAATTCTCCAGGGATTATGTGCTGGTTGGTTAAACCGTTCTAAGATTCGACATGAGATTGGTGTGTGGTCAGACCAGGTTATGGGTCCGATGTTGGATGATTGGACATTTTGTAAGGTCCATTTGTCAGCAATTATCAAGTCAATTCTAGAGTACTGTTTATGGGGGTGTGAATAAAAGGTATAATCGCGTCCTGATGCGTGCAATACTCTCCAAGTATCATATAAATCTTCTGCTAATAAGTATAGTGCAAATTGTATAGAGGGTTGGGATTTTGTATGGTTGGATTTATCGATATTTGGCGCTGGGGGTAAGTTAAAGTCTCCACAAATAATCAGAGAACCTTGTTTAACGGATTGAGCAGTGGATTTTACTTCTTTAATGAATACTAACTGGTTTATGTTTGGTACGTACAGAGAAACCAAAGTGAAAAGTGTATTGTAAGGCTCCTTTCACACTTGCGCTCGTCGGTCCGCTCGTGAGCTCCGTTTGAAGGAGCTCAGGAGCGGACCCGAACGCCTCCGTCCAGCCCTGATGCAGTCTGAATGGAGCGGATCCGCTCAGACTGCATCAGTCTGGCGGCGTTCAGCCTCCGCTCCGCTCGTCTCTGCACGGACAGGCGGACAGCTGAACGCTGCTTGCAGCGTTCGGGTGTCCGCCTGGCCGTGCGGAGGCGAGCGGATCCGTTCAGACTTACAATGTAAGTCAATGGGAACGGATCCGCTTGAAGATGTCACCATATGGCTAAATCTTCAAGCGGATCCGTCCCCCATTGACTTTACATTGAAAGTCTGAACGGATCCGCTCAGGCTGCTTTCACACTTAGATTTTTTTCTAAGTTATTAATGCAGACGGATCCGTACTGAACGGAGCATCCGTCTGCATTAATATGATCGGATCCGTTCAGAACGGATCCGATCAAACGCTAGTGTGAAAGTAGCCTTAATGGTGCATACAAGTATAACATATCTTCCATTGTCATCTATTTTGCACTGAATTACTTGGAAAGAAAGGGAGTCTTTCACGGCAATGATTACCCCTCTTTTCTTGTTCACTGCAGGTGATACAAATACATTAGAATTTTTTTTATTTTTAAGTCTGTGAGTGTCAGATTCATTCAGATCAGTCTCTTGAATGCAAATTATGTCACATTTAAGAAAATTAACTTCTTTCCAAAGTAATGAACGTTTAAGAAAGGGCTATTTAGACTGTTTGCGTTAATTGAGGAAATTTTTATAACCATCACTGGCAGTGAAAATAGTAACAGTTCAGCAATACGTTGTGTCGTACAGTGAGCTACAGAGCAAGTGCAGCACCGTCACCAAGATGGGGCAGTTGCTCCGCAACTCCAAGCACAAAATATATTGAGCTCGCTTGTCACTTAGAAGGTGATAAGGTAGATGGGTAGGAAAGGGGGGGAAACAGACAATGCATTATTCTCATTAGTGCATTGTATTTTAGAAGCAATCAAAAGATCGCCTGTTATAGTCCCCTTGTGGAACTATTAAGTGGTTAAAAAAAATTGAAATGGTCTTTACCTGCTTTTCCGCAAGGGCGAGAAAATAGAATGTTTAAGAAGTGGAGAGAGAAAAACATCTACACGCTGAATGACTTACTAACTGGACCAGACTATAAATTGATGTCGTGGGAGCAATTTGTCAATGGGCATCAGATGGAGACATCTCACCCACTGGCATTTTATTGTAAAGCCCAAGCGGATTCTTTAGGAGAAGTGGACAGAATGACCTGGTTTGAAGCTCTTCTGGGGAGAGGCGGGGTTATGATCTCCTTGGCAGATACATATAGACATCTAAGAGATATTAGTCTTATGAGCCTAGCGAAATCTGTTTTTGCGCACTGGGAAAGAGATGTGGGGGTGGAAGATTTGACCCTTAAAATGAGAGAGGGTTTAGAATATATCAGGAGGACTGTATACAGTGAGCAATGGAGAGAATCGCAATGGAGGATTCTACATAAAGCGACATATGCGTACAATCTTTCATACTCTAATGCCCCGGCACATTATCTGAGGGAATGTCCTAAGTGCTCGCTGCCCAAAGCAGACCTTTTACATGGGCTGTGGAGTTGCCAACGGCTGTGGGAAGATGTGATCTCGCTTATTAACCTCTTAAGGACATAGGGCGTACAGGTACGCCCTTGTGCCCTGGTACTTAAGGACACAGGGCGTACATGTACGCCCTGTGCATTTTCGATCACCGCCGCACGGCGGGCGGTGATCGGAACCCCGTGCCTGCTCAAATCATTGAGCAGGCACTTGGAGCAAATGCGCCGGGGGGTCCGGTGACCCCCCCATGTATGCGATCGCAGAAAACCGCAGGTCAATTCAGACCTGCGGTTTTCTGCGTTTCCGGGTTATTCGGGTCTCTGAAGTCCCGATAACCCGGAACAGGATGGTGATGGTGGTGTGATTTCACTCCACCAATCACCATCCAGCGATCCTGAGTGGTGATGGTGACATCACCACTCAGGATCGCTTTCTGATTGGTCTGTGGGCGGTCCGGCGGCAGATTCAAAAGAGGCAGGCGCTCCTCTCCTCCTCCTTTTGTGTTCCGGAGCCGGAGGAGAGAGGAGCTGCCTGCACGTGTCTGCTGCACCCGATCTGTGCCCCCCAGGACCCGATCTGTGCCCCCCAGGACCCGATCTGTGCCCCCCAGGACCCCATCAGGTACATAGGGACAGCTAGGGAAAGTTTGGTTTAGGCAGGGAAAAAAAAAGGGAAAGTTAGTTTTTGAACTTTGATTGCATCACCCTAGTTAGGGTGTCTGGGGTCCACAGCACAGCTGTGTGACCCTAGACCCCCCAGGGGTGCTGCCACTTGCCCAGAGCGATACGAGCCTGTGATTCCTGATTTTGTAGGCCAATCAGGAATCCAGATTTCCACAGTGGGCTACACTGAATATGACTTTTTTTGTCATTTTTTCAGTGACCCACTGGTAAATCTGATGGTGGAGCAGACGAATCTGTACGCCCAACAGTTCGTCGCTCAACACCCGGGCTCCTTTTTGGCCAGGCCCGGTGGCTGGACGCCGGTCAGTGCAGCCGAAATGAGGACATTTTGGGGCCTCGTGCTGCATATGGGCCTGGTCAAAAAACCCAGTGTCAGGCTGTACTGGAGTGGGGACGTCCTATACCAGGCCCCACTTTACAGTACAGCCATGACACGCTCCCGGTTTGAGGCCATCCGGAAATGTCTGCATTATTCCGATAATGCAGCATGTCCCCCCCGAGGTGATCCTGCCCATGACCGTCTGTACAAGATACGGCCGGTCATCGATCACTTTGGGGCCAAATTCATGGAGGCCTATGTACCTGGAAGAGAGGTCGTGGTTGATGAGTCTCTCATTGCGTTCAAGGGGAGACTCATTTTCCGCCAGTATGTGCCCTCCAAGCGGGCGAGGTATGGCGTGAAGCTATACAAAATTTGTGAGAGTACCTCAGGGTACACTTACAAATTTTGTGTATACGAGGGGCGAGATTCCCGGATTCAACCCCCAGAATGTCCCCCCACTCTGGGTGTTACCGGGAAACTTGTGTGGGACCTTATGTACCCACTGCTGGATAAGGGTTACCACCTTTACGTGGATAACTTTTATACCAGTATCCCCTTGTTCCAGTCCCTTGCCGCCAGATCCACGTCCGCTTGTGGGACCGTGCGGAAAAATCAACGCGGCCTCCCTGCCCACCCCCTCCAGGTACCTATCCCCAGGGGTGAGACCCGTGCCCTTACCACTGGAAACCTGTTGCTGGTCAGGTATAAGGACAAGAGGGATGTCCTTATGCTGTCCACAATTCATGGTAACGGCATCACCCCTGTCCCTGTGCGAGGTACCGCGGCAACGGTCCTCAAGCCCGATTGTATCGTCGCTTACAATCGGTATATGGGAGGAGTTGATCTCTCTGATCAAGTCCTCAAGCCATATAACGCCATGCGCAAAACCCGGGCATGGTACAAAAAAGTTGCGGTCTACTTGGTGCAGGTTGCCATGTACAACTCTTTTGTACTATCCCGAAGCGCTGGCAGCACAGGGACATTCCTCCAGTTCTATGAGGCAGTCCTCAAGGCCCTGATCTTTTCGGACCGGGAAAGAGCAGGCCGGAGTACCTCGGGAACTGTAGGTGCCCGGATCGTCCCTGGCCAACACTTTCCAGGTGTGGTCCCCCATACTGGAAAGAAGGGACGAACCCAAAAAAAGTGCAGAGTGTGTCGCAGGAGGGGGATACGGAAGGACACGACTACTCAGTGCGACACTTGCCCCGATCATCCGGGCCTCTGCATTGACGGTTGCTTCAGGGAGTATCACACTTCCATGGAGTACTAAATTTATATCCCAATTTAGCACTGACATCGGATAAAAAAAAATGGTTCTCAGACTTGAGACACCCAAAAAAACTAAAATAATTTATTAAAAGTAGACATAGGTATTGCCGCGTCGGTAATAATCTCCTCTATAAAAATGCCCCATTACCTAACCCCCCAGATTAACACGGTCCAGAAAAAAAAAAAAAAGGTGCAAAAAAAGTTTTTTTTTGTCACCTTACATAATAAAAAGTTTAATAGCAAGCGATCAAAAAGTCATATAGCCCCCAAATTAGTGCCAATAAAACCGTCATCTCATCCCGCAAAAAATGAGCCCCCACATAAGATAATCAGATAAAAAAAAAAATAGAAAATGACTCTTAGACTTTAGAGATACAAATTTTTTTTTAGGGTATCAAAAAGGATAATATAGTCTAAAACCTAAATAATTGTAAAAAAAGTTGACTTATTAGGTATCGCCGCGTCCGTAAGAATCTCCTCTATAAAAATACCCCATGACCCAACCCCCCAGATTAACACAGTAAAAAAAAAAAAAAAAAATAGGTGCAAAAAAATATTTTTTTTGTCACCTTACATAACAAAAAGTTTAATAGAAAGCGATCAAAAAGTCATATAGCCCCCAAAATAGTGCCAATAAAACCGTCCGCTCATCCCGCAAAAAATGAGCCCCCACATAAGATAATTGGCTAAAAGAAAATAAAAAAAATGACACTTAGACTTTAGAGATACCCAAAAAAAAATGTTGTATCAAAAAAGATAATATAGTCAAAAACCTAAATTATTGTAAAAAAAAAGTAGACTTATTAGATATTGCCGCGTCCGTAAGAATCTCCTCTATAACAATATCCCATGACCTAACTACCCAGATTAACACGGTTAAAAAAAAAAAAAAAAAACGGTGCCAAAACCGCTATTTTTGGCACTTTTCCATTTCAGTCCGTTTTTTCCGGTAACAAAACAAGGGTTAACAACCAAACAAAAGTTAAAATTTATTACCCTGATACTGCAGTTTACAGAAACGCCACATTTGTGGTCGTAAACTGCTGTATCCGTAAAAGGGAGGCCGCAAAAGGAAAGGACCGACATGGTTTCTGGAAGGCCGATTTTGATGGCCTTTTTTATTGACACCATATCCCTTTTGAAGCCCCCCTGATGCCCCCCTAGAGTAAAAACTCCCTAAAATTGACCCCATCTAAGAAACTACACCCCTCAAGGTATTCAAAAATGATTATACAAACTTTATTAACCCTTTAGGTGTTCCTCAACAGTTAATGGCAAATGGAGATGAAATATCAGAATTTCTATTTTTGGTAACCTTGCCTCACAAAAATGTAATATAGAGCAACCAAAAATTATATTTGCCCTAAAAATACTCCCCCAAAAAATGCCACCTTATCCCGTAGTTTCCAAAATGGGGTCACTTTTAGGGAGTTTCGACTCCAGGGGTGCATCAGGGGGTTTGAAACAGGACACGGTGTAAATAAACCGGTCCATAAAAATCAGCCCTCCAAAAACCAAACGGCGCACCTTTCACTCTACGGCCACATATTGGGTGTTTCTGTAAACGGCAGAGTCAGGGTAATAAAGATACAGTCTTGTTTGGCTGTTAACCCTTGCTTTGTTAGTAGAAAACATGGGTTAAAATGGAAAATAAGGCAAAAAAATGAAATTTTCCAATTTCATCCCCATTTGCCAATAACTCTTGTGCAACACCTAAAGGGTTAACGACGTATGTAAAACCAGTTTTGAATACCTTGAGGGGTGTAGTTTCTTAGATGGGGTCACTTTTAGGGAGTTTCGACTCCAGGGGTGCATCAGGGGGGTTGAAACAGGACACGGTGTAAATAAACCGGTCCATAAAAATCAGCCCTCCAAAAACCAAACGGCGCACCTTTCACTCTACGCCCCGCTGTGTGGCCGTACAGTAGTGTACGGCCACATATTGGGTGTTTCTGTAAACGGCAGAGTCAGGGTAATAAAGATACAGTCTTGTTTGGCTGTTAACCCTTGCTTTGTTAGTGGAAAACATGGGTTAAAATGGAAAATAAGGCAAAAAAATGGAATTTTCAAATTTCATCCCCATTTGCCAATAACTCTTGTGCAACATCTAAAGGGTTAATGACGTATGTAAAACCAGTTTTGAATACCTTGAGGGGTGTAGTTTCTTAGATGGGGTCACTTTTAGGGAGTTTCTACTCCAGGGGTGCATCAGGGGGCTTCAAATGGGACATGGTGTAAATAAACCAGTCCATAAAAATCAGCCCTCCAAAAACCACACGGCGCACCTTTCACTCTACGCCCCGCTGTGTGGCCGTACAGTAGTTTGCGGCCACATATTGGGTGTTTCTGTAAACGGCAGAGTCAGGGCAATAAAGATACAGTCTTGTTTGGCTGTTAACCCTTGATTTGTTAGTGGAAAACATGGGTTAAAATGGAAAATAAGGCAAAAAAAGAAATTTTCTAATTTCATCCCCATTTGCCAATAACTCTTGTGCAACACCTAAAGGGTTAACGACGTATGTAAAACCAGTTTTGAATACCTTGAGGGGTGTAGTTTCTTAGATGGGGTCACTTTTAGGGAGTTTCTACTCCAGGGGTGCATCAGGGGGCTTCAAATGGGACATGGTGTAAATAAACCAGTCCATAAAAATCAGCCCTCCAAAAACCATACGGCGCACCTTTCACTCTACGCCCCGCTGTGTGGCCGTACAGTAGTTTGCGGCCACATATTGGGTGTTTCTGTAAACGGCAGAGTCAGGGCAATAAAGATACAGTCTTGTTTGGCTGTTAACCCTTGATTTGTTAGTGGAAAACATGGGTTAAAATGGAAAATAAGGCAAAAAAAGAAATTTTCTAATTTCATCCCCATTTGCCAATAACTCTTGTGCAACACCTAAAGGGTTAACGACGTATGTAAAACCAGTTTTGAATACCTTGAGGGGTGTAGTTTCTTAGATGGGGTCACTTTTAGGGAGTTTCTACTCTAGGGGTGCATCAGGGGGCTTCAAATGGGACATGGTGTAAATAAACCAGTCCATAAAAATCAACCTTACAAAAACCATACGGCGCACCTTTCACTCTACGCCCCGCTGTGTGGCCGTACAGTAGTTTACGGCCACATATTGGGTGTTTCTGTAAACTGCAGAGTCAGGGCAATAAAGATACAGTCTTGTTTGGCTGTTAACCCTTGCTTTGTTAGTGGAAAAAATGGGTAAAAATGAAATATTAGACAGAAAAATGAAATTCTCAAATTTCATCCCCATTTGCCAATAACTCTTGTGCAACACCTAAAGGGTTAACAACATATGTAAAATCACTTTTGAATACCTTGAGGGGTGTAGTTTCTTAGATGGGGTCATTTTTGGGTGGTTTCTATTATGTAAGCCTCGCAAAGCGACTTCAGACCTGAAATGGTCCCTAAAAATTTAGTTTTTGTAAATTTCAGAAAAATTTCAAGATTTGCTCCTAAACTTCTAAGCCTTATAACATTCCCAAAAAATAAAATATCATTCCCAAAATAATTCACACATGAAGTAGACATATGGGGAATGTAAAGTCATCACAATTTTTGGGGGTATTACTATGTATTACAGAAGTAGAGAAACTGAAACTTTGAAATTTGCTAATTTTTCAAAATTTTTGATAAATTTGGTATTTTTTGGTGCAAAAAAAAATATTTTTTTGACTTAATTTTACTAGTGTCATGAAGTACAATATGTGACGAAAAAACAATGTCAGAACGGCCTGGATAAGTCAAAGCGTTTTAAAGTTATCAGCACTTAAAGTGACACTGGTCAGATTTGCAAAAAATGGCCTGGTCCTAAGGTGTAAAAAGGCTGTGTCCTTAAGGGGTTAAAGAGGTCTGGGATATTGAGGTGAGAACAGATCCGCAACAATGTGTGTTCCAGTATATTCCCGTCGGCCAAGATGTCTCGTTAGGTAAAGGGGTAGCGGAATCAGGTGTACACATTACCCCTATGGCAGTCAAAAAATGTTTGTTGCGACATTGGTTGGTACCAGATATTCCTATTATAGAGGAAGTGATGGGTCTCATAAAAAAAAAATCTGTATTTAGAAAGATTAGAAGTATGTAAGAACAAAGAGAAGGAAGTAGCAAAGTTTTTTAAAAAATTGAAAAAACTGGTTGAACATATCCTGACGAGAGAAGAAATTAAGGAACTAGTAACCCCATTCGAGCAAACCAAGTGGTATCTAGAGGCAAGATTGAAAGGTACTCTTGGTTTATTAGAAATCTAAGTGTAGGCTCCTAAACAGTTTCATAAATGTGAATTTGAGAGGAGGCGAGCAAGATTGGTATGAGTAGCAGAAGTTGGGATGGGAGAAGGGAGGGTGGGTGGATAGGGTGGGGAGAATAAAATGTAAAAGGATGTATTTGAATGCGGATAACATGGAATATGACTGTATATCTCATACGATGTATACCTACTGTAATATATGACTGTATGCCTCATGCATCCGAATAAATAAATGTTTAAAAAAAAAAATGAAAAAAAGTATTAAATAAAAAAAATTTCAATAAAAAAAAAAAAAATTCTATTGAAAAAACTATTTTCAATAAAAAAATTGTGAAAATAAAACCTCCCCCACATGCTTGATATCGCCACGTACATAACGACCCACACTACATAATTATAATGTAAATTATCCCCTCATACAGCTCCATAGACGGAAAAAAAAAAAGTTATAGCTCTTGAAAGGTGACGATGAAAAAATGAAGAAAAATGCTTGGTCGGGCCCAAAACAGGTTGTCATTAAGGGGTTAATAAAGCACACTAAGTGAATGGGATGTTTCAAAGCTGATGCAAAGGAAAAATTTAATAATTGCCCAGTCGTCCTATCAAATTCCACGTCTCATTTTACAGAGGACCTTTGGAAAATAAAAGCAGCAACCTGATTGACATGGGAATGTACTCTACTTTTCAATTACAACAGTTGTGATACATCTCCACCAGTGTGCTCACCTTCCTATATAGCATGTGACTCAATTTGGCCGCCAGCTAAGGGGCTGCCAGAAGGAGCCATTGTTTACGGCTCCATCTTGTCTAAGACGGATATGTGCATGAATGTTATATGTGAAAGAATAATTTGCCTGATACGCACCTCCAGTACATGCCCAGTGCTGAATCAGTATGTCCAATTACAAGACCCTTTGACTCCTGACCACACACGGGCTACACTGTGCATAGAACACATACCTTCCTTGACTCTGTAGAACTGCCTGGTTTTACCAGTAGGTGGCATCAGTGACATTTCAATGTTACTACATTTATCATGACCCAGTGGAAATGCATCAAAGAGCAGAAGAGTCGAAATGTTTCCATGCAGAATTAGGGAGCCTGTATGGTGGCACACAAAGTCCTACTGTATGAAGTTGTAGAAATACTGAGGACTGGTCTTAGGTTGGATGATACCCTCATCAAACCTATGGTCTATTGCAGTACCTCCTCAGTATGATGTACCGCCAAAAACAAAACGGAGTGTGCCAGAATGCACTCCGTTCGGTTGCATCCCCATTGCGGACAGAATAACGTTGCAAGCAGCATTTTTCTGTCCGCGATGTGGTGCGGAGGTGCGGTGCGGACGGATCCATCATGACTCACAATGTAAGTCAGTGGGGACGAATCAGTTTTCTCAGACACAATAAAAAAACGGATCCGTCTCCCATTGACTTTCAGTGTTGTTTATGACAGATCCGTCATTGCTATGTTAAAGAAAATACAACCTGATCCGTTCATAACGGATGCAGATGGTTGTATTATCAGAGCAGAAGTGTTTTTGCTGATCAATGATGGATCCAGCAAAAACACTGGTGTGAAAGTAGCCTAATACCAACATACAGTGACCAGATAACCACTCCATAAATAAAGTACTATAGAGTGTCTAACAAAAACAAATATACCGTTAATATAAAGATTCATTGTAGTCAAGTCCTCTTCAGCAGGGCCAGCTGACGCGTTCTGTGACTGCACCTGTTGTACAAGTGTAAGGCCAACCATGGTCGATGGTGGACTAGGAGCTGAAAGTGGCCCTGGAAGAAAAAAAACTAAAAGTGGCCCCATGTTGTAGGCAGATCCAGATTGACCGAAGGCGGGAAACACAAGTAGGAAGAGACAACAAAAGAAGGTGGGGCCAGCAGTACCTTAGTGCTGCAAAAAATACCACCCCAGCAGAACATAATACTTCTGCTCGCATCTGAGTGTTCAACTGTATCATTGTCCGAGGATGGCAATATAGTTGAGGGCAGCCGGGGCTACTGGCTAGGTGCATAAGTACATGATGCTCCTAGCATTAATTATTGTTGAGAGCTTAAGATTGTTATGTACACAGCCGGACGCTGAGGAGGGCTTCAGTGGCCCCTTGGGCATTGTCCCACCAGGAAATTTCCCTGTAGGGTCTATAGCCAGTCTATTTCTATAATGGAAGCCCTCACTAGTATTCGCTTTATAAGACACACTACCATTTCCCCTCAAAAAAGTGCAGCTTATAAAATGAAAAATATGGTATGTCATGATCAGGTTTTTTTTTTTTTTTAAGAAGCATGAAGCTAGCCTTGGATCTCCTAGAACAATACCCGTCCTACGTATGATTTACACTACTCAGCAAAAAGATCAAGAGTTTAATAAAGGGTGCAGCTTTCAGAGAGAAGATCATTACTATTTCTTATTGCTTACAGTTGGTTACACTTGTGCATAAAATCTACCGTGCTCTCTTTTGAACAGTCATCTGTCTTCTCCGAAATTGGTTTCAAAGTAAGCGTACCGCCATGGAGTGTAATTACCCTGAAACATAACCATACCTTTTTAGTGAAAATCTGGTCCTCAAATCCTGGTAAATGCCTAATTTAAATTTTATACAAATAAGGTTTTCAGTGCACTGTGGGCAGGGCCACTCCGTTTGGTGCACCATTGCTTCGCCATAGCACCGTCCAACGCTTCCCCCTCTTGTTCAGTTCATGAGACTTCAGAGCTGGTAGCGATGACACAGGGGAGGCCAAGTGCACTGAATGGAGCATCTCTGCCTACAGTGCACTAAAACCAAAGCATTTCTCCAGAATAGAGGAGCAGATTTTCACAAGACAGTTATGGTTATGTTTTAGGCACAGGGGCGGATTAGCCATAGAGATTACAGGAAAATTTCCAGGTGGGCCGATGCCCAGGGGGCCGCCTAAGCCCTCCTTTTGGGGATGTATTTTGAGCTGCTGGCAGTATTTTGTGATGGACTGTGGTATTTGGCTCTGTTGGGGTGGTATAATGTGCCACAAAATGGCATTGCTGGCCCTGCCTTCCATCAATTTGGACCTGACTACAAAACGGTGGCCACTTTTAGTATTTTTTCTAGGGCAACTTTAAGTTCCCAGGGCCCTCCACCCTGCATCTAAGTATGCTTACCTGAAACTGATTTTGGAGGTGACAGACTCCCTTTAATGAACACCAAATACAAGGTCATCCGGATCTGCATATACTTAAAGGATAACTGCATTACGCTTCTGTGTATCACCCATGGCTAGTGGTCCGTCTGAATGATAACCAGTGAGTGGGGGATGGATGTGAGTCATGTTGTATCTATCTAGCAATGCTGTGTCTGCTATAACAATAGATATGAAAAAAAAAAGACCAAAAAGACTTCAATTTCATCACAGCGAAACTTATACGAAAAAAGTGATCAATGTGTGTGTGACCAGAGCTTTGATATTTGGTTGTTCCTGCTGCAACAATGCCAATGGATATTAATAATGTAAGAATAGCATGCCTTCTGGTTATGAGTGGATTTCATTAACATACTGTTTACACAGATATACAAATAGTATGCAAACCAAGCAATCATCATACTGAAACCTATAGGGATTCTATTCTAGCAATATGCCACCAATGTCTCAGAGGAGAAAACCACTTTAATAAAATAATTTCAGCATAGCACAATGCAATATATTCCTAAAACAGAAACATATGCCCAATCTAGCACTAATGACATATGTTAGAAGTGCCTACTCGCCGCAGTGCATTTACAATCCCCCCAGGACTGTTTCAGCAGTAATATAGTATTGCTGTTTTTTGCATAAACCAGCTCATTCACAGTGCGGGGATGGTCATCAGGCAGCCTGAAGGCTCAGTACATCATGGGGCTTTCAGGCCCTTGACAGATGACACCAAGTGCTTGGTAAAATAGGTGGGAGCGGATGGGTTACATGTGCTTGCATGAAACAATAAAGGGAAAGAAACAGTCAATTGTGCAAACAATGGGACCAGACATATGGGCAGATTTATAATGTAGAGCTGTTGACAGCATGACTACGACATCCATAGCTATCATATTAGGGCTTCTGTCACCCCCCAAAAGTCATTTTTCATTTTTGGGCTAATTAAAATCCTTATAGTGCGATTATTCAATATATAGGGCTCTTACCTTTTTCTGTGGCTTAGTTTCTTAGTTTCTTTAAAAAACACACTTTTATAATATGTTAATTACCTGGCTACCAGCAAGTAGGGCGGTTGCTTGCTGGTAGCCGCCGCATCCTCCTTTAAAAAAAACGCCCCCTCCTCCTGTTGATTGATAGGGCCAGCGAGCGCTCTCCTCCTCCGGCTGGCCCTGTCTGCAATTCAAATCCCGCACCTGCGCCGTACCGGTCTTCAGTCGGCGCAGGCGCACTGAGAGGAAGACACTCGCTCGGCCGCTCCTTCAGGTAATTAACATATTATAAAAGTGCGGTTTTTAAAGAAACTAAGCCACAGAAAAAGGTAAGAGTACTATATATTGAATAATCGTACTATAAGGATTTTAATTAGCCCAAAAATGAAAAATGACTTTTGGGGGGTGATAGAAGCCCTTTAACCTCTTAAGGACATAGGGCGTACAGGTACGCCCTTGTGCCCTGGTACTTAAGGACACAGGGCGTACATGTACGCCCTGTGCATTTTCGATCACCGCCGCACGGCGGGCGGTGATCGGAACCCCGTGCCTGCTCAAATCATTGAGCAGGCACTTGGAGCAAATGCGCCGGGGGGTCCGGTGACCCCCCCATGTATGCGATCGCAGAAAACCGCAGGTCAATTCAGACCTGCGGTTTTCTGCGTTTCCGGGTTATTCGGGTCTCTGAAGTCCCGATAACCCGGAACAGGATGGTGATGGTGGTGTGATTTCACCCCACCAATCACCATCCAGCGATCCTGAGTGGTGATGGTGACATCACCACTCAGGATCGCTTTCTGATTGGTCTGTGGGCGGTCCGGCGGCAGATTCAAAAGAGGCAGGCGCTCCTCTCCTCCTCCTTTTGTGTTCCGGAGCCGGAGGAGACAGGAGCTGCCTGCACGTGTCTGCTGCACCGCTGCCTGCACCCGATCTGTGCCCCCCAGGACCCGATCTGTGCCCCCCAGGACCCGATCTGTGCCCCCCAGGACCCCATCAGGGACAGCTAGGGAAAGTTTGGTTTAGGCAGGGAAAAAAAAGGGAAAGTTAGTTTCTGAACTTTGATTGCATCACCCTAAGTTAGGGTGTCTGGGGTCCACAGCACAGCTGTGTGACCCTAGACCCCCCAGGGGTGCTGCCACTTGCCCACCAGTTAAATCCACCGGAGCCCCCTGCCGGTGAACTTGTCTGGTGTAGCCCAGAGCGATACGAGCCTGTGATTCCTGATTTTGTAGGCCAATCAGGAATCCAGATTTCCACAGTGGGCTACACTGAATATGACTTTTTTTGTCATTTTTTCAGTGACCCACTGGTAAATCTGATGGTGGAGCAGACGAATCTGTACTCCCAACAGTTCGTCGCTCAACACCCGGGCTCCTTTTTGGCCAGGCCCGGTGGCTGGACGCCGGTCAGTGCAGCTGAAATGAGGACATTTTGGGGCCTCGTGCTGCATATGGGCCTGGTCAAAAAACCCAGTGTCAGGCTGTACTGGAGTGGGGACGTCCTATACCAGGCCCCACTTTACAGTACAGCCATGACACGCTCCCGGTTTGAGGCCATCCGGAAATGTCTGCATTATTCCGATAATGCAGCATGTCCCCCCCGAGGTGATCCTGCCCATGACCGTCTGTACAAGATACGGCCGGTCATCGATCACTTTGGGGCCAAATTCATGGAGGCCTATGTACCTGGAAGAGAGGTCGCGGTTGATGAGTCTCTCATTGCGTTCAAGGGGAGACTCATTTTCCGCCAGTATGTGCCCTCCAAGCGGGCGAGGTATGGCGTGAAGCTATACAAAATTTGTGAGAGTACCTCAGGGTACACTTACAAATTTTGTGTATACGAGGGGCGAGATTCCCGGATTCAACCCCCAGAATGTCCCCCCACTCTGGGTGTTACCGGGAAACTTGTGTGGGACCTTATGTACCCACTGCTGGATAAGGGTTACCACCTTTACGTGGATAACTTTTATACCAGTATCCCCTTGTTCCAGTCCCTTGCCGCCAGATCCACGTCCGCTTGTGGGACCGTGCGGAAAAATCAACGCGGCCTCCCTGCCCACCCCCTCCAGGTACCTATCCCCAGGGGTGAGACCCGTGCCCTTACCACTGGAAACCTGTTGCTGGTCAGGTATAAGGACAAGAGGGATGTCCTTATGCTGTCCACAATTCATGGTAACGGCATCACCCCTGTCCCTGTGCGAGGTACCGCGGCAACGGTCCTCAAGCCCGATTGTATCGTCGTTTACAATCGGTATATGGGAGGAGTTGATCTCTCTGATCAAGTCCTCAAGCCATATAACGCCATGCGCAAAACCCGGGCATGGTACAAAAAAGTTGCGGTCTACTTGGTGCAGGTTGCCATGTACAACTCTTGTGTACTATCCCGAAGCGCTGGCAGCACAGGGACATTCCTCCAGTTCTATGAGGCAGTCCTCAAGGCCCTGATCTTTTCGGACCGGGAAAGAGCAGGCCAGAGTACCTCGGGAACTGTAGGTGCCCGGATCGTCCCTGGCCAACACTTTCCAGGTGTGGTCCCCCATACTGGAAAGAAGGGACGAACCCAAAAAAAGTGCAGAGTGTGTCGCAGGAGGGGGATACGGAAGGACACGACTACTCAGTGCGACACTTGCCCCGATCATCCGGGCCTCTGCATTGACGGTTGCTTCAGGGAGTATCACACTTCCATGGAGTACTAAATTTATATCCCAATTTAGCACTGACATCGGATAAAAAAAAACTGGTTCTCAGACTTGAGACACCCAAAAAAAACTAAAATAATTTATTAAAAGTAGACATATTAGGTATCGCCGCGTCGGTAATAATCTCCTCTATAAAACTACCCCATGACCTAACCCCCCAGATTAACACGGTCAAGGAAAAAAAAAAAAAAAAGTGCAAAAAAAGTTTTTTGTTGTCACCTTACATAATAAAAAGTTTAATAGCAAGCGATCAAAAAGTCATATAGCCCCCCAAAAAGTGCCAATAAAGCCGTCCGCTCATCCCACAAAAAATGAGCCCCCACATGAGATAATTGGATAAAATATTTTTTTACAAAAATGACCCTTAGACTTTAGAGATACCCCCAAAAAAATTTGAATCAAAAAAGATAATATAGTCTAAAACCAAAATAATTGTAAAAAAAAGTTGACTTATCAGGTATTGCCGCGTCCGTAAGAATCTCCTCTATAAAAATACCCCATGACCCAACCCCCCAGATTAACACGGTCAAAAAAAAAAAAAATAGGTGCAAAAAAAGAATTTTTTTGTCACCTTACATAACAAAAAGTTTAATAGCAAGCGATAAAAAAGTCATATAGCCCCCAAAATAGTGCCAATAAAACCGTCCGCTCATCCCGCAAAAAATTAGTCCCCACATGAGATAATTGGATAAAAAAAAAAAAAATGACCCTTAGACTTTAGAGATACCCAAAAAAAGATTTGTATCAAAAAAGATAATATAGTCAAAAACCTAAATAATTGTAAAAAAAAAGTTGACTTATTAGGTATTGCCGCGTCCGTAAGAATCTCCTCTATAAAAATATCCCATTACCTAACCCCCCAGATTAACACAGTTAAAAAAAAAAAAACAGTGCCAAAACCGCTATTTTTGGCACTTTTCCATTTCAATCCGTTTTTTCCGGTAACAAAACAAGGGTTAACAACCAAACAAAACTTAATATTTATTACCCTGATACTGCAGTTTACAGAAACACCACATTTGTGGTCGTAAACTGCTGTATCAGTAAAAGGGAGGCCGCAAAAGGAAAGGACCGACATGGTTTCTGGAAGGCCGATTTTGATGGCCTTTTTTATTGACACCATGTCCCTTTTGAAGCCCCCCTGATGCACCCTAGAGTAAAAACTCCCCAATACTGACCCCATCTAAGAAACTACACCCCTCAAGGTATTCAAAACTGATTATACAAACTTCATTAACCCTTTAGGTGTTCCTCAACAGTTAATGGCAAATGGAGATGAAATTTCAGAATTTCAATTTTTGGTAATATAGAGCAACCAAAAATCATATTTACCCTAAAAATAGTCCCCAAAAAAATGCCACCTTATCCCGTAGTTTCCAAAATGGGGTCACTTTTAGGGAGTTTCTACTCTAGGGGTGCATCAGGGGGCTTCAAATGGGACATGGTGTAAATAAACCAGTCCATAAAAATCAGCCCTCCAAAAACCAAATGGCGCATCTTTCCCTCTACGCCCCGCTGTGTGGCCATACAGTAGTTTACGGCCACATATTGGGTGTTTCTGTAAACGGCAGAGTCAGGGCAATAAAGATACAGTCTTGTTTGGCTGTTAACCCTTGATTTGTTAGTGGAAAAAATGGGTTAAAATGGAAAATTAGACAAAAAAATGAAATTTGCAAATTTCATCCCCATTTGCCAATAACTCTTGTGCAACACCTAAAGGGTTAACGACGTATGTAAAATCAGTTTTGAATACCTTGAGGGGTGTAGTTTCTTAGATGGGGTCACTTTTAGGGAGTTTCTACTCTAGGGGTGCATCAGGGGTCTTCAAATGGGACATGGTGTAAATAAACCAGTCCATAAAAATCAGCCCTCCAAAAACCAAACGGCGCACCTTTCACTCTATGCCCCGCTATGTGGCCGTACAGTAGTTTACGGCCACATATTGGGTGTTTCTGTAAACGGCAGAGTCAGGGTAATAAAGATACAGTCTTGTTTGGCTGTTAACCCATGCTTTGTTAGTGGAAAAAATGGGTTAAAATAAAAAATTTGACAAAAAAAAGAAATTCTCAAATTTCATCCCCATTTGCCAATAACTCTTGTGCAACACCTAAAGGGTTAACAACGTATGTAAAATCAGTTTTGAATACCTTGAGGGGTGTAGTTTCTTAGATGGGGTCATTTTTGGGTGGTTTCTATTATGTAAGCCTCGCAAAGTGACTTCAGACCTGAACTGGTCCCTAAAAATGTAGTTTTTGTAAATTGCTGAAAAATTTCAAGATTTGCTTCTAAACTTCTAAGCCTTATAACATCCCCAAAAAATAAAATATCATTCCCAAAACAATTCAAACATAAAGTAGACATATGGGGAATGTAAAGTCATCACAATTTTTGGGGGTATTACTATGTATTACAGAAGTAGAGAAACTGAAACTTTGAAATTTGCAAATTTTTCCAAAAATTTGTTAAATTAGGTCTTTTTTGGTGCAAAAAAAAATATTTTTTTGACTTCATTTCACCAGTGTCATGAAGTACAATATGTGACGAAAAAACAATCTCAGAACGGCCTGGATAAGTCAAAGCGTTTTAAAGTTATCAGCACTTAAAGTGACACTGGTCAGATTTGCAAAAAATGGCCTGGTCCTAAGGTGTAAAAAGGCTGTGTCCTTAAGGGGTTAACTCTTATCAGAGCTAAAGGGCCCTTTACATGGTGCGGGAATTCGCCAGATAATCGCTAACGATTGTTCAGTGTAAAGGTGCCGCCGATTACCCAATGAACAAGTGAAATGCTTGTTCATAAGCTAATTGGATCGTTTGTGTAGGCACCTAAATCGTCATTTGCCAGCAGCAGATTGTGCCTAAACACGCCCTGATGCCAGCAAACAATGTAAATTCATCGATCTCCTTAATCACCTGCTGAACTGTCCCATCTAAATGGACCTGTACCTCACATGGATCCAGAGATCTCCCCATTCATTGCTCCCTATCACAGCTCAGTAGGCAGTTGAAGGATGAAATTACTAAGCATGTGTGGCCATCAGGGTTGCCAGACATACAAATCCAGAAGGACAATTGCAACGTGCCGGTCCGCAGGGGAGAACACGTGAGGTTCACGGTGGGCCGACGGGTGCAACAGTTCATCGGTACTCACGGTTAGCAGATGCCTCCGTGGGTCAGCAGTGCAGTGAAGGGGAGAACCGCGCTGGATACTCCGGGGCACACTCTATTACAGGGGACACCGGCCAGGTGGTGATCGAGGTGCCCTTGATGGTGATTGGGTTTCTGAGTGCTTGGGCGGCTGGGCCCCTGAATTAGGTCATATCGTGACGCCAGCACCTTGGTGGTGCAAAATGATGAGAGTGGTTGCAGTATGGAGATAGAAGAATGAGGCAGGGTTGAATCCAACTAAGAACTTTACTATAACCAGGATCTTGATAACAGTTTACATCCAGTTATGAAACAGTCTCTTATGAACATGCAGGTTGGATGTGGTGAATCCCAGTAACAGGCTGTCAATGTAGTTATGTCTCAGGCTATGGTAGGTAATTGTGTACTCACTGGTATTCAGCTCCTTCGTTGCTTTAGTCTCAGTAGAGGTATTTCAAGACTTTATCTTCTACACACAAGTGATGCAACAGAAATCTTATCTGTCCTTAAAATAACGATGAGGCTGCCAGAAGCTAATAAATCCTTCACCTAGATACAAAGCGCCTAGAGCCTAGAATAATGGCTATTGTCCTTCCTTTGTCTTTTCCACAATCAACTTAGCAAAATCCCCTTGGCACTCCGGAAGAGTAGATGGTAGA
The DNA here is from genome assembly GCF_014858855.1 of Bufo gargarizans. NCBI lineage: Eukaryota > Metazoa > Chordata > Amphibia > Anura > Bufonidae > Bufo > Bufo gargarizans. The sequence goes on along the minus strand of NC_058085.1, from coordinate 287,987,580 downwards.
ACACAGATTTCACTTCGGCCTATTTTCCTGGCTTGACACTGAGATGTAAATTGGCTCCTCTGGGCCGTGGAGCCCAAGAGAGTGCTGATAGGAGAGGGGTCCTCTCCTTCCTCCCTGCTCCTCACTCCATCTCCTTCTTCAACTCCCACACTCTAAACCAGGCATCCTCAAACTGCGGCCCTCCAGCTGTTGCAAAACTACAACTCCCAGCATGCCCGAACAGCCTACAGGTATCAGCCTACAGCAGGGCATTGTGGGAGTTGTAGTTTTACAACAGCTGGAGGGCCGCAGTTTGAGGATGCCTGCTCTAAACTCTACCCTAACTAGGCCTGCACTGAGCTATACTGTATATACTGTGGTGCTATCCCCATCTAGTGGTGGAATGTGTGTAGTGCACCTGACAGCCTGGTAACAGGGGTTTCACATAAGAATGTAATACAGCATGATACAACATATGACATAACAAGTTTTTGCAGTGCCCACGTACACTAGTGGGACGCTGCACAATCCTAGCACAGGAGAAGCGTACACTTCGTAAGCATAATGCTGCAAATGCTGAAACAAAAACATCCATATTTGTCTGTTCAGTGTGTAACAAAACATGTAATGCTATCATAGGCCTTATTAGCCATCTAAGGATACATTGCTAATGGCCGAAGATCTATCTATCAGATGTCAAGGTCCTCATCGAAAAAAACGATGGACAAACAACAACAAAAATTGAATAACTCAGTGGCTGTGCTAAATTTTTAATTACATGCAATTACAAAAGTATTCAGATCCAGGTGCTGATTTGAAAACTGTAGAATATTTTTTGTGGGAAAACCCCTTTAAGGCCCCTTTCACACGGGCGAGTTTTCACCCGCACTGAATCTGAACCCATTAATTTCTATGGTACTGTGCACATGAGCGGTGATTTTCACGCATCACTTATGCGTTGCGTAAAAATCGCAGCAAGCGCTATATTGTGCGTTTATCACACAACGCAGGCCCCATAGAAGTGAATGGGGCTGCGTGAAAATCGTAAGCAAGTGCGGATGCGGTGCGATTTTCACGCACAGTTGCTAGGAGACGATCGGGATGGAGACCTGATCATTATTATTTTCCCTTATAACGTGATTATAAGGGAAAATAACAGCATTCTGAATACAGAATGCATAGTACAATAGCGCTGGAGGGGTTAAAAAAAATAAAAAATAATTTAACTCACCTTAATCCACTTGCTCGGCAGCCCGGCTTCTCTTCTGTCTTCTTCTTTGCTGTTCACAGGAAAAGGACCTGTGGTGACGTCACTGCGCTCATCACATGATCCATCACTATGGTAAAAAAGATCATGTGATGAGCGCAGTGACGTCACCACAGGTCCTTTTCCTGTATACAGCAAACAAGAAGACAGAAGAGAAGCCGGGCTGCGCGATCAAGTGGATTAAGGTGAGTTAATTTTATTTTATTTTTTTAACCCCTCCAGCGCTATTGTACTATGCATTCTGTATTCAAAATGCTATTATTTTCCCTTATAACCATGTTATTAGGGAAAATAATACAATCTACACCACCCCGATCCCAAACCCGAACTTCTGTGAAAAAATTCGGGTTTGGGTACCAAGCATGCCGATTTTTCTCACGAGCGTGCAAAACGCATTACAATATTTTGCACTTGCGCAGAAAAATCGCGCATGTTCCCGCAACGCCCGTGTGAAACCAGCCTAAGGAACTCTCATATCTTCTAAGGTAGATAGGGTTGGTGGCAGTTGAAGGATGGAACTGAGCATGTGCAGGCTCAGACTGGCCCACAGGGGTACAAGTGAATCCCCTGGTGGGCCCCTGAGCAAGGTGGGCCCCTAGTCTCCCACCCCCTGCACAAGTGGCACATAACACAGTGGACTTACTGCACTACATACATATATTCAATGTACAGCACCTCAACCAGCCTGTGTTCATATAAAACACTTGATAGATTATTATAGAAACTCCCCAGTGTATTATCATAGACACGATCAGAGCTGAGATGACTTCTAGGTATAGAGGAAAGCTGCCAGTGTCCTCTTCTCCCCAGGACCTACCTTCTCAAAGATACTGCAGGGACCCCCATATTCCATCATCTGGTAGCATCTTGCTGCTGTGTGAGCAGGTTATATTTGAATTTATCCGTATGTTGGGCCCCACAAACAATTTTTATACTGGTGGCTAGGGATGAGCGAATTGACTTCAAATGAAACATCTGAAGTCGATTCGCATAAAACTTAGTTCTAATACTGTACGGAGCAGGAGCTCTGTACAGTATTAGAATGTATTGGCTCCGACAAGCCGAAGTTATTACTTTGCAAAGTCTTGTGAGTAATAACTTTGGCTCATCGAAGCCAATACATTCTAATACTGTTCGGAGCGCTCGCTCCGTACAGTATTAAAACAAGGTTTTATGCAAATCGACTTTGGATGTTTCATCCGAAGTTGATTCACTCATTCTTACTGGTGGACCCTAGGCACCCAAGTCAAACACTGAGCATGTGTGTCCACCTCAGTGAGGTGGACAGAGAGATAAGCAAAAAGAAACATTATATCAACAGACCTATCCAATATATTGAATAACGCAGTGGCTACACAAAATTTTTATTTACATGCAATTACAAAAATACTATGATCCGGATGATGGTTTGAAAAATGGAGAATATTTTTAGTGGGACAACCCCTTTAACCATTGATAAGTTTACAACTATTGTTTCTCGTAAACTGGCACTCGCAATGGGGGAGAAGGAACCAGTCAGTGTAAGGCTACTTTCACACTTGCGGCAGGACGGATCCGACATGCTGTTCACCATGTCGGATCCGTCCTGCGGCTATTTCGCCGGACCGCCGCTCCGTCCCCATTGACTATAATGGGGACGGGGGCGGTCCGGCGGCACGGCAAAATAGCCGCAGGACGGATCCGACATGGTGAACAGCCTGTCGGATCCGTCCTGCCGCAAGTGTGAAAGTAGCCTAACACACAGCTGCCTAATGGAACACAAGTATTCATTTAACCATTTACACTCTAATATAGAACACAACAGGAGCAAGGAAGAGGATATTCTGATGAGCCTTACTTATTTATGAGAATGACTTTACCATTGAGTCGTTGAACGACTGAGTAGCCGGTTTGGTTGCCTGAGGCATGACACCTGCTTGAGTACTATTTCCTTTTGTCTTATTGTACTTTTATAGTGCACTGGGGCCATGAATGTTTACACAACACAAATTTGGGACATAGTCTGTTAATAAGCAGATCTGTGGCTATTTATAGCAGAGCTGTCACCATAACACTAAAAATGCCTTTCTATAGCCGCAGCAAAAAAAGAAATGTATCTGTTTTCTTTAGGCCTCTTTCACACGACCGTATGGCTTTTTCAGTGTTTTGCTGTCCGTTTTAAACTGATCCGTGGTTCAGGTTTTTGTTTCCGTTGTGTTTCCGTTTTTCCGTATGGCATATACAGTATACAGTAATAACATAGAAAAAATTGGGCTGGGCATAACATTTTCAATAGATGGTTCCGCAAAAATGGAACGGATACGGAAGACATACAGATGCATTTCCGTATGTGTTCCATTTTTTTGCGGACCCATTGACTTGAATGGAGCCACAGAACGTGATTTGCGGGCAATAATAGGACATGTTCTATCTTTCAACTGAACAGAAATATGGAAACGGAATGCATACGGAGTACATTACGTTTTTTTTTGCGGAACCATTGAGATGAATGGTTCCGTATACGGAACGTAAAAAACAGCCCATAAACGAAAAAAAAAAGAGGCCATAGGCTGTGTGAAAGAGGCGATAGGCTGTTTCCAGGGTAAATGCACAGGTTCAGGAGAATCCGCACTGAAATCCGTAGGTGTTCGCAGGGAAATCCTTGTGGATAATCCACATCAATTGGTTTGTATTTACATGCGGATTTGCATGCAGATTTTTTGCGGACTTTACTTTTTCAATTGAAGTGAATGGAGAAAATCCAGTCAGTAAAAATAAAATAATATGACATGCTGCAGATTTTTAAACCCGAACTGCAGGTCAAAATCCTTACGAAATCTGCATTGTGTACATGAGAATTTCAAATTCTCATAGAATACAATGTGCGTGACCTGCGGTGCAGATTTTCTGCGCCAAAAATCTGCACGCAATCCTGATCTTTAGCCTTAAAGGGTTTGTCCAGTCTATGGGACTTTTTTTAAATTTCACCACTAGTGATGAGCGTCAGGGGTCATATTCGAATTTGCGATATTTCACTAATATTTCGTAGAATATTTGTTGAATATTCGCAAATTCGAATATTAGTTAGGAGTAGTGTTGACTGCAAATTTTCGTAATGCAAATTTTCGTAATGAGAATCAATGAGATCGTGATGGTATATTCTAAGGCCTCATGCACACGACCGTTGTGTGCATCCGTGGCCGTTGTGCCGTTTTCCGTTTTTTTTCACGGACCCATTGACTTTCAATGGGTCCGTGGAAAAATCGGAAAATGCACCGTTTGGCAGCCGCATCCGTGAGCCGTGTTTCCTGGCCGTGAAAAAAATATGACCTGTCCTATTTTTTTCACGGCCAACGGTTCACGGGCCCATTCAAGTCAATGGGTCCGTGAAAGAACACGGATGCACACAAGATTGGCATCCGTGTCCGTGATCCGTGGCCGTAGGTTTTAGTTTCATACAGACGGATCCGAAGATCCGTCTGCATAAAAGCTTTTTCTGATCTAAGTTTTCACTTCGTGAAAACTCATTTCCGACAGTATATTCTAACACAGAAGCGTTCCCATGGTGATGGGGACGCTTCTAGTTAGAATACACTGCAAACTTTGTACAAGACTGCCCCCTGCTGCCTGGCAGCACCCGATCTCTTACAGGGGGATATGATAGTACAATTAACCCCATCATATCCCCCTGTAAGAGATCAGGGCTGCCAGGCAGCAGGGGGCAGACCCCCCCCCCCCCCTCCCCAGTTTGAATATCATTGTGCGGCCCCCCCCCCCTCCCCTGTTGTTAACTCGTTGGTGGCCAGTGTGCGCACCCCCCTCCCTCCCTCCCTCTATTGTTTTAATACATTGGGGCCAGTGTGCGCGCCCCCCCCCAACCCCCCCTCCCTCCCTCTATTGTTTTAATACATTGGGGCCAGTGTGCGCGCGCCCCCCCAACCCCCCCTCCCTCCCTCTATTGTTTTAATACATTGGGGCCAGTGTGCGCACCCCCCCAACCCCCCCCCCCCCCTCCCTCCCTCTATTGTAATCATCATCGGTGGCAGCGGAGTAGAAGATTTTCATACTTACCTGCTTCTTGCTGCTGCGATGTCTGCGTCCGGCCGGGAGCTCCTCCTACTGGTAAGTGACAGGTCTGTGCGGCGCATTGCTGTCACTTACCAGTAGGAGGAGCTCCCGGCCGGACGCAGACATCGCAGCAGCAAGAAGCAGGTAAGTATGAAAATCTTCTACTCCGCTGCCACCGATGATGATTACAATAGAGGGAGGGAGGGGGGGGGGGGGGGGGGGGGGTTGGGGGGGTGCGCACACTGGCCCCAATGTATTAAAACAATAGAGAGAGGGAGGGAGGGGGGGTTGGGGGGGCGCGCGCACACTGGCCCCAATGTATTAAAACAATAGAGGGAGGGAGGGAGGGGGGGTTGGGGGGGCGCGCGCACACTGGCCCCAATGTATTAAAACAATAGAGGGAGGGAGGGGGGGGGGGTTGGGGGGGCGCGCGCACACTGGCCCCAATGTATTAAAATAATAGAGGGGGGGTTGGGGGGCGCGCGCACACTGGCCCCAATGTATTAAAACAATAGAGGGAGGGAGGGGGGTGCGCACACTGGCCACCAACGAGTTAACAACAGGGGAGGGGGGGCCCACTGGCCACCAATGAGTTAAAAACAGGGGGGGGGGGTCTGCCCCCTGCTGCCTGGCAGCACCTGCCAGGCAGCAGGGGGCAGTCATGTACAGTTTTTTTGTATATTCTAACCTGAAGCGTCTCCATCACCATGGGAACGCCTCTGTGTTAGAATATACTGTCGGAAATGAGTTTCACGATGTAGCTCATATCCGACAGTATATTCTAACATAGAGGCGTTCCCATGGTGATGGGGACGCTACAAGTTAAAATATACCATCGGATTGGAGAAAACTCCAATCCGATGGTATAACAGAACTCCAGACTTTACATTGAAAGTCAATGGGGACGGATCCGTTTGAAATGGCACCATATTGTGTCAACATCAAACGGATCCGTCCCCATTGACTTGCATTGTAATTCAGGACGGATCCGTTTGGCTCCGCACGGCCAGGCGGACACCAAAATGACTTTTTTTTCATGTCCGTGGATCCTCCAAAAATCAAGGAAGACCCACGGACGGAAAAACGGTCACGGATCACGGACCAACGGAACCCCGTTTTGCGGACCGTGAAAAAAAACGTCCGTGTGCATGAGGCCTAACCCTCAGGCGTTCCCATGGTGACAGGGAAGCTTGTCGAGGAGGAGTATGCTAAAGTGGAACAACTGTACAGATTTAAAAAAAAAGACGAATATTCTAAAAAAACAAATATATTAGTTTTTTAGAATATTCGGAATATTCTAAAACAAGAATATTTAGCAATATAGCGAATATTCAAAAAAAAAAAAAAACGAATGTAGAACAATTTAGCTAATATAGTGCTATAATCTTTTTTTTTTTATAGTTGTAATTTTTTTCCAATCCGAACTTTAGATGAGAAAAAAATTACAACTATTAGACAAAGAAGATTATAGCACTATATTAGCTAAATTGCTCTATATTATTATTTTTTTGAATATTCGCTATATTGCTATATATTAGTTTTTTTGAATATTCGTAATATTCTAAAACGAGAATATATAGCAATATAGCAAATTATTATATTACGAAAATTCTCATTACAAAAATTTGCATTATGGAAATTCGCATCAACACTACTCCTAAAGTCAAAGATATTGCAGCCTTCTCATTGGCCCACAAGCTAGAAGCAGGGAGGGATCATGTGTACTGATTTTAAAAAAAATATCTTGAATATTCGAAATTACGAATATATATCACTATATTCTAAATATTCGCGAATTCTCGAAGTGCCGATATTCGCAATAAAAATTTGCAATTCGAATATTCGTGATCAACACTATTCACCACCACTCCATTCCGGCTTCCTGGCTCCATTCAGCAATCTTCTGGTCCCCAGCCTGGATGCTTCCTGACGAACAGAGGTCACGTGCGCTGTTAGAGCCAATGACTATGTGACCTAACAGTGAGTGACATGCTGCTTGGGGACACGTCACTTCTGAAATTGGCTGCTGCAGTCCACGTGACCCCGTCCTTCTGGACGTTTACAGGCTGGGGACTGGAACATGGCTGAACAGAACCCGGGAGCTTTTGCTTGATTTTACGATTTTTTAAATGATTATCTACTCAGCCCCTAAGGCTTTTAAATTCCTTGTTTAACAAAGAAAGACAAACAAAAAGTTCCCTGCCTCCAGGGCCCACTGAGATTAGCGCTCTGCATAAACATTGCAGCACCGCTCAGGTCTGTACATAGCCCCCTTCCTTAGGCTCCTTTCACACTAGCGTTCGCTGGTCCGCTCGTGAGCTCCGTTTGAAGGAGCTCACGAGCGGACCCGAACTCAGCCGTCCAGCCCTGATGCAGTCTGAATGGAGCGGATCCGCTCAGACTGCATCAGTCTGGCGGCGTTCAGCCTCCGCTCCGCTCGCCTCCGCACGGACAGGCGGACAGCTGAACGCTGCTTGCAGCGTTCGGGTGTCCGCCTGGCCGTGCGGAGGCGTGCGGATCCGTCCAGACTTACAATGTAAGTCAATGGGGACGGATCCGTTTGAAGATGCCACAATGTGGCTCAATCTTCAAGCGGATCCGTCCCCCATTGACTTTACATTGAAAGTCTGGACGGATCCGTACGAGGCTATTTTCACACTTAGCTGTTATATGCTAAAAATAATGCAGACGGATCCGTTCTGAACGGAGCCTCCGTCTGCATTATTATGAGCGGATCCGTTCAGAACGGATCCGCCCGAACGCTAGTGTGAAAGTAGCCTTAACTTGGCCATACACATTAGCCTAAAATTGATCAAAACGGATGAATTCAACCAAAATGATCATTCATATGGTCCGATAATTAGACTAAAGAGTTTTCGCCCAAAGAAATAGCGTTCATGGGCAAAAGATCTTTCTTTGTAAGAATGTTCCCAGAAAGATCTTTCTTCCATTGCCCGTTTTCATTGATCATGTAGGGGCAGTTTGGACAACTGTAACGACCAATGTGGACTAAAATGTGTATGGCTGTGTCTGCAAAACGACCGTCCACCAGATGACTGTTCTACAGATGTACAACCATCAACCAACTTCAATCTAAAGCTGCGTTTACACAATAATCGTCCAGATTATTAGGAATGACCGTTCCTTCACTGAACGAGCAGCCGACTGTTGGGAAGTAAGGCTACGTCTACACGACAACATTTGTCGCGCGACATTTTGTTGCACTAATGTCGCGCGACAATTTTTATAATGGCAGTCTATGGTGTCGCACTGCAACATGCTGCAACTGCGACGCAACAGTCGCAGAAAATCCATTCGAGATGGATTTTTCTGCGACTGTTGCGTCGCAGTCGCTGCATGTTGCAGTGCGACACCATAGACTGCCATTATAAAAATTGTCGCGCGACATTAGTGCAACAAAATGTTGTGCGACAAATGTTGCACCCTATCTGTCGCGCAACTTATTGTCGCGCGACAAATGTCGTTGTGTAGACCTAGCCTAACGTTTCCCTCCCGACAATCGGCTGCAGAATCGTCCAGTGTAAATTCAACTTTAGACTCCCTACATGCCACCGGCAGGAGTTCTGGCAGAGAATAGCCTGCCCCGTTGACTATAATAAGGTCCGCTTGAGATCCGGACACTACCTGTGCAGTGCAGTTTGTCTGTCCAAATCCCAATATATACGGGTTGCGGACGGATCTCCGTTGGACTCCATTATAGTCAATCGGACCAGCGGGTATTCTGGTAACATCTTTTTCTTTTACTTTGCTGGATAAAAAAATGTAGTGTACTGCGCTTTTGCATCTTTTTTTACCCCAACGCATATGTTTAACATAGGGCAAAAATGTGATGTGAACCTTTTCTTCTCTGTGCACAGTTCACCCGGGGCCCATGTCACAAACCCTCACTTTCCCTGTCCTGTACACAGAGGGCTACATTTAAAAAAAAAAAGAAAAAATTATGATTTTAAGGCCTCATGCACACGACCGTTGTGCGTTTTGCGGTCTGCAAACCGCGGATCTGCAAAACACGTATGGCATCCGCGTGCATTCTGCAATTTACGGAATGGCACGGACAGCCTTTTATATAACTGCAAAGCGCGGACAAGAATAGGACAGGTTATATTTTTTTTGCCGACCACGGAACGGAGCCACGGATGCGGACAGCACACAGAGTGCTGTCCGCATCTTTTGCGGCCCCATTGAAGTGAATGGGTCTGCATCCGAGCCGCCAAAACTGCGGCTTGGATGCGGACTAAAACAACAGCCGTGTGCATGAGGCCTATATAAAACATGCAGTGTTCCTTTTCCATTGCAGCAGTGATGTGTTTTCTGTAAATCTGCTGATGTAATCGTTTAAATCCCAGCTTTTGATTTACAGTGTTAATTTGTTAAGGTTCATGAAAATTCTAATAAAGCAGCAAATGTAAGGTATAATGTCATTAGTAAAAGTGCTTGTGATAAAGTGCAGGTAGAATAGCTGTTTGTACAAGTATTATTCTAGACCGCATGAATAATTTAGAAGGTGCAAAGGTGAATTCACTGCAATGTGATACAAAAGATACAAAAGAATCAAAGGTAAACAGTGAAGCTGTCAGAAAGTGATGGAAAAGCGAATGCAGGGAACACACACAAAAGAAAATACCGTTCTGTTCCAAAGGAAATAAACATCTGACAAGCGAGAGGTGCGCACCACAGCAATGTTGTAGAAGTGTAACAACCTCTACTTCTACTGTAGGCGATGCTACAAGTCTGCAGTATGTCAAGGCAGGGCCGTCTTTAACGCAGGGCAAAAGGGGCAGCTGCCTCGGGCCCAGTTGCTCCTGTGGGAGGCCCAAAGCAGCTGCCTCTTGAGCCCCGCTGGCCACTGGTGATGTGGGGGGCGGTGGCAGGGTACAGGGAGATGAGCCCTTCCATTGTGGAAGCGCTCATCTCCATAGTCATCTGTATCGCCGTCCTCAGGACAGTGATACAGATGGAAGTGCTGCGGCAGGCCAGGGGAGGGAGAGACGTCTTCCTTCCCCATTCCTCTGATAGGCTGCAGGCACTAGGCCTGCAGCCTATCAGAGGCCGGTGCAGGCCGCCTGAGCCATACAGCGTGGGACACAGGCCGGAAGAGGCCTGCTTCGCATCGCTGCCAGCCTGATGGAGGTAAGTATAAGTGTTTATTTTTTTCATATGGTACTACTACTGGCACATGATTGGGGGGCATCTATGGGAGCACCTGTTACTGGCATATGATTGGGGGGCATCTATGGGGGCACCTGTTACTGGCACATGATTAGGGGGCATCTATGGGGGCACTTGTTTCTGGCACATGATTGGGGCATCTATGGGGGCACCTGTTACTGGCACATGATTGGGGCATCTATGGGGGCACCTGTTACTGGCACATGATTGGGGGCATCTATAGGGCACCTGTTACTGGCACATGATTGGGGGGCATCTATGGGGGCACTTGTTACTGCCACATTATTGGGGGGCATCTATGGGGGCACTTGGAGGCCTATAGAGGCTTCTACTGAGGCCACAACGAAAGGGTATTTTATATGGGGGGCTCTGTAGATGGGTATTTTATACTGGGGCAGATTATGGTGGGTACTATGAGGAAGGGGAGAGATGGATACTATTGGCTCATCGATGGGGGGCACTAAGAAGGGGTATTTTATACTTACAAATTATGAGGGACACTGAGGGCATCTACTTAAGCATTATATATGGGGCATTTTATACTGGTACATTATGGGGGGCACTAGGAATAAGGGTGGAGAGGAACACTATGGGGCATTTACTGGGGGCACTATATAGGGGTATTTTATACTGGCACATTATGGGGGCACTATGGGGACATTAGCTCAATTGGGGGCATTTTTTGCACTGGCACATTATAAGGAGAATTATTACTACTGAGGGGCATTATGATGGGCTTTATTACTACTGGGGGTCTATGGGGAACATGATTAATAGTATGGGCACTATGTGAGCATTATTACTTCTGGGGCACAGTGGGGACATGTTGGGGTCACTGTAGGAGCACTATTACTATCATGTGTGATCTAGCAGAGAATTATTCCTATTGGTGGGACTTTTGGGAGCACTATTACTGTGGAGGACGTTATGTTTACACTATTAGTGTCAGGGGCACTATTCGCTGGGCGCAGTTATTTTAGGGGCAGTGTGCCAATAATTATTAAAGGGCACTATCTGCATGGTACTTCTATTATCAGGGGGTTTATCTGTTCCTGCAGTATAGTATTGGGGAGCACAGCGGCACAGTATTGGGGGTGGTAGGATGATTTGTCCAGAAGATGGGAAGATGATGGAAAAGTAGTAAACTAAGATTTTATTTGTCAAACTGCAGAGACGCGAAATGGCTGAAAAATGGGGGTCTGGTCTGAAGGTCTGAAAGATGAGGAAAGATAACATCTACATCAAAGAGACGTCACTGGATGTAAGAGGTATGGGCGCTGTATTACCCTGTATGTAGGGGTGGATGGAGGGGTTAGTAGTACAGTACTATCTGCACAATGTAATAAAATAAAAGTTGTGCTTTGTTAATTTTTAGAATAATGATACAGCCATTTTATTTGATAATTTTGTGCTGATTCTTCCCCCCCCCTCTATATTAAAGGGGTTATCCCATCTTAGACAATGGGCGCTTATCGCTAGGATATGCCCCCATTGTCTGATAGGTGCGGGTCCCACCTCTAGGTCCCGCACCTACAAGGAGAATGGAGCCGGGGAGAGTTGTGGCTGGAGGACCCCGGGGTCCGTCCACCACCAGGCGCAGCTCTCTGCCTCTCCCATTTAAGTGAATGGGAGCGCACCACACATGCGCGGCCACCGCTCCCATTCATTTCTATGGGGCCGACGGAAATAGCCGAGCCAGTGCGCCAATGGAGTGCGCCCTTCTCAACTTTCTCCGCTCCGTTCTCTTTGTATGTGCGGGTCCCAGAGGTGGGACCCGCACCTATCAGACAATGGGGCATATCCTAGCGATATTCCCCCATTGTCCAAGATGGGATAACCCCTTTAAGGGACACTATAGTCACCAGAACCACAACAGCTAAACATAGTAGTTCTGGTGTCTATAGCATGTCTCTGCAAGCGTTTTACTATAAACACTGCCTTTTCAGGAAAAAAAAGGCAGTTTTTGCTTCACCACCAAGGAACACCTCTAGTGGCCACTCATCATTATTAAAGTTTACTGCTCTACGAGGTGTGTGTGTTTTTTTTTTGTGTGTGTGTTGTGGTCGAGGGCGTGATTGCATGCTAGGGTGTGGGAAGGTGGGATCCAGGGGGCCCAAGTAAATTCTTGCCCAGGGTCCAATCAATATTAAAGACAGCCCGGTGTCATGTTTGTCCAATGTTCTTTGAAGAGGATCAAACTCCCAGTAAAGATAGCCATACTGATTAGGCCTTATGCAGACAATTGTATGTATTTTGTGGTCCTCAAATCACAGATACGCAAAATATCACTGACGTCTGTGTGACATCCATGTTGTATAGTTTTTTTTTGTGGACCTATTGACATCAGTAGTTCCCGAGACTGCATTTTGCAGCCAAGTATACATGTTCTATCTTTTTGCGGAATGGACATATGCATGTAGAAAGCACATGGATCACCCATGTGCTTTCTGCATCCGTATGTCTATTCCGCAAAAGATAAAACATGTCCAATCCATGGCTGCAAAATGCAGTCGCTGGACCCATCAAACTCAATGGCTCCTCAAAAAAAGGGATGAAACATCATATGTATTTTGCACATCCGTGTTTTGAGGACCATAAAATACATATGGTTGTGTGCAGTAGACCTAAGGCCTTGTTCACATTTCTTTAAAAATTCTGTCCGTGTTTCATCTGTGAAGATGTCCATGTGTCCATTTTTTGCCCTCCATGTGTCAGCCGTATTGTAACGAACCAGCTGGTGTATACCCACTGTGCCACTGACTAGCAATACTCTGGAGGGGCATAACTAAGCAACACCAGGTCTTCACTAGCACCTCTGGTGATGAGGATAGACTTGAGCCACAGTAGTTGCCAGGGGCGACTCCAGAGCATAAACAGAGTCAGTGGCAGCTGGTCCAGCAGACCAGAAGATACCAACAAAAGGTACTAGCAGAGACAGACAGCAATACTGATACAGATGCAGGTACTACAGACAGGCAAGGCATAACAAAGGTAGAAGCAGTTACCTGCGCCGCAAGCGATAGAAGCTAAGCGGCCCCCGGCAGAGCTGCACACAGATGGCGGTTCCCCCTCCAGGGAAGCCAGGGACCCCCTTCCGGAGGCAGACATCAAACAAGAGCAGAAGCAGTAAGGACTGCCAGACAGACAATAACAGGACAGGGAACAGATGCAGATAAGCTCTGCTAGGCTCTACAGGAATACAGACATGACAACAGACGCAGTTAAGCACTGCTAGGCTAGCAAGGAACAGAACAGGAACAAATAACATAATACAGGGCAGATACAGACAGAACAGGACATGGCAAAACAAGGAACAAAATACAACAATGTGAACCATATAAATGGAAAGACCCCCTGGGTCAGCAGCAAGGAGCAACACCAAGAATGGAACAGGATAAACTAACAGACAGAACAACTAAACCAGAATTCACCCCAGGAGCAGTACACACAGGGAGAAATAGGTGCTGAACGAGTGCCCCTGCAAAACCACACCCATGCACAACAGACAGGGGAGTTACCCACATCAGCACCAGAGCTCAGAACAGGACACACAAGAACAGAATCAGGCGTTGCCCATGGCAACTGGCATACACGGGATACAGAAATGGGCGTTGCCCATGGCACCCCGGACCACTGAACAGAACTACAGACACAGTCAAAGGGGTACACACGTACACGCGCAGGCTCACACCAGATACCGCAGCCAGCACGCAGCCAAAAGCTACCAGCCTGCACGGAATCACCGCAGCCAGTACGCAAAAGACGTGCAGCCAGCACGCACGGCAACACACGGCACGGTGAACCGCACACTTCCCGGAAGTGTGTTATTGTAAATAAAAGAGCCCTTGCCCTGCGTGATCCAGCGTGATACAAATAAAAAAAATACAAAAGTTCAAATTAATCCCCTTTCCCCAAAATGAAAATAAAAAATTAAAAAAATAAAATATACACATGATGGGTATTACTACGTGCATAAATGCCCGTACTATCAAAATAAAAAAGGCAAAACGAAAAAAAGGGACAACATTTTTTGGTTGCTTATCCTTCCACAAAAAAATTAAATTAAAAATTGATCGAAAAGCCGTACACACCCCAGAATGGTATCAATAAACACATCACCCCGCAAAAAATGAGCCCTCATACAGCTCCGTACACATAACTACAAAAAAGGTTTTAATTTCTTTTTTCAGCATCAAAACGCAAGGAGAAGTATACATAAGTGGTATTCCCAGATTCGTACTGACCTGGAGAATGAAGATCACAAGCCAGTTTTACCGCATAATGAACGCCGTAAAAAAAAACAACGGAAAACTGTGGCAAAATTTAATTTTTTTTCCAATTCCACCACTTTTGGAATTTTTTTCCCACTAGATTCTATGCAATATTAGGCCCCATGCACACGGCCGTGTTTCACAGCCGTGTGCGGGCCGTGGAACCGCGGCCTGGATCCCTCCTGAGAGCAGGAGCGCACGGCGTCACTGGTTGCTATGACGCCGTGCGCTCCCTGCTGCCGGCACAGTACAGTAATACACTGGTATGATCTATACCAGTGTATTACTGTACTGTGCCGGCAGCAGGGAGCGCACGGCGTCATAGCAACCAGTGACGCCGTGCGCTCCTGCTCTCAGGAGGGATCCAGGCCGCGGTTCCACGGCCCGCACACGGCTGTGAAACACGGCCGTGTGCATGGGGCCTTAAATGGTGGCGTTGGAAAGTACAAATTGTCCTTCAAAAAATAAGTCCTATTACGACTATGTGAACCAAAAAATAAAAAAGTTATGGCTCGGGGAAGGCGGGGAACGAAAAAGCGAAAATGCTAATTCGAAAAGAAAACTCCGGAGTAGAAAGGGTTAAAGCAGTTAGTCCTGTGTGAAGTAACGTGTGCTACATTCCTGAAGGGGTTTCTAGGACTAACTTATCCTAGACTAGGTCTTCACTATTAAATCGTTGGGGGTCCGAATCCCCCATCGATCAGCTGTTTTCACGAGCTCTGGCACCAGACCTGTACAGCTCTGTACACTGTGTAGTGCTCATGCCTGTTTACTGCAGGGTTGCTTCCTTTTACCAGTTTGATATTGATGACCTGTCCTTAGAAGTTAGTCCTGGAAACCCCAGGATTAGGCCTCATGCACACGACCGTTCCATTTTTTGCGGTCCGCAAACTGCGGATCTGCAAAAAACGGAAGCCGCCCGTGTGCCTTCCGCAATTTGCAGAACGAGCAGCTCATTGTAGAAATGTCTATTCTTGTCCGCAAAACGGACAATAATAGGACATGCTATATTTTTTTTGCTGGGCCATGGAACGGTACAACGGATGCGGACAGCACACGGAGTGCTGTCTGCATCTTTTGCGGCCCCATTGAAGTGAATGGGTCCGCATACGAGCCGCAAAAACTGCAGCTCGGATGCAGACCCGAACAACAGTCGTGTGCATAAGACCTTAAAAGGTGAAGGTATTGCTGGATAGAACAGAAAATCACAACATTTGGGTTTGGTCCATGGATCTGGCAGTTTTTTTTTTTTTTACAGGCTGATTCCCCTCTATGATTTATGTAAGAACCCTCAGTTTTCTCTGGTGAAGTGCAAGTCTCCGGGCCATAATCTGCATTCTCAAGCTGTAAATGGATAAGAAGCCCATCAAGCTGGTATCAGAGCCAGCGTTGGAATGGGAGTTCCCTATAGGCCACTTTGCTGTAGGGTGAACCAAATATCTGGTGCTCTTCTGGTTGTAGCCATTTTTAGTCATTCTAAGATTACTCCTATGTCAGATCACTGTGTGAACAAGTGTAACATCCCAGAGTATGTTATTAAACTCTGTTTCCCTGCTACAACATGTCAGGTGTATATGTATTGTCATTTTGTGTAATCTAACTTTGCATTTTCTTGTTTTATTCATTTTGCTGCAATTTCCATGTACACCAGCAGGTGGCAGCAATATGTTCAGCATACCTTAGCCAGTTTAGTATGTCTAGGCTGGAATAGTTCATTCCAGTCTAGTCTCCCCTGTGTGAGCAGAAGTGGGCTGTTCCTATGTCCTGTCTCATGAGGAGGAGAAGGAAGTTAAGTTAATGTAGCAGACACCCCTGCTTGGGGAAGGCTATGTTAGTAGGAGCTCCCAGAAGCAGGGATCCCAACCTAGGATCCAGCCTCGGCTGAGGCCAAGGATCACTCTTCCCAGTCTGAGCCCTTCAGCCTCGACTGTGGACAAGCAAGCAACACCTCCAGAACTACAGATCTCCAGGAAGAATCATTCCCTGCGAGCAGTCCTGTGAGTACTTATCCAGAGTCCAGGAGAAGCCAAATTCCTCCTCAGCTAGTCAGGCCCATACCAAGCAGAAGACAGACAGAGCAGAAGATAGATACCTGCCATATTCTCCAGGCACATAGTATAGAAGCAGAAGAGATACTGATCCCTGCCATACATTGCCTAGACCTGCTGGGACCTAAAGACTACCGCTGTTACTCGTATGGATTCATGTTGCCATTCAGTAAGTTGGATTATATTACCAGTCTGGATCTCATTTACTGCTACCAAAGTTCCTCAGTTAGTCCTATTACCAACACTCATTTTATTGCAAGTGAGCCAGGATCCAGGAGTCCAGCCGTACCAAGGTAGGAGACACCGTTGACACTACCCTATCTGCTATACAGAGACATCATCCCCTTCTGGCATTCCTCACCTGGTACGTGAGTTATAACATCTTAAAGGGCCCTGCTACAGTACCTGCGCAAGCTGCAATTGGCGTCACAAACAAACCATAAACTTATATACACAAACTCTGATCCACTGCATCATTGGCCATCGTACCAGTGTAACACAAAAAGAGTAACAGAGGTTATCTGATTTCTGAAAAAAATATTTTATAAAATTTGCTTCCTTTTTTATGCACCATATTTTTTGCCCTATTGGACGCACACCCCCCCCCTCCCCAAAGTGGGGTAAAAATGGCAGTGTATCTTATAGGGAAGCACTCACTAGTAAAGTAGGACCGGGGAGCGATGAATGCAGTTCTTCTTGTGTTAGCTCTGTACTCACCACTCACTGCCTGGACATCTTATGCATGAGGACTTAGGCCCCTTTCACACGGGCGAGATTGAACGCATTACACCCGCACAGAATCCGAGCAAGTGCGGATGCGGTGCGATTTTCACGCACAGTTGCTAGGAGACGATCGGGATGGGGACCCGATCATTATTATTTTCCCTTATAACATGGTTATAAGGGAAAATAATAGCATTCTGAATACAGAATGCTTAGTACAATAGCGCTGGAGGGTTAAAAAAAATTTATACAGGTCCTTCTCAAAAAATTAGCATATTGTGATAAAGTTCATTATTTTCTGTAATGTACTGATAAACATTAGACTTTCATATATTTTAGATTCATTACACACAACTGAAGTAGTTCAAGCCTTTTATTGTTTCAATATTGATGATTTTGGCATACAGCTCATGAAAACCCAAATTTCCTATCTCAAAAAATTAGCATATTTCATCCGACCAATAAAAGAAAAGTGTTTTTAATACAAAAAAAGCCAACCTTCAAATAATTATGTTCAGTTCTGCACTCAATACTTGGTCGGGAATCCTTTTGCAGAAATGACTGCTTCAATGCGGCGTGGCATGGAGGCAATCAGCCTGTGGCACTGCTGAGGTGTCATGGAGGCCCAGGATGCTTCGATAGCGGCCTTAAGCTCATCCAGAGTGTTGGGTCTTGCGTCTCTCAACTTTCTCTTCCCAATATCCCACAGATTCTCTATGGGGTTCAGGTCAGGAGAGTTGGCAGGCCAATTGAGCACAGTAATACCATGGTCAGTAAACCATTTACCAGTGGTTTTGGCACTGTGAGCAGGTGCCAGGTCGTGCTGAAAAATTAAATCTTCATCTCCATAAAGCTTTTCAGCAGATGGAAGCATGGAGTGCTCCAAAATCTCCTGATAGCTAGCTGCATTGACCCTGCCCTTGATAAAACACAGTGGACCAACACCAGCAGCTGACATGGCACCCACAGACCATCACTGACTGTGGGTACTTGACACTGGACTTCAGGCATTTTGGCATTTCCCTCTCCCCAGTCTTCCTCCAGACTCTGGCACCTTGATTTCCGAATGACATGCAAAATTAGCTTTCCAGTCCAGTGCTGCTTCTCTGTAGCCCAGGTCAGGCGCTTCTGCCACTGTTTCTGGTTCATAAGTGGCTTGACCTGGGGAATGCGGCACCTGTAGCCCATTTCCTGCACACGCCTGTACACGGTGGCTCTGGATGTTTCTACTCCAGACTCAGTCCACTGCTTCCGCAGGTCCCCCAAGGTCTGGAATCGGTCCTTCTCCACAATCTTCCTCAGGGTCCGGTCACCTTTTCTCGTTGTGCAGTGTTTTCTGCCACACTTTTTCCTTCCCACAGACTTCCCACTGAGGTGCCTTGGTACAGCACTCTGGGAACAGCCTATTCGTTCAGAAATTTCTTTCTGTGTCTTACCCTCTTGCTTGAGGGTGTCAATGATGGCCTTCTGGACAGCAGTCAGGTCGGCAGTCTTACCCATGATTGCGGTTTTGAGTAATGAACCAGGCTGGGAGTTTTTAAAAGCCTCAGGAATCTTTTGCAGGTGTTTAGAGTTAATTAGTTGATTCAGATGATTAGGTTAATAGCTCGTTTAGAGAACCTTTTCGTGATATGCTAATTTTTTTAGATAGGAATTTTGGGTTTTCATGAGCTGTATGCCAAAATCATCAATATTAAAACAATAAAAGGCTTGAACTACTTCAGTTGGTGTGTAATGAATCTAAAATATATGAAAGTCTAATGTTTATCAGTACATTACAGAAAATAATGAACTTTATCACAATATGCTAATTTTTTGAGAAGGATCTGTATATATTTAACTCACCTTAATCCACTTGTTCGCGCAGCCGGCATCTCTTCTGTCTTCATCTTTGCTGTGCACAGGAAAAGGACCTGTTGAGACGTCACTGCGCTCATCACATGGTCCGTCACATGATCCATCAACATGGTGATGGGCCATGTGATGGACCATGTGATGAGCGCAGTGATGTCATCAAAGGTCCTATTCTTACTGCACAGCAAAGATGAATACAGAAGAGAAGTCGGGCTGCGCGAACAAGTGGATTAAGGTGAGTTAAATTATTTTTTATTTTTTTTAACCCCTCCAGCCCTATTTTACCAAGCATTCTGTATTAAGAATGCTATTAGTTTGCCTTATAACCATGTTATAAGGGAAAATAATACAATCTACACAACACCTAACCCAAACCCGAACTTCTGGGAAGAAGTCCGGGTTCGGGTCTGGGTACCAAACATGCCGATTTTTCTCACGCGCGTGCAAAACGCATTGCAATGTTTTGCACTCGCGCGGAAAAATCGTGCATGTTCCCGCAACGCACCCGCATCTTTTCCCGCAACGCCCGTGTGAAACCAGCCTTAGGGCTCTTTCACACTTGTGCTGTCCGGATCCGTCGTGTACTCCATTTACCGGAATTACATGCCAGATGCGGAAAAACGCAAGTGAACTGAAAGCATTTAAGACGGATCAGTCTTCAAAATGCGTTCAGTGTTACTATGGCAGCCAGGACGCTATTAAAGTCCTGGTTGCTATAGTAGTGGGGAGCGGGGGAGCAGTATACTTACAGTCCGTGCGGCTCCCGGGGCGCTCCAGAATGACGTCAGAGCGCCCCATGCGCATGGATGACGTTATCCATGCGATTACGTCATCCATGCGCGTGGGGCGCCCTGACGTCACTCTGAAGCGCCCCGGGAGCCGCACGGACAGTAAGTATACTGCTCCCCCGCTCCCCACTACACTTTACCATGGCAAACAGGACTTTAGCGTCCTGGCAGCCATGGTAACCATTCAGAAAAAGCTAAACGTCGGTAATGCGCCAAAACGACGTTTAGCTTAAGGCCGGATCCGGATTAATGCCTTTCAATGGGCATTAATTCCGGATCCGGCCTTGCGGCAAGTGTTCAGGATTTTAAGCCGGAGCAAAAAGCGCAGCATGCTGCGGTATTTTCTCCGGCCAAAAAACGTCCGAATTTCTCTCCATTCAGAATGCATGGGGATAATCCTGATCAGGATTCTTCCGGCATAGAGCCCTGACGACGGAAATCTATGCCGGAAAAGAACAACGCAAGTGTGAAAGAGCCCTTAGTTGTGGTCTGTGACCTCAGGCTGTGCAACATCCCGGATGGCAACGCTGTATGAAGCTGGAGAGGAGAGTTGATGTGTTTTTTTCTGTCTAATCTGAGGTCTGATTCACATTATGATTCTGATATCAGGTCTGATTAGTTTTGAGGGGTCTGATTGTTGGTCTGAGCTGAGGTCTGATATTCTGAGGTCTGATATTATTATTCTCCTCTAAAACCTAGGTGCATCTTATTGGCAGGTGCGTCTTAAAAGGTAAAAAGCATGGTATTTATTTATTTTTAGAATTCAGGTTAAAGGGGTTTATCAGAACCAAGATATTGTTCACCTATCCATAGAATAGGTCATCAATATCAAATCGGTGGAGGTCTGAACACCTGGTTTCCCCACTGATCAGTTACTTGCAGCTGTGGTTCCAGGAAGTAAACACTGTATGGAGCCAGAGCTCCACAGTTCCGTGCACGGTGTGGTGGCCATTCCCGGGTACTGCAGCTCAGCTCTCATTCACTTGAATGGGAGCCAAGCCTCAGTAAGCTGACACACCCACTACACACAATAAATTCGTAAGATTATTCAAAAGTGCGAGTGCCGGTCTTGTTCTTCACGAACAGCCACTACACAGTGAGCAAAGCTTTCTGCTGCTGAGTTGTTTCCGGTGCCAGCAGTTGCCAGATACATCTATTAAGGCTACTTTCACACTTGCGTTCAGAGCGGATCCGCCCAGACGGATCCGCTCATATAATGCAGATGATGGGATCAGTTCAGAACGGATCCGTCTGCATTATATTGTCGAAAAGTAGCTTCAGACGGATCCGTCCAGACTTTACATTGAAAGTCAATGGGGGATAGATCAGTTTGAAAATTGAGCCATAGTGTGTAAAATTCCAACGGATCCGCCCCCATTGACTTACATTGTAAGTCTGGACGGATCCGTTTGCCTCCGCACGGCCAGGCGGACACCCGAACGCTGCAAGCAGCGTTCAGGTGTCCGCCTGCTGAGCGGAGGACAACCGCTGCCAGACTGATGCATTCTGAGCGGATCCGCATCCACTCAGAATGCATTAGGGCTGGACCGATGCGTTCGGGGCCGCTTGTGAGAGCCTTCAAACGGAGCCCCGAATGCTAATGTGAAAGTAGCCTTAGTCGGGGGACCTCCACCAATATGATATTGGGTGACCTCCTCGATGAACATCTTATGGATAGTTCATCAATACCGTAAAACCCCTTTAAGGCCTATTTACACTGGCCAATTGAGTGATAATTTTAACCAGCAGGAAAAGACCAATGTATAAAATATCATTGACAGAGATGAGCAAATAGATTTTATAGAATCAAAATTGAGGGAGAGAAAAAGAGAAAGAGAGAGAGAGCAGAATGTTGTTCGCAGCTTTTCAGGGAGGTTGAAGCACTTTAGATTTGGGTAAAACTGATTCTGATCCAAATCAGAAATGACTGTCCCGGTATCCCCATTTGTTATAATTTTGCCTGACATAAACCCACTTATGATCTGCTAGTAGATATTTTGCCCTAATTAACCTGAGATGTTTTGCAGAAAGTGGTTTCACATGATTGTTCCTTAGGATTAAATGTCTTTCTTGTGGACAATCCAGCTCCTTGCGGTTGTTTTAGAAAGGCCTCATTATGGCTGCATTAGACAAATCCTTTCTTTGGATTTGTGAATGACTGGTATATGTCCCATAATAAGTTATATCCCCAGAGCCACAAAGCTATTACCTTTTATCTGATTTTGCTCCTAGGGACTTTCTCACCATCCTCTGTAGAACATTCCTGAAAGCTACGGTCACATTCACTCGCCCCTTTCCTGTCCTCTTCATCACGCAGACACCTTTAGAAATGATGACTTTGGTGGAGTCTCCACTTTAGTGACGGCTGGAGAAAAGGAGGTGCTCTGCTCCTAGGACAGCAGATTTATGAAATGGCCTGCAGCAGAGGTGGTGCTTGTGACTGAAGCGAGAGGATCTAAAGGAGCTTTAAAGTTTAAAAGGCTAAAGAAAGTTATCTTTTCAAGTTTGATTGAAACACAACTATGTTTTCCCAAGACCTTAATTACAAGCTACTTCTCTCTCTTCTCACAAAAGATCCACAAGTGTGAAGGTACATCTATGTAATGACAGTTTAATATGTTAGGTAGTGACAAGATCATAAAACCTTCCTATGCATCTATATGAAATCAGAGGCGTACATTGGTACGGTAGAGTCTTAAAGGGTTTGGCCTCTTGCACACGACCATATGACTTTTTCAGCAAAAAACGGATCCACAAAAAATACGGATGACGTCCGTGTGCATTCCGTTTTATGTCGAATGGAACAGCTGGCCCCTGATAGAACAGTACTATCCTTGTCCGTTATGCGGACAATAATACGACATGTTCTATCTTTGAACGGAACGGAAATACGGAAACGGAAGGCATACCTTCTGTTTTTTTTTTTTGTGTGGATCCATTGAAATGAATGGTTCCGTATACGATCCGTATACGGAAAGCAAAAAACGGAATGTAAACTGCAAATATTAGCGGCATATCGCTAGGATATGGTACCAATGTCAGACAGGTGTGGGTTCCACCTCTAGGACCCACATCCGTCTCTAGAATGAAGCTCCCAAAGTGTACAAGAGCACACCACGCAAGAGCAGCCACCCACAGGTCCCAGAGGTGGCATATCATTTCAATGAGAGGCAGAACTGGGGATCGTGGAGTGGTGGCTTAAAGCTGCGGTTCTGCTACGAATGGTCAGTTACCTTTTCGGTGCATCCGCAGCTTTAAGCCGCCACTCCGCGATCCTCAGTGCTGCCTCCCTTTGAAATGAATGGGAGGCAGAAACCACACGGCCGCTGGCAAAATATCAGCAGGTGTCCGTGCCACCGTTCCATGGCAAAAGCTGCCATGTGAACATACCCTTTATTAATTACGCATCAGTTTTTTTTCAGTGCTGAAAATACTCTGTGTGAACCTAGCTTTATCAGTAAAAACAAAATTAGGGTACTTTCACACTAGCGGCAGGACGGATCCGACAGGCTGTTCACCCTGTCAGATCCTTCCTGCTGCTATTTCGCCGTGCCGCCGGACCGCCGCTTCGTCCCCATTGACTATAATGGGGACGGGGTGGAGCTCCAGCGCAGCATGGCAGTTTGCGGTGAGAGGCCGTGGACTAAAAAGTCAGACATGCAGTACTTTTAGTCCGGCGACCTTTCGCCGTGCACTGCCGTGCTGCGCCGGAGCTATAGCAATGTTAATGTGCTTAGAAAAGGGGAGAAAACTTCAGAAACGTCACGGCACTCTTGTTCTTGAATCAAAGCTTAGTTTTTAATCACACCGAAAAAATACAGCAACGTTTAGACACACAGGTCTTTCTCAAGCTACATGCGGTTTACAAGTGAACTTCAATACTTATAAAGGTGTGACATTCAATCCGGATTGATTGAGGGGTTGTCCTACAGAAGGGTCACAGAAAAGGGGGCGTGGCGCGGAAGAGGGCAGAAAATTACTTAAAGGGGATGTCTGATCATAGACAATGGGGAAATATCGCTAGGATATGCCCCTATTGTCTTATAGGTGCGGGTCCCACCGCTGGGACCCGCACCTATATAGAGAACAGAGCCCCAAAAGTGAAGGAGGGCTCACTGCGCATGCGCAGCCGCCCTCTATTCATTTTCTATGGGGTCGGCGAAAATAGCCGAACATTGGCTCTGCTATTTTCATCGAGCGTATAGAAGTTAATGGGAGCGGTGGCCGGTCATGCATAGTACGCTCCCATTCACTTCTATGGGGAGCCGGCTTGGTGGTGGTCGGACTAGAGTCCTCCAGCGACCACCTTGCGGGGCTCCGTTTCCCGTTATAGGTGCTGGTCCCAGTGGTGGGACCCGCACCTATAAGACAATAAGGGAATATCCTAGCGATATGCATCCACTGTCTATAATGAGACAACTCCTTTAAATCTACGCCAGCAAGGGAGCTAGCATTGATTTTAGTATGTCGAACATCCTGCTGGAGGAAGCGGCAAAGTTATATAGAGGCCTGCGCCTCCACATAACTTAGCGCATCCACCGACTAAGACCACCATCTAAATCGCCAGTCTTAATAAATGTCCCCCAAAGCTGAATACATTGCAACATATTAATTGATTATGCTGAACTTTTTCTAATAAGGTGTGTGCGTTTTCTTTGGGGGAATACAAGGAAGGTGATTGCTTAATCTTCATTAAGGAGCTCCTGTTTGCAAAGAGAAAGGAGAATATAGAGACTGAACTGTAGACTTGCAATCATTCCCTATTTTTAATTTTTTTTTTGCAGCATTTTTGGCCACAAGTGCATCTGGCATTTTTTTTATGTTTTTTTTTTTTTTTTTTGCATGGCTAGTGTTTTTTAAAGGAAAGTATGTGCTATTTCCGGAATTCCAATAGAAATTAATGGAGTGGCCACACGCATACCCGACCAGCCACTCCATTCATTTCGGGGAGCTCTACAGGATACAGAGCCCCCATTCTCATGTTCGGTGGGGGTCTCAGCGGTAGGACCCCATGGATCTTATAGTTCTTATAGTATATAACTGGAAGACCCTTTTAATATTTTCCATAGACTTGCAAAATCTGAAACAAGTATTTTAATTGTCAAAAACTGCCAGCACAAAATAAAGATAACGTAACATCCCGAAAAACCACCAAAAAAACCTGTGTGTTACACCAGCCTTAAAGGGAACTTTACTCAATGGATTTGGGTCCGTTCACATCATGTTTTTCATCTTGTTGAAAGGTACTTTTTCTTTTTGGTCAAATTTACTGTGAATAAAACAGGATAGAAAAATGGTGCAGCCTTCTTCTTCTTTGGAAGAACAAGATCCAAATGGAAGCCAGTGGCAACAAGATAGGCGTTGAGTTGCATGCTGTTCTAAAGGTACCTTATTCTTATATTGTTTTAAACAAAAAGGGGTGTGAGCCTAGCCAACAGCAAAGATTTATTTTGTTTTAAAAATACTATTCAGTAGTGATAGTGATTAGAGTTGTCACCATGACCCCTGACGACTAAAAAGGACAAAAACTGCAGGGAGCCGTCACACATGTAATTTTTCACAAAAGCAAAAACAGGAGCTGAAATTAGAGCCTGTGCTGGAGGGGAATCAGTAATGAGTACTTCTAGATTATGTCCACAGTGATTGAGTGTACGCTTACAGTGTCTCTGGCTAATGTATTCTGAACTGTCCCAAAATATGCAGTTGATGGTGATCATTAATCCCCGTGACAGCTTCTTCTCTGTACGCAGAGTTGGTTAGCCTCATGTAACATGCATAGCATTGGTCAGCCCAACCTATCACTTGTAGAGGGATAAGGAAAAGGATTTTAAAGGTTTTGTCGGTGATTTTAAGAAAGTTTTCTATAAGCAGGATAAAAAAAAAACTCATTACTACCTTCCTGCTCCTGTGGTCCTTGCCAGTCCTGCAGGCAGGGGCGGACTGGCCATAGACCCTACAGGGAAATTTCCCGGTGTGCAGATGCCCGGGGGCCACCCAAGCCCTTCTCTGGCCGAGCACATAATGAGCTAACATCAGTAATTAATGCAGTGAGAATCAGGTACTCATGTACCCCACCAGCGACCGCACGTGACTTCCTGAATTCAACTGATGTGGCCCGCATCTCACCTCCTAAGCCCTCAGCTCCATATCTTAATCAGAGCCAACTAGAGAAGAAGGACAGAAAAAGGCATCTACTGACGGCCACAACAAAGGGACAGCGTTTGGGGCAGTATTTTGTGCTGCACTATGGTTTATGGTTCTGCTGGGATGCGACTTAAAGCCACAGCCAAGCTGAGATGGGGTGTGTCCTTTCTCAGTGCGTCCATGGCTTTATGCGGCCGCTCCACGATCCTCAGCACTGCCCAGGGGCGGATTAAGTGCATGATAGGCCCGGGGCTGTCTACCCAACTTGGGCCCCCCCCCCCCCTCAATTTTAGTTTAGTTTTTTTTTTGTATGAAGAGGCTGCGGTGCTTTATGAGCGCCACAGTCTCTTCTTAGGCCATATGACATCTTCAGACAAAAAAAAAAATACCCCAAATTGGGTCCTAAACTGAAAAATGTGGTTGTCAAATTTAAAATACATATAATTGTAATAAAAAAAGACATGGAAGAGAATACAGCACCACATACCTGTTACATCCAGTGACATCTCCTGTCATGTAGACCTTCTCTTTCCTCTTCTCCTCCATTTGACCCAGACCACCATGGCAAATTCTTTTAGCCGCATCTCGTCTCTACAGTTTGTAACACAGACACGTTAGATGTCTCAATTTTTCCATCAACCTCCTCATCCTGGTGTCCCCACAGTGTCATCCTGCCACCCCCAATACTGTGCCCGTTGTGCTCCCCAATGCCCCAGGAACTATACTGCTGAAAAAATAGTGACCCTGATAGATATAATTGGGGTAATTTATCAAACTGGTGTAAAGTAGAACTGGATTTCCAAAAGAGCTGTCAAATATGAAAGGTGGAATCTGATTGGCTGCTATGGGCAACTAAGCCAGTTCTGCATTACACCAGTTTGATAAATTACCCCAAATGTTCCTATAGTGTCCACAGCAGCTATAATGTCCCCTAGAGACCCCCAGTAATAATACCACCCTCTATTGTGCTCCAGGCAATAATCCCTGTATAGTGTCCCCAGAAATAATAGAATTGCCCCTATAGTGCCTCCCCAATAGCAACACCCCCATATAGTAATTTCCACCACACTGCCCTCACATAGTAATCCCCCCATAGTAATTTGCCCCCACACAGTAATTTCCCCCAAACTGCCCCCATATAGTAGTTTGCCCCCACACAGTAATTTGCCCCACACTGCCCCCACATAGTAATTTGCCCCACACTGCCCCCACATAGTAATTTGCCCCACACTGTCCCCACATAGTAATTTCCTCCACACTGCCCCCACATAGTAATTTCCTCCACACTGCCCCCACATAGTAATTTCCACCACACTGCCCCCACATAGTATTTTGCCCCCACATAGCAATTACCCCACACTGTCCCCACATAGAAATTACCCCACACAGAAATTACCCCACACTGTCCCCACATTGCAATTTCCCCCACACAATAGTTTCCCCCACATAGTAATTTGCCCCCACACTGCCCCATCTAGTAATTTGCCCCCACATAGTAGTCCCTCTCATAATAATTTGCCCCCACATAGTAATTTGTCCCCACATAGTATTCCCTCTCATAATAATTTGCCCCCACACAATAGTTTCCCCCACACTGCCCACAGATAGAAATTTGCCCCCACATAGTAGTCCCTCCCATAATAATTTGTCCCCACACAGCAATTTGCCCCCACATAGTATTCCCTCATAATAATTTGCCCCCAAAACTGCCCCATCTAGTAATTTGCCCCCACACTGCCCCATCTAGTAATTTGCCCCCACATAGTAGTCCCTCTCATAATAATTTGCCCCCACACAATAGTTTTCCCCACACTGCCCCCACATAGTAATTTGCCCCCACATAGCAATTACCCCACACTGTCCCCACATAGCAATTACCCCACACTGTCCCCACATAGAAATTACCCCACACTGTCCCCACATAGAAATTACCCCACACTGTCCCCACATAGAAATTACCCCACACTGTCCCCACATGGCAATTTCCCCCACACTGCCCCCACACAATAGTTTCCCCCACATAGTAATTTGCCCCCACATAGTTCCCACATAGCAATTACCCCCACACAATAGTTTCCCTCACACTGCCCCAGATAGAAATTTCCCCCCACATAGTAGTCCCTCCCATAATAATTTGCCCCCACACAGCAATTTGCCCCCACATAGTATTCCCTCATATTAATTTGCCCCCACACTGCCCCATCTAGTAATTTGCCCCCACATAGTATTCCCTCCCATAATAATTTGGCCCCATAGAGCCCCCACATTCCCCCTCATGTAATCGATTTATCTTCCCTAATAGGTCCTCCTGTGTCCCCCCCCCCCCCCCCCCAAGTAGGCAAATGAAATAAAAAAATTAAAAATGAACAAAAAATGAAAAAATAAATACCTATGTCCAGGGCCAGGCGCTTGCTCGCAGAGGAAGGCGGGCGGGAAGAGTCAGGCGCGTCACAGTGCTGCGTCCCGACACAGGCGCGCGATGACGTCATCGGGAATGTCAAGCAGAAGCAATAGCCACAATTGTCTGAAGAATGACAACACTGTCACCTTTTTTACAATGTGTTTTAGAGTGGCTGCTTGCTGTGACAGTTTTGATGATACTACATCAGATTACACAGCAGAGCTGATAGTGTAAATGACACTTCGTAAATACCCCTGACAAAATCAGACAGCTGACCAGTTGAGACCCTCTCCCACAGATGGGATGTTAAATAAGGGGCAGGGATTGCAGGAAAACATGTACTTTAGTAAATGGTAAATTCCTGATTTGTTGGCTAATTCACACTAGTGGTTTAATGAATTTTTTATACTTTGTAAAGGATCCAGTTTCCTGAGTAAACAGATATGATGTCAGACCCTATTCTGTGGCGTACAGCATCCCAAGCTCTCGTGGAGAAGAATCAAGCTAAAATGTACCGCTAGGTATCGGAGGACGTTATCAGGGTGGTAGATGTGTGTGATAATGTAGTGGTCATGCACATTTTCAGTAATCCAGTAAACATTGCAAGTCAATCTCTGTTCTTCTAAAATGACTGATAACAGAAAGCAGCATAAGTAGATTAATATCAGCCATGTCCAAGGGTTCTCACGGTATTTGGATTGAAGTCTTTATCAAACAAAATAGTTATGAGGACTGTTAAGACGGCATTGAATCCAGGGGCACACGCTTTTTTGTCGGCTGATTGGATCTTTTATGTGGTCAGAGAAATGATCCTCAGAACATCTTCCCATGTAAGTAGGATAACGGCCATGGTGCAGTCAAGTACCGCTTGGCCAATGAGGCCGCAACCGCCTCTTATTTAACTAATGAAGACCACACTGTGTAGGCGGTCTACCTTGTTAATGGCTGCGTGGTACCGAAGATGCTGTACGGACATGAACAATGCAGACAACATATACAGTTCTGTCTTCTTTAGTTCAAGGGGTTTTCCCATCTCAGACAATGGGGGCATATCGCTAGGATTTGCCCCCATTGTCTGATAGGTGCAGGTCCTACCTCTGGGACCGAGAACGGATCCTTGAGGTTTGTGGAGGGCGCACTGCTCATGCGCTGCTGCCCTCCATTAATTTCTATGGGCCACCGAAAATAGCCGAGCGCTGGCTCAGCTATTTCCATCGGCCCCATAGAAATGAATGGGAGCAGTGGCCGCCCAAGTGTGGTGTGCTCCCATTAACTTCTACGGGGAGAGCGTTTAGCGGTGACCGGACCCCAGAAAACCCGGGGTCCTCCAGCCACCATCTTCCCCACTCCATTCTCGGTGTAGGTGTGGGTCCCAGAGGTGGGACCCTCACCTATCAGAGAATGGCGGCATATCCTAGCAATATGCCCCCATTGTTTGAGATGGGAATACCCCTTTAAATAGCTGCTGCCTAACTAGACCGTACGCTGGTCTATGGCACACTGCTGCATGCTGCGTCTAATTTATGACGAGGCGTTCCCCAGAAACTTGCATAAAAGATTATAAATGTGGTGGGGCCGCTGGCTCCACCACTACCTTGACACGCTCTGTTCGCAGGAAACTGGTTAGGTCAGCGGAAAAATGCCACTTGTCCAAAGATTTTTGCACAAGTGGCATTTAAAAAGTTAAAAACATGCAGTTTGCGGCTTTTCCAGGCCACAGAAGTGGCAAAACTAAGTGATAAATCTGCCCCTAAGTATTAAAATTGCATGATTTTCCTAGTTTATGGCGTAAAGTCATGATTTTATGAACGACACGGAGGCGAGTATTGCATTCTCAATCTTTACTGAAACCATAGCAGCAAAGAGAAAAAATACATCAAAACCAGAAAACCATCCCACAAGGGTAACCCCTCCCCTAGTCCAGTCCATAAGTAGAACCTCCCACCGGAAATCTTCCTCTTTCTTTGTCATGAAGAACTCCCAAACAGAAACAACCAGACCGGAACAACCTTTAACTCAGGTCCAACTGGAAACTCAACCGAGCTGGGCAGGAACGGAACAGGAACCATCCGGAACACCGCCACAACGACAATCCTGGGAGGCTGCAGACCAAAAATCGCCACAGGAAAAACCCTTGACAACAGCAAGGCAGGACCTCAACCTAAAAGAGGGAAATATAAGGGCACATGGTAATCCGCCAGAAAACAAAGGACCCGGTAATATAGAATGATTGTAATAAATAAACAAACAATCAATGATCAAACGGAAATAAGAGCACGCAACAGAAATCAGAATAATGTTAAACATAAACAATAAAACGATGATAAGAAAATCAACAACAATAATAATAATAATAATAATAATAATAACCACGAAACACCAGGGAGGGAGCAAAACTTTATTAAAGGAAGAAGTAATAAAGATAAGCCAAATCGGGAGGGGCAATACTCGCCTCCGTGTCGTTCATAAAATCATGACTTTACGTCATAAACTAGGAAAATCATGCAATTTTATGTCACGACACGGAGGCTCCTATTGCAAGTTTAAAGTGCAGAGATAACGGACTCAAAAGCGTGAGGAGCAGGCCGAAAATAAAACTCCCGGAACGTGGAAGATCTAGACCAGTCTGCCAACCTCATGATATCCTCCAAGCGAGCCCCCGCCATAGCCATAGAGGTAGCAGAGGCACCTCGAACCGAGTGGGCAGAAAACACAGCAGTGTCCACCCCGGATGAGGTAAGGATCCACTTCACCCAGCGGGACAGGGTGACACTAGCAACCGGGCGGAAAGGTCTACGAAAAGAAATGAATAATTGTGGAGAAGAAGAAGAAGAACGGAGGGACGAAGTGCGAGATAAGTATTCCCTCAGGCAACCCACCGGGCAAAGGGCCGGAGAATTAGGGAATTCCGGATAAGAGACCGATTTTATGTTAGTTTTTGTACGGCGGGAAATGTTGAAGGAAACTCCATGAGGGGAAAAAGAGAGAGCATTGAAGTCTAGAGCCCTGACGTCCGAAACTCTCTTGCAAGAAACAAGACAGAGTAACGACACTAATTTGGCAGACAGTTGTCTGAGCGAAAGATCCGAATTGGCAGGCCATTGCGAAAAGAAATCCAGAACCAAACGGACATCCCAAGAAGAGGAGAAAAGGGGCTGAGGGGGCCGGGAAAGGCGAGAGCCCTTGAGGAGACGACAAACCAGGGGATGCTGGCCAACTGGACAACCAGCAATACCCTGGTGGCGAGAAGAGATAGCCGACCTAAAGACATTCATAGTCCTGTAAGCTTTACCCTCGTCGAAGAGAGAGGACAAGAACATAAGAACCTCGGTCACAGGGGCCGAAACGGGATCCAAACTCCGTCCAGTGCACCAACGAGACCAGATGCCCCAAGCTGAGCGATATGCCCTTCTGGTACCGGGCGCCCAAGCGCTCTCCAAGAGGAACTTAGCCGTTCCCGATACTCCAGCGACCTCCCATTGCGGCCCGATAACCTGCATCCCAGGAGACGGAGGGAGCCGTCTAACACGAGAGGATGTTGCTGGCCCGTCGGGCCGAGGAGAAGACTCCGGGAAAATGGGATGAGGCGAGGATCCTCCGTCAGAAGTTCCAGGAGCTGAGGAAACCAAACCTGAGCTCGCCAGAAGGGAACTATCAGGACCACCTCCGCCAACTGGTGACGAATCTGTGACAGAACTCGAGGGATCAGCATGAAAGGAGGGAAGGCATACGAAAGGCTCCCTGACCAGTCTTGCAGTAGAGCGTCCACGGCTTCCGACAGCGGGTCCGGTCTCCAGCTGTAGAACCTGGGGAGTTGGGAATTCCATCGCGACGCGAAGAGGTCTAGGGTAAACGGGCCCCAAAGAGAAACGATAGAGGCAAACACCGTCGGATCCAACCTCCAATCGCTGAAATCCGAGGTGTACCGAGAACTCCAATCCGCGAAGGTATTGTGAAGCCCCGGGATATATTCCGCGACCACTGTGAATCCATTGTCCAGGCAATATGTCCAGAACTCCTTCGCCAACTGGGTCAGAACTGCCGAGTGAGTACCCCCCATGGCGTTGACGTACCGGACCGCCGATACGTTGTCCATCCGGAGCTTGATGCAAGCCGAGATCCTGTTGCTGGCAAAGCTGCGAATGGCGAACGACCCCGCCAAGAGTTCCAGAGCATTTATGTGAAGAAAGGATTCGTCCGTCGCCCACGGATCCCCCGTGGAGACTCCCTCGCAGTGGGCACCCCAGCCGAGAAGGCTGGCATCCGCCTCTATGATGAGATCCGGTTGAGGGCCCACGATGGCTCTGCCGTTCCATGCATCGAGGTTGGAAATCCACCACATCAGCTCGTCCCTTGTCTCCTGATCCATGGTCACCAAGTCCGCATACGCTGCTCCTGACTGTAGGTGAGCGATCTTCAGTCGTTGAAGGGCCCGATAGTGTAACGGAGCCGGGAAAATCGCCTGGATGGAGGCCGACAAAAGGCCGATAACCCGAGCCAGATGACGGAGCGAGACCTGGGGGAGCCGCAGAGTATGACGCAACTCCTTGCGGATAGACCTGACCTTGGAACCCGGAAGACAGAGACTCCGAGTGGACGAATCCACCACGAACCCCAAAAATTCCAAGGACCTGGAAGGCTGAAGGGACGACTTCTCGGTGTTGGTGATAAATCCCAGGTCCGTGAGCAAGGATACTGCCATCCGCAAGTGAGACCGAAGGATGTCGGGGGATTGGGCCAGAATCAGGATGTCGTCCAAGTAAATTATTAGACGAACCCCCTGGAGGCGGAGCCAAGCTACCACCGGTTTCATCAGCTTGGTGAAGCACCAAGGAGCCGATGACAGACCAAAAGGAAGGCAGGTGAACCGCCAAACCTGACCGTCCCACAGGAAGCGAAGGAGGTCCCTGGAAGTCGGAGCAATGGGGACCGTCAGGTACGCGTCCTTCAAGTCCAACTTGACCATCCAATCGTCCGGAACCAGAAGGTCTCTGAGCAG
The DNA here is from genome assembly GCF_014858855.1 of Bufo gargarizans. Classification (NCBI taxonomy): domain Eukaryota; kingdom Metazoa; phylum Chordata; class Amphibia; order Anura; family Bufonidae; genus Bufo; species Bufo gargarizans. Next base: position 287,953,869 of record NC_058085.1, on the reverse strand, counting down.
ATGAATACCCTCCATTTTGAAATGGCGGTATCGTACGAAGTGGTTGAGACGTTTGAGGTTTATGACCGGCCGAAACTGTCCTCCTTTTTTCTGCACTAAGAAAACGTCGCTGACGATTCCTCCATCCGGATGAGGGGCGCGCTCTATCGCCCCCTTCAAATGGAGAGACAATAACTCCGTGTTCAGACAACTTAGGGATTGACCTGAAAGTATCCTCGGCTGCGGATAGGGAAGGAACAGAGGGGATACAGTCAGTTCGATGTGAAACCCCCGGATCGTGGACAGGACCCAAGGGTCGGACGTGATGCGAGACCAAGCAGCCAAAAAATGCTGGAGTCTGCCCCCTATGCAATGGTCGGAAAAAGACATTAGGCTCTGGTGACTTACCGAGGGGACGTCTTGCTCCTGAGAATCCTCTGAAGGATCGGGATCTAGCAGATGACCCTCTGGAAGGGAAGAAGGAGGATTGTGGCCTCTGGTCCTGGAACATCTGCCGCTGGTGGAAGGAGCCTCGACCGCCACGGGTCTGGAAATGAGCACGGCCGGACAGGCGGCCCCTGAAGCTGCCGGCCCTGGAAGAGACTCGTCCGTGAAAGACCTTCCGCATGGAGCTTTGAGCCTTATCCAATGCGGTGAAGGCCCCTACAAACTTGCCCAGATCCTTGATGAAATTATCACCAAATAAGAGGCCCTGAGCCTCTTTGCCCGATTCTGTAAGAGCCATGTTGGACAACTTCGGCTCAATTTTGATGAGGATAGCTTTCCTCCGTTCCATGGAAAGTGAAGTATTCACATTTCCTACCATACAGATGGCGCGCTGAGCCCAGCCGCGCAGTTCATCTGGGTCAATGGGGGTGCCATCGGATCTGGCAGATTCCGCCAATTCAAAAATTTTGGTTAGTGGGCCTAAGCTATCCAATAATTTATCTTGGCAGGCACGAAGTGCCGAGTCAAGTCCTCTGCGAGGATTAAAGCCAGTCTTGGCCAAGAATTGGATCATTTTCGGATCCACATTGGGGGTTTCGCAAACTTTATTAGGGACTAAGGGGCGCGGGCACTCAGCTTTTAGTTTACTGCGCGTCTCCTTAGAGAGGGACTTCCTAACCCTGTCCTCCAAATACTGGGCCACATGTGGTGAGGGTAACCACTCAGCTGACCGCGGATGGTGTAACGTATCCGGATCGAACAACGGTTCGCCAAGAGGATCAGTAAGGGCCGTGGATGACCCTTGGGCCTCAGGGGCAGAACTAGTTGATGGGCGTGACAATGGAATCTCCGGATCAAAATCCTCATCCTCAACCAGTACCTCTTCTAGGTCTGGGTCCGAAGCACTATGGCCATCACTATACGCCTCCTCCTCGGACTCCAACTCTGAGTCTGAACTAGGGACGGGCTGAGCCCGTGCCGACTTCCAGGGGCGCGCTTTTTCTGCCTGGCGCGTGCAGGCTCGTTTGCGTGAACTAAGCACGCGATCCTGTGATAGAACTAAGCTATCTGATTCAATTATTCTGGAGGCAGTGGCAGCAGAGGGAGTAGGGGCAGGGTTCTGAGCCTTTAACGCCTGAGCAATGGATTGGGATATCACTGATGACATAGAGCCCATCGCATTATTAATGGCCTCTGTGATGGACTGTTGTAAACTAGCCTGGGGCAAGGCTGGTGAGGGACACGGTTGTGTAACAGCAGGAACAGCAGCAGGTAATATGGGTGGGGTAGGGGCATCAGAGGCTGGCTGCTGAGGTGTGGACATGATGGGAGTTAGTCACTCCAGAGGGCGCAAACCTGTGAGCAAACGAAGCTGGCTGACGGCGGCGACCGGAACAAGAAGAAAAACTCCGCCCCCAAATCGCGCGCGCGAAGATTCGACACGCCCCCGATCCGGCCTAAAGTAAAGTCGGCCGGAGGGAGGCGTAAGATGGCGCCCGAGACTCTCGGGGATACTGGGACATGCAGAAGACGCCGAGATCTCGTTATCGCGAGATCTCGGGAGTAGAAGAGGAGAAGAAGCGCAACAGCCCAGGGAAATGGCGCCGCGCGAAACGAGGTATAGGGGATGGGGGGGGGGGGGGAGCGCGCAGACCGCACGAAGCAACGGCGCACAGCACAGGCAAACGGGAAATCCCCTACAGGATGAGAACAGGCAGTGAACCCGAAAGCCTAGGGAAAAAATGCAGGATTAATACAATAACCTGGACATGGGCAGCAGCATACCACTGAGCTACCCAAAACGGCAGTAGCCGGATATGTAAATACAGAAACTACGCAGAATACTACAGAAAACCAAGGGAAGAAAAACTCCAAAAGCTAACTTAAAGAACGAATAATATCAGTCACAAGGAATCACACTTATCTTGCCATGGAAGCAGCAAAGAAAGAGGAAGATTTCCGGTGGGAGGTTCTACTTATGGACTGGACTAGGGGAGGGGTTACCCTTGTGGGATGGGTTTTCTGGTTTTGATGTATTTTTTCTCTTTGCTGCTATGGTTTCAGTAAAGATTGAGAATGCAATAGGAGCCTCCGTGTCGTGACATAAAATTGAAAGCAGCCATCCTTTTCTCTCCTGATAGATGATGTCAGGAGCTCCCCATACACATAAGATTGTCATCTGATCCTGCAAAAAAACAACAACTGCAGATTTGTCCGAAAGTATACCCTGGTTGTCTCACGCGGCGTATTGGTAGGACAGACCATGTCTGCATAAATGGCACTGTAGTACTTGAAGTGATATATTCCTGTCAAAAGGGAGTACAATATTGATATCCTGTCCTTAGGTCAGGTCATCAGTATTTGATCAATGGAGGTCCGAGTCCCAGCACCAATGCTGATCAGCTGTTTGAAGAGGCCGAGGCGTGCTGGTGAGCACTGCGGCCTCCTCCCAGCATACCAAGCATAGCGTCGTACATTTCACATGAAAGGGACTGAGCTGCACATAGGCCGTGTGACCAGTAAACGTGATGTCACTGGCTTAGGACGCTCCAGTGGGTCTTTTCAAACAGCTGATCGGCAGATATGCCAGGAGTCGGACCTTCACCGATCAGATATTGATGACCTATCCTGAGTATAGGTCATCAGAGAACCTCTTTAGGGTATGGCTACACAGCAACTCCCAAGTATCACAGTGAAGCAGTGCAGCCAAAGACATGAATGGGGTCGCAGCGCAACTTTCACATTTGCCGTGACGTGACCCCAGAATCCCAACAATTCCAGCAGTGTTGGAATTTTTGCAATTGTGAGGTTGCAGTTGTGGCAAATGTGCAAGTCGCGCTGCAACCCCATTCATTTCGATACTTGGGCGTGCGACACATGGCTCTCAAAGTCGCCATGTATGAAATGACACTGCTTGTTGACCTTACTGAACTGACATGAGCAAACCATATCACTGTGCCAAAGGAGGTGTGAAGAGCTGACATTCTAAAGATATCTATACCCCAAACAGAGGTCCAGGGTATCATTGCACATACACATTTTTTTATTATTATTATTTTTTATAATTGCCCCCGCTTAAAGGGGTCTTTTATGGCCATAGAAAGGGATAAGCGAACATCATATTTTGAAGTTTGGGTTGTGGTATATGCAGAATTGCGTTATGGATTCCGTTACCACGGACCATAACGCAATTCCATGACGGAATGCCTTTAGAGGCATTCCGTTATTTATTCCGTCATAATAGAAGTCTATGGCCTGCATAACAGATCCGTCCGGTTTCTGTTATTCTGGAGTCCTCTGCTGCATAACGTAAACCGGACGGATCCGTTATGCAGGCCATAGACTTCTATTATGACGGAATAAATAACGGAATGCCTCTAAAGGCATTCCGTCATGGAATTGCGTTATGGTCCGTGGTAACAGAATCCATAACGCAATTCTGCATATACCACAACCCGAACATGAAGTTCGCTCATCCCTAGCCATAGAGTTTATATAAATTTCAGGTGAAATTAATGATTTTTTTTCTGAAGTCTGTAGAAAATGTGGTCTATTGTGTTGGATTTTTCTGATAGTCTGTGGACATAGTGCAACTCAATCAAAACCCCATCCAACCCAAATAAAGAAAGCACGGATGGGGTGCCATTTTCTGCATGTTGTCTCTTGTGTCCACCTGCCTGAGCATGTGGTCACTTGCCAATTTTTCAGAAAGGTCTCTGTAAGAACATATCTCACTGTAGTCTCCCATATGACCAGGCCACTTGGCTCAAGTACCAAAATGTCATTCATACAAATGGACAACATTAAAGCCTGGGCCAAGTTATGGTGGAAATGCTGCATGTTGTCTTATGTCTGCAGGGCTATTCTGATCTAGTGAGTTGTAATCAGGAGCGGACCTTAGAAAGTCAAATATTTAGAAGTCAAACTGTTGCAATAAGGAGCATTTATCTTATCTCTTGCAGATAATGTTGGCTGTTAATCATCTAAAGCCAGGTATTACTGCTGATTTATTTGCAATTATGGAAGGATCTAAGTCAGGAGAATATCAGCACTTGGTATGTCCAAAAAAAGCTAATTACCAAATCTCCAAATCTGAAAACGACTTGGTCACCCACAAAAGGGCAGCTCTTAAAAGGCTTGTCTCATCATGGACAATAGGGGCATATCGCTAGGATATGCCCCCGTTGTCTTATAGGTGTGGGTCCCACCGCTGGGACCCACACCTATATCAAGAACAGAGTCCTGCAAGTTAAGGAGGGCGCACTGTGCATGCGCAGCCGCCCTCCATTCATTTTCTATGGGGCCAGCAGATTAATAACATCTACAGTGTACAGGTCCTTCTCAAAAAATTAGCATATTGTGATAAAGTTCATTATTTTCTGTAATGTACTGATAAACATTAGACTTTCATATATTTTAGATTCATTACACACCAACTGAAGTAGTTCAAGCCTTTTATTGTTTTAATATTGATGATTTTGGCATACAGCTCATGAAAACCCAAATTTCCTATCTCCAAAAATTAGCATATTTCATCCGACCAATAAAAGAAAAGTGTTTTTAATACAAAAAAAGTCAACCTTCAAATAATTATGTTCAGTTATGCACTCAATACTTGGTCGGGAATCCTTTTGCAGAAATGACTGCTTCAATGCCGCGTGGCATGGAGGCAATCAGCCTGTGGCACTGCTGAGGTGTCATGGAGGCCCAGGATGCTTCGATAGCGGCCTTAAGCTCATCCAGAGTGTTGGGTCTTGCGTCTCTCAACTTTCTCTTCCCAATATCCCACAGATTCTCTATGGGGTTCAGGTCAGGAGAGTTGGCAGGCCAATTGAGCACAGTAATACCATGGTCAGTAAACCATTTACCAGTGGTTTTGGCACTGTGAGCAGGTGCCAGGTCGTGCTGAAAAATGAAATCTTCATCTCCATAAAGCTTTTCAGCAGATGGAAGCATGAAGTGCTCCAAAATCTCCTGATAGCTAGCTGCATTGACCCTGCCCTTGATAAAACACAGTGGACCAACACCAGCAGCTGACATGGCACCCCAGACCATCACTGACTGTGGGTACTTGACACTGGACTTCAGGCATTTTGGCATTTCCCTCTCCCCAGTCTTCCTCCAGACTCTGGCACCTTGATTTCCGAATGACATGCAACAGTCCAGTGCTGCTTCTCTGTAGCCCAGGTCAGGCGCTTCTGCCGCTGTTTCTGGTTCAAAAGTGGCTTGACCTGGGGAATGCGGCACCTGTAGCCCATTTCCTGCACACGCCTGTACACGGTGGCTCTGTCCACTGCTTCCGCAGGTCCCCCAAGGTCTGGAATCGGTCCTTCTCCACAATCTTCCTCAGGGTCCGGTCACCTCTTCTCATTGTGCAGCGTTTTCTGCCACACTTTTTTCCTTCCCACAGACTTCCCACTGAGGTGCCTTGATACAGCACTCTGGGAACAGCCGATTCGTTCAGAAATTTCTTTCTGTGTCTTACCCTCTTGCTTGAGGGTGTCAATGATGGCCTTCTGGACAGCAGTCAGGTCGGCAGTCTTACCCATGATTGCGGTTTTGAGTAATGAACCAGGCTGGGAGTTTTTAAAAGCCTCAGGAATCTTTTGCAGGTGTTTAGCGTTAATTAGTTGATTCAGATGATTACGTTAATAGCTCGTTTAGAGAAACTTTTCATGATATGCTAATTTTTTTTTGATAGGAATTTGGGGTTTTCATGAGCTGTATGCCAAAATCATCAATATTAAAACAATAAAAGGCTTGAACTACTTCAGTTGGTGTGTAATGAATCTAAAATATATGAAAGTCTAATGTTTAGCAGTACATTACAGAAAATAATGAACTTTATCACAATATGCAAATTTTTTTAAAAGGACCTGTAGTGGTCCACGAGCCCCTGAAACATCTAAAACTTCTCAACGTGGAACAGCAAAGAAACACCTATGACTGTGGGGTGTTCGCCATAGCATTTGCCTTTGAGTTTCTGGCAGATGACGGTGAACCCACGGCGATCTTCCAGCACAACGTGATGAGAGACCATCTAATATCCTGCCTGCAGAATGGCAGGATCACAGGCTTTCCCAAAAAGGTCAATTAGCAACTCCATGTCTTTCATGTCTAGTCTATGATGGGCCAAGAGATCGCCCTGACCAGAAGCCTGATATTACCGAAACAGACCTGGATGGCACATGCAGGTCCAAATTGATAAAACAATGTGCCTCATATTAACAGCATGTACCTGATGCCATTAACCCCATATTGTCCATTATGTTAAGCAGGGTACTTGACGAGGTTGCTATTAATATGTGGCACATGGTTTCATCAATTTAGACTCCATGTGCCTCACATTAATAGCAGGTAACCAACCCACACATTAACCCCATGCTGCTCAATGTCCATTATGTCAGGAAGTACTTGCTGGTGTTACCATTATCATGAGACACATGGCTTTATAAATGTACGGCTCTTTCACACTTGCGTTGTCCGGATCCGTCGTGTACTCCATTTGCTGGAAGTGCCCGCCGGATCCGTAACACCGCAAGTGAACTGAAAGCATTTGAATACTGATCCGTTTTCAAAATGCGTTCAGTGTTACTATGGCAGCCAGGACGCTATTAAAGTCCTGGTTGCCATAGTAGTAGTGGGGAGCGGTATACTTACCGTCCGTGCGGCTCCCGGGGCGCTCCAGAATTACGTCAGAGCGCCCCATGCGCATGGATGACGTGATCCATGCGATCACGTAATCCATGCGCGTGGGGCGCCCTGGCGTCACTCTGAAGCCCCCCAGGTGCCGCATGGACGGTAAGTATACTGCTCTCCCCACTACACTTTACCATGGCAAACAGGACTTTAGCGTCCTGGCAGCCATGGTAACCATTCAGAAAAAGTTAAACGTCGGATCCGGTAATGCGCCAAAACGACGTTTAGCTTAACCACCTCCCGACCGCTGTACGCACCGATGCGTCCGGGAGGTGGTTGATTAGTTCCTCCTGGACGCATCGGCGCGTCCTCTCGCGAGACGCGAGATTACGTCACAGCCGGCCCGCGCATGCGCATCGCGGGCCGGCATTTCGCAGCAGAGTATTTCGTCAGCAGCCTGCCGGCCACGATCATTGGCTGGCAGGCTGCTGATTTTCAAAAAAAACAATCAGCAGCCATATAACCCCACATATTAGTAAATATGATGGGGTTATATGGCTGCTGTGCTCCTCTGCTCCTTCTTTTGGTCGGTTGGTTCCAGCAGAGGAGCACATCATTACTGTGAGTACCCACCACACCACATTTAGCCCCCAGATCACCCCAATTAACCCTTTGATCACCCCTTTTATCCCCCCCTGTCAATCACTAGTGAAAGGAAAAAAGTGATCAGTGCAAACTGTCACTTTTTTTTTTTCACTGGTATTGACCGTTAGGTTTCAGTATAGTTTAGGCCCCTTGGTTAGGTAGTTTAGGGATCGGTTAGCGCCCAGCCCACCGCACCGCAGTCCGTTATTCGCTGATTAGCGTATCGCTAATCAGCATTTGTACTTTTATAGTATCTGGAAGTGATCAAAACTGATCACGGTCAGATCTATAATTGTACTAGTGTCACTTTAGTTCGCCCTCCACCCAAAACGCAGTGTTTGCCCGATCAGGCCTGATCGGTCGCCCACACGTGCGTACACCCACGCCCGCCCCACCGCAGTGACAAAAAAAAATTTTTTTTTTTGATCGCTGCACATTCACTTTACACGCACTGCGGCGATAAAAAAATCAGTTTTGATATTTTTTATCAACCGCAGCGGCCTCCGGTACTTCGCTAGCCTCCCATTTGTAAGACAGGCTTGCTTTTTTTTTCTTGGGTAGTCTCAGGGAATACCCCGAAATTTAGTTGCCCACATGTCTAACAGGGGGTATTCTTCTGAAGAGGCCTACAGGCTTCTGACCCAGTCGGATGAGGAGTGGGAACCCTCATCTGATGAATCCAGCGGGTCAGAATACGAACCTGTAGAAAGCAGTGGCTCTCTGACCCAAAGTTCGGACGAGGAGGCTGAGGTCCCTGATAGCACCAGGCGTACCCGGCCCCGTGTCGCTAGACCGCAGGTTGCGCAGGATCCGCTTCAAGAGCAGCAGAGTGGGGCTGGTGCTGTCGGATTACGTGGTGAGGCATACACCAGCAGCCCAGCCCTTCCTGGACCTAGTACCAGCACTGCCGTACAACCTGGTGAAGTAGCGAGCACCAGAAGGGCAGTTGAAGCTGGTACGGTGGCACGTGCAGTAGTGACCCCGTCGCAGCCACCGCAAAGACGTGCCCGTAGAGCCCCTAGAATCCCAGAGGTGCTGGCAAACCCTGATTGGCAGTCCCCAACTTCAGCCGCACCCGTAGTTTTCCCTTTCACCGCCCAGTCTGGAGTTCGGGTTGAGACAGCTCAGATCGATTCGGCCCTGGGATTTTTTGAGCTGTTCTTGACTGCGGAGCTTTTAGACTTAGTCGTGGCAGAGACAAACAGGTATGCCACACAATTTATCACCGCTAACCCGGAAAGCTTTTATGCCCAGCCTTTCCGGTGGAAACCAGTCCAAGTTTCCGAATTTAAAACTTTTCTGGGCCTCCTCCTCAACATGGGCCTGACAAAAAAGCATGAATTGAGGTCATATTGGTCCACGAACCCGATTCATCACATGCCCATGTTCTCTGCTGCTATGTCCAGGACACGATTTGAGGTCATCCTGCGTTTCCTGCACTTTAGCGACAACACCGCCTCCCGTCCCAGGGGCCACCCTGCTTTTGACCGGCTCCACAAAATTCGGCCCCTCATAGACCATTTCAACCAGAAATTTGCAGATTTGTATACCCCTGAGCAAAACATCTGCATAGACGAGTCCCTGATACATTTTACCGGGCGCCTTGGCTTCAAACAATACATCCCAAGCAAGCGCGCCCGGTATGGGGTCAAATTGTATAAGCTCTGTGAAAGGGCCACAGGCTATACCCACAAATTTCGGGTCTATGAGGGAAAAGATCAGACCCTGGAGCCGGTTGGTTGCCCTGACTACCTGGGGAGCAGTGGGAAGACAGTTTGGGACTTGGTGTCACCCTTATTCGGCAAGGGGTACCATCTTTATGTGGACAATTTCTACACAAGTGTGGCCCTCTTTAGGCATTTGTTTCTAGAACGGATTGGCGCCTGTGGTACCGCGCGAACTAGTCGCGCGGGCTTCCCCCAACGGCTCGTTAGCACCCGTCTTGCAAGGGGGCAGAGGGCCGCACTGTGTAACGAAGAACTGCTCACGGTGAAATGGAGAGACAAGCGTGACGTTTACATGCTCTCCTCCATTCACGCAGACACGACAATACAAATTGAGCGAGCAACCCGTGTCATTGAAAAGCCCCTCTCAGTCCACGCCTATAACCTCCACATGGGAGGGGTCGACTTCAATGACCAGATGTTGGCTCCGTATTTAGTTTCCCGACGCACCAGACGCTGGTATAAGAAGGTGTCTGTATATTTAATTCAATTGGCTCTGTACAATAGTTTTGTTCTCTACAGTAAGGCTGGGAGAACTGGATCCTTCCTCAAATTTCAGGAAGAGATCATCGCGAACCTCCTGTATCCAGGAGGTTCCGTGGCCCCATCCACCAGTGTAGTTAGCCGTCTACACGAGCGACACTTCCCCAGTGTCGTTGCTGGTACCTCAAACCAACCGCCACCCCGAAAAAAATGTTGTGTCTGTAGCAGGAGTGGAATAAGGCGTGACACCCGCTATTTCTGTCCTGACTGTCCCGACCACCCTGCCCTATGCTTAGGGGAGTGTTTCCGAAAGTACCACACACAGGTACACCTAGCATAGGGATCACATCTCACCAGGATAGGCACACAGGGCTATTAGGGCCCATTCACTCACAGCTGCTGCAAACGTCTCCTTTCACATGGGACAAAGTGCATAACGCACTTCGCCACATCTTTGGGCGATTTGCGCTTTGCACATTGACCCATGGGGAAGGAGAGGTTTGTTCTATAAAGGTAAAAAAACACCTTCCAGGTGGACCAACCGATCTACTAGCTGCAGCACCGATGTGCATTCTGACAGAAGCATTGCGCTGCTGTCAGATTACACGCAAGTCGGTGTATGCGGCGCTGCAAGACGGGATTTTCTCCTCTGCAGTGACAGATACGTTTGCCGAGGCATACGAGCTGAGGAGGAGGCGGCGTTCCTATGCTTTGGCAAGCACTTTGTATATATATATATATATATATATATATATATATATATATAAAAAAAAAATTCCCGGCAATGATTTATTCATCCACATCGATTGATGCGAATGGAGAAATCTGGTTTGCCAGGGCATACGAGCTAAGTGGGTATGGATGTAGGGCGGAGCTCCTATGTCCTGGCAGACGCCTTTCCCCTCCATTTTTTTTTTTGGGCAGAGATTTTTTCATCCACATTGATCGATGCGAATGAAGAAATCTGTGCCGTTCATTTTTTTCTTTCAGCCCAGAGGCTGAACGAAAAAAAAAAATCTCATTACCTGTATGCTCAATATAAGGAGGATAGCAGAAACTCCTAATGCTGGCCATACATGTAATGATTGCGGAGACCCTCAAATGCCAGGGCAGTACAAACACCCCACAACTGACCCCATTTTGGAAAGAAGACACCCCAAGGTATTTGCTGAGGGGCATATTGAGTCCATGAAAGATTGAAATTTTTGTCCTAAGTTAGCGGAAAGTGAGACTTTGTGAGAAAAAACAAAAAAAAATCAATTTCCGCTAACTTATGCGAAAAAAAAAAATTTCTATGAACTTGCCAGGCCCCTCATTGGATACCTTGGGGTGTCTTCTTTCCAAAGTGGGGTCACATGTGGGGTATTTATACTGCCCTGGCTTTTTAGGGGCCCTAAAGCATGAGAAGAAGTCTGGGATCCAAATGTCTAAAAATGCCCTCCTAAAAGGAATTTGGGCCCCTTTGCGCATCTAGGCTGCAAAAAAGTGTGACACATCTGGTATCGCCGTACTCAGAAGAAGTTGGGGAATGTGTTTTGGGGTGTCATTTTACATATACCCATGCTGGGTGAGATAAATATCTTGGTCAAATGCCAACTTTGTATAAAAAAATGGGAAAAGTTGTCTTTTGCCAACATATTTCTCTCACCCAGCATGGGTATATGTAAAATGGCACCCCAAAACACATTCCCCAACTTCTCCTGAGTACGGCGATACCAGATGTGTGACACTTTTTTGATGCCAAGGTGGGCAAAGGGGCACATATTCCAAAGTGCACCTTTCGGATTTTGCAGGCCATTTTTTACACATTTTGATTGCAAAGTACTTCTCACACATATGGGCCCCTAAATTGCCAGGGCAGTATAACTACCCCACAAGTGACCCCATTTTGCAAAGAAGACACCCCAAGGTATTCCGTGAGGGGCATGGCGAGTTCCTAGAATTTTTAATTTTTTGTCGCAACTTAGTGGAATATGAGACTTTGTAAGGAAAAAAGAGAAAAAAAAAAAATCATCATTTTCCGCTAACTTGTGACAAAAAATAAAAAATTCTAGGAACTCGCAGTGCCCCTCACGGAATACCTTAGGGTGTCTTCTTTCCAAAATGGGGTCACTTGTGGCGTAGTTATACTGCCCTGGCAATTTAGGGGCCCAAATGTGTGAGAAGTACCTTGCAATCAAAATGTGTAAAAAATGCCCTGCAAAATCCGAAAGGTGCACTTTGGAATATGTGCCCCTTTGCCCACCTTGGCAGCAAAAAAGTGTGACACATCTGGTATCGCCGTACTCAGGAGAAGTTGGGGAATGTGTTTTGGGGTGTCATTTTACATATACCCATGCTGGGTGAGAAAAATATCTTGGTCAAATGCCAACTTTGTATAAAAAAATGGGAAAAGTTGTCTTTTGCCAAGATATTTCTCTCACCCAGCATGGGTATATGTAAAATGACACCCCAAAACACATTCCCCAACTTCTCCTGAGTACGGCGATACCACATGTGTGACACTTTTTTGCTGCCAAGGTGGGCAAAGGGGCGCATATTCCAAAGTGCACCTTTCGGATTTCACCGGTCATTTCTTACACATTTTGATTGCAAAGTTCTTCTCACACATTTGGGCCCCTAAATTGCCAGGGCAGTATAACTACCCCACAAGTGACCCCATTTTGGAAAGAAGACACCCCAAGGTATTCTGTGAGGGGCATGGTGAGTTCCTAGAATTTTTTATTTTTTGTCGCAAGTTAGTGGAATATGAGACTTTGTAAGAAAAAAAAATAAAATAAAAATCATCATCATTTTCCGCTAACTTGTGACAAAAAAAAAAAAGTTCTATGAGCTCACTATGCCCATCAGCGAATACCTTAGGGTGTCTACTTTCCGAAATGGGGTCATTTGTGGGGTAGTTATACTGTTTGGGCATTGTAGAACCTCAGGAAACATGACAGGTGCTCAGAAAATCAGAGCCGTTTCAAAAAGCGGAAATTCACATTTTTGTACCATAGTTTGTAAATGCTATAACTTTTACCCAAACCATTTTTTTTTGCCCAAACATTTTTTTTTTATCAAAGACATGTAGAACTATAAATTTTGCGAAAAATTTATATATGGATGTCGTTTTTTTTGCTAAATTTCACAGCTGAAAGTGAAAAATGTCATTTTTTTGCAAAAAAATCGTTACATTTTGATTAATAACAAAAAAAGTAAAAATGTCAGCAGCAATAAAATACCACCAAATGAAAGCTCCATTAGTGAGAAGAAAAGGAGGTAAAATTCATTTGGGTGGTAAGTTGCATGACCGAGCGATAAACGGTGAAAGTAGTGTAGTGCCGAAGTGTAAAAAGTGGCCTGGTCAGGAAGGGGGTTTCACCTAGCGGGGCTGAAGTGGTTAAGGCCGGATCCGGATTAATGCCTTTCAATGGGCATTAATTCCGGCCTTGCGGCAAGTGTTCAGGATTTTTGACCAAAGCAAAAAGCGCAGCATGCTGCGGTATTTTCTCCGGCCAAAAAACGTTCCGGTCCTGAACTGAAGACTGATCCGGATTCTTCCGGCATAGAGCCCCGACGACGGAACTCTATGCCGGAAGACCATAACGCAGGTGTGAAAGAGCCCTTAGACCTCTATTTGCTTCACATTAATAGTAAGTGACCCAATCAAGTACCTCCTCACATAATGGGCAATTGATACTTTGCAAAATGGTATCGAATTGGTGTTGCAATACTTTTTTTGGAGTCACATTTAAATAATAAATATAATCATTATATAGTGTTATATATTTTAATATGCACCTTGCACCTTGTGTTTTGTCATGCGCGTGAATCAGTCAGCGCCGACCAGCACCCCCATAAACCCCACCCACCCCTAAACCCTACCCCGCGCCCGACCCTTTAACATTGACCTCCACGGTGCCCGCCTTATTGTCGTCCTGTAGCTCTAGCCTAAAGCTGACCTACAGTAGTGAAGAAAAATGGCTGGGTTGTTATGGAAACCTGGAGTAAAACTGTGTGTATGGCAGTTGGGATTTGAAGAGAAAGACTTGCAGGCTTGTATTGGCTAATGCAGGTAGTTTTTTGGGAATATCTCAGGAACAGTACATCCTAGAGACCTGAGACACAGTCTAAAACCTTTCCGGAGACCTGATGTACCTGTGTGCCAAATTTGGTGAAGATCGGTCCAGTCGTTTGCAGATCGACAGACGTCCAGACAGAAACTCATTTTTCAATACTGTATATAAGATATATATATATATATAGTAAATAAACAATCACCAAAGGTTCTGGATAATCCCCACAAACATTGGCCTTTTAGCCTATGGGCCCCATAACTTTTCTGTGTCTATAGTTATACCTATTAATGAGTGGGGTGTCCTAATTTATTATTTTAACTCGGACCTAGAGATCTGATTATCAGGAAGTTGTGTCCCGGGAACATGTGTCAGACTATCAGATGATAGGGACTGCATCCATGAGAAGACCTTGTATCTTCATTGAGTATATTGATGATTTGTGATTTTTCTGCTTCTTGATATTTATGGTGTTTTCTGTATATTTTGGACACCACTGAAAATAAAAACAGCCTGGGGTTAAGAAGGCAATTGCAGCAGATCGGATCACCAGAGGTCTGAGACAAAATGAGGTGCAAAATAAACCATCTTCTGATCTTCACCAGTGACCCCTGCTGGAAGGTATTGGTCTTAAGAACCAAAAAGAGCCCTAAATAAGGTAAGATCCTTGCTACAGGAGTCATAAAATGTAATGTGATTTCTGACAGGAGCTCATAATAATAACAGACAAGATGCCAAGTTCTGGAGCACCAGAGTTAGGGTTTAGATTCTGCACGTAGATGAGCAGTGCAGTGACCATTAGTGGAAAATCATCTAAACCCCCTGATACCTGGTATATAAGTATGATAAAATCCTAACTGCCTGCAGTCACCACTAGGGGGAGCTCCCATTGACCTTGATATGTAGATCATCTTGAGCAACGACTCCCAGAATTTTAACTATGGAAGTGTGTAAGAAAACAGGGGTTTTAACAATTTGTATCAGGAAAACTAAGCTCCAAACCCTATAAAGATATATGAAAATAAATCAGCCCACTATTATAAGGTGTATTATTCTGTTTATTTTGGATACAGCAGTAGGTCCCAGTACAAGAATAACAGCTATAACAGTCAATGAAAATGATAAGTGTTGGTATCGCTGTTAAAAACACGGACCCAAGTTTAATACAGTTAAAGGGATTACAATGACCCACAGTGACCGGGAGTAAATTGTGTGTCACTTACATGTAACTTTCTGCTGCTCCATGTTCAGTCATAATTAGTTATATTTTTCACATCTGCAGATCACTGTACCAGAGCGGGGGTCTCGCTGTGTCCTGGCAATGAATATGGGATACAGCTGGAGGTGATGACTCTACCACAAGTCAACGACATGGTGGCCACCATGTCAGGATCAGATTACCTGCGCTTCAGCAAGAGGCAGATTCCGGGCTCGGTCTCTGCACTCACCCACCGGACTTTCTGCAGTCAGACGTATTCACCGAATAAGTGAGTTTCCTGCTGCACCAAAGGCAGATTCCAGGCTTGGTCTCTGCAATAATCACTGGACTTGACATTCACCGGACTTTCCGCAGTCAGATGTATTCACCAAAGAAGTGAGTTTCCTGCTGCATTAAGAGGCAGATTCCGGGCTCGGTCTCTGCGTTCACCACTGGACTTGTCATTCACCGGACTTTCCGCAGTCAGATGTATTCACCAAAGAAGTGAGTTTTCTCCTGCACCAAAGGCAGATTCCAGGCTCGGGCTCTGCACTCACCCACCGGACTTTCTGCAGTCAGACGTTTTTTTTTTTTTTTTATTCGCTTTGTTGAACACACAAAGCCAATTTTAATGACAGTCTTAGTACATGGTCTATCATTCGTTCTACATCAGTGACATCAAATAGAAGTGACAAATGACTTGTGCATTACAATATAAATAAAAACTATAAAACACCTGTGCTGCATCTGCATATTTGTGACATTTTGTCAGACAAGACTCATTTGTGACAGATAAGACTCTTTAAACATTGTACACCCATTATGACTAGTCTAGTTCACTACGTTCCATTACCTCCCACCCATCAAGCCTCACTGTCGTCCAGCTTGTTCTGCCCTTAAAGCCTCAGTTAGCCTATGGACTGAATAAGCAGTCCTCGGAGATGCACACCATATCCCCCACACCTTTTGAAACTTTGGCATACAGCCCCTATTTTTAAAGACTATGTTCTCATATAATATAACAGTGTTGACTAGTTGTTTCCATTGCGCTAAGGTGGGTGTTCTATCTTCCATCCACCTCATGGCAATTGCCTTCCGCGCCAGGAACAATACTTCTCTCAGAAATATCCTAATATGATGCGAGTAAATAGTCTCATCCAGTATTCCGAAGAGACAAATCTTCGGATGTAACGGTACTGCACAATCTAGGAGATCTGTGAGTAGATTAATCACCTCTCCCCAGAATGTTTGTATGTAGGGGCATGCCCAGATAAGATGCCAAAAATCAGCGTCTGCTGACGCACATCTGTGACACTCAGAGTGGGTAAGCCTACCCATCCTATGTAGTCTCAGTGGAGTCAAGTAGCTTTGATGTTTTATGCACACTTGAATGAACTTATTGTTTATGGCAGGTGACACTAGTGTGGGGGACTCCAGAATGTCCTCATCATCTTCATTAGTTAAGTCTGGAATCTTAGCTTTCCATTTACATAATGCTTGCAGTGGGACTCCTTTCAGCTTGACATCTAGGAGGTGAGTATACAATGGTGATATGAAACCACGTGGTCCTTGAGAGCGTATAACTCCAATCATTGGACAGGTTGACAGTAGGATTGGCGTATCCCTATAGTGGGTTTGCATGGCGTGTCTTAATTGCAGGAATCTATAGAATGTCTGTCTAGGGAGTTCATGCCTGCGACTCATGGATTCAAAATCGTTGAAAACATTGTTACTGTATAGGTTTCACAGTGTGACAACCCCATGTTCCTTCCAGAACGCTCCTTCTCGCAGTGACATCAGGTCAGGGAACATGGGGTTATCCCAAATCGGGGTTTCCAACAGATCCGACTCGCAGTCAGACATATTTACCAAAGAAGTGAGTTTCCTGCTGCATTAAGAGGTAGATTCCAGGCTTGGTCTCTGCAGAAGTCAATGCACCTGACATACACCGGACTTTCTGCAGACAGATGTATTCACCGAAGAAGTGAGTTTCCTGCTGCACCAAAGGCAGATTCCAGGCTTGGTCTCTGCAATAATCACTGGACTTGTCATTCACCGGACTTTCCGCAGTCAGATATATTCACCAAAGAAGTGAGTTTCCTGCTGCATTAAGAGGCAGATTCCAGGCTTGGTCTCTGCAATAATCACTGGACTTGTCATTCACCGGACTTTCCGCAGTCAGATATATTCACCAAAGAAGTGAGTTTCCTGCTGCATCAAAAGGCAGATTCCAGGCTTGGTCTCTGCAGAAGTCAATGCACTTGACATTTACCATTGAGTCAAGGAAAAATCTACCGTCCTTGTCACGTGCCATTGTTTTCCTCCACCGCCTAGGGGAAGGGCAGTCCTTCAGCCATGGTTCCCTAGAGGGTTCCTCCACTGGGGGTTTTTCCTCTCCTGAGTGCTGAAGGCCCGACTCTTCATGAGTCAAAGGCCCATCATCAACAGGGCCACATTTAAGAACAGTGCCCTGACTTCTAATGAGAACATCTATTACTGTACATTTGATACCTTGTAGTTAATAAAGAAGTCAGTGTATATTAAGTAGTGGTGAGTCTGAGCCTCTTTATGAATCTTCTGTGGTAATGGGAACAGTGCTGGAAGGCGTGTATGTCACACTCAGGTACCTTAGCTGGGTGAGACAGCTAAAATCCAGAGAGAGGCAGTCGTCTCAGCAAAGCATAGTTTGCTGAGACAGTTTTGTTTAATAATTCTGGGCTGGATTGTAGTTGGATTGGCAGATAGGACTGGAAGTGGGATCTGCCAATCCACACCCTTCCAGGATGGATATTTCCTTCTACCTGAGGTGATCGCAGCTGAGGCCTGCTGTAATCAGGCTGGCATAAAGCACCTCCCAGTATGTCAGTCTGGGGGGAGAGTGTGATCCTGGAACCGAGGCCTGCAAGGCTCTGTGTGGTCTAGCTAGCAGGGCTAAGAGGTCATGAGGCTGTGTAGCCAAATCTCTTCCCTGGGTAGAACTGTGCATGGTGTAGTTACAGCCTGGATGCTGCTAGACTGGCTGAAAAGCCGGTCCTAATGTCACATGTGAACTGTGTTCTGTAGGTGAGTCAGGGATACCATTTACTGTATGTACTAGGCAGTGCCTAGACAGGCAGGTGTTTATTTTGGATTTGTTTGTTTGTTTTGCTAATGTGGAACAATAAAGCACAATTTTGGACCTTAATCCTGGTGTCCGTGAAGAAGTATGTGGTTGCGACCCCCCCCCCCCCTGAAGGAAAAGTGATCCCTTACACTTCATAGTCAACTGGATGGGGGTGCAGGGTGTCGGACCCTGCTGATCAGATAGTGATGGCCTTTCTTGGTTTTACAGCTCAACTTATTTTTTCATCCCCTACCTACAGGATAGGGGATAAGTATCTGATCGGTGGGGACTGCTGGGTCCCCCATGATCATGACAATGGATATCAGGTGTCCCCAAAGAAACGGAATGGTAGGTCAACCATGTTCCTTTCTGCTTCTTTCAATGTCTATGGGACTTCTTGGCTATTTCCAGAAGTCCCATAGAGAGTGAACAGAGTATCTATGAGCACGCTCGACCTGCCACTTCATTAGTAAGGGGCGCCGGATCCAGTTCTCGTGATCAGTGGTGGTCCCAGATATTCTGTGGATAGGGGAAAGTTTTGTTTGACAGAAACTATCTCTGGACCATGTACCCACTGAGGTCAACTGGTCTGCAAAAAATATGGATGTAACATGGACCACATCCATATTTTTTTGCAGATCCTCGATTTGCAGACTGCAAAACAGATATAGTTATAGGCATGGGGCCTTAAACAGTCTAGTAAAAAAAATAATTAAAAAGCGGTACAGTCAGCGGTGTGCATCCAACGGAGGCAGATCTCGCAGGGGCCCTGTCTTGGACTAATTACACTTAATTCTCGCTCCTGTCTTGAGTAGTGATGAGCGGCATAGGCAATATTCGTTTTCACGATATTTCGCGAATTTTTCGCATAATATTCGCAATAAATTTGAGAATTCTAGAATTTGTGATCTCCGGTCATTATTTTTGCGATTACGCAAATCGGCACTAATGATGCCCTTATTTTTTGTCCAATACATGCAACTTCACATTTTATCAAGTCTGAGTAGATATTACTGATTGGTGCACTAAGTATTGTTGTGACATCACAGCCCTATGTCTGTAGCATGTATGTATGGACAGCAGAGAAACAGTAATTCCTATCACACTACCTAACACCCTGCACTGGAACCTATCAGCTACACTATATCCCTATCTAACCTACACTGACTGTCTCCCACTAACTATCTGTATCATATATATGAGCTAACTATCTAATGTAGTGGAAAGTACAGAGCGCAGCAATGACACTGCTGTCTCTCTCTCTCTCTCTCTCTCTCTCTCAGAACTGCAAAAAAAACTGCAGAAAATGGCTGCTGGGGAGGTTCTTATATAGTAAGGGGTAGGCAGCTTTCCTATTGGTTGCTAGGGATGTTGCTAAGCTCAGACAAAGGCATTGCAGCCTTCTTATTGGCCCACAAGCAAGAAGGGAGGTTACTGATGAAAAAATAAATCTAGAATCAGGGCCGTTTCTAGGGGCGGGCGGGACGGGCGGCCGCCCGGGGCGCTGTCAGAAGGGGGGCGCCGGCAGGGGCGCCCTCTTGTCGTTTCTTGGCTGTGCGCCCTGGCTCCCTCCCTCTGACATCTCGCCTGACCTGCGCGGAGTGCCGAGTCCTCTCACTCTTCAGACAGTGCGGGCGGCACTTACTGACGTCACGCGCCTGCTCCTCCCACTAGGTGGCGCAGGCGCGTGACATACAGTGAGTGAGTGAGCGCCGCACTGCCTGCCTATTACCGCCCGCCCTGAGCCCCTGAGCAGTGCTGATGCCGGCTGTGAGGCGAGTGATGGTCTGGGGGGGCATTAATTACAATAGGGGGGGCATTAATTACAATAGGGGGGCATTAATTACAA
Source organism: Bufo gargarizans (assembly GCF_014858855.1). Classification (NCBI taxonomy): domain Eukaryota; kingdom Metazoa; phylum Chordata; class Amphibia; order Anura; family Bufonidae; genus Bufo; species Bufo gargarizans. Next base: position 287,933,744 of record NC_058085.1, on the reverse strand, counting down.
TGGGGGAATTAATTACAATGGGGGAATTAATTACAATGGGGGGGCCACTGTGGGAGACATGAAAATGGGGGCCACTGTCACTGTGGGGGACATTAAGTTTAATAAGGATCACTATGGACATTATTTAGAATGGAGGCTGCTGTTGGTGTCATTACTCATTATAACTATAATGTCTGATAGGCCTAGTCCTGAGCTGAGTTATATTACCCTGCCCATGCCCTGTATAATAATGTACCCACCCCTGATACCCCTTAGTTATATTACCCCGCTGGAGTAATATAACTAGGGGGTATCAGGATACATTATTATACAGGGCAGGGTAATATAACTCAGGACTAGGCCTATCAGACATTATACAGTTATAATGACATCCACAGCAGCCTCCATTCTAAATAATGTCCATAGTGATCCTTATTAAAAATAATGTCCCCCACAGGCAGGCAGTGCGGGCGGCGGCGCTCACTCACTGTACCTCACGCACTGCGTGACGTACAGTGAGTGAGGTGAGCACCGCCGCCCGCACTACCAGTGGCGGATTACAATAGGGACGTTCGGGTCGGCAGCCCCGGGCCCAGCACCGAGCGTATAGCTCCCTGTCCCGTCGCCGATCACCGGCATTCACCGCATAGGCCTCAGGCCTTGTAGGCCTGAGGCCTATGCGGTAGTGAAATCCCGGCGCAGGCGTGCGTGATGACGTCATCGCGCGCCTGTGTCGGGACGCAGCACTGTGACGCGCCTGACTCTTCCCGCCCGCCTTCCTCTGCGAGCAAGCGCCTGGCCCTGGACATAGGTATTTATTTTTTAATTTTTTGTTCATTTTTAATTTTTTTATTTCATTTGCCTACTTGGGGGGGGGGGGGGGGACACAGGAGGACCTATTAGGGAAGATAAATCGATTACATGAGGGGGAATGTGGGGGCTCTATGGGGCCAAATTATTATGGGAGGGAATACTATGTGGGGGCAAATTACTAGATGGGGCAGTGTGGGGGCAAATTAATATGAGGGAATACTATGTGGGGGCAAATTGCTGTGTGGGGGCAAATTATTATGGGAGGGACTACTATGTGGGGGGAAATTTCTATCTGGGGCAGTGTGAGGGAAACTATTGTGTGGGGGTAATTGCTATGTGGGAACTATGTGGGGGCAAATTACTATGTGGGGGAAACTATTGTGTGGGGGCAGTGTGGGGGAAATTGCCATGTGGGGACAGTGTGGGGTAATTTCTATGTGGGGACAGTGTGGGGTAATTTCTATGTGGGGACAGTGTGGGGTAATTTCTATGTGGGGACAGTGTGGGGTAATTTCTATGTGGGGACAGTGTGGGGTAATTGCTATGTGGGGACAGTGTGGGGTAATTGCTATGTGGGGACAGTGTGGGGTAATTGCTATGTGGGGACAGTGTGGGGTAATTGCTATGTGGGGGCAAATTACTATGTGGGGGCAGTGTGGGGAAAACTATTGTGTGGGGGCAAATTATTATGAGAGGGACTACTATGTGGGGGCAAATTACTAGATGGGGCAGTGTGGGGGCAAATTACTAGATGGGGCAGTTTTGGGGGCAAATTATTATGAGGGAATACTATGTGGGGGCAAATTGCTGTGTGGGGACAAATTATTATGGGAGGGACTACTATGTGGGGGCAAATTTCTATCTGTGGGCAGTGTGGGGGAAACTATTGTGTGGGGGCAAATTATTATGAGAGGGAATACTATGTGGGGACAAATTACTATGTGGGGGCAAATTATTATGAGAGGGACTACTATGTGGGGGCAAATTACTAGATGGGGCAGTGTGGGGGCAAATTACTATGTGGGGGAAACTATTGTGTGGGGGAAATTGCAATGTGGGGACAGTGTGGGGTAATTTCTGTGTGGGGTAATTTCTATGTGGGGACAGTGTGGGGTAATTGCTATGTGGGGGCAAAATACTATGTGGGGGCAGTGTGGTGGAAATTACTATGTGGGGGCAGTGTGGAGGAAATTACTATGTGGGGGCAGTGTGGAGGAAATTACTATGTGGGGGCAGTGTGGAGGAAATTACTATGTGGGGGCAGTGTGGAGGAAATTACTATGTGGGGGCAGTGTGGGGCAAATTACTATGTGGGGGCAGTGTGGGGCAAATTACTATGTGGGGGCAGTGTGGGGCAAATTACTATGTGGGGGCAGTGTGGGGCAAATTACTATGTGGGGGCAGTGTGGGGCAAATTACTGTGTGGGGGCAAACTACTATATGGGGGCAGTTTGGGGGAAATTACTGTGTGGGGGCAAATTACTATGGGGGGATTACTATGTGAGGGCAGTGTGGTGGAAATTACTATATGGGGGTGTTGCTATTGGGGAGGCACTATAGGGGCAATTCTATTATTTCTGGGGACACTATACAGGGATTATTGCCTGGAGCACAATAGAGGGTGGTATTATTACTGGGGGTCTCTAGGGGACATTATAGCTGCTGTGGACACTATAGGAACATTTGGGGTAATTTATCAAACTAGTGTAATGCAGAACTGGCTTAGTTGCCCATAGCAGCCAATCAGATTCCACCTTTCATATTTGACAGCTCTTTTGGAAATCCAGTTCTACTTTACACCAGTTTGATAAATTATAAATCACAGAAAAAATGCACCACACGGATATGCCACTGACTATACTGGCTAGTCATAAATGCAGATATTAAAAGCTGAGACTTTTGCCAATATATTCCTGTCAGGAAGATATCGGAGCCCCAAGCACCACGTCACGGTTCTCAGCATGGCAAGGGGTCCTACCACTACGCTACCTATGGTGTGAACACGGTCTGAAGGTGATGTAATCCAGCTCACAGCCAAGCTTCCACACAACCGCCTAGCAGGACAACTAGTGCAATGTGAACAAAGCCAGACTGTAAGCCACACCCATATCAGACCATGTGATGGAGGCTACCAGGTGCACAGGAGAGTGTTTGAATGCCAGGTAAAGGCAGTTTGATAAATTACCCCAATTATATCTATCAGGGTCACTATTTTTTCAGCAGTATAGTTCCTGGGGCATTGGGGAGCACAACGGGCACAGTATTGGGGGTGGCAGGATGACACTGTGGGGACACCAGGATGAGGAGGTTGATGGAAAAATTGAGACATCTAACGTGTCTGTGTTACAAACTGTAGAGACGAGATGCGGCTAAAAGAATTTGCCATGGTGGTCTGGGTCAAATGGAGAAGAGGAAAGAGAAGGTCTACATGACAGGAGATGTCACTGGATGTAACAGGTATGTGGTGCTGTATTCTCTTCCATGTCTTTTTTTATTACAATTATATGTATTTTAAATTTGACAACCACATTTTTCAGTTTAGGACCCAATTTGGGGTATTTTTTTTTTTGTCTGAAGATGTCATATGGCCTAAGAAGAGACTGTGGCGCTCATAAAGCACCGCAGCCTCTTCATACAAAAAAAAAACTAAACTAAAATTGAGGGGGGGGGGCCCAAGTTGGGTAGACAGCCCCGGGCCTATCATGCACTTAATCCGCCCCTGCGCACTACCTGCCTGTCTGTTACCGCCCGCCCAGAGCAGTGCTGAGAAGGAAGCCTGCTGTGAGTGAGAGCCTGAGTCTATGGGACAGTGGGTCACTGGGTGCGTCACTGTGACCGTCCGTGCAATGTGGTTCCACATTTTTTACAATGGGGAGACACTTATTTCATCGAGCAGTTGTGAGGAGGGGGGGGGGGGGAGTTTTTTTGACACTCGCCCTGAGAGAAATTTTACCTAGAAACTGCACTGTCTAGAATATTCACGATTATGAACATATAGCACTATATTCTACATCTTCGTGAATTCTCGATGTGCCGATATTTGCAATAAAAATTTGCGATTAGAATATTTGCGGTCAACACTAGTCTTGAGTTACTGTCTGGGGTTCAGGCTCTGCTTTCCAGCTCCCTACTTCCTCTGTCCTGTCCTCGGGGCCCCCCTTTACTCAGCACATCATCAGTGGCTAGCGCTGCACATGCTGGAGTCCCGACTAGCACTCTATGTTGTCTCACTGCTGGGCGCTGGGCTGGCCAATCAGCATTAGTAGTGTTTCTACTAAAGTAGAAACGTTAGTGTCCTGTGCCGCAGGAGTCGGGATTTCATTTCTCTGCAAGCAACTAGCATGTGACAGTTGTGACACAGTGAGGGGTTGTGTCTGGCAAGGCAGGTATTTTCCTCCCAATATGTGCGGCTGGGCTGGTTTCCAGCCAGGTGAGGTCAATTACCAGACTGGAGTTTAAGTGCCGGTCCAGGTTTTGGCACCACCTGGCTGTCCTTAAATAGGCAACTGGGCTCAGCAGAGATGTCTCGCTTCTTGGGATCTGAGGCGTTGTGCCATGCTGGAGGGCTGAGAGCCGCCCGCCGGGGGAAACAGGCCCCCTAAAGCCTGCTGTGGACTACTGGAGGCAGAACTACCAGCAAGGTGACTTGTGTTATAGGAACTTTCCATTGTGTGTGAATTAACACCAAGACGGCAAAGTTACATGCTGTTTTGTGCAATTGTCTCAAGTGTGAATAAACACTGATGTTTTGAGTTAAGAACTTGTATTTTGCCTCTGTACTGCACCCGCTTACCCTATCTACCAGAGCGAAACCCCACACAGTGTAGAAGATGATGAGAGTGACTTCTGCGGAATCGATGACTTTGGTCTCAAGCACACGACCGTTGCGGTTTTGCGGCCCGCATACAGCTGGTCAGCAATACACAGGCACCGGCCGTGTGCACCCCGCATTACCGATGCGGACCCATTCACTTGAATGGGTCCGCAATCCGGGAGATGCGGTGCAGTGCGGAACGGAAACACGGATCGGATGCCCACGGAAGCACTACGGAGTGCTTCCATGGTGTTTCTGTCCGTGCCTCAGCACCGCAAAAAAAATAGAACATGTTTTTTTTTTTTTTTTTTACGGTGCGGACGGATCACGGACCCGTTCAAGTTGAATGGGTCTCGATCCATCCCGGCCGCCGCACGGATGTTGTCGTGTGCGTGAGGCATTAAGGTGATGACTTTAGCAATTCCTCAATACAATATAATTTAATTGCTTCTGTTAGCGAATAACAAATACAGCAGTCTGAGATTTTTAGCAGTAAGAATGGTGAAGAACGATGGTGACATCTGTGGCGCTTGGACCTGAATGCTACACCTACAAGAATGAATCAGCCAAAGCAATTAGCACAACAAATGAAAGAATGTATTCCTCAGGGCCACTCGTTTTCAGATGTGGCTAGACAGTAGCCCTTCCTACATGACTCAGTGCAGTTCACTCTCACGTGTTTCATCTTAAATCGTTCTTTTCCCCCCCAAACTGATTAGTGCCTAAAACGATATAGGTTGGCATCTGGTTTCCAATCACTTTCTTGCATCTGGCTATACATATCGCATGTGGCAAAAGTGTTGTCCACATTTAGGCCTCATGTGTACTCCACCATATTTTTGGTCCCTTTCCAATGCGCAAATTTTTGGGGATCGCTCGCGGACCCATCCATCTCGATGGGTCCGCCAAATAAACAGACAGCGCACGGATGTTATGGGTGTGGCTGGTCTGTAAATTATAGAACCTATACTATTCTTGTTCCTTTTGCAGACAAGAATAGGCTGTTCTACAGAAGGTCCTGTGAAAATTGCGGGATGCACGCGGACCGCATCCGTATTTTGAGGATCTGCAATTTACGGAACGCAAAACAGATGCAGCCGTTAGCAATGAACATCGAATAAACAATGTGGTTCTTAGTAATTAATATGATGCTGCCCCTGCTTGTATGGCTATGTGGTACTTGGGAACGAGGTGGCTGCTTCCCAACCGCAGCACAATGTGTGACCGTACCCTTAGTCCCTGTTCACATCTCGTTTTTACTTCAGACATACATACGTCAGAATACCCCTAATACCCACTTTTGGTCAGGGTTTGTATAAGCTCCACTCATTTTGTGACTTGGTTTGGGGAATTTTCCTACCTAAATTGGGACTTTTTTCTAGTATGCTTAAAGGGGTTATCCCATCACAATGATCACTGTTAAATCTGTTAATGATTTGACAGCGATAATTTTTGTAAATATATTTGATTAACCCATTCCCACCGTTTACGAGAAAATTCATCCCCACTTACCTCATTGTTGTCATTCGGTCTCCCCTGGTTACGGCCACCGTTCTTCTCCTGAATCCCGGTGGCCGCGCTTGCGCAGGAGACTCCTTCTTTTCTCCTGGCCGGGCCGCTCGCTGTCCTGAATGCGCACGCCGCCGCGCATGCGTGATAGTGACTTCTTCCTGGCCAGAATAGTACGTAGTCGCGAACGTGCACGCCGGCTCTGTACTATACTAGACAGGAATAAGTCACCATGGCGCATGCGCGGCGGCGTGCAGGTTCAGTCCAGCACGCGGCCCGGCCGGGAGAAGACTTCAATCAAGATGAAGCCCGCCCCCAGCCAGAATTCAGGAAGTGAACAGCGTGCAGGCAGCAGGTAAGTATGAAAATGCAAAGTGGGATAACCCCTTTAAGGCCTCTTTCACACTGGCGTGAAAGAGGGCCGCAATACACGGGCGCCGTTCCCTAGGCATTCCGCATCACGGATGCGGACCCATTCACTTAAAGGGGTCCGCAAATCCGGAGATGTGGAATGGTGCGGAACGGAACCACAGAACGGAACCCTACGGAGTGCTTCCGTGGGGTTTCGTCCCGTACTTCCGTTCCGCAAAAAGATAGAACATGTCCTATCTTTTTGCGCAACGGCAGGATTGCGGACCCATTCAAGTGATCCGCTGCAGCTGCCCCACGGACTGTGCTCGTGCATAGCGGGCCACACACGCCAGTGTGAAAGAGGCCTAAAGAGGAGCTGTCATCACCCTGACATGTCTGTGTTCATGCATTCTCCAGTGATAACAATTCTGGAGCATCTATTCTTATGTCTCTATGTTGTGTCATTCCTGGATTATTTCTAGGGATGAGCGAATCGACTTCGGATGAAACATAGATAGATAGATACATATATAGATAGATAGCACGTGGTGTATAGTGCAGGAGATAATGTCATACTCTCTGTGTGATGGACGCACTTCACGCACTGCCGCTGATGTGTGACCTGAACTCAGGGTATCACAGTGACTTCTGATGCTGTGAGTACAGTCCAGCAGACCCACGATCTGGCAGGGACTCTCCGCAGGGACCGGAATTCCGGATTCGGTATTAATTTACATTGAAATGTATTATTGTCGGATCCGGCATTAACAATACAATGTGAAATAAAAAATAGTAACGGATTTGTTTGTCTGTATGACAAACGGAGAGACAGATCCGTTCTTGCAATGCATTTGTGGGACAGATCCGCATCCGTCTACAAATGCTGTCCGTTTGCATACGACGGAACTGCTTGCCTGATCACTCTGCCGCAAGTGTAAAAGTAGCCTTAGGCCTTATGCACACCGTTTTTGCGGCTCGGGTGCGGACTCATTCACTTCAATGGGGCCGCAAAAGATGCAGACAGCATTCCGTGCTGTCTGCATCCTTTGCTCTGTTCCGTGTCCCAGCAAAAAATATATAGCATGTCCTATTATTGTCCGTTTTGCGGATAAGATTAGGCATTTCTACAATGTGCCGCCCGTTCCACAAATTGCGGAAGGCACACAGGCGGATTCCGTTTATTGCAGATCCGTGGTTTGCGGACTGCAAAAAACAGAACGGTCGTGTGCATGAGCCCTTAGGCTTTGTCCTGCACACTATTTTTCACAGGGGCTCAGGCTGGGTGGTGCAGGGATAGACACTTTTCTCTGACTGTATACCAACTATTGGTTGACTTAGGGGCTATTCACACGACCATAAGTGTTTTGCACTCTGCAAGCCGCCGGGGTATAACTTATAGATTGGTGGGGGTCCCAGCTGTAGGATCACAAGAACCCCACATACCCCGCAGCCCACCTAAAATGCAGGGACTTCCAGCCATAGCAGAGCACAGCGCTCACCTATCCCCAGAATTCCCATAGAAATCAATGGAGCGGGTGCAGTGTGCACACATAACCGACCGACCACACCGTTCATTTCAGGGGGCTGCAGAAGGTATGGGGCCCCTGTTCTCAGTGGGGGTCCTGTGAATAGGGGATAAAACCAGAATACCCTTTTGTTTTCATGGTGTTTTTCTTTCTGCTAGTTTATTTCCATTTCTCGTCATTTCCAGTCAGTGAATGACTGGATGTCTCTTATTTTAGACGAGAATGTCCTGCAAACAGCTGTCTCCTCCATTTACACAGAGGTGACGTCACTGTAGTTCAGGTGTAATATATAGTATATTGACAACTCGTACTGCGGGGTCTGCACATCACGCCTCAGGCGCGGGAGACATGAGCAGAGGCCATCTGCAGACCCTTCCCTCTCCCGCACCGCCCGCGCCATCACTGCACCTCAGCCCACAGCTCCACCAAGGTGCGCAGCTGTCCCGCCCCCTGCCCGCTGCGGCTTCCCATTGGACGTCCAGCAGGTGATTGGCGCGCTGTGGCCACGCCCCGCTGGTCGCAGTAACCCGGGCAGCAGTGTGTAATTGATGAGTTGCATGCAGTGTCCCGTAGCGCCCGGAGCTCAGCATGTCCCGGGACAGGGTGGTCCAGCTGGCCCCCTCCACTCTCGCCCTGGTGCTGTGCAGACTGGACGGCACCGGGACGGAGGAGAAGGGCAGCCAAGTCTTCCAGGACTTCCAGGCTGCCAATGCGAGGTGCTTCTGGAACAGGAGGTTGGTCCGGGCCGTGGCAGAGGTGTCCTTCCAGGGCTGGCTGGAGAGCTGGGTGCTGCTGGTCCAGGGCCAGAGTGCCAACCTGGAGGTGCTGCGAGACGCCTGGGTCAGGAGGGCGCTGAGACCCCCGGGGGGCTTCCTCATCACTGCGCTGGGTGAGTAATGGTGGAGCTTGTGCATCCCTGACCTGTACCTGAGCAGTGTGTATTATTAACCCTCTGTGGCCCACAGCCAAGCCTGGCTTCTGGATTATGTTCACTGTATGGCGCTGTTCACATTAGGCTCATGGCTTGATGCAAACTGTAACTGACATTGATCTGTAATGGGATTGATAGAGGTTCCTATAGTATGGCTGCATGATTCTTGTCAAAAAGTGCCAGACCCCAACTGGATAGCATAGTGTGTGCGAACAGAGCCCCAGTGTGCCAGAATCAACATTTACCAACTATCCAAAGGAAGGGGGAACATTCTCAACCTCTTTACCCCAGAAAGCTGGCATCAAAAAGGTTCGCAAGGTTTGGTGCATGCTTTGATTGTGCAAATTTTCAGGCTTGCAGAGCGAGGAGTGGGCGATGTGGGCACATTTCTTTATAATCTACACCAGGAAACTGGCATAGATCATACCTGACATCGACACCAGCTCCCTTGGTGGTGTAGATTTAGATTTTGGCACCAGGACCTGCAGAGATGTGCCAAATTAATAAGAGGTGGGGGGGATAGATTAAAGGGGTTGTGCACGGCTACAATATTAATGACCTGATCCTCAGAATAGGTCATCGCTATCCAATCAGCAGGCGTCCAGCTCCCGGAAGCCATGCCGATCAGCTGTATGAAGAGGTATCTGTGCTTGGCGGGGGGTGATATGGACCTATCCTGAGGATAGATCATCAGTAGGGATGAGCGAACTTGTGTTTCAAGTTAGGCGTTCAAGGTTCGGGTTATCTAAGAATTCCGTTATTGTCTGTGGTAGCGGAATCCATAAGTCACGGCCCCCGTGGTAGCGGAATCCATAACGGAATTCTTAGATAACCCAAACCTTGAACACAAGTCCACTCATCCCTAGTCATCAGTATTGTAGGACTACACAACCCTTTTTAGACCTACATGTAAATGCCATTCTTAATGTCCCCCAAGTGTCCGATCTCTGGGGACACCATGGTTTGGACCTCCACTGATCATGAGAATCTAAGTCCTGTGTACCTCCTCACTTCACCCCCGCGCAGTGATGAGGAGCTTGAGTGGAGCGACGATTGAGCATGTGCTCCCGCTATAGTCAAAGTCTATGGGACTGCTGGAGATCAGCGCTTGACATTTTTGTCAGTCCCTAAAGGTGGATTTAGAGGACGATTGTGAGGAAAGAAGCGTTGCTTCCTGACAGTCAGCTACTCGTTCAGTGAAGGAGACCAATGCATTTACACTGTATGAGGTCCAGTGGTCGCTATAGCCATCCCTCATCCTCAGGCCTCATGCACACGACCGTTGTGTGCATCCGTGGCCGTTGTGCCGTTTTCCGTTTTTTTTCACGGACCCATTGACTTTCAATGGGTCCGTGGAAAAATCGGAAAATGCACCGTTTGGCAGCCGCATCCGTGAGCCGTGTTTCCTGGCCGTGAAAAAAATATGACCTGTCCTATTTTTTTCACGGCCAACGGTTCACGGGCCCATTCAAGTCAATGGGTCCGTGAAAGAACACGGATGCACACAAGATTGGCATCCGTGTCCGTGATCCGTGGCCGTAGGTTAGTTTCATACAGACGGATCCGAAGATCCGTCTGCATAAAAGCTTTTTCAGAGCTGAGTTTTCACTTCGTGAAAACTCCGATCCGACAGTATATTCTAACACAGAGGCGTTCCCATGGTGATGGGACGCTTCTAGTTAGAATACACTACAAACTGTGTACAAGACTGCCCCCTGCTGCCTGGCAGCACCCGATCTCTTACAGGGGGATATGATAGTACAATTAACCCCATCATATCCCCCTGTAAGAGATCAGGGCTGCCAGGCAGCAGGGGGCAGACCCCCCCCCCCTCCCCAGTTTGAATATCATTGTGCGGCCCCCCCCTCCCCTGTTGTTAACTCGTTGGTGGCCAGTGTGCGCACCCCCCTCCCTCCCTCCCTCTATTGTTTTAATACATTGGGGCCAGTGTGCGCGCGCCCCCAACCCCCCCCCTCCCTCCCTCTATTGTTTTAATACATTGGGGCCAGTGTGCGCGCGCCCCTCCCTCCCTCCCTCTATTGTTTTAATACATTGGGGCCAGTGTGCGCGCGCCCCCCCAACCCCCCCTCCCTCCCTCTATTGTTTTAATACATTGGGGCCAGTGTGCGCACCCCCCCAACCCCCCCCCCCCCTCCCTCCCTCTATTGTAATCATCATCGGTGGCAGCGGAGTAGAAGATTTTCATACTTACCTGGCTGCTGCGATGTCTGCGTCCGGCCGGGAGCTCCTCCTACTGGTAAGTGACAGCAATGCGCCGCACAGACCTGTCACTTACCAGTAGGAGGAGCTCCCGGCCGGACACAGAGATCGCAGCAGCAGCAGCCAGGTAAGTATGAATCTTCTACTCCACTGCCACCGATGATCGGGGGGGGGGGGCACACTGGCCCCAATGCTATTATTACAATAGAGGGAGGGAGGGGGGGGGGGGGGGGCGCGCACACTGGCCCCAATGCTATTATTACAATAGAGGGAGGGGGGGGGTTGGGGGGGGCGCGCACACTGGCCCCAATGCTATTATTACAATAGAGGGAGGGGGGGGGGGTTGGGGGGGGCGCGCGCACTGGCCCCAATGCTATTATTACAATAGAGGGAGGGAGGGGGGGGGTTGGGGGGGCGCGCACACTGGCCCCAATGCTATTATTACAATAGAGGGAGGGGGGGGGGTTGGGGGGGCGCGCACACTGGCCCCAATGCTATTATTACAATAGAGGGAGGGAGGGAGGGGGGTGCGCACACTGGCCACCAACGAGTTAACAACAGGGGAGGGGGGGCCCACTGGCCACCAATGAGTTAAAAACAGGGGGGGGGGTCTGCCCCCTGCTGCCTGGCAGCACCTGCCAGGCAGCAGGGGACAGTCATGTACACAGTTTTTTTGTATATTCTAACCTGAAGCGTCTCCATCACCATGGGAACGCCTCTGTGTTAGAATATACTGTCGGAAATGAGTTTCACGATGTAGCTCATATCCGACAGTATATTCTAACATAGAGGCGTTCCCATGGTGATGGGGACGCTACAAGTTAAAATATACCATCGGATTGGAGAAAACTCCAATCCGATGGTATAACAGAACTCCAGACTTTACATTGAAAGTCAATGGGGACGGATCCGTTTGAAATGGCACCATATTGTGTCAACATCAAACGGATCCGTCCCCATTGACTTGCATTGTAATTCAGGACGGATCCGTTTGGCTCCGCACGGCCAGGCGGACACCAAAATGACTTTTTTTTCATGTCCGTGGATCCTCCAAAAATCAAGGAAGACCCACGGACGGAAAAACGGTCACGGATCACGGACCAACGGAACCTCGTTTTGCGGACCGTGAAAAAAAACGTCCGTGTGCATGAGGCCTCAGACAGCAGATCGCTGTTTAGACCACACGATCTGCTGCCCAGAAACTATCATCAGTGGTGCCTGCAGGAACGACAGGATCACCCGATGAATGAGTGTTTAGCACATTTACATGGGCAGGTTGTCGAGAACGAGCAGGAACGGTTGTTCCCGATAATCTGCCTGATTCTTGGCCATCTATAGACTTTGAATGCAGTGGCAGAAGTCCAACAGTGAGATGGATTTTTAACTGGGAATTCCAGCAGAGACCAAGGTTTCCAATTTTTAATGCATTCATTCTTTAATAACGTACACTGGTGGGCGGCAGGTCCTGCATGAGTTTGAGAACTTCTTTAGTAATAGAACCCATCTCCACTCCACAGGTGTCCACGCTAGATCTTCTCACTCTTGTGGACACCAGTGAGGTTACCTGGATGTCCGCCTCCTGCACGTTGCAGTAGATAGCTCCCTAGCTCCTGTGGTATGCCAGCACTTATCTGCGTTCACATATCAGTTGTTTTATGCCGGAGCCAGACACAACTGTAACGTTTTTGTGCACAGGTCTTGTGTCTGTACCAGTGGGAAAACCTGCGTGCTGCTTTTTTTCTGTCTGGCGCAAGGTGGAAGAACTGGTACGCCGGGTGCCAAACACCATGAGAGCGATTCTGGCACCAGTTTTCCTCCGCCACTCACTACCATGCTGGTTGGGAAGCTACAACATATATTGCATGACATGGCTGAACTGCTTTAACACCCCGGTGTCTCCCCGCTGGAGGTTTTATTTCATTGAACCAGATATTGGGGGTCCTTCATCAAAGGCTAGCATTTTACCTCTGCCCTATCTGAGGATGCGCCTAATTTATGATGAGGCACACTCCGGAGGTCCGTGCACCTAGTTTGAAATTGACACCAGTCCCTGACTGGAGTAGATCTGAAACGTCATTTGCAGTGGTGAGGATGGAGTAAAAACGCCTGTGTGACAAAATGTTGTCAAAGAGTCACCAAACGGGGTCCTGCTATTTTTTTTTAACTCTAAAAGCTTGATAAATAACCCCCATTGTCTATATACTGTTCAGTCTCTTTGTAATGGTCCCAGCTCCTTTCTCTCCTCTGTTCTTGTGAAAATCCGCACTTGTGAATTTCCATTAGTTTTTCACGCCTTGGTTCCTGGCCTTCCACCCTGGTTCGCACGGTGTACCTGCTCAGCTCATTGCATTTAGGCTACCGGCACACGGATGTGGGCTAACAGAAATTCCACACAAATTTCCATGCGGATTTCTGTGCATTTCTGCACCAAATCTACACCAGAAATTGCATGCGTTACAAGCGGATTTCAGAGCGGTTGCATTTTTGCTGCAGATCGCACCCTTCCATTTAAAAGGGTGAAATCTCCACAAAACAATTGACATGCTGCGGATTTCCAACGCCACATGGCAGGTCAATTTTCTGCACGGAAGAATAAAGAAAAGTGTACGTGAGATTTGTCTAATCGAATACACTTTGCTAGTAGCGTGTTTTCTGCATGAAAATGCGTGGAAAACCGCGCCTAATCCTCACTGTGCGCAGATAGCCTTATTTTACAGATGGAGACGTAAGCATCGTATGCGTTTTGCAGGGACTTGTTTTTCAACCCAATACAAGATCGGCTTCTTGGTCAAGATTCACGCTTTTCGTAAACCTGTTAAATTTATACGATACGGGTAGATAAACAAAAGGCGGCACTCACCACTGCAATAAAAAACTTACTTTATTCTTCCATCTGCATATAATAAAATTCGGACAGGGGCGGACTCTTGCCTCTTACACAGAATGCAAAGTGGTCTGTGTAAGAGGCAAGAGTCCGCCCCAGCCCGAATTTTATTATATCCAGATGGAAGAATAAAGGAAGTTTTTTTTTTATTGCATTTGTTAAGTGCTACCTTTTGCTTATCTACCCGTATCGCGTATAAACTTCTTGTGTTTCTGAGGCTGAGCACCATAGTCCCTGCTGATACAGACAGGTATTCATAGGAATCCACCATTTACTTGGAGACATCGGCGTTCCGCCCCCCTCTCACTATTTTTATTTCTGTTAAATATATATAATCTATTGACTACAACCATTTCACTGCCGATGCCTCGGGTGTCGTAGCTTCCGGTCATGACAGCTACGCCAGATCCGTCTGGTTAGGCTACTTTCACACTTGCGGCAGAGTGATCCGGCAAGCAGTTCACTGCCTGCCGGATCCAGCAAAACGTATGCCAACTGATGGCATTTGTAAGACTGATCAGGATACTGATCAGTCAGAAAAATGCATTGAAATGCCGGATCCGGCATCCGGCATTCCGGTGTGCACCCTTAGGCCTCATGTACACGGCCGTGTGCCGCGGCCGAGAGTGGACTGTGGAAACCCGGCCGGGATTCCTCCTGACAGCATGAGCGCACAGTACAGTAATACACTGGTATAGATCATACCAGTGTATTAGTGTATTGCGGCAGCAGGGCGCGCACGGCATCATAGCAACCAATGACTCCGTGCGCTCATGCTGTCAGGAGGAATCCCGGCCGGGTCCCCACGGTCTGCTCTCGGCCGTGTGCATTCGGCCTTAGAACAGAATTTTTTATTTTTATTTTATAGAAAAGCTGCGTTTCCGACACTTTCCAAAGTTTGCAAAACAAAGTAATACAAAGACTAATAGACAATGCTGGAAATGGATACATGTGGACATCCTGCTGCAGGTGTGCGGAGAAGGCCTTGCATAATGCATTGTAGGACAGTGCATGTTAATGCTCACACTTTCAAATGACCTAACTTTGGGGGGGCCATGGTTACAGGTTGGGGGTGGGGGGATGGTTTGCATAGTCTCATTCATAGGCCATTGTCTATAGACAAGCAAATATAAGCAGTGTCTCCTGCAGCTGTGACCCCAGAGATCACTGAATCTCATAGTGAGCGCATTACTTGTCCTCTATTATATACAGTGTGTGTGTGTATGTGTGTGTGTGTATATATATATATATATATATATATATATATATATATATATATATATATATATATATATATATATATATATATTTTTTTATGTGTCTCCATAATATTGCCTCTGCTGACCACACAACTGAAGACAACCATTGGACGTGTCCCATGCAGGGACATCCACATCTGCACAGGGATGCCCAACCTGTGGCGCTCCAACTGTTGCCAAACTAAAGCTCCCAGCATGCCCGGACCGCCTACCGCTATCAGCCTGCAGCAAGGCATGGTGAGAGTTGTAGTTTTGTAACAGCTGGAGGGTCTCATGTTGGGCATCCCTGGAGTAGCATATCCAAGACAATAATACTGCTTGTTACTAGTTAAGGGAACCTGTCATAACTGTAATGGCCTCCCAACCACACGGGCTACCTCACATCTCTAGGCATCATGGCTCCAGTGATGGTTTTGTGTCGTTTGTCTGATGGATAACTTTGCCAGAAAGCCACTTTATTCCTACCGTGCGCCATATGCTATTAGACCTTTTGAGGTCAAGGGGTCAATCTTTCTTCGCCTCCATCCAACCTCTTCCCTCTTGATGGCCGCCTATAAGGTTGTGTACGTCAGACAGGACCTCATCGTGTGTGACTTATACAAGCTCCGAGGTATGCTTCAGTAGTGAAGAGGTGGGATGGGGACGTCAGGAACGCTGTCCCCTTGATGGTCTGTTTGGCGCACAGAGGGAATACGTCAGCTTGTGTGGCCAAGATATCCATCAGGCAAACTATCCTAAAACATTGTTGTGGGCATGATGGCCAGTGCTGAGGTACTCCGGACGGTGAGGCGGCTGTTATAATGGTGACAGGTTTCCTTTAAAGCAGTGTTTCCCAACCAGTGTGCCTCCAGCTGTTGCAAAACTACAACTCCCAGCATGCCTGGACATCCTTTGGCTGTGCAGGCATGCTGGGAGTTGTAGTTTTGCAACAGCTGGAGGCACACTGGTTGGGAAACACTGCTTTAAAGTATTTATTTCTAGCGTTTAAAGCTCCAGTAACGTATGAGTTAACCCCGTCCTTTCACTAATCTCTCCATTGTTCTGTACTGTGTACTCTGGTTTTGCCACTCAGTATTGGCTGGCAGTAGCGGGCAGCTTTTATATGGCCCGGAGTTGCTTTGTACATATTCATTGGGAAGGAATGATTAATATGACAGCGAGTCCGGTAAACAGGCTGCTCCTTCATTTGTTCAGAGCGGTGTGTACAGCGCCCTATTGATGGGGTCGTGTATCCAGGGGCGGTGGAGTGTCAGACGGATGTATAGTTTATTATGTTATTAACCATTTACACAGTGATCTCAATACTTTTTCCACATATTTGGGTACTGAGCCTCTTGAGAGGTGTTGGGGCCAGTGAACCTGGGGGAGGGGTGTTATTTTTCGTTGTAGTTGCTAAATAGGTTTGCACTCCGCTGAGGCCTGGCACACTTTACCCTTCTATCTCTGCCATTACCATATTCCTACAGTATGCAAGAAGTCTTATCTCCAGATGTGTATTCGGACATTGTCCTCTCTTATCTGGTACATTGATATCTCTATAGCAAGGATGCCCAACCTGCGGCCCTCCAGCTGTTGCAAAACTACTATTCCCAACATGCTGTAGGCTGTTGGAACATGCTGGGAGTTGTAGTTTTGCAACAGCTGGAGGGCTGCAGGTTGGGCATCCGTGCTGTATAGGGTATCTAACAAGTAATTTGAAATGAAGTAGATGCTTGCAGCCTTCATGGTCTGTAGATCACCTTCCAGTATGTAGGTGATACCGCCCTAGATCTACTCCTATTAAGTGCATCGTATTCCCCACTGGAAGTGGATTCTGTCTGAAAAACGTGTTTCTCGCAGCCTAAGAATCAACGCCTGTTCTAGAACTCAAGCGATTACTCGGTGAGACATCTCGCGGTTTTCAAAACCCTTCGCGATGGATTAGCGGCAGAGCTGGACTAATTGGCTGAGGCATGTAACTGGCTCCTGTATCACTTTTTCCTTCCCTTAGGGGTACATTCATACACAGCAAATTTTTTGGAGAAATTTCTGCAGCTAAAAGTTAGTGCCATTCATCTGAACGAGGTTGTTTTGGACACAAGGCCATGGATTTCTGAAAGCCCCGTTCTGAGGGTTGGGACAGACTGCAGCAAACGTACAACACGGTGGATGTACCAGGCTTCCCTTTTTCTGGAAGAACGGTGTAACCTCAACCTTTTTGTGGTATTTGTGCACATTGCGAATCTCAGATGAATTGTCGCAGCAGCTTATAGAGCAGGAGAAGCTGAGCAGTTCTGCAGGTTACTGTACATTCATAAGACACATTAAAAACGGAAACTTTCAGTTTTTAAGGTCATTTTGCATCCTTCTTTTATACATTTAGCATTTCTTTGTACTGGCGATTTAAAACCAGGATTAATTTCATTGGCTTTTTTTATTTTATTATTATTGTTGTTTTTATTTTACCACCACCCTATACATAGTCACTAATAAAGTATGCCATGTACAGCAATGACTGGACTGAAACCAGGTTTGTGGTATCAAGCCTTAAAGGGATTATCCAGGAATTGATAATGATGACCTATCCTCAGGATAGGTAATCACGTTAACATCAGTGAAGGGTTTGAGTCCCGGCACTCCCGCCAATCAGCTGTTTCAGGGAGCAGTTCTGGTGAGCGATGCAGGCTCCAAGCACAGCGCTGTACATCATATAGTGGCAGTGCTTGGTATTGCAGCTCAGCACCATTGACTTTAAAGGGGTTTTCTCATCTCTGACAATGGGGGCATATCACTAGGATATGCCCCTATTGTCTTATATCTCCTTTATGTCTTATGTCCTATATCGAGAATGGGGCCCCGAAAGTGAAGGAGAGCGCACTGCGCATGCGCAGCCGTCCTCCATTCATTTCTATGGGGCCGTCAAAAATAGCTGAGCGCTGGCCACCGCCACATCACTCCCCGCTCCGTTCTCGATATAGGTGCGGGTCCCATGTGGCCCTCCCCTGAACATAAACCCCTCCCTCCCCTCGCCTATCCACAGTTTTCCTGCCGCTCCATTCCTGGCTGCTGCTCTGGTCTCTGCAGGACCAGGAGTAGCTTGGGCCCATGATCGCTGCGGCCAGTCACAGGCCTCAGCAGTCACATCTTCAAGGCTATGTCACAGCAGTGATGTGCCATTCAAGCTGCTGTCACTGCTGCGGCTTGTGATTGGCTGAAAGCAGTCATGGGACCATGCCGCTTCCTGGTCCTGCGGGGACCGGATGGAGCAGAGGCAGGGCCGCTGACAGGTGAGTGGGGGCTTCTATGTTCAGTAGGACAGGGAGGACCCCAGGGATTGAGGGTTCCAAGGTGGAACAACCCCTTTACCATACTGTGGGTTTGGGATTTCACTCTTTACTGGAAAGGTACAAGTATTTTTTGGGGGATTGATGGTGGCCATTTTCTTAGAAATGTGTACAAACGTCCCCAGAACTGTAACAGAGAATCTCAGCAGGACCCGATGGATATGAACACAGTATTGAATGGGCGGCCTAATTACTTGTGCTCTTGTGAATATACGGCGCTGTGATGGGAGCGGTGTTCTAGCTATTCATACGAGATCGTTTGCTGTGGAACTGGTAACATAAGCTCCTGTTTGGAAATTGTCCCATGTCACCCATGCTTACAATAGAGAAAACATTGTGAAATGACGGAAGCCGCGGGTACACAGCCATAGAAATGTTCTGCCAGAAGCATCAGATGTACTGAATTATTTATTCTGGAAAATGGAATGTTAAAGAGCGCACGCATCTGACATACCGCATGTAGGGAGAGGCTGCTATATGGGCACACTTGCAAATGTGGACCTAGAGAGTCGACTTTAGGGACGTAATTTCATTATATTGATGTCTGTCACCAGGAAATTCACTGGTAAACCAGGCACCACTTCCTTCTGGGATTCGCGTCCCCAACTTTCCCTTGGTTGAACATGATGGACGTTTGTCTTTTCTCAACTGTATTAACTATGTAACCATGTCTTGTAGGGCTAGCTCAGCTGACTGTAGTGATATCATTCACTTGTCGATCTGCTCCAGAATGAAGGAAAAGTGCTATTAATTCATATGCTAATTAGCAGTCAAGTGCACCCTAGGCTGGTCCGTATCACCCTTGCTTCTCTAGGTTATGCATCATGCACACGGCCGTGGCCGTATTGCAGCCCGTAAACCACTTGACGTGGTGCTTCTGTCCGTGCCTCCGCTACGCAAAAATATAGAACATGTTCTATTTTTTTGCGGTGTGGACGGATCACGGACCCATTCAAGTTGAATGGGTCTCAATCCGTCCCGGCCGCCGCACAGACGTTGCCCATCCATTGGGGACCGCAAATTGCGGTCCCCAATGCACGGAACGGCAGCACAATGGCCATGTGCATGAGGCCTTACTCTGCAGCTCTTTCTCGATTGACTGGACCAGGTGTGAAGACTATGGGCTTGAGACTTGGTAGGGTGCGTTTAAGTGCCGATTTCCATATGGATTCGGGTGTATTCGTGTCTGTTTTGCAGACCACAAACCACAGACACCAGCCGCGTGCACCCCGCATGGCGTTGCGGACCCCTTGAATTTAATAGGACTGCAATCCACATGTTGTGGCCAAGGATAGAACATGTCCAATTTTTTGCGGCGTGGCCACATGGACCAAGAAGCACATGGGCTTCCGGATCTGTGCAGCCTGATACATAGCTGTCTGAGACCATGGTGGCATATCACTCGGTTATGCCACCAATGTCAAATAGGTGCAGGTCCCACCTCTGGAAACTGCACCTATCGCTGGAATGGGCCCCCTAAAGTGCTGTGTTTTGTATGTTTTTATATATTTCATTGTACTTTGATCTGCCTACGGTAATTGCTTTCTGAAATCACATTTAGACCTGATCTCTGCTGTCGGGCTCAGCAGTTGCCTTTAGCCCAAATGGCAGAATTCTCAGCTGCCGGTATCCTGGTACAATGCACCTGTTTAGGTTGTCAGCCACATATCATAGCGACTCGTGTAAGGCTGGCGTAGCACAGAGTTTATTTAGTGTTTTTGGTGGGTCTTTATCTGGCATTTTTGTGTATACTTTTAGGGTAAATGCACACGTTCAGGATTTATGTGCGGAGAATCAATACTGAAATCCGTGTGGACAATCCGCATCAATTGGTGCAGATTTTACTCTCCGTATTGAAGTGAATAGAGAAAATCCGGTCAGAAAAAAATTACATTCATTGACATGCTGTGGATTTTAAAATCTGCACATGAGAATTTCAAATTGTCATAGAATACAATATACATGGCCTACGGTGTGGATGTTCCGCACATAATCCTAATCGTGTACATTTAGCCCTTGGCTCCAGAATTTGCACTCAAGTATCCTGCATGTATTATTTCCCATACAAAGACATTATTTTGTACAGTAGTTTTCTCCCCTTTTCCAGGATCCTTGGCACTTTTGTAAAAATTTTGCATGGGTATGGGGACCTCTGTAGCGTTTACCTCCATTGAGGGTCCATTCACACAAAACACGGACAGCGGCAATGTGCGTTCTGCATTTTGTGGACCGCACATTGCCAGCACTAATAGAATATGCCTATTCAAGAATAGGACATGTTCTATTTTTTTTTCGGGAACGGAATTGCGGACCTGGAAGTGCGGACCCGCAATTCCGTATCCGTGCAGCACATCGTGCTGCCCCATAGAAATGAATGGGTCCGCAATTCCTTTCCGCAAAATGCGGAACGAAACTGCGGACGTGTGAATGGACCCTTATGGGGCGGCTGTGAAGAGGAGGGAGGAGCTGTAATTACACTTACTCGCCGCTGCAATGTTGATGGCGAGACGATAAACAGTGAAGAAAATTCAGCGATTATACGAACACAGCATTTTCTTCAAACAGCTGATAGTCGGAGGTGCCTCCAGTGTTGCATCCGCCGACAAACCCTGCGACAGTCTAAAAGCTACAGATATAGCCATATATTTCATTCACTCAAAAAAACTGATATAAATAATAAAGAGTAACTATTTTACTGGTGTGAATAAAGAATAAATGTGGCAGATCTGCTGCAATGCCCCTTTTCTTGCCACAGGGGCGTGAAGGGGGGAAAAGTCGCAGATTTTGAAGCGAAGCATGGCGTGCCACAAAATCTGTACTAATGGCGTAAATCATATGATAAATATCTCCCCATTTTTTGGGGCTACTAAGGAACAGCTATGCCGCATGTGCAGGGGTCTCGTTGAAGCTTGGCAGTACTTGATCCGTTACTGTGACCCATTATGATAAATTGGACTGTGAATGAGGAATTGTTCTAAAATATGTGATCCTCATGTAGAGTAGAGGCGAATGGTGTTTGCATTTTTCTGATGAAGTCAACTTTAGGAACCAGTTAGACCATTTCAGGTGCCAGCCAAAAAAACATCAGCCTCCTTTTAAGCCTCATGCAGACGTCCGTGGAACACGGTCCGTGAGATACCGGACTGGCATTGCGGGAGCGCACGGCGTCATTGGTTGCTATGCCAGTCCGGTATCTCACGGACCGTGTTCCACGGACGTCTGCATGAGGCTAAAGAGAAGATTTAGGCACATTGGCTGTCTGGCTCCTGAGAATTGTCGAATTGTTCATCCCCAGTAATCCAAGGATCAGTTATTACATGCAAACACGTTGTGCCCTGTAATATAATGTAGCTAATTGTCCTACTCTGAGGGAAAGGAGTGAAATACCTGCTTAGCCTGCCGTTTGTATGATGTACCTGATATCATATAGTAATCTCTTGTCCCATGTGCATTTTAAGCACGACCGGTGAAGATTTTTCGGCAACTCCCCTCATTTAGCCGTCTAGGGAGTTTTGTGGAATGCAGTCATTATAATTTAGGTCTGAAAATTGCGCCGGATAAAGGAGTCTCAGACCGTCCTTGTATAATTGTAAAAATATGCTAACCAAAGCGGTGACCTTCTTTTTAGAAGAGATTGACCTTGTACCAACATTCATCTCGGAGGGACGGGTGGAAGTGTAAATATAATTATCGTCATGTTAACATCTTATTTCCAAAAGCATTCCACTGAAGACCTGCCTGGCCCGAGATTATTCCAGAATGCTGCCTCCTGCTTATTAAACGTGATCTGTGTTCCCCGTACCATGTGGTTCAGCTCTGTGCACCGCTGAAAGAGAGGGTTTGCAATTGAACATCACATATGTATGTTTTTCCTGTATGATTAAAGCCGAGCTTCCCACTTGGATCAAATGGCAAGTGAAAGCTTTGTGTCTTCACTGCCTTCATTTTCAGGACTTCATCTGTGAAGTTCATTGCTTTCGATGCTTGCGCTAAAGTTCTGGGAAAGCACAATTACCGCACCTGAAGAAAGGTTCTTATGAAAGTACCGTATCTTAAAGACTCCCAGCAATGGTAGGTATAATATGAATATAAAATATGCCACTCGATTGCTTCCTGCCATCTTATCTTTGGCTTCTAGTCTCGTGAAATGAAAGTCTGCAAATTGCTAAAGATTTTTCTGGGTATTCTGGGATTATTGGATGCTGGAGTAGAAGAATTTCACTGTGTAAGTTACATCATTCTTATATAGAGTATAATTACCGTATTTTTTTTTTTGCCCTAGGTTTTAAAGGAGGAAAATAAGAAAAAAATATATATATTTTTTAAGATTAGAGCTCAGCTCAGACCCCCAATCAGATCCCCGATGTTAATCAGACCTCAGCTCAGACCCCCAAAAGACCCCAATCAGACCTCAGATTTGACATTTATGTAAATAAACCCCCATGTGAATCAGACCTCCTTGTAAATAAGTCCCTGTTTAAAGCAGACCTCAGATCCGAAAAAAAAAGGTAAAATAAACGAACGAACCTCTCCTGCTCTGGACGCCGCCACTCCTAACATCCCACTGCATTCACCACTTCCTGGTCCTCCTCCATAATGGAAGTGCTAGGTAATATTCGCACCATAAGAAATCCCGACATCCCCCCCCCCCCCCCCCCCACGTTGGGGGGAAAATGAGTCTTACAGGGTGAAAAATACAGTATAATCATATGTTTTATAATTATAACAGTTTTGATGTATGTAATGCATACATACACATTTTATACATGAGTACCTACATTTTAGCTAAAGATTTTACCTCAACCCCCCCCCCCAACTCTTTCTGATCTAGGATCCCCTTTTCCAAAACGTGGTCACGTGCCTTCAAAAACTGTTGGCCGATAGCCTTCCGCCCTCTCCATACACATGCATGCCTGGTTTGGCCCCCAACATGCATGTGTTCTTAATGGTGAGAGGGAAATAAGCCACTGGCAGACCAGGCACCTGGGTTTTGTTGTAAAATTATTTTATTAAGGATTTTACATGAAGTCTTAAATAACATACATTGAAATACAAGCGTATATAAAAATAGGCGCCATTAAGACATAAGAATATATCAGATATACACTGGCAATGAGGTAGTTATATTCAAATGGCTCAGGCGTTAGCTTGACCTCTCGACAATGTATTTTTACAGTTCAATATAGGTAACCAGTAATGAGTCCTAAAGGATGGTAAAGGTGGGTTTTCTCCCTTGAGAACTAAGGATCAGATCAGTCAAAATTCCACATGATCTTTTTTTTTTTTTTTCCTGACATCTCAACATCAGATAAACTTGAATACTCGTTGGTTGTCTGTCTGGTCCAGATGAAATTAGCAAGTTCTGCTTACATTAGTTTAATCATGTGTATGAATGGAGCATGCTGGGAATTGTAGTTTCACAACAGCTGGGAGGTTGCCTACCCCTGACCTAGGGTTTGTGTGAATCCGTTAAAGTAAAAAAAAATCCGTTATATATAAAAATATTTTTTTATATTGTTGACCTATTTTTAGTATCTGATCGCCTGGGGTCCTACACACCGCCGATTAGCTGTTCTGATAGAGCTGCGGCGCCGGAAGTTCAGTTCTGTCCATTATGTGTAGTGGAAGGAGAAGTAGATGCTGCGGTAACAAGCTCTGTCCACCACAAAGTATAATGTAGAGTAATGTAGCTCAGATGCTACAACAGATCAGCTGATTGATAGTGATACGGGGTGTCGGCCCCCTCCTATCAGATATTAGAGGCCTATCCACAGGATACACCATCAGTACAAAAGAAAAATAGAAAACCCCTTTGAAGTAAATTAATGGACGCGTAATACACAAATATCAGAAGTGTTGATGGGAGTCCAGGTGATGAGACCCCAACAATCACAAGAAAGGAGGGGCACAAGTACCTGAGTAATTGCTATTGTCTATTGAGGACGGTTACCTCCAGTCCAGCATTATCTCTGGTATATCAGACATTTATTTCAACAGTTAGTCCCCTTTAAACTTGGGGGACACATCCCCACTGCCTTTAGATCAATTGCTTGCATAAGCTTGTTTTTCATGGTTTCTGATGCATTGTGGTTTTATTCATGACCTGTAAAAACCACAGCCGCATTGAAAACGGCAGCAAAAATGTACACGAGTCTTTATGATGCAGTGTGGATGTGGTTTTAGAGGATCAGTGATGCCCAGGTCATTACATTTCAGGTCGGGCTGGGACACATGTGCAGAACCCCGACCTGTGAATTTCTCCAATTCTCATTACAATTAATACCATTATCACCCTTTTTATATGTAGATCTTAGATCTTTTGCGATACACTCGGGTCGCAGGGGGTCTCTAACCTTTTGATATGGGGCTCAGCTATGTCTGGTGGCATATTTAGCTATGCTAATATGTGCACATCCATCTAATCTATAGCCCTTATACAGTATAATGTCATTGTAATCTTAGTATAATGCGTGTTTTCTTTACCTCCGGCTTCCAGTCACACGAGTCAAGTTCTTGGTCAGCTTGGGACTCCGGTTTGTGATCTCTTAATTATGTGTTCCCTGTGGACTGGTTTAGTATGCGAGCTCGCTAGGAGCCAGTAACCAGATAGTGTATTTTTGTTTCCATTCTGTTTCACAGACTTTTGGAACAAATAGCGTAGTCTTGGGTGAATTATATTAACATCCATACAAAGTCAGCCTGAACCTTTCGAATAAAGCAGGATTTCAAGACAGTACTTTTATTTTTTAATCCAAATCTTTACCTAAAAGAGTCTGGTTGTTATGTGTATAGAGCATTTCCCCCCCCCCCCCCCCCCCCCCCCCAAAAAAAAACTACCAGTAAAAATCAGTACTTGCCAGTGTTTTATATTTCTTTATCTGATTTATGTGAAAGCTCCTCCTCAAAGGAAGATGGTTTGTGGATGATAGATCTTTCTTGGAAGCAACATTCCCATAAAGATCTTTTGTCCATCGCCCGATTTCATTGAACATGTATGGCCGGTTTTAACATGTGTAACGGCCAATATGACTAAAATGGTTATGGCTGTAACTGTGGTATGATCGTTCACCAGAGGATTGTTCAGATGCAGCCATCAACTAACTTCTGTCTAATGTGTATGGCCACCTTCAGAGGCAGATCCTTTAATCCAGTGACTTAAGACATTGCCAATAAAACTTGGGCGACAATGACCATGTTGCCGATTGTCCTTCCCTGGACTACTTTTTCTGGGTACTACGAGCAGCCATAGATATGCAATAGCTTTTGGCAGCTTTCCAATATACACACTCAGCGGAATGTGTATGTGGGGAAAAGGAAGCAACCTGCTGCCAGACACTTCCCCAGGGAGAACACAAGAATCGGGCGAAAATATTCACTTTGTCCGTTTTCTTCTGTCTCATGGCATCTTCTGTCGGAGGAGAGTCGGGAGCTCTCCACACACTTTAGACCAACCTACTATTCTCAGCTAGTTCAGCCAATAGTACACTAAGGCTACTTTCACACTAGCGTTCAGGGTTCCGCTTGTGAGTTCCGTTAGAAGGCTCTCACAAGCGGCCCCGAACGGATCCGTACGGCCCCAATGCATTGAGTGGATGCGGATCCGCTCAGAATGCATCAGTCTGGAACCGTTTGACCTCCGTTCCGCTCAGCAGGCGGACACCCGAACGCAGCTTGCAGTGTTCTGGTGTCCGCCTGGCTGTGCGGAGCCAAACGGATCCGTCCAGACTTACAATGTAAGTCAATGGGGACGGATCAGTTTGAAGTTGACACAATATGGTGCAATTTCAAACGGATCCGTCCCCCATTGACTTTCAATGTAAAGTCTGGACGGATCCGTCTGACTAACTTTCACACTTAGAATTTTTTCTGAAATATAATGCAGACGGATCCGTTCTGAACGGATCCCATCGTCTGCATTATAGGAGCGGATCCGTCTGTACAGACACCAGACGGATCCGCTCCGAACGCAAGTGTGAAAGTAGCCTAATGTGTATGGGGGCCTTAACTCCAGCATATTGGGAATACCCCACAACTTCTGCCATTTTAGAGATGCTCTGATTCCGTTGTCTAGCCTTCACAAAATATCCACTTCAAAACCTGAACTTTTTCGTTGCTGCCTAATATATCCCACACCTTGGCAACTGTCATGGTCATGAGATAATTAAGGTTTTTCCCTTTTCATTTATCTTCCAGCTTTCTAAAGGTGCTCAAAAACATTAGTCTTGTGTTGTCACAACCCACGGAGAATGGCCAACTTTGTTGTAGGAGACAAGGGTCAGGTTAAATTAATATTTTCTACCGATAGGCCGCCACCAGAAGTGTCTCTGCTGCCCCCATGGAATACACATACACGTTTGGCCGGAATACACACAACTTGAGATGCGCTGCAGATCCTGAAATATCTGCTGTGGATTGACCCTTTGGAATGCAGAAGGTTGGACCCCTCATTAGGAGCATTTTTAGTGCTGCATCAGTCCTGAAAGTGGCAGGTGATTTCATTTTTTAAGTCTGAAATTATTTCTTCTTGTCCAGACGGATATAATGGATCGAGTTATTTTGCAAGTATGTTGGAGTGCTGACTTTTCTTCTTTCATTGCTTTGGAAAATGTGGGCTCCAGTGGTCGGTCCCTGAACGTGATTTTTTTGGTTACCTCAGTGAAGAAATAAATTATTTGAGAAGGTTCCAGGTTCAGTGTGGTTGAATCCTTCAAGATAAAAAGAAATGTCTGGAGTAATGATCTTCTTGTCCTTCTCTAGTGTACTATTACATGTGCAGCCAGATCTCATACTGCATTGTAGTCAGACACCTTGATAAATGGCCCTGGGGCCCGCATTTCCAGAGGGAAATAAACATTCATTCTTCCACCAGCCAGATATTTATTTTGTTCTCTGGGCAGATGTGTGTCGGAAAGGTGGAGAACGTCTATTTCAGCATTGAATTGCATGTATGACTTGATCTCCTTGACAGAAAGATAAATCTAGATTTAACTTCAAACTGAAACTTATTTGCATTTTCTTGGTCTTCAAAGTGATTGAGAATAAGTCTACTTTGTACAAGTGCAATAGGGTGTGGATATCTGGTAGAAATGTCTCTGAGGGCCAAATCCTGCTGCTCTTCATACCACGTTTACCCATGGGGTGCATTTCCTAAGGCTTTAAAGAGAAGTGTCAAACTGTGTTTACTGTTGGAGAGGGCTGGAATTTTATTGAATTCCTGCAATAGGGATCTGCTAATTGTATGGACCTCTGCTGTGACTATGCTAATGAATTGTTCCACCTCTTGTTAAGGATGTGTAGCTTCCCCCAAGGCTGTTTTTCTACTATGTGTACTCCTTATGGAAGCCATCTGATCAGATCACATAATCTGGTGCAAGTTACAGCCGAAGGGGGTAAAAAAAAAAAAAAGTATAATTAACATGTGCATAGAATTTTCATGAGGTCGCGTTGCAACTGATGCTTGGTCCAGTTTGGCTTTTCTTCAGTGTTTTATTTTACATCGTCCTCTTTAGAAATTGTAAAATAATGTTATCCTTTGCCCTGTGTGGATAAAAGTATTTGGACACCTACATATCACAACTACAGGAGCTTCTATGACCTCTCATTCTAAATCCATAGGCATGAATATGGAGTTGGCCCTCCATTTTGCAGCTAAAACAACTTCCAGTCTTCTGGCGAAGGTACTGTGGGAATTTTTTTGTCCCATTCATCCAGAGGAGCATTTGTGAGGTCAGACATTGATGCTGGGCACGAGGGCCTGGCTGGTAATCTCTGTTCTAGTTGATCTCCGTTCTGTTTGATGGGGTTGAGGTCAGGGCCGCGTTCTTCCAGAGCAAACGCCCAACCATACCTTTTTATGGACCTTGCTTTGTGCACTTGGTCAGAATCATGCTGAAACAGAAGAGCCTTCCCCCAAACTGTTCCTGCAAAATTGGAAGGAGAAAATTGTCCAAAATGTCTTGGTATGCTTAAGGCATGTTGTGAACAGTCTAAGGGTCCATTCACACGTCCGTTGTTTCTTTCCTGATCTGTTCCGTTTTTTGCTGAACAGATCTGGACCAGATCTGGACCCATTCATTTTCAATGGGTCCTGAAAAAAAATCTGACATTGTGCTGTCCGTTTTTTTTCAGGACCCATTGAAAATAAATGGGTCCAGATCTGGTCCAGATCTGTTCAGCAGAAAAACGGAACAGATCAGGAAACAAACAACGGACGTGTGAATAGACCCTAACACTATCCATTCAGTGCTGCCAGTGTCAGATTGTGTAGGGACACTCTCCCAACTGGTAACACCCAGTTGGACCTTCATTCATAAAATTCAAGCAGTAATAACTGAGGAATGGCACAGCATAGAGCCATGCTACAGAATAGACAGATGTTGGCTGAAACCACCAATTTCATCGGGACCAAATTACCAATTTGTATGTATAGCGACATCCTGACTCTGCCTCAGGATAGGACATCAACATCTGTTTTGTGGGGGTCCGACTCATGGCACTCCCGCAGATCAGCTGTTGTGAGGGACATATTGTACTCCAGGGAGCAGCAGCACTCATCTTGTGGATTTTCAGGTGCACACCCTCAATGCCATCTCACCAACAGGAAAATATATACAGAAACATTCCAATAGAAGACAACACTCTGTAGATTATGATTATTATTATAGCAGGGTGTGCACTGTATGCAATGTTTTGTGCCTATATTTGAACTCCTTTCTCGAGCCAGACAGTGTGCACGCTTGCCTCTCACAGTGGACTATAAGCTGTTGTAAGGGGCAGCGGCACTCATCCATTGGACTGTAATGTCATGTCCAGGTGTTGTGGTGCCTTCAAACAGTTGATCAGCAGGGGGTGCCAGGAGGTGGACTCTCCTTATCTAATATTGATGACCTACAGTATCCTGAGGATAAGGCCTCTTGCACATGAATGTTGTGTGCACGTGGCCGTATTTCGGCCCGCATAAAGCGGGTCCGCAATGCACTGGCATCGGCCCGTGTGCACTCCGCATCAGGGATGTGGACCATTCACTTGAATGGGTCCGCAATCACGGAGATGCTGAACGGAAGCACGGATCGGAACCCCACAGAAGCACTCCGGAATGCTTCCATGGTGTTTCTGTCCGTGCCTCTGCACCGCCAAAAATTAGAACTTGTTCTATTTTTTGGGCGGTGTGGATGGGTCTTGATTGTTCCCGGCCGCATGGACGTTGCCCGTGCATTGGGGACTGCAAATTGCGGTCCACAATGCACGGAACGGATGCACAACGTTCGTGTGCAAGAGGCCTAGGTCATCAATGTTTAAAGGGTGTATTAGACTGCCATTGATTTTCTGGCAAATGATTGCTAATGAGCATTCCTAGGAACGCTTGTTAGCGATCATCTGGCAGTGTAACACTGCCTCCAGATGGCCGATGAACGAGCAAACGTTCGTTCATCGGGCAATTGTGATTTTTCACCATGCTTAAAAATTACAATGGTGTCAGTGGCAGATTGAGCTGTGTAATGGCAATCTACCGTCAGCACACCGCTGCCCTGCATAGGGACGTGCGATGGCATAGCACTCACTCCTCCACATGCCTGCATGTAATAGCTAGTGGAAGACACCACTGCTATCTGAGGATTGCCGTGAGGCAGCGCTTTCCTCTCGACAATCGTCTGCAGCATTGGGCTGTCTAATACGCCCTTAACTCCCAGAAAACCTTTTCTAAACCAGTTAAAGAGGCGACCACCGGTGGCAGCCAGCACAGTGCCCATTGAGTCATCCTCCAGGCTAGAAAACACTGGTCCAGAATTAAGTTCATTATATAGGTGTATTACAGTTTCTATATGACAGATATCTGCATTTGCCAATAAAATAATTACCGGTATAACCTGGCCACCATTATGACATGATCATATACACCTATTTCTAGGCTACATGGCGACCATGTATTGCTGTGTGAGCGGTGCAGCCATCAAACCGAATGCGGTTGCAGCTCACACGTTGCCATAACTGTGATCCAAGGATCACAAAATTTTTTTTTTTTTTTTTTTTTTTTTTTGTGATTCTGGGGTTGTAGCAACTTGCAAGTAGCACTGTTACCCCATACAGTACAATGGCTGCTCTTCTACATAGTGATCTTTGGCCATGTGGCAAGTGTTGCTGCCAAGATCGCCGGGTAGCCCCAGCCATGATGCAACCTTTGCTGCTTTATTTGACAGACTCCTATATGATCAATGATAAGACATCTGTAAATAGCCTAAAGGATACACGAGGTGAAACCTGTCTTTTAGAAGAGTGTCTGCTCTTTTGTGAAGGTGCTGAGAGCTCCTGACACATGGCATTTACATTCTTAGGGTTATGGATTCTCCTTTGGTCTAGCTTGTATTTCCATCTCACGTCTGTGGTTCAGGGGTTTAGGCCTTTGTACATAAATCAAATAAACTATCTTGCCAGCATATCGCACATGGCACGGTTAAAGGGGCTGCTTAGTATAGACATGTAAACTTCTCTGTAGGACACTCTGAAACAGAAGCAACGCTTTGCAGACATGACATGGTGGCGATTGAAATCAATGCGTATCCTTTCATCGGACAGAGAAATGCATAGGGTTCAGCAGCGGTTATTTCAGTCTCTGTTGCACTTGATATTCCTCTGAAGCTGACTATATTGATTGTCTCTGAAAAGTTTCCTCTAATGTCCATGTGGTTGGAGCTTGTGAGTACACGATTGTGCAGTTACCTCACTATGTTCCTTTTCCACATATGTTCCGTCATTATATTGGCCACAATCCAAGAGGGAAACCACAAGGGTTTACTGATGCTAACTATAGTGTTACATGCAATCCGCGTTTAGTGCAAAGTATTTACACGTGTTTACAGCTTGTGTGTCCTAAAATGCTTCATTTCAGTAGCTGTTCCTGTAGGGAAATGAAGAGGACATTTCAGCCTAAAAATAAATTGGAGCCTATGGCATGTCAGTGGAGGTTTGATCCATGTGATATTAATGTTTTACGTGGTATATTTCATACTGAGAGCTGTGTAACACAAGAATGGATATTCTCTAGCTGTAAGAACCTAGCAGAGTCCAGCTGTACCGATGAGACAAGTCCACAAATGGAGACATTTGGGGGAGATTTATCAAAACTAGTGTTAAGGAAAACTGTCTCTTAGTTGCCCATAGCAATCAATCAAAGATTCCACTTCCTTTGGAAAATGAAAGGAGGAATCTGATCGTTTGCTATTGACCACTAGATGCTGGATATCCTCCTGTGGGATGTCATTCCAAGCTCTTTCAACTTGGACCTGTAGTTTAGCCATGGTGGTTGTAAATGGGAGATCTGTCGCCCCATCCAGTACCAGACATTCTCAATGGAGGAGAGATCTGGCGATGGAGCTGACCAGGGACTCTGCTGATACCCTGAGGAGCACTTTGTATAGTGTCGGCAGTGTGTGGCCATTATCTTATTGGAGAACCACATCTCCAGAGTCAAAAAAAGGCAGTAGGACTGGTTCCACAATTTCGTGGACATACCGAAGGCTGGTCAATGTTCCCTCCATGAATTCCAGATGGTAACGGCTATGGTAACTAATGGTGCCCCACGTCATGACACCTGGTGTTGGTCCTGTGTGCCTCTGCACTATACATGATGGCAGTATGTGCTCTCCAGCCCTCCTGTGAACTTTAGTATAAAGGCATTTCTGACAGTAAAATTTAGCTTGGTATTGGCTATTAAGTGTCACATTCCTTTTAGTATTATTTCTAATACTGTACTATATCATCTGTACCAATAACCTGTGGCTCTCCAGCTGTTGTAAAACTATAAATCCCATCATGCCCTGACAGCTTACATGAATGAAGCTCCATTCTAACGACACTTGTGTCTGGGATTTGCATTGTGAGTGATATCCTAATGTAATATGTTTGAGAACAGGGCAGTGGTGGACTATGAGTAGGATACAAGAGAAAGAAGAAAGGTTACGGCAGCATCTCCGGTATATCCTTTATTGAAGCCATGAGTGTGTACAAGTAGCAAACAAATACAAAGTTTCAGCTAAATAGTAGCCTTTATCAAGCACGGATCTGCGGTCCTGTTGTGGCTGATGCATTCTGGGCTTGGTCGGTGAGGTCCGTTGATGCTGCTCTATCTCTTCACTTTTACTATGAGTAGACTACAGGGTCTGTTCAGTGACCGCCGACACACGCATCCTTCTGCTGACAGAGCCTTCATTAGTCCTGAGCGTCGGACTAATGTCTACACTTAAATAAGAATGAGCCGTCCCGTTGCAGGTAAACAATGAAGGGAAGGCTGCGCTGCAACGCTCAAACTGCTTCTGCCTTCTCTTCAACCCGCTGATCGACGGGGGTACCGGCTGTCTGACCCCCGCCAATCTGAGGATAAGTCATCAATAATAAAATCTCAGAAAACTTGGGAGGATCTTCTGGTACTCTGGTGGGCCAATTCGACCCTGTTAGTCCTACTAATATAAAGAGAAATTTGGGAATAGGGAGTTGCTTATGTTACAACCTCTACTGCATGATATAAAGTGATTCCACACTTACTTATCCATGGTTTCTGTTGCGCTTTTTATGTTCTATAGCCTTATTTTTTCTTCAGTATTATAGTCTTTATGCTATACTAGCATAATGTTTTCCATACGTTCTCCCTACCCCCTCACGCTGTGCCCCAGCCACAGTCCCTCCGAGCCATGTGGTGTGGTTTGCCTTGTGTCTTGGCTTAGGGAGGAACCCATAAACCTCTCCGGGGTGGTAAATCCACAGGAGGCCGCTTCTCTGCTCTTTCCATTCTCATTTGGCATCTTTTATGTGTGAGTGTGGCTCAGGGATAGCCCGGGAGCTGCTGCGGCTGGAATTCCCTAGGATGCATTAGCTATGAGCATGTGTTTCCAATGAAATTACTACACGTTGGAGAGGTTCCACTTCCATGCGGCTCCTGGTGTTTTCTTTCATTATAAAAAGCTTTTCTCAATGGATCTGCATGAGAAGTTTAAACAAACTGCATTAAAAAGTAGCCGTCCCCACATGATTGTAAACCTGAGGCTGCCCGAATGGGCCCGTGCCGCTTTGTACCAGGCTTTTATGGGACTAAGTGGTAACGCCACTTCCCGTTAGGAGTTCGTAAACTTTCTATATCACCACTTTAACCCTTTCCTTGGGTTGATATTTAGACCCCCACTTACAGCATTTCGCTTCCTTTCACAAAGTGTCTTCCAGCTGGGATACATCCTACATAAATGTGTCTTTTTGCTGAGTAGGATTAGACATGTTTGGGGGGGTTGGGGCTTCGACCATATGTCTTTATAATCCAGGTTTTATTGGCTATGCCATATTAATTGGGTCATCTTACATAAGCAGGATAAATCATTGTGTCAGTGGAATAAATCCAAGTTGTGCATCTTTCTAATGTACTTGGTGTTTCCATTTCTTACCAGAGGCAATGAACCTGTACAGACCTAAGGGCTCTTCCACACTTGCGTTTTTCTTTTCCGGCATAGAGTTCCGTCACAGGGGCTCTATTAGGGGTGGGCGATATGGCCTAAAATCTATATTGCGATATAATTTTAAGCATGTGCGATATGCGATATATATTGCGATATATTGTTTTCTATATTGGGGGGGGGGGGGTGTTTAAATTTTATTTATTTTTTACTTTTTATTTATTAACTATTGGCCTCCTTAAGGGCTAGAACCCTCGTCATATTCACCCTAATAGAGCTCTATTAGGGTGAATAGGACTTTACACTCTCCCTGCTGCCCTGTGCATAGTGCACACAACAGCAGGGAGCTGACCATGGTTGCAGCCTCTGATCTGCCCCCCTTCCCCAGCCTCTGATCTGCCCCCCTTCCCCAGGCCCTCAGCCTCTGATCTGCCCCCCCTTCCCCAGCCTCTGATCTGCCCCCCTTCCCCAGCCTCTGATCTGCCCCCCTTCCCCAGCCTCTGATCTGCCCCCTCTGGTAACGCAAACCCCCCCTCCCCAGTATTAATCATTGGTGGCAGTGGCCACAGGGTCCCCCTCCTCCCCCCCAACATTGGTGGCAGTTTGCAGTTCCGAGCGGAGCCCCAGCAGTGTAATGCTGGGGCTCCGATCGGTTACCATGGCAGCCAGGAGTCACGCTGCTGAAGTCCTGGCTGCCATGGTATGTTAGTGAGCAGAGAGCAGCGCATTATACTCACGTGCTCTGTGGCCGCCGGTCGCTCCTTCTTCTCATAGGTCTGTGCGGCGCATTGCTAATGCTGTAAGCATTAGCTATCCATATCGTGGCCCAAATTCATATCGCCTATACCGCCCACCCCTAGGCTCTATACCGGAAAATAACTGATCAGGCATATCCCCATGCATTCTGAATGGAGAGTAATCCGTTCAGTTTGCATCAGGATGTCTTCAGTTCAGTCGTTTTGACTGATCAGGCAAAAGAGAAAACCGTAGCATGCTACTTTTTTATCTCCGGCGAAAAAAACTGAAGACTTGCCTGAATGCCGGATCCGGCATTTTTTTCCATAGGAATGTATTAGTGCCGGATCCGGCATTTAAAATACGCATGCGCAGACCTTTAAAAATGAAAAAAAAAAAAAAAAAACAGATCCGTTTTGCCTGATGACACCGGAAAAACGGATCCAGTATTGCAATGCATTTTTCTGACTGATCAGGATCCTGATCAGTCTGAAAAATGCCTGATCAGTCTGAAAAAATGACATCCGTTTGCATACAGTTTGCCTGATCAGGCAGTCAGTTCAGGCAACGGAACTGCCTGCCGGAATCAAACAACGCAAATGTGAAAGTACCCTAATGCTTTTTACTGCTGAGGGGTTGTAACAATGTATCCAGTAATCCTCTGTGAAACTAAATGGCTTGGATTTTGGATTGCTACCACATAGATTGATACATTGTAGCAAACCCTCAGATTGCTGTTGATGTGTTTGTCTCAAAGAGGATTTCTGCACACCATGGTTGCAAACCGGACTAGGTCTGGAAATGTTTTTGACCTCTGGCTGTAAACTAGAATTTTCATATGACACTGACAGCAAGCATAGTTCTTGTAAATTATTGAAACTTGAAGTGTTGGAAAGTTGCTTACAATGATAAATTATTAGCGACACAAGACCACTAGTTACATAACATGTCATTGGTTCCCGTTCTGGAAATAGGAGGTGGTTGCAGAGGTGGAACCTGTACATATATGCCATTGATGGCATATCCGAGTAATATGACATCAATGACCCAGATGGGAATACACCTTGAACTATTCTCAGGATAGTGATAAATGTTTAATGTCTGGGTGTTTCACCAGCCACACAGATCACTGGTACCAAAATCTCCTCTTCCTCCTTACCTGCATGACTTCATGGCTGTTTTTTTTAGAAGATGACCATAGACCTTAAATAGCTTTAGGCCCAACGTTCGACTACCGGGTTATTCTTCTGAGCCCCCCATACTCATGCACACTTGGGTCACATTTTGCATGTGTTCTCAACTTGAAAAGGGAAATAAGCATTTGCCAGATACCTTTGGTGGCAGACTTAACTCCCATAAGAACAAGGGATTGTTGAAATCCAACAAGACGTATGCTGTTGGGGTAAAGTCAGGAAACCACCATGCACATTAGATAGTCCACTGGTCCAACCTAAAACATTGGGTTTGGCAGACATTCATCTAATGTGTGTGACCACCTTCTAGAGCTTGCATGGTCTGGCAACACAAATTGTAACTTCAGTTTATTACTTGCCAGGGTTTGAGAAGATGTGTCCATGTCATTCATATCAGGGATGCTTTTGGATTCATGAAAAAACATTTTAGATGGTCCTGCACTTTCATGTTCAAAACTGGGGCAGGGCCTCTATAAAATACTCTGTTTAGGCTTATTTGCACTCGCATAGGGCTTAAAGGGGTTTTCCAGATTCATTGTTATCCCCTATCCACAGGAGAAAAGTGTAAAAAAAACTAGTTGTAACATATATATGTAAAACAATTATATAATTGTTTTACATATGTTTCAACTAGTTATTTATTTATTTTTTGCACGTTCTCCATACAGTACTGGGAAGTGAGTGCTAGCCCATTTATTATTTATTCACAAATTGATTATTTTGACTCTGGGTGTGTCTAGAGGAGTGTGTACCTACTCCATGCCGGGGTGTAGTTGATACGTATCTTTTTGTGTTCTCCATATCTTAGATTGGTGGAGTCACCGATCACCAGAAAGGGGGGTGGCCCGTACACCTTGCAGGCAAGAAATTAAATGAACGGAGCAGCTGATCCGGCATGCACGTGGCCACCCCATTCATTTGTATTGGAGTTCCGCCCCATTCATTTATATGTGAGTTCCGGAGATAGACGCGGAATACCTCTTTAAAGGGTTTGTGACTGTTTGTTTTTAAAGTTATCTTGTGGATAGTGGGATGAGGCTCCAAACATCAGGATGATGAGAACATAGGTTTTGTATCTCCCCATATTTCAATCCCCAGACTTATTATGTGTCATGAATAATGGGAAGGGACACCAGAAAGACAACAGAAGGTAGAAGACAAAGAACTAGGCCTCAAGCGAGAAGGGAAAGGTCACCTCCTAGGAAACCCCTAGATCTGGCCTTAACTCCTGTCAGTATGTATAGACCCTGAAGGTGGGAAAATACATGTGCCGGGACCTAAACCCTAGGAGCCCTGAGATGCCCTAGAGGTAGTGAAAGGGAATGAGACTACTGGTTCCTTCCCAGGTGAACATCTCCCTAAGGCCTAATAACTAGCACAAGGGAACAACCAAATACAAAGAGCAGTACAACTTATCTTATAGAAAATGGATGAGCAGGAACACAGGTAAGTCCACACACCAACTCTTTCAAATCCAAGCAGAGAATATCAACCGCATGGTATAAAGTGTGAAACCAAACTAAATAGGGAAGCGGTGATGACCGCCAGCTGCACCTGACAAGAGGTGTGGTCATTACCAAACGACAACACTGAGAATCAAGAGACTGTCAGTTAACCTCACGTGCAGTCAGTCTCTCTGGTCTTCTAACCTCTGCCACAGACAGGTGACATTATGCATAAATGGGACATGAGTAGAAACATCACCCATATTTTGGGCTGATGTTATCTCTTAGATTGCCGATTTAGAGCTATGTAATGTCCACCAAAGGTCGACCTCTCTGGTTGTAATTTAGAGACCTGTTCTTGTGTGTGGGAACATGAGGTGTCCATATGATGTCTGGTAATCACGATGAAAGCTTCAATTGGACTTTATGGTAGGTGAGTGGCTTTTTCTCACACACAAGTATTGTTTGAGGAGAACGGTAGAAGTCATTAGCAGTTTACACACATAAAACAATTGCTGGGACAGCAGGATACAGAGCACTTCAAAGAACCTAGTTCAAAGAACACAGCCTGATTTTGTTTGTACTTTCATGTTGTTGGCTTGTACGCACCCCATTTGTCATTTTATGTTTGCTGGGCTGTAAATGGAACACCTGACTGGCCTTGAAGCCTGAATTTGGCCATCCACTTCTGAATATCTATGGTTCCTGACACCCTTGTTAGTAAACATGGACGTGCTGGGCATTAATTATTTCAGTATGGAATCAGTATAGGGAATGTAAAGTCTGACATGGATAGGCCATAAACACTTGATTTGGGAACTAAACTTCTCAAGAAAATGGGAGTACCATGATTCTGGCTGGTTGCTCTGCCCATAGAGGTCAGTTGAGAGGAGGCTGCACTTGGGAGTCACAAAAAGAGCCAAACAACTAGCGTGCCCACTTCTTCATTGACCCCCATGCGTAGAGCGGCTAGCTGGAAATAGCTGAAGGTCCCAGAAGCCCTTTAGATAAGCCCTTTAAGATGTGTTTATCACAGGAATACTACTTTAAAGTTGCATGTTATTGTATACTGAGAACGTTAGGGAGATAATGGGTATCGTGCAGAGGTAGGCTTTAACTTCAAGCACCTTTTGATTCCTTGGATGGGATTTCTCCAGTGCGTCACCAAAAGTCCAGTGCATATTACCTCCTCAATCCAGTGGGATTTATCTATTGTATATGGTTAGCCTGGGGTCACATCTGCGTTGTAAACTCTGGCACTCTGTTCCGGCGGATATCCGGAGTCCACCGTATCCAGCATAGCCAGATAAAACCATGCACCGCCGGATCCTCATTCACTGCGGTAATAAGGCTGCTTTCCAGAATATATGCCGAATTTCAGCCGGACAAGAAATGTTGCATTTTTTTTGTCTGGCTTAAAGCTGGCAAGTACACCAGATATACTGGATTACAGTGCTGGAGTTCACACCGCAGCTGTGAACCTGGCCTAACAAGGCAAATCATCAATTCATGCTTGCGTTTTTTCCAGTTGCAAATTGACTCTTGAGTTAAATGTCTAGTCTACAGATCACATTACATTGGAACACATTTACTTATCCTATAGATGTTGTAAGCTTTAGACAGGCTGTCTAGACCTGCACCAGATTTATCACAGGGGCTCAGGCTGGATGATAAATGTGGTCCAGGAATAGACCTTTTTGTCTAACTTTTCACCACCTCTAGGTTGGCTTAGTTTGAGACAGAATTTAATGCCAGAATTGTGACTCAGTTATGAACAAAATGTTGCATATTAAACTGTGTCCTTTTACCATAAAGCTACGCTGTTCCCAGTAAGCCAAGACCCTTGCCAGGTCAGGCGCATTAGTAAATGCAGGCCACTGTATCTAGGTAGAGCATAGTCTGCTCCAGAATGCAGAGGATTGTTATCCATGGACAAGAATGTCCAGATGTGAATCAGACATGAAAGATTTTCAGCAGCAGATAATAAGCTGTACGTTTGAGGGCTATTAAAGGGGTTGTTCCATGAAGACAACTTATCCCCTATCCCTGGAATAGGAGGTAAGTGATTGGCGGTGGACCAGCTGCTGGTCACGAGAACAGAGGCCCATTCTGTTCTGTTTAAAGGGAGTCTGTCACCACATTTTAGCATGTTAGACCGTTAAAATAGGGTTATGTGATCTACCCAGAACATAAAAACGGTACCTTTGTTGTAGAAAACGGACTTTTCTTTTTGCCGAAAATGAACTTATAAGATTATGTTCTGAGCCCTCTCAAGTGCCCAGGGCGGTCTCTCAATCCTCGGAGCCCCAGGCAGGCACCTCCTAAACGGCTCATAACCCCGCCCTCCGTGCGCCTCTGCCCGCCCGTTTACTCCCCTCCCCTGTCCTTTTCCACTGCTGCTGTGCGGTCCAAATCGTAGCGGGCACATGCGCAGTAGGTATTGCGATGCCCTGCCAGGAGCGGGCATCGCATTGCGCATGCGCCCGCTACGATTTGGACCGCACAGCCGCAGTGGAAAAGGACAGGGGAGGGGAGTAAACGGGCGGGGTTATGAGCCGTTTAGGAGGTGCCTGCCTGGGGCTCCGAGGATTGAGAGACCGCCCTGGGCACTTGAGAGAGTTCAGAACATAATCTTATAAGTTCATTTTCGGCAAAAAGAAGTCTGTTTTCTACAACAAAGGTACCGTTTTTATGTTCTGGGTGGATCACATAACCCTATTTTAACGGTCTAACATGCTAAAATGTGGTGACAGACTCCCTTTAAATAGAGCAGAGGTCTGTTCCGATCGATGGGGCTTCCGGAGATAGACAAGCACTTGTACATGGCTTTATCTTTGGTAGTCACACAGAGTTGAATGGATGGGCTGAGACGCATGTGTGTCTGCCACTCCATTCATATGGGGAGCACAGGCTCCCATTCTAGTGATTGGTCGTTCCCCCACTGATCAGATACTTATCCCCTTTTGTATGACCAAGTTTCAGTCTAACATCAATCTAATCACATTTTGCTATAAGGAAGTAGCTTGTTGTAGTGTGCCGAAAAGGACATATGTGAAGGGTTACTTCTGGCTTACAGGTCAGTAGTATAAACATACATATGTAGGATGCAAGGTCACCAGATCGTAACACAAAAGTGACAGCACCTGGTAAACACATTGACACCACCGTCATCCTGATTGTATTGTCATGTTCTAAAAAAACATTAGCAAAAACTTTGCTTGGCGAGGTCGAGCAGTGTGAGAAGATAAACATAGCCTGGATATCCCACCAAGCTAGGGCTCTGTTCTTTGGTTAATTGCAACCATTCATGGTCAGAAGGTCTGTCTTGATAAAGCTTTTATTCTTTATAAAGCGATCGTTGTTTGCACGTATCAGAATCAATTATGGACGTCTTTCCTTCTCAAAGCAAGAAAAACTGTGCAAGGTTCCTTGTAGAAACAGAGGCACCAAATGCTAAAGTCAGTCAGGAAGGAAAAGGCATAATTTGGTCTACAGCTGTTTTCTCATTTGGAGAAATGTAAAGCATGTGGCAGCTTTGTCCAGGGACATGCGAGTAACCTTGTTATGATTACTGGTAGGAGGCATCAAGAAGAATGCGAATGAATGGTACTATTGGTGGTTATTTTCTTTTGAAGGAGAGGAAGATCTCCAGATGACTAGCTTCTACATGTTTAGTTGGTCTCAGGTGGTAAACACCAGATACTTGAATACAACCGGTTCATGTGTTGGCCGTTCAGCATCTCACAGACTGCCGTTTTGTTGTGCAATTAAGCCTCTATTTCCAGGGATATATTCTCAACTTCAAAATGGGCTCTCTCACCTCACAAGCCACACGGAGACGCCACTGACCACAACGTTACATGCGATTACTGCTAGCTGCGTTATAAACAGGATCCAATTCACCCACCACCCCGAGTCAGTAATGCCCAGTCATGTGTACACTGTACAATAAGAGGTCTGTAGCACAGAGATGTAGAGATGGACAAATGTGCAAGAAGCATTCATGTAGAAATACAAAATTAAGGACCAATTTATGATTGTTCTCTCTGGTTGGTCTTGGGACCGTTGAGGTCTGTTCATTTTTGGGCGGAAAGCTGAATTGAATCACATTTTCCTCTTGATGGTTTGCATCCCAAATAGAATGGGACCAAAATACACAAGAGGTTCAAATCTCTCCGTTAGGGCTCATGC
The DNA here is from genome assembly GCF_014858855.1 of Bufo gargarizans. Taxonomy (NCBI): domain Eukaryota; kingdom Metazoa; phylum Chordata; class Amphibia; order Anura; family Bufonidae; genus Bufo; species Bufo gargarizans. The sequence continues at coordinate 287,892,137 of NC_058085.1, read as the reverse complement.
ACAGGACTGTGATCGGCCCGGGAAATACCGTGTTTTTTTTTAACATGGCTTCCCTGACCCAAACTGACTGTTTTATGGTAGTCAGTTCGCATGTGATTGCGGGGATATTGCAGTGTACCCAGTTAGGTGATTGAGTACGCTGCAATAGCCTTGTGATCACATACACTGATTGTATCAAATTACTATGATAGTCTATTTAGCTAGGGGAGCTGCAGTCCGCCCGGGAGATGGGACTGACACGTGGACTGTGTTTCCCAGGCCAATCACTATTATGTCCATGCCATGTGAAAGTAAGTGCCCCTTTACATGGGCTGGTAGAGTGGAGGAGGAGGTTACGTTCCTGCTTACACAGGACGATGTATGAATGACGTGATCATCTGGCAAACAAGTGTTTTTTGCCAGGTGAACAGCAGCAACAATCGGGAATCAATTAATGGAAAGATTTGCTGAAGAAATTCCTGGGACTGTCCCATTCATCTGGATGGAACTTGAAGAAATCCATATGTTTACTGATACTATGTCTCCTTTTGGAGAGTGCCTAAACAGCATGATGAGTCTTATAGGCCAGGCAATGCTCCTCTGGGGATTCTGGTAAGAGGGTATGAACTCTTAGCAAGCCTTGCTTCTAAAGCTATCCCTCAGTGAGGGTGGCATAGTACAGGTGACAGGTTCCCTTTAAATGTTAAAGAGGACCTTTCACCGATCCTGACATTTTGAACTAAGTATACAGACATGGAGAGCAGCGCCCGGGGATCTCCCTGCACTTACTATTATCCCTGGGCGCCGCTCCGTTCTCCCGCTATACCTTCCGGTATCTTCGGTCACTAAGTTATGGTAGGCGGAGGTTATTTTCTCCCAGGCTGTGAGCTCTGCGCTGCGATTGGACAGCGCTACAGCAGAACAAGGGCAGACTCCGCCTACTATAACTTAATGACCGAAATCTCCGCCTACCATAACTTAGTGACCGAAGATACCGGAGGGTATAGCGGGAGAATGGAGCGGCGCCCAGGGATAATAGTAAGTGCAGGGAGATCCCCGGGCGCCGCTCTCCATGTCTGTATACTTAGTTCACAATGTCAGGATCGGTGAAAGGTCCTCTTTAATTCTTTCATGTCTATGTAATGAAATCTGAAAACTGATTCACATTTCTTTTGGAATTTTTGGTTAATTTCTAACCAATATCAATGTGAAACAAGCGACTGGAAAAAAAAAAAAAAGCTTGATACTTTTGGTTTTCTTCAAGGAACAATCTAAAAGGTTAATAAAAATATTGTATGAAATCACATGGTGAATGGAACTGTGCCCGGATTTCCACAACTATTTTACTCTATTTTAGCAAATGTCAGTCTTCTATGGAGCCTTATACGTTCCATATTAAGTAGGTTCGTAGACAGCCCTACTTAATATGTGTGCACTGTCACTTTAAATGGGTGATTGTGTTACCGATTCCTGTGTGCACTGAGAACTCATGAAACAGAGAAGGTTAGGTCAGGTGACTCTATTGTCTTCTCATGAGGGAGAGACAAACCCAATGCTCCACCACCTGACAGAAGGTTCTCCAGTTCACTGTGGAAAATTGTAGCATTATATGGAAATGAAGCATCATTTTTGTCAATGTGTAGCTATACTGCCGACATATTCTGCACAGAATATTCTGCATATTCTCCGTACCGTATTACAATGTATGAGCTCCGATGAGCCGAAGTTAGTTATTCACAGTCATGCGTGACTTCGTTAAATAACGTTGGTAGTTGATTTTGTAAAACCACTTCGGTTCCGAGGTACTAGTTGTATCTGCAGCGGTGTTAATGCTACCAAAAATGTGTCCCATTCTGATGTGCCACTGATTTATTACTTTTTTTTTTCAGTCCCCCCCCCCCCCCTCCTATATGAAAATATTCTTACGGTGCCCATACACATTCAATAGCTGTCGGATAAATGCTTGTTCCCAACTCCTCCATACACATACACACTTGGCTTGGAATAGGGTGTACGAGGGGTGCTCAATAAGTTATCTACCCCAGCATGTTCTGTCAGTGTTAGGCTACTTTCACACTGGTGTTTTGGCTTTCCATTTGTGAAATCCAATCGGGGCTCTCACAATCCGGTCTGAAACGGATCAGTTTTGCCCTTATGCATGCTGATGGAAAAGGATCCGCTCAGAATGCATCAGTTTGCCTCCATTCTGCTTTGGAGGTGGACACCAAAACGCTGCTTGCATCGTTTTGGTGTCTGTCTGACGAAACTGAGCCAAATGGATCCGTTCTGACACACAATGTAAGTCAATCGGGATGGATCCATTTTCTATGACACAATCTGACACCATAGAAAACTGATCCGTCCTCCATTGACTTTTAATGGTGTTCAAGACTAATCTGTCTTGGCTATGTTAAAGATAATAAAAACGTTTTTATATTTAAAAGACGTTTGTATTATCTGAACGGATCCGTCGGTGCAGATCCATGACTGATCCGCACTAAACGCAAGTGTGAAAGTAGCCTTAGAGAGCTGAGCTCGTCTGTGCAGGTTGAGACAGGTTTGGACATGCAACCCACACAGTAGCAGGTCAGTCTGATGAAAGCACTGGAAGTGACAGGATGACAAGTGCAGTACAGTGCTGTTCTACAAAGAAAGTGGAGATTTGTTCCATGATTAGAATCCTTACAAAGGAAGAAAAGAAGCCTAAAGAAATCCATGAAAGGATGACTGCTGTATATGGTGATGATGCACCTTCCTACTACCAAGTAAAGTTTTGCGCCAAACAGTTTAAATGGGGTAGAGAATCAATTGAAGATGACCCCTGTTCAGGGTGACCTGTTGAAGCATCTTCAGAGGAAATGTGCCATAAAGTGGAGGCCATGATTTTGGAAGATAGTCGGGTCAAAATGAGGGATAGGCATTTTAGTTGGCACAGTGTCCAGTGTCATTCATGATTTGATTATGTCAAATGTGAGTTCCTGGTGGATGCCACAAATGTTGCTGCCTGAGCAAAAAACTTGTCTCCAGCAATTTAGCCAAGAGAAGTTGGTGCATGCTTAGAGAAAATCTAGGAGACTTCTATTCTCAAATTATTATTGGTGATGAAACATGGGTCCATCACCATGATCCTGAGATCAAACAAGAGTCTATGCAAAGGAAGCAGAAGGGGGTCACCAACACCAAAGAAATTTTGTGTGCAGCAGTTAGCTGGAAAGATCATGGCAACAGTATTTTGGGATACAGGGAGCGTTTTATTACTAGATATCATACCACACAAGACAACAATTACTGGAGACACCTCTGCTTCAACAATGAAGGCATTATGCAAGGCAGTCAAAGAGAAAAGCTGTGGGAAGTTGTCGGCAGGTGTGTTGCTGCTTCCTGACCATGTGCTAGCTCACGAGTCTCGCAAATCATAAGCTGCTATCAGGGAATGCACTTTCATGGAGCTTAACCATCCGCCCTACAGTCCAGACCTGGCTCCCAGTGATCACTTTCTCTTTTGGAACATGAAGAAATGTTTGCGTGAGCAACGATGATGATGCAGAGAAGTCTACTATTCTGAGGGCATCAGATCACTGGAGGCAAAGTGGAATACTAGTGTGGAAGTCAAGGGGGATTACACTGAAGAGTAGTAAGTTAAATCTAAGTTAAATTATACCTTTTGGTGTTATTTTTGTCTGACAGACCCAAGCAGGAGCTGAAGTGTTCTCCACAACACACTGCAGGTGTGCATGCGCTCATGGCCTTAATTTCCCTTCATCGACCCTCTTTGTCATTCAGGAACTCCAAAATAATTTTTTGCTGGTATTTATACAGAAATGGCTTTTGGATTTTCTGCCCATTAACTCAAGTTGAGCGCCTGAGGACAATTGATTTATTTTTTTGTATGTATATAATGAAAAGCATATGGCAGCATAGGCCCTAGCTCCTTGCTATGTTCCTGGCAGTATCGAATAAGATCATGAGCCGTCTGATAGGAATTGAATAGATTGCAAACCCTGAGGTTCGTGGCAGCCGTAGGAGCTTGTTATGACTAACAGGTTACCCTTTCACCTCCGTTAAGTGGCTTTTTTTTCAGGGCATTCCTGTCTCACAGCGCTGGGGATAACGTTACAGAGCTGACATGAGCTCACACAGGAGGGAAGGGATCTGAAGTTTATATCTCTTTACTCCATTCAAAAACATTTCTCTGATTTATACACCTGAAAGTCGTAGCGTAGCAACTCCTGGGGATAAAAGGCTCTTGGAAAGCTCTCTATAAACAGGCTTTGTATAGAGGCTTACAATGGCTGGCTGTAAAACAAAGGTCAAGCGTAATCTACCAGTCTCCCCTAGATGAGCTGCAGGCCTCCGCTGTCCTCACCTACAACATGGTGGACACCAGATCTGGCTTCGTCCTTTAGGTTGCAGATATATATATATTATTATTTTTCTTTTTTCCTGTTTAATGAAAGGAGTTTTTTTTAATGATAGATATATATAGTGTATCAACCGCACATGCTGTATTGAGGATATTAACAGTTGGAGCCCCATTGACCATGAGATTTGGGTGTCTACTTGGTGGTCCTTAAGAGAGAGGCATGTGTATGTTTAATCAGGCTACCAATTTTCTGCAATTTTTTGTACTCTGAATGGGACGCAGACCACCGTAAAACAGCCTGCGGGCTGCTGAGAGGCAGGCAGGGTATTCTTTGGAATTTTAATTCACTGCAGCTCCATTGCCAAAGAGGGTCTTTTCAAAAATATTTGAGAGGCTCGCTATTTAATTTACCCCAACTAAGTTTGTGAGTGATGGTCTATTTGATGTAGGACAGTGCCATAGTCCAAATTTTGTTTTTCTTACTTTGTGGGGACAATTCTATGGACTGAAAAGTCAAACCTGTAAAGAAAGCAAAAGAGGCGGATTGTTCTATGTAAAATCAACTTTATCTTGAGACTTGGGCATATTGGCATTCGCCATCTTCTAGAGGTAGAGCTGTCTGTGCTTTTAAGAGAACCTGTTGCCTCTCCTGACATGTCTAGTGTAGTAATTACTTGCACTCCACATGTAATCACCTTTCCGGAGCATCTATTCTTATCACTCTATGTTGTGCTATTCCTTTATTATTCCTTCTAGACGTTAGACAATGATTTACTAGTACTTTGCAGTGAAGGTCCAGGTGGGTGTTACCAGTTGAGTGCGTGTTCCTGCACAGTCTGACACTGACAGCACTGATTGTATAGTGTCAGACTGTGCAGGGACACCACCCCCAACTGGTAAAAACCCATCTGGACCTTCATTGCATGCTTCTAGCATTTCATTTATAATATCCAGCAGGAATAATAAAGCAATGGCACAACATAGAATCATACGGATAGATGCTCGGGGAACAGACCAATCAGATGTGACAGATCCCATTTAATGGGATTACCAGACAAGAAATATTCTGCATGTAGAGAAGCGGGACATAATGTTTGTACTGTGGCGAGAGATAATTTATAACTACACGACTAGTAAAACGTAGGTGAATATAATAAAGTTACAGGGCTATAACACCTCTAGGGGGTGCTGTTCATTTATGTTGTGACTATAGCCAAAAATTCTATGAAATATCTTTGCTCTAGAAGTTTTATTGGTAAAGGTCCATTCACACATGAATGGGTCCGCAATGCCGCATCCATTCCACAATTTAGCAGAACGGGTGCGGACCCATTAATTTCAATGGGGCGCAAAAGATGCAGACGGCCTACAGTGTTCTGTCCGCATCCGTAGTTCTGTTCCGTGGCCTGTAAATGTAAAAAAAAAAAAAAAGAGATCATGTCCCATTCTTTATATATATATATATATATATATATATATATATATATATATATATATATATATATATATATATATATATACATATACACATATAAGCACCGGCCATGTGCGGTCCCCAAAATGCGGAATGCACATGTCCGGTATCTGTGTTTTGCGGACCGCAAAACACTTAGGGTCGTGTGAATGTATCCTTAGATGAAGAATGATTTCTCTTAATCTATAGGATCCATTTGAGGATGACTGTCCTGAACGCTGTGTTTTGCATTGTACAGTCTTTTTGACATTGTTTTATGTCTATATCTTTGCATGATTTTATCTCGGTCTTTATTCTTTATATATTTTTTTTTTTCTATCTTGAAGGTGATGTGTCTCCAGTGCAGATGAATCCCGTATCTCAGTCTCAGTTCATTCCCCTGGCAGAAGTACTGTGCTGTGCTATATCTGATATGAATGCAGCCCAGATCCTAGTGACACAGGAATCCCTAATGGAGCAGCTGATAAAACATTACCCAGGTGCCGACCATTTGCTGTCTGTATTTAGAATGTGTAATCTATATCCGTGGCAATGTACTTGAGGCGGCGGCAGCCGAAGTAGTGTCTTCAGGACACATGCATGGATTTGGGGTACTTGCACATTACTGGGTATTTTATGCAGATTTTTTTTGCAGGGATTTCACTGTGTTTCCGCACCAAAATCTGTACTTTGATGTGTATAAATCTACACAAGCAATTAACACGCTGCAAATAAAAAAATCCACACCACCAATTTCCGCACGTGGGAGATGAGATTTTAAATAGGTCATAGTTTTATCTGGCACCAGGGGCGTTGCTAGGGTCCCAATACATATGTGCCCTAAACACACACACACAAGCTCGCCCTAGGACTAAAGACATATTTTACTTGCTGCATGGACACTAACAAACATTCAGCACTATATAAAACTCTCACATCCAGTACCTCCCAGCTGATGTCTCCTCTGATGTAGACGTTTTCTTTCCCCATCTTCTCCATTCTCCAGACAACTTCTTTCAACCGCATCTAGTCTCTGCAGAGTTTACCAGTCATCTTAGGTTCCTCACTTTTCTAATATCATCCTCCTCCCCACCCTGCTACCCCAACAGTATGAGGGTCCATTCACAAATCCGCAAAATGGGTCCTCATCCGTTCAGCAATTTTGCAGAACAGGTGCGGACCCATTTATTTTCAATGGGGCCAGAATGTGCTGTCCGCATCCGCAATTGCGGACAAGAAAAGGCATTTTCTATGAGAGTATCGGCGATGTGCGGTCCGCAAAATGCGGAACACACATTGCCGGTGTCCGTGTTTTGCGGATCCGCAAAACACATATGGACGTGTGAATGGACTCTTATCCTGATGCTCCCCAATGGCCCTAAATACTATACCCACAGAAATTATTATACTGCTATACAGATTAGTCCACCTATAGTAATATAAAAGTCCTACTTATAGCAATAATTCCCTCCCAGAGTGCCCTTCTTAGTAATACCCACCCCTACAATGCCCCCAATAATGATACTGCTCCCCAAAAGTGCCCCCTGTTAGTGATAGTGCCCTCCATATTGTGCCCAATAATAATGGCCACCATAGTGCACCCAAAAGTAATAATGCTCTCTATAATATTAATAAGGCCCCCCTGTAGTACTTATCCACCACTTCAGGGGCAGCTTGGTGCCTTGCAACGCTGGGGTCTTAGGTACGAATCCGACCAGGGACAACATCTGCGTGGGTTTCCTCTGGGTACTCCTGTTTCCTCCCACACTCCAAAGACAGACTGATAGGGACCTTAGATTGTGAGCCCCATTGTGAACAGTTGGATGATAATGTCTGTAAAGCGATGCGGAATATAGTAGCAATATATAAGTGCGTAAAATAAATAGTGTCCCCACTAGTTATAATGTTGGGGGCACCACAGGAGGGCATCACTGAGTTAGAGATTGTACAAGTGTCCGGTAAAACTACAAGAATACAAATAACATGTATAAGTATTAAGCATAGCGTAGCATGTACTATAACATTACATTAACACTGAAGCACATGGTAAAATGGCTGCCTGTACATGAGATGGCATGTCTGCTGGGCAGAACACATAATGCATCCTATAGTGCTCCCCTGTAGTTTAATGCCCTCCTGTGGTGCTGCCAATAGGTATAATACCCTCCTGTAGTGCACCAGTAGTAATAAGTCTCTCTTGTTCTGCCCCCCAATAGGTATAATACTCTCCTATAGTGCCCTAGAAGTTTTACTTATAGTGCTCCCCCCCCAACAGTTATAATGGGCCCCTATGTAAAATGACCTCTTCAGTGTCCCCAGTACTTGCAAAGGCCCCTGTAGTTATAACCAACCTCCCAGTGGCTCCAGCAGGTATAATGCCAACATTTAGTGCCCATAGCATTCACAAAGCCCCCACTGTGGACAAGATATAAATAAAATACTCACCTGACTTCCCACCGCCGGAGGTCCAAGTTGCAGGCTTCTGGATTCAGACAGGCATGTTGAAGTCACTGCGCCGTCTGTGTCTTGGCGCAGGCGTGCACGATGACATAATCACGCTTCCTGAGACCCGACACAGGCTGTTGCTTGGCAACTGCCCGCCCCGTTCTACAAGCAAGCAGCGACAGTAATTTAACTATCACCGCCCTTAGGTCAGCGAGGCAGTTGTATAGCTACCAGCCGTAACATTCGGGGCCCTGGACAAAACATCAGGGGCTCAAGCCCCGAATGTTTTGACCTAGCGACGCCCCTGGCTGGCACTGTGGATGTTCTGCATGGTAATCAGCACCCTGTGCATGTGACCTAGTGGTGTAATGTGTTATATACACCGGCCGGTTATCAGGCAAATTTCTTAGCACTTGGAATGGCAAGCGGCAGAGGAAGGCTACTTTAAAACTAGCGTTAATATTTTTCGGTATTGAGATCAGTCATAGGGTTTCAGTACTTGAAAAAAAAAAACGCTTCAGTTTTGTCCCCATTCATTGTCATAATACAACCGGGTCCGTTCATAACGGATGCAGACAGTTGTATTATCAGTAACTGAAGCATTTTTGCTGAACCCTGCCGGATCCAGCAAAAACGCCAGTGTGAAAGTAGCCTAGATGAAGAATTAAAACGAATTTTTCCAGCTACAGACTGCTCACCAGTGACTTGAAGAATATGTAAAACAGTTATACAGATTACAATCTCATACATTGTATTATTTAGGTTGCACTGATCCTGAGTGACTCCCTATGTCGTAGTGCAATGCTGCATTGAGAAGTTTGCCTGTTGGTATTGGAAACAGTTGACCGCTTGGTGATGGTCTCATCTCTAACATTGTAATAGAGTTTTTCTTTGCATTGCCCACATAACTTTAGATGATCCCCCTTTTTTTTTTTTTTTTTTTTCCTCTCTCTTTAGGGCTCCTAGGGCCTAACATGCAATCATTAGATTGCCACTTCTGTTGATCAATGGAAATAAATCCATTGACAAATAGAAGATTTAGTATATTGCAGTGTAGTGTTGCCACCTGCAGGCCCACATTGAAATATACCTGTGAAAGCCTTTGGAACCTCGGCAGGTTCCAACCTTTTTACAGCCAATGAATGGCTCCCCCGTTCACTGCGTGGGGGAGCCGTTCAAGGCCCAGAAGGGCAGCTCTTCCACATTTTGCGCTTTCAGATGTGACCACGGCTTTTGAGAGGTTTACAGCCTGCGATCACCGTTATTGCCAATTGCAGACATTAGACCCAGGTGTCTGCTGTATGAAACTTGGTGGCTATGGCACCTGCTGCACTTGTCAGCTGGACTTCTGCCGTACATGTTCAGCGGAGGTCCGGAAAGGGTTAAAGGGGTTGTCCCAGAATAACATGATCACATATCCACAATGCTGCACTTGGCCATCTTTGGCAGTCGCCTGCTCAACTGCTGCTTTGTTCAAATGGGGGACACGGTAACCCCATTCTTGTGATTTGTGGCGGTCCCAATGGGGAGACCCCATATATCAGACACTTATGACCTATATAGATAGGTGATAAGTTGTTGTTCTGGAACAACCACTTTAAAGGCATGTTCTGTGTTGGAGGCTTAGTTTGGGGCCTCCGTCGGAGATTTCATAAAAAATAGCATGACAAAAAAAAAGAAATGAGTCCTCCCAAACGGAAACCGCACGGCTCTCATTGTAGTCAGTGGGATCCATTTGGCTTAGTTCCTATCAGTTATGTGCCGAATCTAGCACCTTATGTTATTTGTTGTTCTGCTCCTATCATGATCGGAGCTCAATTTCAGGTGTACTATCCATGCAGTACACTAAATAATTAGGTTGGTCTGAGGTTGACTTTTTTGTATAGATTTTACCCGGCAACCAGCTGGTAAACTCAAAAGTCAAATTTCAATTATGGTGTATTTATTAAAATATGCATAATTATATGACCTGGTATATTTTTGCTTTTTATAGGTATAGCTACACCATCCCAGGAGATTCTGTATTCTACTCTTGGAACGCTCATCAAAGAAAGAAAAATATATCACACTGGAGAAGGCTACTTCATAGTGACTCCTCAGACTTACTTTATCACTAGAAAGCCCGTGTCACACAGTAAATATGGGGCAGCTGAGGATTCTTGCGTTTCTCCACCAGCCATCACTTATCTCGTCAGCATGGAGAGCTGTGCAGATCTGACAAAAGCTAATAATGTTCCTTCAGTATCACACTGCAGATCCTGCAGCTGCTTCTCTGAAAACTCCACCCATAATATACTAGGACAACAGTCCATCAATGAGGGTAATGGAAAAGAACACAAGTCAGTCAAAGATTCAAAGCCTTCTGTTCAAAATCAGGCAACATCCACATCCCGGGATCATCACACATGCATTAAAACTAAACCACAACATTTACAAAAAGAAAAATGCAATAAAAAATTTGGAATCGGTCTCTTTTGGCGCAATGTTGCCAAGAAAGAAAAATCCAAAAAAGAGTTGGTAAGCTTCGCAGCACAATTTCCACCCGAGGAATGGCCGGTTCGGGATGAAGATAATCTAGATAATATCCCTCGTGACATAGAACATGAAATAATTAAACGCATCAACCCTGTTTTAACTGTGGACAACTTGATGAAACATACATTGATGATGCAGAAAGCCGAGGAACAGAAAAAGTACTTCAGTAAAGGAACCTCAACAGAGATATTAAAAAACAAAAATGCACATAATCTTAAAGGAAGTAACAAAAAGAAAAACAATAGGTTATCAAAACATAACAAAAAAGTGCAATCTAACAAAGAAAAAAATAGGAAAGATCCAAGGTTGACCATGCAAGTAGAACTAGATGTGCCAAAGCAATTACAGCACCAGCCCACCGTGATAGATGACATAAGTGTTCCAGATGTATTCACTGCTGGTAACGAAGATGGTAACAAGCCTGATGTTATATACAAAAAGCAAATCTGTAATCCGTTTGAGAGTATCTCCTACAGAGATAACAACATCATCAGTGGATGCAAACCTATGAAAGAGGTTAAGAAATGCAGATCTGGTAAGGACAGGAAAAATATCTCACGGCCAAAGTCTCTAGACTGCTCAGGCTTGAATGTTGAGGCTGAAACCAGACTTCTAAAAGCTGAGAGGCCTGAAGAAGAATATTGTGAGGATCTGTATCATGATCAGATAGTGCCAGTAAATGAGAAAGATGATTTAAGAGAATACCCTCCTAGTTACCCTCAATGCAGTACTTTGAGGATAGACGATAAGTTTAAACACATTAAAGAACACTGCTCCGCACTAGGTGTATCAGGTGAAGATGGAAGTCCAGTTTTTGGTGACAATCAAACAAAGGTATTGGTAAAATCAGAAAGGACTTGGGAACATGAAGTAGGGAATCCTTATTCAGCTGTGTCGTATTGCAACAAGGTGACCTCAATCAATGAATCATTACAACATGCACAAACAAGCCTTGGTAGAAGTATAAATTCTTCAAAAAGTTTTGGTAGATCAAATGTTGGTGCATTAGAGAAAAATGAGCCAGAATCCCATGTATGTTATTCCGCAAGTGAAATGAACAGTAAAGAATTACCAAAATACACAATATTTTCCAGTTCTCACAATCAGGAGCTTGTTGAGGAAGATCAGATGTTTTATAAGAAGGAGGACAACGATGCCTCAAGTTCCTTCTACTTTGAAGGCGATACTGATGAACATATTGGAACGTGTCAGAGCCTTGAAATGTGCAAGCAAAATAGGAATCATAATTTGTATGATCTACATGAAGAAAGCCATGCTGCACTAGAGACAACTCCAAGTCACTGGGACCCAACTAGGCAATCAGTACATCAGTTTTCTTCAACCAGCCATCACCAAGAAGACTATACGTCATCTGTCTTCTCTTCTGACAGTTCTCAAAGTTATAGTAGACCTGCTCTACATGTTAAAGGAAGTTCTTGTCAGCCATTGTCTCAGTATGTTCTGCACCATCAAGAAGTTGATGTGGATACTGCTGAATGTATTCAACCTGAGCTTTGTGAAGGAAGTATATTTGATTACTGCAATTCCAGTGACTGTAACTCTATGGCAGAGACTGTCCAGACATCCATTAAAGGAAGTGAGGAGAAACCAGTGAATAACTCAGGACAACACTCAGTAGAAGGAAGAACATGTTATCAGCACACCTTGAAGTTATTTAACCCAAAGAATAATCCATTGGAAGCTAACCAAAATGAAAACCATAGTACCACAGGAGACAGTGGAATTGAATCTCCACGGTAAGATATAAACCTCTCTCTCTTCCATAACATTTTAAGTTATTGTAACTTATTTGTAATAGTATCTTCAAAGTGGTGAACACAGACAAGTACTTACTAGCATTATGGCACATGATGTACAAGTGGGCTTTAGCCATATACCGACCTAAGATACCATCAAACTGGTTTGAGTTAATGGTAACCACCAGTGTATATACAATATTGGAGGATATACTAAAACAGAATGACAATAAGAACACATTTTTGGCAGACCAAATGTTACCAGCCAACAGTAAAAATTATTGGGGTTAGTTATCCTCTTCTACTAGACTAAATTGTAGGTTTTAAATGCTAAGGACAACCTTGGAACCATTTGTTAAATTTATTATATTTAGGGCCCAAAACTTTATGTAAGGTTTTTTTAAATTGCAAAATGTTGCACCTTTTGGTTTCTGCAGCTTCCATGTTTTACACTACATAGCCAGCTGCAGAAAGCCGTTTTTTTGTGATAAATCTGCCCGGTTATCCTCTCCCTCTCTGACCACCTGATCTTTTAAATTAATACCTAAATCCGTTTTGGGCATAATTCAACTTACCGGTTTAACTTTTATTTGGTTATAAATTAGCATAGATGTACCACAGGATGGCTTTCTGCAGTGTAAAAGGGTATTCCTATAGACTCTTAGCTGCAGGTCCCACCTTGCTATTCACTTTTATGGAAGTTACAGCTTGGCTGTTAATGAAGTGAATGGAGAGAAATGTTCATATGTGCAGCCGCCTCTCTATTTATTCTCCATCTGGATGCGATGGACTGCTGACGTCACACCAGACAAGGCAAGGTTTGAGGAAGCAAATACAACAAAGTAATGTCCCCAGTACTTCATAAAACAGTTTTTATTGATTTATCTTCATAAAAAACAAGCTGCATTACAGTCCGTTTTGCTTACACTTTTCAAACTATTTTTGCTGTGAATAAGAGCTCAGAAAATGCTCAAAACGCTTAAGCCACTGTATTGCACCTTATTTTTATGGTTTTCTCATAAAAAAAAACAGTTTTATGAAGCGCTAGAGATGTCACTTCAATTTTGTATTTGGTGCCACTGATAACTGGCCTCCATGCACTGGATGTTTGGAGACTGTCATGAGATGAAAGTGAAGATAAGGTGGTGAGCACCCAGCTTGTCAAGGTTTGAGGATCCCCTGTTTTGGAGATGTGGGTCCGAGAGGTCGGACCCACATCTTGAATATATGATTCTAGATGTATAGACCGTGTGGGACAGATCCATAATAACATGCCATAGCTATGAGCCCCCTCTATTACCGTACTATGGTCTTGTGTAGGACTCTATGCTGCCAGACATGGCCCATGTCATGTGCAGAATATTACAACCCAAAGTTTGTATTCTTCCTGCTGCTAAAAGCTTCACTAGATTAAGTGGTTATGGAGAGTTTTTCATACATTTTTATTTAACTCCCATGGGTCCGGGTGGATTTGGAGACAATACTTGGGAGAAAGGGATGTGAAGTCTTGATGTTCTGGAATAAATGTGTTCTTACATTGTGTTCTTTTTCTTTTCCCTTAGAACTCGGATAAGTCTAGCATCTAATAATTCTGTTATTTTTGAGAAGCTAAAGAAAAGGACATTTCTACAGAACCTAGAAGTCAATGGTGGGAACAAGAATGAAGGACTGCTTAATTCTAGCTCCCTAATGCAGTTGACCCCTGCTATGAATGTGTAGATCAAATGCCCCATTTGTATTTTCCAACAGTGATTCAAATGTACTCAAAAATTACTGCATCCACCTATGTCTGCATGTAGGATAATTATGACCGTCACCTCATTATCATTTTTTTTTTTTTTTTTTAAACCTTGAAGTGCCTGAATTACAAAGTAATATTTTTCAGTTCATAGAGCCTATAGAAACTACCTATGGCCTCTTTCACACAAACAATACTGATTGTGTCTGGATCTGTTCAGGGAAAAATTGATGGTTTTGCATGCAAGAATCCTTTTTTTTTTCATACGTTTTTCACTTGCGTGAAGAAAAACAGAATAACGCTCAACATCTATCAACCATCACTAAAAAACATATTGCATCTGGATACCTTCTGTTTTCACGCAAGCCTCATTCATTTCTATAGGGCTAGGGTGCGTGAAAAGAGGTTGGTGTCAGCTGCATGGTTTCCAAAGGGTGTCCATAGTTTTGACAGGGAAAACTGTGCATTTGAATTTTGTGGATATTGCTCCTAATGGAGGTGCAGATGTGAAAAAACCTAGAGCATAAGAGAGCTACCTGGCAACCTTAAGGGTATATGCACACAACAGTATAGTTTACGTGGAATCTGCACGGTTTTCCCTGTGTTCCCCTGTATTAGGGAGAATTCACACGAACATGTTTTTCTTCTTCAGTGTCCGTTCCGCAATTTTGGCGGACAATGCACGGACCCATTCATTTCTATAGGTCCGCGAAAATTGCGGGATGCCTTTTATTCTCATCCGTGTGCTGTCCGTTCCGTGTGTCCGTTCTTTTTTTTTTTTAGAACATGTCCTATACTTGGCCGCAAATCGTGGTCCGTGGCCTCATAGAAAGTCATTGGGTCCGTGAAAAACTGATCGCAAAAAACAGATGCATTTCTGTGTGCTGACCCCTGTGTTCATGGAGCGTCCCCATCACCATAGGAACGCCTCCATACTAGAATGTACTGTCGGATTTGAGAATTACATTGAAATCGCAATGCGATTAATATAACTTAAAGTAATCGCATTGCGATTTCAACTTAGAGTTGGGTTTCTAATGGGTCAGCTTGCTAGAATTAACAAAGTTAACGAATATGGAATATAGCAGTGCTAAGTTGAAATCGCAATGCGATTACTTCAAGTTATATTAAATCGCATTGCGATTTTAACTTGGCACTGCTATATTCCATATTCGTATTAATTCTAGCAAGCTGACCCATTAGAAACACAGCTCTAAGTTGAAATCGCAATGCGATTAATATAACTTTAAAGTAATCGCATTGCGATTTCAACTTAGACCTGGTTTACTATGGTTGGCTTGGTAGAATTAGCGATGATGAGGAATGGACATTTAATTTTAGCCCTTCCGTTTTTTTTGCGGACCGTGAAAAGCGGATGACACACGGAAGCACCACGTCCGTATTACGGAACACACGGATCCGTGATTTACGGACTGCAAAACCAACACGGTCGTGTGAATGGTCCCTTATGCTGGGAAAACTTAAGCATAAGTCGCACTGTGTGCATATACCATAAAGGGGGTTTTCAGTCCAACAGTATTGATGCTATATCTTCAAGATATGTAATTAATATCAGAGTGATGGCGGTATAACACACTGCACCTTTTTCCCCGATCACCTATGGCGTGCAGCCGCCAGAGCGACCTTTATAATTTAACACCTATCCCCAAGATAGGTTATAAATATTGGATCCTGGGTGGTTTGACTGCAGGAATCCCCTGCGAATCAGAGAATGAGTCCCTCTCTGAATGGAGCTGTAGGGCTCATTTTGGTCCACAGGTCTATTCAGTTCTATGGGGCTGACTGAGCGAGTGAATGGAGCGGTGGACTGACATACACAGTACCACTCGATTTTATGGAGTCGACTATGACCCTTTATTCTCAGGATTCTAGTGGTGGGGGACCCATCGGTCGGACCCCTGTGATCCAATATTTATTTTTTGTGGGATAACCCCTTTGAATTCTAGAGCAGGGATGCCCAACCTGCAGCCCTCCAACTGTTGCAAAACTACAACTCCCAGCATACCCAGACAGCCTGCAGCTATCAGGGCATGTTGGGAGTTGTAGTTTTGCAACAGCTGGAGGGCCGGAGGTTGTAGAATCCCTGTTCTAGAGCAGATTTAGCAGATGTATCGCACATATGCCTTCTGAAGTGAAAGATCATATGCCTCTAGAAGAATCTGTCCCATGCTGCCTCTTAGGCTACATGCACACGACAGTTGTTTTTCTCTGCGTCCGTTCTGTTTTTTTTTTTTTTCGCTGATCGGTTGGTTACCCATGCATTTCTATGGAGCCGTTAAAATTGCGGTGTAGTCAACCATTTATTTTCCGCATCCGCTGTCCGTGTTTCCTGTCCGCAAAAAAAGGATTTCATACCCTATTCTTGTCCGCAATAAACGTTTTGCGGACCCATTGAAGTCAATGGGTCCGCAAAAAAATGCGAATGACCAACAGAAGCCATCTGTATGTCATCATTTATTTTTTTTTTTTGCGGCCGGTTGCTGGGAAACCTGTATATATTAAATTTCAAGAATTACAGCCTTCAGTTTTTTTGGGCGGACCGCAAAAAAAAAAAAAAACTGAAGACGCACTAAAACACAACCTACAAAATTTGCAGACAAACGGAACGATTGTGGATGTAAAAAAAAAACAGGAACGCGGATCCGCTATTTGCAGACTGCAAAAAACAACATTTGCATGTAGCCTTACTTGTAGCCAAAGCCGCAAAATCTTTCAGCCTTTGGCTGCATTTAGATAGCCGTGACTCGGGTACATTTAACATCCTTATTATAGCCACGATACTATCACGCAACACATATGCAAAAGTGACCGCGTTACAGCTGTCTGAATGGCGCCTTTCTGTGACTATTGCTGTTGGGTGAAATCAGTGGGGCTTGCAATAAATGTTATTTTCCCAAGTGCCTTTATATTGAATCTATGGTGGTAGTTCAATGTGGTCAGCTAAAAATGCACCATGACTTGAATCCAAATGCTACATACCACTGCCACTTTCTAAGAATTTGATATCTATTTTTTTTTTTTGTAGTAAAAAATAGTTTTGGCTCCATCATAGAGAAACATAACTGAAATATTAGCCATATATTTTATTATGCATGACTCCAAGGATTTATTACTGAACTTTATAATGAAAATTGTATTTATATTTTTTTTAAATGTAAATTCAGACCGTTTTTTCTTTAGTTTCAGGTTTAAAGGTCATGTAAATTTAATGTAAATCTGTAAAATATAATTCTTTTTGTAATACTGGTTTTAATCTTTAATACTGTATTAATGACTGAAAGATTAAAGTAACACAGGAAATACTGTCATGATACATAATCTGTAGTTGCCTCAATTGTACATTTCAATAATATATATATATTTTATTATTATATATATTTTTTCTTCTTTCAATCCAGAAAAGGGTAGAAAACCCCAATATTTAGTCAACAAAAATGCTTAGTGGTTTGCAAACAGATGAGTGTGTTATTTTGCCACAAAGTGACAAGTAATTTTCCACCTTTTTTTGATCCAAAATTCTGTCAACTAATTTCTTACTATATCTTTTATTAATTGTATGATGCAGAGCTCAAATATATTGCAGTATATTTTAAAGCATAACTTGAAGCTGACACTAGAGGGAGCTTACTGCATTAAACATTGAGCTCAACAACCACAGAGTATACCATGTGCTCCACCTAGTGGTGGCAATGAAAAGCACTTAACAGGTAGTTTGCATAATTAGTACTTTTTCTCCAGAATGAAGCAACAGATCACGAAGTGAAAGGCATCATTACATTCAGATGAGCTAGCCCTACAAGGCATCAGTTTCCTGGTGACAGATTTCTTGTGGAGCTCTTTTTTGTACAGATCACTTTTCAGCATCATGTAGGATTACAGTGACAGATAAAACCTCTGTATAGAAACACAGGATCCATCATTCACAGTAGCTGATGAATGCAGCATCCATTCCCTGCAGAAAGACCTAGGCATACACTGTGACCTGTGAAGACTCTCCCATAGAAGTCAATAAACATCTCATGTCTATGTGGCTGCTATAAGGAATCTCTAATTGATGTTAGCAGCTCAGATGGCTGCCTAAACCAGGTACAGAAAAGATTAGAAAATAAAAATCACTATATGGTTTCAACTGGCAGATAATAAATGTGACATATTTCCTTTAAAATTAAACCTCAGATCAGACAACTTTCAGCCGCTTCAGTTATTAGTATGAGACAATGAAAATCGGCATTAGTCTTACCAGTGATTCTGTTTCCATGAATCCACCATGACCACATACAACTGGAGATTGACCCCTGACCGCTGTAGGGGCAGGAAACAGAGAAAGGTTAAATTGCCCTCTTTCACCACCATACACCACTGTTTTTCTGAATTACAGGTAAGACTAATTCAGATTTTCCATTTCACCACCATGACGGCATACAACTGGAGACCTAACATATCACCAACATTAAGAGGGCTATGAAGAACCTTCCGCCCAAAGGAGAGATCTGACGACAAAGTCTATAATTGACAAAAGGTGTTCATATTGGACCGAGTCGCAGCTTTTCAGATCTGTTCCAATGATGCACCCGCTTTTTTAGCATAAGAGGAAGACATAGCCCTAGTGGAATGGGCTCAAACATTTGAGGGACAATCCTGACCCTGGATTTTATAACAGTTACAGATAGTCTGTCTAATCCATCTAGCAATGGCTGCTTTGGATACAAATTTTCCTCTGTTTTTCCCTGCAAACTGGACTAAAAGGTTATCAACTGTTCTAAATTCCTCGGTAACCTCAAGATATCTGAGGACTGTCGTTCTTACAGCTAGAGAATGGAACTCTAGTTCTCTTGAATTTTTGGGATTATTGCAGAATGAGGGAAGAATTATCTCCTGGTCCCTATGGAAATCTGTGACACCCTTGGGTCTAGAACTATTCTGTCATCTAAGACTGTGATGTAAGGTTCACAGATAGAGAGTGCCTGGATCTCCCCTAATCATCTTGCTGATGAGATGGCTATCAAGAAAGCAGTTTTGTAAGTAAGAGTCTTTACTGAACAGTCTTCCAGTGGTTCAAACTGACTTTTTTTGTAAGACCAGTAAGGACAACATTTATGTCCCAAGAAGGGAAACGGGGCCTAATGAAAGGCCTTAATCTAGAGACTGATGAACCTTTTTATCCATCTTCTATGGTCTGCCAGATCTGTTAAAAAATAGGCGCTAAGTACTGAAATCTATACTTTTAAGGTGGAGGGTCTGAGGCCCGTCTAGACCTTGTTGAACAAACAGGATTTTTGGCTTTGAGTGATTTGAAGCAGTCTCCCCTAACCAAGAACAGAATTTCTGACATTATCTTCAGATAGCTGAGGTAATTTTTCTTTCTGCTCGATTTCAATGTAGATATTACTTTATCCGAAAGACCTTTTACGCCTTAGAATGTCTGACTTAGGATCCATGCAGTCAACTTGAAGAGTTCTGGATGAGAATAGACAATAGGACCCTGAACTAGAATGTCCTTCCTGTTTGGAAGGATTCAAGGTTCTTGTAAAGATAGTCTCTTTAATAGGGAGAACCAGATCCCTTTTGGGCAAAATGGAGTTAATGAGTGTTGATCCTTCCTTAAATGGATTTTTGAATCACTCTGGGTATTAATGGGAACAGAGGAAAGACATAGGCAAGATCCCAATTCCAGCCTTGGGAGAAGGCGTCTATTGCCCACGGCCTGTCATTGGGGTTTAATGAACTGAACATCTGGGTTTTTGCATTTTCCTTATGAGGCAAACAAGTCTATCGACTGAGAACCCCCTTCGTTTTTTATCTAGCTTTTTCCTGCTGAGTAAATCCGGCACATAATTCTGACTCCGTTTTGAGATTTCACTTTTTTTTTTTTCTTCCCAGAAGAATATTTTCTCTGAGATAATTATTAGTTTTCCTGATTTTGTCCCTCCCTGATGTTTTGAAATACGATACTGTCGTCACGTTGTCTGAGAGAAGCTTTATATGTTGACCTCGCAAGATCTCTGAGGCTGCTTGCAAAGTCTCCCATCCCGCACGAAGCTCCCGGTAATTTGATTATTGTCTCGACATTCCGGTTGGCCAGACACCTTGATAAAAACTTGTCTTCTACCTGACATTATGAAATAAGGGGGGCTGTGTAGGGCATAGTGCAGGCATGTAAGATCACTTACTAGCTTATCTGTCAGGCGCTCCATTCCCCTGCTGTTACCGTCTGGTATGGAAATAAATATCATTGGTACAGGGAGGAGGAAACTGCCCTGTTTCACAATGGGCATCCCCTTCTCCCTGGCTGTAGTGAGGTCCACTCACAGCAAGGTGGTCACACGGAGAAAAAAAACCTCACCTTCTCACTGGCTGGGAAAAACTCTGGAACGCTTGGTTCTCAGACCCCCAAACATTTCATCTTGTATCGAATGGCGTTTTTGAACTTCCTCTATACCCATTGTAGCGCTAACCTAGGTCATTCATTTCTTCCATAGAAAAATAGAACTTTTTCTTCTTTTAAAATAGGTCAGCCCTGTATTCAGCAGCACTAACGCATACGCGTGCTCCCAAACCGGAAGTGACGTCAGACGCCCGCAATTACTATTACCAGCTTGTCCCACCAAAGGAAAGGAGGCTGCGGCAGCACATGGGCAGGCATCCGATCAACATAATGCGAGACCAATCCGTCTTACTGCCCAGAATTGGTAAGAAACCGCTGGCAAGCAGGGGACCCCCCCCAGGAAAGTTTTATAAACATACAAAGGAGGACCCAACCGCCCGATGTAGCATCCTGGGTAAAAAAAAAAAAAAAAAAAAAAAAGGCAAGATTCCATCTTCACCTCCCTCCAGGCAGAGAAGCCTTACTCAGTCCTGGCCACTGTAGGAGCAGGAAAACACTGGTGTATGGTGATGGGAGGGGGCAATTTAACCTTTCTCTGTTTCCTGCCCCTACAGAGGTTAATCTCCAGTTGTATGCCATCATGGTGGTGAAATGGAAAATGTGGTTTTACCTGTAGTGTCACAGGAAAGCAATAATGTCTAAATGATTGGTTGCCAGATAGAACAAAGGGGGATGTTGTGCTTGTAAGAAAGAGGCCCTATGTAGCTGTAGACCGTTAAATGCAGACTCACTAATCATGCACACAACCATATTTTCATGCTAAAATAAAGATTTTATACACACATCCATTGATTTTGTTGATTCATGTGGCCATTCTGCAAATTATAGAACATGTCCTATTCTGCACGAATATTAACCTTTCTGTTGATGGGAGTGAGAAAGATAATAAATTACTCTTACCGGTAATTGGATTTTCCTTTTAGCCTCCACAACGACACCACCTGGAGGATATCCCGCCTTCTCAGGGACAGGAAACAACTGTGAGATCAGCCAATAAAGGCCCCCCCTCCCTCTTACCTTCTCCAGTTAATAAGGCAGAAAGAGAAAAACAAAAAAATATATAGTGGCAATTCTGGAGGAGCTGCTCAGCCCCTGACACTGTGGCGTGTCTTTTATTGGGGGAGCAGCCCGACCGCATGTGGACCGCAGTAATCGACTAACCCCAGCAAAATCGGCGCGGTCCACATGCACCACAAGAGCAAACTACACAGAATGTAGCAATTAATCATATAAAACACAGAGAGAGAATGCACCAAACAGATATAACACTGACTATGCTGGCAAGACATAAATGCAGGTATTAAAAGCTGAGACTTTTGCCAATATATTCCAGTCATGGAGATATCGGAGCCCATCATGCACCACGTCATGGTTCTCAGCATGGCAAGGGGTCCTAACCGCTGCTCTAACTATGGTGTGAACACGGTCTGAAGGTGATTTAATTCAACTCGCAGCCAAGCTTCCCACAAATGCCCAGCATGTATACTGCGGTAGTACTATGTGAATGAAGCCAGGCCGCGAGCCACACCAGACCATGTGATGGAGGTTACCAGGTGCAAAAGAGAGTGTTAGAATGCCAGGTAAAGGCAAACGCACTCAAATCTAACAAGGCAGAAAGAGAAAAACAAAAAAATATATAGTGGCAATTCTGGAGGAGCTGCTCAGCCCCTGACACTGTGGCGTGTCTTTTATTGGGGGAGGAGCCCGACCGCATGTGGACCGCAGTAATCGACTAACCCCAGCAAAATATGCATACAATGGAGGATATCGGCGCGGTCCACATACACCACAAGTGCTGGGCATTTGTGGGAAGCTTGGCTGCGAGTTGAAGAGGAAAGCCCTACGTCCGTTATTATCTATACTACAACAGCATAACATCCCTTACCCTGGGTTCACACCTGAGCGTTCTGAAAGGAGCGCTCTGTATGGGGCGATTGTACCGGCGTTTACAATCGCGCATACAGAGACAAGCGAACGCCCATTGTCGCACGTTCCCGAAAGTCTATGTACGGGAACGTGCGACTAAACGCCCCAAAGAAGCTCAAGAACTTTTTGAGCGTAGGGCGTTTTTCAGCGCGTTCAAACGCGCTGTAAAACGCTCAAGTGTGAACCAGGGCCATAGGGAAGCATTGCTTTTCATGTGTTGAGCGTTTTACAGCGCGTTTGAACGCGCTGTAAAACGCTCAGGTGTGAACCCAGCGTTACACTTGGGGTTTTCCATTTCACCTCCAGGTCCGAATCAATGGATGCACGATTTGTGTCACTCATCCTAGGGATGTCCCGTCCTTCGCTGCTGCGGTTGGGGCCTCACCGGTAAAGATTTCTGACTGGCCCCCCTTACCGGACAACGCCAGGTTGGACTTGCCACCTAGACTGCAAAGGGAGCCCAAAACTCCCGCCGCAATCCTCACCGCAACATTAGGAGCCAAGGTCCAGGAGGCTTTCAAGATGAGGCAGACATTGCTTGATTGTACAGAGCTTGACGCTCTTTGAAATCCTTACAGGGTAGTTTCTTGATTGTGCCCTGCGGGTTTGATATGAGATCCAGCGCATTGCCCTCCAACTCATCAGTAATATGTCTTTTAAGGTGTTACCACTCTAATGTTTCCTTACGTGGGTGATAATGGTTGTAGCTCTTATGTTCATACATCCCGCGCTGGCTCATCTTCCACAGAGTTGCGTTGGCGCATTCTGGGGTTGGTGGGTCACCGCAGAATCTGTTCTGTTCTGCCCTACAAGCTGAAATGAAGTTGGGCGTGCTGTTTTCAAACCCATCATTGTTGTGCCGCACGAGGTATATGCCTAGTTAATGACTATATTTTCAGGCAATAACGGTTTAGTTTTTTTTTGTGTTTTTTTTATGCCTACTGATCCCACGCTTGCCCACCTTCTTTGAATTTTAGCTCAGACATTTTTAAGTGTTGGTGGGTCACCATGGAATCAGTCTTGCTTTGCCCTACAGGTTTACAGGGAAGGCAGATACTTTGCCACTTACTTCTTAGTAAAGGCGCCATATAGTGTCCATACAATGTCTGTTACCTAGGTAGTAATTGTTTAACTTTTATGTTCACTGATCCCGCGGTTACCCACGTCATCTGATTTACGGGGTTGCCGTGGAATTAGTACTGTTTCATTCAGCAGGTGTGAAATGGAGAGGGGCACTATGCTCCTTGACTTCTAGAGGCGGCGTCGTATATGGTGCTAGCCTAATTGATGTTAGATTACCCCAGTGGCAACTGTTATCTACTGTTTACATGGATCCCGCGATTACCCACTTCCTGCGGATAGATACCGGGCTTGCTGTCGTGGGGGTGGGTCATCGTGGAATCCCTAATGTTGCGTCTTGAAGGTCTGTAATGAGAGTTGACGCACTACTCTTCAGGCAATAGTCGTTATAGCTTCTATGTTCCTTTAATATCTGACTTTCTTTTTTTCACATTCTTTCTTCTATTTGATCTCTGTGTGATACATCCAAATGTGATTAGTTTTCCAAAGGGTCTCCTATGGAGTTGGAGTCGGGAGAAGATCTTCTATCGAAAACCTGTCTCTTACAGGGAATCGCACAACATTGGTTGTGTGCGATAACACTCCCTTCCCTCTCCATTTGGGACGCCATCCTGTAATTGGGGGGGTTTGGTGTTCCTCCTATTTGTTGCCTTTTATAAGGCGACTTATTTAATTCTTCTCACTCCTCTTCTTTCTTCTCTCTCTTTTCTTTTACTTTAATCTCTCCCTTTCTGTTTCCCCACCCTCAACTCATTCCATACCCTTGTCTATACCCTTTTGAAAATAAGCGCTTTCAAGGTAGCCTCTTTGAATGTTCGAGGGTTCAGCACCCCACAGAAAAGGCCTCAGATATTATATCAAATGCATAATCAAAAGGTTAGTGTTTTACTATTGCAGGAAACCCATTTTGGAGCGGGACAAGTACCGGCGCTCAAGAATAGATATTTCCCTCACTGGCATCATAGCCCCAGTACTAATTCTCGATCTAGGGGGGTTTCTGTGGCCCTACATAAGTCATTTCAGGGTACGGTTGTAGATGTCTGCATGGATGGAGAGGGGCGTTAAATTTTTCTTAAATTGAGGATTAACTCCTCGATGTTCACGATAGCAAACTGGTACCTTCCTAATGTTAAACAGCTTTCTTCTTGCAGATGCTTTCTGAGTAAGCTGGAGAAATTCATGGAGGGTCAGGTGATTGTCATGGAGATTTCAATTTTACGCTGAACCCAGTTTTAGACTCATTGGCGAGACAGAACACTGCCCCTTGTCGACAACTACGCTCATTACTCACACGTCTTCACTCCCTCCAACTCATTGATGTTTGGAGGATGCTACATCCTCACAGTAGGGATTATACCTTCTTTTCGCCTCCTCATCAGTCGTATAGCCGTATTGA
Source organism: Bufo gargarizans (assembly GCF_014858855.1). Taxonomy (NCBI): domain Eukaryota; kingdom Metazoa; phylum Chordata; class Amphibia; order Anura; family Bufonidae; genus Bufo; species Bufo gargarizans. The sequence continues at coordinate 287,867,059 of NC_058085.1, read as the reverse complement.
CCTTTTTCTTATAAGCCACCATATGTTGGCTTGGAATCCTGAGGCCTCTATTGGTGACATTTTACTTTCTGATCATGCCCCCATATTCTTTTCTGTGGAATTGCCCGATGCTTTGGCAAAACCGTGGAATTGGAGATTAAATAACAATCTTTTGAAACATGTGGTGTGTATGACGGACGGACGTGATGTCATCAGTGAATTCCTTCGAATTCACTCCACTGATCCCACTCCCCTTCCAATTCAATGGGAGTCAATGAAATGCGTCCTTAGAGGCACGTTCATAAAACATGGCTCTAGATTAAAGAGGGAAAAAGCGGTGACACTTGTAAAGCTATTGGCCCAAGCTCATGATCTTGAAAGATCGCACAAACTGACACTTTAACAGCACACATGTTGAATTGCTCAAGGTAAGGGACTCCATTAAAACCCTGATAGACCAGAAATATAGGAAATATCGTGAGCACGGGAGAAGACTTATGAGTTCTCAAATAAATGTGGAAGGCCTTTAGCTCGTTTGCTGCATCCCAGGGGCCCTCAACCCTTTATATCTTATATTAGGAAAGAAAATGGTACTAACACACATAACCCAACGGACATATTAGAGGTCTTTAGGGATTATTACTCTAAGCTGTATAATCTTAAAGGCCAATTTTCTGATATACCACTAACTGCACTAGAGAAGCGGATTCAAAAAATACGTCACTGAAACAGCCCTGCCCACGATATCTGGGACAGATAAAGAAAGTTTAGATGCAGATATCACTGAAGGGGATGTTAGAAATGTTATTAAGAACTCTCCAGGCGGGAAATGCCCAGGCCCTGACGGCTTCACAACAGCTTTTTTTTTTTAAACAACTTAGTGACCTACTGGCCCCTTTCCGTGCAAGGGTTTTTAACAGCATTGGTCCAGAGACTTGATTTACTAGACAATCGTTAGAAGCGCATATAAGCGTTCTCCCTAAACCAGGGAAAGACCATTCTCTATCATCTAATTTCCGTCCGATTTCATTGATCAATATAGATATCAAATTGTACTCTAAAATACTTGCAGATAGACTGGCCCCTATAATCCCAAACATTGTTCATACGGACCAGGTTGGGTTTGTTCGTGGAAGAGAAGAAAGGGATAACACTATTAAAACTGTACTACTTACGGATATAGCCAGAAATAATGCCTCGCCTTTATGTCTGCTCTCAATAGACTCTGAGAAGGCCTTCGATAGGGTCCATTGGTCTTTCCTTGACTTAACGCTACGACAAATTGGGGTGGGCCCCAAATGTTTTAATTGTATACCCGCCCTGTATTCAGACCCCACTGCAAAGGTAAGGGTTAATGGGTTATTGTCCTCACCCATACCGATTCGGAATGGGACTAGGCAGGGCTGCCCACTTTCCCCACTATTATATGTATTAGTGATGGAGCACTTGGCCACGGCCCTTCGTAAGAACCCATCCATCCATGGTCTTACAGTTGAGAGCAGGCAATATAAGACAGATTTTTATGCAGATGATCTTTTACTATATATCACTCAGCCGCGTATTTCTATCCCTTTGATCCTAAAAGAATTCGAGCAGTTCGGCCACTTGAGTAACTTTAAGGTCAATTACACGAAATCCGAAAATCCTCAACGTAACTGTTCCGCGTGGTGATTTTGCGAGTCTTCTGTCAGCCTTTAGATTCAAACATCAACCTTCTGCCATTAAATACTTGGGTGTATACATACCAGCTGATAGCAAGCACCTATTAAACTTAAACTACTTCCCTTTACTGGATAGGATAGTGAAGGATCTTGAGACTTTCAACAAAAAGGAGCTATCGTGGTTTGGACAGATTAACGCCTTAAAAATGGACATCTTACCGAAATTTCTATATGTATTTCAGGCAGTCCCACTCTCTCCACCATCCTCCTTTTTCCGGAAAGCCAAAACGGCATTCTCTCGCTTCATATGGGGACAGGGTAGTCCGCGGATAGGTCATTCCACCTTGGTCAGATCTAAACCCCAAGGGGGCGTAGGCTTACCGGACCTTAAGTTGAACCATTCAGCTGCAGTACTCATAAGATTGGCATCACAACGCAGTCACGAAACAATGGGTTGGTTTAGAACAAACTTTATGCTCCCTCCCTCTCAAATATATTGCTTGGCTGTCACCTGTGGATCGCCCACGGTCTTCTAACCACCCCTCCTTATTACAACATACCATCAAACTTTGGGACTCATTAACCCATAAGGGGATGGGTATCAGAGGACTCAGCCCACTCACTCCTATTTTTCATAACCCAGCATTCTCTGCTGGAATGGGCAGGGATTCATTTTTGGGCTTTAGGATCTCAGACGACCCTCGCTTTCATCACTTGATGCAAGGAAGTGCATTCTCGTCTCTATCAGTTATGTCCACTAAATTTCCGGACAAGAGGATACCTTGGCTGGAATATGAGAAAATTAAATCCTTCGTCTTGTCCAGGGGAGCACCGTTTGAAAAGTTGTTTATATTGTCTTCCCCACCGACTCATCTTGTTTCCTACCTGTATCAGATTCTTCTAACGGACTCACATAAAGGCAGCCCAAATTTCATAAGGGGCTGGGAGTCAGATTTAGGTACTACCATAGCAGAAGCTGATTGTCAAAAAGCTTTCCTATACTCTCATAAGCTTTCTATGGCGTGTGCCGCTCAAGAGAAGAACTACAAAATATTATCCCGTTGCTATAGGTACCCGGTCAGACTCCATAGAATTTTCCCTTCAGTATCAGGAGTTATGCTGGAGATGCTGCAAAGAAAGAGGTACGATGCTTCATGTGTGGTGGGGTTGTGACTTGATTAAACCCTTTCGGGACTCAGAATTCCAAGCCTTTAATAAAATTTCTCCAAAACCAGTTAATAATTCTCCTCAGGTGGCGCTCCTCTCCATCCCTCCGGGATCTATGTCGTCTCAAAAGGTGTCCTTACTAAGATTTTTTTTATTACAGCTGCCAGAACAGCGATCCCTAGCTACTGGCGCTCAACACAGGTTCCCACGATGAGAGATTGGTTTCAAGAAATGCAACAAATAGCTAGAATGGAGGAGATTTCGGCTGAGGCATCCGATTTGTCGGCTAAATATAGCAAGACTTGGGCTGGATGGGCTTCTGCAATAGAATCCCCTGATTTTCTGTCTTTTCTGGCGTTATGAGGTAGGATGACCTTTGTTTAGGGTGGTGATGAAAGCCTTACACTATATATCTCCCCTAGTGACAGGGATATGGTTCCCTCCCCTTCCTTACCCCCTCTTCCCTTTACCCTCCTCTTTCCTTTTCTTTCCTGTTTGACATTCTTTCTGTTTCTATCTTCTTTTAGATAGGTTTGAGTGCTCTGTTAATAAACTTTGCCCACCAAGATAGAGAGATCTTCACCTTTGTTGAAATCTTTACTATTTTTGTTTAAAGAGGTTTGCTTCTTGTCCCAATGCTCTCAACAGGACCCTCGAGTGGGCTTGTGACCATTTTACTGATGGAATCGTAGAAGTCATAAGACCTAGCACTGTCATGATCTCCCTGATTGAGGATCCCTTCAGCCATTGAAATTTTTGGATTTTCGGAAAAAAATGTTTAATGCACACAGAAGGTATCTTTATTTTGCAGATCCATTATTTGTGACCGAAATACAGGCAGACACAGTTGTGTGCATGGACCCTTTAGACTAGCATAGCCTCTTAAATCTAGCTGCTATTCCTTGGCTCTGCACCTGCCATACATAAGCCCTAAACTGCATAAGGGATAGTGGTTATCCTAACATGACAACAGTGATAACTATGATGGTTAATAGTATATAGATACAGAGTACACACTGAAGTCAGATCCAGGTAACAAAGAAGCCTGCAAAATGAGGGGGAGAAATCTTTAATTGAAACCAGATGTACATATTCTTATTAAGTGTTTTTTTTCTGGCCTTTTGTACAAAGGACATGCTGTGAACACTGCTGTACACAAAAAAAAATGTGAAGAAATTTTTTGTACCAGTAATTCATATGCATTACACACCTTCTTATGTTATTGCTTGGTAAGTCGTGTAAGCTGGGTAAGGAATTTCCACTCTTAAAACACTTATATTAAAGGGGTTGTCCGGGATTAGAGCTGAACCCGAACATATCCCCATTTTTACCCCTCTGGCTGCCCCGACACCCATTTTATGCTCCGATGCATTCCTTTGTCCTCCGCAGGATCGCGTAGGGCAAGGGCTGTTTGTTTATATTTTTACTCTGCTAGGCGGAGGCTTCCACCTAGCAGTGTTGGCAGTGATGTCACTGGCTCTGATGGTCGGGCTTTAGCACTGCCCTAGTTGTTTTAGTCCATTAGTGCCGGTGACTTAACTGAATCTCCTAAGAAAGCCTTTGCCCTGCGAGAGCAAAGGAGAGCATCGGAGCATGAAATAAAGGGGGCTGCCTGGGTAAAAAATGGGGGTATGTCTGGGTTCACCCCTTTAAAAGACCAGTTAAAAATAAATTGCAATTTTTCACAATCTTAGATTATTATTTTTTTATATGTACATAAAAAGTGGAAGGGATAACAAAAGGAAAAAATATATAGAAGATCCGTTTTCTTACACAATCTATTTTGTGGTTATTTTGCTATGACAAACTTATCCTAAACTTTAGCAAAATCTGTATTTTTCCACTTTATCCTGTCAGCTGCAGGCAATGGCGTAGAGGTGGCTCTTCACACATTAATAAAACTATATACAACTTTTCTCCATTAAATATCAAGTAAAACTACATCCAGTCTCTCATCACTTCCAAAACCATGATTTGTATTATATTATATAACATTATTCTTCTCTCTACAAGATGGGGAAAAGATGCGTCAAAAGCTGGCTCCGTTCTCCTTTGACTTCTCGTCGTCAGATGCCCCTGGATTCTGTGAACATGACAGACATAATCATACACAAGAAAAAACAATCCATTTTAATCACAGTCAACAATATTCTGAAGTAGGCCATATATTTATTTATTTATTTTATGCTCATATATATTGCTACTATATTCCGCAGAGCTTTACAGACATTATCATCCAACTGTCCCCAATGGGGCTCACAATCTAAGGTCCCTATCAGTATGTCTTGGGAGTGAGACAATAGCAGGTCTGTCCTTCTGTCGGACAATGTCCAGTGTGGTAACCTCTGTTGGTGCAAAAATAAAATCCTGCAAAATAATGATGCTGCTACAATCATAACTTGCAAAGAAATGCACTGTTTGGTGTCTGAGTAGCAGTGCCCAAATAACATGAAGCTACCGTGACCACAAAAAACGAGATTTTGTAAAAAAAAACAAAAAAAAAACAACTTACCAGTAAAATCTCTTTCCCGCTCTTCATTGGGGGACACAGAGACCATGGGTATAGCTATGTCCTCTAGGAGGCGTTGACACTAGTAAAAGCTGTTAGCTCCTCCCCTGGAGAGAGAGCTTCGGTTTGTGAGAAGCAGTAGGAGAAGCAAGTAAACCAACGAAACAATGTGGAACAGCAACAATGCCAAGAACCGAACCAGGTTCTAACAAGCAACAGCCACAACTGTGGCCGAACAACATTACTGGGCGGGTGCTGTGTGCCCCAATGAAGAGCGAGAAAGATTTTACTGGTAAGTTTTACAAAATCTCGTTTTCTCGCCCATATTCATTGGGGGACACAGAGACGTCCGAGAGCAGTCCAACAGGGAGGGAAAAACCACAGACCCATAAAGCAAGCACCCGTGCAGTCAACTAAGAACTATCGCCTGCAAGACCACGCAGCGACCATCGATGCATAAGTATGCACCTGGCAACTTGCGAACATGTGCAAGGAGGACTGGAGCCACCTTACATTACTGTGCAGCCAAAGCGCGATTCCTCCTAGCCCAAGAAGCGCCCACCACTTTGGGGGAGTGAGCTGTGACACCTAAGGGTGGAACCCCGCTCCGAGCGCGGTAAGCTGCAGCACTGCCAGACCGAATCAAACGTGCAATCGCCCTTTGGGGGCCGCCAATCCCCAGCGATGACCCTTCTGAGAGAAAAAGAGGGTTCGTACGCCGAGAGGGACTGGAGGCTGATAATATTGAGTAAAGCACTGACAACGTCCATAATGTAACTCCCTTTCGTAGGGCGCAAAGGAAAGGAACGTGCTATGGTAGTCAGAGACTACCTCCGGGAGAAGAAGGAATGCTGAGAAAACCATATTCAGATCCCAAGGCTGTAAGGATGATACAGAGGACCCATATGTGCCGCTCCTTGAAAGAAGATTACCACGGGCACCAGGGAACCTGGAAGGCTGCCCAAGACGGAAGCGCCAACACCTGACCCATCAAGGAAAAGTACAAAAGAGAGGAAAAAAACTAAAACAAAGTGAGGGGGACATCTTGGCTTCAGAGAAGCCTCAGAAGGACCCACAGGTCCCAGAATAGATACTGGCGATGCAGATATCCTGTCCCGAATCATAGCGAGGAAGGTATCCGCCGAAAAACCCTCTCCACGTTAGAACGGCAGTCTCAATAGCCACGCCGTCATTGAAAAGGTCATGTAAGACTGAACCCCCTGAAAGAAGGGATGTCTCTGAGTGGCAGTGACCAAGGGACGTCTCCAGGAGAACGAGGTCGGCGTATCACGCACGACGAGTCAGTTTCGGAGCGACTAGGATATGTCTGAATGTCCTCCATCCGGACCTTCCGTAGAACCCTGCGAAGGAGGGGAAGAAACTCCCGCCAAGGAGAATCAGGACCTCCATGGCGGATGCTTCCGGAACTCTGGCTCTGGAGAGAAGGCGGAAGCACACCCGGACCAAGGGAAGAGTCCCTGTAGAAGGAAGAATGTGGAGGGCGGCACAGCCCACCAGTTAGGACCAGATCGTGTCTGGAATGGAAAGGCACCAAACGAATACCCCATGCAACGCAGGTGAGGGAAGGTAGCAACGTAGGAACTACCGAGGCATACGGGGTGACAATGAACCATGAGCCAGAGGGGGAAATGCAGGAGAATCAAATAGGCTAGGTCTAAGCCCCTACTCTGTAAGAGACCGACGCTTTACAAAAGTAGCCAAAGATCAAGCGGCCGTGCCAAAAGAACTCCGCCCGAGAAGGAAGCCAGGCAAGGGAAGTCACACTGCAATGCCAGCCCCATATCCCAGCATAGGAGGGAACACCCGTAGAAGCCACCGATCCGGTGGTAGAGAGTCCACCGCCTAGCGAGGGGCTGTGTAGTAAGAACCCAAGCATGTAAGAAAAATAATACCGCTACCACAATGGTAGCCAGCGCTTGCCCCGGCAACGCAAAAATTGAGGGAGAGGCCCGATGCTATCCGTAGGAAAACAAGTGCCACACTGCCCCAGTCACGTGGAGCTAACCCTAAAAATTTTACCTGGAAGGGCGCTGAACAGGCGCAACTGCCAAGCTAGCTCCAGGATAGGACCCCTACCAGAGGGGGATGTCCCACCGCAGCGACCATGAACTCGAAAATTAGCAACAAGCCGCACCTGTGGAGGAAAACAAGCTGTAGGAGCTAAATCAGAGTCGCCAGCATAACCACTTCCCCAGAGAATGGGGAGTGGTGGATAGAGCATACGGAGTCAGCGAAAAGAGTCGACCCGCTGGAACGTACTCACTAGGTAAGTGCAACAGGGTATGTTTTACGTATTGATGCGGACAATATCAGGACCGACCGGAGCAACAGAGGCCCATGGAGGGGGGGGGGGGGGGGGGCTGTAAGACCCACAAGTGATGCTAGGATCCCCCTGGAAGACAGAGGATCTAATAATCAGGTGCGAAACCAGCACCAAAGGAAGGATGTAACGATGAATAGCCACCGTATCCACTGGTGGCACCCATATAACACTAGGGTAAGAGTGTCGGGCGCCTGCGAGAACCAACTGTAGCCACGCCCTCTTGGAAATAAGCGAAGGCACCTAAAGCCGTAGTGCCGCAGAAGATGTTTAGTTACTCCCCGCTAGTGGATCACTAGCGGAAGGGGGAAATGCGACAGAAGCGCGGTGATGTGCAACACTTCGCCTATGGAATGATAGCGGAGAGTCGGAACCGTATTCAATGGTAGAGTAATTAGCTACCTAAGGAAGGTGTGAGCAAATACTGGTCAGTGGTAGGGAGAATATCCCACAGCAAACTAGCGCATATGGCGTGGAGTGCAATAGTGCACCTAAGGGGGTAATGCATACAGCACATAATGTAACCAGTGACAATGTCATCGCGCCACAGATGGATCTGCATATGGCAGGTCCCGAACCCCAAGTCATTGTACTTAGTCCACCTATGGCAGGGGACAATGTATAAAGCAGGCACTTTATCCTGAAGTAGTCCAGTTACACCACCAAAGGAAGTGGGCAATGCATACGACAGTACTGCTGGCCACCTAGACGCAATCTCTGGAAGATTGCTTCGGACTCATATCAGGATCCGAATCAGAGATTCTCCCCTCTTTCTGGATGGAGTTCCCCAGCGAGGGAGGGTGTGTCTGAGCATGATTTTTAGGGAGGAAGAGTAGGGGAGCGGAAATATTCGAGGAGAAAATTGTCCTGCTGCGGTTCGCTTGCGCGTAGAGCTACCCTTCAGAATCTTGCCCCTGGCAGTTGTGGACCGCGCAGGCGGGGACTTATCAACCAAACCACCAGAGGGTGGAACGGAAACTCCCAGAAGTCTCCCCACCGGATTGCGAAGGTGGTGCATTATCAACCAAAGAACCCCGTAGGGTGGATGGGAGATTTCAGCAAACCCCACTGGATTGTGCAGGTAGGAGAATTATTAACCAACAACCAGGAGGGTGGATTGGGAATCCCAGAAGTCCTCCACTGCATGGCGCAGGTGGAGAATTCATCAACAAACGGTCCCGTAGGACGGATTGGGATCCTGCAGAGAACCTTCACTGAGTTGCGCAGGTGGAAAATAAAATCAACCAACCCTGCGGTGGTCAGTCACTGGATTTTGCAGGTGGAGAATCATCAACCAAACGGCCCCGGAGGACGGATTGGGATCCTGCAGTGGTCCCGCATTGGATAGTGCAGGTGGAGAATCATCAACCAAAACGGTCCAGGAGGACAGATTGGGATCCTGCAGCGGTCCCTCACTGGATTGCCCAGGTGGAAAGTCATTACCAAACGGCCCCGGAGGACGGATTGGATCCTGCAGGGGTCCGTCACTGGTCAACCAAATGGCCCGGAGGCGGTATTGGGAATTATGCGAAGGAGGGGGACCCGTATGGACGGACATGTCCTATGTTTTTTTTTTTTTATTATAAAACTAGGAAGCCGGCCTCAATGACGAGACAGTAAGGGGTTAAATCCTCCACTCATGTACAGTGTACTTAGAGAAGGGCCCCAGATAATCAGGTGCCAGCCTAAGAATGGTGGGTGGCCATGAAGGGTTAAGGCAGTGGCTCAGCAGGCGACTGGGGGAGGGGGAGAAGAATTTGCGCCAGAGTGCTGAATGGGGGCGTCACCCCGCCAGCCGGGGGTTGGGCAGAGAAGGCGCGGGCCGGAGCACCGATGTGGTCCACGGCCGATCGCGCTGTAGTTAACCCCTTCCGGAGCGGCGTGACGGCGTCCGCTCCAAGGGGTGTAATGTGGGAGGTGTCGGGGAGTGGAGTCTCCTCCGCATGTATGACCGTCTGCCCTGCTGGCCGACATATTTTTTGAGCGGGCGGTCGAACGCAGGGCGGTTAACCCCTTCCCGGAGCGGTGCGACGGCGTCCTCTACAAGGGGAGTAAATGTGGGAGGTGTCAGGGGGCAGAGCTCCTCCGCATGTGTGAACGGCCGCCCTGCTGGTCACCATATTCTTTGAGCAGGGGTGGCAAAAAATCGTGGCCGTAGCACCGAAGCGGTGCCAGACGAATGCAGGGTGGTTAACCCCCTCAGGAGCGGCGCGCCTGGCATCCGCTCCCGAAGGGGTGGAGAAAGGTAAATGCTGCCATGTTGGTTAGCGGAATATGTGCCGCTCCTTGCTGCGCTCCGCTCCCTGTGAGTAAATAAGGAATTAGCCGTAGGGAGTTACAAGTCCACCTAATTTGGTGCCACACCTATTAACCCCCATGTCCTTCTCAATCAACCAAACGGCCTGTGCCGGAGGGGAATGCTTCAGGGGTGCTGGGCTATGCTGAAGCCCTGTCTGGTCGGAGACTATTGCCACCAAGAGGGAGGGGGGACCAACCCAGAGGGTTAAGTACTCACCTAGTGCCGTGTACTCACCTCTCTTCTCTCTCCTGCCGCCATATTCACCCCTCCTCTGGTCCAGCAGGGTCACCCCTTCAGCTACTGGCACCATAGTGGCAGGACGCTGGAAAGGGGGGGGGGGCTTGGATGGGTGACCCCTTGGCTGGCGGGATGCAGGGGAGCGAGGCTGCCCTGGTCCACCTCGTCTTCTGTGGGGGAGGCAGCAGTGCGGGACACCAGTACTGGCACAACTCGACCCCGGGAGAACAGGGAGGCGAGGCGACCACTGTTGTCCCATCTGAAAAATAAGGAAAAAAATAAACTAAGATAAAAAATCTTCAGGAGCTTCCCTGCAGAGCAGGGAGGTCTTGCCTCCTATTGACACTAAAAAAACTGAAGCTCTCTCTCCAAGTTGGAGGGGGTATAGCTGCCATGGGAGGAGCTAACAGCTTTTACTAGTGTCAACGCCTCCTAGAGGACATAGCTATACCCATGGTCTCTGTGTCCCCCAATGCATATGGGCGAGAAAAATGCTATGCTTAATCTAATAATAATGCTACACAATGTCTTGTCTAAATAATACTGCTATACACTTAACATTAGGATATGTGGCAGTCACAGGCATCAGGTGCCTGGCCATCTGTGGTGTCCCTTTCACCAGATGAGGCTGATGTGCCCTGTACAACCACATAAGCAATGCTGGTGAAGCCCATACTAACCCATCTCACTGCTCTTTGCCAAAGGCTGTCAAGGCATGCTGGGAGTTGTAGTTTTGCAACAGCTGGAGGCACACTGGTTGGGAAACACTGGTCTAGGTCACCTCCCCCAAGCCATATGAAGAGCAGTACTACATGAACAGAGCAGCTGCAGATCACTAAGTTGTATGTCCATGCTCATCCTGTTCCTATGCTGTGCACTGACTGACAAGTAGTGGAATACACTGAGAGGACTCATCCTGGAGTCCTCCCCATGATGTACACATGCTCAAGAGTCCTTGCACCAATATGCAGGTGCACACTGGAGGAACGGGGACGAGTATGGATATATAAATTATTGATCCGCCGTCGGGGCAGCGGTAATATTCATGCAGTACTGTCCTTGATAGGGCTTGGGAGAGGCGAGACTCCCTTTAAGGCTCCATTCACACGTCCGTATAATGGGTCTGCATCCGTTCCGCAATTTATTCTCTATGAGGACAGAATGGATGCAGAGAGCACACTATGCGCTCTCCGCATATGCATTTCCGGAGCGCGCCCCCGATCTTCCGGTCTACGGCTCAGGAAAAAAAATAGAACATGTCCTAATCCTGTCCGCAATTGCGGACAAGAATAGACATTTCTATGGGAGTGCCGGCCGGGTGTATTGCGGATCTGCAGTGCACTACGGATGTCTGAATGGAGCCTAAAAGTGGTAAACCAGAAGTGATGTGCTTATAGGGGTTGTCCACCAGTCAGAAACATTATGAATGCCCCCCAAATAGTAAAATAATAAACTTTGTAATATACTTGCATGCACCATCATAAATTAAGGGCATCCTCTAACAGTCCATGTGCCTAGAATGAAATCTATGCTAGGTCGTAGCTGGCGTAGACCTCACACAAAACTGATGTCATTGATGGTAAATCTGCCAGGGATGCCACCCATGCCATGTACCCTTTTCGGAAAGCAGTGAGGGTGGCGAGCAGTTTTCTGGTCTACAGTCTTGATAAATTAGCCCAGTTTTACAATTTTTTGTGATTTTTCTCTTTTTATTATACTATAAGATATCAATGTATTAAAAAGAAATAAAATCCTGTGGTTTTCACACTGGCCACTGAGCCTAATAATTAGGGAAGAGTGAAGCAAGCTTCGGATGTCGCTTTGTTCAAAACTTCGGTTTAATGCTGTACAGATATACGTACACCATTAAAATGTATGCCCTCGGATGAGACAAGGTCAGTTATTCAGTGATAACTTTGGTATTAGATTTTTAAACTGGAAAACCATTTTTAAACTTGGATCCAAACTTGGCTTCGGTTCCGACTAGTACCTAATAGCTGACTTCGCCTCGTCGGAGGCTGTACATTTTAATGCTGTACAGAGACCGATCTTGGTACAGCATTAGGCCTCATGCACACGACCGTGGTGTGTTTCGCGGTCCGCAAATTGCGGATCCACAAGACATGGATGGCGTCCGTGCGCGTTCCGCAATTTGCGGAACAGCAGGGACAGCCTTTAATATAAATGCCTATTCTTGTCCGCAAAGCGCGGACAAGAATAGGACATGTTATATTTTTTTAACGGGGCCACAGAACGGAGCAATGGATGCGGACAGCACACAGAGTGCTGTCCGCATCTTTTGCGGCCCCATTGAAGTGAATGGGTCCGCATCCGAGCCGCAAAAACTGCAGCTCGGATGCGGACCTGAACAACGGTTGTGTGCATGAGGCCTTAAACTAGCATAAATCTAGGATCTGAAGCTCGCTTCGCTCATCCCTACTAATATGTTGAGATTTCCTGTTCTATAAATAATTTTCAGCAGTCATCTATCATCATATATCACATGCAGTAATACAATGAAAGATAACACAGGATCCAGCATTCACAATAGGTGATGGTAACAGCTTATATACTGCCCTTCCCGCACAATGACATGACACAGAGTATGCCTAGAAAACTCTCCCATAGAAGTCAATGAGTCCCCTGTAGTCTATTGTGTCTATGTGCCACGTTGGCTGCAGTAACGCATATTTCTAAATGCCGTTAACAGCTCAGGCAAGATGGCTGCCCTATAATCATGTTTAGCAAATAGAATTTATAATTTTATAATAACAGATTAGAAAGAAAAAAAAAAAAAAGAAAGAATATGACAAATTCCCTTTAAAAGGAAACCTGCCAGGTCCTTTATGCTGAAAGTTGTGACAGATATGCAGATTTTGGTTAATGTGCACTGTACATATTGAACTTTGCAGCATGAGACCAGTCCACATAACCACTACACAGAGTAGTAGTATTTTCCCCTCCCTAGACCACCAGGTTAACTTGTTGCCAAATGCCATTCATTTCTATGGGATCACCGCTACTCTGCTATCCTGACCATGACACACGTCGTCCGACCTGTGTCGCTCTGTAGCCGTACCCTAAAAGTGATGGAACAAGACGAGTCAATTACAGCTTTGCAGATAATACCAGAGAAGAGCTAATAGTACACATTTGGTGCCTATAATTGAAAGGCACTGTAGTAAGAATTTGCCGTCTCCCTTCACATACAAGACCCAAAATGAACTGTTAGTTGTGGCAACAGTGACATCTGCAGGTTGTAATTAGGTGACAACTAGGGATGAGCGAATCGACTTCGGATGGAACATCCGAAGTCGATTCGCATAATACAGTATTAGAATGTATTGGCTCCTATGAGCTGAAGTTATTAGTTTGCGAAGTCTCGCGAGACTTCGCATAATAAATTCAAAAATCTATTTCTACTGTAATTTTTTTTTTCCTGAACTCGGGTTCGGTTCCAAGTGGTAATCAGATCAAGAAGTTGCGCCAAATATTAGACAATAGTGGCCAGAGCAAAAATTCCAGGAATTTTTATTTTTGTTTATATATATATAGAATACATAGAAAATTTAAAACCTAAAAAATTCTTTAAGAATATGTTAAACATAAAAAAGTGATTTAATCAGCAGGTCATTTTCTGATTCCCTTTAAAAAAAAACAAGACATTGGACCTATCTAGAAAGACAGCTTTTGTCCTCCTGGTAAAGAGCGGGGGGGGGGGGAATCACCATCTCAGGCTCAGTCAGTTTGAAAATGTTGTACTTTAAAACAGAGGTTGTCAGCAAAAGTTTCAGAAAGTATGGGGTGCGTGGTGTGTAGTACCTTCCATTAATGCAAATGATACCATTTTGGAGTGTGCATGACTTTTGGATCACATTTTATTTCATTTTTTTGGGTAAGACAAGCAATGAAAAAACTGCAAATTGGCCATTTTGACCCCTTTTTTCCGTTACGCCATTTGCCGTATTGGATTTTTTAATTTTAACATTATGGCAGTTTTCGGTCACAGTGATACCTAGGCTGTTTATATGTATTGTTATTTAGACATTTTTATTATACGGAAAGGGGGGTGACTTAAACTTTTATTTCTTATATTTTTTTTAAAAAATCAATCATTTTAAGGCTTATAAATTATGTTTTTTAATTTTTAATTTTGACCTATAAGCGATTAAAAAAATGACAATTTCTTAGCAATTTGTTAATTTCTTATGTTGGCCTGCCATCTGGTGGCCAAAATAAGAACTGCAGCATTAATGCTTAGAATTTCTTGAGAGATTCAGAGCATTCAGCGCATGTACTGAGGTCCCGATTGGCCGCACGGGGCTTCAGGTTTTTGCGCATTCAGGTGCTGTGATCTCACTTGATCACGGCATCTAAAGCATTTAATTACCGCGATCAGTATTATTGCCTGTTGCGGTAATTAGCCGCAGGTCTCTGCTGTTTGAAACAGCAGAGACTTGCTAGCCATGACGACCGCTGCACGCGCGAGCGGATGTCATGCTTGCACAGCGCTACCAGCGCCATACATGTACGGAGCTGGTAGCGAAAGGGTTAAAAAATAACAAAAAATTTAAATTAAATAATAAAAAAGAAAGCTATACAGCAGTACATTTTCCATACCTTGTTGAGAACACTCTGAATCCCCTCCATGGTGGCAGACAGTTCTCTCATCGTCTTGTTTAGTTGGTCCTCATACTGGCAGTTCGTGTCTTCCAGGGCTTTCAAGCTCTCTCTCAAGCGGCTCAGATCACATTTTGCATCTTTCAACTCTCCAGACAAGCTTTTATTCGAGGCTTCTAATTGGAAAATTGACTTTTCATCTTCCTCTGTGAGAAATTAAATGTAGACTTATCAAAAAAAAAAAAGAAATGCTATCAAGGCATTTACAGACTAACAAATAAGCCATAAACCAACTTCAACACCAGCCCCAGCCCATAATAAAGATACAGCCCAGGCTTATTGTGCACTGCAATCACTATGGCAAACACCTATACCTACAAGCCTACTTAAAGGGTTTGTCCCATCTCAACATGCATGGCAAAAATATGTCATCCGTGTCAGATAGGTGGGACTTGCACCCATCTCCAGAAGGGGGCCCCAAGGGAGAGCTGCCGTGCATGTGCATCGCCCCTCCATTCACCCCTATGGGCGTTCCCAAAATAGCCTATAGTCCCATACCGGTGAATGGAGAGGTGTCCACGCATGTGCGGCTTGCTCTCCATTCATTGCTATAGGATTTCTGCTGAGTGCCCTTACTCGGCTATTTTCAGAACAGCAATGAACAGAGCACCTCCTTCACTTAAGGCCTCATGCACACGACCGTTGTTTTGGTCTGCATCCGAGCCGCAGTTTTTGCAGCTTGGATGTGGACCTATTCACTCCGTGTGCAGTCCACATCCGTTGCTCTGTTCCGTGATCCGCCCAAAAAAATATATAACCTGTTCTATTCTTGTCAGTTTTGTGGACTA
Source organism: Bufo gargarizans (assembly GCF_014858855.1). NCBI lineage: Eukaryota > Metazoa > Chordata > Amphibia > Anura > Bufonidae > Bufo > Bufo gargarizans. The sequence goes on along the minus strand of NC_058085.1, from coordinate 287,851,398 downwards.
GAATAGGCAGTTATATCAATGGCTGTCCGTGCCGTTCCGCAAATTGCGGAACGCACACGGACGCCATCCATGTTTTGTGAATCCGCATTTTGCGGACTGCAAAACACACAACGGTCGTGTGCATGAGGCCTAAGGGGTCCTGTATTGGAAATAAAAGCAGGTCTCAGATGTGGGACCCGCACCTGACATTTATGGCAAGTCCTAGTGATAGGAAATAAATGTTGAGATTGGAATACCCCTTTAAGCTAGTGCAGACATAGTAAAAATTGATGTGTTGAAGCAAGGTGGAGCAAGTAATAAACATGGGAATGTCATAGAATGTAGCAGGTTTATCTAATGCTCATACAATGTCTTACTCCAATAATTTATCACAATGCACACTGAATGAATGTGAACCCAAATGTTGGTGTGACCTTATAGCACAAAGCCGTTACTGTTGTCAACACAGCAAAATCCACCACCTATGAATTTTAGCCCTGACGAGGGTGATGAAATGCACATGGCAACTCATTGCATGACTACTGCCAATGGGTATTTAAACCATGGTGGCCAAGAAACAAAACATTGTTATTACAGAACCAACTTGCACCTCAGTACGTGGCCGCACAAATTTTAATCTGCCCTTTTACTATCCTCTCATACCTGTTTTGGACTGAAGAGTCTGCAGCCTCTGTTCTAACTCGGCCCGAGCCTTTTCACTCTTCTCTAATTTCTGCAGAAGACTTCCGATATCAACCAATGCACCTTTGTAGACAATAAGGCCATTTTTCTCTTCCACATTGGACACTTCGGATCTTGACGTTTTTGATGGCAAAAGCAAACGATTTCCTGGAAAGAAAGTAATATAACTTTTGATTTAGCAAGAAAGAACTGCAGAACAAGAAAAAAAAAAAAAAAAAAACACACAATAAAAAAAATGATTAAGGGTACTTTCACACTAGCGTTAAAGTTTTCCGGTATTGAGTTCCATCACAGGGGTTCAATACCGGAAAAAAACGCTTCAGTTTTATCCTAATGCATTCTGAATGGAAAGCAGTATGCATCAGGATGTCTTCAGTTCAGTCCCTCTTACGGTATTTGGCCGGAGAAAATACCGCAGCATGCTGCGGTATTATCTCCAGCCAAAATTCCGGAACACTTGCATTATTACATTAAAATGTATTTCAAGTGTTCCGGATAACCGGATCCAGTTTCCCGGTCTGCGCATGCGCAGACCTTTAAAAATGCAAAAAATAAAAATAAATACTGGGTCCGGTGTTTCAATGCATTTGTCAGCAAACTGCCTGCCGGAATCCAACAACGCAAGTGTGAAAGTACCCTAAAAGGGTTGAGCACCTTTATGGTTTTTGTAATCCCCCCCATCCCCAATGGGCAGACCTGCAAAGGAAAGCATACTTACCCGTTTCCTGGCGCTGGCTCCCCGCTCCTTCTCTTCACGGCCTCGGCTGTTGCACTGCTCTCCCAGGATGTAAACTTCCGCTTTAACACTGCTGCAGCCAATCGCTGACAGCAATTGGCTGCAGCAGCATCAAACAGAAACTTTACATCCTGGGAGTGCAGTGGAGCAGCCGAGGCCAGGAAGAAAAGGAGCGGGGAGCCAGCAAGTAAATCTGCTTTTCTTTGTAGGTCTGAGCACCTTCCGCCAAAAGGTGCACAACCCCTTCAAACAGACAGTGGATGACAAGTACCTAGAATGTCTTCCTGCATGGAATCCAGTTCCTCGTGGCTTCCGTCATCACTACAGGTGTCGGTTAACTTGCGGTAGTAGCACGATTCCTTCAGCATTACTTTACCAAAGAGTTTCTTCACCTGTTGGCAAAACATTTCAGAATCATTCTGAGCAGAGGGAAATAACATGCAAAGGGTGGACAAGTGACATACCTGCCACACAATTCTACACCCAATATAGCTGCATATAGACCGAGGCACCATCCCCAAACATACCAGCTGAACTAAATGGCTACTAATTTAGGCAAAATTTCAACGGAAAACAAAGACTTAGTTAAGAAAACTTTTCATGGGTAAATAAATATCTTTTTTGGGGGCAGATTCTGCGTGGTAATCCACTATTACATAATTACTGAAATGGGCTGCCCTCAATTCCATGTGCTCTTTTAGTCTAACCAGGGACAAGAACTGCTGACAGAAGCATCTCTCGCCCCTAGGGATCTTGCACATCAGGGCTGTACAGGGAAATCTTCAACGCTGCAGGAGCAATGTGTACTCAGCAGGCTTTTCTGTATAGCATGGGGGTGGCAGGACGTTACACAACCAGCTGAACCGCGGGTGAGCCGACAAATGAGCACCATCTATGTGTTCTACGAACAGAATGTAGCAGGTACCTGAGCCCTAGACAGATGCAGTCCAAGCGTGTAGATGATTTCTTCTAAATCTTTTTCCATAAGGTAACCACAATGGCTTTGATCGAAATATACAAATGCCATGAGCAGATCTTTATTCGTGGTAATCATTTGCTTCTTCTCTTTCTCCTAGAGAAACATAAGGATGACAAGTCGGGTGAGTGTGCTAAGTGATTGTGGACAGCACAAAAGTCACCGAGGTCTCTGCAGATCAAAGTTGAGATTGAAAAGTGCCAGCCATAGTACATACAGCTGAATAGCTAATCTGCCTATTTAAGCAGTAATAATTCCTCCCATCACTGCAAAATTGTGCATATTCGCCTTTCAGCAGCTCTGAAAAGCTGGGTAGCATGTGGGGGTATGTTGGAAAGCAACTACATATATAGTATATACGTCCTATAACATTATAGTTATAGATGTACTGTGTAAAGGATGCATGTACCAAGTGTTAGCCTTCATTACATCTCTGCAGAGGTTGTTATCCAACTTTTCAGGTCTGTCGAAATCCAAGTTTGAATTTTTATGTAGTATAGTATTAAAATGGCTTTTTACCATTCACGGTCCTGGAAAAGCTGGGTGATGGCAAATTATGTTGCCCTGGTACCAGATGACAGATTAGATTTGCATACTGTATCAGGGCAGCAATGTGTGTATGATTCCCCATGACAATTCCTCCATGCTGTAGCATAGCCAGACAGATTTGTCATTCATTTGTCCCGGGAAAGCTGGGTAACAAATGATATAGACTTGTAATAGGGACTGCTAAATACTAAGTCTACCTAACTCCTAAATAGCGTCATAGCTAGGCAGAGTTGCCTTTTTAAGCTCCTAAGAAAGCTGGGTTACAACCATGTGGAGCTGTAAAAGAGACTGCAGGATACTAATACCTGTCCCTACCGCCAAATAGTGCCATAGGGAGGCAGATTTTCTTTTAGGGTCCTGGGAAAGCACACTGTAAGGGTAACATTATATGATCAGCGTGTACAGCGCCACAAGACTTGTAAGCCAGCTATCCCACACTGATGAATGTCAGGTTTGCCTAGACAGACAGTAAATCAAATCCCTCCTGCCTGTACAGGTAAACTTGACATTCAGGTATGTAGAAAGCTGGACCGCAGTTTCTGTAGTGTCAATGGTCTGACACTGTCTAAGGCTACTTTCACACTCGCGTTTGGTGTCAATCCGTCATGGATCTGCACGGACGGATCCGTTCAGATAATACAACTGTCTGCATCCGTTCAGAAAAGATCCGTTTGTATTATCTTTAACATAGCCAAGACGGATTTGTTTTGAACACTATTGAAAGTCAATGGAGGACGGATCAGTTTTCTATTGTGCCAGATTGTGTCAGTGAAAACGGATCCGTCCCCATTGACTTACATTGTATGTCAGAACGGATCCGTTTGGCTCAGTTTCGTCAAACGGACACCAAAACGTTGCAAGCAGCGTTTTGGTGTCCGCCTCCAAAGCGGAATGGTGACTGATCTGATGCATTCTGAGCAGATCCTTTTCCATTCAGAATGCATTTGGGCAAAACTGATCTCACAAACGGAAAGCCAAAACGCCAGTGTGAACGTATCCTAATATCTCTGTGAGAGGTTTGTAAGAAGATGCTGAAGTTTTACAGTTTCTTCCTCTTTCACAGTGCTCTGGGTGTCCATTAAAGTGAAAGCAATGCTAAGCCCCGCTCCTTTCCCCTGAACTTCCCATTTTGTCTGTGAGCTCATGCTAGTGCACAGAGTTGGTCCCCATCTGAAGATGAAGGGGCTGGGAGGAAGGAGGCACTTGTCTGTCTGCAGGATATCTGCTAAAACTGCTTTCTGTAGCAGATTGCAGATGTCCATGCAGGAGAGTTAAGGACAAACTTTCCTTAGCAGGTTCCACTTTTTTTTCCAGGGTTTAGCAATTTAAATGGCAACAACCAATAAGGCTGCTGTGCAAAACATGGTCACCACAAAAACAGAGAAATATCAGGATATCTAATGAAATGAAATATATTTACCAAACTTTGCAATTACTCATATATATATATATATATATATATATACACATATATACACACACACACACACACACACACACACACACACTATCTATACATCTACATCTATCTCTATTGTGAGAGATAGAGAGAAATAAAACACACACACACACACACACATATATATATATATATATATATATATATATATATATATATATGTATACTGTATTACTCTTTTCTGTCCACAAGATGGCAGCAAACCAGATATGTGAGCCTCATGTGCATTTCTTTGTCTTAAGGTCACTGGGGGAGGGAGATATTTGGCTTGTGGATGAAATTTCAGGATGAACCTAAAATGCTCTCTAACCTTTAGAGGTGAACTTAATGTGTCCTTCATTAAACTTCTGAATGCACATGTCCAAATGTTCAATGTTTCACTACTTTTTGCACAACAAACTGTTCTCTAACAAGGAACTTAACAGCAAAATTCACAACAGGTGTTTGATCCATTTATCACCCAATAAATTTCCTGGTTCAATTAGAATTGGTATTTAAACAGTCGTCCTCATCATGCTGTTCACATTTTGACATCATGTGACCAAGACAACACCTAACAATAGGTATCAGCAGGTTGCAATAGAGATAGAAAAAGACTGGAAGAGTGACGGAAAGGCATAGAAGTGGATGTCCTTTGGCCACATCCCACACTGATGACCGCTTCATTGTGAACAATACCCTGCGTAACCAGATGATGAATGCCACTCAACTCCAGACACATTTAAAGGAGGTGAGAGGCACCCAAGTGTCACGTTAGACCATTAAAAAGCATTTACATCAGCGTGGTCTGTGTTCTAGACAACATTTAATAAGGGTACCTGACCACACCACCAGGCACAGGAGTCCCTGTCTTGCATGGGCCGGGGAGCATCTATGCTGCAGGAGGGACTAGTGGGCCTCAGTGCTGTTCACTGATGAAAGTCAATTCACGCTGAGCAGAAATGATGGCTGCCAACGATGTTGGGGATGTCAAGGATAGCGCTATACATCAGCCACTGTTGTCACCAGACAAGCCTTTGGTGGTGGAGGTGGTGTTACAGTGTGGGCAGGTGTGTCTAGTCAATACAGAACTGCCCCACACTTTGTCAGTGGTACAGTGACAAGCTCATACTACTTGAATAACATTAATCCAGTCATTGTGCCTCTGCATGAACAACACAGGCCTAATTTTATCTTCATGGAGGACAATGCGCCAGATCATTAAGGTCACATCATTAGGGAACGGCTGCTGGAGACTGGGGGACCTCAAATGGAGTGGCCTGCACTTTCTCCAGACCTGAATCCCATTGAAAATCTATGGGATCAGCTGAGTCGCCGTGTAGAGGCTTGTAACTCTGTACCCCAGAACCTCAATGACCTGAGGGCCGAGCTTCAAGAAGAGTGGGATGCCATGCCTCAGCAGACAATAAGTTGACTTGTGAACAGCATAATATGTCGTTGTCAAGCTGTAATTGATGCCACATGACAAGTTATTGAGACATTGATATTTTTGTGGAGGTATACCCACCGCTTGTGTGGGCTTTTGTTTCAATAACTTGTTTGAGATGAGGAAATCCCCATTGCTGCTTCTACTTAAATGCCCTACTTTCATGATATAATATCACTGTAGCGGGAACTTTTTAAGTTTTCCATAATTTTCACCCAAAAGCTAAATATCCCTTTTTGCGAGTGGTATATATACTGTCAGTCAGCAAGACGTACCTTATCTTTCAGCCATTCCTTGCTGTACCTGATGTCTCTCTTGTCATCACGTTTATCTTTGGTGCTAGAGTCATCGTCATCCTCATCTCGGTCTAGACAGATAAACCGAAGAATCTCAACTTTGGTTTTTTACTTTTATTCATCTGCAAACATTACATACATAAGGTGAACCTGTCAGATTTCTGGTGCAGAATATGATAGAGGCTGAAAATCTGAGCTCTGTGATGTATAGGATTATATGATTTGGAGCAGGATTTCTGAGTAAGGGTCCATTCACACGTCCATATGTGTTTTGCAGATCCGCAAAACCCGGACACCGGCAATGTGCGTTCCACATTTTGCGGACCACACATTGCCAGCACTCTCATAGAAAATGTCCACAAGAACAGGACATGTTCTTTTTTTTTGCAGAACGGAAGTGCGGATCCAGAAATACGGATGCAAAATTGCGGAACGGATGCGGACCCATTTTGCGGACGTGTGAATAGGACTACTAGGAGAGACAATGAGAGTCCTGATCCCGCCGCCCACATAGAGTGATTGACAGCTCTCCTTGTATCAGTGTGGGCATATAGAAGGCTGTCACTAATACAACAGTTTCCCCCTAACCAGTGGATAAGAAATATATTGTTTTAACTGGAACACCCCTATGATGCGGTCTGTCCGCTAGTGTGACTCGTCTGTTTCCAGTGCTTGTATTTCCCACAAATTAATAATGCTAGAGCAGGCATGTCCAAACTGCGGCCCTCCAGCTGTTCCAAAAACGACAACTCCCAGCATGCCTGGATAGCTTTCAGCTATTAGAGCATGCTGGGAGTTGTAGTTTTGCAACAGCTGGAGGGCCGCAGTTTGGACATGCCTGCTCTAGCATTATTAATTTGTGGGAAATACAAGCACTGGAAACGGACCGCAGTTTGGACATGCCTGTGCTAGAGCACCTTTTATTACTACCGTTCCCTTGTTATTTCTCCTGAAAATGCACCAACGACGACTTGGTCTTACCATTTCCCTTGTCTATAGGATATATCCTTACACACAGACCTAAAAAAAAAAGACCCCACTATAGAACTCTCTATAATGGACACCTCAAAAGCAAGAAAATGGAGGGGCTAATAACGTCCAATAATCTCAAAGAATACAAATCTCTATTATAAATTACACTGAATGGAGGATATCAGTACTGTGTAAGGATACACTCTTTTTACAAGACCAATAGTAACACCAAGCTGTCAATTTACTTATACTTTTCTTGGAGGAATAACAGAAGGATGCAATTATTTGCTAAAACAGATATGTCAGGAGAGCCGGCAGGACCTCTACTGTGACAGGTATCAGGTCTGTTGGAGAATCAGGATTAGATCTAATGGTGGTCCTGTTCCAACAGAATACCGAACCAAACTGAATACAAAATACAAAGAGAAAACAAAAGATGATGCCTTCTGCTGCTGGCTCGTGTATAGACTAGTGAAAAAAAGGCTAGAAATGTTGACCTCAGTAACTAATCACATTACTGTCTAAAGTTTTTTTTTACATGGGCTAAGGATTGGGTCATATGAATGCTCGTTCCCAATAATGGCCCGTTTCTTAGTTGTGTCAACAAGGATGAGCGGCCGACAAGTAGTGAAACTGTACGGGGACAAACGACTAAAGCAACAACCACTCATCCCCATACATCAGCAATCAATGCTGCATGTAAATGCAGCTAACAAGAGGCAATCTCGGAAGTAACATAATCATTCCCGATCATTGCCCCCTCTATTACCCGGCGTAAGTGCTCTAACCTACAAAAGAAAAAAAAAAAAAGACAAATGGGATCAATTTGTCAATCCACACATCAATCCTTTCACTGCACTAGTTACAACAGTCCCCCAGTTGAAAGGCCTTTCAATCTGACCCTCATAGTCACCGTCATCCTCTTCTGCTCCTATGGGCTCATAATCTTCCTGGTTATCATCGTCTATGTCGTCATCATCGCGGTAATCGTCTCTTTTTCGATCTTCCTTCTATAAAACAACCATATGACACTCCTGTTATCATCTGCGTTGAGCAAACAGAATGACGATGCAAATCCCAAAGAAGCTTTTTATATGTGTGATGACGATAAATTTTTATGGCTGCATTTTAACAATGTTAAGCTAAAAATCTTTTTTTCACTTGTTCTTTATTAAAAATGTTACAGGGTTTCTACCACCAGAAATACCGTTATGTAGCAGACTGACATGAGCGATGCGCTAATGTCAGCACTACATAACAGTATGTTTTTTACCTTTCTCCCTGCAGCCGTTTTGGTAAAAAAAAGCACTTTTATAATATGCTAATAAGCCTCTAGGTGCTTTGTGGGCGTAAAATCAGCACCTAGAGGCTCCGTCTACCTACCCTTTATCCCGCCCAGGTCCCCCGTTCTGCCCGCCCCGCTCCTTTTGATTGATGTGACTGTTCACAGCAGCATTGACAAAATCCCGCACCTGCGCCACTCACTTCTGTCTTCGGCGCAGGCGCAGTGAGTGAAGGCCGATCTCCTGATGCCGGCTTCCTCACTGTGACATAGTCGGCGCAGGCGCAGTGAGGAATCCGGCACCAGGAGCGCAACATTCACTTACTGTGCCTGCACCGAAGACAGAAGTGAGCGGCGCAGGTGCGGGATTTCGTCAACGCTGCTGCGAACTGTCACATAAATCAAGAGGAGCAGGGCGGGCAGAACAGGGGCCCTCGGCGGGATAAAGGGTGAGTGGACGGAGCCTCTAGGTGCTGATTTTACGCCCACATAGCACCTAGAGGCTCATTAGCATATTATAAAAGTGCATTTTTTTTTTTGCAAAACGGCTGCAGGGAGAAAGGTAAAAAACATACTGTTATGTAGTGCTGACATTAGCGCATCGCTCATGCCAGTCAGCTACATAACAGTATTTCTGGTGGTAGAAAACCTTTAAGCGGTTTCTGAGATACCGGGTTAAAGGGGTTTCCCATCTCAGACAATGGGGGCATATCGTTAGGATATGCCCCCATTGTCTGATAGGTGTGGGTCCCACCGCTGGGACCCGCACCTATAATGAGAACGGAGCTGGAAAATGAACAGAGGGCGCACTGCGAATGCGCAGCCGCCCTCCATTCATTTCTATGGCGCCGCCGAAAATAGCAGAGCGCTGGCTCGGCTATTGCCATCTGCCCCATAGAAATGAATGGGAGCATGGGCTGCGCATGCGCGGCGCCCCCCCCCATTCACTTCTATGGGAGCAGCACTTGGTGGTGGACGGACCCCGGCAAATTCGGGGTCCTCCAGCCACAGCGTTCCCCGCTTTGTTCTCGTTGTAGGCGTTCTCCTGACCTCAAACACTTTGGGGGAGTTTTATGAAACTGGTGTAAAGTACAACTGGCTTAGTTGCCCATAGCAACCACTCAGATTCCACCTTTCATTTTTCACAGCTCCTTTGGAAAATGAAAGGTGGAATCTGATTGGTTGCTATGGGCAACTATGCCAGTTCTACATTACACTAGTTTCATAAATCTCCCTCTTTATTTAAGCCATATTCTTATCAGTTTGATAGCAATTTGGCTATGAGTGTTTATGAGGTCAGGAGATTAGAGATAAGAGCTACACATGAGCTGTCAGACAGGATTCAAAGAAAACAGACTGTGACAGACTGACCCTTGTATCACAGAAATGACTGAACATTTTTTTTTTTTTTACAAAGACCAACTGAAAAAAAGATTTTTTTTTAGCTCAAATTAAAGGGCTTCTGTCACCCCACTAAAGTCATTTTTTTCCCCTTTAAATGGCTTTTCTATCTTTTCCATCATTTGGGGAGCTGGCGGACTTCTCATCTCTCTGACAAACACATTGTGACGGACTGAACCGTTACTGGGGCTGCTGGAGAAGCCTGAGGACTAGCATCCTTCCTAGCGACTACGGACCTAGGATTTTGGAGATCCCCCTTGTTTGGTTGAACCAGGTGTCCAGGGCACATGGACGACTGTTGCACTGGAGCCTGTCCCTACAGCCATTCACCTTCACAATCTAAGACCGGCCTGGGAAACACAATGCGAATGCTGATGGACTATCTCGCCAAACAGAACTGGAAGGGTGACTAACATGGACATCCCCAAGTGGACCCGTAGAGGGTCTCACTGGGTCTGCCATCATTTAACTTGGGGGAGCTATTTGACAACACGGTCATCAGTTTGAGTTAAATGTGTATTGGTGTTGGATATGTGTAATTATGTTATACTGTGTAAGGGCTGTTTCACACGAACGGATGCCATGCGTGACATCCGCTCCGTGAATGACAGCCAAGACCCGATGCAGACTGCAGAGGCACGGAGCAGTAACATGACTGATAATGATCCGTGCCTCTCTGTGATCTCTTTACTACGAAATCACAGTGAGATAAAGTTGTCACTGTGATTTCGTAGTAAAGAGGTTACAGAGAAGCACGGAGCATTATCAATGATGTTAATGCTCCGTGCTTCTGCAGTTCGCATCGGGTCTTGGCTGTCATTCACGGGGCGGATGTCCCGCACGGCATCCGCTCGTGTGAAACAGCCCTAACTTGTTATCAAAAGACTGTCCGTACCCCCCCTTCGTTATCTCCCATTGTACTCTGAAAGAGCTCAGGACAATGACATTTTGGCCAGGGGAAGGGGAATGTGATGGGATTACAGTTTTATCTGATCACTTTCTGTATATAAGTTTGTGCAGTTGCTCAATAAAGCAGACTTTATTTCACCTACACTGAGTCTCAACCAGTGACTGGGGAAACCTGGGAGCTCCTGAGTAAGGAAGAATACAGAGGGCGGACATACTCTTGAGTACTGGGGATCAGGTACACACATTATAGCTCAGTTCTTATCTTACTGATAAGAAAGTTGGTTAAATAAGTGTTTATCACCTCTAAGTAGTTTAGAGATAAGGTTTATTAGATGACGGCATAAAGTGAAAGTACCAGTCACACAGTTAGAAAAACAGTTAAAGGGGTTGTCCGGGTTCAGAGCTGAACCTAGACATACCAACATTTTCATCCCTCTGGCACCCCCGATTTGAGCATCGGAGCATTACATGCTCCCATTGCTCTCCTTTGCCAAGGGCAAGGGCTTTGTTGTTTATATTTTTACACTGCTAGACGGAGGCTTCGGCCTAGCAGTGTTGCCGGTGACGTCACCGGCTCTGATAGGTGGGGTTTTAGCGCTGCCCTAGCTGCTTTACAGGATAGGGCAGCGCTAAAGCCCACCCATTAGTGCAGGTGAAGTCACCAGGGTCACTGCTGGGCAGAAGCCTCCGCCTAGCAGTCCCTATGGAGAGCCCGGTACGTCACCGGATCTCATAAAAAAGCCTTTGCCCTGGTGATTCAGCGCAGGGTAAAGGAGAGCATTGGAACATGAAATGCTGCTATGCTCATATAAGGGGGCTGCCTGTGTGAAAACAGGGGTAAAGTCTGGGGGTATGTCCTTTTGTGAAAAAATGGCTCAATATTTTCAATAAAGGCCAAACAAAAATATGATTTTTAGCCAAAAATTAGTAAAATGCAAAAAAAAAATTTGCTTCTGAAAGTGTATACAGCCTTTAAAAGACGCTGTCAGTGAATGTTGGGGTCTATTATAAGGCACATTTTTTGAGGCTACTCTTTTTTAGCAGAAATATTCTGCTCAGGAAATCGGAAATCAGCTCCTCTCCCCAAGTCCAGCTTCTCATATTGCTAGTGGTCAGCAGTTATCATTAATGGAAGCTGCATACAGCCACTCATTTGCCCTGTATTACCCACTCAAGTGCATGGGCAACCGTACAATACACGATCACAGAGCCAGAATGCGAGGCACACTTTCTCATACCGGAAACCCTCAATGACATGTCATAATGGCGCATGGATATGTGCTGTACAGATGGACTAGAATAATTCTGCTATTATTATTATTATTACAAGTGTACTATGATTTTTTATTTTTTTTGCACAGATCAGTAGAATATGCAAACTACATATATTATTAGGGCAAAGTGGCATCTTCCTCACCTCCAAGCAACCTGTAGTATGTCTTACAATGCATGGTAATTTTTATACATATTCAGAAACCCCTTAAGGTCCCCAGAATTTATTTTATTGTTTTAAAAAAAACAACAAAAGAAAACATGGCGGCATTTTCAGTTCCCATTCCTTGGCGTTCATTTGTAGAATTTGATGTAATGGGAATAACTGGTTCTTAAATGTCTATTTAGAAAAAAAAACAAAAACATGTATGTTTGTATTATGTACCTTTCTTTCATCTCGTTCCTCTGATTTAACTTTCTCATCTGAAGATTTTCTTCGTTTGGTTTTTGGCTCATCGTCTTCATCATCTTTCTTTTCTTTTTTCTCTTCCTTCTTAATCTTCTTCTCTTTTTTCTCATCCCGTTCAGGGAGAGCTATAAGCTCCTTGTATATACGAACTCCAAAGTCTCTCTGAAGCATTTCATTGAAAAGCTCAGCAAACAGTGACACCTGAGAACATATACAAAATATGAATCCTTAAAGGGGTTGTCTCACTTTAGCAAATGGTATTTATCATGCAGAGAAAGTTAATACAAGGCACTTACTAATGTTATTGTGATTATCCATATTGCCTCCTTTGCTGGCTTCATTCATTTTTCCATCACATTATACACTGCTTGTTTCCAGGGGTTACGACCACCCTGTAATCCAGCAGTGGTGGTCGTGCTTGCACACTATGGGAAAAAGCACACTCCCGCTATCCTGGCCCCCAGAGGCCAGCGCCTTTTCTTATAGTGTGCAAGCACGACCACTACTGCTAGATTGCAAGGTGGTCCTAACCCCTGGTTACGAGCAGTGTATAACATGATGGAAAAATGAATCGAGGCAGCATAGGAGGCAATATGGACAATCACAATACATTAGTAAATCATTATTTTAACCTTCTCTACATCCTAAATGCCATTTGTTAAAGTGAGACAACTCGTTTAAAGGTGTTATTCAACAAAGAAAAATTATCACCCATCCACACCATCAGCTATTCTGCTTCTGGGAACCCCATGATCACTAGAGCAGGGACTAGATCACGACCACAGTGAAGAAGAGCTGTAATGGAGCAGCAGTCGAGCATGTCTGGTGCTGCTCCATTCACTGTCCAGCTGAGCACTGTACTTGGCCATCTCCATCAGGCCCTCCATCGGCTTCATGAATGGAGCAGACCACACTGCCATTCTAGTGGTCTGTGGGGGCTGCTGCAATCGCACACGTGAAGATGATGGTGCACATGTAGTAAGTTCCTGAGGTCCTTTTACTGAATAGCTAAAAGGGCCACCACAGAACCCATACTTATTCAGCGAAACCTCTTTGGGATGACCTATCATACATGGCTGCACAAAACTTCAATATGTGAATGATGCAAGAGGAATCTTAGCTAGAACTCAGCCATACAGAGAGGAAAAGATGTACCTCAAATGAATGTTCTTTATTGTCCTCTATCCGATAATCCAAAAGGACGCTTAAAGACATGATACTGCAGTCAAACTTCCCATTTTTGGCTGACCAGTTTGGATGCACAATAATGGCCGGCTCATCGGGCAAGATGTATCTTTTAACTCGCCGCTGACGCTCCATTTCTTCTTGACGTTTCCTTTCTTCTTCCTAGTAAGAGAGCATGTTGCATTCAATGTAGACCACCTGGAGAAACAGAGAACCAACCACCGGAGATAATGAGACACAAACCTCCTTATCATCCTCAGATTTACGCTCTTCCTCCTCCTCATCTTCTTTTTCACATTTTTCTTGCTCCTTCTGCTCCTCTTTTTGCTCTTCTATGCGCAGTTGTTTTGTTAATCGTGCTATTAGCTGTGATTTTAACCCCTTTGAACTAAGAGTGCGACTTTCAAGCTCTTTACGCAGATCATTTACCTAATAAAATGGTTAAAGTCACCCAAAGCCAAACACAACAGGATATACAAACAGAACACAACAGAGCAAATAGAATATACACCAAGACTTTATGGACACATAGTAGAGCCCTTCGAGTCAGGATACGTTCACACGTGTGGAAAATCTGACTTAGAATCCGCAGATTTTTTTTTTTAAGGCTTACAGTGGAGCTAACTCGCATGTACCTACAAGCTGCGGGTAGCAATAAAAGTGATATGTCTAGCCTGTTTAGATATTTTCAATTAAGACATGCCTGTGCAGAGCAATTTGGTAGTGGTATGATCAAGATAGAATATGGAGAGATTGAAAAAAATGCTAGACACACAAATCTATGTAAACCATTATCCTCCTTCTACTCGGTACTCTTGTCCCAATTGGCTTCTCCGCTGACCAAAGCATATCCCTAGACTAGAAGACAGGCATGAAAGCGAGCTCAAGTATAACTGGAGGAGTACAGTCATAAGTGCTAGGGATCAGTTGATACAGGTGAAGTGGTTGCACAGAGTCTATTTGACTCCAGTCAGGCTGGAACAAATGCGTCAACTTAATAGTTCTGTATGTTCTAGATGTAATAGAGCGACTGGCACTCTAATGCACATGATCTGGGAATGTCCAAAAATTGCGGAATTCTGGTCAGCAATTCATGAGTTTTTGAACTTGAAACTGGGATTGCCGGCGGTATGCTCCCCTGAAAATAGCCAGTTAGGACTTGTGGATGATCTGTTGCAAACCAAATACTTTATATATATATATAAAAAAAAGCTATATCGACTTTTAAAAGGTTCTATGCTAGGAAGTCTATCCTATTGAATTGGAAGCCCCCAAAAGCCCCCTCAATCTAACATTGGATGCAGCTTATAGATGAAGCCTTACCAATGTATAAAATGACATATTTGGTTAGAAATAATCCTGAGAGATTTGACAAAATATGGAGACTGTGGTTGTTCTGCTAGAACGTCGGTGGTCTAAAGGAATGCGGGAGCCCGGCGGTGCTGCCGGGGGGGGGGGGGGGGGGGGTGTATGAGAGAGTGAATGATATTAAAATGTATAAGATAATTATTATGAAGCAACGGCAAAAAAGGCAGCCCTGAAGGAATCACACTGCCAGATTTTTAAGACATCTGTTTAATGTGCCAAACAGTCGCCAACATGTTTCACTGATTTGTGTGAATCTGGTTCTTTGAACCGTTCTAAATCCTTATTTCTTAAAATGACAAAAAAAAAAAGTGATATATGTCACTTCTTTC
Source organism: Bufo gargarizans (assembly GCF_014858855.1). Classification (NCBI taxonomy): domain Eukaryota; kingdom Metazoa; phylum Chordata; class Amphibia; order Anura; family Bufonidae; genus Bufo; species Bufo gargarizans. The sequence continues at coordinate 287,836,148 of NC_058085.1, read as the reverse complement.
AAATTTGTGACAAAAAACTAAAAACACAACAGCATAAATAGCAATTTGGATTCCACACCAGAATGTATTGCCACATGAACATACCCTCAAACTTTCGAATAGGCATTTTATATAAAAAAACACTAATATTCTCTATAGCAGGGATCAGAAACATCCGCTGTGGTGAAACTGACTAGCATGCACACTTGTTTGGATGTTCTCGGAATTGACCTAAAAGTTAATGGAACATGCTGGGAGTAGTAGTTGCATAAAAGCTGGAGCGCCGAAGGTTGTTGAAATTTGCCCTACAATACAGCGTAACAACAATTCTCAAAAGTAAAACTAAATGCCAGAATAAAACCATACAACCACCCACCCCAGTGACTATTTACCTACCTGCCTTCAAATATCAGACCAAAAGCATCTATAAAAGGTGTATTCCCATCTTAAGGGTTCAGTTAAAGACTGTTACTAGCAGGGAATGTGCTGGGAAAAGGAGCAGACATATTGCTTGTGCAGCTGGTTCAGATGCACAGGGGCCCAGAGAGGGAGGAGGGCCCTTCCCAGTGCCAGATGAGGTGTTTTTTATTTATTTATTTTATAATTTTTTTTCCTCTGCCAGGGAGAAAGGGGGGCCTAATTAGGACTGTGTATCTGCTGCCCGTTCTGCCTAAACTCCATAGCTAAAGGACCTGCGATGACATCATAGTCATGTGATCTTTTCAACTTGGTAGGTAGTGGTGGTAGGACCTCTGATGAAGTCACCATCATGTGACCAGTGCAGAAAAAGGCAGCACTCAGCAGGGGAGACCTGTGATGCCATGGAATGTGAGTGCCAGAGAAATGCTAGGCGATGTGGTTCTCCCCTATTACACCTCCTCCCTGCTTAGTGGGAGGGAAATATATTATTTAACTGGGACTGTATGTTAGAGGGGCTGAAGGGAGGGGATGGGTGTTAGTTACATGGTACTGTATGTTATAGAAGATTGGGGGGAGATGACTGGTGTTATTTACATGGGACTGGATATTACAGAGGACTGGAGGGTAAGGAGTAATGTTATTTACATAGGACTATTGTGTTGGAAAGGCTGAAGGAGGGGATTTAAGTTATTTACATGGGACTGTATTGTATAGAAGACTGGTGGGAGAGGACAGACATAATTTATGGAGGCACTACAGAGAAGAATATAACTCCAGGGGGTACAGCAGGAGGTATTATAATTACAGGGGGCACTGCAGGGAACATTATCAATACTGTAGGAAGTGGTGGCAGGCATTACTACTGAGGGCTCCATAGGAGTGCCTTATAGATTGACCTTTTTTCTATTAGGGGTGCCTTATTAGTACTGAAGGCACTGTAGGGGTACTATGGTGGTGGTGGGGGCTTTCGCCTAGCAGTGAGCCTGGTGACATCACCGGCACTAATGGACAGGCTTTAGCGCCGCCTTAGCCTGTAAAGCCACCCATCAGTGCCGGTGACACTGCTACGCTTTACAGTGCAGGCCAAAGGAGAGCATCAGAGTATGAAATGTCAGAGGGGCTGCTTTAAAGGGCATCTGTCAGCAGTTTTAAAGCTATGAAACTGGCTGATCTGTTACATGTGCACTTGGCAGCTGAAGACATCTGTGTTGGTCCCATGTTCATATGTGCCCGCATTGCTGAGAAAAATGATATTTTAATTTATGCAAATGAGCCTCTAGGAGCAACGGGGGCGTTGCCATTACAGCTAGCGGCTCTAGTTTCTCTGCAACTGCCACTCCCCCTCTATTTTTACAGGTCCTGGCAGAGAAAATGTCATCACAACTGGCCATGTCAAAGTGCAGAGGGCGCGGCAGTTACAGAGAGAGCGGAGCCTCTAGGAGTAATCGTAACGCCCCTGTTTGCATATAATAAAACAACATTTTTCTCAGCAATGCAGGCACATATTAACACGGGACCAACACAGATGTCTTCAGCTGCCATGTGAACATGCAACAGGTCAGCCCTTTAATTGTGCAAGCGTATGAGGGAGTCCTGAGGGATATCTGAAGGCCTAGGGAGCATTTTACTGTGAGCTATCTAAAAGATATGGACTTCAGTGGGGATAGGAAGCCAGCACTAAAGTGCCTAGGGCAGCATAAAATCTAAATATGGCTCTGGCTCCACAGCAGCAGCACAATGTCAGACATCACACTGCTCCTGTGCAGGGGTCACACTATCTGGGCACAGCTCCTGTGCAGGGGTCACACTATCTGGGCACAGCTCCTGTGCAGGGGTCACACTATCTGGGCACAGCTCCTGTGCAGGGGTCACACTATCTGGGCACAGCTCCTGTGCAGGGGTCACACTATCTGGGCACAGCTCCTGTGCAGGGGTCACACTATCTGGGCACAGCTCCTGTGCAGGGGTCACACTATCTGGGCACAGCTCCTGTGCAGGGGTCACACTATCTGGGCACAGCTCCTGTGCAGGGGTCACACTATCTGGGCACAGCTCCTGTGCAGGGGTCACATTATCTGGGCACAGCTCCTGTGCAGGGGTCACATTATCTGGGCACAGCTCCTGTGCAGGGGTCACACTATCTGGGCACAGCTCCTGTGCAGGGGTCACACTATCTGGGCACAGCTCCTGTGCAGGGGTCACACTATCTGGGCACAGCTCCTGTGCAGGGGTCACACTATCTGGGCACAGCTCCTGTGCAGGGGTCACACTATCTGGGCACAGCTCCTGTGCAGGGGTCACACTATCTGGGCACAGCTCCTGTGCAGGGGCACAGCTCCTGTGCAGGGGCACAGCTACTGTGCAGGGGCACACATCTGGGCACAGCTACTGTGAAATGGGCACAGATGTAGGTATAACTGCTGTGAAGGGGCACATATCTGGGCATAAGTGCTGTGAAGGGGCATAACTACTGTGAAGGGGGCACATCTGGGCATAGCTACAGTGAAGCGGGCACAGTGTGGGCATTACTACTATGTGCAGTTACAAAGGGGGAATAATTACTATGTGGGGGCATTAAGAGGGCTGGTTGTGTATAGTTATGCTTTGGGCAGAGTTAGAGGCTGTGGCCTAGTATAAAAAAAAAATATATATAAACATATTGTAAACATATTGACCCATATTAACAAGATGTTTTTTATTTGCACGTATATGTTTATATGTGTGTTTGTTTTTTTGTTTGTTTTTTTGGGGGGGGGGGGGGGGGGGGCAGGTACAATTCTCACACAGGGGCTCTCTGCTGTCTGTGTCCGCCCCTGGCTGGCAACAGCACATACTCGAGTTATTAACTTATGTTATTTAGCAGGTCCTCCTAATTGCTTGCTGGCGCCGGGAGCCAAAATGGCTGCTGACAGAGGGTCATGTGACCAGCCCCATCAGTCAGTGGCCTCCGTTGTCTTATACTGAAGATGCAGTAGGTCTTCCGTGTGCCCGCAGTATAGGTCAAAGGAGACCGCTGATGGAAGGGATTGATCACATGGCCCTTCATCAGCGGCCATTTTCAGACAGCAGCTCCAGCAAGAATGCCTGCTAATAAATATGAATTAGTTTCATTGAACCATTGGACACTGGCGCCGATGGATTGAATAATGCGTGCATGTGCTGCGCCTAGCTTATCTGCAGCTAGTAGAATATAGTGTCCAACCCCTTTAAGCAATAGCGGCATAGCCACAGGATAGTCACCCTGTTTACTAAGCCCAACAACCTCTTAAAGTTAAAAAATTTAATTATATTCAAATAAATCCCCAAATCTTTTGTAACACTGTTTTCATGGTTCAAAAATCTGCCCGCCATAAATACTGTTCTCCCAAGCGGCCTGCTAACAATCCCTTCCTACCTGACAGGTCACAAGATATGGACAACCTCAATTATCACATTTTGTAGGGTGAATGTAATGTATAGTATATTTTTTTTGGTCGATACAGTCTTGGTTCCCCCTTCTGCTCCACTGGACAACTTATCACCAGTAATGTATTACGTATGTCTGAGGCGTTGTCAAGCTAGGTGCTCCAGCTGCTTTTCTCAGCCTGTGGGAAGTTCACCTTAGTTTATCCATCTAAGAGTAACTTTAAAGAACACCGAACAAGATTAAGACTAAGAGCTCGTATTGTGGCCCACAAACAACAAGATGAAGACTAAGAGCTCGTATTGTGGCCCACAAACAGCAGGTCCGCAATATGCAGCCACTGGCCGTGTGCTCACCCCATCACGGATGTGGACCCATTCACTCGAATGGGTCCGCAATCTGGAAGGTGCATTAGGAAACGGAAACCCACTGAAGCACTACGGAGTTTCTCTCCGTGCCTCCGCACCACAAAAAATAAATAAAAAATAGAACTATTTTTTTTGCAGTGTGGACTGATCACGGACACATTCAGGTTGAATGGCTCTGGATCAGTCTGTGGAATCCGCACAGATGTTGCCTGTGCATTGGGGACGGCAAATTGTGGTCCCCAATACACGGAATGGCCGGGAAACGGCCATGTGCATGAGCCCTAAGACAAATAGAATCTATTCACTCCTACAGAACTCTCTCTTTGATATAAAGTTGGAGAAGGAAGAGGATTAGTCATAAAAAACTCTTAGTTTGGATGTAATATGACTTTAAAGACAACAAACACCTTTGGGAGCAATTTTTTTTATGATTGCATGTTACTTATTGGGACTAAAAATCTTTTTTTTTTTCAATTGGTCTTTCTTAAAAAAAAATGTTTTCAGCAGTTTTTGTCATGAAGGGTTAGCAACGCTGCCCATCTGTAAGGATCTTACTTTCACTTTGAGCCATTATCTGCAAGCTATGTAAATCCCTGGTCTTCGAATTACTAGCAGCTTAAAAGCACGTACTTAAAGGGGTTATCCCATGAATAATGATAGATAATCTAGCACATGACAACCTCTTTCTAACAAAGCTAGAACCAGCCCTGTACCTCACATGGATCCAGAGATCTCCACATTCATTGCTCCAGTTCTGCTAGATTTATTTCAAGATATCAGCGTATTGTGTGTCCTCTCTGCTGCAACTGGTGGCAATTAAAGTATGGGACTGAGCATGTGCTTCCATCTCAGTGAGCAGGACAGAGAAATTTTACAGATAGATTTCATTAAATAACTCAGCAACTCTAATTAATTTTTAATTACATGCAATTACAAAAGTATTTAGATTCAGGTGCTGGTTTGAAAACTGTAGAATATTTGTTTTAGGACAACCCCTTTAAGCCATATTCTTATTAGTAAGATAAGAATTGAGCTATAATGAGTGTTTATGAGGTCAGGAGATCAGAGATAAGGAGCTGTCAACTGAGATGCCTGAACAGTATAAACACAGAGCCCGGTACTAGAGAATCTCAAGACTGTACAGAGAAAGGGCCTGGAAATTTTTAATAAACCCCAATTGATAAAATGATGAGCCTTGATAACATCAAACACACCACTGGTCACTGGACCAAAAAATCCCTGTAGGGGTACTACTAATTGAAAATTAAAACATAAACTTTATTTGATCCTTTAAAATAGGGTTATAGATACCCCAATACCCACACACTTAAAACTATCAGACGATGGTACTGGATTATGCTAAGTTGCTAATTGAAACTATTTCTCTCAAATTCGAGAGAGAAGATTAAATGTAGTGATTTATGGTGGACAGTTGGATACACAGAACAAGGATATAACCCTATATTAGGGAATACCAGGACCTGGGCCCAGGTCCTAGCTATAAATCCTAGCACCTATTAGATGGATCTGCGTGTCACTTATCACTGCCACTCATAACACAACATTTACATACACTCAAAAGATAAATATCATGTTTCTGAGACCATATAACTTGGTGAAACTCATACAGTACTAACGTCTGCCTAAAAAACAAAACTGCGCCTAACACTGGTCCCCACCCGACATGTTTCGCCGCGATGCGGCTTCGTCAGGGGTTAGGGGTATCACTAATACCCCTAACTCTTAAAGTTAAAAAATTTAATTATATTCAAATAAATCCCCAAATCTTTTGTAACACTGTTTTCTCTTGAGTGTATGTAAATGTTGTGTTAGGAGTGGCAGTGATAAGTGACATGCAGATCCCTCTAATAGGTGCTAGGATTTATAGCTAGGACCTGGGCCCAGGTCCTGGTATTCCCTAATATAGGGTTATATCCTTGTTCTGTGTATCCAACTGCCCACCATAAATCACTACATTTAATCTTCTCTCTCGAATTTGAGAGAAATAGTTTCAATTAGCAACTCAGCATAATCCAGTACCATCGTCTGATAGTTTTAAGTGTGTGGGTATTGGGGTATCTATAACCCTATTTTAAAGGATCAAATAAAGTTTATGTTTTAATTTTCAATTAGTAGTACCCCTACAGGGATTTTTTGGTCCAGTGACCAGTGGTGTGTTTGAGGTTTAACCTCCCGAGGGTCTCTACTAGGGCCCATCCAGTAGTATCGCCTTGATAACATAACTTTGGAGTCATGGATTTCTCTCAGGATCCTTGTATTCATCCGTACAGCACTGTATTAACACATTTGGCTTACCTTCATCACCTTCGGATCGAGTTTTGACCAGTGAGTAGGAGTACAGATTTCTTTTGCGTCCCCATCATCTTTATCCTCTTCTTCCTATTACAAACACAGTAACGTGGTTAGAAAGGGGCCTTTGGAGATTGTAAAGCTGTCGCAGGTCCGTGCAAGTAGCAAGGTCACAATTTCTCATTGTCTTCTCCTAAAGCTTTGTTGAGGCACATACACACGTTCTAGCACTCTTACTGACCACTAAGTCAATCAAAGCCAGATCTGTGAAACAAAGGGATGATAAATAGAAGAATAACAGTATGTACAGACATTGCTCGTCTACAAAGACACAAGTCTGTAAGTAAAGCCACCCCGTGTTATTTCCAAATATCTACTGTTCATTTATCGCCCACAAATAAAATTATGTATTTTTTTTGTTTGTTTTTTACGTTTTAAGTATGAAAATGATAAATGTGAACCTTTGGATGGGTAGATGGTGAATGGGGCCAAATGGCAGTAAATCCATTTGACCCAACAACCTAATTCTAATAAAAATTAGATAAACAAAACACAAAAAATTCTAAATTTAATTCTAAATTTCCCATGTTAAGAAGCTGGAATACGTGAGGTTCACTACACTGCAGACGTCACGAGAAGTGTTCTTTAGAGGGGTAGGGTGGTGTTTAGTGTGTGCAGTGCATTGTGCCTGTGTTCCTGTGCCTGCGAAAAGCGGAAATAGAAAAAGGGATTAGCGTTCAGTGCCTGTTCTCCATCAGCTTCCTTGCGTTCACCCTGAAGCTTGTCGGCCAGCTGCTGCTTGTATCCTCGGCACAGGTTTTCCCACTCTGAGCGGGTGGGAAGGCAATGCCAAACATCCGGGAAAAATAAAACCACAGTCTCCACATGAGCAGGAACCGAACGCCCCTTGTGGGTCTCCTCAGGGCGATGGTAGCGAATCTCTGCAAAACGGTACCTGTTGCAAGGGAAGAAGCATGTTGGAAACACAAAATCTAGAATGCACAGAATATAAGAGCCTAGTTCTCTCGCAGTACATCATGAACAGCTAGCTCTGGATTGTCTATGAAAAAAAACGAAAAATAAAAAAAAAAACACCATTATATAAAGGCCATTGATTTTCTTCAGGTAAGTCGAAGCATTGTTTTGAGAAAAGCAAATAATTTATATAATCTAGAAAAAATTAAAAAACATAAAACTTACTGGCGCAGGTACTGAATCTAATAAAAGTTCTTAAGGAACGATACTGACAAGATTAAATAAACTTAGTGAAGTTAAATAATCATTGATTTAAGAAGAATTTTCTCATACAATTCGAAATACCATTAGAAAACACGGCAACACAACTTGGTTTTAGGACAGGTTAAGAGGTTTTCTCCTGGACGATCTGTAGCTGAGCATGAAAAGAAAAATAAGTCTTCAGAATGTACAGAAACATGAAGAATTGACCTAAACCACAAACCTCCTGCTCTTCAGAAAGACGCATACATTTTAGTGAAACTACTGCAACTGCAAATCTCTAGGGAAGTGAAGCTGGAGATAAAACAAGAGACGGGCCCCTGATGTAAGAACTGGACTTACCACTGTGTACACAAGCTCAGGTCAATGCCAGTCAGAGCCTTACAACATCGAACAGCCGTTTTGATGAGCACAGAAGGGTCTTTGTCTGGATCTAGACCATCGAGGGAAGGAGACCAGTGTCCTCCAATTGCCATAGCCTCATCCTTACCCTTCATTCCTACTAAAAACTGTGATAACGAAAAAAAAAAAAAAAAAAAAAAAAAAAGACATTAAAAGGGTATTCCAGTAATCACAATATTTACTTAATACAAGATAACTGTTAAAGAGCCTCTGTCAGCATGATCAACCCTATTAAACAAGGCATACTGCTTGGTAGGGTTCATCAGGCTGATTAAATGCTTGATTGACAGGGCTAGACATCAGCATGCTGAGGGCAGTGCTGTGTCCTAGCATGTACATATCATATACACAACTGACTATAGCCTTATCATGCTGAGAATAGAGTTTTTCTATGCTTAGAAAACGAATATGTGTTAGGTTTCTAAGAATAGAAAATCACTCTTCAATAAGATGAAGCTGTAGCCTGGAGGTAGGTGGTCAGCCTTGCATGTAGATAGGCCAGGGTTCAAAATCCAGGAGAGAATTTTACATCTTTTTCTTCAGTTATTTTTTCGCTCCCTTATTTAACCTATAATAAAAGGCTATAGCCGTACTATATGGAGAAGAGTGGTTTTCTATTCTTAGAAAGATAATAAATATCACTGGTGTCTTTATAATCACATGGTGCCTATGAATAAAGCAGTAATAGGTATTAGCTTTCTAAAACTAGAAAACCTTTACTCTCAACATGGTAAGGCCATAGTAAGTAGTGTATATATGTAAATGCTAGGCCCCAGCTCTGCCCTGCCAATCAAGGGGAAGGAGGGTGTACAGAGCACAGGGGCGTTACATATACAATGCTCCAAGCCCCACCCCTGGTGCTCCAACGTGCTTAATTGCAAATGAATAACACGCAGATATCTCTGCAGTGTTTAACATACAACAAAAGAAAGGTACCTCTTTAATCAGCATGATGAACCCTACCAGGCAGTATGCCTAGATTAACAGGACTGATAATGCTGACCGAGGCTCTTTAACTCTGTGCGGGTCCAACCAATTGAACTCCCATCAATTATGAGACTGGAGCACCAGAGTCTTTAGGTGGAATGGAAAGGCCACTCAATGCACTATTTATGAGGCAAAGAAAGCCGTGTACAGTGCTGGGAAGATGTGCATGTGGAGACCTAAATAGCATGCTTGAATTAGTGTTTTCAGCCTCTGCAAAATTTATTTTTTTAATGCATTTTCTTTTACAAAGCATACTTGCAAACATCCAACTTGAAAAAAAAAAACTGAAATAAAAGTGGCCTAAATGGGAGGAAATGCTCAAAAACCCCAAACACCGTGGCGTGTTTATAACCGGGGGAACAATTCCTCCGCATGCGATCCGAATTGCTCCACCGGTTATGAACACGGGGATTTTGAGCATTTCCTCCCATTTGGGCCATTTTATTTCAGTAATTTTGCTTGATATGTTTAGAATGTGCCATTGCGTACTGCTGGTAGCATTCTGTGTCACATGACCTGTTATAGGTGGGACCCACTGCCTTATCATCTCTCCCACTACCTGAGTGATCTCACTATGGAGGTATGTGGGAGCTTGGCTGTAAGTTGCATCTTAGCACCTCTCAGACCGTGTTCACACACCGTAGGTAGTCTAGTGGTAGGAACCCATGCCACGCTGAGATACCTTGACGGTGGTGCAAAAGGGCTCCAATGTGTTCCTGACTGGAATACATTGGCTAAAGTCTCAGTTCTTAACATCAGCTTGAGGGATTGGCCAGTATTTTCAGTTGCATATCATTGTGGTGCACCTTTCGCAGTGATGTATGTATTTTTATATTTGCATCCACACATTATCCCATCTTGTGTAGGATGTCATTGTGGTGCATGTGGTCCGTTGCAGGCAAACATCCAACTTGGCCAATGTTTTTGTACTTTAAGCATTTTTGCCCATATAAAGTGTTTTACCACCATGACCCCGCTGTTATGTTATGTTGCACACCAGTATAGGAAAAAAAGCATTGGTACAAAAATGATAAAAAAGCAAATACCAGTGTGTTTTGTATTTGTTTTTTTTTTCACACTAGGAAAAAATGATTAAAAAATCCTCAGAAGAGGAGGATGCTGCGATTTCCAAAAGAACTTCGACACAAGCAGGAAAAAAAAAAAAAGTTCGGCCGATGTTCAGGTTATGTGTATGGAGTAAACAATTTTAGAATAATAATATGGTTACCTTTAGGAGTCTTGCTGGGTGCTGGAAACCTTCTCTAACTTCCACTGGGTCCTCTGCAAGGGCACAAGACTTGTGATATAAATCTTCTAAAGCTGGACTTGCCAGTAGCATGACCTAGTTAAATAATATGCAAAGAAAGAAAGAAAGCAAAAATCTAATAACTATAGACATAAGAGCAGATAAAATGTTACTTTGCCATGGACTGACATACTCACACTACTCTGCCACCATAGTCTTAAACAGCTGGAAACTCCAACATCTCTCTTTAAAAAAATCCAGCAAATCAAAAATTTGATTAAAGGGGTTGTCCGGCCTAGAATCCAACAACCCAGTGGAACTAACCTGTGCCCCGCAGAAAATAATTAATAAATAATTAAACCTATCCACCGGTTTTGCGTCACAATGCTGCCCCGTTTCCAACTGCTTCTGGTTACAGTTGGACCGAACAGGTGACTGAGCTTTTTGAGGGGCACTGGTTAGTTTCACTGAGGTTTTTGGCTCCGAGGCCGGACAATATCACAAAATTCATATACAAAGTAAAATAGACTGTCCATATATCAGTCAGTAATTGTGCTTCACTGCAGAGAATATTGGTGGTTGATAAACTTAATGATTTCCATACCTTTGCACTGTATGTATGGTCTACATCAGGCGGATCCAAAATAGCAGTATTTTTCTCAAGTGGATCCACTTCCTTGTGCATGACATAGAAATTACTGTAACTTCCAAGCTGGAATGGCCGAGACATTGGGAAAGCATCCACCCATGTAAACTGGGCATCAAAGAAATCACTGGGAATGTACAGGTTCTGATAACGTCGCCTCAGCTCCATCATGTCACATCCAGGGCTGCATCATAAGAGAAGTCTCAGAATGTACAATAACATACAATAAGAGGATCCTTTGGAGTTTCTTTTTCTTCTTTTTAAAAGGGCGGTGCACCTTTGGGGGAAGGGGGGTTGGAAAACCTGCGAAGGGAAGCATACTTACCTGCTTCTTGGCTCCTTCTCTTCTGAGCCTCAGCTTCTCCACTCAGCTCTCAGGATGTAAACTTGCATTTTGATAGCACTGCAGCCAATCACTGGACCTCTTGTGTAACGTAACCATTTCACATGACACAAGAGGAGCGTGTCACTGCTGCCGCCAGCGATTGGCTGCAGCGGTGTCAAAACAGAAGTTCACATCCTGGTAGCCGAGGGGAGAAGCGAAGCTGGGAAGAGAAAGAGCCGGGAAGCAGGCAAGTACAATCCCTTTAAGAAACTCTAACTTCAGCACTCTAATTTTTAAGTGACGCTAAAGAGCAGATCTCAGAATTCCAAAAGATGTAATATAATACTGGATGTACACTGTGGCTGAGTGGACATAACTGGTACAGGGAATGCATAAAAACATTTAAAAAAATTACGTTTTTTTTCCCTAGACTTTAACATTGATTACTTATCCTTAGGATAGGCCATCAATATCAGATTTGTGGGGATCCAACTCCTTGCACCCCCAACAATCAGCAGTATGAATGGGCTGCTGTGCTCTGGAACAGAGACTAGAACAGCACCTCTGCACACTGAGTAGTGACTCATTTACAAACAGGTATCTCATTAAAACTTAACATTTAATACATAAATCATAAAAAAAAAACAGCCCATGTATTATGTAAAAATCAAGAATCCAAAGCCAACCACAAATGTTGCACAGTACAAATGCAAACACTGGTTAGTGTACCTATATCTCAGGCACACCAACGTAACCTTAGAAAAGGATAGATGAGGATAGAAAAGTTGCAAGGACACAGGTGCTGGGTCTCTCGCCCTACCTAACCCTATGTCTACCTCCTCATATCCTTCACTCTATGTGTCCCTTATTGGCCCTATCAGTGGCCAGAGTTGACTGCCCAGCTTCATCAAAAAATTTGAAAGGGGGAAAAATGGGTGCACCGTTGTCCACTCAATACAGATATCCCATCCCAACGTGTTTCCTTGGCATAGGCCAAATCATCAGGGGACCAATTCATGAGATAGTATTCCAGTGCTTGAATGGCCCCAATGTACGTTAAAGCCAAAATCTACAGTCATCAAATGCATATATAGAGGTGATCAATCGCCAGCAATGAATACTTATCTATCCATTTGATCAGGTAACTGGACAAGTAGCTTTCATGGCGTCCTGCGTGTGGCAGCAGCAACAGGCGTACGCCGAAGCAGCTTTTTAAAGCCGCGCTGGAGCGCCCAGTGTCCGCCCCCAAGCGTCACATGACTGGTCACGTGATGCGTCATGTAACCGGAAGCACTACATGATCGCCTGCGAGAGAAGCGTGTCTGAAGACTGAAGGCATGCCCCTTTCACTGAGGTCAGAGGTGGACGGACCTGGTGAATGAGGACAGAATGGGCCATTCTCACTGACCCATGCATCTCCGTATCAGTATTAGCTCAAAGCCTAACGCGACAGGAAGGTAGCTGTCCGCTATAGGCACTAGGGTTTTAAACATGTTCAGGCTATCCAGGTCCGCCCACCTCTGACCTCAGTGAAAGGGGCATGCCTTCAGCCTTCAGACACGCAACTCGCAGCGGCGGGCAATCACGTGGTGCATTCGGTTACATGACGCATCACGTGACGCTTGGGGGCGGACATCGGGCGCTCCGGCACGGCTTTTAAAAGCTGCGCCAGTTGCTGCTGCCACACGCAGGACGCCATGAAAGCTACTTGTCCAGTTACATGATCAAATGGATAGATAAGTATTCATTGCTGGCGATTGATCACCTCTATATATGCATTTGATGACTTTGGCCTTAACGTACATTGGGGCCATTCAAGCACTGGAATACTATCTCATGAATTGCTCCCCTGATGATTTGGCCTATGCCAAGGAAACGCGTTGGGACGGGATATCTGTATTGAGTGGACAACCGTGCACCCATTTTTCCCTTTCTAATCTTTTGACGAAGCTGGGCAGTCAACGCTGGCCACTGATGGGGCCAATAAGGGACACAGAGTGAAGGATATAAGGAGGTAGACATAGGGTTAGGTAGGGCGAGAGACCCAGCACCTGTGTCCTTGCAACTGTTCTATCCTCCTCTATCCTTTTCTAAGGTTACGTTGGTGTGCCTGAGATATAGGTACACTAACCAGTGTTTGCATTTGTACTGTGCAACATTTGTGGTGGCCTTTGGATTCTTGATTTTTTTCATAATACTTGGGCTGTTTTTTAATGATTATGTATTAAATGTTAAGTTTTAATGAGGTTACCCATTTGTAAATTAGTTTGTGATCCTCCTGGTATCCATCTAGTACAACTAGTAATTGACCATAGTACTTTGGTCGTGCGAGAATTTTATAGAATTTATCATACTTACCAGTCCAGGGAGAACTTTGAAAACTGTATAGTGTAGCGAGGCACCACCCGTCTCTGTCTGCGAGGTGAGCGCTCTCTCTCGCGGCGAGGAGATCTTTCTCGCGAGCGTTTTCTCTGTGGTGACCGGTCACGTGATCTGCGCCTGTCCCGATCTCTCTCTCGACTATGAAGTTTTAGAAATGAATAGTTGAATTTCAAGTAAAACAATGGGAACTTTCACTACTTAATTCATTATTTTTTTTTTTTTTTATGAAATGAAGCTTAAAAGGTGTTGCGAGAAGATTTCAATTTAAGCGTCTGATCGGAGGGAGCCTGACTGCTGGGACCCCCACCAACCACAAGAACTGGGAGCCCTGTGCCAGTGGTTGCCGAGCATGCGTTCTGCCGCTCCATTCGTCTTCATGGGTCTGCCACAGACAGTTGGATACAGCACTTATTTCCTATCAGAGGATAAGTTTCAATCTTTGGACAAACCCTTAAACCGTCATTTTCTTTTTTTATATTCAGCTGGCATCCTGCTCCTAGTTTCAGGCTTTTCTCCAGCATTTTACTAATTCATTTTTGGTGAAGTACGTACAAAAATTGCTCTCACATAATGTAACACAGTGGAAAACTGGGGGCACATTACATCAGAAGTCTACTCCTAGCTCGAAAAAATTTCAGATCCTGACAATGACTACACTGGTTTTCTTAGCACAGCCACCTGGCTGTGGAGGGGTTAAAGCCGGACCCATTCACTTGAATGGATTTGTGCTGTAGTTCCTCTGCACAGCGGGTGACTCATTCTCAGGATCAGTGCAGGTCCCAGAGTTTTGGACCCCCACGATCATAACATGACATATCCTAGCACTCTCACAGATGGGAATATCCCTTTTATTCGAGAGAATTTCTGCCACAGTTGTGATCATGCAGCACACCATGCAGTCAGTGCAGTATTATTTTGCAGCACACACTTTAGGAATGAATACAGAACACACACACTGGTTTGTTCCATCGTTCAACCTGTCTACATCAGTGTTGCCTGTACGGTACTTTGAGCCAAGTCTTTTCTATAGATAGCTCCAATCACTTACTTTCTGTCATCTTTTCTACTGAATAGAGAGTCTCCTCTATCGCTTCTTCCAGAGAATCTTGATGGGGGTTCAATTCTCCGAACTGGCTGGGGCTGAGACACCATGCGGACTGGGGTCTGCAATAAGCCAGCTAAAAGGAATAGATTCAACAATCAACCACCCTACACAGTCATTTCCTATAACAAGGTTCCCGGTCACTGGGGTTGAAGGACGAAGACGACGTCCATTCTCTGTAAAGATCTATCCATGCGTGTATTGCATTTACCTCCTCTAGCTAAATGTAATCTGTCACACACATCAAAAGGTGGCTGAACCTGCTGACGCGAGAGGCATCTGGCTGTGGCTTTAGGGCATGTTCACACATTGGATTTTCCACACCAAAATCCCCGGGAAAACTGAATGAAATCCACCTCCCATTCTTTCCTAAATTAATTGTTTCTCAATTTTTTTTTTTATTATTTTTTTTTAAAAACACATGAAAGAAAATGTGAAGCAAGATAGCAGCACGTCTCCTTTTTTTCTAATTTGTTTTTATTTTCTGATTGCAGATTTATTCATTCTACTTACTGAACATGGTTATGGGGGGGGGGGGGGGGGCACGGCCATCTTGCCCGAGCTGTTCTTAACAGCATTTAGAAAGCATTAAGAAAATTGCTTCACAGCAGCCCCATGGGCCATAGACACAATGGTCTGGACGGGACCTCATTGACTTCTATGGGAGAGTTTTCTCAGCATGCTCTGTGACCTGTGCAGAGGTCATTGTACAAGGGAAGAATAGATAAGCTTTGACAATCACCTGCTGTGAAAGGAGGATCCTGTCTTATCTATACACAGTGGTGATATCATTACAGGCAGGACTACAATACTATATAACTGCAAGGAGTGGCGCCCATTATTAGGCTTAATGGCCAGTGTGAAAACTGCAGGATTTTATGGTTTTTGTTTAAATATAGATAGTGAAATGAACAATTAAAAAGAACATCATCAAAAATTATTTAAAAAAAAAGACATATCCCTTCTAGATGCTCTTTCCACAGGTGGATTAGTCCCACTGATACATTTTTTGACGTGTATTTTCTGCCATGTGAACATATCCTTATTCCTCCTTCCTTTTTTAAAAAGGACCTGTCACCTCTCCTGCTTGCATTCCCCATGTAGTAACAATTCTCAAGTATCTATTGTTATGACTCTATGTTGTGCCATTCCTCTATCATTCCTACTAACATTTATAAATGGATTACTAGCAGGTTACAATAAAGGTGTCAGACTGTGCAGGGACATGTCTCAACTGGAAACACCCATCTAGGCATTTTTGGCACATTGCGTGCAATTCATTCGTACCTTCTAGAAGGAATAATACAGGAATGAGTTAGTAAAAGGGACATGTCCAAAGAGGAGACAGGTCCTCTTTAAACCCTCACAGGGGCCAGCCTATTTTGTCCTTGACGTGATATTTTTGATATTTTTTTTATCCCTTTTGGAATGTCATAATTTTATTTCTGTCGATCTAGCTGTAGGGGCAATTTACGTTTTTTGGATGGTACTATTTGTGAGCACTTCTGCTCCACTGAATAACTTTTCTAATGGAATACTTTTTTTCACGCCATTCATTATCATAACTGTAACTTTTTATTTTTTCATCAACTTAGCTCTATGCGGACTTTACGTATGTTATTTTTAGTGGTACCGCTTTGGTGAAAAAAGCTCAACGATTAAAAGGACATTACTATCAACGTTTTTTATCACATAATGAAGTGAATGGCTGTGCCCACGCCACGTGACATAATGGTGACATCACTGGCCTGTGGGAAGCAGCGAAAATGCCACAGCACTACTGCGAGCACCGCTGCCTTCTCAAATAGCTGATCGTCCGGGGGTCATCAGTAAGAAAAACATTCACAGAACATGCATTTTTACAGAGGAGGAAAGATGGATGTAAGCCAAAGCCTATTTAAAAAGGGTTATCCTCGGGATAAGTCATCATAATCAAAATCGGCAGGGGTCCAGAGCTCTGGTGAGTGCAATGGGCTCCGGCAGCGTTCCAAGCACAGCTCCGTATTTTGTATAGCACATATATACCTGTGCTTGTTATTGCAGCTCAGCCCTATTGACTTGAATAGTACTGAGCTGCACCTAGGCCACGTAATTGATGTATGGTGATGTCAGTGGCCTAGGAAGAGGCCATGGTGCTAACAGAGCAACCGGCCTCTTCTTACAGCTGATCAGCAAGGGTCCCGGATGTCGGACCCCTGCTGATCTGATATCGATGACCTATCCTAAAGATAGATCATCAATATATTTTCCTGGATAACTCCTTTAATGCATGTGGCAAGATTTGGGTTATCTAGGGTGATCACAGCAAAAGGGCAAAGGCTAGCCGGCAGAATGCAAAATGTTTGGTTGCATAGAAAGGTCCCCTCACACTGTGGGGCTGGTACTGGTTATACTGGAAGGTGGTAACTACCTTTTTGTGGCTGCTGTTGTAATAGAGGTGATGGTTGTGCTTGAAGCAATGGATTTAAAGATGCAGCAGATATCTGTGCCTGCAGAAGGGTCTGTGCTTGTGGCGGAGGCTGAGTCTGCATCCCAAAAGCAGGCTGCTGTGGGACAGGTTGCATTATCACTGGTGGGTTCTTTATTAGAGGCTGTGCTGGAGATGGATTCTGCAATGTACACAAAATGATTGAAAAAACAAAAACAAAACAAACATTGATAGAAGGCAGGATATCTGGGACATTTACCTGGTTAGGGAGGGTCTGAATCCTCTGAGCATTCCATTTAAATGGCATGTTAGGATTATAAGTGGCTTCCACTAAAACTCGGTCTCCAACCTGTGGTGACTTCCCCTTAACAGCGCTGTAGAGACAGAAGTAAAAACGTCATTGTACCAGTAGTGTACGAGAATCTGTACTCACAAGTCGACAATAGACCTGGAATCATGGTAAAGGTTATTCCATTACCACGACTTGCCACTTTCTCTTCCATGAGGAAACACTGAAGTTGCAGCGAGTCACGATAATGCCATGATTTTACTACAAATTAAGGCTACATGCACATGAACGTAAGGGCTCCGTCCCCACGCTGCGGACCGCAAATTGCGGTCCGCAATGCACGGGCACAGACCGTGGGGCAGCCGTATGCGGATCCATTCACTTCACAGACGGTCCGCACCGCAAAAAAGTAGTGCATGCGCTACTTTTGGTGCGGAGGCACAGCCAGAAACACCACGGAAGCACTCCGTAGTGCTTCCGTGGGGTTCCGAACTGTGCCTCAGTTCCGCATCTCCGTGAATGGGTCCTCGATCCGTGATGCGGAATGCACACGGCTGGTGCCCGTGTATTGCGGACACGTGTGCATGTAGCCTAAGGATGAGGAACATTATGCATCTGAGAAGGGTTTATATGGACATCATGGGGCAGTACTCCACTTGGGACCCCTTCCCCCATAAGCCAGAGTTGCTCTGTATGAATAGCCCCTATTCTGATGGACTTGAGCAGTCCATGTATTACAAGGAATGCCAGACCAGCCATGGCAAAATTGCCAGTTTGCCGTGGGTGCCAAGAATGGGACCCAGGGCAAATGTCTGATCACCTCAGAGCCCGCATTCTGAAAGGAGTTGCTTCTGATGAGACAACCCTTTTAACGTTTCAGTGCTCTTCTTTCAATGTGACTTAATACATACGTCAGCTGGAAAAATACATCTTCATCCACAAAGCCAAACGTTTCATGAAGCTTTGTTACAACCCCAGTAAAGACACGCTGTTTCTGGGGCTGAGTCTGCTGCTGACTGGACCTCGGAGTGGGGTAAGAGACGGTGATCTGTGCGGCCTGCTGGGGTGTAGACAGGGCGAGACTTGTAGGCAGGGCAACAGCAGGCTGCAAAGAAATGGCGACAATCAGTACAAAATTAGCCAGAGAACAGCATGTGTCAAGCTACTGTTTATAACCTTTGTGCTGCCGACTCCATTCACTTACCTGAGTTATCAATGTCTGCTGTGGCTGCTGCAACTGGGGAAAAAAAAGAGAAATAAGGAAGATGCTCCGTACACACACTCAAATCTAAAATGACTGAAAGCTGCAGAATTTAGGAGCCATTGAGGGACATTTATCAAGACTGGCGCTCTTAAGATGCCTCTTATTAAATTATGTGCTTGTGTCTGGCAGTCCGTGTGCCAGTAAGTGAAGTCTATGAGAGCCGGGGGCTGACATAGTCTTCAGCTATACCTTATAACGTAAGCCACAAACTGGGATAGCAAATCCGACGGGACATGCAAAGCCCCACCACCTTCCAACTAAGCCCCAGCCCCCACCCCTTGTCCAGCCTCTTTAGAACTGTGGCGAGAAGCGGAAAAACGCTTTAGTAAATGCCGCTGAGTATGATCACCCAAGAAGCCATTCAGATTAGTGAACAACAACCCAAAAAGTTAAAAGGGTTGGCCAATATATAAGTACTTTCCCACTATATAGTGGGAGTTAGGGTAAAAAAGAGTTTCCCAATAAAATGTATTTAAAATATCCGAATAGTAATGTTTTTATAATGAGCCCCGCCCCCTCAGCCCCGCTCTGCGTGCAGCCAGGTCGCCCATGGCTGCGCACGACATGGAGGAGCTTAGAGAAAGTTCGTCCATGGCTTTATTCTAACTGCACATGCGCTGCTTTTCCTAATAAGAGCAGCACATGCCCAGTCTGCCCCTGCCACTGGCGCGCTCCCTGCTCCGACTCTGTCTCTGTCTCTACAAGCGACTTATTCCTGTCTGAGTTTGGAGCAGGAAGAAAAGTAAGAGCACGTCTGATCCCCGACGCGCTCTTACTTCCCGCTCCGAACTCTGACGGGAATAAGCCGGTTGTAGAGACAGAGTCGGAGCAGGGAGCGCGCCAGTGGCAGGGGCAGACTGGGCATGTGCTGCTCTTATTAGGAAAAGCAGCGCATGTGCAGTTAGAATAAAGCCATGGACGAGCTTTCTCTAAAGCTCCTCCATGTCGCGCGCAGCCATGGACGAACTGGCTGCACACAGAGCGGGGCTGAGCTCATTATAAAAGCATTACTATTCGGATATTTTAAATAAATTTTATTGGGAAACTCTTTTTTACCCTACCTCCCACTATATAGTGGCCAACCCCTTTAAGTCAAAAGCCAATTTTTAAGTGCGACAGCTACCTGGCTTTGGTGGTGGGAGGGGGGGAGGGGGGGGGGAAGGGGGGGGCAGGGGAAGCTTCAGCAGCAAGGACAGCCCCTCGCAGGTGAAGAACTCGTTATGATGAATGAATCGATTTGCTAATCTCTAGTAATTTGCAATTGTGAACACACCCTTAGGGCTTGTTCACACGACCGTTGGTGTCCATTTACCGTATTGCAGACCGCATTAGCGGATCCGCAATACACGGGCACCGCTCCATTGTCATGCGGACCCATTTATTTCAACGGAACGGAAGCATGGAACGGAACACTACAGAAGCACTACGGAGTGCTTTCTGGGGTTCCGCTCCGTGCCTCTATGTTTTTGCAGGACAGAGGGATTTTGTTTCTGTCCCTTGTGGACATACCGAGCAATTCAACCAGGAAAGCAATTGGCGGTATTTTACCTCTATCACTGTTACAAATAAGTCTAGTGACAAATAGGGCGGTGAGAAATGCTCTGTGGGAATAAAAGGGAAATGCCCACAAACCTGTTGCTGCACGCTGTAAAGCTGCTGTGGCTGGGAATATTGCTGTGATAAAGAGAAAAATATATATTATATTATCATGGTATCTGGAGGACACATGGTAGGTAGGTGAATAGTAGGATGGGGAAACAATGTAACAAAACTGCATATGCCCCCAGATAAAATAATGGAGTTGAGTTTTTAAAGACACCAGTTTGAACAGATTTTGGGATAGAAATTTGAGTGACAACCAACACTGTTGCCTCCACCTGGGTTGTCAATTCTACCTCATTCCCATGTCCGTTTTTCACTAAGGCTACTTTCACACCTGCAATCGGTACAGATCAGTCTTGTATCTGCACAGACGGATCCGCACCGATAATGCAAACGCTTGTATCCGTTCAGAACGGATCCGTTTGCATTATTCTTTTTTTTTTTTTAAAGTTTAAGTCAAAATGGATCCTTCTGGACTTACATTGAAAGTCAATAGGGGACGGATCCGTTTTCAATTTCACCATATTGTGTCAGTGAAAACAGATCCGGTTGGCTCTGCATCGTCAGGCGGACACAGTCCACCCTCAAAAGCGGAACGGAGACCAAACGCAGCCAAACTGATGCATTCTGAACAGATCTTTATCTATTAAGAATGCATTGGGGCTGAACTGATCCATTTTGGGCCGCTTGTGAGAGCCCTGAAACAGATCTCACAAGCGGACCCAGAAACGCCAGTGTGAAAGTAGCCTAACATGTGCTGTCCGCATTTTCCATGGACAGAACACAACCCATTGATTTTAATGCGTTTGTTCACACATCAGTAGTTTTTCACGGACCGTGGTTCAATGAAAAAAATAACTAAAAAAAATCACTGAGACAAGCACTGCGTTGGTCCATTTTTCACTGGTAGGAGATGCTCTGGAAATTATCAGCAGAGCAGTATCCGTGAATTACAGATGACACATTGGAGGGCAAAAACGAACACACGGACCAAAGACAGATACATCATGGACGAAACACGGATGGATATTTCCATGGACGTCAAACGGACACATAGATGTGAACGAGGACTAAAAATGTCACTGTATCTCCTGGTCTCATATGACTACAGTATAAGGGCTTATTCACACGACCAGGCTCAAAAACTCGGATCATTTTGCATCTGTAAAGTCCTATACTCTATAGGCCGTGTCTCTGTTTTTTTTCCCACCAGGTTTAAGCGACTTTTTTAAACTTTGAAATTTTCTAAGCAACAGATCAGTGAAAAACTGACCATACATTGAATACAACGGGTGTGTATTATCCACACAACAGACTAAAATCATGCATGGCCCGGCAGCAACAGTTAGAGTACACATACAGACGTGGACAAAATTGTTGGTACCCTTTGGTCAATGAAAGAAAAAGTCACAATGGTCACAGAAATAACTTTAATCTGACAAAAGTAATAATAAATTAAAATTCTATAAATGTTAACCAATGAAAGTCAGACATTGTTTTTCAACCATGCTTCAACAGAATTATGTAAAAAAATAAACTCATGAAACAGGCATGGACAAAAATGATGGTACCCCTAGAAAACACAGAACATAATGTGACCAAAGGGACATGTTAATTCAAGGTGTGTCCACTAATTAGCATCACAGGTGTCTACAACCTTGTAATCAGCCATTGGGCCTATATATATGGCTCCAGGTAATCACTGTGTTGTTTGGTGATATGGTGTGTACCACACTCGACATGGACCAGAGGAAGCAAAGGAAAGAGCTGTCTCAAGAGATCAGAAAGAAAATTATAGACAAGCATGTTAAAGGTAAAGGCTATAAGACCATCTCCAAGCAACTAGATGTTCCTGTGAGTACAGTTGCACATATTATTCATAAGTTTAAGATCCATGGGACTGTAGCCAACCTCCCTGGACGTGGCCGCAGGAGGAAAATTGATGACAAATCTAAGAGACGGATAATCCGAATGGTAACAAAAGAGCCTAGAAAGACTTCTAAAGAGATTCAAGGTGAACTTCATGCTCAAGGAACATCAGTGTCAGATCGCACCATCCGTCGTTGTTTGAGCCAAAGTGGACTACATGGGAGACGACCAAGGAGGACACCATTGTTGAAAACGAATCATAAAAAAGCAAGACTGGAATATGCCAAACTACATGTTGACAAGCCACAAAGCTTCTGGGAGAATGTCCTGTGGACAGATGAGACAAAAATCGAAGTTTTTGCCAAGGCACATCAGCTGTATGTTCACAGACGAAAAAATGAAGCATATCAAGAAAAGAACACTGTCCCTACTGTGAAACATGGAGGAGGCTCTGTTATGTTCTGGGGCTGCTTTGCTGCGTCTGGCACAGGGTGTCTTGAATCTGTGCAGGGTACAATGAAATCTCAAGACTATCAAGGAATTCTAGAGAGAAATGTACTAGCCAGTGTCAGAAAGCTTGGTCTCAGTCGCAGGTCATGGGTCTTGCAACAGGACAATGACCCAAAACACACCGCTAAAAACACCCAAGAATGGCTAAGAGGAAAAAATTGGACTATTCTAAAGTGGCCTTCTATGAGCCCTGACCTCAATCCTATTGAGCATCTTTGGAAGGAGCTGAAACATGCAGTCTGGAAAAGGCACCCTTCAAACCGGACACAACTGGAGCAGTTTGCTCATGAGGAGTGGGCCAAAATACCTGCTGAGAGGTGCAGATGTCTCATTGACAGTTACAGGAAGCGTTTGATTGCAGTGATTGCCTCAAAAGGTTGCGCAACAAAATATTAAGTTAGGGGTACCATCATTTTTGTCCATGCCTGTTTCATGAGTTTATTTTTTTACATAATTCTGTTGAAGCATGGTTGAAAAACAATGTCTGACTTTCATTGGTTAACATTTATAGAATTTTAATTTATTATTACTTTTGTCAGATTAAAGTTATTTCTGTGACCATTGTGACTTTTTCTTTCATTGACCAAAGGGTACCAACAATTTTGTCCACGTCTGTATATAACTGAAAGGATCCGTGTGATGTCAGTGGAGAACATGGACTGCACACAGACATGAATCAGTGACGTGTGAAGAAGCCCTTAAAGGGGTTTCCTGAGATTTTGATACTGATTACCTATCCTCTGGAAAGGTCATCAGTATCTGATTAGTGGGTGTCCGACACCCGAGACCCCGCTGATCAGCAGTTTGAGAAGGCACTTTAACGGAGCTGGGCACGATACTAGGCACAGCCTCTATACAATGTAAGTCGCTGTGCTTGGTAAGCTGCGACAAGGCCGCAGCGCTCACAGGGGCGACGGTGCCTTCCCAAAAAGTTAATCAGCAGGGGTCCTGGATGTCAGACCCCCACTGATCAGATACTGATGACCTATGCTGAGAATAGGTCATCAGTATCGAAATTTTGGAAAATCCCTTTAAGCAGATCTGCTATTAAGGAGTCCAGAAATGAATGTTGTGTTAATTTTTTTATTTTATGGAAATGCTCTTTATTAAAATTTTAATCGTTATCCCATCTCTCTTGATAAGATCCCCTGGAAAATAGTACCTCACTGACTTTATATGGATCACGGTTTATTATTTAACCAAATGCTTGAAGATGGACTGAGCATGTACCTGCTGAAGAGCTGCTGCAGCGGCTGCTGCTGCTGCTTGCTGCTGTAATGCTGCGTTCTGAGTGAGCTGGTAGTTTGCTGGGGAGGGGCTGCTGAGGCCGGCAGCTGCAAGAGCCGACTGAGTGTAGATTGTGGGGGACGTCCCGAGTAATGAAGGCTGCTGGACCCCTAGTGGGGCTGAAAAGACGTCATGTTAGTAATTGCAGGCTCATGAGACATCACCAGACAGGTAAATGTCAGTAGTACGAGTCACTACAGTGATAACTACACCGCCGGGCACTCTGTCACATTACATTAAAAGTATAACAGAATTCAAAAGTTAATGTAAAGAGTTTTAGGTTTTAAATTATAGGATTTTATCACAACAAAGGAATTTTCTGATTGGAAACTGAACTTTAGAATATAAGGGATCAAACACCATGTCAACCTACTCGCAAACAGTAGAGGCTTATCACCTAATACATCCAGGCCAGAGTTAGGACAGAGACAGATGAGCTCGTTCAGTGCGAGAAACTCGCAGCGTATGGCGGCGCAAGGTCCCATTCTCGACTCTGCTCTTCTAACAAGATCTCACAGCTTTATAATGATTTGTAAGGGTGTGGGTCCCTGGCTGTTAGACCCTTTGTATTACGCTGACATAATGCTGTCCGCGTAAGGGCATATTCACACGAGCATATGGTTGCCATGCCAGTGTTGCGGACTGCAAATAGTGGTCTGCAATGCCTGGGCACTGGCAGTGTGAACCCTGAATTGCAGGGCGGATCTAATGACTTGAATGGGTCCACATTCTGCAAAATACAGCAAAAGACTGGACACGTCCTTTCTGTTGCAGTGAGTAGGCACCACGGAGGCGCTTCGGAGTGTTTCCATGGACTTACTATCTTGCAGATCCATTCAAGTCAATAGGTCCGCATCTGCAGCGCAGAGTACACATGGCCAGTGCCTGTAGATTGGGGCCCTGACATTTGTATTCCGCAATACGGGCACAGAGCCCTTACGTTCAGGTGAGTGAGCCCTCATTCAACAGATTCCAGGTCTCGCAGGGACACACAGACTTATAAATCACATAATGCTGTGCAATCCTGTCAGAGGAGCAGAGTTCACACGCAACGAGTTTCTCGCACTGAACTCGCTCATGTGTTTATGTCATTGAACAAAAGGTTAACGGATCACTACATTTTCAAAAAAATGTTTGATACGTGATAGAGACATTTCAAAAGTTGACATTGCTGGGTGTCTGAGTGCCAATACCCCCATGATCTCTACAACGAGGGGAGAGAAGTGTGCGCATATTGCGCGCTCTCCTCACTGCAGAGGATAGAATCACAACAGGCCCATAGACTTCTATTGATCCCGTCATGTGCAGTGAGGAAAGAGCGAGATATGCGCTTTTCTTACTTGGTTTTACAGTTCAGTGCTGAGACCCTCCTCCCCCATTGATGTAAACTTTTGGAATCTCTCTTATGACATATAAAAAGATTTTTTTGTAAAGTTACCGCCCCTCCAAAGAGGGCCTCTAACCTCTACTGATATGTCAGTTTTTCTGTGATCGAAACTCTGGAGCATCTATTCTTATTGCTCTATGTTGAACCATTCGGTCATAATTCCTGCTATAAATTATGAATTGCTAGCAGTTTGTAATGATGTTTCAGATGATCATTTGGGGTGTCCCTGCAGCCTCTTACTGGCAGCACTGATTGGATAGTGTCAGTCTGTGCACGGACACACCCCCAAGGTGGTAAGGCCTCTTTCACACTGGCGTCATGTTTTTGACCCGGATAAGATGCGGGTGCGTCGCGGGAAAATGTGTTTTGCACGCACGTGAGAAAAATCTGAATGTTTGGTACCCAGCCCCGAACCCGGGCCTCTTCACAGAAGTTCAGGTTTGGGTTAGGCGTTGTGTAGATTGTATTATTTTCCCTTCTAACATGGTTATAAGGGAAAATAATAGCATTCTTAATACAGAATGCTTAGTGCAATAGGGCTAGAGGGGTTAAAAAAAAAAATAAAAAAAATTTAACTCACCTTAATCCACTTGCTCACGCAGCCCGGCTTCTCTTCTGTCTTCATCTTTGCTGTGCACAGGAATAGGACCTTTGATGACATCACTGCGCTCATCACATGGTCAATCACATGATCTTTTACCATGGTGATGGACCATGTGACGGACCATGTGATGACCGCAGTGACGTCAGCACAGGTCCTTTTCCAGTGCGCAGCAAAGATGAAGACAGAAGAGAAGCCGGCTGCGCAAGCAAGTGAATTAAGGTGAGTTAAAAAAAAAATTAACCCCTCCAGCCCTATTGTACTAAGCATTCTGTATTAAGAATGCTATTATTTTCCCTTATAACCATGTTATAAGGGAAAATAATAATGATTGGGTCCCCATCCCGATCGTCTCCTAGTTGCTTGCGATTTTCACGCAGCCCCATTCACTTCTATGGGGCCTGCGTTCCGTGGACAAACGCACATAGAGGAGCATGCTGCGATTTACACGCAACGCACAAGTGATGCGTGAAAATCACCGCTCATATGCACAGCCCCATAGAAGTGAATGGGTCCGGATTCAGTGCGGGTGCAATGTGTTCACCTCACGCATCGCACCTGCGCGGAAATCTTGCCCGTGTGAAAGGGGCCTAACAGTCATGGACCATCATTACAAACTGCTAGCAATTCAATATAAGACTAGATGCTCCAGAACTGTTACTAAAACAGACATGTCAGGAGAGGTGATCGCTCCTCTTTAATGCAATGCTAAATGACAAGAAGAATAATATGCAAAAGGAGGTCCAACAAGAGCCAGTGGACTACGGCAGACAGGAGTCAGCAAATAGGGACAATGCGTTTTCAGGAAATGTGCATGTTCTCCACGATTAACAGAGTTTATTGACCAGAACTACATTCATGAGTGGAGCAGGAGAAAGCCTTCCCAGCCAGAGGGCACATATTCCCAATTAGCACACATGGCTGCCTACATTAGCGTGCCATGGTCGCCATCTGCTCCCTTGTCAGGTCTTTGTGTGACAGGCTTTGCTGCAGTGCTGACTCCCATCATTTCTGTAGCTGACTAAACTGTCACTCGGTAATTGGGGCGTCTGCCGCCCTGAACGGCATCTCCTATAGTTATTTATAGAGGAACGTGCATACATTAACCAGTTCAGGACCGGGCCCTTCATCCCCCTTTGAGACACATCTTCTGCATTTTTGCACAACCACTTTAAGGACTGAGCAGTTTTTCCCCCTTTTCTTTTTGTTAGGCTACATTCACACTAGTGTTTCTATTTTCCGGTATTGAGATCAGTCATAGGCTCTCAATACCGGAAAAAAACGCTCCGGTTTGTCCCCATTTATTATCAATGAGGACAAAACATAATTGAACAGAACGGACTGCTCCAAAATGCATTCCGTTGCGTTTAGTAGCGCTCTCATAATGGAGAGCAAACAGCAGCAAAACGGATCCGTCATGCCCCACAATGCAAGTCAATGGGGACGGATCTATTTAACTCAGACACAATAGAATCCGTCCCCCATGGACTTTCAATGGAGTTCATGACGGATGCGTCTTGGCAATGTTAAAGATAATACAACCGGATCCGTTCATAATGGATGCAGATGGTTGTATTATCAGTAACGGAAGCGTTTTTGCTGAACCCTGCCGGATCCAGCAAAAACACTAGTGTGAAACTAGCCTTAGGCTACTTTCACACTAGCGTTCGGGGCTCCGCTTGTGAGTTCCGTTTGAAGGCTCTCACAAGCGCCCCCGAACGCATCCGTACGGCACCAATGCATTCTGAGTGGATGCGGATCCGCTCAGAATGCCTCAGTCTGGCACCGTTTGGCCTCCGCTCCGCTCAGCAGGCGGACACCCGAATGCTGCTTGCAGCGTTCGTTTGGCTCTGCCTGGCCATGCGGAGCCAAACGGATCCGTTCAGACTTACAATGTAAGTCAATGGGGACAGATCCATTTGAAGTTGACACAATATGGCTCCATTTCAAACGGATCCGTCCCCCATTGACTTTCAATGTAAAGTCTGGACGGATCCGTCTGACTAACTTTCACACTTAGAATTGTTTCTGAAATATAATGCAGACGGATCCCATCGTCTGCATTATAGGAGCGGATCCGTCTGTGCAGACACCAGACGGATCTGCTCCGAACGCAAGTGTGAAAGTAGCCTTACAGGTGCAGCA
The DNA here is from genome assembly GCF_014858855.1 of Bufo gargarizans. Classification (NCBI taxonomy): domain Eukaryota; kingdom Metazoa; phylum Chordata; class Amphibia; order Anura; family Bufonidae; genus Bufo; species Bufo gargarizans. Next base: position 287,807,960 of record NC_058085.1, on the reverse strand, counting down.
ATACCAATTATTTATATATTTTTTTCTACATTTTAACTTTTATTTTTATTTAGGGGATGTCACTGTGTGATGCTTTCATCACTTCTGTATTGCACTGTATTACTGCCCATTAGTGTTGCACTGACAGGCATGGCCTCATAGGCCTCTGTACAGGGCAGACCTTGGAGTCTTTTATAAGCCCCAGCTGCCCGGCAAACCATCGGCACAGTGCACCCGAGAGGTAAAATGAGTGGGATCGGCATTAACTAATTACGAGAACGCTCATGATGAGCCATCCTCACACCAATATACTATGGCGTAGCACAGGAACACCATACAATTTTGATATAAATCTGTTTCTGAGAAAGCTGGGTAATACCCCTGAAAGGCATATCTACCTAATTATGCAGGGAAATGGTATCCGCCCTCATACTACAGCCATTCAGGCTGTGGTCGTACATGACGATGTGTGTGCAGACGTCACATGTAATCAATAAATGATAATGTGGAAGCCTAGCCTTAGGGAACTTTCACACTTGCGTTAAAGTTTTCCAGTATTGAGTTTCGTCCTCGGGGCTCAATACCGGAAAAATACTGATCAGTTTTATCCCAATGTATTCTGAATGGAGAGCAATCTGTTTAGGACGCATCAGTTCAGTCCCTCTTACGTTTTTTGGACAGAGAAAATACTGCAGCATGCTGCAGTTTTCTCTCCGGCCAAAAATACTGATCACTTGCCGGAATGCCGACTACGGCATCAATTTACATTGACGTGTATTAGTTCCAACATTAAGTGCTCCGGCAAAACGAATCCGGCTTTCCGGTCTGCGCATACCTTTAAAAATGCAAAAAAAAAAAAAAAAAAAAGGTATACCGGATCCGTTTTTCCGGATGACACCGGAGAGACGGATCCAGCATTGCATCCGAATTGCAGGATCCGGCAGGAAGTCCCAGCGACGGAACTGCCTGCCGGAATCCTCTGCCGCAAGTGTAAAAGTACCCTAAGGCTTCATTCACAAGTCCGTGGAACACGTTCGGTGAGATACCGGACTGGCATCCTGCTTAGTGACAGAGTGCACGGCGTCATTGGTTGCTATGACGCTGGTCGCTTTGTGCTGCCGTCTCCTCTTTCGACAACAAGATCACATTCACCTCCCTGTACATACAGTAATTCCACCAATATTTAGGTGTCATATGTCTCAAGCTGCCCGATTCGGGCATCATCCAAACGTTACGGGTATGAGGAGTGAACCTACAGAACCTGCTCATCCCTGTGCAATAAAGTACATTTCTGTGACCAGAGGATATTGCCGTCACCAAACCTGTTCGCCCTCAGCAGTCAGCACTCCGAAATCTAGTGAGCAAGGCACGTCTGTGTCCATGAGACAAGTGCTCACTAATGTGGAGGATATCTTCACAGATACACTCGTGCTGCTGTAAGCTCACCGGTCCAAGACGGCAAACACTGGCAACTGCCACAAATACATTTTTAAAGGGGCATTCATAAAGTGATGATGTAATCTCACTAGCTTACGTCATCAGTGGGGTTCCTCCTTCTGGAACCCCAGGAGTAAGCATGTCCGAGCGGATTATAGCTAGTCAAACCTGACATCACATCCAACTGATCCGTGCGACGGGGAGATGCAGCGGCGGCCGTGCAGGGATCCAGAGGGACGAAGGTGTCGGGGAGCAGATAAGTTTGCTCTACAGCAGGGGCCCAGGCATTCTGGAGGTCATTTTAGGGATTGGGCAACCCCTTTAAGACTTTGTTTGCCATCTTAAAGAAGACCTGTCACCTCTCCTGCCGTGTCTGTTTTAGTAACTACTTGTATTCCCCATGTGAATACAATTGGCAAGCATGACTATGTTGTAGCATTCCTCCTGTAGCAGTCTGTAACAAAGGTTCATCTAGGTGTTACCAGTTGGGGGCGTGTCCCTGCACAGTCTGGCCCTATTCAATCACGGTTGATAAAAAAAATGGCTGCACAACATTGTACATACAAACAATAGAGCTGAGAAATGGGGATCATTCTAATCTAAAGTGGTATTATACCTACTATAAATGGAAAAATACAAGCTCTTTACGCACATTTTTAATCAAACCTGTGTCGGGCCCATCTACCAGGCGTCAAGGTGGCTTCCGCAGATGGGTCCCTAACACTAAAATACTGCCTCTCTTGGACTTATCTAAGCCTACATTTTCAGGGCAGTGTAGAGACCAGCTACATACGTACTCTGCTCAGAAGCCCCAGGCAGTTGGGCGTTGCTCAGTAGCGCCACTTAGTCTGAGCAACGCCCATCTGCCTGGGGCTTCTGAGCAGAGTACGTATGTAGCTGGTCTCTACACTGCCCTGAAAATGTAGGCTTAGATAAGTCCAAGAGAGGTGGTATATTAGTGTTAGGTACCCATCTCCGGAAGCCACCTTGATGCCTGGTAGATGGGCCCGACACACGTTTGATCAAAAATGTGCGCAAAGAGCTTCTATTTTTCCATTTATAGTAGGAATACCACTTTTGATTAGAATGATCAACATTTCTCAGCTCTAATGTTTGTATGTAAAATGTTGTGCAGCCATTTTTTTATCACCCATGTTTGCTTGATGGATATGCACCTGTGACTATGAATATGAACGAGCTATTCGATCACTGACGCCAGTGTCAGACTATACAGGGACCCCCCCCTCCCCCAAACTGTTAACACCCAATTAAACCTGTATTGCAGACTGCTGGCAATACAGTCATAAACTTGTAACAGGAATAATAAAGGAGTGGCATAACAGTCATAAGAATAGATGCTCCAGAACTGTTATTACATGGGGAATGCAAGTAGTTACCAAACCAGACATGTCAGCAGCGGTGACAGGTCCTCTTTAATGCAAATTTCATGACTGCAGTTTGACTACAGTACTCATGTGTTCTATCTATAGCAGGCTAACGTCTTAATTAACACTGTGCTCCTATAAACTAGCACTGACAGCACCTCACAGCGTGCGCCAGTGACATACAATTACACTGCTATGTTTAGCTTACAGTGAAGGGACCTGCCTTTAACGAGGTTGTGATGGCCTCAGGATAGGACACCATTATCTTAGCGCAGTGCAGAGGATGCAGCTGGTTATTGCAGTGCTGCAGAACATCTGATTGGCAGGGGGTCGGACCCCCACCGGTCAGATGGCGAAGGTCTATCCTGAGGATAGGCCTTCACTTGTATAGACCATGGACAACCCCTTTAACTACTAAATCAGCCTGCTGTAATTACTTGTATTCATTATTGCAAAACCTTACAAGTGTGCTTAGAACAGGATAACTCTCCCCATCCAAAAGCTGTATTTGCCTGGGGTACAATAATACCTGCATTCTTCTGCTAGAGAAAGCCTTTAAAGTGGTTCTCTGGGATTTTGATATTGATGACCTATCCTCAGGATAGCTCATCAGTATCTGATCGGTGGTGGTTCGACTGCCGCCAACTGCGCCGATCAGCTATATGAAGAGGCCGTGGCCTTTAATGAAGGCTTAGGCCTCTTCCTAGGCCATGTGACGTCACGTTTAAGGTCCATTCACACGTCCGCAAAATGGGTCCGCATCCGTTCCGCAATTTTGCGGAACAGGTGCGGACCCATTCATTTTCAATAGGGCCAGAATGTGCTGTCCGCATCCGTAAAAAAATAAAACATATTCTATTCTTATCCGCAATTGCGGACAAGAAAAGGCATTTTCTGCGAGTGCCGGCGATGTGCGGCCTGCAAAATGCGCAACGCACATTGCTGGTGTCCGTGTTTTGCGGATCCGCAAAGCACATACGAACGTGCGAATGGACCCTTATCAGTAACTTGGCCTAGTTCAGTCCCATTCAAGTCAGTAGGGGCCAAGCTGACATACCAAGCAAAGCCACTATCCAGTGGACGGCGCTGTGCTTGGCAAGCTGGGAGGATGCTGCAGCTTTCTCAAACAGCTGATCAGCAAGGGTGCTGGGAGTCGGACCCACACATGATCTCATATTGATGAGCTTTCCTGAGGATAGGCCATCAATATGAAAACCCCAGAGAACCCCTTTAGTAGGTAATAAGTGACTGATTGCTATAGTCCACTAATCACCAAAATCGGGGTCCCATGTTCCCCGGTTTTAATGGAGTGGAGATTGCACATGTGTCTCTCCATTCAAAGTTTGTGGGACTGCCAGGTAGACGAGCTCTGTACTCCGCTATCCCTGTCTGTACCACTGACTTTGAATGAATAGGCTATACACATACCACCCCTTGCAAACTGAGGACACAGGACCCTGTTCTCACAAATGCTGGGGGTGCCAGTGGTCAGCTCAGCAACGACCACACACTTATTACTTATCTTCTGGATAGGTAATACGCGGTATATGTGAGACAATTCTGTTAGGTTTGTAAGCACACAAAAGGTTTTTGCTCAATTTTTTTCTTTTTGTTGGCAGTTTTAATGGCTTTTTCTTGATGTCAAAAATGCTGCAATCAGATGTCACTGCAAAGAATATAGCAATTTATTCAAACGTCTTCAAGCATACGAGTTCGCATCTGCAACATGCTTTCCTTTAACAATGGAAACCACGATGCAGTGCTGTATCTGACATACAGCAAATTAAAAATGGTGCTCGTTTGACTTTTAATGGAGTCTGTCATTGTTCCCCCAAATGTGACAGAACAGAGCCAAAGACGATGGTTCTCAATGGAGTGTCCCATAGAGATGTGAACACGGTCTCAGAGTCAAAGCAGCAGCTCTGATTAAGGTCCCATTCACACAACTGTAATTTTGGGTCTGCACCCAATCCGTATTTTTTGCGGATAGGATGTAGACCCATTAATTTGGGCAGCAGAAGGTGTGGGTGTCCACATCCATATGTTAGATCCGTAGACCCGCCAAAAAAATTAAAACAGAACATGTCCTATTCTTATCCCAGACAAGGAAAGGCATTGTTGTTACAATGGATCTGCAAAAAAAAAAAAATGGTTGCAACACGATCATCAGTTTTTTTTTGCGGATCCATGTTTTGCGGACCACAAAATACATACGGTAGTGTGAATGTACCCTGAAGGGGTATTCCTATCGTGCAGGAAAACGGAGTTACAGAAATAGCCAAGGGGGCTGTGCTAAGCTATTTCCGTCAGCCCCATAGAAGGGAATAGGGTGGTGGCCGCACTTGCACGGTCCGCCGCCCATTCATTTCAATAGGACTTCCGAAAATAACAGAGCGTGGCGCTCAGCTATTTCTGGTGCTCCAATAGGAATTACTGGAGGGCAGCCGCGCATGCGCCCTCTGGGACTTGCCGGCTCCTTTCTAAGTATAGGTGGTCCCAGAGGTGGGACCCGCACCTACCAGACATTGGGGGCAAATCATAGCAATATCTGAGATGGGAATACCCCATTAAGGTTTAATGTACACAAAAAAAAAGTATATGTTAACAGAAGCCTCAGAGATGCCATACTGTGACATCCGTTGCCATAGAGTTCTATTGTAAAAAAAAAAAAAATGCTTTTTGCAGGACTCTGCCGTATAGGAAAGCGTGGTGTACCACATTTTCCATGTTGCAAAGGAAATAAATAAATAAATAAAAAATATATGTACACACACACACACACGTTAATTTATACATATTTTTTTTTCTTTTGGATTCCACAGTTTGACATTTGTCTGAGGCATCCATTAACGTATAGTTTTTTTCTGTACGTTAAACATAAGACAAAAACATGATGTGAACCCAGGCTAAGTGATACACATAAGTCAGGGACAGTCTTGGTGATGTCAGAACCGGGAAGGAGAAGTACAAATCCTTCCTTTATATTTCCAATTTCTTTCAAATCCACTTCTGACTTTTAGCAGAAAAAAATTGCAGGAAAGTCTGCCTCTAAACCTCCTCAAAAAAACTCAGTGTGAACCTACCCATAGTCTGCGTTATATCTCGTTGCAGCCAAGCCGTATAATTTGTAAGACATGTGCCTGGATCCAATCAAATCTGCAGTAAATTTAGGTACATGAAAAGGAGCTTGGCTACAGTCCTTAAATACTAAATAAAAGAAGGTTCACCAGATCAGTCCGAACACGAGGACTTACCTGGCTGGGACACTGCAGTTGCTGTGAATTGAGTGGCCCATGGAGGAGGGTTCTTCTGTCCTCCAAACTGAGCCATTGTGAATGGAGAACTTCAGACTAGGATTATGCTTGTAACCTGGAAGAAAACAAATGCAGATTTTACATTTCTGCAACTTTTTGCTACACTTTAGCCTCTTTTACATGAGTGTATTTGTAATCTGTATATGAGGTGTTATGTACCAGAATCCACTGTTAATGTTAAAGGGGTTATCTCATGATTACTGTAAAATCAGAGATCATATAGTACATGACAACCTCTTTCTAACACAGCTAGAACCAGCCCTGTACCTCACATGGATCCAGAGATCTCTCCATTCATTGCGTTGCTAGATTTATATCAAGCTGACAGCTCAAGGGGAGTGTCTTTTCTGCTGCAGCTCAGGGGGCGTGCCCATGCTCTCCCTATCACAGCTCAGGAGGCGTGTCTCAGCTCTCCCTATCACAGCTCAGGAGGCAGTTGAAGGATTAAACTGAGCATGTGCGGCCATCTCAGTGAGCAGGTCAAAGAAATAAGAAAAAACAAAAACAAAGAGCATGTGGCGCTATACAGATACATTTTATTGAATAACTCAGCGGGTATGCAAAAAATTTTATTCCATGCAATTACAAAAGTATTCAGAGCCAGGTGCTGGTTTGAAAACTGTTGAATATCTTCTGTTGGACAACCTCTTTGATAAATAGGGCTATTCACATGGGCAGATATTTTCTGTCAGTATTTGAAATCCGCTGTATGTTCTAGTTTAGTGCATATTTGGAAGCAAATATGCACAATAGTCTATGGCAGTGCATAAAAAAAAAATCCAGGAAGGAGGGAATAGGCATGTATTACTGAAGCAATACAAATGACAATACAGACGGTATATCATCTGGAATCCGTGTGTAATCCGGAGCCGGAATATGGACGGGTTTAATACAGGACTTAAAGGGGTTGTCCAGGTTCAGAGCTGAACCTGGACATATCCCCATTTTCACCCCGGCAGCCCCCCTGACATGAGCATCGGAGCAGTTCATGCTCCGATGCTCTCCTTTGCCCTGCGCTAAATCGCGCAGGGCAAAGGCATTTTTCTGAGTTCCGGTGACGTACCGGGGCTCTCTATGGGGCTGACAGGAACCCCGGTGATGTCACCGGCACTGATGGGCGGGATTTGGCTCTGCCCTAGCCAGTAAAACGGCTAGGGCAGAGCTAAAGCCCGCCCCTCAGAGCCGGTGACGTCACCAAACACACTGCTGGGCGGAAGTTACCGCCCGGCAGTGTGTTATTGTAAACACAAGAGCCTGTGCCCTGCGCGATCTAGCGCAGGGCACGGGAGCGCATCGGAGCATGAGATGCTCCGATGCCAGGCTCAGGAGGGCTGCCGGGGTGAAAATAAGGGTATGTCCGGGTTCAGCTCTGAACCCGGACAACCCCTTTAATTATATAGGTCAGTTCCTCACCATGTCAGTGTCAGCTGTCAGTGAATGAATGCAATCATTGTCAAGCTGAAAAACTGTCCTGATCATTTTCCAACTAAGGGCTCATGCACACGAACGTGTGCTGGCCGTGCCCGTATTGCAGCCTGTGACCAGCGGGTCCGCAATATACGGGCCCTGGTTGTTTGCGCACTGCATCAAAGATGCGGACCCATTTACTTCAATGGGTCCGCAATCCGGAAGGAGCAGAACGGAGGCATGGAACCCCCGTGGAAGTACTACAGAGTGCTTCCGTGGGTTTTCTGTCCGTGCCTCTGTACCACGCAAAAAACAAAACAAAAAAACAAACAAACAGAACTTGTTCTATTTTTCTGCGGTTCCAATGGATCACAGACCCATTCAAGTTGAATAGGTCTGGATCCATCTGCAGCAGCCACACGGATGGTGCCCGTGCCTTGGGGACCGCAAATTGCAGTCACCAATGCATGGAATGGCTGGGCAACGGCCATGTGCATGAGGCCTAACAAAGGTCCAGGGTTAGGATCAGTTTACAACCTCTAGGTGCACTTAAAACATGTTTGCCGTCACTGGCAGGCATTTTCAAAACTGCAAATATGAACAAAGTATACAATAAACTGCAGAAAGTTTCATTATGCAAAGATTACCATTTTCAAGGATAAGCCTTTAAAGGAACACTAAACACAGAAAAACAATGCACAAAACAATAAAAAGGGCACAGCACATCCTTCCTTCATCTCCTCATTTCCCTCTAATTAATTTTATCTAATATTTGTCACAGACGTTCCCGCGACAGGGGGCAGCAGATCGGCGAGACTGGCAATACGTGGTTTGATCTGACATGTTTTCCGTTTGGATCAAATGACGTTTGTGTTGTTTCCTTCACCAGGTATGGCTATTATGGTCAGTTAACCTTCTCTATTTATTGTTGTTTCTCCCACTATGCTGTGCGGTTTATAGCTTCTGTTGGACTTGTGGATAGCTGGTGTGTGGATCTCGGCTGAGTTCCTGGTGCTGCCACAGGCACTTGAAGTTAAGTGTTTTCTTTCCCTTTTGTATTTTGTTTGGGTTATTTTGGGTGTTGCATTTTCCTGTCATTTGGATTAAGGCCTGAGGAAGACTGTTTGTCTTTTCTTTTGGAGGAACAGGTGGTCTCAGTCCTGACATTAGTACCAGGGTCCTATAGGGCGAGTTAGGACACTAGGTATTCCGGTGTATTAACTCACCTACCTCTGGGTTCTGTTCATACTGGTAATTAGTCAGAACATTGATTAGGGTTTTACTAGGAGGGGTTGATCTCCTTTCCCTAGGTTCCAGGCCTTATTCCCTCACCCCTTTCCCTCCTATGTTCGGTGTGGTCTTTACCTCCCACACCCGAGCGTAACAATATTACAGTTAAAATTAAGGAATACAAAATAAAATTTTCTCTGTGTCTTTCAGAGTCATCACAGTCCTGTGACAAGCTATAAGACAAGTGGATGGAGCAGGAACATGGCACAAATTACCCCTGTTGTTTTCTGCAGAATTTCTTTAACCCCTCTGTTTGTCTCAGATCCACATAGAAAGTTAATGCAAATGATTTCTTGTTTCATTTTAAATCACCTCCAAGTGAAGTGTTCCTTTAAGATGGATTTTCTGTAACTGATCTCTAATTTATGTACTCAGAAAATATATCAGTGTTGTGTACGTTGTATTATAATACCATCATGTGCTGCTGTAGGATTCCTTATGATTTTATGAATGTGAATTTCCAAAAATGCTACCAAAAAAAAAACAATAAAATGTAGGCAACAGCAGGAAACTTCCAGGGACACTGGTTCCTGGATTTGTCAAACCAGAACAGACTAGTTACATAGTTGGGCCCCTTTCACATGAGTGAGTTTTCCCGCGCAGGTGCAATGCGTGACGTAAACGCATTGCACCCGCACTGAATCCTGACCCGTTCATTTCAATGGCTCTGTGTACATGAGCGTTTTTTTTTCACGCATCAGTTCTGCTTTGCATTAAAATCGCAGCATGTTCTATATTCTGAGTTTTTCACGCAACGCAGGCCCCATAGAAGTGAATGGGGCTTCAGTGACAAACGCATTGCATCCGCAAGCAAGTGCAGATGCGATGCGTTTTTCACTGATGGATGCTAAGAGATGTTGTTTTTAAACCTTCAGTTTTTTATCACGTGCGTGAAAAACGCATCAAAACGCATTGCACCCGCGCGGAAAAAACTGAACGCAATCGCAGACAAAACTGCCTGAACTTGCTGGCAAAATGGTGCGAGTTTCACTGAACACATCCGGAGCCAATCCGTCACGCTCGTGTGAAAGAGGCCTTAGGAAGGTTGAAAAAAATATGGGTGGGGAAGTGAATTTTAGCAAAGGGAAGTGAACCCGAGACTTCTACACATTTTCATAATTATTAAAGGGGTATTCCAGTTGTTGGAAGTTATCCTCTATCCACAGGATAGGGGATAACTATTAGATCGGTGAAGTTCCTGCCGCTGGGACCCCCACAATCATGCGAACAGGGGCCCCATATGCCCTGCACCCCGCTGCTGGGTTGTGTCCGATTCTTGGCCGGTCCCCATTATAGTGAATGAGGCCAGACAGAATTCTGGCAGTGCCTGCTTGAATGTAGATGTGAAACAGGCAGCGCCCCCTTGCCATTTTAGGGCAATATTTTTTGTACGACTTATTTATATATTTCCTTAGACTTCTCTTCTCAAGACAAAATAGATTTAAAGGGGTTATCCAGGAAAAGATATTTTCTGTAACTGATCTCTCCTCAGTATCAGATAAGGTTGAGCGGTAAACCGGTGTCAACGATATAACTCGGTATTAAGAAACAGTGATATGGCGAAATTGCTGTTTCCAAATAACCAGTGTTTTGTGACGTCATAGGAGCGGTCATATGCGCGCTGACCGCTCCAAAATCTGTCAGCCAGCCCCTACATCGTGCATATGCGTACCATACATAACATATTACTTCCTGCAAACGGCTGCCCACGGGTCCTCCTCGCTCCCATATTCAAGCCCACTGGCCGAGCACAGGAGTGAGGCGGGCAAAGTCAGTCAGCAGTCCAAGTACAAGCCAAGGTGGGGCAGGAGGAGTGAGAGACCCTAACGGCCCGGGTGTCATAAATAAAGGTTATACTGTCTGTCTGCGTCTTCTGCGGCCCTGGCCCTGCCTGCAAGCTGCACTGCACATGGTGATGGCACTTATTCCCCAATGCCCGCTATGAGAGATCAATATACAGGTCATCAGGAGTCCCATCAGTATAAAGTCTTCCTGTTGCCCCCATACAGGAGCAGCAAGAAGACATTACTGTATGTGGCCCCCCCCCCCATACAGTATAATCTCCCCTTGCGGGCCCCCCCCCATACAGTATAATCTCCCCTTGCGGGCCCCCCCCATACAGTATAATCGCCCCTTGCGGGCCCCCCCCCATACAGTATAATCTCCCCTTGCGGGCCCCCCCCCCATACAGTATAATCTCCCCTTGCGGGCCCCCCCCCCATACAGTATAATTCCCCTTGGGACACTTGAGGGCCCCCCCCCCCATACAGTAATTAATCCCCTTGCGGGCCACCCCCCCTCCCCCATACAGTATAATCTCCCCTTGCGGGCCCCACCCCCCCCAATTACATGGCATAATCTACCACTTGCGGGCCCCCCCCCCCATACAGTATAATCTCCCCTTGCGGGCCCCCCCCCATTACAGTATAATCTCCCCTGCGGCCCCCCCCCCATACAGTATAATCTCCCCTTGCGGGCCCCCCCCCATACAGTATAATCTCCCCTTGCGGGCCCCCCCATACAGTATAATCTCCCCTTGCGGGCACCCCCCCCATACAGTATAATCGCCCCTTGCGGGCCCCCCCCCATACAGTATAATCTCCCCTTGCGGGCCCCCCCCATACAGTATAATCTCCCCTTGCGCCCCCCATACAGTATAATCTCTCCTTGTAGTCCCCAAACTGTATAATATCTCCTTGTCGCCCAAGTTTTTTTTTTTATAAATAGGTACCGTATTTATCGCGATATATATCGTTATTACGATACATTTCTTAATATCGTCATCGTGGGAATATTTTTGATAATCGCCCAACCCTAGTATCAGATCTGTGGGCGTTCAACACCCGGAACCCCCATCGATCATTCAGGTCAATGAGACTAAGCTGCAATACCAAGCACTGCCATTATATGATGTATGGTGCTGTGTTTGGAAAGCTACCGGGAGCCTTCATTGTTCACAAGAGCTCCGGTGAGCACTGTGGCCCCGTGAAACCGGGGTGCCAGGCACTTGGACCCCCTCTGATGTGATAAAGATGACCTATCCTGAGGACAAGTCATCATTATCTTTTCCAGGATAACCCCTTTAATGCTTTTAATCTTTCTTCATAACTAAAAGACCCTTTATGCCCCTTATCAGTTTAGTCGCTCTCCTCTGTACTTTTTCCAGCTGCAGTGCATCCTTTCTATGTACTTGAGCCCAGAACTGGACTGCATTTTCCAGATGAGGCCGCACCAGCGCTTTGTAAAGTGGTAATATCACATCCCTGCCCCGCGAGTCCATGCCTTGCTTAATGCAGGGCAATATCCTGGTGGCCTTAGAAGCAGCTGATTGACATTGTATGCCGTTATTTAATCTGTAGTCTACAAGGACACCTACCGGTAAATCCTTCTCTACAAGTGACTCTCCCAGTGTTACATCGGCCTAGGACATATGCATGTAAATTATTTGTATCTGGATACATAACCACACTTACCCACATTGAACATATTTAAATACAGTACAGCGTACAAAACGGTCGCCAATGCGCCTTAAAATTTGCAGATGGCTACAAGACTTTTTAGTCTTGTCGCCATTTGCGACTGGACCACCGCGCTGCAGCTGAATATTGCGGCGGAGCACTGGAGCCCATAATTCCTTGCCCTGACGCCTGAGGCCTATGGGGTAGTAAAAACCCAGAGCAGTCGGGCGTGATGACGTCATCGCGCCTGTGTCAGGACGCAGAGCACTTACGTGTGCGCATCTGCGTCGCACCATCCCGGGCCGTACCAGCAGTGAGTGAGCGTCAGCGAAAGGACACAGATAAGTAAAAGATTTAAAGGGAATCTGTCACCTAGTTTTACCCTATAGAGCTGCGGACATGCACGGATAGATCTCTGCTAGCAGGTCCGCAATATACCTGTCCCATAGGGCTGTGTGGTTTTATTTTGCTTAAAAAATGATTTTATTGATATGTAAATTAGCTAAGAAAGGTGTCCAAGACATGGTTACTTACGGTTAAGGAGCTCAGCACCGCCCCCTGTGAAGGAGCCCAGCACCGCCTGCATCCAGGAATCTCCTCCTTGCTCACGAAGTTACAGTGCCGTAATCGCGCATCGCACAGTATTGGGAGTGACCAAGTTGATGGAAAAATTAAGAAATCTAACATGTCTGTGTAACAAACTCTGTAGAGACGAAATGCGGCTGAAAGAATTTGTTATGGTGGTCTGGGTCAAATGGAGGAGAAGAGGAAAGAGAAGGTCTCCATGACAGAAGATGCCACTGGATGTAAGAGGTATGTGGTGCTGTATTCTCCCATATGTAGTGCTGGCTCACTACTGTGACCTGCGTCTCAACTTCTCCGCTAAAAGTCCTTTTTTTTTTTTTATTATAATTATATGCATTTTAAATTTGGCGACTAAAAATGTAATTTCGCTCCTACATTTTTCAGATTAGGAGCCAATGGCTCCTGTTTTTTTTTTGGTCTGGAGCACTGCATTACAGCATGGTCACATAGGATACAATTTGCAGAGGAGACATGAGGCCGGACAAAATCCAGGTGAGTTAAAAGGGTTGTCCACTTTTTACTATTGAGGACCTATCCTCAGGAGATCCGTACGCTGTTCCAGCAGACAAGCAGAGCGTCAGACGAAATGATTCTATGGTTGTCTACCGGAACAGCGTGCCAGAGTTTAACACCAGAGGAGTGAAACTAGGCTAAGGGGTTAAAAGGTCAGTTCCCTCTTGCAGGTGGGTGTCAGCTGTTTAACACTGCCCGCATCCATGGCGTATGGAACGGTATCTGAGGCAACTCCATCCCGGCCCACCTGTGACATACATCTACATCACAGTGGGCGCGGGGTTAAAGATTTTCTCACACAGACTCCGGCGGTCAGCTGCTGTCACCAGGGAAAGCTGCGTCTGGGCAGTCCTCTCCTCGCAGCATTACATGCCGTCCACATAACGCATAGACAGGTCGGCAGACGCTGCGCTTACAGAAGGGGGGGTCATGAGACCACCGCTTTAAATATGGAATTCAATTCAGATAAAAGGCAGAATTTCACAGCAATATTGACTCTGTACAGTAATCCAGAAGAGTAAGGGCTCATGTATGTATTTTGTGGTCTGCAAAACAAACAAAAAAAAAAAACGGATGCCATAGTGACAATGCATGTCCTTATCCGCAAAAACGGACAAGAATACGACATGTTCTATTTTTTGGGCGGAACGGACACATAGACACGGAATGCACACAGAGTAATTTCCTTTTTAAGCCCCAGTGAAATGAATGCTTCCGCATACGGACCTGTAAAAAAAAATGGAATGGAAACTGAAGAAAAATAAATACTTTTGTGTGCATGAGCCCTTAGACTGTAAGGGGCAGGGTCCTCCTTGGATTGTATATATGCTTTCCAGGGTGAGCCGATCATACGGAACTGACAGAAATCAGCATCCGGCAGACGACTTTGTACGATGCCCTTCATCACCACGCCCGTGTCATTACCCAAGGTGTGGACATAACGATCACTGGTATAAACCAGATCTCTGTACCGTGCAGCTTACAGGTCAAGTCAGTGGGCAGTGTGTCCAAGGTTGGTATAATTGGTACTTTTATTGCTTCAATTACACACAAGATATAAAATTAGATTGAATTGAAATAAAAAAAAATAAAAAAGTTTACAATTTGCAACTTTGTATATAAACTAAAGAACAATGTAACCAACAAGAAAGTGGTTGTTACAAAACTTCCCTCGTCCTCCATAACACCTGAAGATTCAGCAGGATGGCACATCATCAGGGGTGTCTCTGCAGTAAGAAGAAAGCCCATTTGTGCGTCCACTGAAGGGGCGAGACATGACATTAGGTGGTCACATAGACAAGCCCTGGCATCTGACAGCAGGATCAACCCGATTACACCATCCATAATGCCCGATGGGTCCTCCCCTGTCCCTCTGAACTGTCCATGGTTCCACCGCTGCTCTGTTCCAGGCTACTTTTGGCCCCATAGGGCCAGAAAGCAGCTTGGTCCCATGGCTGCTGCAGCCATTCACAGGCCTCAGCGTGCAAAGTGGCTTAAACGGTACCATCACTGCTGTGACGTAGTGTGCAAGCCACTGTTCAGAGGCAGTGGTTAGGACTAGAGATGAGCAAATCGATTCCGACATCTAGCCTGGCCCTGTCCATCACCTGCCTGTGCCGCTGCTCAGTTTAGCAGCGCAAGTATAGAAGTGTTCATTTGGCTTTGTGAGCAGCGACTGCACATGTGCCGCTACACTTCTGGGCAATCGCTGCACCAAATGCTTGCGCCACCACACTGAGCGAATTTAGAGGGCTGCACTAGATGGATTAGGAGAAGAAACGTCTGGTTTTAATCAGCAGTAGCAGCCCTATCAGGTATTTTGGATGGTTCAATAGGGTTGGTCCTGCTGACAGCTACCCTTTAAAATTCTTGGCGCAGATTTTGTTTTTTTCCCAACAGGCATCCATTCTGGCAACGCTCATTAACTATAAGCATATTCAGGGGATGACCCCTTTAAATATAAATATACAAATACACAGTATGTTAGGTTGTGAATTTAGACTGGTCCTATACATTAGCTTATAGGGGTTATCCGCGCAATCCAGCATGGTGGCCACTCAGGCCTCTTGCACACGAACGTTGTGCATCCGTTCCATGCATTGGGGACTGCAATTTGCAACGTCTGTGCGGTGGCCGGAACGGATCGAGACCCATTCAACTTGAACGGGTCCGTGATCCGTCTGCACCGCGAAAAAATAGAACAAGTTCAAATTTTTTTTTGCAGTGCAGAGGGACGGACAGAAACACCATGGAAGCACTCCGTAGTGCTTCCGTAGGGCTCAGATCCATGCTGACGGACCCATTCAAGTGAATGGGTCTGCATCAGTCATGCAGAATGCACACGGGCCAGTGCCCGCTGTATGAGGACCGCAATACGGCCACAGGCACACAACATTCGAGTGCAAGAGGCCTCATATTGGGCATGTGATCTTAGCCTGGGGTTAGAAGCTGCAGCGCATGCGCCAGTCTGAATCTTTTGACACTGCGCTGGTGAGAGATTCAGACTCATGCATACGATGCAGGTTCTAACTCCTGCCTAGGATCACATCAATATAAGTCACATGATCCCGACACGACCGCCACAAAGGATTGCAGCGCAAACCAAGTAAACCCCGTTAGTGTCAGCTGAGCCCGCCGATTTTGCCCGTCTAAACTGTACAGGGGCGGGGGATCCTCACTTTCCTACTAAATACGTCAAAGGATCGGGCTGTCAAATTTCAACATGCCCGATCTTTTTGTTCTTCAAATGGCCTTCCCATCTCAGGATGCCGCTCCGACCTCCTGGATATGACAGCCAGAGGTGGTTAGGACTATGAAAAGAGGCAAATGGACTGTGCTATGCTGTTTCCATAAGGAGAGGTTACGGGAATGGAGTAGCACAGCCAACGCAGCTGCTTCCGTATTTCCGACCATCTCTGACTGGAGGGGGGCAGACTCCGTTCTCAAGAGAGGAACATCCATCAGACATTTAGGACGCATCTTGTGAATGTGCCAACAATTTTGAACCGGGCATTAAAAGCAATCTGGTGGCAGCCGCTTATACCCCTCTCCATGCTCGGCCGAGCCTGCATGTGAGCCTACCGTACAGACACTGGGCAGGGGAACAGGTCTTGCTTCCATCACTACGGCAGTCACACACAAAAACCAAGGCAACAAAACAAACGGCAATGACCGGTCACCCACTGACCTCCGAGGAGAAGAGAGAAATCATGAAGGAATGGAACCCCGACACACTACAGCCTCTGATCTAATGAATGGGATCACAAAATAACACCGCATCTACAAACGATCCACTATGATCAGATGCAATCGTTAAAGGGGTTGTGCCACTTTAGCAAACTGCATCTATCATGTAGACAAAGTTAATACAAGGCACTTACTAATGTATTGTGATTGTCCATATTGCCTCCTTTGCTGGCTGGATTCATTTTTCCATCACATTATACACTGCTCGTTTCCATGGTTATGACCACCCTGCAATCCATCAGCGGTGGTTGTGCACCAGCCTATGCTCGCTCCCATGGTCCTAGCCACCATAGAGGCCAGTGTTTTTTTTTTTTATAGTGTGCAAGCATGACCACCGCTGATGAATTGTAGGGTGGTCGTAACCATGGAAACGAGCAGTGTATAATGTGATGGAAAAATTAATCCAGCCAGCAAAGGAAGCAATATGGACAATCACAATACATTAGTAAGTGTCTGGTATTAACTTCCTCTACATGATAAATGACATTTACTGTTGTGAGACAACCCATAGACAGGATTTTAACTCATTGTTGGCTGGAGGTGTGACATGTAACAGGCAATCTGTCAATGTCAAATGATGAAACGCGTTAGTGGTGGATTTAAAGGAAATTTACACAAATCTCTTGCAGAAGTTAAAAGTGATCAGGAGACAAAATTAATGATGTGACATTGCTAAGGCGCAGCTCTGGAGAGAGGAGCCTCTGCAAATCACTACTGACCCATTACAAGTCCCTGCGACCTGGGGTGCGACATCTTTGTCTGCGACATTGGCTTATATGCACAAAACAGCAGCGCAAATACAGGAGCTAGGCAAGCAACCTGCAATGTCACACTGCGACCTCTGCCTATATGGCCGCGAACTCAGGTGTAGAGCTCTTCCATACAGCTGCGCCCCGTCCACAGCTCGCTGTCCCCCTGTATCCTGCACTCACCCTGAGCCTCTACACGCTGTCACCGACTCCATGGTATCTCAGCCCGGTCTGTCGTGCGGAGCCGAGTGCGCATGCGCGGAGATTCCCAGCTACTCCACGCAGAAGACGTCACGCCGTGGATACCATCCGTACAGTATTCTTTCCGTACACAAGAGCTCACGTGGTGCGTGACGTAGGAGCGTGCGTCCTAATTTTGTAAAATGGATGCGCTGCGCTCCGTGCGAGGTCGCCATTATGGCGAAGGGACTTGTGTGCTTTTTTTTTTTCCCTCAGAAAAGTTTTAACGCGGAGTGTTCCGTGATGTTCTTCGGCGCTGCGCTCAGCTGTCTCCTGTACGGGCTGTTGGGATGCCGCTGCTGAAGCGGAACTGGCCCTGGCAGCCATTTTGTTAATTTGCACTGGTCATGTATGGACTCCAATCTTTATATGCAGCAGTGCTCCAGTGGGTGCGGGGTTGCAGGTTTTTTTTGGGTGCTATATTTTTTATTTGCACACATTTTTTACATGTGTCTTTGAAGCTGCACGGTGAAAATGGCTCCCAGGGGGCGTGTGGTGTTTATAAATGAACCAAAAAAATATGCAATGACCCAAAAACAGCTAGGGGTCCTTCACAAGACGGATTTCACAGTGGAATTTTGCCACAGACAGCCGCGCAGAGATTCCGCCGGGAACTCACCGGCAGCCACGTCTATCCCAATAGGAAGCAGCACTGAGGATCACAGAGTGAGGGACAGGACCTACTAAAAGGAATGACAGGATGGAATGCCCATAGAGAATAATGGACCAGAGTGGAATGCCCATAGAGAATAATGGAAATGTAATATTTGAATTAGAGACAAAACCATTTGACATCTCTAATAATTATTTAGCAGACATACTCTCCAAGTTCAGTGGGATTATTTAAAGGGAGTCTGTCACCACTATATGACCATATACACCCCTTACATGGCGCTGTAGCACACCTATACATGATTGCAATGGTACCTTTGTTATTTTCTTTAGGCATCCAGAAGCAGGAAAAACAACATTTATTTAATATGCAAATGAGCACTCGCAAGTGCCCAGTGGCAGTGTTCCGTGTGTAGGTGCCCAGGCTGCCCTGCCTTTTAACCGTTACTCCTCCCCCAGCCTCTTCCTTTGCCCACCCTCCTATTCCCTTGTATCATCGCTAGGTCCGGCTGAGATCCCGCGCCTGCGCACTGCTTCGCCGGGCCGGGGCATGCACACTGTAATGCCCATTTTGGATACGGCATCAATTCAACTAGTGCGCATGCGCCATCCGGCGAAGCAGTGCGCAGGTGCGGGATCTCGGCCGGACCTAGGGATGATACAAGTGAATGGGAGGGTGGGCAAAGGAAGAGGCTGGGGGAGGAGTAACGGTTAAAAAGGCAGAGCATCCTGGGCACCTACACACGGAACACCGCCCCTGGGCACTTAGGAGTGCTCATTTGCATATGAAATAAATGTCGTTTTTCCTGCTTCTGGATGTCTAAAGAAAATAACAAAGGTACCATTAGAATCCTGTATAGGTGTGCTACAGCGTCATGTAAGTGCTGTATATGGTCATATAGTGGTGACAGACTCTCTTTAATGTTCAGATTTAGTGGAATTATCACCTTTTTCTGCAGAATGACTAGGGTGAATGACACAAAGGAATGCCCATAGACTTTAACAGGAAAGTGGAATGCCCATGGAGAATAATGGACCAGAGGAATGCCCATAGAGAATAATGGACCAGAGGAATGCCCATAGAGAATAATGGACCAGAGTGGAATGCCCATAGAGAATAATGGAAATGTAATATTTGAATAAGAGACAAAACCATTTGACATCTCTAATAAATATGTAGCAGACATACTCTCCAAACTCGGTGGGATTATTTAAAATTAAGATTAAGTGGGATTATCATTGGTTTCTATGGAATGACAAGAGGAATTACAGAATGGAATGCCCATAGAGAATAATGTACCAGAGTGGAATGCCCATAGAGAATAATGGAAATGTAATATTTGAATTAGAGACAAAACCATTTGACATAACTAATAATTATTTAACAGGCTTACTTTCCAAGTTCAGTGGGATTATTTAATGTTCAGATTCAGTGGAATTATCACCTTTTTCTGCAGAATGATGAGGGTGAATGATACAAAGGAATGCCCATAGACTATAATAGGAAGTAAACTCTGAGCTCATTTGCAGGTAAATCTGTGTTATGTAGGACATTAACATGATAATCCCGCTTAATCTCAATTTTAAATAATCCCACTGAACTTGAAGAGTAAGGCTACATGCACATGTTCAGGATTCATGTGCGGAGCATCCGCACTGAAATCCGCAGGTGTTCGCAGGCAAATCTGTGCGGTCAATCCGCATCAATTGGTGCAGATTTCCATGTGGATTTTATTGAAATGAAGAAAATCTGGTCAGGAAAAATAAAATAAATTGACATGCTGCGGATTTTAAAATCCGCACCGCGGGTCAAAATCTACGCGGAAAAAATCTGCATCGTGTGCACTGAGAATTTCAAGTTCTCATAGAATAAAATGTACATGACCTACAGTGCGGATTTTCCGCGCGCAATCCTGATCGTGTGCATTTAGCCTAAACCTGCTACAGATTTATTTGATATGTTGAATGGTTCAGGCACCAAGTCACGTTTTACTTCCCATTATAGCCTATGGGCATTCCATCACCTTTGCATTCTATAGAAAACAGTTATAATCCAAGGTAATTTTCATTTTACAATATGCTACTGTACCCAGGGAACACTTTCGGTAAAGGTTAATGTCCTACATAACACAGATTTACCTGCAAATGAGCTCATAGTTTACTTTCCATTATAGTCTATGGGCATTCCTTTGTGTCATTCACCCTCGTCATTCTGCAGAAAACAGTGATAATTCAAATGTTCAAATCTGAACATTAAATAATCCCACTGAATTTGGAGAGTATGTCTGCTAAATAATTATTAGTTATGTCAAATGGTTTTGTCTCTAATTAAAATATTACATTTCCATTATTCTCTATGGGCATTCCACTTTGTCATTCCTTTTAGTATGCCCCCACAGTGATAACTTTCTGAGTACAGATAATATAGTAGATATCACCTGCAGTCCTATGTAATAACACAGTCATGGCTATCTGGGCACAGAAAATGTAGTAGTGTTACCTGTAGTCCTATGTGAAGCCACAGATGACACTAGTGCTAATAATGTGTTAGTGTTACCTGCAGTCCTATGTAAAACCAGAGATAGACTACTTTCACACTTGCGTTTTGTGCGGATCCGTCTTGTATCTGCACACATGGATCCGCACGAATATTGCAAACGCTTGTATCCGTTCATAACGGATCAGTTTGCATTATTTATAAAAAAAAAGTCTAAGTCAAAACGGATCTGTCTTGACTTAGGCCCCATGCACACGGCCGTGTGCGGGCCGTGGAACCGCGGCCTGGATCCCTCCTGAGAGCAGGAGCGCACGGCGTCACTGGTTGCTATGACGCCGTGCGCTCCCTGCTGCCGGCACAGTACAGTGTAATACACTGGTATAGATCATACCAGTGTATTACTGTACTGTGCCGGCAGCGGGGTGCGCACAGCGTCATAGCAACCAGTGACGCCGTGCGCTCCTGCTCTCAGGAGGGATCCAGGCCGCGGTTCCACGGCCCGCACACGGCCGTGTGCATGGGGCCTTAAATGGAAACACCAAATTAGACCCCTGAATTCAGACCCTAGATTAAACCCCTAAATTAGTTTAGGCCCCAGAATAGACTCCTAAATTTGGAACTTAGACCAGAACCCCTAAATTAAATATTACCCCAGTGTTCTAAATTCAGACCCCCAGACAATGTATAAATAAATTATTCGGACCCCAGACCAGATTAATATAAATTATTAGGAGTCGGACCCCAGACCAGACTCATACAGCCAGTTTGCATGGTGTGTGTGTGCTACCAAATACCACGTACTAATGCTACATGGTGTGGTGTTTTTGGGCAGGGATCCCCCCAGCCTCCACTAATAGGAGAATAATGAGCAACAAACCTGTTTGTGGGGGAATTCCTTAGACCCCCCCCCAGTATACCTCAGGCTACACAGCGTGACAGATTGGCTCCGGGTGCGTTCAGTGAAACTCGCACCATTTTGCAAGCGAGTTCAGTCACTTTTGTCTGCGATTGCATTCAGTTCAGTCTTTTCCGCGCGGGTGCAATGCAATTTGAAGCGTTTTTCACACCCGTGATAAAAAACTGAAGGTTTACAAACAACATCTCTTAGCAACCATCAGTGAAAAACGCATCGCACCTGCACTTGCTTGTGGATACAATGCGTTTTTAACTGAAGCCCCATTCACTTCTATTGGGCCAGGGCTGCGTGAAAAACGCAGAATATAGAACATGATGTGTTTTTCACGCAACGCAGAACTGATGCGTGAAAAAAACGCTCATGTACACAGACATATTGAAATAAATGGGTCAGGATTCAGTGCGGGTGCTATGCGTTCACATCACGCTTTGCACCTTTCCACCCCTTAAAATTTTGGTACGGGGGTCCACTTTCAAAAATGGGGTCATTTCTTGGGGTTTTTAATTTCTGGGCACCTCAGGAATTTTTTAAATGCGACATGGCACCTAAAATTCATGTCTGTTTATTCAGGCCTACAAAATCCATATTTTTGCAGTTTGCCTCTAGAGCCCTGCTATCCGCCAATACAGCAGGTTGCAAGCACATATGGGGTGTTACCTGAATGGGGAGAAAATGGGGAACATATACTGGGGTGCATTTTCTCCTTTAACCCCTTATGGAAGTGAAAAATTGGGGTCTCCTAGTAATTTTTCATTTTTACAAATGTGTGCTTTGAAATCCTTTCTCTAGTATTTCTGTGAGACACTTTTTTGTTGAAAAGAATCCTTTCCACCGGTTAAAATGTTAGTACGGGGGTGCTCTTTCCGAAATGGGGTCACTTCTTGGGGTTTTTCATTTCTGGGGACCTCAGGAATTTATTTAATGCAACATGGCACCTAAATTCCATGTCTGTTTATTCAGGCCTACAAGAAACCGTTTTTGCACTTTGCCTCTAGAGACCTTCTGTGCGTCAATACAGCGGTCTACAAGCACATATGGGATGTTTTCAAATAGGGGAGAAAATGGGGGACATATACTGGGGTGCCATTTTTCCTTTAAACCTTTGTGAAAGTGAAACATTAGGGTCTGCTAGTAATTTTTCATATTTACAAATGTGTGCTTTGGAATCCTTTCTCTAGTATTTCTGCCTTCTGTGAGACACCTTTTTATTGAAAAGTACCCTTTCCACCACTTAAAATGTTCATACGGGGGTGCTCTTTCCGAAATGGGGTCACTTAGCGTTTTTCCTTTCTGGGGACCTCAGAAATTTATTTTATGTGACATGGCACCTAAAATCCATGTCTGGCAATTCAGGCCTATCAGCAAAATTCATATTTGCCATTTGCCTGCTATGCGCACATACTGCAGGCTACAAGCAAATATGGGGTGTTTCCTGAATGGGATAAATGGGGAACACAACTTGGGGTGCATTTACCCCTTTAAACCCCTTGTGAAAAAAAATTGGGGTCTGCTAGTAATTTTTTTTCACAAATATGTGCTTTGAAATGCTTTCCAAGTCTTCTGGGAGACACCTGTTTGCTAAAAAGTACCCTTTCTACCACTTAAAAAGTTTGTACGGGGGTGCTCTTTCCAAAATGAGGTCACTTCTTGGGGTTTTATATTTTTGGGGTCCTCAGGAAATGTATTTAATGCGACATGGCACCTAAAATCCATGTCTGGCAATTCAAGCCTACAAAAAACTGTTTTTGCACTTTGCCTTTAGAGACCTGCTGTGCACTAATACAGCGGTCTACAAGCACATATGGGGTGTTTAGTAAAAGAGGAGAAAATGGGGAACATATACTGGGGTGCATTTTCTCCTTTAACCCCTTGTGAAAGTGAAAAATTGGGGTCTGCTAGTAATTTTTTATTTTTACAAATGTGTGTTTTGAAATCCTCTCTCTAATATTTCTGCCTTCTGTGAGACACCTTTTTGTTGAAAAGTACCCTTTCCACCACTTAAAATGTTCGTACGGGGTGCTCTTTCCGAAATGGGGTCACTTCTTGGGGTTTTTCATTTCTGGGGACCTCAGGAATTTATTTAATGCTCTTTGCTTCTAGAGACCTGCTGTGCGTCAATACAGCAGGCTACAAGCACATATGGGGTATTTTCAAAAAGGGGAGCAAATGGGGAACATATACTGGGGTGCCATTTTTCCTTTAACCCTTTGTGAAAGTGAAACATTGGGGTCTGCTAGTAATTTTTCATATTTACAAATGTGTGCTTTGGAATCGTTTCTCTAGTATTTCTGCCTTCTGTGAGACACCTGTTTGCTGAAAAGTACAATTTCCACCACTTAAAAAGTTTGTACGGGGTGCTCTTTCCGAAATGGGGTCACTTGGGGTTTTTCATTTCTGGTGACCTCAGGAATTTATTTAAGGGTACTTTCACACTAGCGTTTTTCTTTTCCGGCGCTGAGTTCCGTCCTAGGGGCTCAAATCCGGAAAAGAACTGATCAGTTTTATCCTAATGCATTCTGAATGGAGAGAAATCCGTTCAGGATGCATCAGGATGTCTTCAGTTCAGTCTTTTTGACTGATCAGGCTTTTCAGAAAACCGTAGCATGTTGTATTTTTACCTCCGGCCAAAAATCCGGAACACTTTGACTGAACTCCGGATCCAGCTTTTTTCCCATTGACCTGGATTAACGCCGGCGCTGTGTGTTTCGTCAAAACGGATCCGGTTTTTGCATGTTAAACCCGAAAAATTTGAAAAAAAAGGTTAAAGTCCATTAATGGCGGATCCGTTTTTTTCCAATGCATTTTTCATTGTGATCAAAATCCTGATCAGGATTCAAATGTAATCAGTTTTCACACGTTTTTCCGGATCCGGCAGGCAGTTCCGGTAACGGAATTGAACGCCGGATTCAAACAACGCTAGTGTGAAAGTAGCCTAATGTGACATAGAACCTAAAATCCATGTCTGCAAATTTAGGCCTATCAGAAAAATTCATATTTTGCCATTTGCCTGCTATGCGCACATACTGCAGGCTACAAGCAAATATGGGGTGTTTTCTGAATGGGAATAAAATGGGGAACACAACTTGGGGTGCATTTTCCCCTTTAACCCCTTGTGAAAAAAATTGGGGTCTGCTAGTAATTCCCTCCCCCCCCCCCCCCCACAAATATGCACATGTGCTTTGAAATGCTTTCCAAGTATTTTTGTCTTCTGTGAGACACCTGTTTGCTAAAAAGTACAATTTCTTCCACTTGAAATGTTTGTACGGGGGTGCTCTTTCTGAAATAGGGTCACTTGGTGTTTTTCATTTCTGGGGACCTCAGGAATTTATTTAATACGACATGGCACCTAAAATCCATGTCTGTTTATTCAGGCCTGCAAAATTTTTTTTTTGCACTTTGCCTCTAGAAACCTGCTGTGCGTCAATACAGCAGGCTACAAGCACATATGGGGTGTTTGCAAAAAGGGGAGAAAATGGGGAACATATACTGGGGTGCATTTTATCCTTTAACCCCTTGTGAAAGTGAAAAATTGGGGTCTGCTAGTAATTTTTCATTTTTACAAATGTGTGCTTTGAAATTCTTTCTCTAGTATTTCTGCCTTCTGTGAGACACCTTTTTGTTAAAAATTACCCTTTCCACCACTTAAAATGTTCGTACGGGGGTGCTCTTTCCGAAATTAGGTCACTTCTTGGGGTTTTTCATTTCTGGTGACCTCAGGAATTTATTTAATGCGACATGGCAACTAAATGCCATGTCTGTTTATTCAAGCCTACAAAAAACAATTTTTGCACTTTGCCTTTAGAGACCTGCTGTGCACTAATACATCGGTCTACAAGCACATATGGGGTGTTTAGAAGAAGAGGAGAAAATTGGGAACATATACTGGGGTGCATTTCTCCTTTAACCCCTTGTGAAAGTGAAAAATTGTGGTCTGCTAGTAATTTTTCATTTTTACAAATGTGTGTTTTGAAATCCTCTCTCTAATATTTCTGCCTTCTGTGAGACACCTTTTTGTTGAAATGTACCCTTTCCACCACTTAAAATGTTCGTATGGGGGTGCTCTTTCCGAAATGGCGTCACTTCTTGGGGTTTTTCATTTCTGGGGACCTCAGGAATTTATTTAATGCGACATGGCAACTAAATTCCATGTCTGCCAATTCAGGCCTATCAGCAAAATTCATATTTGCCATTTGCCTGCTATGCGCACATACAGCAGGCTACAATCAAATATGGGGTGTTTCCTGAATAAGGATAAAATGGGGAACACAACTTGGGGTGCATTTTCCCCTTTATCTCCTTGTGAAAAAAAATTGGGGTCTTTTAGCAATCCCCCCCCTCGACAAATATGTGCTTTGAAATGCTTTCCAAGTATTTCTGTCTTCTGTGAGACACCTGTTTGCTAAAAAGTACCCTTTCTACCACTTAAAATGTTCGTACGGGGGTGCTCTTTCCGAAATTAGGTCACTTCTTGGGGTTTTTAATTTCTGGTGACCTCAGGAATTTATTTAATGTGACATTGTACCTAAAACCCATGTCTGCCAATTCAGGCCTATCAGCAAAATTCATATTTTCCATTTGCCTGCTATGCGCACATACTGCAGGCTACAAGCAAATATGGGGTGTTTCCTGAATGGGATAAATGGGGAACACAACTTGGGGTGCATTTTCCCCTTTATCTCCTTGTGAAAAAAAATTGGGGTCTTTTAGCAATTCCCCCACCCCCCCTCGACAAATATGTGCTTTGAAATGCTTTCCAAGTATTTCTGTCTTCTGTGAGACACCTGTTTGCTAAAAAGTACAATTTCTTCCACTTGAAATGTTCGTACGGGGGTGCGCTTTCTGAAATAGGGTCACTTCTTGGTGTTTTTTATTTCTGTTCTGGGGACCTCAGGAATTTATTTAATGCGACATGGCACCTAAAATCCATGGCTGTTTATTCAGGCCTGCAAAAAAATGTTTTTGCACTTTTCCTCTAGAGACCTGCTGTGTGTCAATACAGCAGGCTACAAGCACTTATGGGGTGTTTGCAAAAAGGGGAGAAAATGGGTAACATATACTGGGGTGCATTTTCTCCTTTAACCCCTTGTGAAAGTGAAAAATTGGGGTTTGCTAGTAATTTTTTCATTTTTACAAATGTGTGCTTTGAAATCCTTTCTCTAGTATTTCTGCCTTCTGTGAGACACCTTTTTGTTAAAAATTACCTTTCCACCACTTAAAATGTTCGTGGGGGGTGCTCTTTCCGAAATGAGGTCTTTTCTTGTGGTTTTTCATTTCTGGTGACCTCAGGAATTTATTTAATGTGACATGGCACCTAAAATCCATGTCTGGCAATTCAGGCCTATCAGCAAAATTCATATTTGCCATTTGCCTGCTATGCGCACATACTGCAGGCTACAAGCAAATATGGGTGTTTTCTGAATGGGAATAAAATGGGGAACACAACTTGGGGTGCATTTTCCCCTTTAACCCCTTGTGGGAAAAAATTGGGGTCTGCTAGTAATTATTTTTTTTCACAAATATGTGCTTTGAAATGATTTCCAAGTATTTCTGTCTTCTGTGAGACACCTGTTTGCTGAAAACTACCCTTTCCACCACTTAAAATGTTCGTACGGGGGTGCTCTTTCCGAATTGGGGTCACTTCCTGGGGTTTTCCATTTTTGGGGTTCTCAGGAAATGTATTTAATGCGACATGGCACCTAAAATCCATGTCTGGCAATTCAAGCCTACACAAAGCAATTTTTGCACTTTGCCTTAACCCTAAGTTCACACTTGCGCGTTTTACAGCGCGTTCCTACGCGCTGTAAAACGCGCAACACATGAAAACCAATGCTTCCCTATGGGGCTGGTTCACATTTTTCGCGTTTTACAGCGCGTTTGAACGTGCTGTAAAACGCCGACGCTCAAACAAGTACAGGAGCTTTTTTTGGCGCGTTTGACGCGCATTTGGGCCATAGACTCTTTGGACAACACTGCTGTCAATCACCCAAACGCGCGTTTACTATTACAAAAAACGTGCATAAATACGCGCGACAAAATCGCGTGTAAAAACGCGCGTTTGCGAAACGCTTAGGTGTGAAACCAGGGTTAGAGACCTGCTGTGCACTAATACAGCGGTCTACAAGCACATATGGGGTGTTTAGAAAAAGAGGAGAAAATGGGGAACATATACTTGGGTGCATTTTCTACTTTAACCCCTTGTGAAAGTGAAAAATTGTGGTCTGCTATTAATTTTTCATTTTTACAAATGTGTGTTTTGAAATCCTCTCTAATATTTCTGCCTTCTGTGAGACACCTTTTTGTTGAAATGTACCCTTTCCACCACTTAAAATGTTCGTACGGGGTGCTCTTTCCGAAATGGGGTCACTTCTTGGGGTTTTTCATTTCTGGGGACCTCAGGAATTTATTTAATGCGACATGGCACCTAAATTCCATGTCTGTTTATTCAGGCCTACAAGAAACTGTTTTTGCTCTTTGCTTCTAGAGACCTGCTGTGCGTCAATACAGCAGGCTACAAGCACATATAGGGTATTTTCAAAAAGGGGAGCAAATGGGGAACATATACTGGGGTGCCATTTTTCCTTTAACCCTTTGTGAAAGTGAAACATTGGGGTCTGCTAGTAATTTTTCATATTTACAAATGTGTGCTTTGGAATCGTTTCTCTAGTATTTCTGCCTTCTGTGAGACACCTGTTTGCTGAAAAGTACAATTTCCACCACTTAAAAAGTTTGTACGGGGTGCTCTTTCCGAAATGGGGTCACTTGGGGTTTTTCATTTCTGGTGACCTCAGGAATTTATTTAAGGATACTTTCACACTAGCGTTTTTCTTTTCCGGCGCTGAGTTCCGTCCTAGGGGCTCAAATCCGGAAAAGAACTGATCAGTTTTATCCTAATGCATTCTGAATGGAGAGAAATCCGTTCAGGATGCATCAGGATGTCTTCAGTTCAGTCTTTTTGACTGATCAGGCTTTTCAGAAAACCGTAGCATGTTGTATTTTTACCTCCGGCCAAAAATCCGGAACACTTTGACTGAACTCCGGATCCGGCTTTTTTCCCATTGACCTGGATTGGCGCTGTGTGTTTCGTCAAAACGGATCCGGTTTTTGCATGTTAAACCCGAAAAATGTGAAAAAAAAGTTAAAGTCCATTAATGGCGGATCTGTTTTTTCCAATGCATTTTTCATTGTGATCAAAATCCTGATCAGGATTCAAATGTAATCAGTTTTCACACGTTTTTCCGGATCCGGCAGGCAGTTCCGTTAACGGAATTGAACGCCGGATTCAAACAACGCTAGTGTGAAAGTAGCCTAATGTGACATAGAACCTAAAATCCATGTCTGCAAATTTAGGCCTATCAGAAAAATTCATATTTTGCCATTTGCCTGCTATGCGCACATACTGCAGGCTACAAGCAAATATGGGGTGTTTTCTGAATAAGGATAAAATGGGGAACACAACTTGGGGTGCATTTTCCCCTTTATCTCCTTGTGAAAAAAAATTGGGGTCTTTTAGCAATTCCCCCCACCCCCCCCTCGACAAATATGTGCTTTGAAATGCTTTCCAAGTATTTCTGTCTTCTGTGAGACACCTGTTTGCTAAAAAGTACAATTTCTTCCACTTGAAATGTTCGTACGGGGGTGCGCTTTCTGAAATAGGGTCACTTCTTGGTGTTTTTTATTTCTGTTCTGGGGACCTCAGGAATTTATTTAATGCGACATGGCACCTAAAATCCATGTCTGTTTATTCAGGCCTGCAAAAAAATGTTTTTGCACTTTTCCTCTAGAGACCTGCTGTGTGTCAATACAGCAGGCTACAAGCACTTATGGGGTGTTTGCAAAAAGGGGAGAAAATGGGTAACATATACTGGGGTGCATTTTCTCCTTTAACCCCTTGTGAAAGTGAAAAATTGGGGTTTGCTAGTAATTTTTTCATTTTTACAAATGTGTGCTTTGAAATCCTTTCTCTAGTATTTCTGCCTTCTGTGAAACACCTTTTTGTTAAAAATTACCTTTCCACCACTTAAAATGTTCGTGGGGGGTGCTCTTTCCGAAATGAGGTCTTTTCTTGTGGTTTTTCATTTCTGGTGACCTCAGGAATTTATTTAATGTGACATGGCACCTAAAATCCATGTCTGGCAATTCAGGCCTATCAGCAAAATTCATATTTGCCATTTGCCTGCTATGCGCACATACTGCAGGCTACAAGCAAATATGGGTGTTTTCTGAATGGGAATAAAATGGGGAACACAACTTGGGGTGCATTTTCCCCTTTAACCCCTTGTGGGAAAAAATTGGGGTCTGCTAGTAATTATTTTTTTTCACAAATATGTGCTTTGAAATGATTTCCAAGTATTTCTGTCTTCTGTGAGACACCTGTTTGCTGAAAACTACCCTTTCCACCACTTAAAATGTTCGTACGGGGGTGCTCTTTCCGAATTGGGGTCACTTCCTGGGGTTTTCCATTTTTGGGGTTCTCAGGAAATGTATTTAATGCGACATGGCACCTAAAATCCATGTCTGGCAATTCAAGCCTACACAAAGCAATTTTTGCACTTTGCCTTAACCCTAAGTTCACACTTGCGCGTTTTACAGCGCGTTCCTACGCGCTGTAAAACGCGCAACACATGAAAACCAATGCTTCCCTATGGGGCTGGTTCACATTTTTCGCGTTTTACAGCGCGTTTGAACGTGCTGTAAAACGCCCGACGCTCAAACAAGTACAGGAGCTTTTTTTGGCGCGTTTGACGCGCATTTGGGCCATAGACTCTTTGGACAACACTGCTGTCAATCACCCAAACGCGCGTTTACTATTACAAAAAACGTGCATAAATACGCGCGACAAAATCGCGTGTAAAAACGCGCGTTTGCGAAACGCTTAGGTGTGAAACCAGGGTTAGAGACCTGCTGTGCACTAATACAGCGGTCTACAAGCACATATGGGGTGTTTAGAAAAAGAGGAGAAAATGGGGAACATATACTTGGGTGCATTTTCTACTTTAACCCCTTGTGAAAGTGAAAAATTGTGGTCTGCTATTAATTTTTCATTTTTACAAATGTGTGTTTTGAAATCCTCTCTAATATTTCTGCCTTCTGTGAGACACCTTTTTGTTGAAATGTACCCTTTCCACCACTTAAAATGTTCGTACGGGGTGCTCTTTCCGAAATGGGGTCACTTCTTGGGGTTTTTCATTTCTGGGGACCTCAGGAATTTATTTAATGCGACATGGCACCTAAATTCCATGTCTGTTTATTCAGGCCTACAAGAAACTGTTTTTGCTCTTTGCTTCTAGAGACCTGCTGTGCGTCAATACAGCAGGCTACAAGCACATATAGGGTATTTTCAAAAAGGGGAGCAAATGGGGAACATATACTGGGGTGCCATTTTTCCTTTAACCCTTTGTGAAAGTGAAACATTGGGGTCTGCTAGTAATTTTTCATATTTACAAATGTGTGCTTTGGAATCGTTTCTCTAGTATTTCTGCCTTCTGTGAGACACCTGTTTGCTGAAAAGTACAATTTCCACCACTTAAAAAGTTTGTACGGGGTGCTCTTTCCGAAATGGGGTCACTTGGGGTTTTTCATTTCTGGTGACCTCAGGAATTTATTTAAGGATACTTTCACACTAGCGTTTTTCTTTTCCGGCGCTGAGTTCCGTCCTAGGGGCTCAAATCCGGAAAAGAACTGATCAGTTTTATCCTAATGCATTCTGAATGGAGAGAAATCCGTTCAGGATGCATCAGGATGTCTTCAGTTCAGTCTTTTTGACTGATCAGGCTTTTCAGAAAACCGTAGCATGTTGTATTTTTACCTCCGGCCAAAAATCCGGAACACTTTGACTGAACTCCGGATCCGGCTTTTTTCCCATTGACCTGGATTGGCGCTGTGTGTTTCGTCAAAACGGATCCGGTTTTTGCATGTTAAACCCGAAAAATGTGAAAAAAAAGTTAAAGTCCATTAATGGCGGATCTGTTTTTTCCAATGCATTTTTCATTGTGATCAAAATCCTGATCAGGATTCAAATGTAATCAGTTTTCACACGTTTTTCCGGATCCGGCAGGCAGTTCCGTTAACGGAATTGAACGCCGGATTCAAACAACGCTAGTGTGAAAGTAGCCTAATGTGACATAGAACCTAAAATCCATGTCTGCAAATTTAGGCCTATCAGAAAAATTCATATTTTGCCATTTGCCTGCTATGCGCACATACTGCAGGCTACAAGCAAATATGGGGTGTTTTCTGAATAAGGATAAAATGGGGAACACAACTTGGGGTGCATTTTCCCCTTTATCTCCTTGTGAAAAAAAATTGGGGTCTTTTAGCAATTCCCCCCACCCCCCCCTCGACAAATATGTGCTTTGAAATGCTTTCCAAGTATTTCTGTCTTCTGTGAGACACCTGTTTGCTAAAAAGTACAATTTCTTCCACTTGAAATGTTCGTACGGGGGTGCGCTTTCTGAAATAGGGTCACTTCTTGGTGTTTTTTATTTCTGTTCTGGGGACCTCAGGAATTTATTTAATGCGACATGGCACCTAAAATCCATGTCTGTTTATTCAGGCCTGCAAAAAAATGTTTTTGCACTTTTCCTCTAGAGACCTGCTGTGTGTCAATACAGCAGGCTACAAGCACTTATGGGGTGTTTGCAAAAAGGGGAGAAAATGGGTAACATATACTGGGGTGCATTTTCTCCTTTAACCCCTTGTGAAAGTGAAAAATTGGGGTTTGCTAGTAATTTTTTCATTTTTACAAATGTGTGCTTTGAAATCCTTTCTCTAGTATTTCTGCCTTCTGTGAGACACCTTTTTGTTAAAAATTACCTTTCCACCACTTAAAATGTTCGTGGGGGGTGCTCTTTCCGAAATGAGGTCTTTTCTTGTGGTTTTTCATTTCTGGTGACCTCAGGAATTTATTTAATGTGACATGGCACCTAAAATCCATGTCTGGCAATTCAGGCCTATCAGCAAAATTCATATTTGCCATTTGCCTGCTATGCGCACATACTGCAGGCTACAAGCAAATATGGGGTGTTTTCTGAATGGGAATAAAATGGGGAACACAACTTGGGGTGCATTTTCCCCTCTAACCCCTTGTGGGAAAAAATTGGGGTCTGCTAGTAATTATTTTTTTTCACAAATATGTGCTTTGAAATGATTTCCAAGTATTTCTGTCTTCTGTGAGACACCTGTTTGCTGAAAACTACCCTTTCCACCACTTAAAATGTTCGTACGGGGGTGCTCTTTCCGAATTGGGGTCACTTCCTGGGGTTTTCCATTTTTGGGGTTCTCAGGAAATGTATTTAATGCGACATGGCACCTAAAATCCATGTCTGGCAATTCAAGCCTACAAAAAGCAATTTTTGCACTTTGCCTTTAGAGACCTGCTGTGCACTAATACAGCGGTCTACAAGCACATATGGGGTGTTTAGAAAAAGAGGAGAAAATGGGGAACATATACTTGGGTGCATTTTCTACTTTAACCCCTTGTGAAAGTGAAAAATTGTGGTCTGCTAGTAATTTTTCATTTTTACAAATGTGTGCTTTGAAATCCTCTCTAATATTTCTGCCTTCTGTGAGACACCTTTTTGTTGAAATGTACCACCACTTAAAATGTTCGTACGGGGTGCTCTTTCCGAAATGGGGTCACTTCTTGGGGTTTTTCATTTCTGGTGACCTCAGGAATTTATTTGTGACATGGCACCTAAAATCTATGTCTGCCAATTCAGGCCTATCAGCAAAATTCATATTTGCCATTTGCCTGCTATGCGTACATACAGCACGCTACAAGCAAATATGGGGTGTTTCCTGAATGGGGATAAAATGGGGAACACAACTTGGGGTGCATTTTCCACTTTATCCCCTTGTGAAAAAAAATTGGGGTCTGCTAGTAATTCCCCCCCCCTTCCCAAATATGTGCTTTGAAATGCTTTCCAAGGATTTCTGTCTTCTGTGAGACACCTGTTTGCTAAAAAGTACAATTTCTTCCACTTGAAATGTTCGTACGGGGGTGCGCTTTCTGAAATAGGGTCACTTCTTGGTGTTTTTTATTTCTGTTCTGGGGACCTCAGGAATTTATTTAATGCGACATGGCACCTAAAATCCATGTCTGTTTATTCAGGCCTGCAAAAAAATGTTTTTGCACTTTTCCTCTAGAGACCTGCTGTGTGTCAATACAGCAGGCTACAAGCACTTATGGGGTGTTTGCAAAAAGGGGAGAAAATGGGTAACATATACTGGGGTGCATTTTCTCCTTTAACCCCTTGTGAAAGTGAAAAATTGGGGTTTGCTAGTAATTTTTTCATTTTTACAAATGTGTGCTTTGAAATCCTTTCTCTAGTATTTCTGCCTTCTGTGAAACACCTTTTTGTTAAAAATTACCTTTCCACCACTTAAAATGTTCGTGGGGGGTGCTCTTTCCGAAATGAGGTCTTTTCTTGTGGTTTTTCATTTCTGGTGACCTCAGGAATTTATTTAATGTGACATGGCACCTAAAATCCATGTCTGGCAATTCAGGCCTATCAGCAAAATTCATATTTGCCATTTGCCTGCTATGCGCACATACTGCAGGCTACAAGCAAATATGGGTGTTTTCTGAATGGGAATAAAATGGGGAACACAACTTGGGGTGCATTTTCCCCTTTAACCCCTTGTGGGAAAAAATTGGGGTCTGCTAGTAATTATTTTTTTTCACAAATATGTGCTTTGAAATGATTTCCAAGTATTTCTGTCTTCTGTGAGACACCTGTTTGCTGAAAACTACCCTTTCCACCACTTAAAATGTTCGTACGGGGGTGCTCTTTCCGAATTGGGGTCACTTCCTGGGGTTTTCCATTTTTGGGGTTCTCAGGAAATGTATTTAATGCGACATGGCACCTAAAATCCATGTCTGGCAATTCAAGCCTACACAAAGCAATTTTTGCACTTTGCCTTAACCCTAAGTTCACACTTGCGCGTTTTACAGCGCGTTCCTACGCGCTGTAAAACGCGCAACACATGAAAACCAATGCTTCCCTATGGGGCTGGTTCACATTTTTCGCGTTTTACAGCGCGTTTGAACGTGCTGTAAAACGCCCGACGCTCAAACAAGTACAGGAGCTTTTTTTGGCGCGTTTGACGCGCATTTGGGCCATAGACTCTTTGGACAACACTGCTGTCAATCACCCAAACGCGCGTTTACTATTACAAAAAAACGTGCATAAATACGCGCGACAAAATCGCGTGTAAAAACGCGCGTTTGCGAAACGCTTAGGTGTGAAACCAGGGTTAGAGACCTGCTGTGCACTAATACAGCGGTCTACAAGCACATATGGGGTGTTTAGAAAAAGAGGAGAAAATGGGGAACATATACTTGGGTGCATTTTCTACTTTAACCCCTTGTGAAAGTGAAAAATTGTGGTCTGCTATTAATTTTTCATTTTTACAAATGTGTGTTTTGAAATCCTCTCTAATATTTCTGCCTTCTGTGAGACACCTTTTTGTTGAAATGTACCCTTTCCACCACTTAAAATGTTCGTACGGGGTGCTCTTTCCGAAATGGGGTCACTTCTTGGGGTTTTTCATTTCTGGGGACCTCAGGAATTTATTTAATGCGACATGGCACCTAAATTCCATGTCTGTTTATTCAGGCCTACAAGAAACTGTTTTTGCTCTTTGCTTCTAGAGACCTGCTGTGCGTCAATACAGCAGGCTACAAGCACATATAGGGTATTTTCAAAAAGGGGAGCAAATGGGGAACATATACTGGGGTGCCATTTTTCCTTTAACCCTTTGTGAAAGTGAAACATTGGGGTCTGCTAGTAATTTTTCATATTTACAAATGTGTGCTTTGGAATCGTTTCTCTAGTATTTCTGCCTTCTGTGAGACACCTGTTTGCTGAAAAGTACAATTTCCACCACTTAAAAAGTTTGTACGGGGTGCTCTTTCCGAAATGGGGTCACTTGGGGTTTTTCATTTCTGGTGACCTCAGGAATTTATTTAAGGGTACTTTCACACTAGCGTTTTTCTTTTCCGGCGCTGAGTTCCGTCCTAGGGGCTCAAATCCGGAAAAGAACTGATCAGTTTTATCCTAATGCATTCTGAATGGAGAGAAATCCGTTCAGGATGCATCAGGATGTCTTCAGTTCAGTCTTTTTGACTGATCAGGCTTTTCAGAAAACCGTAGCATGTTGTATTTTTACCTCCGGCCAAAAATCCGGAACACTTTGACTGAACTCCGGATCCGGCTTTTTTCCCATTGACCTGGATTGGCGCTGTGTGTTTCGTCAAAACGGATCCGGTTTTTGCATGTTAAACCCGAAAAATGTGAAAAAAAAGTTAAAGTCCATTAATGGCGGATCTGTTTTTTCCAATGCATTTTTCATTGTGATCAAAATCCTGATCAGGATTCAAATGTAATCAGTTTTCACACGTTTTTCCGGATCCGGCAGGCAGTTCCGTTAACGGAATTGAACGCCGGATTCAAACAACGCTAGTGTGAAAGTAGCCTAATGTGACATAGAACCTAAAATCCATGTCTGCAAATTTAGGCCTATCAGAAAAATTCATATTTTGCCATTTGCCTGCTATGCGCACATACTGCAGGCTACAAGCAAATATGGGGTGTTTTCTGAATAAGGATAAAATGGGGAACACAACTTGGGGTGCATTTTCCCCTTTATCTCCTTGTGAAAAAAAATTGGGGTCTTTTAGCAATTCCCCCCACCCCCCCCTCGACAAATATGTGCTTTGAAATGCTTTCCAAGTATTTCTGTCTTCTGTGAGACACCTGTTTGCTAAAAAGTACAATTTCTTCCACTTGAAATGTTCGTACGGGGGTGCGCTTTCTGAAATAGGGTCACTTCTTGGTGTTTTTTATTTCTGTTCTGGGGACCTCAGGAATTTATTTAATGCGACATGGCACCTAAAATCCATGTCTGTTTATTCAGGCCTGCAAAAAAATGTTTTTGCACTTTTCCTCTAGAGACCTGCTGTGTGTCAATACAGCAGGCTACAAGCACTTATGGGGTGTTTGCAAAAAGGGGAGAAAATGGGTAACATATACTGGGGTGCATTTTCTCCTTTAACCCCTTGTGAAAGTGAAAAATTGGGGTTTGCTAGTAATTTTTTCATTTTTACAAATGTGTGCTTTGAAATCCTTTCTCTAGTATTTCTGCCTTCTGTGAGACACCTTTTTGTTAAAAATTACCTTTCCACCACTTAAAATGTTCGTGGGGGGTGCTCTTTCCGAAATGAGGTCTTTTCTTGTGGTTTTTCATTTCTGGTGACCTCAGGAATTTATTTAATGTGACATGGCACCTAAAATCCATGTCTGGCAATTCAGGCCTATCAGCAAAATTCATATTTGCCATTTGCCTGCTATGCGCACATACTGCAGGCTACAAGCAAATATGGGGTGTTTTCTGAATGGGAATAAAATGGGGAACACAACTTGGGGTGCATTTTCCCCTCTAACCCCTTGTGGGAAAAAATTGGGGTCTGCTAGTAATTATTTTTTTTCACAAATATGTGCTTTGAAATGATTTCCAAGTATTTCTGTCTTCTGTGAGACACCTGTTTGCTGAAAACTACCCTTTCCACCACTTAAAATGTTCGTACGGGGGTGCTCTTTCCGAATTGGGGTCACTTCCTGGGGTTTTCCATTTTTGGGGTTCTCAGGAAATGTATTTAATGCGACATGGCACCTAAAATCCATGTCTGGCAATTCAAGCCTACAAAAAGCAATTTTTGCACTTTGCCTTTAGAGACCTGCTGTGCACTAATACAGCGGTCTACAAGCACATATGGGGTGTTTAGAAAAAGAGGAGAAAATGGGGAACATATACTTGGGTGCATTTTCTACTTTAACCCCTTGTGAAAGTGAAAAATTGTGGTCTGCTAGTAATTTTTCATTTTTACAAATGTGTGCTTTGAAATCCTCTCTAATATTTCTGCCTTCTGTGAGACACCTTTTTGTTGAAATGTACCACCACTTAAAATGTTCGTACGGGGTGCTCTTTCCGAAATGGGGTCACTTCTTGGGGTTTTTCATTTCTGGTGACCTCAGGAATTTATTTGTGACATGGCACCTAAAATCTATGTCTGCCAATTCAGGCCTATCAGCAAAATTCATATTTGCCATTTGCCTGCTATGCGTACATACAGCACGCTACAAGCAAATATGGGGTGTTTCCTGAATGGGGATAAAATGGGGAACACAACTTGGGGTGCATTTTCCACTTTATCCCCTTGTGAAAAAAAATTGGGGTCTGCTAGTAATTCCCCCCCCCCCTTCCCAAATATGTGCTTTGAAATGCTTTCCAAGGATTTCTGTCTTCTGTGAGACACCAGTTTGCTAAAAAGTACCCTTTCTACCACTTAAAATGTTTGTACAGGGGTGCTCTTTCCGAAATGGGGTCACTTGTTTGTTTTTTTCATTTCTGGGGACCATAGGAATTTATTTAATGCGACATGGCACCTAAAATATATGTCTGCCATTTCAAGTCAGCAAAATCCATATTTAGCTGTTTGACTCTAGACCTCTACCAAGCACCCATACATAATTTTTTGAGCACATATGAGGTTTTGGCGTATTCGGGGGGAAATTGGGAACAAAATGCGGGGTACATTTTGTCCTGTTACCCCTGTTACCCCTTGTGAAAGTGAAAAATGTGGGTGGAAAGCAACATTTTCTGGCAAAAATTGTAATTTTTCATTTTTACAGCCAAACTTTTCCTAATTCTGTGAAACGCCCGATGGGTCAAAGTGCTCACTACACACCTTGAGATATTCCTTGAGTGGTGTCGTTTCCGGAATGGGGTCACTTTTTAGGGGTTTCCACTCTAGGTGTGTTCAATTGCAAGATGGCGCCTGTCAATTATTCCGGTGAAATTTGCATTCCAGGTGCCATTTTTTTTTTCCTTCTGACCCCTGTGGGACGCCCATATAGCAGTATACAAGCATATATGGCGTATTGCTGTAATCAGTCGAAAATTGGCAATAAATTAGGGGGTATATTTTCTCCAGTTCCCCCTTGTAAAAGTGAACAATTTGGGCCTAAAGTCAATTTTTCTTGAATTTTTTTTATTTTTTCATACTCAGTTTCATGAATCACCTTTGAGGACAAAGTTCTCACTATACTTCTTGAAATATTCCTTGAGGGGTGTAGTTTCCAGATTGGTGTAACTTTTTGGGGTTTTCCACTCTAGGGGTACCTCAGGGTGTCTTTATATGCGACATAGCTCCCAAAAGCCAATCCTGCAAAATCTGTCCTCCAAAGCTCTATGGCGCTACTTGCCTTTTGAACCCTGTCATGCATCCATACATCATTTTTTGAGCACATATGGGGTGTTGGCATATTCGGGGGAAATGGGGAACAAAATGTGGGGTGCATTTTGTCCTGTTTCCCCTTGTGAAAGTGAAAAATGTGGGTTAAAGCAACTATTTCTAGATTTTCTTTTTATTTTCACAGCCAATCGTTTCCTAATTCAGTGAAATGCCTGATGGGTCAAAGTGGTCACTGCACACTTTGAAATACCCTTAAGGGGTGTAGTTTCCGGAATGGGGTCACTTTTTAGGGGTTTCCACCGTAGGCCCAGCTCAGTGTGTCTTCATATGCCACATAGCTCTACCATTACCATTCCAGCTAAATCAGCTCTCCAAAAGCCATATGTTGCTCTTTTCATTCTGAAGCATGCTGTGCGCTCATACATCATTTTTTGAGCACTGAAGGGGTGTTTCTGTAAACTCCTGATTCAGGGTAATAGATTTTGAGTTTTGTTTGGCTGTTACCCTTGATGTGTTGCCAAAAAAAATAGATTACAATTTATAATCTGCTAAAAAAAAATTGAAATTTAGAATTTTTATTCCCATTTTATTTAATTCTCGTGAGGCACCTAAAGGGTTAACCAAGTTTGTAAAATCTGTTTTGAATACCTTGAGGGGTGTAGTTTCTAAAATGGGGTGGTTTTAATATGTAAGCCCCAGAAACTGAATTGGTCCTGAAAAAATTGGGTTTGGAAATGTTCTTAAATATTTTAAGATTTGCTTCTAAACTACTAAGCCTTCTAACGTCCCAGAAAAATAAAATAGTGTATATGTGGCGAAAAAGGGGGAAAGGCGATTATAGGATAGTATGAAATAATGGGGTAAATCAAACACGATGGGTGACAATTAATATGCTCACCTTTGTGTTGTGCATCAGAGGCACCACACTCGTGAGATCAGTGGGTCGGTGCTGCCGGTATCTCTCAATCCTAGTGGGTGGAGAGGCCAAATTCTCCAGAGTGATGTGAGGTTCAATGGGGGGATATGTACCAAGACAGTACACAACTGTGATACCTCTTGGCGCAAACACGACTCCAGTGGATATTATTAAAATCTTTTAATATGTAAGTGTGGAGTGACAACGCGTTTCGTAGTGGATATACCGGTACTCCTTTTTCAAGTCTAAAAGAACAACATAATGTAAATAATATAATATAATATTTGTTAAAGGATAGCATGTAGCGATAAAATAAAACAAAATACTAATAAATTAATTAATGAAATAAAAATAAAATGAATGTAATAGTACCAAGGACATAACAGAAAAAGATTGATCAATGAGAATTAGTAGAATGGATGGATAAAAGCATTACTTAAATCTATTTTAGCTGGATAAAAAAAAAACATATATATATATAAAATGCATGAAATACATAAATTGTCATAGGCGTACAATGAACAATATATAGGTCGACTGTAAAGTCCTCCTTGAATTACTAGTTATATGAGTCGCTGAGTAGTGAATAGTACAAAGTTAGTGTGGTATGTATTGGGGGGGGGTTGGCAGCAATAGGAATCTTCCTTGTCCAGTTATCGCCCCATATCACTTCTTCCGTATGCCTCAAAGCTACTTGAACAACATGTCCATTCAGAACTGTCCTCCCACCTCTCCTCCTGCTCCCTCTTTGACCGCCTACAATCTGGCTTCCGACTCCACCACTCGACCGAGACTGCCCTTACCAAAGTCACCAATGACCTACTCACAGCCAAAACCAAGAAACAATACTCTGTCCTCCTTCTCCTTGACCTGTCCTCTGCCTTCGACACTGTTGACCACTCCCTTCTGTTGCAAACGCTCTCATCTCTTGGCATCACTGACCTGGCCCTCTCCTGGATCACATCATACCTCACAGACCGGACATTCAGCGTCTCCCACTCCCGCACCACCTCCTCGTCTCATTCCCTCTCTGTTGGTGTCCCGCAAGGCTCTGTCCTAGGACCCCTGCTCTTCTCTATCTACACTTTTGGCCTGGGACAGCTCATAGAGTCCTATGGCTTTCAGTATCACTCCTACGCTGATGACACACAAATCTACCTCTCTGGTCCAGACATCACCACCTTACTATCTAGAATCCCACAATGTCTATCTTCTATATCATCCTTCTTCGCCTCTCGCTTTCTTAAACTTAACATGGATAAGACAGAATTCATAATCTTTCCCCCATCTTGTTCAACCCCCCCTACAGACCTATCTATCACGATCAATGGCTGCACACTATCCCCAGTCAACAAAGCCCGCTGCCTTGGAGTGATCTTGGATTCTGCCCTTTCCTTCCGACCGCACATCCAAGCCCTTTCCACCACCTGCCGTCTCCAACTCAAAAACATCTCCCGCATCCGCGCTTTCCTTAACTTTGATTCTGCGAAAATACTTGTACATGCCCTCATTATCTCCCGCCTAGACTACTGCAACATTCTCCTCTGTGGCCTTCCATCTAGCACTCTCGCACCCCTCCAATCTATCCTCAACTCTGCTGCCCGACTAATCCACCTCTCACCCTATTATTCCTCTGCCTCTCCCCTTTGCCAATCCCTTCACTGGCTCCCCATTGCCCAACGAATTCACTTCAAAGTACTTACAAATACATACAAGGCCGTCCATAACCTGTCCCCTCCCTACATCTCTGAGCTAATTTCCTGATACACCCCCACACGCACTCTCCGATCCTCACAAGACCTCCTTCTCTCCTCTCCTCTTATTGCCTCTTCCCACAATCGACTCCAGGATTTCTCCCGTGCATCCCCCATACTCTGGAACTCGCTACCCCAACATATCAGACTCTCACCTACAGTGGAATCCTTCAAAAGAAACCTGAAAACCCACCTCTTCAGACAAGCCTACAACCAGTGACCCTGCTGCCTCTATACCGCCACGACCTGCTTCACCCGCACCTACTGTGTCCTTCTCCCATACCATGTAGATTGTAAGCCCTCACGGGCAGGGCCCTCTCTCCTTCTGTACCAGTTTGTAACTCATTTTGTTTATGATTAGTGCAATTGTCTGTATTATGTATGTGCACCCCTTATCATATGTACAGCGCTATGGAATGAATGGCGCTTAAATAATAAATAATAATAATAATAATAATAGGAATGGTGGAAGGTACAGG
This sequence comes from Bufo gargarizans, assembly GCF_014858855.1. Lineage (NCBI taxonomy): Eukaryota > Metazoa > Chordata > Amphibia > Anura > Bufonidae > Bufo > Bufo gargarizans. Next base: position 287,765,929 of record NC_058085.1, on the reverse strand, counting down.
GTAAGGAGGTTACTGAAACGATCCTACATTATAAAAGAGGGAAAAGTGGGAAGGGAATTGGTATGGTTACCTTTTGGGTCCGTGCTAATGCAGATAGCGTAGCTTCTCACATATGGATAGTCCATGCTGCAGGGATAATTTGGATGCATTAAAAAATAATATAAATATAATAATTTGGTATGAGGGGTGTAGCTGAAAATGACAAGTGGCTATAAAAAAAAAAAAAGGGGGGGGGGGAAGCTGAGGGTGAAGTGTCATGATGATACTGGAAACACTAGAACCAGCTAAAATAGATTCAAGTAATGCTTTTATCCATCCATTCTACTAATTCTCATTGATCAATCTTTTTCTGTTATGTCCTTTTCATTTTATTTTAATTTTATTATTTTAATTTTATTTTAATTTATCGCTACATGCTATTCTTTAGCAAATATTATATTATATTATATACATTATGTTGTTCTTTTAGACTTGAAAAAGGAGTATATCCACTCCGAAACGCGTTGTCACTCCACACTTAAGTATTAAAAGATTTTAATAATATCCACTGGAGTCGTGTCTGCGTCAAGAGGTATCACAGTTGTGTACCCCCCCCACAGAAAAATAAAATGTCATTTTCAAAATGATCAGAACATGAAGTAGACATATGGGGAATGTTATTACTAACTATTATAAAAGTAGAGAAATTGAAATTTGCTAATTTTCCCCAATTTTTGGTAAATTTGGTATTTTTTATAAATAAAAAAATAATAATTTTGACTCAGTTTTACCACTGTCATGAAGTACAATATGTGACGAGAAAACAGTCTCAGAATGGCCTGGATAAGTACCGTATTTTTCGCCCCATAACACGCACTTTTTCTTCCCCCAAAATGGGGGAGAAATGCCCCTGCATCTTATGAGGCGAATGCTTGCAGTTTTACATCGCTGGCTGCGATGTAGGAGCGAGCGGAGATTCGGGGAGGGACTGGGAGGAGGATCTGGGGGCTGGCAATAGCGGCGGGGCGGTGCAGTCAGTGTAGTATAGCCCCGCCGCTTCGGTATACTAATATACGATGTCATATTCAATTAATAGTTATTAAACATGCCCCCCTCACTCCTATTACTACCTTACATCCTAATCGCTTCTGTAGAATTTAGGCAGGCCGGGCGGGCGGCAGCGTAACTCTTGTCACGTGCCTGCGCCGCCTACTTTATGAATGAAGCAGGCGGCGCAGGCAAGTGACGTCGGTGAGAGACGCGCCGGCCGCCCGGCCTGCCTGCCTGAATTCTACAGAAGCGATTAGGATGTAAGGTAGTAATAGGAGTGAGGGGGCATGTTTAATAACTATTAATTGAATATGACATCTTATACTTGTATACTGTGGCGGCGGTGGGGGGGGATATGTGGATGGCACAGTTATGGGCTGGGGGGTCTGTGGATGGCACTGTTATGGGCTGGGGGGTCTGTGGATGGCACATATATAACAGTGCCACCCACAGATCCCCCCAGCCCATAACAGTGCCACCCACAGATCCCCCCAGCCCAAAACAGTGCCATCCACAGATCCCCCCCATAACAGTGTCCGTCATCCACAGATCCCCCCCATAACAGTGTCCGTCATCCACAGATCCCCCCCATAACAGTGTCAGTCATCCACAGATCCCCCCCAAAACAGTGTCCGTCATCCACAGATCCCCCCATAACAGTGTCCGTCATCCACAGATCCCCCCATAACAGTGTCCGTCATCCTCAGATCCCCCCCATAACAGTGTCAGTCATCCACAGATCCCAAGTAATAGAGCCATCCACAGACCACCATTAGTTCCAAACCCACCAAACACACAGCACACCTTTTGGTTAAAAATATATTTTTTCTTATTTTCCTCCCCAAAAACCTAGGTGCGTCTTATGGGCCGGTGCGTCTTATAGGGCGAAAAATACGGTAAAAGCGTTTTAAAGTTATTACCACATAAAGTGACACGTTAGATTTGCTAAAAATGGCCTGATCCTTAAGTTATAAAGGCCCAGGGTCCTGAAGGGGTTAATTGGAGTGGCAAGATGTATGCATGACTATTCCTTTATTCAACTACTCCTCATTTCGTTCATGCGGTAAGGAGGAATTTATTACCTATCCTGTGGTCTGGTGATAAAACATTTTCAAGGGAAAACATCTTTTGTTCAAATTAATTTTCTTAATAGTATACAGCGATCAGTAAAAATGTTCTGAATTTAATTTACACGTTGTTAGGGCTATTATTTTATGTTTTGGATTTATTTACAGTATATTTAACCACTTCACATATGCGCCATTTGCCCCCTTCCTGACCAGGCCTAATTTTGCTAATCTGACATATCTCACTTTATGAGGTTATAACTTTGGAACACTTTTACTTATCCGAGCCATTCAGAGATTGTTTTCTCGTGACACATTGTACTTCATGCTAGTCATAAATTTGAGTCAATATATTTCACGTTTATTTATGAAAAAATCTCAGAATGTCTCTGCTTTTAAAACAGAAAGTGATACCTCATAAAATATTTATTACTTAACATTCCCCATATGTCTACTTTATGTTGCATCATTTTGGAAATTTTTTAGCATGTTAGAAGGCTTAGAAGTTTAGAAGCAACTCTTAAATTTTTTTTTTAAAAAATTGCAAAACCCACTTTTTAAGGACCAGTTCAGGTCTGATGTCACTTTATGGGGCTTACATAGTGGATAACCCTATAAATGACCCCATTGTATAAACTACACCCCTCAAGTTACTTAAAACTGATTTTACAAACTTTGTTAACCCTTCAGGTGTTCCACAAGAATTAATGGAAAATGGAGATAAAATTTTAACATTTCACTTTTTGGGCAGATTTTCCATTTTAATCCAATTTTTTCTTTAACACGTCGAGGGTTAACAGCCAAACAAAACTCTATATTTATTACCCAGATTCTACGGTTTACAGAAATACCCCACATGTGGTCATAAACTGCTCTATGGGCACACGGCAGGGCGCAGAAGAAAAGGAGCGCCACATGGTTTTTAGATGCCATGTCCCATTTGAAGCCCCCTTGATGCACCCTTACAGTAGAAACTCCCAAAAAGTGACCCCATTTTGGAAACTAGGGGATGAGGTGCCAGTTTTATTGGTACTATTTTGGGATACATATGATTTTTTGATCATACATAGTAACACTTTATGAGGCAAGGTGACCAAAAAATTGGTTGTTTTAGCACAGTTTTTATTTATTTACTTTGACAGCGTTCACCTGAGGGGTTCGGTCAAGTGACGCTTTTATAGAACAGATCATTATGGATGTGGCGATACCTAATACGTATACTTTTTCTTATTTATTTAGGTTTTACACAATAATAGCATTTTTGAAACAAAAAAATTATGTTTTAATGTGTCCATGTTCTGAGAGCTATAGTTTTTTTTATTTTTTAAATGATTTTCTTCTGTAGGGGCTAATTTTTGCGGGATAAGGTGACGGTTTTATTGGTACCCTTTTGTGGGACATATGCCTTTTTGATCACTTGGTGTTTCACTTTTTGTGATGTAAGGTGACAAAAATGGCTTTTTTGACAGTTTTTATTTTTTTACGGCGTTCACCCGAGGGGTTAGGTCATTACGGACGCAGCGATGCCTAATATGTATACTTTTTTAAAATTTATTTAACTTTAACACAATAATAGCATTTTTTAAACCAAAATGGTGACGGTTTTATTGGTACCATTTTGTGGGACAGACGCCTTTTTGATCATTTGGTGTTGCACTTTTTGTGATGTAAGGTGACAAAAATAGCTTTTTTTGACACAGTTTTTATTTTATTTTTTTGTGGTGTTTATCGGACTGGGTGGATCATGTCATATATTTATAGAGCCGACCGTCACGGACGCGGCAATACCAAATATGTCTATTTTATTTTTCTATTTTTAACATTTTTTTTTATTCCTTACTTGGGTAAATGTGAAACCTGTTTTTAATTTTTTTATTTTAACACTTTATTTATTTATTATAATTTTCTTTACACTTTTCGTCCCCCATAAGGTCATACAAGACCTCTGGGGGACATTTTACCTTTAGTAACACACCACGCCTGTATAAAAGACCTGTTCACACACTCATTCACACTTTAACCTCTCCACCATGGTCAAGACCAACGAGCTGTCTAAGGACACCAGGGGCAAAATTGTAGACTTGCACAAGGCTGGGATGGGCTACAGGACAATAGACAAGCATCTTGGTGAGAAAGCAACAAAAAGCACCCCAAAGTATGATGTTTCCACTCCCATGCTTCACAGTTTGGATGGTGTTCTTGGGGTTGTACTCCTTCTTCTTCCAAACACGGCAAGTGAAGTTGTCATGGCGCTGTGTGGGTAATAAACTCCACAACGGAAACAAGAGGAAAGGAAAAAGGTACTAGGCCTGGAAACTAGGGAAAGGGGAAAGGTCACCACCTAGTCAATCCCTAAACCGAGCCCTGACTTTTATTAGTGTGAACAGACCTCTATGGTAGGAATGTTCATACGCAGGAACCTAGAGCCCTATCTGACCCGAAAGGGCCCTGGAAATAGTGTCAGGATACAGAAGTCCTGTTCGTTCCCAGCTGAAGGAACAGGAGACTTCCTCAGGCCTAATACCAAAAGATAGGGGAATACAAAAAATAAGGAAAAGACACTTAACTCAGAAGTACGCGGACGAGCAGGAACTCAGAGGAGAACCAACACTAGCACTTCCACAACCAAATGGAGCTATCAACCGCAAAGCATGATGGGTGAAACCAGATTAAATAGAGAAGTTGGAATGACCACTTAAGCTACACTTGAGACAAGAGATGTAGCCATACCCAGCAACAACACAGAAACAAGTGAAACTAAAGAGGCTGTCAGATCGCATCACGTGCAGCCAGTCTCTTAGATCTTCTGACCCCTGTCACGGGAGAAACAGTGACAGGAGTTGATACCAAAAAGTTCTATTTTGGTCTCATCAGACCACATGACCTTCTCCCATGTCTCCTCTGGATCATCCAGATGGTCATTGACAAGCTTCAAATGGGCCTGAGCATCGGGGACCTTGCGTGCCCTGCAGGATTTTATTCCATGACGGTGTGGGTTGTTACTAACGGTAATCTATAAGACTGTGGTCCCAGATCCCTTCAGGTTGTTGACCAGGTCCTCCTGTGTTCTGGGCTGATTCCTGACCTTTCTCAGAATTATCCTTACCCCACCAGACGAGATCCTGCATGGAGACCCAGACTGAGGAAGACTGACAGTCATCTTGTGTTTCTTCCATTTTCTAATAATTGTGCCAACAGTTGTTGCCTTCTCACCAAGCTGCTTGCCTATTGTCCTGTAGCCCAGCCTAGTGCAGGTCTACAATTTTGTCCCTGGTGTCCTTAGACAGCTTTTTGGTCTTGGCCATGGTGGAGAGGTTGGAGTGTGATTGAACAGGTGTGTTTTATACAGGTAACAAGTTCAAACATATGACATTAATGCAGGTAATGAGTGCAGAGTAGGAGGGAGGGCTTCTTAAAGAAGAACTAACAGGTCTGTGAGAACCAGAATTCTTGCTGGTTGGTAGGTAATCAAAGACTTATTTACATTACGCACCATGACAGCACCTGTGAGATATCCTCCCCCTTCCAGACAGGAAACAGGAACTTCCCAGATCTTTAAATTGGTCCACTGCCTTCCACCACTCAGTTGTTTCCTGTCCAGAGACAGGAGGAGTTCTTCTCAGGTCTGTTTTGGGGCTGCAGGACCTCTAGGGTTAAATGGCTGAAACCTAATGGAGGTACCTGTTGGCGTAAGTCTCCACTAGGAGCTGCTGAGAAGCACGGCAGTTTCCCTTCAGCACCATGGGGGGCTGCCTCATCGTCCCTTGCCAGGCCGGCGAAGCTCGGCGTGAGGGGGGAGGAGCATCTTCTCTCATTTGGGCAGGCCGAGTCTGGAGGTGCGCGTCGCGCCGGAAGTGACGTGTGCGTTCCACCGGCTGGAAGGGGAAAGAGCCTAAATATGGCGGGCGTTGTGCGGCCCTTTGAAAAAGAGAACGCCGGCCGGCCAGCCAGCATGGAGGGAGCAGCGGCAAGCCAGATTCTTGACCGGACGGCCAGATCTTCCCTTCATTGCCCCCTTGAAGCAGCATCATGCAGGAGGAAGGGGAAGTTCAACTGCGCACAGACAGACAGGAAATGCATTCTAAATCCAGCATGGTACTTCTGGGGATAAGAGGGGTTAACCCCAACCATCTCCCTTTGGGGAGTTTATTGTTGTGGTCAGAATTAGACTGATTGGGGCTATTTATTAAATGCAGGTTAAAGAAGCCCCAAGAAAAGCTACCCACAAAACAAGAGCTAGAGAATGTGGAATTTGCAAGTGAAAATTGAGCCTGTCCTACCCTAAGACATGTTGCCAACCTTGTCTGGATAAGTTAGTAGCAGATGAGTCGCCCCAGGGAGTTAAGGGAAGTCCTGTGCGCATAAAAAGAAAAGTCTCCCATCACTGCCTCAAAAACATGTCAAGATCCTATCCGACAACGCTTCAGTAGTAGCATATATCAACAGACAAGGGGGGACAAGATCTCAGCTAATGCAGCTAGCATCCAGGAACTTTTTACGTATATAGGGGAAAGCTCTATCTCTCTCAGAGGTCGATTTGAAAGGCTCAGAGAATCACCAGGCGGACTTTCTCAGCAGGCACAGATTCAGCCAGGCGAATTGGTGTCTGAATCAAGAGGTATTTCACCAAATAGAAGCCTTATGGGGATCTCCCACAATAGATCTTTTCGCCTCGATAGAGAACAAAAAATGCGAAAGATTCTTTTCTCTGAGCAGGGAAGATCAGTCTATAGGCACAGATGCGCTCTCACAACCATGGGGGAAGGACCTAATCTATGCGTTTCCTCCCATCAGCCTACTGCTCAGAGTGGAGGGAGCAGGCAACGGTGATCCTAATAGCACCGTTCTGGCCGAGAAGAGTCTGGTTTGCCTGGTTAAGGAGACTATCAATAGTGGATTCCTGGATACTTCCAGAAAGGCTGGACCTACTATATCAGGGCCCTCTACATCATCTGGAGGTGAAGAACCTGCACCTGACAGCCTGGATTTTGAGAGGCGATTCTTCAGGACCAGAGGTTTATCAGAACAAGTGATTGGGACTCTTCTAGCTAGTAGGAAAAAGATCACCTCCGAAATCTATCTGAGAGTATAGAAGACCTTCCTTCAGTTTGCAGGGCCAGGCCTAGATTTGAGCTCGCCCAACATCCCTTTAATTCTGAGTTTCTTGCAGGAAGACCTTAACAAAAAACTTAAACCTAGCACTCTCAAAGTCCAGGGCTCGGCACTGAGTGCTCTCTTTGACTTTAGATTAGCTACTCATTCATTCATGTTCATTAAGGGTTCCTCTAGGCCAGGGGTACTCAACTAGTTTTATTAAAGGTCCACATACCTGGGTCTGCAGCCAGGTGAAGGGCCGAGCTGAACGCCAACAGTAAAGATGCCATCTTTTTAATGTCTTGCAAACTTTGTAGAACTATTTACATTCAGATTTAAAATTGTTTTTAGTGTGAAAATTGGTATTTTTTCTCTTTCACCAGCCCTTTGAAATTCGGTACAAAGGGGGTGACTGCCATTCGAACACACTGGTGCAAATGCTCATCTGTGATCTGAGTGCGGTATCTGTTCTTCACCAGATTCATAGTGGAGAATGCAGATTCACAAGTGTATGTAGAACCAAACATAGTAAGGACATGGATTGCTATTTTTTGTATAAGTGGATATTTAGCTGGAATAACCAGTTTTGTCCAGAAGAAAACGGGGTCACAATCATTCAACTGAACTTTTAAAACAGCATCTTCTTGCAGATCAATTAGCTCCATCTGTAGGGTAGCAGAATTTGCCCAGGTAAAAGCATGATGGGCCTCAGTAGCAAAACGCCCAATGTTTTTTTACCAAATATGGATTTTTTATTTTTTTTTAAAGAAAACTTTATTTTTCAAAGAAAGGACATACATAAAGTACAATTCAAAAGCATTGTATGTTTGTTACAGATCTTTTTTAGGAAACAGACATTGATGCCTAGGTATACAGTAAAGACTCAAGACAATTTGCCCTCTACGTTAATTATTCTCAAAACCCTTCAATTAAAGGCCCCCCCCCCATCCCAGATCTGAGAAAACCCAATCGCCCTCCTCCCAACCCCAATCCAAAACTAACTGTCGTCCTGCCAGAACATTCACCATACCTTTCGACAGACATGGGCTAGAAGTATGATATCGACATTCTAGTAACATTACGGGCGGTTATAAGAAACCTGTTATTGTGCCAAGCGGTCTAGCGTCCCTTTCAACTGCTCCTCCAGGTACCACTTTGTTAATGTGAAGGGTCTCATGACATGCTCAATTTCAGAATCAGAGAAGAACTGTGTCAGAAAGCCTCTCCATTTCTTTAGAAATTTGCCTCCCTTCCCTTCCTTATGCTTTATAACATCCCCTCGCTCCAAAGTCAGTAACTCTCTAAGACAAACTAAAATGTCATACCTTGAGGGAACCGAGGGCCGGAGCCAGTGTTGTAAAATGCTCCTTTTAGTTACCATACAGAGTGCATGGAAGAGGGTCGGCAGCCTACGTTCCAGAAGGACCCCATCCTTCAGCTCCTCCCAGTAATAAAAAAGAAAGGTCACAGGGCTCAGCGGGACTGTCAGATTCCAACTATCCTTTGATATCTGGGCCACCTGGTTCCATAGATCTTGTATTTGAGGGCAGGACCATAAACCATGGAATAGGTCAGTGTGCATTTCCTTACATTTTGGGCAGCTAGTGATCCTGTCCGACCTATTGGGAGCTGCCGGGAGATTAAAAGCATAAATGGCATTATGCATTATCCTGAAATGTGTGTCCCTCCAAGTTTCATTTATGACTGAGTTCCTCATAGCCCACCATCCCTTTAATATCTTCTCTTCTGCCTCGTTGTCCTCTAATATACGGGCCCATGGGCGAAAAGCCAGGTGTGGCAGGCCGTCCCCCAAAATCTCCCGTAATTGGCAGTATAATAAAGAAATGGATTGTGGGCCTGTACCCTTCATTGCTATCTTGACAAATTCATTTGTCGTTATTTCCTTAGAGACATCCCTCAACCTATCAGTTAAGAATTTATTAACCTGGGAGTATTGAATAGTTTGAAAAGGACTCAGGTGATAAACGTCCCTAACCTCCTGACATGATAGCCATCTATTCTCAGTCTTATGCAACAACTGCTGGCCCGTCAGTATTCCCTTCTGCTTCCATTCCTTAAACAGAGCATTCCTCCTTCCCTGCTCAAATTCCGGATGCCCCCACAAAGGTAAAAATTTCGAGACTTTCTGACAGAGTCGCAGATTCTTCCTAATAATTCGCCACGCTGCCCATGTGTGGCGGAAAATAGTCGAAATCCGCAAATGCATGGGTAGGGCTCTCAAGGCCGTGTGTAACAGGGTGCAAGGATCCCAGGGTGCGCAAAGTTCCCTCTCTAAAGTATAATCAGAGTGGAAACTTGTGTGACGCAGCCAGTCAATAATGTGTCTGAGAAGACATGCATGGTTATACATCCTGACGTCAGGCATATTCATTCCCCCTTTCAGTTTAAGGGCCATCAGCTTCCTCAGACCTATTCGTGGTCTCTTTCCCTTCCAGATAAAGCATGTCACCTCACCATGAAGCCTGCTGACGTCCACATGCTTAATCAGCAAGGGTAACGTCTGGAGAGGATAAAGAAGTCTGGAGAAGCTGATCATTTTGACTAAATGAATTCTGCCTAGTAGGGGTAGGTTCTGCCACTTACGCAGCTTACTAGTCACCTTGCTTAATAGGGGGGTATAATTTAGACCATACAAGGATTCTGCCCTAGGACCTATCTTGATTCCTAAGTATGTAATGTGGTCTTTAGCCACCGGTATCCCCTCTATATTACTCCCCGACTTCATTCTTGTTTCCCCCCTTCCTAGTTGTAGAAGAGCACACTTGGCTGTATTTATCGTAAAGCCTGAGAACTGACCAAATTTTGCAATGCTGCTCAGTACTGCCTGTAGCTCTGACATGGGGTTACCCATAAATAAGAGTATGTCATCTGCGAAAAAAATGGCTTTCAGTTCAGAGTTCCCTATTCTAATACCCTCAAAAATCCCACCCGAGTTTAGAAGACGAACCAGTGGCTCCACAGCCAGGTCGAACAGTAAAGGGGATAAGGGACAACCCTGCCTGGTTCCCCTATGCAAGCTAAAAGGGTCAGAAATTTGTCCAACACCCTCCATAGCCACTCCCAGTGTACTTTATCGAAAGCTTTCTCAGCGTCCAGGGTGACTATGGAGGGCATCGAACCCTCTCTCTTTCTCCGACCCACCTCATCTAAGACCGCCAAGACTCAACGAATGTTGGAGACCGCTGACCGATTCCTAATGAAACCAACCTGTAATGGGCTGATCAGGCTCGGGAGGATGCATGCTAATCTATTGGCCATAAGCTTTGAGAGGATTTTAACATCCTGATTGATGAGAGATATAGGTCTGTACGACGTGGGGTCCTCTGCTGCCTTACCCTCCTTAGGGAGCATGCGTATGTGTGCCATGTTCATTTGAGCAGATAGCCTTCCCCCCTGCAAAAGGACATTTCCCAATTTAGATAGTACCGGTGATATTTGTGCTTTAAGGGCTTTGTAGAAGTCACCCGAATAGCAAATATAGATTTTTAATACATAGCAAAACTTCTTGGCCAATTGTGAAGTCTTGGAAGCGACTTTTAAAATTGTCAATTAGGCCTTGCATGAAGTCCCCATGGTTGGAGAATACACTTTCTTTGGTATTTTCTTGTTGGCTATATTCATCAAGCTTTGGAAAATGAAGCAAGTTCTCTTTTAGATCACTCTGAAAAACCTCTAATTTCTTCTGAAAAGCCCTCACTACTTACACAAGGTCAAAAATAGTTAGATTTTTGCCTTGTAGTTTTATATTTAAAACATTTAAATAACTTGTAATATCTGCCAGGAAAGCAACGATTTCCATTTTGTCTTTGTTACTCATAAATGTAAAAAATGCTTTTGCTTTTTCTGTTCAGCTAAAAACTTTTCCAGCTCTTTCCGAATACTCCAAAAGCGTTCTAAAACTCTGCCCTTACTAAGCCACCTTACATTGTTGTGGACAAGTAGATCACTGAAGGCAGCATTGACTTCAGTTAAAAATTCTTTCAGCAGACGATGTTGAAGTGCTGAAGAGGCCCGGAGAAAATTAATCAGCTTCATAACATTTTCCATGACATTTGCATATTTTTCTCCAAGGTTAGCACACAAGATAGACTGGTGTATTATACAATGGTAAGAAATCAAACTAGGATTGAGCACTTTCAAGCGTGGCACCAACCCTTTCTCTTTTCCTACCATAGCAGGAGCTCCATCCGTTACAACTGAAATAACTGAATTCAAGTTAATGTCCATTTTCTTCAGCATTTCTGTAATTGCTCCATAAAGATCTTCACCCATTGTGTGAGCATGGAGGGCAGTCATGCCAAGTAGATCTTCACAAAAATCTTTTTGTGTGTCGTCATAAAATCTAACAAATACCATGAGCTGGGCATTATCATATTGCAACAGAATGAGATAATAGTACCCTAAGGTCTCCATTAAAAATACACACTTGCTTATAGTGGTTTTTATTTTTGGTTCGCGAATTCCATGGATTTCACGTGTTTTTCACAAATTTTTTTGTTTTTTTATATGTTCTTACATTTCTATTACAATGGATATGTCAAAAATTTCAAAAAGTATGACTTGGAGCATACTGCATTTTAAACATCTCCAATGAACCAAATAAAAAAAGGTTGTCCGGTTTCAGAAAGTATCCGGACAACACTGAAGATTAGCCTGAATAAAGAATAGAATGGTACTTACCCTGCAACTCTAGAACTGCCGCTCAAGTTTTCCAATCTGGGTTCTGTTTTCTCAGCTGCGATGGTGATGTCATGTCCATAACATGTGATCACTGCAGCCAAGCTGGTCACTTGTGAAGTTGCTGTTGCACCCAAGTAAACAGAGCCTAGTAGGGAGAACCAAAACAGCAGTGCTGGATTTTCTAGGTAGGTACTGCTCTGTTCTTTATTGCATCCTATTCCTAAGTGTTGTCTGGTTTCTTATTCAAACTGAACAGCCCATTTAATGGCTAGACACTTTTTTGTGATTTAGCGATTTGGTGGTGTAATGGGCCACTTTTATTCTTTGGGCCACTTTTATTTTTACATGACTCAATTTTCTGTGACACTTTCTTTGTTATTAAGTTTTATCACAGATTTTTTTTTTTCCTGCAGGGGGGAAGACCAAAGAATTTTTAATGTCTTTTAGAGTATTTTCACACCTGTGGCATGGCTATCCATCAGGCTGTTCTGGCAGGTGAAGAGCCCTGATCCACCATGCCGCAAGTGCCCGTGTGCTGCCGCTCCGTCCCCATTGACTGTAATAGGGGCAAGGGGCGGAGCTACGGTACAGCACGGCCAGAGATTGCTGGACTAAAAGTCCTGCATGTCCAACTTTTTAGTGTGGCGATCACTGCCGTGAACTGCCGTGCTGCGCCATAGCTCCGCCCCCGCCCCATTATAGTCAATGGGGACGGAGCGGCAGCACAGCAGTGCACGGGTAATTGCAGCATGGCGGATCCGGCGGATAGCCATGCCGAAGGTGTGAAAGTACCCTTAGCTTGCAAAATGACACTAACAGTGCTTTAACACGCCAGATTTTGTGGCAGAAAATTTAGCGACTGAAAATCAGTTCCATTCATTTCAATGGGGCGGCAAGCACATGGATTTCTCCATGACTTCAGGTGGAACTGGTTTTCAGTCACTGAATTTTCTGCCACAAAATCTGCCACTTGTGTAGGTGCCCTATAATACATAATTAAAATAGGTTCCCTATTCTGTGTTGGTCATTTTGATATTTATGTAGTCTTGTGTGAATGGGGAGGATGTTTATTACAGTTTTGGGGAATTTTTTGTTTTAGTTTGTATGTGGTTCGACATGGTGCAGATTAGGTCAATTTCTGCACCTAAAGCACAGTGTAAATGAAATTTGAGTAATCTCAATTACACTCTGGTGGTACTGTATTACGCTGTGGCTTATACGTATGAAAATCTGTGAGGAAAAAAACGCACTTAGGGTGCTTTCACACTTGCGTTGTGAGGATCCGGCAGGCTGTTCTGTCCCGCTGGATCCGTCACACCACATGACAACTGAAAGCATTTGTAGACTGATCTGGCTTGCGGATCCATCTACAAATGCATTGCAAGTGCGGATCCGTCTCTCCGTTTGCTGTGCGTAGAGACGGATCCGTCTTGTATTTTTTTTCACTGTTTTAAAGGTCTGTGCATCCGCAGACCGGATGGACGGATCCGTCCTTCAGTCTTTTCTTAATGCCGGATCCGGCGTTCAGTCGTGTTCTGGCATTTCAGGACGGAGATAAAACCGCACCATGCTGCGGTATTATCTCCTCCTGAAATTTCAAAAAGACTGAACTGAAGACATCCTGATGCATCCTGAACGGATTTCTCTCCATTCAGAATGCATGGGGATATGCCTGATCAGTTTCTTTCCGGCATAGAGACCCGAGGACAGATCTCTACGCCGGAAAGGAAAAACGCCAGTGTGAAAGTACCCTAAGGCCTCTTTCACATTGGCGTTGTGAGGATCCGGCGTGCACTTCCGTCGCCGGAAATGCCCGCCGGATCCGTCACAACGCCACACACCTGAAAGTATTTGAAGACTGATCAGTCTTAAAAATGCTTTCAGTGTTACCATGGCAGCCAGGACGCTACTAAAGTCACCGGCTGCCATGGTAAAGTAGTGGGGAGCTGGGGGAGAAGATTCTTACCGTCCGTGCCGCTCCCGGGGTGCTCCAGAATGACGTCAAGGCGCCCCTACGTCGCACGGATCACGTGATCCATGCGATCATGTGATCCATGCTCGTGGGGCGCTCTGACGTTATAGTGGAGCGCCCCTGGGTAAGTCCCAGAATTAGTAATGGCCACATTAGTGCCCCAGTAAGAATAATGTCCCCATTAGTGCTCCCAGTAAGAGTAATGCCCCCATTAGTGCCCCCTTCTCTGCTTTTGCAAAAAAAAAAATTTGCATTCACCTGGCTGCGGTGAACATTCGCTGCTGACTGCAAGCTCAGGACCGGTGCTCCAACGTGATGACGTCTTGTAGGTCCTGTCCTGAGCTTCTAGTCAGCAGGGAGTGTTCTCCACAGCGTGAGCAAATGGAGGTGGAGGTAGCGTAATTTTATTTATTTTTTTACTAGCACAAGTAGCGGTGGAGGTAAAGGCTGTACTAATGGGCGTTCCATGATGGAAGCGCTCATTAGTAAGGGTACTTTCACACTTGCAGCAGGACGGATCCGACAGGCTGCTCATCCTGTCAGATCCATCTTGCCACTACTTCGCCGTGCCGCTGCTCTGTGCCCATCGACTATAATGGGGATGGGGCAGAGCTACGGCGCAGCACGGCGAGAGGCCGCCAGATTAAAAGTACTACATATCCGACTTTTTCGTCTGGCGGCCTCACGCCGTGCACTGCCATGCTGCGCTGTAGCTCCACTCCCGCTATAGTCAATGGGGAGTAGCAGTCCGGCGAAATAGCGGCAGGACGGATCTGACAGGGCGAACAGCCTGTCGGATCCGTCCTGCCGCAAGTGTGAAAGTACCTTAACAGTCCTTACAGGAAAATTCTGTCACCGGCAAGGGAACTAAAATAGCAGCCTTGCTGGTGAACTACTGGCCGGGTGGCAACCCAAGCCACAGAACAGACATATGATAGTTTTGTTCCGCATCCAATTCCCATTATTGGGGGATTGGATGCAGACCCCTTAATTACAATGGGGCCACAAGAGATGCAGACAGCACACTGTGTGCTGTCTGCATCTTTTTCTGCTCCATTGAAACTAAGGGGTCTGCATCCAATGCCCCAATAATGGGAATTGGATGCAGAACAAAACTATCATGGTTTGATGGGACTTTATTTAATTAGTTTACATTTAATATTAAAGAAGATGCCCCAGGAGAGATGGGAACACGACACTGACTGGAGTCCTTTCTTGCAGTCAGTGACGTGTTCCCGCCTCTCTGTAGCCCTCTCCACGCCCCCCTTCCTTCCCAAATGTGATATTTATTTCGTTGGTGGCAGTGGTGATGTCCCTCCCCTCTCCAGCAGCACGTAAGTGTCCTTTGGAGCTTGAAGCTCCCTTACGTGCTGCTGCCGCTGCTGCAGGGGAGGACGGACCTGTGAGTGCACTGAGGGAGAAAGCTCCCTCCACGTGCAGGTGCCGGATGAAAGCGCTGGTGCCTGCATGCGGAGGGAGCCGTCTCTCACGGCGCCCCTGGGTGGGAAGGAGGAAGTGCTCCGGCAAGCTCCTCCTGCACGTACCAGAGTGTGCAGGAGAGGAGGAGCGCTCTGAAGGATGGCCGGGGTCCGGACAACTTGCGGCCGCGGTCCGTATTTGGACCGCGGTCCGCCAGTTGAGTACCCCTGCTCTAGGCTATGTCCTACAGTTAAATCTAAGACAGCCCCAGGGGACCTTAACTTTGTGCTATCCGCTCTAACCAAGGCCCAGTTTGAGCCCCTTGGAGACTTCCCCTTAAACATGCTATCCTATAAAACGGTATTTTTAGTGGCCATTACATCTGCCAGACGAGTAGGAGAACTATCTGCTTTGTCATCCTCCCCGCATATACCCAAATTCTAGAGTACAGAATCGTGTTCAAACCGGATCCTGCATTCTTACCCAAAGTAGTTTCTGTATTCCATAGATCTTAGGAAATAGTTCTCCCCTCCTTTTGTCAAAACCCGAAGAATGAGGGTGAAGAGTCCTTTCATACTCTAGACGTGATAAGGTGTGTTTAGAGTCTATGAAGGACTTTAGGAAAACCCCACAACTCTTTGTTCAGTTTCAGGGTCAGAACAGAGGCTTGAAAGTCACAAACCGTACCTTAGCCAGATGGATTAAGAGAGCGATAAGTCTGGCATATTCACAGTCAGGTTGTCAGGTGCCTTTGGATTTTTCAGCTCATTCCACTAGGGCAGTAGCCTCTTCCTGGGCAGAAAAGGGGTGCGCTACCATTAAACAAATTTGTAAGGCAGCAACGTGGAGTTCTCCCTCCACGTTTTACAAGCACTACAGATTGGACCTTTTATCTATGCAGGACATGTCTTTTGGGAGAAAGGTGCTGCAGTCTGTAGTCCCTCCCTAATAGTCATCTAGTCTAATCTCTCACAGGTGCTGTCATGGGGCGTAATGGAAATACTTCAATTACTCTTACCGGTAATATGTTTTCCATGAGCCCATGACAGCACCTGTGAGAGATCCTTCCCCTTCCGGACAGGAAACAGGAACTTCTCAGATCTTTAAATTGGTCCACTGCCTTCCACCACTCAGTATTTGACAAGATTCCTGGGACCAGCAATACACATATATACAGTGAAACTAAGAACATAAGTAAAAGTAACATAAGGAAAACTGTGCCAAATATATGCCCAGGCATATCCCTTCTTTGACACAAAAATTAACTATATGTAGAAATAGATTTTTTTTTAGGGAGAGAATTATGTAGGTGCTGTCATGGGCTCATGGAAAACATATTACCGGTAAGAGTAATTGAAGTATTTCATGCAATAAAATGCAAATTAATTATTTAAAAATCATACAATGTGATTTTATTTTTATTTTTTTATTCTGTCTCTCACAGTTGAAGTGTACCTACGATAAAAATGACAGACCTCACCATTCTTTGTAGGTGGGAAAACTTGCAAAATCGTTGGTGTATCAATCTGTTGAAAAAGGCTTTTTATTTTTTTTTATTTTTTTTTAAGTTTTGAAAATACTTTATTCTGATTCATGAGCAGAAAATACAAAAGATGCATCCACCCCACAACAGGGTACCTATTACACAAATCATACAATCAGAGGTGCAAACATATTCAAGTACCTACAATAGTGGGGAGGGGGGGGGAGAAAAAAGGAAAAGAGGGGAAAGACAAAGGAAGGGGGGGGGTTAGGGGTTTCCTGCTTTCCCTAAATCACTTGCTGAAAAGCCCTGTCCATTTTAGAAGGAGAAGCCTCTATATTTTTTACATGGGGACCACGTGGCCTTGAACACTTGTGTTCTTTTGGACTCCCACCTTGCAATCTGCTCCAATCTATACAGTGCATCACACTTCGCAGTCCATTGGGAGATGGACGGGGCCCTGCGATTCTTCCAATTAAATGCTATCAGAACTCTCGCAGCCGCTAACAGTTGGCCTAGTAAAGAGGCGATATGTCTATTTCCTTTAGCTTCACCCAGAAAAAGGCTTTTTAGAATGTGCAATTATGCCATACAATGTAATGGGAAGCAGTAAAAAAAAATCAAAATAAGGGGGAATTGGAAAAAACATTAAAATCCTCCACCATTTTACAGGTTTTGTTCCCACGGTGTTCCGTTTGAGACAAAACATAGAAGTCTATGGCCTGCACAATGGATCTGTCTGGTTTCCGTTATGCTGGAGTCCTCTCCTGCATAACGGAAACCGGACGGATCCATTGTGCAGGCCATAGACTTCTATTATGACGGAATGAATAACGGAATGCATCTAAAGGCATTCCATCATGGAATTGCCTTATGGTCCGTGGTAACGGAATCCATAACGCAATTCACATTATACCACAACCCGAACCGAAAACGGGATGAAATTCGCTCATCCCTAATTACAGTGATGACCCATATGTATAAGGTTTTTTTTTATGTTTAAATAGTGTAAAAATAAATGTAAACTTTGGAAAATAAATTTTTTTTTTACATCACCATATTTTGACCCCCATAACTTTTTTTTATAGTTATATCTGCTGAGCTGTGTGGTTGCTCATTTTTTGCGGAACAATCTGTAGTTTTTATTGATACCATTTTGGATTGTGTGTGACTTTTTAATCACATTTTATTTAAAAAATTTGGGTAAGAGAAGCAATGAAAAAATTGCAAATGAGCCATTTTGAACCTTTTTTCCATTACGCCATTCACCGTATTGAAATTTTTGAAAGGTGATATCTATGATGTTTATATTTTTTGTTTAGTTTTTTGTTATACGGAAAGAGGGGTGATTTAAACTTTTTTTTTATTTTTTTTACTTTTTTGTAATGATTTTGAAGCTCCTATGTGAGCATACAAAATAATTTTTTTAATTTTGAACAATCAGGGATTTTTAAAATGCATTTATTACTGACTATTGCTCATTGCACATTTAAATCAATTACTGGCATCCTCATTGGCCACAAAGGATGTCATTAACAAGCCTGGGAGCCTATTATAGTCTATGGGTCTGTGAAAAACACGCATGTTATCCGTGTTTCATCCGTGCACAGAATTTTCAGCTGTGCAGTGTCTCTGAAACATGGATGACACATAGAGAGCAAAATACGGAAACAGATCCTTCACGGACATGTCACTAACTGATTTGGATTTTTGATGAATTTCTTCACGGACACTTATATGTGAATGAGGCATTAGAAAGAAGTTGTCATGTACTAAATTATGTATGATTTAAGTTTTTTACATTATTCATGGGAAAACCCCATTTAAGCTCTGGATTCTAACACATTTTACCACATTTTTTGTATTACTTTTTAGGTCTTCTTATGATACTTCACCACTAGGTTGTTGATCATTAGTATAATAAACTGCACTATACAGTGCATTTGGAAAGTCTCCAGTCCATTTCACTTTTTTCACATTTATGTTGTGGCCCTGTGCTAAAATGAAAAAATGGGCCTAGACTGCAATGCCACTGTTCAATGTACAGCACTATGCTTGGTATGCTGTATCCCATTTAAACAGCTAATCTGTGAGGGTGCTGTGTGTCAGACCCCCAAATTCTGCTATACATGACCTCCCCTGAGGATGGGTCATGAGTATATTACTCCTGGAAAACCCCTTTAATTTGTTAATAATAAAACTCTGTTTACATTACATTTTATGTCTGTTTAATTTATAAGCTTGGAAAAGCTCCTAATGTATATGTTAAATGGAGTCTGTGATGGTTGCCTGCAGTGGGATGTCACCCATAACTTAAATTGCTTCTGTTTAATGGGTTGTGAGATGGGGAAACAGCTCTCATTGTCTGAACACTGTTTGTGTAAATTAAGTTACACATCTGGACTGACATTCTGCTGTTTGGCCAGAAGATGCCGTTGTTTCCTAAACACAGCTAACAGACTGCATATTTTTCCATATTCATGAGAGGTGGGGTTACAAAGCCTGGAGAGTAAGAGTTAGAGCAGCCATCATGGGGAGAGCTTGGAAGAGGATCCAGAAGCTGTGTGTGAGGAGGATCCATCAACATCCAGGTGTGGGAGCACCTTTCTGAGTGTGTCCAAGGCTGATCCTTTCTGTCCAGAGGAACGAGGATTGCTTCCAGGAACGCTGATGAGAGCTCAGGAGCAAAGCAATATACACTGCAGTACCGCATGCTCGTTGGAGAAGCTGTTGGTCAGTTCACAGTCACCAGGTGATACAGAGCAGACCCGGCACACACCTCATTGCAGTGTTGGCGCCTAGAATCCTAGAGACTGAGACCAAGCCTGTAGTTAGATAGTATTTCTGTTTGTGTAAGGCCACAAGTGTTGCTAGCTGTTCATTGCAAGGACAACACAATTTAAAGTGACATTTCACATTGGAGAGCTCATAAACTTCCCCACAAACTCAAGCAAGGCTGGCATTTTGCTCATAAGGAATACTCAGGCATATGCTACAGAACCAGTGATGGGAGGGGGAATACTGTAGAGCACTGTAAGATTGTAAGTTGTTGTGCTGCACCGCAGGCTATCCCGTACCACACACCAATACAGTTGTTCTTGATTTTCTTTAGGGTAATAACAGGTGTGGCAGTTTAGTTGGGCCCGCCAGTAGGAAAATTACCGCACTTTCCACCAGGTTCCATCAGAGGGTGCCACGCTGAGCATCACAAGGATCTCAGCCTTCGGGCTGGGTGTATGTAAATTTATTGTATGTTCTCAGCATCTGTGGTCATGTTTATTGCCACGTTTAAGTAAAATACTGTTTTGGCAAAAGCTTGTGTTAGAGTTACTTTCCTCGTTCGTGACTTAGCTGTATCCTGGGGAGCCCATCCCGGTACAAGGCTTGCAGGGTGTCATGAAAATCTATTGAAAACTCATGACGTGAACATTTATCAAATGCTGTGCAGAAGTATGTCACTCATAGTCTACCATGTTAAAAACGTTATACCTATAGAATGGGCTTACAGAGAAAAAAATAATGGTGTATATATATATTACAGAAAGGAGAACACTATGGGGGAGATTTATCAAACTGGTGTCAAGTAGAACCAGTTTGGACCATTTTAGACAGCTCCTTTTGAAAATGAAAGAAGGAATCTGATTGGTTGCAGTCAGGTACACAATTGCAGTCAGTTTTGACTGCGATTGCGTTCCGTTGTTCAGTTTTTATCGCGCGGGTGCAATGCGTTTTGCACGCGCGTGATAACAAAACTGAATGTGGTACCCAGACCCGAACTTCTTCACAGAAGTTCAGGTTTGGGTTCAAGGTTGTGTAGATTGTATTATTTTCCCTTATAACATGGTTATAAGGGAAAACAATAGCATTCTGAATACAGAATGCATAGTAAGATAGGGCTGGAGGGGTTAAAAAAAAATAACTTAACACACCTAAATCCACTTGTTCGCGCAGCCGGCATCTCTTCTGTCTTGTTGTGTGAGAAATAGGACCTTTGATGACGTCACTACGTTTATCACATGGTCCGTCACATGATCCTTTACCATGGTGATGGTTCATGTGACTGACTATGTGATGAACGTAGTGACGTCATCAAAGGTCCTATTCCTCACAAAAGAAGACAGAAGAGATGCCGGCTGCGCGAACAAGTGGATTAAGGTGAGTTAAATTATTTTTATCTTTTTTTAACCCCTCCAGCCCTATTGTACTATGCATTCTGTATTCAGAATGCTATTATTTTCCCTTATAACCATGTTATAAGGGAAAATCATAATGATTGGGTCCCCATCCCGATTGTCTCCTAGCAACCGTGTGTGAAAATCGCACCGCATCCGCACTTGCTTGCACAAAGATGAGCATGCAGCGATTTTCACGCAACACACAAGTGATGCGTGAAAATCACCGCTCATGTGCACAGCCCCATAGAAATGAATGGGTCCAGATTCAGTGCGGGTGCAATGCGTTCACCTCACGCATTGCACCCGCGCGGAAATCTCGCCCGTGTGAAAGGGACCTTAAGCTTCATTCACACGTCAGTGTTTTGGTCAGTGATTTCCATCAGTGATTGTGAGCCAAAACCAGGATTAGAGCCTCCACAGACATAAGATATAAGGGCTCATGCACACGGCCGTTGGTCGGCCGTTCCGTGCATTTGGGACCACAATTTGCGTTCCCCATTGCACGGGCAAGATCCGTGCGGATTCCGCAGATAGATACAGACCCATTTAAATTGAATGGGCCCATGAGCCGTCTGCTCCACAAAAAAATTATAGAACATTTGCGGTGCGGAGAAACCCCATGGAAGCACAGCGTAGTGCTTCCATGGGGTTTCATGCCTCCATTCCGAATGGGTCCGCATCCGTGATGCAGGGTGAACACGGCCGGTGCCCATGTATTGCATCCTGTATCCTGTTCTGTGTTTAGAGCCGCACCTGTTTTTGGCTAAAAATCACTGACCAAAACTGACGTGTGAATGAGGCATTAAACTGTAAAAGCTGTAACAGTTTTCATTTAAGCTTTATATACATGAACCCCCTTAAAAATGATTGGGGAAAAATGAGATAAAAGGGATGCATTGTATGCTTTATGTCTATGAAAATGTGTTCAGAATACTTTTGGGGAAAAAAAAGTGTTAATACAAAAGTTTGAATAATCTTATGGAATAGACCTTATTTTTCTCCACTAGATGGCACTATAGTTTCACAGTTTTTTATTTTTTTTACACTACTGATTTCTGCCACAGAAGTATATGAAAACTGTATTTTAAATAGGACTTGGAGCTCGTTCACACTTGCATATAATCAAATAAGAACGCACTACACAGATCTTTTTTCTACCATTTGTTCTGTTTTTGTTTTCATAATGTATCCATTTCTGTTCCTCGTTGTGTTCGCAGTTTTTTAGCTGTACTTGTTTGTTGAAGGATTAGCATTTTTTTAAAAAAATTTGTAAAAAGGAGAAAAAACAAAAGGGAACAAACATGGAATATGCGTCATTGACTTCTATTGCTGGAACATGCTGCGTATTGAAAAAAATGCAATCCCTATCAAATGCGAATAAGGCTACATGCACACGACCATATGTGTTTTGCAGTCCGCAAATTGCGGATCCGCTAAAAAAACGGATGACGTTCCGTATGACATCTGTTTTTTTTGCGGATCCATTGTAATAATGCCTATCCTTGTCCGCAAACTAGAAAAAAATAGGATATGCACTATTTTTTTGCGGAGCAATGAAACGGACATACTGATGTGGACAGGACATGGTGTCACGGGTGAAGTTGCAGATAGCTGAAACTTTATAAATAAATGACCGACTAGCTTGATCCCAAACTAAGGAGCATATAGGTGAGCCCTTTAAAACCCTAAGAGCTCTTACTGACTGCTATGCACATGCAAGGGTCTTAATGGTAGACGATTGCATGCCCACGTACCTAAGACTGTGTGACACCTCAAAACCCTATAATAGTGAGGGGACATGACCACCGGCTCCCTGCACTTAATATGGACGGAGTCAGGGTCACCTAGAATCAAGCCAGCAAGGAAACACAATAAAGGAAAATACTTATCTGAGCAAACAGCAGCAGCAGCCTTCAGCAGTGAACACTTCATCCAGGAAGTAGTATAAACCGCAAGGTGAGGCAGTATGGGAGGGAATATAAAGGAAGACGATTAGTCTAAATAAGTGACACCTGGCAGAAGGAAAGGAGATGACAAAGTGAAACCAAAACAAAGAACGTCATACAAGAGGTAGAGAAGAACGTCTGTCAAACCTTCTCACAGAACTGGCGGTGACAGGTAAGCGCTTACCTGTGCCTGTGCCGGGAGCCGGTCTGAAATCAAATGCGGTCACCGGGAGCAGGCAGTTCCGAGAACAGCCGCCGGGGCCCTTCATCGGGCTGTTCTCGGAAATGCCTGCTCCCGGTGACCGCATTTGATTTCAGACCGGCTCCTGGAACAGGTAAGGGCTTACCTGTGCATCGCCGGACGGGTGAGTCAAGATGGCAGCCCACATGTGTTTGGTGGCGAACACTGCTAATTGACCATCACTGGTTAGCACTAGTGCCTTGCAGCGCTGAAGTACTAGGTTTGAATCCGAACATGGACAACATCTGCATAGAGTTTGTATGTTCCCGGTGGGTTTCCTCCGGGTACTCCCGTGTCCTCCCACGCTCCAAAGACAGACTGATAGGGAACTTAGATTGTGAGCCCCATTAGTAACAGCTTGATGCTAATGTCTGTAAAGCGCTGCAGAATATATAAGTGCATAAAATAAACAAAACAAGCATCCTGCTATCTTCTTTCTATACCAATCTTATCACTGTTCTGGCTCTCCTGTCACTGAATGTGTATAAATCACAGGCCTTGGGTTTTTCTGTCGGGTGTTCTGTGTCGAAAATAGTGGCATAATGTCAATGAATGAAGCATTTTAACATATTTTTAAATAATTTATTGTTCTGTAGTTATTTGTGTGCCCACATCACTGTAGATCCCCTCAAAATACTCTATGTTGTAATGGCTTTGAGCAAGCCCAAAGCTCCATTACATTATAAGTCAGTGGATGCATTAATATATTAATGTTACATCAACAGCTTGTCTCTAATGCTGCCCCACTACTTCTGTTAATTCATTGAACTACTACTACTGCCATCACCACCACTTCTTTCCTCTTCTTGCTCTGTCTATAGTTGCACTGCTCCTTCTAATTGTTAATCATTTTCTGCTATAAATGCTGGGCTGCCCTCTCACTCCTCGCCTCAGCTTAGTGAAGGCGTGCTATTCTGACTGTCTACCTGTGCACCAAATTTCTGCCTGTTTACCGACTCTGATACTCCGCTGCCTGCCCTGACCTTAGCCTGTTTACCATACTGACCCTTGGCTGCCTGGCCTGACCTTGGATTAGTTTCACAGACTTGCACAAACTCTGCCTGCCTTGACCTCTGCCTGTATACGGACTGAGTATTGTATAACCCCTTGGTGCTGTGCACTGTCTCTGAACACCATGGGTCAACTGCCATTTACACCGGGACTGTTACAAGAGGTAGTGGTTTGGTGGGTTCCCTGCAGCAAAGCCAGACTTAGGGGTTAAAGGGTGAAAACCAGAGAATCACCAGGGTAACGTCCTTAGGACTAGCCCAAAGTCAAACCAGTCAGTTGATACACTGTCTCTTGCAATTTATTGCTTTACAATTGAAACACGGTTTATTCATTCATCAGCAAAATAACTTTGTCATAACATACTGCTAGTGTAGAGACATTCCTCATTCTACTAAGTGCAGTGCCCCAGTGGATCAGTTAAATGTTGTGATTTAAAGGGTTTCTACCACTTGCATATCACATATTTGGTGATCAGACACTAGCGATCCGCTAGTGTCTGATGTAGCTTACAAGCTAATTATTACCTTAATCCGTTCGGCCCATACCTCAAAAAAAGCACTTATATCTTTATGCAAATGAGCCTCTAGGTGCTATGCAGGCGTTTTTCCAGCACCTAGAGGCTCCGTCTACCTTGCAGTTTGCCGCCCATCGCCTCGCTCCAGTACGCCCATCTCTTACCGTATTCGATCCTCCCCCTGCTTCAGCCTTCAGAAATCCCGCGCCTGCGCCATTCGTCGCGGCATTCGGAGGCATTCGGCGCAGGCGCAGTCAATGTCTGACCGCTCCCTGCTCAGACATTTCAACTGCGCCTGCGCCGATGACGTCACAGAGCTCCGTGGGACAGACGAAGCCCAGCAGCAAGCGGTCAGACATTGACTGCGCCTGCGCCGAATGCCTCCGAATGCCGCGACGGACGGCGCAGGCGCGGGATTTCGGAAGGCTGAAGCAGGGGGAGGATCGATTACAGTGAGAGATGGGCGTGCTGGAGCGAGGCGCAGGGCGGCAAAATGCAAGGTAGACGGAGCCTCTAGGTGCTTAGAAAAACGCCTGCATAGCACCTAGAGGCTCATTTGCATAAAGATATAAGTGCTTTTTTTGAGGTATCGGCAGCCCGGATTAATGTGATAATTAGCTTGTAGGCAAGAACAGACACTAGCGAATCGCTAGTGTCTGAACACCAAATATGTGATATTCAAGTGGTAGAAACCCTTTAAGTCAGGAACTGCCTCTGGGCTTTGTCAACCAGATGATTTATCTAGCCAGTGCTAAGGGAAGCTTGGTACACCTGCACAATGCAGTGTAAATGCCTATAGTCACCTATAGCACATGTGTTTTGCAGAGGTTTCAGCTGTTTGTGGTGCTCCACATGTTAGTGTACGGCCACACGGTCAGGTTTCCTGATGCAGTCTTGGAAGCCAAAATCAGGAGGGGATCATAAAAGCAGAGAACGTATAAAGGACAGATACCACTTCTCTTTTTTTAATTCACGTCTGGTTGTGACTTCCAAAACTGGATCAGGAAACTTGACCGCATAACCGTACCCTAAGGCCCCTTTCACACAAGCGAGTTTTCTGCGCAGGTGCAATGCATGACGTGAACGCATAGCACCCGCACTGAATCCTGACCTATTCATTTCAATGGGTCTGAGCGTTTTTTGTCACGCATCAGTTCTGCGTTGCGTGAAAAATGCAGCATGTTCTATATTCAGCGTTTTTCACACAGCCCTGGCCCAATAGAAGTGAATGGGGCTTCAGTGATCCAGATGCAATGCGTTTTTCACTGATGGTTGCTAGGAGACATTATTTGTAAACCTTGAGGTTTTTTATCACGCGCGTGAAAAACGCATCAAAATGCATTGCACCCATGCAGAAAAACTGAACAACTGAACGCAATCGCAGACAAAACTGACTGAACTTGCCTATGCGCAGCTTAACCCCAAAGAAGTGAATGGGACTGAGCTGCAATACCAAGCACAGCCGCTATACAATGTATGGCGCTGTGCTTGGTGAGCAGGGAGAAGGCCGCAAAGCTACTGCAGAGTGCCGGTGCCTTCTCAAACAGCTGATCGGCGGAGGTCCCAGATGTCGGACCCTCACTGATCAGATACTGATGACCTATTTTTTTGAATCAGTTAAACAATCTCGGAAAACCGCTTTAATCTGCTGAATCGCTTGTACTACTGGCGAGGAAACATCACCTCCATGTATTGTAACAAATTGTAGGGTGGCTGCTGAGACATTTCTCACGTCTTACGCATTCCTCAGATTAAAAATAGAATTATCTTAGCAGCCACCCTACAATTTGTTACAATACATGGAGGCGATGTTTTTCTCACCAGTAGTACTAGGGATTGCGCAGGTTAATGCTCCTTATTGGGGCGGCAATTATAGGATAAAGCTCCTTAACGGGGAGTCTTTCTGGCGTTTTCAGCTAAAAACCTGCATCTGCGTGGTATGAAAAAAAAACATGATTTAATGTTACATTATTAAGATGTCTTCCTACTTAGGCTACTTTCTCAATAGCATTTTCAATTCCGCTATTGAGATCCGTCATAGCATCTCAATAGCGGAAGAAAACGCTTCAGTTTTGTCCCCTTTCATTGTCAATGGGGACAAAACTGAACCAAACGGAGTGCACGAAAATGCATTCTGTTCCGTTTGGTTGCAAGCAGCGTTTTTCTGTCCGCGATGTGGTGCGTTTTCTCTGACACAATAGAAAACAGATCCATCCCCCATTGAATTTCAATGGTGTTCATGACAGATCCGTCATGGCTATAAAAGACATAATACAACCGGATCCGTTCATGACGGATTCATGCGGTTGTATTATCGTAACGGAAGTGTTTTTGCAGATCCATGACGGATCCGCAAAAAACGCTAGTGTGAAAGCAGCCTTATTCATACTGTTTTTAGATTTTAGCTGCCCTAAGACTCGTCTCCCTTTCCCCCTTGCGCTGCCCTAAGGGCTGTTTCACACGAGCGAGTCCATTGAGGGAATCGCACTCCGTGTGTGAGTGTGATCCTCTGCTCTGGACTTGCAGGAGCGCACAGCATTGTCATGATTTATAATGCTATGTGCCTCTGCTTGACCTTATTTCTACAGAATCATACTGACAGCTTTATGTCACTATGATTCTGTGGAAAAAGGCCATGCAGAGACACATAGCATTATAAATCATGATAATGCCGTGTGCTCCTGCAGGTCCAGAGCAGAGGATCACCCTCACACAGGGAGCGTGATTCCCGAAATGGACTCACTCGTGTGAAACAGCCCTAAGACTCATCTAATTTATGACAAGGCGTGCGCTTCTTCATAAATTAGGTACACCTTATGGCAGTCTTTGCGTCTGGCGAAAAAACAATGCTAGCCCCTGGCTGGTGTAGTTTTTTGCCGACATTTACACCTGTTTCCAGGTGTAAATATTAGTAAATTTGCTGGGGCTGGAGTCCTGGCATGGCCCCGACATGCCCCCTATCCTCCCCCATCCCACCCAACTGTCGAACATAACATAAAACCAGCCATGTGACTAAATACTGTAACACGGCTGGTTAAAAAGGGACATGCGACTTAATAAATGTGAATAAATAAATAAAATAGTCTCTGGTACGTTGCAGGTCCCAATCGTGAAGTGGGTACAGTTCACATAATTCTCAATCCTTTTTCTAGTTTGGACCGTGCTGCTCTAGAAGGCAGGAAAAACACCACTTTAGACTTCTTCCAATAATCCGCGGATATAGCGAAGCAAAAGGCCACAGAAAGCAGCAGAGTCTCCCCTCATTCGCCTCTGTCAGACACCAAAGGATAGCCACAATAGTGAAATACCATCACATAAACAGAATAACAGTATTTATTATACTCACAAAAGTGAATAGAATACAAGCAGTCTAAAATTGCATACACGCAACCCGGGTTTTGCTTTGAAAAGCTTTGTCAGGGGCATCTGATCCGCCCATTCCAGGGCGGTCTTTTTAGATCACAGGAGGGCGTATGCTCCATCTCTCAAGCCGCAATCAGTGGCGTAGCTAGAAATGACTGGGCCCCACAGCATATTTTTTAATGGGGCCCCCCTCCCCCAGTAATTTTTTCGCAACCCCTTCCTTTCATGCCGCCCCCATTCCTGTGGCTAGTAAAGATCGCTCTCTCAGACCAGGCCGGCAGCTGTTCCATCTGTTTTCTACACTGTCTATACTGTCACTGTATATAATTTCATTTTGTAATACTGTTGAGGGGGCCCTGACAAAATCTTTTAGTCCTCCTCCTCCTGGATGGGCCCCTCCGGGGTCAGGGCCCCAAAGCAGCTGCTTCCCCCGCTTCCCCTATAGTTACGCCCCTGGCCACAATAAATATATTAAACAAAGTCCAATACATACATAAAACAAGTTGATCTACATTACATCATAAGCCAAAAAAATTGTATAAAATCATAAAGTTGTACTAAAACTCCGTAGTAATTTTCATTCATATAGATCCACTCCCATAAAACGTCACAACCAATTATAGACCGCTACCTTACAGGTCCCACCTACTTTAATTCAGAACGACACATGACCTCTCCCAGCCAATCAACTCTCCTTTACCTCCTCCTCTCAAAGGTCCTAGAACAAACTCATATATTCATACGAGGCATGGTTTTAGATCAAAATCAACACCCTTATTAAATGTGCCCCATTGGCTTTCTACAGCTATGTATATCCATGTTCTGTGGTGCACAGCATAGTCATTTTTCCTTCTTTGCTACCAATTGCCCTTGCGTGATTCCTCCACCCTTCTGTGCATCCTACATGGTTAGGGCTCATAGACACGAACATGTGCCGGCGAGCCTGTGCATGAGCACGTGAATGTGGTCCTCGATCCGCATTTGACGGTCCGCACCGCATGCACTACTTTTACGTGGTGCAGAGGCACTGACAGAAACCCCACGGAAGCACTCTGTAGTGCTTTCGTGCGGTTCTGTGCCTCCATTCTGCACCACACTTTCCGGATTGCCCATATATTCTTCGGACCCACTGCTCGCGGGCCGCAATACGAGCACAGCCGGGTAACGGCCGTGTGCATGAGCCCTTAAGCAGGTGAGCTGGACTGTTATTGCTTTACTAGCTGTTCCTATGCCGCAATTATAACTTGTGTTTTTTTTGGCACCTGAGTTCTTCGCTGTGGTCTTTGTAGCATGTTTTTTTCAGGTGTATTTAGCAACCAATCGGATTCCACCTTTCATTTTCTAGACCTCTTTTGGAAAACGAAAGGCGAAATGTGATTGGTTGCTATGGGGGTTATTTATCATAGGGTCAAAGTGCTCATTACACCCCTGGATATATTTATTGAGGGGTGTAGTTTCCAAAATGGTACCACTTCAAATGTGACATGGCACCCAAAAACTATTCCAGCAAAATCTGCACTCCAAAAAATCATATGGCGCTCCTTCCCTTCTGAGCCCTGCAGTGTGTGCCCATACAGCATTTTATGATTACACATGGGGTGTTTCTATAAACTGCAGAATCAGGGTAATAATTATTGATGTTTGTGTTGATGTTACCCCTTTCTGTGTTACAAGAAAAATGGATTGAAATGGAAAATCTGCAAAAAGTGAAATTATTAAATTATACCTCCATGTTTCTTTAATTCTTGTGGAACACCTAAAAAGGTTAACAAAGTTTTAAAAATCAGTTTTTAATAATTTGAGGGTTTGAACTGTCGGTTTTGAAAAGTTTCTTGAAAATGTAAAAATAGCGTCTAAAATTCTAAGCCTTCTAAAATTACATTTACAAAATGATGCAATATAAAGTAGTTATATGGTGAAGTTAATTATAAATTATTTTATGAGGTTTCACTATCTGTTTTAAAAGCAGAAAAATTGAAATATTTGGATTTTTTTTATTTTTTTTAAAAGGTGAAATGTGTTGACTCAAATTTACCACTAACATGAAGTATGATGTGTCACAAAAAAGGCTAAGAATCACTAGGATAAGTGAAAGCATTCCAAAGTTATTACCACATAAAATGACATCGTTTTTTTGGTCAGGAAGGTGAAAAATGGCTGTGTCTGAAAGGGGTTAAATGCCAATTTTCACTTATCTGTAACCCTTTGACCCTTGAAAGTTTTGTGCTACACTGGAAGACCCTTTGGCAATGGTCCAGTGTAAAATCTCAATTTATTTGGCAGAGAATAATCTGGTTTTCAGTTTTTATTGTTTTAGGTTTCTGGGAAATCTGACAAAAACAATATTTTGCTGAATTCAATATAACTGAGTAAAGCCTCACAGGAAGACAGTTTAGAGCAGTTCATTATCTGTGCATCTGGTGCTTAGTTAAAGGGGCGTATGTTTTGGATAACCCTGTTCCAAATTGTAAGAAGAGGGGAACTTGATTGCTTAGAGTTCTTGGTGTTGGTAGTTTACTTGTTTAGCTGCTACCACTGGAAGGAAAATCAACTTACGTCCCAGTTACATGGGCAGATCATTGGGCCAACCATTGGGTACAGATGTGGACACTGACCCATGTAAATGTGCTTCAATCACCTGAGAAATGAGCAAAATACGTTTTTATTGGGTGATCCATCATTTATGCGGCACTTAACATCATTGTTTGCCAGCTTCATATTGCCCTGTGTATGGGGACGAACAATTGTACTAGCAATCGTTCTTCCCCATGCAGTGGGGATGATTGTTGCATGCTGATTGCAGATTGGGTAGTGATTGGAACTGAATGGTTGGTTCCCGATCTTTGCCCTAAGGGTTTGTTTGCATTTGCAGAACTGAACGTTTGTTCCTGATCATTCCCCGCTTGCATGTGCTGCATCTACAGCAACCATTCCTTTTGAGTTTGTGCATGCCCATTAATTGTTTGTCGGGAGCACATCCCTGTTTACACAAGGTGATGTGCTGCCAACGCTCAATAATTTTATGTGCCACCTAAAAGAGAGATCACTCACAAATAAGTGCTTTGTTAGTCTTTTGGGTAACCAGCGGCACGTTTACAAGGGGCAAATATTGGCAATGAGCATTTGTAGTAACCTTCATTCACGATAATTGGTCCAATGGTCTACTGATGTAAACAGGCCCCTAAATTCTCATCTATTGATCCTATGCAAATGAGCCTGTAGGAGCAATCAGGGCGTTGCCATTACTCCTAGAGTTTCTGCTTTCTCTGCAACTTCCACACCTTTTTATAGTTGCATAGTTAATACGGTAGAAAAAATACATAAGTACATCAAGTTTAACCAAGGGAATGGGTGGGGACGCGAATCCCAGTAAGGAAGTGACTCAGATTTCTACACATTTTCGTAAAAATTAATGTGATTTACTTTTAAGAATTCATCTAAACCCTTTTTAAAACTGTCCAAGGTTTCTGCTGTGACCACGTCCTAAGGAAGTCTCTTCCACAGATTTACAGTTCTTACAATAAAGAAGCTTTGGCGCTTCTGGAGGCTGAACTTTTTCTTCACCAGTCAGAGGCAGAGCCCCCTTGTCTTTTGAGGGCATTTTACATGGAACAGCTTTTCACCATATTTTTTTGTATGTCCCATTTATATATTTGTATAGGTTAATCATGTCCCCCCTTAAATGTCTCTTTTCAAGACTGAATGAATGTAATTATTTTAATCTTTCCTCAAAACTAAGACCCTCCATGCCCCTTATCAGTTTAGTTGCTCTCCTTTGTACTTTTTCCAGCTCCAGGGCATCCTTTCTACGGACTGGTGGTAATATTACATCCCTGTCCATGCCTCATTTAATACATGACAATATCCAGCTAGCCTTAGAAGCAGCTAATTGACATTGTATGCTGTTATTTAATCTATGAGCTACAAGTACACCCAAATCCTTCCCTACAAGTGACTCCCCCAGTATTACATCCCCTAGGACATATGATGCAAGGAGATTATTACTACCCAGATGCATAACTTTACATTTATCCACACTGAACCTAATTTGCTGAGTTGATGCCTAATCACTCAGAGTATCCAAGTCAGCTTGTAGTTTTTGGACATCTTCCATAGACTGCACAGTACTACATAGAGTCATCTACATAGTGTCATCTGCAAAAATAGAAATGGTGCTATTAATCCCATCCTCGATATCATTAAGAAATAAATTTAATAATAGAAGACCCAGCACTGAACCTTCGGGTACACCACTTATAACCCCGGACCATTCTGAATAAGAATCATTGACCACAACTCTCTGGATACAGTCGTTCAGCCAGTTTTCAATCCAATTGCAAACTATACTTTCCAAGCCTATAGACCTTATTTTACCTATTAAACGTCTATGAGGAACCGTGTAACGGCACCGTTTCAGCAGACAAGGGGTTAAAATCAGTTTAGGCGATATGCCCCTTTCCGAGAGACAGGAACAGCTACTGCAGAACACCAACCTCCCGAACTGGATACAAAATAGCACTCCAAACTGGAACCTCGCAAATAACTGTCAGCAGACGAACAGGAAAAGCATTCAGTCAGCTTACACTCCTGGCAATCAGTCTCCAACAGCATACAGGGAATCCCCCCAATAACGAGACAAGGCTCCGTCTTGAGGGTCAGCAGTGTTCTGACTGTACTTCAAGTACAGCCTCTTTTATTGATAAAAACCAAACATAGTACTGCCCACAGGGTTTTGAAATCCAACCAATCAGTAATTCACAACACACACAATGTAAATACAGCAACCAATCGTTCCCGCCCCCTAGAGGACCAGAAGGGAGACTGCGACACAGGACAGATACAACATATCCCCACAATGCATCATGGTTTCCTCCTCTCTACCTGGGAGACGACCGAAGACAATCCAATTATCTCTCAGTACAAAGGGGAGATCACCAATACACATGTGGAGACAACAGGACAGACATCACCATTTAAACACACAATGGGACAATGGGACAATAGAACCACACCCAGCATATTCCTCCCAAGCTGACAAGTTACACTTATTATAAGTTGTTATAACTTTGTGAGGTTACATTGTCCATACATATAACTTACATACAGTATAACTTGGGGGACAAACCTATCCAAATTTCCCTGGAATAGGTTCAGGGGTTTAAAAGTTACTATGGGCCATAATCCTGAGGCAAGAGGCTTTTAAACAGCCCCCTCCAAAACCCAGTGGCGAGGTTGGTTTCGCCACAAACCGTATCAAAAGCCTTTGAAAAATCCAGAAACACTACATCCACAGCTGCCCCTCTGTCCAGGTTACCCTCTGTCCACAGGTTAGTCTGACAACCTCTGTCTTTGGTTAAACCCATGTTGGTTATCACTTATGATATTATTAACAGTCACATACTCCTTAAGGCTCCCTTCACACGTCCGCAATTCCGTTCTGCGTTTTGCGGAACGGAATTGCAGACCCATTCATTTCAATTCCAGGTCCGCAATTCCGATCCTGAAAAAAATAGAACAATTGCGGAGAAGAATAGGCAATTTCTATTATATGCCAGCGATGTGCGGTCCGCAAAATGCGGAACGCACATTGCTGGTGTCCATGTTTTACGGACGTGTAAATGGACCCTAAGATAACTTCAAACATTTTTACCACAACACAAATTAAACTTACTGGTCTATAATTACCTGTGGAGGACCTAGATCCCTTTTTGAATATGGCACCACATTTGCCTTGCACCAGTCGCTTGGCATTGTACCAGTCTCTAGAGAATCTTAAAACATTTTTTTACAGGGGCACAGCAATAACTGACCTGAGCTCTTTAAGAACTCTTGGGTGCAATCCATCTGGACCCGGAGCCTTGTTAACATTTAACTCATTTAACTTAGCTTGGACCACATCTACAGTTAGCCAGTTGAGTATATTACTGGATGTACTAACAGCCCTGGCACTACCAATATCAGCTCCTTTCTCTTTGTATATACAGTGATTATCCCCCTTTACTGTTTACTGTACAGGGGACCTACCTGCTCTGAACTTGGGGATTTGTTTTATACTCTTTTGCCACCTGCTGTGATTGTATCTCCTTTTTACAGATTTTATTAAGCCCTTTGTAAACTTTTCCACTTTGATCAATAGGGCTAGGCGTAATGATATTTACAATGCCTGGCCCTGTCAATCAAAGTGCAGAGGGTGCAGCACTTGCAGAGAGAGAAGAGCCTCTAGTTGTAATGGCAACGCCCCCATTGCTCCTAGAGGCTCATTTGCACATATTAAAACTTACATTTTCTCAGCAATTTGGGCATATATGAACATGGGACCAACACAGATGTCTTCTGCTGCCGAGCGCACATGTAACAGGTCAGCCAATTTCATAGGTACAAATCTGCTGACAGAGGATTAATACCTTCTCACCACAATCTCTTCCTAGAGTCAACTTTTATCCAAAACTAGCTCTCTGTATGTTGTGCACAATATCACACATAACTAACCTAACATGCTAACCACTGATATGACGAGACACCCCCTCCCTGCAGTCACAGTGCAGTCTTTGAATCATTTAATAGAAAGTGCCACCAGGTCCTTTCTTAACACCATGTGATGCTGGTAGATATAGCCATACGCTGGCACGCATTCTGCACAGTTAATAGAATGTAGGCCAGAAGTAAACTCCTAGGACGTGCTATACGTGCTCATGTTTTATTAATGTTTCATCATACAGCCAGTTAATGTACAACCTTAGTGCTTTATATTTCAGTTTACCTGACTATTATTATAGCTAGCTGATATATTATTAGCTGATTTAAGGAGGCAAAGGTAATGACATTCATCTCATCTTATCAGCTGTCTGCATTTTATTACTGTGGCTCCTCAAGTGACTTCAAATTGTGCAGATTCGTGTTGCAGCTTGATTTTTTAGCCTGTGGGATTCTTTTTTTGTCCCAGACTGTCCATCAGACTTGAGAATGTTTCACCCTATAGTCTCCTGAACTTGGAACCTCAGTCAATAACTATGATTATCCTAATTTATAGTTCAAAGGCTGTAGACTGCACTTAAATGTAGTGTGTAACTAACTGGCAGACAGTAGATAGAGAGAACAAACATAGAAAACAGACTAAAGGCTCTTTTTAACACAGCCTGATTGTCAGGCAGATTGTCAGAGAAAAACGTTCGTATGAATGCTCGTTCCCGATAATCTGCCTGTGTAAAGGTGCTGCCGATCACCCGATGCACGAGCAAAACGCTGGTTCATCAGGTGATACAATCGTTCATGCATACACCTAATTTATTGTTTGTGGGCAGCAGATAGTGCCATCTAAACGGCACTCAGCAGCCCAGAAACAATGGCTGTCTATGGGGATCAGTGATGGCAGTAGTGATCGTTTGTTCCTATACAGTGGAGGGGATTTCTGCATGTAAGGCCCCTTTCACACAGGCGAGAATTCCGCACGGGTGCAATGCGTGAGGTGGACGTATTGCACCCACACTAAATCCGGACCCATTCACTTCAATGGGGCTGTTCAGATGAGCGGTGGTTTTCACGCATCACTTGCGTTGCGTGAAAATCGCAGCATTTTATATAGTCTGCGTTTTTCACCCAACGCAGGCCCCATAGAAATGAATGGGGATGCGTGAAAATCGCATAGCATCCGCAAACAAGTGTGGATGCAATGCGATTTTCACGCATGGTTGCTAGGAGATGATGTCAGTAAATTGATAAGTAAATTTACTGTATTATTTTCCCTTTTAACATGGTTATAAAGGAAAATAAAAGCATTCTTAATACAAAATGCTTACTAAAATGTGGCTTGAGGGGTTAAAAAAACAACAACCATTTACTCACCTCATCCTCTTGACGCGCAGCCGGCATGTCTTCTTTCTTCTTTCAAAACCTGCAAAAGGACCTTTGATGACGTAATCGTGCTCACCACGTGGTGAGCGCGGTGACGTCAGAGCAGGTCCTGCTGAATGAAGATAGAATATTTATATCTTCATTCAGTAGGACCTGCGCTGACCTCACGGCCTTCACCATATGGTGAGCGCGATTACGTCATCAAAGGTCCTTTTGCAAGTCCTGAAAGAAGAAGCAAGACGATGCCAGCTGCGCGATCAATTGGATAAGGTGAGTTCATTTTTTTAACCCCTAAATCCACATTTTAGTATGCATTCTGTATTAAGAATGCTATTATTTTCCCTTATAACCATGTTATAAGGGAAAATAATAAAATTAATAGAACACCAAACCCGAACTTCAGTAAAGAAGTCCGGGTTCGGGTCTGGGTACCACATTCAGTTTTTTCTCACGCGCGTGCAAAACGCATTGCACTCGCACGGAAAAAAACTGAACATCGGAACGCAATCGCAGTCAAAACTGACTGCAATTGCGTGCCTACTCACACGGTTTTCCCGCAATGCACACACGACGCATCCAGAGAAAATCCGGGACGCCCATGTGAAAGAGGCCTAAAGGAGGCTTTTTCCTCCAGTGACGAGCAGGCAGTTGTCACTTGCTCCATCAGACCATGTAAACTGGCCTTAAGGCTGGGTTCACACTTGAGCGTTGCGCAAACGCGCGTTTTACGCGCGTTTTTGTAATAGTAAACGCGCGTTTGACGCGCGTTTGTGTGATTCACTACAGTGTCCTATGGCCACAAACGCCCCAAAAGTCGCTCATGTACTTTTTGGAGCGTCGGGCGTTTTACAGCGCGATCGTACGCGCTGTAAAACGCCCAAGTGTGAACCATTCCCATAGGGAATCATTGGTTTCTCCTTGTTGAGCGTTTTACAGCGCGTAGGAACGCGCTGTAAAACGCTCAGGTGTGAACCCAGCCTAAGTAGGACCTTTCATAAGCTTATATGAAAGGTCCTGTATGTTTACCAGAGAGTGTTAGGGGCTGCAACCGTCCTCTTTAAAGGTGCCCTTACATGTGCAATAGCTCATCCATCAGTACTTTGCAGATGACACGACCGTGATAGGCCTAATCTCCAACAATGATGAAACAGCCTATAGGAAAGAGGTTGAGAACCTAGAGAGATGGAGTAAGAACAACAACCTCATACTCAATACCAAGAAAACAAAGGAGCTAATTCTGGATTTTAGGAAGAAGAAACAAAATGGACACCATCCCATTAGCATTAACGGTGGAAACGTGGAGATAGTTCAAAGTTTCAGATTCTTGGGAGTTCATATTAGTCAGGACCTGTCATGGATAAAAAAACACAACAGAAATTACCAAAAAAGGCCTTCAGAGGCTTTATTTTCTGAGGACTCTGAAGAAAGCACAACTCCCAAAACAGCTGCTAGTCAATTTTTACAGGTGCACCATAGAATCTGTTATCACATACTGCATTACAGTGTGGTACTCCGGCTGCTCTTCTGAGGACAAGAAGACCCTCAAGCGCATCATCAGAATGGCTGGCAGAATCACTGGTACTCAGTTACCATCACTGGATGACA
The DNA here is from genome assembly GCF_014858855.1 of Bufo gargarizans. Lineage (NCBI taxonomy): Eukaryota > Metazoa > Chordata > Amphibia > Anura > Bufonidae > Bufo > Bufo gargarizans. The sequence continues at coordinate 287,728,458 of NC_058085.1, read as the reverse complement.
TCTTCACTGCTCGCTGCAGCAACAGGGCAAAAATTATCTGTGGAGATCCAACTCACCCCGCCTACAGCCTTTTCATTCCCCTACCCTCTGGTAGGCGTCTTAGAGCCCTACATGCCCGAACCACTAGGCTGAAGAACAGCTTTTACCCCAAAGCAATCAGTCTCCTAAATGCTCGGAGATTATTGCCCCTTCCTAGGATAGAAACTACCACAGACTGAAAGTGACTGCTGTATTCATGAACCCATGATGATCTCTTGTCTGCAGTGATGTCTGAATCAGTGTGTATATATACTCATAAGCACTTCCTACTTTGCTCTTGCTATATATATGCTGTGAACTTGGAATAGTAATGCTTTCTAGTGCAATGTTTTTTTTTTTTCTAGTGTAATGCTTTAGTTTAAATGTCAGTTCTTGTTCCTCTGTCCATGGCATCTAGGATTGCTCCAAACAACATTCCATTGTATTGTACATTGTATTACATTGTATTGTACAGTAACAATAAAGGCATCTTATCTTATCTCTTATCCAGGTGCTATATCCTCCAACTTCTCCATACATATACGTACTCATTTTTACCAAGTGTGTATGTTTTGTTGGGATAGAGGAGAAAGCCTCTTTCCCGAGAGATCAAAAGGATTGGCTGTTGATATCCAAAGCACCCAATCCTTTTCTTGACATTATTTGTTGGGGAGAGTCAGAAGGTCGCATACACATAAAATTATCGGATGGTCCAGCCAAAAATGATGGGTTTGGCTGTCAATACCCTAATGTGAATGAGGGCCTTAACAGGTTCTAAGACTGCTTTCACGCTTCGTTTTGCAGTATCTGTTTGCTGTATACTTCAGGAAAGCTCCCATCAGGAAAGTATCCATAGAAAATAAAAAAAAGTGTCCTTTTGCCTTTATTTTTTTAATTGTGTGGGATAGTGCATACAGAAGCATTCAACAATATGTGAGCCTATGGGTGACAGTTGTCACTGTACACCCGTCCAGTGGCGTCCATTGGAAATCCTTATGACGTACTTCAGATGGACACTGCAAAACACAGCTTCAAAGCACCGTAAGCCATGTCTCCCATTTATTTGTCTTTATGGTGCCAGGCTCATTCTAGGTGTTTTATGAAGCTATAACAAAATCCACAACAAAGACCCTGACTAAATATGTGCACATTCTTTCAATTTGGATTTACCCACCATTCCTTGCAAGAGTAAAACGTTGGTAGCATGCTTCTGAACGGGGTTTCCCATTTTTTTATATACAGTTTAGGCCAGGAATACATTTATTTATTAACACACGATAACCCTTTAAGCAATATGGTAATATTTTCCCCAAATGAGCCAAGATCTACTCCTCTATTGTGTTTTAAGATGGCTGGACCAATGCACAAAGCAAGCACTTGTTACCTTTTGTCTCACCTCTATCTCCTCATAGATTGTAAGCTATTGTGAGCAGGTCCCTCAATCTTCTTGTTTTACTTGTTGACTTGTTTGTTGCTATGTTAATTATGACTCTTTGTACTTGAACCCCCTGAGTGTAAAGCGCTGCAGCATATGTTGGCGCTATATAAGTATTATTATTCTTCTTAAAGGGGTCCTCCAGCCATACCTGAAAAATGTGTCCTTAATCTAACTCGTGGAGAGATGAGGGCAGCTATACTTACCCCCATCAGCATCAGGTCCCTCGCAATCTTCTTCTCTTCCTTTTAGAAGCAGGAGACGGCGCGTCATCACTGGCAATAACTGCCTCCTGCTAGCCTTCCTTGGTCCCAACACACTTGTGCCCATGCACGGGACCACCGGACGTCTATTCACTGTATAGAGGCTGATTGCTATGCTGTGCATGTTACTGGGTGCATTGTGGGTGGCAATGGGGGCACAGAGGATGGCATTTGGGGGCACTGTGGATGGCAATGGGGCAAGGGGATGGCAATGGGAGCACTGTGGAGATCACTGTTATTGGGGCACTGTGGAGGTCACTGTTATGGCACCTCAGTATTAGTTATACACCTCAAGCAAATGACCGCGATTGGCCCATGAATCAGAGTCCATGTATCGGCCGACTGTACCTTCCCTGACCCATACTGACTGTATGATAGTAATGTATGATACAACCAGTCTGTATCTGACCGCAGGGCAGTTGTCGTGCACTCACCTCCTCATGTGTACATACCCCACGATCAGATAGAGACTGGCTGTATCACATGGTGTATCACACATGATAGGGCACGATAAACCCTTTAGCAGGCAGAACCAAAAAACATAGGATTAGGCCTCTGCACACGACCATATCTGGTTTGCGGTCTGAAAGTCGCTGCCCCACTAAATAAGGATACTGTCTGTGTATGATCCCCATTTTTTGCAGATCTCAAGGTCTGCATTTTGAGGACCAGAATAGAACATGTTCTATGTTTTGCAGAAAACGGATGCAGAAAGCACACGGATGACATCCATGTGCTTTCCACATCTGTATGCCACTTCCACAAAAGATAGAACATGTCCTATTCTCGTCCTCAAAATGCATAGAACTTAATGGGTCTGCAAAAAAATGCGGACTCCACACGGATAGTATCCTTTTTTACAGGATCCGTGACTTGCAGACCACAAAACAGATATCGTTGTGTCCATGAGGCTTTAGATACACAACTCCAGAAGGCAGTATAATGCAAGATAGGATTAGATACGCAGCTCAGCAGGCAGGATCATACCAGAAGGGATTAGATACACAGCTCAGCAGGCAGTATCGCACACAACAGGCAGTGTATCAGGCTCAGCAGACTGTATTGTACATGATAGGATTATATACACATGTGATTTGAAGTGTCTGATGCCCATACAGGGGGAAAGAAAGCACAGACTTGAAATTGAGGTATTGGGGGCATATATATGCATTTGTGAGGGGTATTAGGAGAACAGTATTAGGAGCACATAACAATTTTTTGATTTTGGGACCGTGTAAGCTCTTTAAGTATACAAATCCAGTACAGCAAATAAAGTTTATATGTAGAAGTTTATTAAACATTTTACATTTTTTTCAATTTGTAAAAATATAAGTCGATACATTTATAAATATACAATGCATGTAGGGTAATGAAGAAACAGTTAATTTTATAAAAATTATAGGAAATGGAATATGAGTATGTAACAATTGTATATAACATATGCTCGAGCCAACAAAGTCAGACTATTCACAGAATAATCAGGGTAAACAATCTTTTCAGCCACACAAATAGCCAATCAGATTTGTATCATTTACACTTTACAATTCTACTCTCACAACATCTGTCTGACTGTCCCCGGGAGATAGATCTAGCACACAGGACAGTCTAAAGTTTCATTTATATTCCTGGCCCATATTCCAAGGTAGCAATATACCCCTTCTGCTCTTCCTCTCTGCCCATTTTGGTGTCTATAATATGCAGATACCGACCCAAACACCTGAGCAGGATCATTTTCAGACCACCATTTCCACTGGGGTCATGTATCAACAGTGCCATCACCAGCAAATAGATGTATAATACATATTGATGGCCTAAATAACAAATGCAAGGGTGGTCATTTATCAAAGACTGGTATTTTACCCCGGTCTTTAATATCTCTTACACCACCAGAGGATGTGCCTAATTTTAGACCTCATCATAATTTAGACACATCCTCTGGCAGTCCATGCACCTAGATTGAAGTGTACCCCAGCCGGTAGCTGGAGTAGATTTCGATCGTCATTTATACCAATAAACTGGTGTAAAATAATAATAAATGTGCTGGGACTGCTTGCCCTACTCGCACCACGGCTCTACCACTTCCCCATTTCGCAAAGGGAGTTCAAGAGGTTGCAAATTGGGGGTCTGCAACTTTTTTACAACACTTTTTGGCATAGGCAGCCATAATAAATTAGCTCCCATGAGTTCACCCTTCTGTGTAGCTGTTGATTTGGGGGCAGAGGAAGGGGCTTGTGCTGCATATTTCAGGCACCATATTATCAGACATATTTGGGGCATGCCTGAACCTTCTTTCATTAGGGCAGAGTCGGAACGCCTCGATACACATTAGAAAGTCAGCCAGACCTGACGAAATGGGTGGTTTCAGCTAACTAATCTGTATGGACACCTTAACTCTACTTTCTAGCAGATATCTAGTTATAAATGTATTTTTACTATTGCTGCCACTTGGTACAGCATGCATGTTGGTGACCTATATACCTGAGCCCGGAAAGGAAACAGATTAGGATGCAAAATATTTGATATATTTCATTTAAGTATACAAGGAATCTAATGAGCATAGATATAATAAATTCCTATCAGGGTCAACCTGTATAGAACACTTCCACCTATGCACATGTAACTATATACATCATGTACAGTAACATCAATATGTATTATATACTGTCATTTTATACTAATCAGTAGTTCCGATCTGTGAAGCTCATTGATAAAATGACTAGTGGTTTAAAGTATAAGTTTACTAGGTTTATTATTGAAATCTGAGCAGGAAATAATCTATATCAGAGCAGGGTATCGGCAGGGATATCAGACTGCCCTGTGGCTGGCAGCCTGTATTCTATCTATGGCACAGGAGACACATACCATGCTAATACATCATGTCTGCTGACGACTGGCAGGAAAGCCATCGGGAATGTGATGCTTGTGGCCTAACTGCTCTTTTATCTGACCACTCCCGCTCATAAAGGAAATTATTCTGGTAACAAATATAAGCAATATAGCTATAGATGACATTTTACAATGTGCAAACATACTCTCTAAATCCCAATGTTGAGCCTCATATTACAGGTCCATAATATAATCTGGGAGTGCCATGAATGAAAAATGTGATCCCGAGATTATAGACCAATCCTTAAATATATCAGGGACTACTATAACATTTAATCTGCCTTCAGACATACATTTCCACCTAGTAAAATTACACAGTAATATTAAATAATATCATAGATTTTGGTAAGTGCTTCACCAATACTTATGGGGTGAATTAAAACCCCCTTAAAGGGTTTTTCTGAGATATCAATATTGATGACATAGCCTTATATCAGTGGGGGTAAATTCTAATTGTACAGAGATCCTAGGTACTGAGTGATGTAGAGCATTGAGAGACTGCAGCACACTCTGCAGGGAACACCACTGCCTTGTCAAGGAGATGATTGTAGGGGTATGCTGAGCGTCAGACCCGCACCCATCTGATATTAATGGCTTATTAGAGGATAAGCCTTCAATATTGTTATTTTAGAAACCCTTTTAAGATTCACTGAGCAACGGTAAATATTACCAATAATATTAAAACTGATTTATGCAGAAATGCACTAAAAGGAGAATATGTGCCCACTTTTATCATAGCCATGCAAATGTCTCCAGTTCATCAAAAAAGGCATTTACACTCATGTATTAATGCACCAAGCAAGTTGTACGAAGCTGTATAATAAAATCTATTTCTGATTCCATATGAATCCTACAGAAAAAAATGATGGCACTTTCCTTCAGATGCCTTATTATTTTTCCCTAGAAGAGAGTACATCTACAGTATTGTGCCACACCGGCCTCATCATAAATTAGGCGCATCCTCCAGAAGTCCGTGCACCTAGACTGAATACCTACATCTTTGCAGGTCTGGAGTCATTGTTTCTCTGGCAAGACTCCATATACATTCCAGATTTATGGATCTGTGTAAATAGGGCCTTATATCACTATAGGCACCTTCCCCAGAAATACTTCTTTAAAGGGAATATGTTGCTATTATCTGAAGCAACTCTTCATCATTACTAATGAATATGAATGGGTGGGGGATGTAAATACTAATTCTTTATACTCAAAGTGCAGCCTATGCTCAAAAATAATATGCTTGCTAGATATTATGGGGATCATTTACAAACAGATATCCACCACTTTTTGGCGTGTATCTGTTGCAGACTTTTCCCGCTCATAACAGGTTTTAAAAAGAGGGGCATAGAATCGGCGGGGATGGAGTCAGGCTGAAAGGCCCGTATTATTTATCATATTCTACGCCTGTTTTAAATCTACATTTAGACAGGCAGTGGATTCGCCGAAGTTATGTAGAGGCCGGCGCATCCACCACCAGGGGTATTGAAACGGACATCTAAAACACCAGTCTTAATAAATGACCCCCTATGTGTATAATTATTATATAATGAGCAATATAGAAGTTTTTAATCTACAGGCAGGTTTCTTGGTCTCTTTCACTAGGTCAGATGATCCTTGATATTCATGATTTATCATGGGGAAGGATAAATCAGATAAATTTATCAGAACAGGGGAAAAGTGGAGTAGCTGGAAGCTGGCGGGTTGGCACCACTTCTAATTAACTTAATGTTCTACATTTAAGCTGTATTACAATTATGTGATCTGCCTTCATGTGTCCTCCTAGAAAAAGGGTTATAGGTAATAAATAGAGAGAGAACTTCATAGGAGCACACATACAGAATAAATAGCAGCATGAGTGTAGATTACAGATAGCCAAGCTTCCAATATAACAATATGAAAGGTACAAAAATCATCATAAACTTCATAACACACATTATCATAACACTTTTCCTAGCCAAACATGCTGATACATTCTATACATCTGTCTTCTATCTCCTCCTTCTGTTATACTTCTGTATTCACATATCTTCTTCTTTCCTGCAAATATACAAGATACATTCAGATTATAATATCTTATCTACCTCAAATATTGTATTATACAGTTCATATACATTTTCTCCTGAGCACTTAGAAGGAAATACTGGATATACATATTTAGGGGCTTGCAGACAGGACATGACATGTGCTTTTTGCCCTTTCTATTCATAAACTCACACCAAAACCATGACAAATAACAGGTTGTCCAGGGTTAAAAAAATGTTCTGCCTTTCCTAGAAACAGCACTACTCTTGTCCAGGAGCTATGATTGGTATTGTAGCTTAAAGGGGTTGTCCAGCTATTAATAATGATGACCTATCATCAGGATAGGTCATTATTATCTGTTTGGTGGGGGGTCGGCAGCCAGCCGATCAGCTGTTTGAAGAGGAGGCGGCGCTCCATGTGAGTGCCGCTTCCTCTTAATTCCTCTCAGAAGCGAGTACTTGTAGGGAGATGAGTCTAAAGCCTCATGCACACAACCGTTGTGTGCATCCGTGGCCGTTGTGCCATTTTCCGTTTTTTTTTCCGCGGACCCATTGACTTTCAATGGGTCCGTGGAAAAATCAGAAAATGCACCGTTTGGCAGCCGCATCCGTGATCCGTGTTTCCTGGCCGTGAAAAAAATATGACCTGTCCTATTTTTTTCACGGCCAACGGTTCACGGACCCATTCAAGTCAATGGGTCAGTGAAAAATCACGGATGCACACAAGATTGTCATCCGCGTCCGTGTCCGTGATCCGTGTCCGTTTTTTCCTATCATGGCAAACTTGACTTAGATTTATTTTTAATTTTTCATGTCCGTGGATCCTCCAAAAAACAAGGAAGACCCACAGACGAAAAAACGGTCACGGATCACGGACCTACGGGCCCCGTTTTTGCGGACCGTGAAAAAAAAAACAGTCGTGTGCATGAGGCCTAAGTGTAAAGACCAGTTGATCGGCAGGGGTGCCAGGTGTCTGACCCCTACCCATCAGATATTGATGACCTATCCTGAGGATAGGTCATCAATATTAACTGCTGGACAACCCCTTTAAAGGGCATCTGTCAGCACTGTTGACAGAGGCCCTTTAACTCCAATTCCTTGACCGAGGATGATCTGTAGTATTGTACAGGAGCGGACTGGCCACAGACCCTACAGGCAAACTTCCTGGTGGGCCGGTGCTTAAGGGGCTACCTGAGATCTGCTCATGACTGCCAGTTAGCTAAGTAAGTTCCAATACAGTAAGCTGACCACAGGGTGTGCCCCTGCTGAGACCCTCACCCATCAGCTATAATATGTGACACCACAGGGGATAAGACACATGACACATTCACAATCGTGTTCAAATCTTTCCTGGGAGAAGTATTAGGTCTGAGGTAAGGACCCATTTACATTGGATGATACCCTGTGCAATAATCTGGTACAATTGGTACCCAATCATTGCCAGCTTGTTAGCTACTTTTACATGCAGCAATTATCTCTGCTTTATAGGAATTAATGATTGTTATTACGATTGTTCATCATCGTCGTCGTCGTCGTCCCCCCCCAAACAGTTACATCTTTTTTTTTGGTAGCACATCCCTGTTTACACATTGTGCTGCTTAGAGACCATGATTTTTTTTTTTGTGCCGCATAAACAATCAGATCACCCAACGAACCAGCGTTTGCTTGTTTGTCGACTGATCACCAGACCATTTACAGGGGCAAATTATTTGGAACATGCATTCGTACGAGCGTTCATTCCTGATAATTGGTCCGATCATCTGCCAGTGTGTCAGACAGTTGATTAGAAAGTCCATCACACGACGATTATACGATGTTTCCATAAAACCCCTTATTGTAGGATTTACCTGTTTAAGGCGAACAGACTGGACCAAGTGTTTTCTCTGCTTACATTCTGTCCAAACACAATCATGGAGTTTCTGTCTCTTCTTTGAATGTCACCATGGGCAATATCGGGCCTGGGAGAAAGAAGCGGATAGTATCTTTAAGCATAAAACAACAAGGTGAATGTGAAATGTTATTACAGCCATGATGATCAGTGATTCCACTTGTGTATCAGGAGGTGCTGGACACCCGCTGCATGAATATATGTCTACATTCATCATTTCTTGTGATTCACACATAACACACATTCCATTAAGCACACTATAGAGGGCACACCCATGTCCTCTTTAGGCCTCATGCACATGACCGTTGTTGTGTTCCGCGTCCGTTGTTCCGTTTTCCGTGATTTTCTGCGGACCCATTGACTTTCAATAGGTCAGTTGAAAACTCGTATAATGCACCGTTTGTCATCCGCGTCTGTGATCCGTGTTTCCAGTCCGTCAAAAAAATATGACGTGTCCTATTTTTTCACGGACAACGGTTCGCGGACCCATTCAAGTCAATGGGTCCGTGAAAAAACACGGAGGCACACAAGATTGTCACCCGCGTCTGCGTCAGTTTTTTTCCCTATCATTTGCAAGGCAACCTTGACTTAGATTTTTTTTCACTTTCCTTCATGTCTGGTGATCCTCCAAAAATCAAGGAAGACACACGGAAACGGATCACGGAACAATGGAACCCCGTTTTGCGGACCGTGAAAAAATACTGTCGTGTGCATGAGGCCTTACATGTATAAATCCTCTAGCATCAATGGTAGGTAATACTAGTGGACTGACTTCTAGGGCCACTTTCACACCACAGTATTATGTGTCACTATTTCCAAAAACCCGGAGTGGGTGCAAAATATAGAAGAGGTACAAATCTCTCCATTATAAGTTTTCTCTGTGCATCTTCTACTCTTGGTTTAGGCTTACAAATACTAATGTAAGGGTCCGGCCAAACAGTCAGGTTTCTGCGTGCACTTTTGGATATCAAAATCAGGAGTGGATCATAAAAGGAGAGAAAGTACAGGGTGGCCCACGGAAAAGTAGCCTGCCTCTAATATCTCCAAATCAAACTGCCTAATAGTAAATCTGTCTTAGTTGTAGCGAACTGTGAGCCAGGGGCTACGGCCACCACGTTTCGCAGACTTGTCCACATGCGATTTTTATCTGTGGGGCAGTTTAAAACAGAAAGTTTCCGCTAACAATCCACATCCCGTGGAGGAACGCAAGGAGAACATCACAAACGCCATCCGCAGCATCACAAGCAGCATAATCCGACCTGCCCAAAGATGCATAGACCTGAACGGGGACCTTATTCAGCGTCTTTTGTGACTTGTGGGTAATTTAAAAAAACAATCCACTTGCTTGTTCATTTTGTCATACTATCGCTGGAGGTGGGCTACTGTTTCCGTAGACCACCCTGTACAGGGCACATAGGACTTCTCCTCTTCTTTGAATTCACTCCTCCTGATTTTGGCTTCCAAAACTGCATCCAGACCACGTGAAAGTGGCTCTAAGGAGGAAACTGAACTATATGAAACAGCTACTTAAAAAAATTGACACAATTTTTTATTACATAATGATGCAATATGGACCAAATCTGCATCTGTATTTTCTTCACTCTCCATAGACTACAAAGGGTGCTTTCTTTCCAGATAAAATAATGCATGCGCCGCGTTAGGCACAGGGAAAAAACGGACAGAATACTGGTGAAGAATATGCATGTGTGAAAGCAGCTTCAGGGAGAAAACAGAACCAACAATAAATGAATAAATGAAATGTAATATAAATTATAAAACATGACGAGACAGAACGCTTATGCATCGTTTTCTCTCTCCGGTTCTTTGACAATGGGGTCAAAAAAGCAATTCAATTGTTCGCATAACTATGTTTAAAAAAATCGACGGAAATGCACAGATTATGCTGTAGTCTGGGTTTTCATTATCTTCAGACAATAGAAGGAAATCAGGGGTTTTCTACAGATGTTAACGTGACAGTATGGGCATGTTTGAAGAACAACTATATATATAGGTTATTTCCCTTCAGCTCGTGTACTAAATTGTCACTATTTCTGCTGTATGAATTATGTTCACGAGAGGATATCACACCCTCCAAGCATTGAATTACTAGGAACATGGAACTCCAACAACCAGTGGCGTTGCGAGGGGGGTGCGGGGGGTGCGGGCCGCACCGGGTGACACCAGTCTGATGGGGTGTCACCCGCCGGCCGCCGGAGTTCTCCTTAACTAACTAACTTCCATAGAGGCAGGGAGGGGGCGGGGGGGGCTCTCTCCCTCCCCCTGTGCTGCTGCTGCCGCTGCCTCCGCCAATGAGAAGAGGGATGGGAGGAGGAGGGGAGGGGCTGTGGCCACTGCGCCACCAATGAATTAAACTGACCTGTAATACAAATACAGGAGGCGGGTGCCGGAATCAAATAGCCTGCACCCGACCTCTATGACAGTGAGCGGCACCTGAGGGGTTAACTGCCACTGATCGCAGCCCCCTATCATAGAGGTCGGGTGCCGGCTATTTCATTCCGGCACCCGCCTCCTGTATTTGTATTAACATTGAGTGCGCCCCCCCAGTATAATAAACATTTTGTGCAAACCCCCCCCCCCCAGTATAATTAACATTTTGTGCACCCCCCCCCCCCCCCCAGTATAATAAACATTGGTAGCGCAGTGGGAAGTGCCAATGAGGGTTAAAAAAATAAAAATAAAATGAACTCACCTCCAGTTGATCGGTAGCTGCCGGTCTCCTGTTCTATCTTCAGGACCTGTGGTGACATCACTGAGCTAATCACATGGTCCATTACCATGGTGATGGATCATATGATGTACCATGTGATGACCACAGTGATGTCACCACAGGTCCTTTCACAGGTCCTGAAGATAGAACAGGAGACCGGCAGCTGTGTGATCAATTGGAGGAGGTGAGTTAATTTTTATTTATTTTTTTAACCCTCATTGGCACTTCCCACTGCGCCACCAATGTTTATTATACTGGGAGGGGGGGGCGCACTCAATGTATATTATACTGGGGGGTGGCCGCACTCAATGTTTATTATACTGGGGGGGGGGGCGCTCTCAATGTATATTATACTGGGGGGGGGGCCGCACTCAATGTTTATTATACTGGGGGGGGGGGGCGCTCTCAATGTTTATTATACTGGGGGGGCGCACTCAATGTTTATTATACTGGGGGGGCGCACTCAATGTTTATTATACTGGGGGGGCGCACTCAATGTATATTATACTGGGGGGGTGGCCGCACTCATCGTATATTATACTGGGGGGGCCGCACTCAATGTATATTATACTGGGGGGGTGGCCGCACTCAATGTTTATTATACTGGGGGGGGGGCGCTCTCAATGTATATTATACTGGGGGGGTGGCCGCACTCAATGTTTATTATACTGGGGGGGGGGGCGCTCTCAATGTTTATTATACTGGGGGGGCGCACTCAATGTTTATTATACTGGGGGGGCGCACTCAATGTTTATTATACTGGGGGGGCGCACTCAATGTTTATTATACTGGGGGGTGCTCTCAATGTTTATTATACTGGGGGGGGCGCTCTCAATGTTTGATATACTGGGGGGGCGCACTCAATGTTTATTATACTGGGGGGGCGCACTCAATGTTTATTATATTGACCTTCTACTAAGCATTCATAATCAGTGGCGTACCTACCATATAGGCAGACCACGCAGCTGCTATGGGGCCCGTGAGGAAGAGGGGCCCATCTATCTTCCTGTCTCCCGTCTGCTAGCCCCGCCTCCTAGCTCCGCCTCCCGCTGGCTAGCTCCGCCTCCCGCCTGTTAGCTCCATTATGCCTGATTCCTCTCTGGATTGCCACTGCCCCACCAGTAATGAAGTAAGTGACCAGTTGTTAGTGAGGACAGTGCGGGGGGGTCACTTAGCTTTCCCAGGCTATTCCTCTGCACATATGTCATTCAGAACAGGAGGAAAGCTGGGTGCTATTATGTAATGTGACTCGGCTTTCCTGATGTCCTGCATGGCACAAGTGCAGAGGCATGAGAAGATATGAGGGGAGGTGGGAGTTGTGTCACCCAGCTTTCCTAGGCTATTCCTCTGCGCATATGTCATTCAGAACAGGAGGAAAGCTGGGTGCTATTATGTAATGTGACTCGGCTTTCCTGATGTCCTGCATGGCACAAGTGCAGAGGCATGAGAAGATATGAGGGGAGGTGGGAGCTGTGTCACTCAGCTTTCCCAGGCTATTCCTCTGCACATATGTCATTTAGAACAGGAGGAAAGCTGGGTGCTATTATGTAATGTGACTCGGCTTTCCTGATGTCCTGCATGGCACAAGTGCAGAGGCCTGAGGAGATATGAGGGTAGGTGGGAGTTGTGTCACTCAGCTTTCCCAGGCTATTCCTCTGCACATATGTCATTCAGAACAGGAGGAAAGCTGGGTGCTATTATGTAATGTGACTCGGCTTTCCTGATGTCCTGCATGGCACAAGTGCAGAGGCATGAGAAGATATGAGGGGAGGTGGGAGTTGTGTCACCCAGCTTTCCTAGGCTATTCCTCTGCGCATATGTCATTCAGAACAGGAGGAAAGCTGGGTGCTATTATGTAATGTGACTCGGCTTTCCTGATGTCCTGCATGGCACAAGTGCAGAGGCATGAGAAGATATGAGGGGAGGTGGGAGCTGTGTCACTCAGCTTTCCCAGGCTATTCCTCTGCACATATGTCATTTAGAACAGGAGGAAAGCTGGGTGCTATTATGTAATGTGACTCGGCTTTCCTGATGTCCTGCATGGCACAAGTGCAGAGGCCTGAGGAGATATGAGGGTAGGTGGGAGTTGTGTCACTCAGCTTTCCCAGGCTATTCCTCTGCACATATGTCATTCAGAACAGGAGGAAAGCTGGGTGCTATTATGTAATGTGACTCGGCTTTCCTGATGTCCTGCATGACACAAGTGCAGAGGCAGGAGAAGATATGAGGGAAGGTGGGAGCTGTGTCACTCAGCTTTCTCATGTCTCTCCACATGTGCCATGCAGGACAGCAGAAAAGCTGGGTGCTATTACATCATGCAATGTCCCTCAGATTTCCTGCTATCCTGCAAGGCATAAATGCGGATAATAAGAACATGGAATGGCAGGGGAGAGGGGTTCACCCAGCTTTCCCAGAGACTCCTGTCTCTGCACATGTGTCATGCAGGATAGCGAGTAATGACAGTGTCTCCCAGCTGTCCTGCATGACACAGAGGATATTGGAAGGGGGGCACTCGCTTCCTCAAACTTTTCTCATGTCTATGCGCATGTGCATGTGCCATGCTGGACAGCAGGAAAGTTGGGTGGTATTACATCATGTAACGCCCCAGATTCTTGTCAATATATGCTGAACACTGCCGGGACCTATCAGATCCCATTCTCTATAAGGCTACTTTCACACTTGCGGCAGGACGGATCCGACAGGCTGTTCACCATGTCGGATCCGTCCTGCGGCTATTTAGCGCGACCGCCGCTCCGTCCCCATTGACTATAACGGGGGCGGAGCTCTGGTGCAGCATGGTGGTGCACGGCGAAAGCTGCCGGACTAAAATGTACTGCATGTCTGACTTTTTAGTCCGGCGACTTTCGCCGTGCACCATATAATCAATGGGGACGGAGCGGCGGTCCGGCGGCACGGCGAAATAGCCACAGGATGGATCCGACATGGTGAACAGCCTGTCGGATCCGTCCTGCCGTAAGTGTGAAAGTAACCTAATGGGTCTTTTGGGATCCGGCATGAGTAGTGCCATTTTGTAGAACAAAATACTTCTGCATGAGGTGGGGCAGGGGAGAAGTTAGGGAGGGTAGTGAGAGGAGCCAGGGTGTATAGTAGGAGGGACTAGGAACGGGCATGGGGGCCCAATCTAAATTCTTGCTATGGGGCCCAATGATTTCTGTGTACGCCCCTGTTCATAATGCTATTATTTTCCCTTATAACCATGTTATAAGGGAAAATAACACAGTGAATAGACTTTCATCTTAGCAACCAAGCGTGAAAATCGCACCCCATCCGCACTTGCTTGCGGATACAATGCGATTTTCACGCAGCCCTATTAACTTCTATGGGGTCTGCGTTGCATGAAAACGCACAACATAAAGCATGTTGCGATTTTCACGCAGCGCACAAGTGATGCGTGAAAATCACCGCTCATCTGCACAGCCCCATAGAAGTGAATGGGTCCGGATTCAGTGCGGGTGCAATGCGTTCACCTCACGCATTGCACCCGCGCAGAAATCTCACCCATGTGAAAGGGGCCTAAGGGTGAATAGGACAAGGGTTCCAGCCCCTAAGGGGGCTAATAGTAAGTGAAAATAAAACACAAACACTAAGGCTACTTTCACACTTGCGGCAGTGTGATGCGGCAAGCAGTTCCGTTGTCAGAACTGCGTGCCAGATCCGCCGATCTTGATGTGACTGAAAGCATTTATGAGATGCATCCGGATACGGATCCATCTCACAAATGCATTGCAAGAATGAATCCATGTCTCCGCTTGTCATGCAGACAGACGGATCCGTCTTGTATCTTTTTACACATTTTTACCGTCATGTGCAGACCGGAAGGACGGATCCTGCATTCCGGTATTTTGAATGCCGGATCTGGCACTAATACATTCCTATGGGAAAAAATGCCAGATCCGGCATTCAGGCAAGTCTTCAGTTTTTTTCGCCGGAGATAAAACCGTAGCATGCTGCGGTTTTATCTTTTGCCTGATCAGTCAAAATGACTGAACTGAAGACATCCTGATGCATCCTGGACGGATTACTCCATTCAGAATGCATGGGGATATGACGGATCAGTTCTTTTCCGGTATAGAGCCCCTGTGACGGAACTCTATGCCGAAAAAGAAAAACGCTAGTGTGAAAGTACTCTAAAATATTAAGTTTAAATCCCCCCTTTCCCAATTTTACATATAAAAAATATATACAATAAACATATTACATAGCGCTGCGTCCGAAAAGTCCAAACTATTAAATTATTAAAAAATATCTCCTATGCGGTGAGCATTTGCCATTTTTTAGTCACCTTGTCGCCCCCAAAAATAGGATAGGACTGTTCTATTATGGGCCGAACGTTTCATAAAATGCAAAATGCACGTGGCTTTTTTGCGTGGTATCGCAATACTTTTTTATGGTGATGAAAGCGAATCAAAATTTTGGTATTGAAACAACCCTACGCCGATCTGATCGGCGTAGCATTGTCACGATACCAAAATTTTCATTCGGTTTTGATTTGGCGACTAAAAATGTAATTTGGCTCCTAAATTTTTCAGTTCAGGAGCCAATGGCTACTAGGTATTTTTTTTAGTCTGGAGCCCTGCTATCAGAGGCCGGCGCAGGCGGCGCGATGACGTCATTGCGCCGCCTGAGCCCTGAGCCGTACACAGCGCGGGACACAGGCCAGAAGAGGCCTGCATCACATCGCTGCCAAGGAGGTAAGTGTTGTTTTCCTTTTTTTTTTTCTTTTTTTTTTTTTTCTGTACAATACTGATGGCTACTGGCACATGATAGGAGAGGCCCTATGGCTAGTGGCACATGATAGGTGGGCCTATGGCTACTGGCACATGATAGGGGGGCCCTATGGCTACTGGCACATGATAGGGGGGCCCTATGGCTACTGGCACATGATAGAGGGGCCCTATGGCTACTGGCACATGATAGGGGGGCCCTATGGCTACTGGCACATGATAGGGGGGCGCCTATGGCTACTGGCACATGATAGGGGGGCCCTATGGCTACTGGCACATGATAGGGGGGCCCTATGGCTACTGGCACATGATGGAGGGGCCCTATGGCTACTGGCACATGATGGAGGGGCCCTATGGCTACTGGCACATGATAGGGGGGGCGCCTATGGCTACTGGCACATGTTGATGGGGGGCTTAGGCTACTGGCACATGATTAAGGGGCATCTATGAGGGCACATTTCACTGGCACATTATTGGGGGACATCTATGGGGGCACTTCTTACTGGCACATTATTGGTGGCACTATAGGGGCATCTACTGAGGCCACAAAGAACGGTTATTTTATATGGGGGCTCTGTATAGGGGCATTTTATACTGGGACACATTGTGTTGGGTACTATGGGGAAGGGGGGAGAGGACTACTACGGGGCACTGAGAAGGGGTATTTTATGCTTACAAATTATGGGGGACACTGAGGGCATCTACTGGCGCACTATATATCGGGCATTTTATACTGGTACATTATGGGGGCACTAGGGGGGAGAGGAGCACTATGGGGGCATTTACTGGGGTCACTATATAGGGGTATTTTATACTGGCACATTATGTGGGCACTATGGGGACATTAGCTCAACTGGGGACATTACAGGGGGGTATTTTTTGCACTGACACATTATAAGGAGAATTATTTCTACTGGGGGGGGCCTTATGGTGGGCGTTATTACTCCCCCGTGGTATGACCCCCTAGTAGCAGCACCAGCCTCTCCCTGCTCTGCTATCCCTCTGCCCCTTCTCCAAATCCTTATTATGAAATCTTTCTCATTAGGATAAAACACATCATCAGCTCCGCCGAGCCCCCGGCCAAGTGTGGAAGTGGCGTCCGAGATCCCCAAGGGCCAAGCCAAGTAACTGTAAGTTTTCATATGAAATATGTTTGTTATATACATATAGCCTACACTGTCAGGTGTCACCCAGGGGGGGTGACACCATTTTCTACCGCATCGGGTGACACCAGCCCTAGCAACGCCACTGCCAACAACTAACAACATGGAGCTGGCAAATGGACAACAGAACTTCAACATGATTGTCTGGAAAATGAAATTACTTTAGATTAAGAAAGGGAAGGGAAGCAATCCAAACCATGATAAACTCAGAAAAATGGAGGGAGACTCAGGAGAAGACCATGCAAAGAGCTTGCAAAGCCTTATTAGACCTTATGGAAGATGTATTCTAGGATGTAAATCAGAATGCCCAAAATGTGGTCACAAAGATGCCAGCTTGACTTAGACCTCTTTCACACGAGCGTGACGGATTAGGTCCTGATGCGTTCAGTGAAACTTGCACCATTTTGCAAGCAAGTTCAGTCAGTTTTGTCTGCGTACGCGTTCAGTTTTTTCTGCGCGGTTGTAATGCGTTTTGATACGTTTTTCACGAGCGTGATAAAAAAAACTGAAGGTTTACAAACAACATCTCCTAGCAACCATCAGTGAAAAACGCATTGCATCTGCACTTTCTTTTTTCACTGAAGCCCCATTTATTTCTATTGGGCCAGGGCTGCGTGAAAAACGCTTAATATAGAACATGCTGCGATTTTCACGCAATGCAGAACTGATGAGTGAAAAACAACGCTCATGCACACAGACCCATAGAAATGAATGGGTCAGGATTCAGTGCGGGTGCTATGCGTTCACGTCACGCATTGCACCCGCGCGGAAAACTCGCTCGTGTGAAAGGGGCTTTACTGTTTGTAGTCTTGCCACATAATCAAGATGTTTTGTGAGGATGTCAACATCTTAGACAGCGATATTCAGGCTACAAACATGGTTATTGCCATTTCACCATGATCCAGACACATGTCTCTATATAGGCATAATACAACTGGTATGTCTGGCAGCAAAAAGCTAGCATGAACCAATGGCTCTCAGATAATCCTCCTACCATAAGGCCCCTTTCACACGAGCGTGACGGATTAGGTCCGGATGCGTTCAGTGAAACTCGCACCATTTTGCAAGCAAGTTCAGTCAGTTTTGTCTGCGATTGCGTTCAGTTGTTCAGTTTTTTCCGCGCGGGTGCAATGCGTTTTGATGCGTTTTTTACGCGCGTGATAAAAAACTGAAGGTTTACAAACAACATCTCCTAGCAACCATCAGTGAAAAACGCATTGCATCCGCACTTGCTTGCGGATGCAATGCGTTTATCACTGAAGACCCATTCACTTCTATGGGGCCTGGGCTGCGTGAAAAACGCTTAGGCCCCTTTCACACGGGCGAGTTTTCCGTGCGGGTGCGATGCGTGCGGTGAACGCATTGCACCCGCACTGAATCCTGACCCATTCATTTCTATGGGGCTGTGCACACGAGCGGTGATTTTCACGCATCACTTGTGCGTTGCGTGAAAATCGCAGCATGCTCCTCTTTGTGCGTTTTTCACGTAACGCAGGCCCTATAGAAATGAATGGGGTTGCGTGAAAATCGCATGCATCCGCAAGCAAGTGCGGATGCGGTGTGATTTTCACGCATGGGTTCTAGGTGACAGTCTATTCACTGTATTATTTTCCCTTATAACATGGTTATAAGGGAAAATAATAGCATTCTGAATACAGAATGCTTTGTATAATAGTGCTGGAGGGGTTAAAAATAATAAAAAAGTTAACTCACCTTCTCCTCTTGTTAGCGCAGATGCCGGTCTGTTCTTTATCTGTGGGCTAAAGGACCTTTGATGACGTCAGATCACATGCTCCATCACCATGGTGATGGACCATGTGATTGGAGCATGTGATCTGACGTCACCTCAGGTCATTCAGTCCACAGCTAAAGAACAGAGTGGAATCTGCGCGAACAAGAGGAGAAGGTGAGTTAACTTTTTTATTATTTTTAACCCTTCCAGCACTATTATACTAAGCATTCTGTAGTCAGAATGCTATTATTTTCCCTTATAACCATGTTATAAGGGAAAATAATACAATCTTCAGAACATCAATCCCAAGCCCGAACTTCTGTGAAGAAGTTCGGGTCTGGGTACCAAACATGCGCGATTTTTCTCACGCAAGTGCAAAACGCATGACAATGTTTTGCACTCGCGCGGAAAAATCGCGCATTTTCCCGCAACGCACCCGCCTCTTATCCGGGCAAAAAACATGACGCCCGTGTGAAAGAGGCCTTAAGGCTGGTTTCACACGGGCGTTGCGGATTTGGTCCGGATGCGTTCAGGGTGCGTTCAGTGAAACTCGCACTATTTTGCAAGCAAGTTCAGTCAGTTTTGTCTGCGATTGCGTTTAGTTGTTCAGTTTTTTCCGCGCGGGTGCAATGCGTTTTGATGCGTTTTTCACGCACGTGATAAAAAACTGAATGTTTACAAACATCATCTCTTAGCAACCATCAGTGAAAAACGCATCGCACCCGCACTTGCTTGCGGATGCAATGCGTTATTCACGCAGCCCCATTCACTTCTATAGAGCCAGGGCTGCGTGAAAAACGCAGAATATAGAACATGCTGCGATTTTCACGCAACGCAGAACTGATGCGTGAAAAACAACGCTCATGTACACAGACCCATTGAAATGAATGGGTCAGGATTCAGTGCAGGTGCTATTCGTTCCCGTCACACATTGCACTCGCGTGGAAAACTCACTCGTGTGAAAGGGACCTAAGGGCCCTTAAAATACTTTTGAAAAAATTGCTTATAGTGGAATGGTCAGATCTCTTTTGCCATTGAGTAGAAACAAAAATGATGGTGTCAACGGCTACACAAAATCAACAGTAAAGAGGCGCTTGAACTGATTATTGGTTACTATTTTCACTATGGATTCAAATCTGCCCAAAAACAACATCTTTAGTTTGTATGTTCTTTCCATGTTTGTGTGGGTTTCCTTCCACAAACACATTGATCATTTATATAGCTTCCAATGAAACTAGCCTTACTATCTGAAATTTGGTTGGGAGCCCTACAGGTGACAGGAGCCCTACAGGGGACAGGAGCCCTACAGGGGACAGGAGCATGTTGGCACTGTGTAAGCAACTAGAAATTAATAAGATGAGTACAACATAGACTCCAGTTTACCTGTATAGTTGGGGGCAGGATCTTTTTAGTGACGCTGAAGATAATCCCAATTTATTCTGGTTCTTATTTTTTGTCAGTTTCAGAAAATCTTTGACTTTTCCCCATGGGTGAAGATCAAGCTAAAAGACAAAAACAGGGACGTGACAAAATGTACACAACACATATAGGGTACTGACATATGGCAGCTTTTCCACAGCCGTTACCCTATGACCCTCTAAGACTAATAATGATAGGACTTTGCAATATTTGTACAGTACATAATGAGAGCATAATGAGAGCACCTAGAATCAGAAACAGATTTTATTCTATCTTTTTAATGGATGATAAGATGTTAATAAAACAGACTTTGTTATCCTTGCCTCGCACGTCCTGATGATACTTATTTTACCCTGTGCATAATAATATATTTCCCTCTCTGGATATGCCGCTCTTGCTGGAAGCTATTTTCATTTGCTATATTGGACTTATCCAGGGCTAACAACCCAATCCTGCCAGAGAACTCATGCAGTGTAGAAAAGCAAATAATGGAGAGCAGGTACAGGCTTGTTGAGAAATACTGGAGGAATGCCTGAGGCTGCTGTAGTAAAGCAGACACTTCATATTGTCTTAAAGGTACGGCGGCTCATTCCTGCGCTTCTTTGTGATCACCACACCTGGTGCTATCATCAGCAAATTTTTTATTACCCCCCACGTTAAATAGTCTTGCTTCAGACTGCTTTAAAAGGCATCTGTCAAGGGAACAGACCCACTTTTTATTCTAAAGGTAAAGTCACACATAACAGTCTGGTATTTAAAGTGGTAATGCGAGTTTAAGAAACTAAGCTAATATAATGCTGGAAATGTTATTTTTTTTTAAAGCCCCAGTCATACCAACGTGATACTCTGATGGTCCCCGACAAGCTCTGTATATTTTCCTGCAGTGTGGCTTGCCATATACCCACGTGACCACCAGTCATTGGCCTCAGCAGTGATGCTAGCCTGCAGGTCACAAGACCACTGAGGCCCGTGATTGGCTGTAGACCGGAGGTTCTTATTTATTTTTAAAGTCAGTTTTGCAGCAGTCTGCTTTGCTGTAATTTGTGCCAAATTTATGAAATGTTGCACGATGTTTGATACACGTGTTGCATCTTTAAATCATTTATAGCATATGTTACTGCTGGTGGAGCATTGTGCATTAAGCAATCTTTAGTTTCTTTACATACCACTGTTTTCTTTGAGCTTTTCCCTTAGTTACGGCTGTTATGAACTCTACAATATGAGGCTCTTCTGAAGATGGCTCCTCTGCCAGTTCTCTGAGGCCAAAACTGCTTTCCCTCACTTCCCATACACACTTGCTGTAGCCAGCAGCTCCCTGCCAGCCAATCAGATTGGAATACTTAAAGACACGCCTCCTCAATAGGAAGCCTAATGCAGGCTTGCAATGCCCCTCTGCCTTCTGTTTATACTAAAGGGAAGACAGATAAGCCCTAGTAACCGTCTTTTAAGGGACTAGTGGAAAGGGACAAGGAACAGTAATGAAAGCTGTTATTATAAGGTAGTTACAGATCTTTTGGCAATCATTTACATACTAAAGCCTCCACGAACATGTGCTTCCCATTGCCGTATTGCGGACCGCATTTGCGGATCCGCAATACACGGGCGCTGTTCCGTGGGCATTCCGCATAACAGATGCGGACCTATTCACTTCAATGGGTGCGGAATGGAAGCACGGAACGGAACCCTACGACTGAGCTGCAATACCAAGCCCAGCTGCTATCCAGTGGACGGCACAGTGCTTGGTAAGTTGCGTGGAGGCTGCAACGCTCACTTAAGGTCCAGTGAGCGCCAAGGTGTCTTCAAACATCCGTTACTGTCCGGCAATACCAGATCCAGAGAAATGTTTCTCTGCCAGAACAGCCTGCCGGATCTCTTACTGTATTGCTGAAACTAGCCTAAGATTTATATCATAATGTAATATTCTTAAAATAGACAACAGGGATTGACGTCATGGGAAATTGCATCCCCCGGTACAGTGCTAACATCAATCAACATAAATAGGCTTATACAAGTAAGAAATTGCATACCTTTTTCATATCTTGTTCTAAGGGGTCACTGCAATTTCTTTCCCACATTTGCTTATATTCTTTGTCATCACATTTCAATTTCGTAAAGGGTTTCCTCACTCCCAATATAGAAGGACTCTTCCAACCATCTGTCTGTGCAAGATTTCCTGGAACAAGAAATAATGGTGATTTGCAACACAATCAAAGTTTAACTTAGTCTAACCAATGGCATTCTGTGATTAAGAGTCCAATTATGCGGAACGGGTGCCGACCTATTCATGTCTGCATCCGCGAACTTCCGGTCCGCGGCTCCGCAAAAAAATAGAACATGTCCTATTATTGTCCGCAGCTGCGGACAAGAATAGGTATTTCTATTGGGGTGCCGGCCTGGTGTTTTGTGGATCCGCAAAACACTGCGGACATGTAAATGGAGCCTATATGAAATAACCAGATGGTTTTTTTGATGGTCATATGTCACTGGATTCATACTGGATATATTTAATGGAATAAATATGTATATGTATGTAACTGGATGCGTCACATGTGGGGTGTGGTATGCTTTACAAAGACCCCTGTGTGGGTTGATACAAGGTACCTATATAACAGTGCCAATAAATTCTCCTTATCTGGATTACTATAAATCCAGAAGGCAAAAACGATTGTCGACTGTTGCATCCTGGCATAATCCTGAGATGCCTGGGCTTCATATTGCTCATTAGGGGTGTGATGTTACTGGGCACCGACATGATATTGTAAGTTTGATCCTGCTGATTAAAATGATGTCTGTATTGTGAAAATCGGTTGCAGCGTTTCCGAGAGAAAAAGGTTTCTTACTTATTTTTGCAAATGAGGGCTCCAGTGAACTGAGGAATGTGGCCAGCACTAGAAGGCTGGGGAGGTGCAGTGCACCAAGGGCATAGGCTCCACCCTCTGTGCACTGAAGCCTTGAATAAAGAATATTATCATTTTTTCTTGGGAATGCCCCAACTAGTTTTCTCAAATCAAGTGTTTAATCAGCAGGATCAAGGCTACCAGGCAGTATATCTTAGCAGAGTTGATCCTGCCTTCTTAAAGTGGGCAAGAACATTCATAGGATCAATCATTGGCAGCAGTTAGCTGCAGTTACATGTAGCGAGCAATGCAAGGTGTCTGTTGGAAGCACACCCCTGTTTACATAGGGCAATGCGCTGCTGATAAACGAGGATTTTATGTGCTGCAGAAAAGATGCAATCACCAGCCGTATGTGGTGAGGTGTGCTGGGTGTAGAGATGAGCAAATTGATTTGCACGAATTGATTCATTAATCAAACAAAGTTCTTGAACAGAGAAGGGCAGCCCCTTCCGCTTGATTGACAGCCCCGGCTCTGACAATCTCGGCAGTGCATGCACAGAGGATCTGCTGCTGCTACCGGAGCAGCAACTGTGCATGTGCTGCTAGACTTCCAGGGGGGAGCGTTTTGAGCAGCAGGAACAGCCCCTCTCTACTCAAGAACTCCTTTTAATGAAGTCATCAATTCATATGAATCGGTTCGCTCATCGCTAGTTGGGTCATCAGCAGCACCTGAACGCTCATTCCCAATGATTTTTCCTATCCTCGGCCCGTGTTAAAGGTTCTTTAAAGTAAAACAGGCTTTTGTTTTCAGACCATATAAAACTCATCCTTTGTACTATTGTGCTTATGAATTTTATCAGGGTGTGTTAAAACAGACACATTGAGATAAGAAACCAACCTTTGTAGCCAAACTTTTCAGAGTTAATGCCAATTTCTGGGATCATGGAGAGGTCAGATTGGTTTCCACTTAGTACAAACATACTATGCGGCCGGTTCCTCCTTACAGGAAAATGTTTCTTAGACTCCTGGTACGGATTGAGGAAAACATTCGCTGCTCCACAGGAGCAGTGCTGTCCAACGTACTCCTACACCAAGAGGAGAAAGGAGTCATGCAAATGTTACATCTCAAGTCTTCCAGTCAGTGCAGTGATATCATATGCCCACATTGCTAGCATTCCAAAACTAAGCCCCTTCTAATGGAATTCCTGGATCTTTGACTTACCATTTTCTTCATACAGTCTCTGGGCAAACAGGCTCCGTATTTGATAAACTGATTACTTAAACATACTATCTCACTTCTGTACTACTTCTGTAGTAAGTGGCTTTATGAAGAGACTTTTATATAACAATCCACACATTTTTGGCCACTGGCAGATGGTACATAGCAGGAATAAAGGAGTTGTCTCATCTGAGACATTGCTGGCATATCGCTAGGATATGCCACCAATGTCAAACAGGTGTGGATCCCACCTCTGAGACCTGTACCTATCTCCAGAACAGGACTCCGGAGTGAGCAGAGAGCAGCCGTGCATGTAAGGCCAACCTCCTTTCATAGCTATGGGACTAGTGAAAATAGCTAAATGCTGGCTCAGCTATCTCCACAGAAGTGAATGGAGAGGTGGCCACCCTTGCACAGTGCGCTCTTAATTCGTTTGTATGGGATTGCCGAAAATAGCCAAGCATGCTCTCTTGGCTATTTTTGGAAATCCCATAAAAATTACTGGAGGCCCGTTATGGAGATAGATGCGGGTCTCAGAGGTGGGACCAGCACCTTTATTACATTGGTGGCATATCATAGCGATATGCCATCAAAGTCTCACACAACACAAACCCTTTGAATAATTCTTCAGTTAAATGCAAAATGGCTGTAAAAGTGACATATCCATGAATTCTAAGCCTGCATTCTGAATATATCATCTATATAAATAATCAAGAATTAAAACTGGGTATCATGAAAGATGACCCATAACTGCTGATTTGATGCACAGTTTACGCTCACTGTTAGACAAGTGATGACGAATCTTTTACAGACCGAGTGCCCAAACTGCAACCCAAAACCCACCTATTTATTACAAAGTGCCAATGCAACAATTGTACCTGAATACTACAGTGCAGTATTGTATATCTTCCATGCACTTTATCATTTAGCTATATTAGCCTGCCTACATTCAGTGTGCTGACTGTGCTGTTCATAGTGCGCCCTGCGCTGATGAATGGCAGGAAAAGTCTAAGGCATATTGGTACAGCTTAGACTTTTTTGCAGGTGCCCACAGGGAGGGCTTTGAGTGCCACCTCTGGCACCCTGGCCATAGGTTTGCCACCACTGTACTAGACCATGTGTTCTCACCTGATTCGGGCCTGTTAGCTCTCATCAGTGCACAATATGGAAATCATGACTGTATGAAGTAGGGAGCAACTAGCTGTCTGCCAATTGATATAATTTTCTTTATAATTTTAGATGGTATCTGTGTTGTGGACTGGTGGTTCTGTTTGCCTCACAATTATTCCCTTGGGCATAAAGGAATTGCCAATATAAAATAATAATAATCTTTATTTATATGGCACCGCAGCCCTTTTTGAGACCTAACCACTTTATTGGGATTTGTCATAGAAATGGTGGCATGCAAATTACTTTTGCTTTAAAAAGTCAAAGTTGAACTTCTGTATTTAAGTGGAAGGTTGGTCGGTTCCCTAACATAAAGTGACATTATTCTAAGGCTTTTAGGGTACAGTCAGGTTTCGGCATGCGTTATTCACAGCCAAAATTTAGGAGTGGATCATAAAAGGAGAGAACTTATAATAGACATATAAGATGTCTCCTCTTTTTTAAATTCAGTCTCGTTTTGGGCTTCCAAAACTGCATCAGAAAACCTGACCGTGTGGCTGTACTCTTATGGCACATGTCTGTAGTATCTCAACAATTTAGTTTTATTTGCCATTTAATCATACACCTTTGGTGAGTCAATACACTATGGGATATAATGTTGTTGGCCAAACCTGCTTTTATTGGATTGATCTAACATGTATGGTGGCCTCCTGGCATTTGAACTTCCTGATCCTTTATTTCTTGGAGAAATAAGCCACTGCCAGAGGTGTCTAGCAGCTGTCTTCTCCCCAGTCAGAAACATTCATGCTTAGCCAAGCCAAGCGGGCATATGTATGGAGTATTCGGGAGAGATAGTTGTCAGACAAGCGGGGACTTGGCTGATAGCTAATATGTGCAGGCAGCCTTAGGCCTCTTACCTCTTTCATTTGCTTTACTCTGTCTTCCTTCTGTAATGTAAAGATTTGCTTTTGCAGTTTTAGATTGTGCTCTTGAAGTTGTCCAATTTTTTCTATTAGTTGACAAATGTGTTCCAAATATCCAAGACCTGATCCAAGTGCTTTCGATGCTCCCTGGTTGACCTGTAAAATGATTTCAACTATGAAATTTGAAATAATCATTACAAAGCATACAGAAAGGTATACAGAATAGAGGTGGCATATGAGGTTGTCCTGTGACGGGCTTTCTCTTCTTCTAGGTTTATGTTTTCCTCATGGTACACATATTCTTCTATTCTATTTTTTTCTTCATTTCTGTCCGGTCATTTCTTACTTTCTAAAGTAATAAAAGTTGCTTTCAAAAAGTGACATCTGGAAATGGCAGCTATTACTGCTGCTGTACTGGACACCATCCCAGAACAGCAAATATGTAACTAGGCAGATTTATCCTTCCATGCATCTAGAAAAATAGGTGACAACCTGTAGAGAAGCTATCATGGCTGCCATCAGACAGGATTTTAAAGATCTTAAAGGAAGGACGTTTGCTACCTGGAGGCTTACATATTACATTTATATGCATTTATATCAGGTGAAAATTCACTTTAAGTAATGTCTCATATTATTAGCCACCTGTGGTACAATCGATGGACATAGAAGAAGGAACAACCAACCATTCCAGGTCCTTCAAGAATCAAACCATTTTCCTTTATGTGAATAAAACATTTGCCCTTCACACTCAACTGAGATTTACAACAAGGTGTTTCTGAGAGTTACAAGGAAAGGAAAGGTTGGCTGCTTTTAATTAGATAAAGAGTGTTAAAAGGTTACATCAACAAAAGATGTGAAATGATGCATGGCATGACTGACCCCATGACAGATTTCTGGGAAGAACCAAGATTTACTTCTGTGCTGTGTGGGTCAAACACACTATGTGTTGTCACCTTTAACCTTTAATCTGCTGCTAACAGATAGTAATCCCTAGCCCAAGGGATTTTCCCTATAAATGCCTAGGAATTTTATCTATCTTGTTTTACATGTCTTCTTATATTTTTCCATATCAAAAAGGAATGCTAAGAGGTATTATTATTATTTATTTAAGCACTATTCATTCCGTGGTGCTGTACATATGAAAAGGGGTATACATACATAATACAGACAATTGCATTAAGCATGAACAATGCGAGTTACAAACTGGTACAGAAGGAGAGAGTACCCTGCCCGCGAGGGCTTCTATTCTAGGAGGTATCTTCCAGACAAAGAGAACAGTCTTGCTAGTGCCACCTATTGGAAGAGGCTCCCTATGAGTCGATGTTCAACTTTAACAAGCCTTGGAACACAATAAGGAAAATAGCTAATCCATATATGGCCAAGCCATGCAAACCAAGTAAAGGTGTGGGGGCCTATGTCTTAACCCCTTCCCGACATATGGCGTAATAGTACGTCATGGCGGCAGGTGTGTACCCGCATTTTGACTTACTATTAAGTCATGGTGATCGGGCAGGCATGGGAGCGGTGCGCGCCCGATCACTGCAAGGAGCCCCGCAGTCCCTGGTAGCCGGGCCCCTGCTGTATCCGCCAGCATTGCTGTACAAGCCGATGCCAGTGGATTAACCCCTTCTATACCGCAATCAGCACTGACCACGGCATAGAAGGGATTTGCGGCGGGTGATGGAGCCTATTGGGTCCCAGCGCTGCTGTGGCAGGGACCCGATGGGTGAGAAGGCTGCCCAATGCCTTGCACTGCATCAGGACCTGCCTTCTATGGGTGCCCAGGAGATCCAGTCTCAGGCTGGGTCTCCTAGGCAACCTGTTAGTGTAATACACTAACAGGCAATGCATTACAATACAGATGTATTGTAATGCATTGCAGAGGGGATCAGACCCCCAAAAGTAAAGTCCCAGAGTGGGACAGAAATGAAGTTTAAAAACAAAAAAAGAGTTTTTAATTAAAAAATAATAATGTTTCAAGTACAAAAGAAAAAAATCCCCCTTCCCCTGATTTTATATAAAAAAAAAAAAACCCACACACATTAGGTATTGCCGCGTCCGTAACGACCGTCTCTATAAATATATCACATGATCCACCCAGTCCGATAAACACGATAAATAGAACATGGAGACACTAAAACATATTTTTTTTGGTTTAAAAAATGCAATTATTGTGTTAAAGTGAAATAAATAAAAAAAGTATACATATTAGGTATCGCTGCATCCGTAACAACCAGCTCTATAAAAATATCACATGACTTAACCCCTCAGATGAACTCAGTAAAAAAACTAACAAAAAAAAAACAGTGCCAAAAAAGCCATTTTTTGTCACCTAACATCATTTAAAGTGCAACACCAAGCGATCAAAAAGGTGTATGCCCCCCAAAATAGAACCAATCAAACCGTCATCTCATCCCGCAAAAAAAAATAAGCCCCTACCTAAGACAATCGGTCAAAAAAAAAACTATGGCTCTCAGACTATGGAGACACTAAAACATATTTTTTTTTTCAAAAATACTAAATAAATAAAAAAGAAAAAGTATACATATTAGGTATTGCCACGTCTGTAACGACCTGCTCTATAAAAATATCATGTGACCTAACCCCTCAGGTGAACGCTGTAAAAATAAATAAAAACTTTGCCAAAACAACCAATTTTATTGGTCACCTTGCCTCATAAAGTGTAATAATGAATGATCAAAAAATCATATGTACCCAAAAATTGTACCAATAAAAACGTAAACTCTTCCTTCAAAAAATGAGCCCCTGCACAAGATGATTAGCAGAAAAATAAAAAAATATGGCGTTCAGAAAATGCAGACACAAAAATTATTTTTTTTCAAAAATGCTTTATCATGTAAACTGGAAACAAAGTAGACATATTTGAAATCACCGCGTCCGTAACAACCTGCTTTAAAAAAATAGCTCATGATCTAACCTTTCAGATGAACGTTATAAAAAGTGACAAAACAGCCATTTTTTGGTTACCTTGCCTCACAAAAAACGTAATATAGAGTGATTAAAAATCATATGTACCCCACAATAGTGCCAATAAAACTGTCACCTTTTCCCCTAGTTTCCAAAATGGGGTCACTTTTGGGAGTTTCTACTGTAGTGGTGCATCAGGGGGCTTCAAATGGGACATGGTGTCTAAAAACCAGTCCAGCAAAATCTGGCTTCCAAAAACCATGTGCCAATCCTTTCTTTCTGCGCCCTGCCGTGCGCCTGTCAGAAGTCTAGTATGTTGTGGTTGGTGTGTCATGTGCCAGTGACCATAGCATTGTTTACTGCCTTTGACATTGAATGGCAAGGAGGCCTAGCACAGGACCCCTTTACTGACAAGCTTGCCATACACATTCAATAGCTGTTTGCCAAATGTTCAGCATCAGACTATCTCTTCTCAAGCCTCATTCACACGTCAGTGTTTGGTCAGTGATTTCCATCAGTGATTGTGAGCCAAAACCAGGATTGGAGCCTCACAGAGATAAGGTATAAGGGAAAGGTCTGCACCTGTTCTGTGTTTAGAGCTGCACCTGGTTTTGGCTCACATTACTGATGGAAATCACTGACCAAAACACTGACATGTAAATGAGGCATGACTTGGTCCCAAGATCTTTAAAATCCCCAATAAACATACACTTTTGTTTTGGTCAAGTGTATTTGTTGTCAATTGGGGGGGTTGAGAAGAAAGCCTCTGCCTCGGACACCTCTGAAAACGTCTTATCTCCTGGAGAAGGAGAAAGGATTCTAGTTAACATATTCATTTATTTAGATCCTTCTCTCCCTCACATTATCTGTTTGGCATAGTTGGGAGTTCCTTATACACATAAGACTGTTGGCCAAACTTGCTGAGAAAAGCGGCTAATGTGCAGGAGTGGATTGGGAACTTAAAGTGGCCCTGGAAAAAAAAACTAAAACTGGCCCAAAGTTGTAGGGTTGTCTACATTGATAGGAGATGAGGCAACAAAAGCTGTCCCTCTGTGGTGGTCATCAATAGCTGCCATTTTTTGTTCTCCTCCTCCAGTTGTCTCTGATTAAGATATGGAGCAGGGGGCTTATGAGGTGAGATGCAGGCCATAGTTGAATTCAGGAGGACATGTGAGGTCACATGAGTACTTGATTCTCACAGCGTTAATTATTGCTGAGAGCTCATTATGTACCAGTCCCGGGGGAGGTCGGCGGGCCCATGAGCCTCGGCCCACCAGGAAGCTTCCCTGTAAGGCCTAGTTCACACAAACGTTTTTTTTGCGAGTGTACGGGCCGCTTTTTTGTGTTCCGTATACGGTCCCATTAATTTCAATGGTTCCGCAAAAAAAAGGAATGTGTTCCGTATGCATTCCGTTTCCGGTATTTCCGTTTTTCTGTTCCATTGAAAGATAGAGCTTGTCCTATATTTGGCTGTAAATCACGGGTCGTGGCTCCATTAAAGTCAATGGGTCCGCAAAAAAAACTGAACACATACGGAAATGCATCCGTATGTCTTCCGTATCCGTTCCGTTTTTTCTGAACCATCTATTGAAAATGTTATGCCCACCCCAATTTTTTCTATGTAATTATTGTATACTGTATATGGCATACGGAAAAACGGAACAGAAACGGAAACACAACTGAAACAAAAAACTGGAAAAACGGATCCGTGAAAAACGGACCGCAAAACACTGAAAAAGCCATACGTTCGTGTGAACTAGGCCTAAGGTCTATGGCCAATCCACCCCTGCTAATGTGTATGTCATTAATGTGTCATTTAGCATCCACCCCTGTTTATTGCCTAATATGTGGATAGAGGAAAAAAATAAATTGTGGGCCAACCCCTTTAAGGAAGTGCCTTATGGGGACTCTGCTTTTGCATCGGGCTATGGACTCAAAACTTTGTATAGATTTCTTTCAATCTTCAAAAAAACATGCAGGATGAAGAAGTGAATCCATGCAGCAATATCCTGGTCCCTCTACCTTTTTTTGTAGTTTGCATCTCTAAGTCTTGCCTTGATCAGTGATACTTCCGTAAAATGTACTCAAAAATCATAATTAAAAGAAAAATAAATTTAGAATTTTTTCCCCACTATGCCAGTATGACAAAATATGAAAATGCAGCACATGTTGTGAATGGTCACCACCATCATCTCTGTGACCTACATTAGATACTTGTTTCATTTACCGAAGGCACATCAGCCTTTTCCTTGCTGCCACTGTCATCACTTTGTAAAAATAAGGGTCTGATTTGTGGAAACAAGCTGTGCTCATTTCTTTACACTTTTCATCCCCTCTACAAAAGCAGGAAGTGAACTCAAAGCTTTCCCATAACAAACGCAATATAAGGGAAATGCCAGACCAATGACTTTCCGTTCATTCCTTTATGTGTGGACCAGTGTGGAGATCCAATGTTCAACAATAACCACCAACAGCGCTAAATGAATGCAGAAGATTTCCGATGATGTTTTATATCGTTATAATTTGCACAAGTTCCGGTCTATGGGTGGAAGTATATGGTAACCTTCCTGATGTATCTACCACACAAAGAAATGTCTACTCTTTTACTTTTTCATTGTGTCAATGTAGAACAAAGACCACACCTAAGACATTTTTCTGCCGTGACTGCATACATTTCCCAAGTTTATGTGTTTCAAAGTAAAATTAGAACGATCAGGGATTCACATTTTCCAGTTGACTTTTATGGATTTACCAGATAGTGAGGACATGAAGGCATGCTACAGTTTTGAAGTAAAAGGAATCTATCTGTAGCAGTCTTAAGATGGCCATACACATTATTCAAAAGGGGCCATACCCGCCAAGTGTCTAATAACAGCATCTTTGTAAATGGAAGGTAGAATAGAGATCAGCTTTTATCACCAAGGGGAACGTACTATTACATGGTAGCCAATAAAACGAATGGCCGTTCATGTAATGCATACACGGTCTGCTCCTACCAGAATGGAAGCTTCTCCTACCAAATTTTGGCTCAAGGAGATGGGTCTCCATCATGAGACCTCTTCTTCTATGCTGTTCATATGTCCTAATAGGACATAAGGTCAGAGTTTGTCTTTATGAGACAGTTTTAAAGGGAACCTGTCACCATTAAATGCAGTGCAAACTACAAGTTAACATGTTGTAATGCAGGAGTAACTGAGCAGATTGATATATAGCTTGTGGGAAAAGATTTTGTATAATTTGTAATTTATTCATTTAATTTTCTCATTCTGAGCTCAGTAGTCATGTTAACACTCTTACAAGTGATTGACAACCTTCCCTTTAGAAGTGTGTATACAGAGGTAGTTGTCAATCACTGATAAGACTACTTGGCTACTAAGCTCAGGAAGAGCAGACATTTTAAGGAATAAATTACACATTATACCAAATCATTTCCCATAAAACTATACATAATCTGCTAAGCTCCTTGTGTTCTATAACATGCAACCTAAAGACTGTACTGCATTTTTATGGTGACATGTTCCCTTTAACGTCAACAACTCAACCAATTTAATTAAGATCCACTCAAAATCTAATACATGTGGGCATTTCTTCGCTGCCTAATTATTTGAGAGGCTAGAGACTTGTCTCTATAAAAGGGCATAAACCCTGAAATTTAACTTCTGCTGCTGGCCTCTTTCTTATGTCCAGCAGATTCCCAGTTCCTCCGGTCCAACATGGCAGCCAGTGCCATTAGCTATATAAATATAGCACCAGAACCAACCACATAACATAAATAGAGTACCAGAACCAACTTTGGTACATATATACCACACCAGATCCAAGCTCACTACACTAATACTATAGCAGAACCAAGCTCAGTACAAAGTTTTTACCATGTGAAGCTACACCTCCCAGTACAACCTTAACAATGGTCATAGTATCCTGGGATTTGTCATTCCACAAACAAGAATGTTACCACCCGTTACATGGCCTGCAGACCATACAGTGTATAGTACTTTTCAGACATGTTCCATGATGGAATATATATTTACACCCATTGAATCTTAGGAGACATCTAATTAGAGTCATTATCTTTATTTTCCTCTCCATCTGATCCAGACCATCATGACAACCTCTACCTGCTACAACAGTGTCTACCTGCAAGATGTCTTCTGCTTCTCACTTTTGCAGAACATCTACACAGTGTGCCCCTGAAACAACAGTGTACGCCTGAATAAAATATTCCCCACACTCTGCCTCTGAATAAAAAAACTAATATCCTACATACGTGCCAGCTGTATAAAAAATGTCCAACAAAGGGCCTGCTGAAAAAATAAAAAATGTTACACAATATGCCCCTGAATAAAAACATGCCCCAAAATGTACTTCATGAATAAAATCAAGGTCCACATTTTGTCTCCTGAAAAAAATGTCTAACAATGTACTGAATAAAAATATAAGAAAATATGCCCCATAATGTGCCGCTGAATAAAATTATGACACACAATAATAAATATCTGCCCCACATTGTGCCACTGAATACACATAACCCTAAGATTTTTGTGTTTCCTATACATTATTCTCAAGATATTCTACTAGAATGTGAATTGCCGGTTGTTCATATATCTAATACATAGAGCATTGGGTGATGCCATCTGACTTCACAGGTCACTGATGTATCTTATCTGCACCTTAGTCTTGTTCCCATATGTCTGATTTTCACCAGGAAAATTGCCTATTGCTGTAGTAATCTCCTGAGGACATGCAGCTGGCAGAACAGCAGTACATTTTTGCCTTTGGTCAATAAATAGATATTTCTTTGAAGTGAAATGAGCGCATAAACTACATAAAACTACATAAACTACATATAAAAACAAGACTGGAATATTTCAGTAACCTAGAGAAGAAGGCATAACCTTTGTAGTTACGTAAGCAGCATTAACTTGCCCGGTTCATTATCCAGCTCACTCACTATAAGGTATCTTGATGCTCCTACCTACGCTTATCTAAGCAGAACACTACATGGGAGAGATGAGGCTAATACTCTGGACACTTTCCATCTTCATGTGCTGCTGATCCAGCAGCATTAACTGATAAATTATTAGCCACGTGATAGTTCAGTGTATGATTTACCAGTGAACGTCAAGCTACTGTAAATTTCTCATGGGAGATGAGACAAATTATAACAAAACAAATGCTAAGCAAATTGTAACTACTGTTGAATGTCAAGTGGTTGCTTAGGTTAAAGCAAAATTCCCATCTCATAAAGTGATGGCATATTGCTTGAAGAAACCATCATTTTATGATTGGTGAGGGTCCAATTTCTGAGGCCCACACTGAACCTGAGAATAAAGGGGCTGTAGCGCAATGCCCAGGCCACGAACTGTGCAGGGAACTGCAGCGCTGCTCCGGTCAAATGAATAGTAGTACAAACTTCAGTTCCTTGCAGTTACTTTCACACTTGCGTTCGGAGCGGATCCATCTGGTGTCTGCACAGACGGATCCGCTCCTATAATGCAAACGCTTAGATCCGTTCAGAACGGATCCGTTTGCATTACCATTACCATGCATTTGTTCATGATAGTGCAAACGGATCCGTTTTGACTTTACATTGAAAGTCAATGGGGGACGGATCCGTTTGAAAATTGAGCCATACTGTGTCAACTTCAAACGGATCCGTCCCCATTGACTTACATTGTAAGTCTGGACGGATCCGTTTGCCTCCGCACGGCCAGGCGGACACCCGAACGCTGCAAGCTGCCTTCAGGTGTCCGCCTGCTGAGCGGAGTGGAGGACAAACGGTGCCAGACTGATGCATTCTGAGCGGATACGCATCCACTCAGAATGCATTAGGGCTGGACGGATCCGTTCGGGGCCGCTTGTGAGAGCCTTCAAACGGAACTCACAAGCGGAGCCCCGAACGCAAGTGTGAAAGTAGCCTAAGAGCGCTGATCTGCAGTGAAGACTTAGAAGGGGACTAATATGTGCTACTGCCTTATCATTGTCATGATCATTGGGGTCCCATCAACTCAATCATGTAAAGAATTTAGTGAAATTAAAGGTGTATTTCTTTCTGAGACAATGGGGGTATATATCGCTAGGATATTCCCCCATTGTCTGATAGGTGCGGGTCCCACCTCTGGGACCCGCACCTACACGGAGAACAGAATGGGGAAGGTGGTGGCCGGAGGACCCCGGGTGTCACCGGGTCCGGCCGCCACCAAACGTTCTCCCCATAGTACTGAATGGTAGTGCACTGCGCTTGCTCGGCCACCGCTCCCATTCAGCGCTCGGCTGTTTTCGGCGGCCCAATAGAAATGAATGGAGGACAGCTGCGCATGTGCAGTGCAGCCTCCACAACTTTTGGGCCTCCGTTCTCAGTGTAGGTGCACCTATGAGACAATGGGGGCATATTCTAGCGATATGCCCCCATTGTCTGAGATGAGAAAACCCCTTTAACCTTCTACAAGCAGAGATGATCAGGGACCCGCATCCACACAGGTACCACCAATATGTAGTAGTCTATATTCTTGAGCAGAGAGAATGTTGTGAGCGTGGAGCTCCACTTAAGGCTCAGAAACATGATTTATTTATCTGGTCAAATACGATGTCCTAGTGATATCTGGCTGTCTAGTTTCTATGAAAGATAAATTTCCATTAATGGTAGCAACATTCCCATTCTTTAGATTTAAAACTTCCTAAAAGGAAAAATATAGGTAAAAATGTAACATATTGGACAGGACACTGGGTTGCATTGATGAGAAGTTATAAATCTGAAGATAGTTATAAGCGTCTGGTGACCATTTTTAATCATGACTGACAAGTTTCAAAGTTTCAAATTGGGGATGTGTTTCATTTGTAAAAAATGTGTCTCATGAGAGGGTCACTTATTTCCAGATACGGCACCGTATACTTGAATAGGGCTGAGCTGCAATACCAGACACATCTCATGGACAAGATTGGCTGCTTTATTCAGGCTGACTCAGAAAGCAATTATTGGGAACAAACAGTTTTTTCCCAATATTTGTCTCCTCATCAGAGGGGACAAGCTTTCGCTACAGTGATCGCTCCCTCTCATGAAGATTCATTGTTTATGGGCAGCAGATCCCTGTTTACGTCGCACAATTTGATGCCCAGAAACAATGAAATTGATGTCCGCACCAACAAAGCTTTCATCGGATAAACAAGCGTTTGCTGAATCATCGGGTGATAGGTGACAATTTTGCACATGGTAGTCATCGGGAATGGGCATTCCTAGGAATGCTCCTTCCCGATGATTGCCCCGAGTAAAAGGGCCTTTAGGCAGTTCCTTTTATTTTTTAGGATGTGTATGAGGGCTTTCAAGACACTATTAGGCTCCTCTCTGACAGGCACTTCTATTATGTGTCTCCCTTCCTTCTAGCATGTGATAAGAGGCACCATATCTGTCAACTACCAGCCCTTGTCTTTCCTACCTAATTACTATTTCCCCCATGGTAACTTTTGTTATGTATTATATGATCTTATATAATTCATGTATGCCTCACAAAACATACATGGAAATATTTACATGCAACTGACACATATGTTTCAGCCAAGAACCCCAAAACATCTGTGTATATAGGTGGGTCTATCTTCTTCATGGATGGGACTCTGGCTTGCCTACAATCTCTTGTCATATTTCAAGGCTCTTAAAGGGTTAGATATATGTATAGGGACTCGCTTTAGAGAGACAGTTTTCTTCCTTCTGGAGGAGAGCTAATACTTATTCCCAAGGATCATTGTGTGTAAGACTCCCGATGTCAGCTAGAGATCTCCACAAGGTAAAATAGTACAGCTGAGAGCCAAGCCAAAGGTTCACAAAGCCCAGTTTCTATTGCTCTGCGTGCAAAAAACATACTTGTCCATCCTATGAAAC
This sequence comes from Bufo gargarizans, assembly GCF_014858855.1. Lineage (NCBI taxonomy): Eukaryota > Metazoa > Chordata > Amphibia > Anura > Bufonidae > Bufo > Bufo gargarizans. Next base: position 287,691,270 of record NC_058085.1, on the reverse strand, counting down.
TATCCTGGTGTTTGTGTGTGAGAGATGTCGAAATTATATACTGGGGGAACTGAATGTCTTATGTGAATGTTAATCTCTACAGGTCAGCGAAGTCTGATAACACCATTAGGGTCCTTTCACACCTCCGTAATGTATTGCGGATCCTCAATACACCCGTCCAGCACCCCCATAGAACTCTTGTGGACAAGAATAGAACATGTTCTATTTTTTTGGGGAGCCGCGGGCCAGAAAATCAGGGCCGCGCTCCGGAAATGCGGATGCAGACAGCACACTGTGTGCTGTCCACATCTCTTCCGGCCCCATAGAGAATGAATGGGTCTGGATCAACGTTACGTAACGGATCCGGACCCATTCTATGGACGTGTGAATGGACCCTTATATGATATAATCGATGCATCATACGCAACTATTCGATGTTTAGACTAGTAGTGAAGACCTTTATGGGATAATAGCTGCTAGACTGGTGGGAAGGGCACAAGTCCTTCACTTCTCTGTTATATTTTTACGGTGACTGGATCAGCAGGTTGTGTGGAATTTGAGTTATGGTCTTTTGTATATATTATTTTTCCACATCACTAAACCACAAAGAAATAGGCAAATATACCCTGTACAGTGGATTTATTTAACCATTGTTCTTCAACGTCTGCAAATGTCAGGTGTTTTCTGTCGTTACAATTGGAGTACTTTCTATATCTATCTATGATAAATGACCTGAACCTTTGAAAAATGAACCTCCTGCTAACTTCATTCAAAGCATTCCCAACAACTGTCTAATGTCACCTGAAAATTGATTTCCTTCAAAAAACAAAGGTGACGTAAAGATGAACCAAAATTCCCCTTAAAATCCACAAACCTGCGTAGAGCCCAATTCCCTGAGGAATGTGCAAGGCATTGTCTATTTGGTGAACTTCTTAGAATAACATCCTAGTGATCAGAAATAGAGTCTGCAGCTGGGAACAACTTCACAGCATGGTTTTCCTTCTCTTGATCTTAGCTTCCTCTACTATGAGGCACAGGATGTGCTAGAAAATCCTGATCTTACAATCTTTTAGCTGGAAACATCTGACCAGATGAGAGACAATTCACCACATAGTCTTCCAGTTTCATGTTTACTGAATAATGTTGAAACGTGCAGCAATTAGAATAATTCTTAGGCTGAGTTCACACTTCAGTTATTTGGTCAGTTATTTCCATCAGTTATTGTGAACCAAAACCAAGTGCGGGTCAAAAACACAGAACAGGTGCAAATCTTTCCATTACACCTGGAAAGATCTGAGAATGCTTCACTACTGGTTTTGGCTCACAATAACTGATGGAAATAACTGACCAAATACCTCGCCTTAACTTGGCCTTAAAGGGTTTCTGTCACCAGATTTAACCCTATTAAACTAGCTGACATTAGCGATGTGCTAATATCAGCTGAACCTAACTAGCCTATTCCTACTTTTATCTATGCCCCCATTACGCCAGAAATCTGACTTGTATAATATGCTAATTAGCCTCTGGGGGGGGGGGGGGCGTTGTTCCTGCTCAGAGAGGCTCCGTTCTCCCAACTTTGTCGCCTCCCTCCCGCTCTGGTGAAATCTCGTGCCGTTCAGCATTTGGCGCAGGTGCGGTGAGGGAAAGACGCTCGCTCGCAGGCTGCCAGCTTCTTCACCGCGCCTGCGCCGAATACTAAACAGCGCGAGATTTCACCAGAGCACAGGGCTGGCAGATAGATGCGAGCACTACATCAGGACTTGGAGGGATGCGACAAAGGTGGGAGAACAGAGCCTCTAGGAGCAGGAACAACGCCCCCCCCCCCCCCCCCCCCCCCCCGCTTCTAGAGGCTAATTAGTATATTATAAAAGTTATATTTCTGGCGCAATGGGGGCATAGATAAAAGTAGGAATAGGCTAGTTAGGTTTAGCTGACATTAGCACATTGCTAATGTCAGCTAGCTGAATAGGGTTAAATCTGGTGACAGAATCCCTTTAATTGAACATATCCAAAGATACTTTAATCGGTAGTGGTTACATATCAAACAACCTCTGTGTATACATTTTACACAGGGGTGGAGTGGGAACTTAAAGCAGCCCTGGGAAAAAAACTAAAATGTTGTAGGAGCTTCCAAACGGACAGAAGACAGAGCAACACATGTAGGCCGGGACAACAGAAGTAGGTGGGGCCAGAACCAAATACCGCCCCAATAGAACCAAATACCACAATGCAGCACAATATACTGCCCCAACAGAACATAATACCACAGTGCAGCACAAAATATCGCCCCAGCAGACCCAATACCACAGTGCAGCATAAAATATCGCCCCAGCAGACCCAATACCACAATGCATTACAAAATACTGACATCCATGCCAGAGTATGAAACTGTATCATAGTCCTGAGGATGGCAATACTGTTGAACTCAGGACCCCTGCCAATCAGCTGTTTGAGAAAACAGTGGTACTCCTGTGAGCGCTGCAGCTTTCTCTTTGATTTTCCTAGGCCAAGTGACCACACGTTCATCAGTCACGTGGCCTAGGTGCAGCTCAGCCCCATTCAAGTGAATAGGGCTGAGTGCAATACCAAGCACAGCTGCTATACAATGTACGGCGCTGTGCTAGAGAAGCTGCGAGAAGGCAGCGGCGCTCACAGGCGTGCTAGTGCCTTCTCAAAACGGTTGATTGGCAGGGGTCCTGGGTGTTGGACCCCACTGATCAGATACTGATGCTCTATCCAGAGGCTATGTCATTTCCTCTATTGTACCCAGTGATCATGTGATCACCGGGTGTCTTGAACAGAGCTGCTGGGTCTTAGCACACTCCGATCAGCTCTCACAGTGTCCTTACAGAGGGCTATTTTCCCCTGTAACTGGAGCTTCTTTGAATATGTCATAGTGTCTCCAAGAGGTCTTTTATTGACATATAGTTAAAAAATAAGTAAAATATATAAGAAAATAAAAAAAGCCCACATCAACTGAACCAGTGGCTATAGTCGCCCCATGCACCAAAAACTGCACATATTATATATCAAAATGACCAATGCTAAAATGGGAAACCCATTTTAATAATTTATTTTGGGGTCAGTTTGTATATTTTTTAAAATAAGGAGTTATAGGTTGGAGAAAAAAAAAGAACTTTTTTTTTTTTTTTTTTTACTTTCTTTGCTGTTTTCCCCAAATGAAACTAAAAACATATCAATGTCAGACCCCCGCCGATCAGATATTGATGACCTATTCTAAGGATAGGTCATCACTATACACTGCCTGCATAATCCCTTTAAGGCCCTTTCAGGCCTGGTCATTAAAGGGTAAATCTTCTAATATTCAGGGTCTGTTCATGCTCCAGCTGCTTACTTTATTTTTTTGTATCCTAGAATGCATATTATATATAGATATTGCACAATGGATTGAATAGAGCTACAATGTAAAGCTACAATGCACCCGTTATGTTTGACATAATGCTGTAACGCCGCTTTAGTCTTCTTGCTGAAATAACAGTACGCTGGCCGTTTCCTACACAGGAAATGATGGTTTTAAGTGAATATGAGTTCCAGCAGATAAAGATGTGAAAATAAAAGCAGTCAGTCTTATAATGTTCCCCATGCCTTTGTTTTTACTGACCCAGACAACAGCCTAAGGCAAGGGCCAATACTTCTATTCAGTTTCCAATAAAGGATGAGTTATTACATTCTGGGGAATCTCTAGGATATGTTGTTTTAAGTGTAATTACTATTTTGTTGAAAATCTTAGTTTGTAGCAATGCTATACTCTGATCCACCATAACATTAAAGGGGGTTATCCTATGAATAATGTCATACATAATCTACTACATGACAACCTGTTTCTAGTAAAGCTACAACCAGCCCTGTACCACACATGGATCCAGAAATCTCCCCATTCATTGCTCTAAATGTTCTGCTAGATTGATTTCCTGCTGTCGGCTTAGGGGGCGTGTCCTTTCTCAGAGGGTATATTCTTTCTGCTGCAGCTGGTGGCAGTTGAAAGATGGAACTGAGCATGTGCATCTCAGTGAGCAGGACAGAGAAATTGGAAAAAGAGCAAACAGCAGGTGGCGCCATACAGATAGATTTCATTGAATAACTCAGTAGCTATAATATATTTTTAATTACATGCAATTAGAAAAGTGTTCAGATCCAGGTTCTGGTTTCAAAACTGGAATATTTTTTGTGGGACCATCCCTTTTATACTGTGTAGGTCCCCCTCCTTCCTCCAAAGCAGCTCTGACTCAAAGCTTGGACTTCACGTGACCTTGGAAGGCGTCCTGTGGTATATAGCAGAAGATCCTTTAAAAGGGATCCATCATCCCCTCCAGACATGACTGCTTGCATCCCCATGTAATAACAATTCTGGAGCATCTTTTCATTTAACTATGTTGTGCCAATCCTATATTATTCCTACTAGAAGTTATGAATGAGTTTTCAGCAGTTTGCAATAAAGGAGGAATGGCACAACATAGAGACATAAAATTAGAGGCTCCAGAATTGTTATTACATGGGGAATGCAAGTAGTTGCTAACACAGATATGTCAGGAGAGGTGACAGGTCCCCTCCATGAGGTGGGTCCTCCATGGATCTGACTTGTTTTCCAACCAATCCCACAGATGCTCAATTGGATTGAGATCTTGAGAATTTGGAGGTCAAACTAACACCCTGTCACCCTGCTGAATGAAGCCACTGCCATCAAGGATTATTTGGTCTGCAACAATGTATTGGTAGAGGGTGCATGTCACGTAACATTTGATTGCATTGTGGTGCCATTGCACCCCCAGGTAAGCAATACACACTTGCCCAGCAGTATGTGATTCATCAGACTACGGCACCTTTTTCCATTGCTACATGGTACAGTTGTGTAGGCGAATCCAGCAGTGGACAGAAGCCACCATGGGCTCTCTGACCGGTCGCCCCATGCACAACAACCTGTGCGCATCGTGTTTTGACACTTTTCTACCACAGCCAGAATTAAAGGGGTTTTCTGAGACTCTGATATTAATGACCTATCCTGAGGATAGGTCATCAATATCAGATTGGCGGAGGTCCGGCACCCCAGCCATGCTGTGGCAAGTCCTGTGTCCTTCTCGCAGCTGTGCCATCCATTGGTTAGTGCCTGTGCTTGGCATTGAAGCTCAGCCCCAATCACTAGAATGGGACTGAGCTGCCCTTAGGCCACATGACCAATGAATGTGACATGACTGGCCAAGGAAGAGGCCTAGACGCTAACCGGAGCGCCACCATCTTTTCAGACAGCTGATTGGCAGGGGCGCTAGGAGTTTTAAAGTTGGGTGCTGGGAGTTTTTATATTGCATAAGGCAGATTTCTTGCTCTGAAAGGTTGATTTGTGACCTGCTAGGAGTAATCTCATTGCGGAACAGAGTAAACACATCGTCCAATCCTTTAATACAGTTGAATTTTCATTTCAGTGTTTACAATGTTCCAGCGAGATTGATGTCCTTTTAAATGAATGTTTAACAAAGCGCAATATCTCTGATCACAGTTTTCTTTTTCTTCTGGAGATAAATGACATGATTGCTTTTAAAGCCCGGCGATGATACACGTTGAACAGAAAACAACAATCTGTCAGCGCAGAGGATAAACCTGAGCTTCTGAAGTATAGAAGTAACGGGAGCTGGAGCGAAGCCAGGCCGCTTATAATGCCTCGCTCAACAAAGATGCCTTTATTGGCTGGAAACATAAATAATCTAATCAATGTAGAACCTGTGCTGAAAAATGTAGCTTGTTGTACCATGCAAATGTTACAAGGCTGGACAAAGGAAATGCCTTCTTCATGGGCTGCATGGACAATCATCTTTAAGTATTATATAATGGGTGTTCTGTGTCCTATGTCCAGCTTGTCTGTCATGTGTGGCCTCCAATGACTGCTAATTAAGGGGCCACGTACAGAGCTGGAATGCCTCATAACCATTAGCTAAGAACAGTTGGGCCTAAGGAACAATGATGTGTACAGCCTAATAATTACAAGTCAATATACAAGAAACCAAGACCCATTTTTTGCCGCTTAATCCTTTTGGCTCTACAAAGCTATGCCACTGATCAGTGACAGCAAACATCCATTCTCTTATAGCATGCATGGGTAAATATTTATTTAAAGGATTCTTTATAATATCATGTCCATTGGTATTTTAGAGGAATCTGCAATGCTAAACTGCTGACAGCACTACACAAGAGCTAGTAAGAAGAGTACAGACTTACATTTTGTGGAGATTGTATCAGGAGTAGTGTGAATATGAACTTTTATTCTGCCAGATTCTGCTTCTCAAAAGACCCTAGAGGAGGAGCTACACAGTGAAGTGCAGTCTGCATTGAGCTGCTTCACAGCCCCTCTCCCCTGCTCTGAGTGACAGGCCTAGAACCCAACCGGGAGACAACTACGGATCACTCAGAGCAGAGGGGAGGGGCTGTAAAGCAGCTTAATACAGAAAGCATTTCACAGTGAAGTGCCACCGTCTGAGCGCTTGCAGGAGCAGAATCTGGCAGAATAAATGTTTATATTCATACTACTCCTGATAATAAAAACTCTCTTTAAAAGTGTTTTCCAGGATGCGGTGTGCTCTCCTTCACTGTAGGCGGCCCCATTCTGGAGATAGGAATAAAGGAGAACACACCGAACATGCACAGTGCACCCTCCATTCACTGCTAATGGAGTTCCAAAAATAGCCGAGTGAGCGCACTCAGCTATTTTTTGTAAATTCCATAGCGGTGAAAGGAGAGCACTCCAGTCATTCATGGCCACTATTTCATTCACCTCAATGGGACTGCCAGTAATAACCGAGCCAGCATTTGGCTATTTTAAGAACTCCCTTATTGGTGAATGGAGGGTGGCTGCGCATGCATGGCTGCTCTACCTTAACTTCAGGGGGTCTAGTCTGGAGGCAGGAGCTGGTTCAAGAGTCGGCACCTATCTGACATTGATGGCATATCCTAGCGATATGCCATAAGTCTCTGAGATGGGAAAAACCCTTTAAGGTTTTATTGGCACAGTATGTGATCATTCCTTGTGTATATAGGTCTGTGATAGTCATACAAAAAATATGCTTAGTAAAGGGCCTGTTATAGAGTATTGATGTGATAAGAGATGGAAACTTTTTTGGGACTCACAGGTTTTAGTTAGACTCCATCATACTGCCTTTCCCTATAAGCTGAGAACGCTCCCATTATACCCACAGAGGCCATAAGGTAAGATTAAGTTATTCAGGTCGTATATACCGTATCAGTGATACTGTTTTTCTACTTTCTGAAAAAGTGCCATAGACTGCTATTCCGTACAGAGGCATCTATTAAAAAGTAGCATATGGTATACTTTTCAACATTCGCTAACAATCGCCAGTCCCTTTTCCTTTGCTAACTTTAATAAATAGAAATAATACATGTGCATGCAAAATTACCTTAAAGGGAACCTGTCACCATGAAACTACAGTGCAATTTTCAGGCAGCATGTTATAGAGCAGGAGGAGCTGAGCAGACTGATATATAGTTTTAAAGAAAAAGATTCAGTATTGCTCTTACTTCAGTATTGCTCTTAAAATATTCATTTAAATCTCTCCTTATTCTGAGTTTAGGAGTCATGTCGTCCTGTTGACAGCTAACTCTGTATGCCTCTACACACAAAGGTAGTTGTCAATAACTGGTTAGGACTGCCCACATGACTCCTAAGCTTCAAATAAGCGGAGATTTAAATGTATATTTTTACAAGTTACACTGAATTGTTTCCTATAAAACTATATATAAATCCGTTCAGTTCATCCAGTGCCAAAACATGCTGCCTGAAGATCGCACTGCATTTTCATGGTGATAGGTTCCCTTTAAAGAGTATGTACACCATCAGGGGCATTTTTTTTTTAGGATAGCATTTTTACTCATTTTGGGCTTAAAATCGTTTTTTCAATTGCCTGTCAGAACACAGTAAAACACAGTACATGCTACTAGAGAATCTCAATGCTGTACAGAGAAAGGAGCTCCAAATTTTTAATAAAAGGCTAATTGAAAAAAATATTTTTATCGAAAAATTTGTACAATGAAATAATAATAATAAAAAAATACACTTGAAGGTGTCTATAGCCTTTAGGTACAATTAAATCACATACAAGGTCTACTATTTTGAGTCATAAATGCCTTTGTAAAAGTCTACATTGACTGATATTAAAGAGCTTACATACCAGCAAGGCAGACCTTGCAACTGCAATGGGGACACTGAAGAGAGGGCAGAGGCTTGTTAGTTCTATTCCCTGCTATCTATTTGGTAGTAAGAACCTCTAGATGGAAAATTACCATAAGTAACGATAATAAAGGGCCCATACTAATCTTCGCTATGGACCCCCCTCTCTTCTATGTAAACCACTGTTGATGTTGTATATAGAATAAAATCTTTATTCCTCTTTGTTATCAGTTGTTTTAGGATAAGTGAATTGTATTGCACTTGCTTTATTAGTGAGTTATATCAAAAGAATTGTCCTTTGTAGTTTAGTACAACATTGGCTTTCATACAGTAAACAGGCATTGAGTAACAGGTTTAGTTGGTCAGTAAAATAACCTCCGTTAACCACAAAGTTCCGCCACATTTTAGTGGTTTGGATACTATACTTGGGCAGTTCAAATATTTTCCTTTGTGAAAAAGTCAGCTCTCCAGAACACACATATTCAATAGCACCACCTGTCAATGATCAACTATATCAGCTGCTAAGTTGTTGGCCAACCCCTCCCTGCTACCAGAAATATCAGAGAAATGTTCTTTGCTTCTTTCAGAATTAGACAAAGGATATTTCTCTGGGGGAACTTTATTCTCCTAAAGTGGCAATTTTCATTTTTTACAAAGCTTTGTGCTGTGTAGTGAATACCCTTTAAAGGGGTTGGCTCGTCTTACACATTGATGGCATATTGCTAGGATATACCATTAAGTCTGTTGTGGAAATTTTATTAGGATGCGTTTCTAATATATTGTGTATTGTCATCATGTCTCTCAGTGTCAGGGTAAACCATTGGAGTGGATATCTTCCCGTGTATGTCCTGTCACAGCTGTTGGGCGCAGAGGTCTCCGTCGGCGAATGGTCCATGTGCTAAGCACTGGGCTGTGGGCCGGGGGGGGGACTCATGTGTTCAGCAGAGCAGTGTTTTGTTGGCTGATGTATGGACGCCGGCTAGGGCCCCCGCGCAAGACGCGGATTTATTGGCTTGGCGTGGATGCATTCGTTAAGAGAACAATATATGAAAGGAACGTGCGTTTGTTGTCTCTAGTGCGCCTGATCAGCCGCTGGAGATAATGACGTTGTCCTGTAAATAAACATGCATGAGGATCATAGTAACTTTATCTGGCATTGATCACTGAGCAAGGCTGGATAAAATTAACTCCAGTGGTTATAGGATACATGTGTTTGTTAGCTGGCTAGGTTATTCTAAATGATGGTGTCTTATCTTTCTATGTCATCACTTCCTGCATCCTTGTTACATGAAGTAAGTGGTCGGGTGATGGGCCAGCCTCTTTTCTATTGTTACGCCCAATAGTAAAGTGTACAGACTGGGCGGGAGCAGGGGAGTTGCTCAGCAGAACTGAACATGAAAACACCTGTGTCTGACTGCGGTTGAGAGATTTGCCTGTCCTTACACAAAGTCTGATGAGAGCAGATTTCTACTATTAATATTTCTACAACAAGTCCCACCTCTAGAACCTGCTCCTCTCTCTAGAATGGAGCCGCTATAGTGGAAGAAAGCATGCTGCGCATTGTGCTCTCCATACATCACTATGGGGGCTATCTGAAATTGATGCCATATCCGAGCAATATACCATCAGTTTATGAGATGACCCAACCCCTTTAACTGCAAATGTGCGATCGACAGACAATGTATCAGAACTAGACCAGTCAAGGCTTCATTTACATCTCCGTTAGGATAGTCTGTTGTGGCAGAGGATGTGATGTGAACCAAGCCTATGGTGCATTTGCAGGATATTTGCATCACTGATCGCATTACAGATCTTCATTGAACTTTTTTTGGTGTATCTCCACTACACCAAATCATAACCTTAAGGCCTTTTACATGGGCTGAGGATCGGGCCAATTATTGGGAATTAGTTATCCTACAAACGCTCTTTCCTGATAACTGGCCCGTGTAAAAATTCTAATGATCACTCAACAAAAGAGCAAAATTGAGCTGAATCTTTCATGCGGTACCCGGTTTGTCAGTAGCACATTGCCCCTGTGTAAGGTATTGTTCTCCCCCCTTTTATTTTGCATAAAGTTATGTGAATGGCACTTTAAACGAGCACCAAATGACTTGTATATTGTTGATAGTTATTCATTTATTGACCAGGGTCAGTCCATCTAAGAGGCATATTGGTTATCCTGTAAGGCTATGAAGGTCCTCAGATGAACAAAAATTATGCTTGTAAGACATCTATAAAGCTTCATGTACAAGATTATCCATGTTGTACATGCATGTAAAACAGAATCCATAGAAATACCAATGGGCCCAGACTGTACCTCCAATTTTTACACAATTTCACATGTTCCTCCAATTTCATACAACTTTCATACAAAGTTTTCTACGTTTAATTTCATGCCATCAGTATTCTCCCATGGAATCATTATTTATAGGGGGGAATATAGTATCTTGTTAATAAACCAACAAGTGCTATAAGCTAGTCATACACTTTAAATACAAGTAAGCTAATGGTTGAACAAACAATCATCTGGCCATACACATTTTAGTCCATATTGGCCACTACAGTTGTTCAAATTGGCCATACCTGTTCAATGAAACCAGTGACAGACAAAACATCTTTCTGGGAACTTTCCTTCAAAGAAATATCTTTTGTCCACAAACCATCTTTCTTATAAGGAAAGATCTTTTGTCTAAATATTGGACTAAAATGTTGTCATTGGTCGGCTAAAATGGTCGTTTGTTGTTAAATTACACCCAATAAGCAACTGTTTTGGTTGAAATTGCCAGTTTTTATTAACTTTAGACTATGTGTGAGGGTACCTATATGTGGTGGCTATGGCTTTGTTATAAAGAACTCTAGGGGCTCTGTATACTGCTGTAAAATTATCCATACACTTTAGATTGATGTCGACTGAACCTGTCGATTTCAGCAGGACTGGCCTAATATTTATGGCGGTATCCTGACTATCTACACATATAGCGAAGCATACCAGTGTATGGGTGTATCAGGAGGAATAGTTGTCAACTGAACAAGTATTCGGCCAATAGCTATTTAAACTGTATGAGTCTAAAGGGGTTGTCCAACTTTTTTGAGATTTTGCTAGCTCTCCACTACTGTGTTCCATTTCCCTTCAGCAGGCTTCTGGTCTTCGCCTTGTGGACCTCCAGACAGATGGTATCAAATGCACAGCTGCAGCCTATGACTGGCTTCAGCAGTGTTGTGTCTCCAAATAGCATGTGACCCAACAATAATGTGTTGCTTAGGGACACATCACCTCTGAGACCAGTAATTGGCTACAGTGGTGCACGTGACCCCATCTGTCGAGAAGTTTACAAGATGGGGACCAGAAGACCACTAATGGAAAGTGAGTATGATTTTTTTTAAACAAGTAGAGCACACTGCTAGTAAAAGTTAACAATGACTGAGATGGACTGTCCAGGATTTAAAAAAACATGGTATTTTTCTTCCATAAGCAGTGCCACATCTGTCGATGGGTTGTATCTGGTATAGCAGCTCAGCTCTATTAAAGTGAATGGAGCTAAGCTACAACACACAGCCTGTAGACATCTCTGTTTACTTGGCTTTGTTTAGTCTGGCTGAGAGACATATGGTCTTGGTTTAGGTAATAAAATGATGGGTGAAGCCCAACCAGTAGGCACTTCCAATCCACAAAGTAATTTGAGAAAGGCCGAATGCACACGGCTGTTGTTCACGGCCGTGAGCGGTCCGTGGAACCGCGGCCTGGATTCCTGCTGAGTGCAGGAGCGCACGGCGTCATGGGTTGCTATGACGCCGTGCGCTCCCTGCTGCCGCCACAACTGTTTTAATAAGAGTAGGCTGAGTGAACATAATGATAAGATAATTCACTATCTTTAATGTTACAACATGCCATTTATAACTAAAACAAACTACCATAGGCCCTAAATCCACAAAACATTTGAAGAAATGGCCTCACCTCACTAAGCCTGCAGCATTCTTCCATATATTCGTCCAGGCTGTCACTTGTTTGGCATCTTTTTAACTGATGCAAATTCTGGATATCATCAAAAGTGTCTTTGTAAAAGTCATCCATGGCTTTGGTTTCCTCCTCCATTGTAGAAGAAAGCTCTGTATTAAACAAAGTGATGGCTGAAGGTTCATGTTCCTCGCCACATGGCGGTAAATCTAGCTCTTCCTCTTGGCAGTCAATAAAATCTTCTACATTATTTTCATTGTCATCACAATTTTCTTTACCGTGGTCCACGTGTTCTACATCTGAAATAAAGGTATGGGTCACATGTACAGTTGCGCCTGCGCTGATTTCCATGTGGCCTACAGTGGGTGATGAAGATGCACTAAGCACCCCAGAATCACAGGACGAATCCCTGCTGTGCATCACAAAACTCTTTGCAGAACCTTTAGGAGTAGAAGGTGAGTTGGCTCCACTTGGTATTTCAACCCCAGAATCCTCTGACTCAAACTTGTATATCCGCTTGAATTGCTGCAGAGGGTCACACACTGTCAGTTCACATATATTACTTTCTTTAGCCAGAACATCAGACGGACAATCAGAACACGCATCTGTGTGATCGAATCGATCTCCATTTATACTGTGAGTACTTATCGAGTCATTTTCATAATCATTAATTAGCTTTTTCATGTGTGTCAGCACTACTTCACCTTCATGTGAGGCACTTTTCTTTCCTGTGAAAACCAAAAAAACTTGTCAAATACTGAAGAACATACACTTAAACAATAAAGGAAGGTTATTTGTGGATCTTCTCTTTGTTGTTCCTTCTCAATCAATTTAATTGGACTTATCGCTTAACGCCCTAAAGACGGGTTTACACCGCACAATGATACAGCCGATTGTCGGGAAGGAAGCGTTCCTTCCAGACAGTCGGCTGCTCGTTCAGTGATTTCACAGTATAACAATGAGGGATCGCTATTGTGATCACTAATCCCCATTCAGAATCGTTGTTTTGACAGCACTATCTGAAGCCTAGAAACAACAGGGTCACCCTATCGGGTGATCGGCGGCACATTTAGATGGGCAGATTGTAGGGAATGAGCAGTCGCAAGAATGGTCGTTCCTGATAATCTACCAGAGAATCAGGCAGTCTAAATCCACCTTAGCACTTTGTTGAATGCATCAGACCAACACTGGAAGACCTTTTTATTGCTGTCTACATTCACACATAATTCAGTAGGGGTCTTTGTGGTATAGTTCACAACTTCAATGCTACAGCTCTATATGTGTATTTATTTATTTATTTTTAATTTATTGTACCCATAGTTTCAATTAACACCTTCTGGCTCTCCCCACTTTTGGCCTTCTGAACCCAAAGTTAATTTTAGTTGCCACATTATGAATATTATAATTTTTATAATTGAGTCATATTACTATTTATTCACTCCTTTGCGTTTTGCTGGACAAGAAAACATAAAAAACAAGAACTTTTTTGTAATAAAAGTACTGAACTTTGGGGTTATGAGGTTACCAGATATGACTTTATTATTTGATGTTTTCCAATTAAAATGTAATAATATTTAATGTTTCTTTTCTTTTTGCTATTTCTTGTACCATCAGTTTATTTGTATTTTCTATATTATGTGTTTATTTATTTTATCTTATTTTAAGCCCATAATATAATTGTCTTTATTGATCTTTATTTTGTTGCTAGAGTATCCTTGTGTTCTCTCTTCTGTATGTACTGGTAGTCATTGAAGAAATCCTTCAGTTCCTTTAGTGTATGGAGACTTACTTGAGGCAACACGAATAGAAAGTATGTAAATTAGCTCTCTTCCAAGGAATAACCAGAGACTCATCCAAAAGGAAGAGACAATAAGCAGGAGGAGTTTCTAGCTCGAATGGTACAAAGTAGATTTCTTCCCTTTGGAGCTGTAATAAACATACTTGTCCGGGCTCCAGCAGCGTGATCCTCAGCTCTGGCACCCGCATGCAGGGAGAGACGCGCTGCTGAGCCACACCCCCCCAGCGACGCGTCCACGTCCATAGTTACAGAGCGTATGCTGTGCTTTCTCCCCGCAGCATGCGTGGACTGGGAAAACCCCCTAATTGCATTAGACCATTTCCAGTGATAGTCTTTGTTAGCTCAATAGCGTTGTTTCCCTGTTCCTGTATTGTTATTGGTACTCTATGTTTCTGACCCTGGCTTGTCTTCTGACTACTCTCTGTCTCATGCTTTGGTACTGCGTAGCCCATCTGGTTCTGACCCATTTCATACAACTCAGCTTTTGTGTTGTTTGTACTGTTTGTCTTGTTTGTCCTGCACTTATACTAGTGTAGGGACTGTCGTCCAGTTGCGGTTCTTCCATATATGGTTTACACTGCAAGTAGGTAGGGTTCTAGTTCAGGCAGTCACTGTCCTCGTCTGTCCCCATCTACAGTCATGACAGGAGTAGAGCTAATTTATATAGTCTTTCTATGCCAAAAACAAACAAACAGATAAATGGTGGAGATCAGAGTTTTCTACTGTGGGAATGTGGCTAGTCAATCCTGCCAATTTTGGTAATAAAATTCTTTCAAATCCCATACCAAAACTGTCATGTGGAACAATGCCTAAAACAGTTTCTATGGAAAGACATGTGTATGCATATGGCATACATAATGTGCACAGTAGTTAATAGGGATAAAAACACCAGAGCGTGCTGCAATGAAAAAACAAACCAAAAAAAACCATTGGCCCGGATTTAATAATGTGTCTACGCAAATTGGTGCATCTAGGGCTTCTACACTTTTTCCTAGGATGCTTGATAAGGGGGTCGGAGATTAATGGATGTGCCACAATTCTGGTGTAAAAATCTGTCTCAAACTAAGCCAACTAATAGTCAGAGAAAGGTGTCTATACCTGCACCAGATTTAACATCCAGCCTCAGCGCATGTGATAAATGCAGATCTATGGGAAATGGGGACTCAATGGTTAGCACTGGTGTCTTGCTGTGCTGGGGTCCTAGGTTTGAATCCAACCAAGGACAACATCTGCATGGAGTTTGTATGTTCTCACCGTGGGTTTCCTCCGGGTACTCCGGTGTCCTCCCACACTCCAAAGACATACTGATAGGGAACTTAGATTGTAGCCCCATTGGGGACAGTGTGATGATAATGTCTGTAAAGCGCTGCAGAATATAGTAGAATAAAATAAATAAATCTAGAAAGCCCATCTAAGTTTACGCCATCTTCGGGATTAATAAATCTGGGTCACTGTTTATAACATACTGCTCTTTCTCTTTTAGTTTTGTACAAAATAAGCCTAAAAAAACACTTCTTAAGCAACATCGTTCAATGAGCACCTTTTCTTTGGAATTTTACCAGAGCCCATGGAAACAATGTGATAAATCATCTTGAAGAAAATGAAATGTGCCAGACATTCCTTCCCTTGCACTGAGATGTTGAATTTCCTCTCACATCCAGAGTAAATACAATACACACCTGCTGATCTTAAGAAATAATTCAGAAGTAATATTCAAAAGCCACACAAACATCTGACCTTGTTTGCTACTGAATTAGTAATGTGTATGGATGTTGTCAGGAAGTCATTAAAACTCAGTAATTGAATTGGTTTGTAGTAGAATCAGTAGCTTTATGAGAGTCGCACAGTAATAGTTCTTGCTACTAGTGATGATAACAAACTGCTTAAGGGCTCATGCACACGAACGCGTCCATTTTGTGGTATGCAATCCACGGATCCGCAAAATACGGATACTGGCCTTATTCAAGCAGCATTTTACTACTAGAACTGGCTATTCTCCAAACTGACAGGAATAGGACATATTCTATCATTTGTGGAGCGGCCTTATGAATGCAGACAGCACATGGATGACATCCGAATCTTTTTGCGGACCAGTACAAATTATATAAATGCGTATTAGACGCAGACCAAAGTTACAGTCATGTGCATGAGGCCTAAGGCAACTCCTCCCAAGCGGACTTAGGCTACTTTCACACTAGCGTTTTTGCGGATCCGTCATGGATCTGCAAAAACGTTTCCGTTACAATAATACAACCGCATGCATCCGTCATGAATGGATCCAGTTGTATTATGTCTTCTATAGCCATGAACACCATTGAAAGTCAATGGGAGATGGATCCGTTTTCTATTGTGCCAGATTGTGTCAGAGAAAATGGATCCGTCCCCATTTACTTACATTCTGTGCCAGGACGGATCTGTTTTGCTCCGCTTCGTCAGGCGGACAGCAAAACGCTGCAGGCAGCGTTTCGTTTTGGTGTCCGCCTCCAGAGCGTAATGGTGACTGATCGGAGGCAAACTGGTGCATTCTGAGCAGATCCTTTTCCATTCAGAATGCATTAGGGCAAAACTGATCCGTTTTGGACCGCTTCTGAGAGCCCTGATCGGATATCACAAACGGAAAGCCAAAACGCTAGTGTGAAAGTAGCCATAGGGTACTTTGGGGATTATTTTATAGAGAAGGCTGTAATTTAGAAGATGCATCTCAATTATCTATATTATTAATTTTTAGGTACTATTGTAACATTGAAAGCTACACGTGCCCCTTCTTGTGGCAATATAATTACAGACTTTATAATAAGTAATTGATTGAGTGGATTCCATGTGAGTTAAGTGAATAAAAGGAAGTTCAATAATGAACAGGAACATCTTTGGCTCAGATGAATAAAGTAAGCATTGTTCTTCTATCCCCTGGAAAAAAATTCCATTTTTATAGTCCATCTACTACAGTACACAATTATGTTATTCTGTACAGTGTATCATTTACATTTCCAAAATTTGTGCGTCCTGTTTATCCAGCTACAACAATGATGGGGTAAGAAGCCAGTAAGATAGCAAGTACAAAACCACAGCCCATTACCTCAAGCAGGTTATTATATGGCAGCACGTTCACGCCAAGACTTAAGCAATACTGGATCTGTTATTTTTGTTTCTTCTGTGCACTGATATCAAGTATTCA
Organism: Bufo gargarizans; assembly: GCF_014858855.1. Taxonomy (NCBI): domain Eukaryota; kingdom Metazoa; phylum Chordata; class Amphibia; order Anura; family Bufonidae; genus Bufo; species Bufo gargarizans. The sequence continues at coordinate 287,674,172 of NC_058085.1, read as the reverse complement.
TGATAATCGTATACCAATTATGTATTTAACCTTAGTGCATCCATGCAGATGCTTTAGAATGAATGGGCTATGATCAAAAAAATAATCAAGCAATGCATTCATATATACATATAAAACATGCACAGTGTAATATTGGATTCTAAATAATGTAATATATTATCTTTAGAGGTAACTTAAACTTACTCTCCAGCCAAAAGCTGAAACAATTTAGTTTTGACTGGAAATGTTCCCATATCCTTCCTAGTAAACAGGGCAGCTGTACTTGGGTGCCACCACACTATGCCTGTTGCAGTTACGTGTATGGTGTAATACTGGAGTCTATTGAATTAGCATTTAACTCTTCACACTCTGTTGTTTTTGTAGCCACCACTTCATACAATTCATCCTGTCTTGGTGTGTACAGCTGGGCATCCTCCATTCTCTGATTATAAAGATGTTCATTAACTCCAACACCCCAGCAGTAACATTAATATAGGAAAAACCCTCCCAAACTCTCACTTTTTTATTGTAGATTTTGATTTTATGTCTGAAGTAAATATAGTTGGCACACAAATTTATGTGACATAACTAATTTTAGCCTGAAACGGGGTATTCCGATTAGATTAAGTTATAAGTATTAGATTGATGGGGGTCCTACTGCTGGGACCCCCCTGATCAGGAGAATGGGGTCACTCACCTCTAGCAGACCCCTGAAATGAACAGAGTCCCATTCGCACCTGTGTGTGGCTGCTCCATTCATTTCTATGGAAGTTCCAGAGATAGCCGACTACAGAGTTCACCCATCTCTTGAATTCCCATAGAAATGAATGGAGCGGCTGCTCCGTTCATTTCAGGGTGGCTGCAATTTATGTAGTTTTTGAAAAAAATATTATACTACTTGCATAATAAAAAAAACCTTGTTTTTACAAAATTATCGGTTTTCGTGTGACTGCATTCCAAGGCTGGCTGAGTATCATAGCTAGCTGCTTTAATCCTTCATATCTCAGACTCTTTATGAGCTAGAGATGTGGGCCTGGTCTTGTTTAAAAGCTAAAAATCTAATGCAGTTGCTATTATTCCCAACCTGATTTCTAAAGATATAGAGTAGCTAATGCTGCAATCTCTGTCTTGTTTTAAAGCTCAGATTGCTAGCTTTCAAACAACACAATGGGGCAGATCAAAACTGGTGTAAAGGAAAACTGGTTTAGATGCCAATAGCAACCAATAAAATTCCACTTTTCATTTTTCAGAGTTCCTTTGGAAAATGAAAGGTAGGATTTGATTGGTTGTTATGGGCAACTAAGCCAGTTTTCCTTTACATAAGTTTGATAAATCACCCCCAATATCTCTAGCTCCTACAGAACTTTAGATATGAAAGCTTACAGTAGCCCACCATCTCACCCTAATGCCTGAGGTCTGCTTGGGCTGAATAGTTCCTTTTCTCAAAGCCCGAACAGTTCTTTGGCAAAAATGTTCGAGGATTAGTGAATAAATTTAAATCAGGTTATAGCCAGGACTTCAACCGCTATTATAGTAATACCTGACAAATTGTAGGAAGTAAAATAGTAAAAGAGCCAGATCTAAACATCCTTAAAGGGGTTATCTGGGAATTTGATATCGATGACCTATCTCAAGGATAGGTAGGTCATCAATATCAGATCGAGGGAAGCTCCGGTGAGCACTACTCTCTCTTCACAAACTTGTATAGCGACTGCGCTTGGTATTGCAGCTGAGCCTCTTTCATTTGAATGGGAATTAGCTTTGCCTAGGCCATGTGTAAGGTGACAATGCTGTCCTAGAAAGACCTCATAGAGCTTCTTCCAATACTGTAGGTGATCCACCGGGGTGCCAGAAGTTGGATCACTGACAGTCTGATATTGATGACCTATCCTGAAGATAGGTCATCAATATCAAATTTCTGAATAACCCCTTTAATTGTTGACAAATTGGGCAACATTCTGTTTGCAAAATCTTCCTGGAACAGAAGCCATGCAGCCAGACCCTGTCCACGATGTCTAATGCATTTTTGGGGAATTTTACTCTTAAGCAAATGGTAGTAGAATTCCTGTCAGTAGGAGAAAGACGAGGTGATGAAAGAAAGAAGAAAGGATCAGGAGTAGAAAGGCAGGACAAGCAGGGAGTGTGAGAGAGAAGAGGTAAAATACAACATTGTTTACTATTCTTTCACAATATACACAGGTACCATAAATCACATCATCCTTATCTACTTAACTGACTATTACTCAGGATGAATAATCCTAAACATTAGTGTGCACCTACCGTAATTCATAAATGAAAATATATGAATAGTTTTTCTTTCCCTGCCTGCAGCCTCCCTGTTCATAAATTTCCACATTCACTAAAACATTAATCTCTGCAGGGATTCTCAAATGTTTTCCTCCTCATCAGCCATGGTAATACCGGAAACCCACCATCAAACTACCAGGAAGCGCCCATGTTAGCCTCACAGCTGTGACCAACATATGCCACTGTGAATATTAACCCTTAGCAGGACCATATACCACAGTGCAGCACCCTAAAAACACCAAGCAAATGTAGCACAAAATAACTACCTGGAAACACCAAACAGCACAGTGCTGCACAAAAAAAACCTCCCCAGAGGTGCCAAAAATTACAACAGAGGAGCACAAAGGTCTTCCCCAGAAGAGTCAAAGAAATGCCAAAGCGCAACACAACATTCTTTTGCAGCAGCACCAAACAAATAATACAGTGCAGCACCAGTGGTTGCCACATAGTCTCCCTTTCCAAGCCTTCCCCACTGGAAGCAGCATTGTTCCCTTTTCTTAACACTCCCCCATTGGCAGCAGAATTGTATTCTTTCCTCTTCAGCACCCTTTTAAGTTTAAGGTGTGCAGTTCCATTTCTATTACTTATATGCAAATTTCAAGTCATGCTCATGCTGTATTCACATTGCATTTACAGTGTCCATAAAAGGTATATTTTGGAGCACTGCCCAACTTCAATTTTAGCATTCGTCACCCATAAGCTCCCATGTTAAAACATGTATACCACACACTAAACTCTTTTTTACTGGATGATTCTGTATGGCATAGCGGAGCAATTCCATACAGCACAAAAACATAGTATACTGACATATACCAGACAGACTGAGGCCAAAAGAAGATGAAGGTGCTACAAGGTTCCAATAATGGGATTTACAGCGGATCTGAGACAAGTGTCAGTGTATTTAGCCAATAAATCCCTTGTTCTCTTTGAGTTTTAGGTCAGTGCTTGAGGATACGACATTCAAGCAACCTCACAATTACATGGAATGGGCACTTGGCTGTGTTGATGTGGCAGTGTGTCTCTGCTGCGTTAGCGTCGGGTTCGATGATTGCCACTACACATCATTACCTATTGTATTGATACAATGTCTCACCTTTACCCGTGTCCTCTATAGATCATCCTGTGTGGAATTTATTAGAAGACCTCATGCACATCTTAAAGTGTCAAGCCTGATAAGACAGTATGAGCATGTTAAGACTGGACTAAAGAAGATTAAAGGATAACCTGTCAACAGTGTTTAGAATTTGAAAGGAAAGAGGCAGCATGAAGAGCCGTGTTTGGGGAAAAACATCCCATGCAGAGGGCTCTGATCTGTAACGTGATTTCAGACAGTTGAAAGGATTTCATCTGATTATTTTCCTAATTTGTGGCTTCAGACAAAAGGTTGTTTTTAGAATTCATGGCTTATGATCCAGCAAAGATAAGATCATTTATGGGACTGTGGCGTTTGGGCAGGGAGTGAGTCACTGTCATCACAGAGTTTCCAGTCCTGTTTAGACAGATGCTATAGGGGCGCAGGATGTACATCACTTGAACAATGGCACCTTGCCGTTTCCACAATCCCTTTGATCAAGCTCACTACTAAAATCATACAATCACTGCTATATAAACCTGCCTGCCTGTGTTTATTTAATTGATTTCCATTGAATTATTAACATATTTTACAATAATGAATAGGGAGAGCTACATAAAGGGGCTCTACTGCATTGAATGCGTTCACGCCACAATTTTGTCCCATGCATGACATATGTGTTAAACGGATGCCATAGGTATTCTCCACCATAGAGTGGCAATGTTCAAAGACATATTCTTTTAAGGACCATGCACACTATGTGTTTTGTGGTCTTCAAAACATGGATACTGGCCATGTGCATGCCGCCATTTTTTTCCCACCTCTTGTAGAAATGTCCCATTCTTGTCAGCAAAACGAACAAGAATAGGACATGTTCCATCTTTTTTTGTGGGGCCTAGGAATGGCATACAGATGCGGACAGGAATAGAGAAAAGTGCCTCATCTGTTCAAAGGCTGTACCCCCGCTTCAGTCACCTGGATGGAAAGGAGCTGCAATGCCCATCAGATATGGCACTCCTCCTGGAGTAAAAGCCTCTTTATCTTTACCCCATACAAGACAATAGATGATACACTGTAAAATCACAACGACTTTAGAACTGCTTGCTTATTGTTTCCAATGACAATCAGCAGAAATTGTGAATGTACTATATTATTTATACAGGTTATAGCCCAGGAGCACTAGCAGAAAAGTCCTAAAATATATTAAAAAGTTACTAAACATTTATATAGATTCATTTTAATACCGTATACAGTGTAAAAAAAAGGTTTCGCGATGGACACGTGCTTTATCATCTTCATTGCATATAGTCAAATAGTATTTTACCAGATTAAAGGTATGGCATAGCCGCCGTCACTGTAGTATAGCTGCTGGCAGTGGATCAATTAGAGGCTGTATTATTGGGACGCAGATATAGCTACAGCAGCTACTAGATAATGGAACATCATACAGGTTCATAGATGTGGAATAGATCAATGGCCAATCACATATTACATACACACATTCTCCATTATGTCAAAAAATGCAAAATTTCAAAAGCCTTGCCCTTGTTTCTGCTCATTCATGATTAGGATGAGACGGGTCATAGCTTAAAAATTATAGTTAATAAATCCTAATAAATCTGTAGCAATTTTATTGCAGTGTTCTCATTCTTTAACTACCAGTTCATTGGCAAGCAATAAAACCATTGAGACTTTCTTCATATTATCATTACCATGAATTATTATTATTATTATTTATTATTAAAGCGCCATACATTCCATAGCGCTGTACATATGAGAAGAGGTATACATACATAATACAGGATACAGAACTGTATATGACATTTACTATAGTTTTTATCATGATGATACCAAACCAATTTTTTTTAAGATATGCGCTTTACATTTTGGACTCTCTAATGGTCTGATGGGGGAGTCACTTTGCTTAGGGTCAGGTCTCATGCCATTTTTAAAGTGGCTGTCTGACCACTAGTAAAACACCCTATTAAAATATAAAGTTAAGGTGGTGCCATGTAATGTACCATTCCACCTCAGCTTTCCCCTTGGTAACAGGTGGTTATGGAGGTGCAAGCTTCATTCTGTGGTGCCCACGATGTGTATAGGGTATACACCCTATTGGCCAAAATGATAGCCCGTGATTCCTGCGGTCCTAGATATTGTGCGCACTGCTTTTTCCTACTATGATAGTCATATTAATAGCAAAGCAATCTCAGCGGACCACGGCTTCTTCAATTCATATGCTTAGCATTTATTCCATTAATATTTATTTGGTAAAGACTGTAAAGATTTATGGAATAAATGCTAAGCATATGAATTGAAGAAGCCGTGGTCCTTTGCTATTGATTTGGAGTTCGCACTTTTCTCGTGCGGACGATAGTCGAGTTCCGATCCTTTCTACTTAAGTCATATTAATAGCACTGTATCCTAGCCATGGACACCGATACTAGCTATGCCTCTGCCTAAACTCGTATTTCTTAAAGTTAATAATCCAGAAATTCTGTATAGATGTTAAAAAGCGTGCAATATCAGTATAAATCCTACCTCTCTTCCAATGCGGCAAGATAGAAAAGGTTTTGTGCCAGTTAAACATTGTCCCCCTCTGACAAGCAGATTGCTGCAGCTTGCCGTGCACTTGTGTCTCTCTCCAGAAAACAGGGACTTGGAACTTAGGCTGCGGAATCCTCTTTTGCTTAATCGAAAGCTAGAAAGTAATGAGCTTCTCGGTCAGTATCCATGATTGTCCGCATCGCCGAGGTCCCCGTTTGCAATATGTACAGCCAGTTATCTAAGGAGAGCCAGCTTTCCAGCTGGAAGAGGAACTGGAGACTGGATTCTTGTCTCTGCCACAGAGGAAACTGAGCTAAAAGCTCAATCAGTGCTGGCTCTTTCAGAGGCTGTTCTGAACTGTAGGTGGCTCCCGGCCAGGAGTGACTGAAAAAAAAGGGAGCAGCCCTTAGGAATGTATCTCCCTTGGTCGATAAGCCAAGATGACTAGATGGCTTGAAACTACCTCTGCGAGGAGAGAACCCCTGAAAATGCCTGAGATATTACACAACCTTAGAACACACTCTGCATCCAGCATAATAGAATAATAGTAAAAAAAAAAAAAAAAAAAAAAAAGACTGAAGTAACGGGAGCAATGAAGGGTAAAATCTATTGCAAACAAAGATTCCAACTATTAGCTCATGAGTAAATATTATTTTACTGTCTTCTATGTGTATGATACCGGCAAGATTGTTTGCTTTTTGACAGAGGGAAGCAGCGTTTTAGTGCTGACATTTTATGATTTGACATTACATGGTTTTTAATGTTATTTTCTGCTTTACCTCACACAACCTCAACAGCTTTGATAATTTTTCCGAAACTGATACAAAACAATACAAATGCAATAAAAATTCACTTACATTAAATCTATTCCTAACTGGCACTGCAGATCAATTTTACACCGCCGAAATTCTGGAAAATATGTCAAACATTAATGGCCATTTATATTCTTCACAGGAAAGGTGAGATGAGTAGAGATGAGCGAAGTTTTGAAAAATTAGCCAAGTTAGCTAAGAAATTAGATTTGTTCCAAATGAATTCATCACAAATTATTAAATTAATATATAGCTATACATCAGGTATACCCAGGCCGCTCTGCCTTAGGGTACGACCCCACTGAGCGGCTGTGCTGCGGGCAGGGTGCGGCAAGCTGCAGTGAAGAACCGCGCAGCAAATTAGCACGCAGCTGCCTTTCATTTAATAATGAAGACTGCACCTGTATAGTTATTCTTCATTGTTAAAGGGGTTGTCTCTTCGTGGACAATATCGTTAGGATATGCCCCATTGTCTTATAGGTGCGGGTCCCACTGCTGGGACCCGCACCTATATCGAGAACGAAGCCCCGCAAGTGAAGGAGGGCGCACTGCGCATGCGCAGCCACCCTCTATTAATTTTCTATGTGTCCGGGGAAAATAGCCGAACGCTGGCTTGGCTATTTCCGTCGGCCCCATAGAAACTAATGGGAGCGGGGACCGTGCATGCGTGGTATGCTCCCATTCACTTCTATAGGGAACCGGCTTGGTGGTGGCCAGACCGAAGTCCTCCAGCCACCACCTTGCGGGACCTGCACCTATTAATATTTAATATTAAAGCGCCATTTATTCCATAGCGTTGTACAGAGAAGAGGTATACATACATACATAATACAGATAATTGCACTAATCATAAACAAGACAAGTTACAAACTGGTACAGAAGGAGAGAGGGCCCTGCCCGTGAAGGCTTACAATCTACATGGAATGGGAGAAGGACACAGTAGGTGCGGGTAAAGTTGGTCATGGCGGTATAGAGGCAACAGGGTCACTGGTTGGAGGCTTGTCTGAAGAGGTGGGTTTTCAGGTCTCTTTAGAAGGATTCCACTGTAGGTTAGAGTCTGATGTGTTGGGGTAGCGAGTTCCAGAGTTTGGGGGATGCACAGGAGAAATCTTGGAGTCGATTGTGGGAAGAGGCGATAAGAGGAGAGAATAAGACTACACCTATAGGACAATGGAGGCATATACTAGCGATATACCCCTTTAATGGCCGCAGGGCACCTTTAAACAAGGGCTGTTGCTAGTATGGAGTTTGGTTGGGTAGGTGTGAAGACAATATGCATATTATTGCTGTTCTTGCCTGCAGGTTATTTGACAGTAAAATCAAGGAAAAGAAGATACAAAACATCCTGCACAATATGATAGTAAATATGCGGATGTGCATGGCTACATTTATAAAGTCACAGAAAATAATGCACTAAAACAATGAGTCTCAGATTTTATTATTAGGGTGAGGGCTTAGTCCATATATTATTATATTTGCATCTATTGTTTTAGCGCATTATTGTCCGTGATTTTATTTGACAGTAAAAACTGAATATTAATCGTCCTACCCACTTCTCCAACCCCAGCGCTGTCCTGCCCTACATGTAGGACCCCTTCTTCTGCCATCTGCTTTTCCTCCTTTTCCACATCATCTAATATCAATGAGAATACGTCATCAGGAACATCCAGCTCCTCCTCTCTCTGCACCTTGCTGACTTTTATAGGACATGGAGACCTTGAAGGATGATTTGTTAGAAGTAAGACCAGCAAATGATGAGGATGGTCCTGTCCCCCTAAGAGGTGCAGACTGGATGGTATTGGTTGGCATGCTGGCACTGGAATAATAAAGGCTTCCATCTTATTAGTATTGAATTACATTTATGGCTGATGTAGGATAAGTAAATAAAACTGACGCAGAATTAGTCTCCCTGCACTCTCCCTCTCCAATATTCTTCTAGTAATCAGCAACACTGTCCATAGCGCATGAGCACTTGCCACGTCTCCCCCTATGCTCAGCTCACAGGACAATGGAGGAGACCGCAAGGGATGAGGGTTTTGTAGGGCTGTGACATCACAGGGGATAGCTATCTGCGGATTGGCTGGGCGCACGGCATTATGGGTGATGTCGTGTTTTTCGAACTTCCCCCTTTCATGTAATCGCTTTGTGATTCATTGCAAATCGCTTTCCTAAACTTTGAACCGATTTCTGCTTGAATGTTTCGCTTCGCTCAACACTAGTGATAAGTGTACCACTGGAACACAATGGTATTATGGCTGTGCATATGTGCAACAACAGCTCCATTCAAATAGGGGACACTGTTCTTGTAATGGATGGGGCATAGGCATTACTATAGCCATAGCACTTGCTATAGGGGCCAGAGGTTAAGGGGAACCAGTCAGGTGCAAGAAAATTGTACCTTTTTGTGGAGAATAACAATATGGCGGCTTTTTGAAATTATGTGGGTTTTGTGATAAATTGCGCTATTTTACACATTTTTAATTATTGCAATGTGTGTTGCTGTTTTCATTTACTTACACTAGGTGGTAGGGGCCCCATTTTATTTTGCTATAGGACTCAGTGAATCATAGTTAAAATCCTGGATAGGGGTCTTTTTGGTCGGACCCCAGGAATCAAACACTTCTCATCTATCCTGTGGATAGGTGATAAGTTATGATTCTGGGACAATAACTTATTAAATGCTCGACAGGAGCTTTTGCATTAGCATTAGCTCAGCTGTTATACGAACACTCCTTCAGGGCCCGCACCTGCTTAAAATGTGCTCCATGAAAGTAACATTGCCCCTAAGCCTTGTTGGCAGAGTTAACAAGTGACTGCGTCAATGACTCCTTTGACACAAAAGTGCTTTGAATGTGGTCACGTGGTGCCTTTCAGCCAATCAAGCCAAATGGCACCATAGCCTGCGTACAGCATACATTTTAGATGCCATCAACCATGGTTTAGGATACCATTCAGTGGGTGCAGTAGAGAAACTAAATAGATGAATTGAAAGCAGTGAAATTAATCTAATTGGACCAAAAATAACTTCTGTGTATTGACAGTTCTGTAATCTATTCCATTACACTAAACATATTTTCAGCCACTAGTTATTATAATAATAGGGTCAAAGAGAACCCGTCACCATGAAAATGCAAAGTAAGCTACAGGCTGCATGCTACAGAGGTGGAGCAGACTGATATGTATATATATATATATATATATATATATATATATACTAGCTGAAGGTCCTAGCTTCGCACGGGTATATATAATCTATTTCATTTAATGTTTGTGTGTGCTGGTAAAAGATATCGACAGTATCAACTATAACAGTGACATCCACAGCCCCCCACCTCTTAACACTGACCCCCCCCCCCCCCACACCTGTCTCCTTAAAATGGGACCTCCACAGCAGCCCACCCCCTTAACTTTGCCCTTTACAACAGCCCATCCCCTTAACAGTGACCTCTACAGCACCCGCCCCTTAACACTGACCATAGGTTACAGTCAGCACTGTGCTGTCTGAGCGTGAGCTGCAGGGAGAAAGTCCCCGTCCGTACCACCCCTGCAGCTGACAGAAATTTATTTTTACCTTCATTTTTTTCAATCCCTGTCGGATGTGGAGTGGGCGTGGCCTGGTAAAACCCCACCCCCAAAACTTGGGGGCGGGGTTTTTAAGTATGTTTTTTGAGGGTGGCCTGCCCCCTGAACTGTGACCTCCTCTGCACTCCGCTCCCTTAACAGTGTCATCCACAGCGCCCTGCCCCTTTAAGCTGACCTACAGCAGTGAAGAAAAATGGCTGGGTTGTTATGGAAACCTGGTGTAAAACTGTGTGTATGTGGAGACTAAGGATCTGCGAGCTTCTATTGGCTTATAAGGGACATGTGACCGTGTGTATGGCAGTTGGGATATGAAGAGAAAGACCTGCAGGCTTCTATTGGCTAATGTAGGTCATGTGATGTGCCATATTTTTGGGGAATATCTCAGGAACAGTATGTGCTAGAGACCCAGTCTAAAACCTTCCCGGACACCAGATGTACCTGTGTGCCAAATTTCGTGATTGTAAATGCTACGGTGCGGATTCCTTTAGCGGACATACATACACACACACACATACATACAGTTAGCTTTATATAAATGCTTCCGGAAAACATGTCTGTAACGGATCTCCTGGCACCCCGACCGGGTACCTCCGTTGATAGATGCTCCTAGTGCTTTCCGAGGACTCCAAGCACTCCACTTGACACCGTACGCACTGCAGATCCCACTGCTGCTGCGGCGGTTCGTGGGGTCTGCAGTGCGTATGGTGTCAAGTGGAGTGCTTGGAGTCCTCGGGAAGCACTAGGAGCATCTATCGACGGAGGTACCCGGTCAGGGTGCTAGGAGATCCGTTACATTTGGTGGCAAGCAGTGGGATGGCGTCCTAGTGTGAGGAGAAGCAGCTTGGAGACACCGTTCGTGGAGTATATTGAGGGCAACGCTAGTATCCGTACAGTGCCCCTGGCTACAGCAGGATGGAATCGGCTAGTCTTCAAATAGCGTTCCACTACGATGAGGAAGACCTGGATGGCCGGGATGCATTAAGGAAAGACATCTGGTGCCAGGCCCTGGGTAATGTACAATACCAGTGAGGTGAGAGTCTCCCCAGTGTAGAGCAGCGATTACAGAAGCAAGTGACCCTGCGCATGCCCTTCCTGGGAGAGCAGCCCCTGGAGGAATGGGTGAAGGAACTAGAGCACCGGGTATGGCAGGAGCTATGTTTGGAGGAGCCCTACCTGGCGCTCTGGTGGTATATGGCACAGTATATACCCTGGACATCTGAGCATGACAAGCCAGAGGGAGAGGAGTTTTATGGTCCTGGCTTGTTATGGGAGTCCTTTGCAGAGCCTGACTTCAGGAGCCCTGCACAGTCCTGACTTCAGAACATCTTTTAAGAGAGGGAGGCTAGGCAGGATTGGGATGACCCCCACGAGGTAGAGAAAGACCTGGCTCACCTAGCAACCCTGGAGTGGGAACTGGAGCAGGACTACAGAGATCTCTTCCACTCCATTGAGAGGGCTCAGCGAGAGAGCAGAGTGTCAGACCCAGGTCCAGAGCCCTTCAGCTGGGAGGATATTGTGGAGGTTTACTGGGAAGACCCGACTGAAGTATCCCCTGCTTCAGTACCAGCTACACAGGTAGGGGACCTCATAGACTGGTCCTGGGGGGAACCCCATATGGCAGGTGGAGATGGGACCGAGGTCTCTCCACCGGCCCTACAGAGATGCTGGGCAGTCGGCCCAGATCCCCAACGGCAGCCGGAGTTTCAGGGAGTTGAGACAGTCGGTCTGACTCCCCAGCAGCAGTGTGTTGTAAAGAGAGAAGAGACAACCGATCTCTCTCCCCAACCACAGGGGGACAGCACCCCTAACTCCGATGGTGCAGCTGGGACCGCGGTCTCTGCACCATGCCTACCGGGATGCTGGACGGCCGGTTCAGATCCCCCACCAACCCTGCAGGAATGCCAGGAGGAGGAGGTAAGCGATTCCTCCTCTCCACAGCCGATCTGCAACAAGGTCCTGGGGATAGGATTCCCTGACCACATCCCAGCGGAAGAGCTGGCATCTGGGCAGAGCGCAGTTGGCCTCTGCCCTCCCCTATCCTCTTCTCCAGAGCCGAACTTCCCACAGGATACCCCAGCGGAAGAGCTGGCATCGGGGCAGAGTGCAGTCGGCCTCTGCCCACCAAGTACCTACAGCTCCAAGCTAAAGAGCAACAAGGAAGCAAGGAGTAGCAGATGCCCCCTCAACAGCTGGGGACATACAGAACAGAGCCAGGCCCCAAATTTCAACAGGTCCAGTATTGGGTTGTGGGTGGACTGCCAGACTAACTCAGATACCGACCGGTATCTGGTTAGTCTTCCCTGGGAGGGGGAGATGTGTGGCCAAACCAACCTCGCCACTGGGTTTTGGAGGGGCCTGGCTACCAGCCTCTTGCCTCAGGATTATGGCCTATACTAACTTTAAAGGAAAAGACAGACCGTCCGCACAGCTTAAATCTGTCTTTGGAATTGTATTTTATGTTATGTGAGGGTACCCAGATAGCTAATTTTAGTGTATTCGTGTAGTCTGAGTGCCATTCACCTAATAATGTGCACTCAGACTTGAGCTATCTGGGGATATGTTAAATATCTGTGTTTACTGTAAGGGTTGTGACATTGTATGTTTAAATGGTGATTTCTGTCCTGTTGTCCCCACATGTGTATTGGCGATTTCCCTTTGTCCTGAGAGATAATTGAATTACTCCTCGGGTGTCTCCAGGGCAGAGAGGAGGAAACTATGATGCATTGTGGGGATGTATTGTGTCTATGTATCCTGAATTACTGCATATCTGTCCTGTGTCATAGTCTTCCATCTGGTCCCCTAGGGGCGTGTCCACCAGATGGGGACCTGCATAAATACGGGCGGGTAGCCCTCAATAAAGTGTGCCTGTTTTATCCTTCATCATGTTGAGGCTGGTGTTTGGGTAACTGATCAACACTGGGGGATTGATATACGCTGGAGATTTGCTATACTCCCCTGGCATAACTACTAGCTCTTGTAAGAGCTGTTCCTGCTCTCTGGCTGTAGGAGAGGTTCACCCACTGGAAGTTGAAGCCCGGTCTTGGGTCCAGCGTGGGTGGAGGACGGTGAGACCCCAACCAAGCTGCGGCGGTTCGTGGGGTCTGCAGTGCGTACGGTGTCAAGTGGAGTGCTTGGAGTCCTCGGGAAGCACTAGAAGCATCTATCGACGGAGGTACCCGGTCTGGGTGCTAGGAGATCCGTTACAATGTCATTTATCCATTTAAATTCCTGCTGATTCTGAGCGTTGAAGTCAAGGAGTTGGTCCTATCAGTGATTGGCGGCCTTTTCCCTATGACTGTGTATACACAGATAGACTCTCCTTAAAGACTATGTACACTTTAGGGGTAATTTTTTTAAATTATTGCATTGTAATGATTCTGAGCTAAAAATAGATTTTTCAATAATAATTAAAAATACAGAATCGTTTTTTGTGTACAGAGCTGAGATGCTGTAGTAGCTGCCTGTGGATATTCTGTCAGACCAGGAGCTGACAGACTCATTATCTCTGCTTTCTGACCTTATAAACACACATTAAAGCTCAATCCTTCTTACTGATAAGAATGTGTCTTAAAGGGGTTTTCTGGGCTTTTAGTACTGATGACCTATCCTCAGAATAGGTCATCAATATCAGATCGGCGGGGGTCCGAAACCCGGCACCCCTGCCGATGAGCTTTATGAGGAGCTGCCGCTTGCAGTGCCATAGACAGCAGCAGTGACATCAATAGTAAAAGCCCGGACAACCCCTTTAAATAAGTGTTTATGACCTCTGAGTAGTTTAGAGATCAGGGTTATTAGATGGCCGGCCCAAAGTGAAAGTACCAGTCACACAGCTAGAAGAACAGTTAACTCTTTGTTACAGAATGGCTCAATATTTTTAATAAAAGCCAATTGAAAATATGATTTTTAGCAAAAAATGAGTAGAATGCAATCATAAAAAAATTGACTCCAAAGGTGTACATAGGCTTTGACTTCAAAGCTCTGACTCCATAGGACATTAAATGTATTAATGACAAGTTATACTGAACCTTTTGTCACAAAACTGCTTACTAATCTACTCAGCTCCTCCTGCTCTATAACATGCTACCTGCAGCTCAAACACACGTGTACTGCAGTCGTCTTAGACGTTATGATATGTAAAAGATCACATTTACATTTTGCAACCTAGAATGGCAACATGTGTAGTCCTTGGCATTTCAATGGGAATTTTCACAAAATAGGTAGTGGTATAGTCACAAGGAGTTTTGGGGGGTGTCAGTGCTATGTAAAGGAATAGCAGGACTATATGTGGAACAATAATATTGTCCTCGGAGCCTGGAGGAGCAGAAGGGTGCTGTAACAGAGATGGAGATGAATATTGAGTCGAGGGCATCAGGCGGGGTAGAAGGGACAGTAATAGGGGGTACAGGGTATCATACAGGGGGCAGTATAAGAGGGGCAGCAATATCAGTACAGGGGTGCAGGGCATGCCTTATAAAAATGTATTTGGGGCAACAAAGCAGGCACAATATCGGGAACAATAGGAGTAACCACACTTGGGGTAGCAGCAGGCGAGTCATAGCTGGAAGACATTTTGATGAAGGTCTGTGACAGATGCAGAGAATGGCAAGAAGACAAGATGTCAACTGTGAGTATCTGACCGCACTTGCTCAGCTTTGTCGTTCAGTGAACTATTTCCTTGAGCACAATTACTTGTTTCACTTATGACTTTGTAAGGTAGCATTGAAGTGAACCTCACCTTATCATATGCTCTACATTCCTTCATATCACATTATGACATATTTCTACCTACTAGACTATGCAATCTGATAGTGTGAAAAGTAAATATGGTAATAAGTGCTAATATCCTGCAATACTGTATCATGTGATGCCAGATCATGGCAAAAACCTCATTTCAGCTGCATTTGGATTTAGATGGCCGCATCTGGCAGGCAATGATTGGAAAGGAACTGTTGCTTCCCGGTACCTGCATGCTTGTCACCTCCACTGTTTGGGGACGAGAAATGGCTATCGTAACTATTCGTTCTCCTACAAATATGTCCTCCTACAAATATGTCCTCATACAAATATGTCCTCCTACAAATTCATTGTTTTGGAGCAGCAGAGTGTTGCTGCACAAAAGATTATGCCCGTATTTCACCAATTCATCGGGTGGTCGGCAGCACATTTACTCCGCCTTATTATCAGGAATGAGCATTCATAGTTACGCTAGTTTCTGATAATCAGCCCGAAAGTTGGGCCATGTAAATCCAGCTTTAGTCTCTTCCTACATTATTTTTTCAGAGAAAAGTGGATTCTACAAGTCATGTTTGCTGATTCATCCAAAGCTGAACCAAAGGAGATAACATAGACAGGAATCTGCAGTGTGATGGAAGCCAGAAAGTAAAGAGACACAAAAATATTCTCTGACTTGTGTTCTATCCAACAGATTTTGGAAACATATATGAAGCAAAGATCCTCTATGGAGCTGTTTAGACAGTCAACTTCAAATATACTTTATTATCACATGTACAGGTACAACGCGTTTCAAAATCAGATTTCTTCATTAGGTACAGAAAAAATTCAATAGATTTTTATTAACATTGGCCAGATGTCACTAAATCTTATTATAGAGTGCACGTGCTCAGCAGGCACTGCCGGTGCAATGTGATCTCACCAATTAAAGGGGTTGGTTTACAAGAAACACAAGAAACTTTTTTTTATTTGACGGCAGAATGGGTAAAACAATATGCATAACTCACCTCATCATTCCACCAGCTCTTACCAGGTTTCTGTTTTGAGATTACAGCTCCTGACATTTCCTGTAAATTCAGCGCTGGACCTGCAAGGAAAAGATGCCTGCTTTCCGACGCCGGCTCCCAGCTCCTTCTCCTGCAGGCCTGGGCTCCTCTGCTGCATTGGTTTGACATCACCGCAGCCAATCACAGGCCGCGGTGGTGTCCAGATCCCCTTGCAACCATGTGACCATTTGTGATGATGCAAGGGGAGGCAGACACCGTCTCAGCCTGTGATTGGCTGTGGCGATGTCAAACAAGATGTTGACATCGCTGGAGCCCAGCGGAGCATCTCAGGCCTGCAAGAGAAAGGGCGGGAAGCTGGCGCTGGGAAGCAGGTAAGTCATCTTCCTTTTGAAGGTTCACGGCATCCGAGAGCGTGAAAACCCAGAAGCGGTATGCTCTGGCTCCCCCGTGTAGTGATCAGAGGAGCTGGAGCATATATTTGGCAGCCCCTGTTATTCAGAAAGACAGGAGGCTGCTGCATAGTAGTTTCTACGGAGCCTCTGTTTGTTGCATTGCTCTACTGAAACATTGGAGTCTATGAGAATAGCAATCCTATGATTGCTTGTTATAGTTCCATATGGAAACTATAAAAAAGGTGTAAAAAAAGTTGTTGTTTTTTTAATTATAAAATTAAAATCACCCCCCCTTTCCCCAAAATTTAAAAATACACATCAAGGGTATTGCTGCATGTGAAATCGTCCATATTATCAAAATATTTATCCCATACTGAAAAAGGGGAAATGAAAAAAGTGTTAAAATGGCCGATTCGCCATTTTTTGGTTGCCCCTCCTCCCACAAAAAATTAAATAACTTAGTGTTCAAAAAGTCGGCTATACCCCATGGTATCAATGAAAGATTCAGATCACCCCACAAAAATTAGCCCTCACACAGCTCTGTACACATAACTACAAAAAAGTTATAGGGGTCAGAAAATGACGAAAAAAATAGATATTTTTTTTCACGTTTTGTAAAAAAAAATCAGTATCAAAATGCGATAAAAACGATATATATTTGTGGTAACACTGGATTCGTACTGACCTGGAGAATGAAGAGCACCTATCAGTTTTACTGTATAGTAAACGGCGTAAAAAAAAAAAAAAAGAAGCTATTCAACTGTGACAGAATTGCATTTCTTTTCCAATTCCACCCCATTTTTCTTTTCCAATTCCACCCCATTTGGAATTTTTTTTCCCACTTCTCGCTACATCCTATGTAATCTTAATTGGTTTGGCTACGTGAACGGAAAAATAAAAAAGTTCTGGGAAGACAGGGAACGAAAAAAACGCAGAAAACTAGAATTTGCCTCTTCAGGAAAGGGTTAAGGTGTGGCACAAAGTCACAACTAAACTGCACAGTAATAACCACAGCAATCTCAATTTTTTTATTTCTATAGAAGCACTTCTTCTACGAGTAACCATATTGCAAATACAAACTGTAATTTTTTTTCACATTTCACCCAACAGGATTCACCGGGGTAAAATTAAACAATGATAGAAATATTTAAAAAAAAATTACAAAAATGCTAACTACTTATGAAATTTTTGCACATCACATTCATGTAAAATTTGGCCAAGAAAATGCAGCAGAGACAACACAGAGAAATAACGAAAGGGAATTTGGACAAAAACGCATGTGAATCTGACAATCATATACAAAGAAAGATACCATAGACTATAATGAAAATAAAAACAAGATATGCATAGTATCTGTCTATAGTGTACCATAAAGAATAATACTTAGCCTTGTAATAAGCGAAGGTTGTTGGCCTTGATGACCAAGCAACTTTAGCTGAATATTTTTAGCATTGTTTACAGGTATGAAAGCTATTTTTATTCTGCTAGACTGTTCAAGTATTTTATGTATCTTTTTCTACACAGACAAGGTTTTGTATTTTTAGATTTTTACAATTAGTCTTTGTTAGATGTTTAATTAATAATATGTGCCGTTTATAGTGGACTAATATAATAGTGATATAGGAGGTCATTTACTAAGCTGAAATACGCATATATTAGGCGTATTTAAGGCGCAGATTGTGGCACAATGGCTAGTTACGCCACAATCTGTGACTTCTCCCCTCTAGTGCCAGGTCCCATAATAATATATGTTGTTTCCAGTGAGTAGGGTTAAGGCTCTGGATATCTCTGGCACAGGCATTTTTTCTTCATTTATTACTCTTTTGCATTCTTATTACCTGGTTACCATTTATAAAGGAGCCAAGACAGCTACAGTATGCTTGATCTGTTTTCAAATTGATCCAGACACATCCCATTGTCCTAATAGGGTAGCTCGGGGTTTCTGTTGGGGTTCTAGTATTTTTGACCATAAACTTCCCTATTCTTTGCATGCAACTACTTCCAACTTGAGAACCAATTGCCTAAAGTTGGTTATACACGTTAGATATGTGACTGGCTGGCCATATAATGGATAAGGGAGCCTCCTATAGATACAAGACAACAGATATAAGGGAAAAGAAGTTTGCTGTTAGAATCAGCATGCTTGATTTTCTTTCGTTCTTGGTAGATAAGGAACAACCAGAGGAGTCCAGCAATGGGTTAAGCTGGGTTTACAGAGCCCAAGGAGCAGCCAGTTATCGGGAAGGAAGCGTTCCTTCCCGACAGTCGGCTGCTCGTTCAGTAGTGGTGAAGAACTGCATTTACATGCAGCAATCACTTCCACAATATGAGAACAAGCGATCGCTCATACTAATACAGCTGCATTGCTTCTTCTGGGTGTAGAGTGCTGGTTAGACTGCACAGTCTGCTGCCCACAAACGATAATAAACTTGCCTGTACAAACAACTGGTGATCGGCTGCACCTTTAGACGTGCAGATTGTCAGGAACGAGCGGTCATAGGAACATTCGTCCCCGATAATCTACTTATCAATTGGGCTATGTAAACCCAGCATTACTCCACTCTCCTTATTCAGAACACATGCAAGCATGCATGTGTGTGGGGGGTGAGATAGCCCTCAGCCAAACAAGTGTTCGCCTGCCCGATATTTTATGGTTATGGCCAGCATAAATATGTGACAGACAGACACCCAGCTGTGAAGGGTGTGATTCCCTCGAATTCAAAGTGCAACATAGACGGCGGCACTATCGGGGGTCCCTTTAAGATGATGGTGTAAGTGTTTGTCGTGACGCCAGTTGCATTGCAGCAACAAGGGCACAGGGCCCTCTTTTTGTAATATGGGGGTACCCAGGATAGGAATGCTAGAGTGGTGTAGAGTGGCCTAATGTCACTTGGTGGTGTTGCACTTGTCACAGTGCTCCTACCTGGATCCACTGGAACTACAAGCGTAGCCGTCCGCTGCAGAAAAAGGGTAGTTGAATAGTGGTGATGATTAAATAAATTGAGTTCAGACCTTGTGATGAACTTGATAACAGCTTTACTTTCATCAGGCAACAATCTTCCAACTTTATCTTGGTCACCAGCAGGCTTTGGCATAAATTCTGGCAGGCAAACACACTCGGCTCTACTACATCTGTTGCTCTCTAGCTCTGCTTTGCTGTCAGGATTAAAAAGGAACTTTTCCTTTGCTTTATGCTGTAACTTAACTTTGTCATCTGGTCTGTCTCTGTCTTGCTTTATCCAGGGGAACTTTCTCTCCCTGGCTCCTGAGGCTTGTAGCTTGGGCCTCCAAGTCCAACAGAGCTGATGGTGCTCTGCTGGCTAAGGCAGGGCTCGCCCAGCAGGGACTAGCTCCACGCAGCACAACCTCCCTTGGACAGGGGGTAGGCCAGACTGACCTTCACTAACTAAACTTCTCCCTAGAGGGAGAGAAGAGAATGGAAAGAAGGTTCTATCCTCTGTCCCTGTAGCTTTGCCATTGTTGCCGCCATCTGCTGGTGAACCAGGCACATTACATTATAACATAACAGTTGCATAGAAAATAAATATACACATTATGCAGGACCTAGAAATAAGTGCATAGATGACATCATATTAACCATAAGAGATAGCGAGGAGGTGTATAAAGGTGGTAATGCACCTCTAGGGCGTTACAAAAGCCCTGCTCTGTCTGTGTCATCTCTCAATGTCTACAATAGGGAAACAGAAGATGTCAGGAGCTTCCCTGTGGTCTTTTACAAAACATTAAAAAATTCCATCCCTCTGCATGGATTCTTTGAACTACAATGTAGCCATGGCACCAGGAGTGAGATAGTTTGTGGACTCTCACTGCAATCCTTGGTAGCCGTTTGGCGCCGGTGGTGTTGTGGAGTGGGCCTACTGTGTAACCTGCACTCCCTGAAGTGTATGGTAGCCGTCATGGCACCTAACAGGTAGAATTTAGAGTAGTAACCCGTCTAACAGAGATCGCCTTGACGCTCGGCAGACGGGCTCAAATAATTTTGTACAAAACTACAGGTCCTTCTCAAAAAATTAGCATATTGTGATAAAGTTCATTATTTTCTGTAATGTACTGATAAACATTAGACTTTCATATATTTTAGATTCATTACACACCAACTGAAGTAGTTCAAGCCTTTTATTGTTTTAATATTGATGATTTTGGCATACAGCTCATGAAAACCCAAAATTCCTATCTCAAAAAATTAGCATATCATGAAAAGGTTCTCTAAACGAGCTATTAACGTAATCATCTGAATCAACTAATTAACTCTAAACACCTGCAAAAGATTCCTGAGGCTTTTAAAAACTCCCAGCCTGGTTCATTACTCAAAGCCGCAATCATGGGTAAGACTGCCGACCTGACTGCTGTCCAGAAGGCCATCATTGACACCCTCAAGCAAGAGGGTAAGACACAGAAAGAAATTTCTGAACGAATAGGCTGTTCCCAGAGTGCTGTATCAAGGCACCTCAGTGGGAAGTCTGTGGGAAGGAAAAAGTGTGGCAGAAAACGCTGCACAACGAGAAGAGGTGACCGGACCCTGAGGAAGATTGTGGAGAAGGACCGATTCCAGACCTTGGGGGACCTGCGGAAGCAGTGGACTGAGTCTGGAGTAGAAACATCCAGAGCCACCGTGTACAGGCATGTGCAGGAAATGGGCTACAGGTGCCGCATTCCCCAGGTCAAGCCACTTTTGAACCAGAAACAGCGGCAGAAGCGCCTGACCTGGGCTACAGAGAAGCAGCACTGGACTGTTGCATGTCATTCGGAAATCAAGGTGCCAGAGTCTGGAGGAAGACTGGGGAGAGGGAAATGCCAAAATGCCTGAAGTCCAGTGTCAAGTACCCACAGTCAGTGATGGTCTGGGGTGCCATGTCAGCTGCTGGTGTTGGTCCACTGTGTTTTATCAAGGGCAGGGTCAATGCAGCTAGCTATCAGGAGATTTTGGAGCACTTCATGCTTCCATCTGCTGAAAAGCTTTATGGAGATGAAGATTTCATTTTTCAGCACGACCTGGCACCTGCTCACAGTGCCAAAACTACTGGTAAATGGTTTACTGACCATGGTATTACTGTGCTCAATTGGCCTGCCAACTCTCCTGACCTGAACCCCATAGAGAATCTGTGGGATATTGGGAAGAGAAAGTTGAGAGACGCAAGACCCAACACTCTGGATGAGCTTAAGGCCGCTATCGAAGCATCCTGGGCCTCCATAACACCTCAGCAGTGCCACAGGCTGATTGCCTCCATGCCACGCCGCATTGAAGCAGTCATTTCTGCAAAAGGATTCCCGACCAAGTATTGAGTGCATAACTGAACATAATTATTTGAAGGTTGACTTTTTTTGTATTAAAAACACTTTTCTTTTATTGGTCGGATGAAATATGCTAATTTTTTGAAATAGGAAATTTGGGTTTTCATGAGCTGTATGCCAAAATCATCAATATTAAAACAATAAAAGGCTTGAACTACTTCAGTTGGTGTGTAATGAATCTAAAATATATGAAAGTCTAATGTTTATCAGTACATTACAGATAATAATGAACTTTATCACAATATGCTAATTTTTTTAGAAGGACCTGTATTTGCCAAGTATCTCGCACTTATAGTGTAGCACTTGTTGTTATTATTATGCAATTTTGTACTCTATATTGCAGTTTATTGTCGCATTGCATGTTTCTGTCTTTTAACTACAATGTAATAGACATATGTGCGATTTCAGGACAATGTTGATATTTGTAAAGCAAGTAAATGTCATAACTGCTACAACCTCAAAGCACAAGACCTTCATGGCTTCCACATATTATGTTATACTCTGGAAAATGATATAAAGTCTAAAGGCAGAGTATTGTCCTATGAATGTTCCAATGACACTCGTTCATAAGGTATCATATATTTTTATAGCCAAGAAATATGTAAGAATAAAAAGCAATTCAAGTGAAATAAACTTCTTTAATATTGTTGTAAAAGCATAAGGTAGATTCACATCTACATTTGGTAACTCCGGTAGTTTGTTCCGGCAGAGGGGGAGACTACCGGAGTTACTGTATCCTGCATTCCTGATGAATC